>NC_083860.1:2848750-4273125 GCF_029169275.1 Apis cerana | reverse complement strand
AGAAAGAGAGAGAGAGAGAATATATTCAGCACGAAGAACGATCGTTGAACCGCTAAAAGACGCGAGGAACGTACGCTCTTTCCACGTGCACCATTCCCTTTGTTCTCGAGCACCCGTGACATATGTTTCGAAGCCCTTGAGGCCCTTTCTGAATCACAGCCTGTAGTGCTAACCGTGGTTGGAGCGAAAGGCTCAAGGCACTAGGTCATAGTCGACGCGGCATTCAAATACTGAATCCTCGAGACGAGTTTGCTTTATTGTTAGCCAGCCTGAATATTTTATCGGTTTTTCGAGCGACAGGAAAGTTTTGCGGTAACATTGCCTCTACAAACACCTCGAGCTACTCGTTTCGCTTCAGCTTGCCGAATCTTACCGACCAGTATATTTAACAAGGCAGAAAACGAACTTTCCTCGCACGAGCCGATTTCGATTTGCTTTATTCGCCTCACCTCGATTCATTCGTCGGGAATCGAGTACGGCTGTAAGCAGATTCGAAAATTTAAATCCTTTCTTCCTCTTTTTCTCTTTTTTTTTTTTATGTGGCGATTCGTGAACGAATTCACGCACGATAGATATCGTCTATTGCGTATCGTATCGTATTCACGGTCGTGGAAATTGTTCAATGGCAATTATTGGAGAGCCAATTCCAATTTTATTCCCCCGATCCGTCCACTAACTTCGAATCGAGGCGGTTGATAAATGTGGAAACAAATGATAGAATTCATTCGAGAGAATCGCTCATTTGCAGGCGCAGAAAGCTTCTTCAATAAGAGGAACAATGCTACGAAATTATGGATGACTGCATATAGGATGACTTGGAACAAGGGATGTAGTATAGTACACCGATTTCTGCTGATTCATCGCAGCACAGAAAATTGTTTCTCAAACTGAATTTTTCCCGATATAATTTTTACCAGCCAAGATTAATATTCTCGATATCCCTTTAGCCGAGCAATTTCACTTTTTAATTGGAAAAAACGAGGGAACAGAAGTGTCTCCCTCGTCCTTTACATTGATAATTATAAATCTTCTTCTCGTCAATTGGCCTAAAACTAAAAATACCCCAAGCGCACCTTGAAATTAGGGCACCGACGACGATCTTGACGCGTCGCCATAAATACGTCGTCGCGATTTGTGGACCCCCTTTTAGAAAAATTCAATCCTGTCCCCACTCCCCGTGTAAAAATTCTTTCACGCCCACGAGGCGCGAGTAATTGCCACGCCGTGCACCCCTTCCTCCCCGTTTCACTTCGTCATCGATTCTTCCTCGCGCGATTGATACGAGACCAGGTGCGCTTATGACGGTCGTAAATTTCTTAGATGGGGGTGGAAAAAATTCAGGAAGGTCGGGCGGGAAAAGATTATCCCCAGAAAGCGAGATTAACCAGGTGTTTCAATTTTTGATGAAATCGATGATGCTTGATCGAGGTATGAGGGAATCGCTGGTTTTTCACGAGCACAGCTTTGTGAAATTTTTCGAAATCGCTAGTTTCGAATTTCGGTTAATCCGATCCCGAAAGCGAAAACGATACATGATATCTATTGTTGGGTATCGAAATTTCGGATAGAAAATTTTTAACCGTCGTTTTTCAACGGGTTGGGAGCCGCTTTGATCGATATTTATAGCGAAACGAAATTTCGCTCGAATCGGGTGTATAATTTGTGACGTGATGACGTGTAAATATGCTCATAAAAGGTAAAAGGAAGGGTGTATTATGCTCGAACGAGCGATAGGAATATATGTATATACGAGTGTCAAAGACTCGAATGGAAATGGAATTTCAAAAATCAGTGTTTGAAACGTTAGAACGAATATTTTGTTCATCTTCAATTTGCCGGCGTTTAATTGGAAGCGAGCTTTTGACCGGATTCATGCTCGTATCCAGACAGAGGAGAGCCCCAATTAACCCCGGCTCATCATTATTTCATTCGCGTTTTTCCCCTCCCCGCCTCTTACTTTCGAAAATGCCTAATATAATTGCACGGCTATATTTAAATTCCGTGGCAATGTTCCGGCCGAAAACCACGTGCCTCATGGTTTGAATCGCGTAGCAACAAGCGAATATTGCAATACGAGCAGCCGGTCATTCCATTTTTCTCCCCCTCTACCCCCATTCCGCTCTTTGTTCTCCGCTTTCGGGGCGAGAAATTTATATAAAATCGCAATTACTTTTCCCTTCGGTGCATTGATGAACTATTTCGCGTTTAAAACGTATACAACGATCTCTGTCGAATTAAAAAAGAAGAAAAAGAATTCTGTTCGATTATGACATTGATTATGTACGGATAGGTAAATATTTGGATTTTGTAAAAATCTGTACGTTATTCCGTGGATGAAAGAAAATGTTGAAAGTTTTCAACAAATCGTGTTCTTCTCTTAATTTTTGAGAAAGGAGTTGCTGTTGAGAAACACGTACATACATGATGTAAATTATGTACTCACAGTTTATGGATGGAACTTAAAAATTAAAATAGTCAGAAATGTTATTTTTATTTTTAATTCGAATTATTTAAGAAAATCAGTATCATACGATTGTCTTGCAGTATTATTATGTAAAATCCGGAAGAATTTTCAACTAGTCGTGTTCTTTCTTTGTTAGATTATCCTTTGTTAATGAAGAAAATCCATTAAGTTTAATTTAACTATTATTTTTGATTAAGCATCCTGAAAGGAAAACAAATAGTACCACTTATAACCATAGTATCGATTTTTCATTTTCTAGCATTGGCTGCAATAATTATTTTCCGATATCCGTCACAACCTGTGATCACTTCCGTTGTACTTTCCGATTAGGATGGATCGTGCACACACGAAAAATCCATTTTTTTTTTCGTGCTTACGTAACTAGTTGCTCGAACGATGAATCTATCATAGTAAAGTATGATAGGGGTAATTTAGTTTTGACGCATCACGCTATACTATAATGTCTGTGAAATTATCAGCTTCGTTCATGGTATAATCGAAAACAAATCAATAACAAAGTGGGGTGGAAATAAGCGATAAAGGTGAAAATTGGAAGCTAATAATTATTTTTCCACGATTCAATCGTGCCTTCTCGGTATAAAAATTTCGAAATTCAATTAGATACTTGTTTATAGTTATTCTCTGTTACTCGTTCATATTTGTATCTTCTTTCACATTTCTTGGAAGGAATGTTTCTTTTAACTGTTGAAAGGACTTATTTCGTTATTACCACTGGTATTCTATTTCTTTCGTGTTTATGGACAGAGTATATCCAGAGTTTTTCTTGAAAGCAGAATTCTCGATATATAATATTTCTCGAATCGGTCATTCTTTTATATTTCTTATCTATTATCTTTTTATGATTCGAGGAAGTGCCAGTTCTTTTTAAAACTTCGTAATTGCAGAAAATAGATAACTGCTTTTCGACACTTGTTTTCATCTTTTTCTTCTTCTTTTTTTTTGACTGAAAGAATTGATCAATTAATATTTCGATTCTTGTGTATAAATGGTGCGATTTATTATGGTCACAAGCAAATCAAACTTATATCTTTACAAAGGGATATAAAATTACGTTTTATGTCGAAAGTGTTCAGTTTAGAAACTATATAGATCGAGTCACATATTTGTCTCTCTTTTTACGAGTGTTATAAACTCTTCAACCTTTATATCTTGTCTTTTAACATCCTGTGTAAGTAAAAACAGGTTTACAGGTATTGTACGAGTAAGTAAAAGTGAAATAACGAAAGTTCGAGACTGTTATTTCAAATTTCACGGAGCACTTTTTTATCTCGTCTTCATCACACAATTCATCACTCGAATTTAAATCATATTTAACACAGTGCTCCTCGATCACGCCGTCAAATTCAATTATTATTATTATTTTTATTTTCTTCCCATTCATAAATATCTATTATCATATATCAATTTAAATTAATCATTATATATAATCATCGTATATACAAATTATAAAAGGCTCTGTGTAGACTCTTTCACCTCTCAATTCTTTCGATTATTTTTACATTTTATCGAGATTACCAGCATTAATTTTGCACTCGTTGTTACTCCTCTATCCAAATATTTTAATCAAACCAGCTTCATCAAACTCGCGTGAAAAACGTGAGCTTCCTAACCTCTCGATTCTCTGCAGCGATTCTCGCCTCGTAATGCGATTTGAGGGCACGGAGTTAGAACGCTGCTTGCCATTACACGGTCTCCTAAGAACCCGCTCCGTAACACTGTTTGCACCCCGGAAGAAGGAAACCCGCGGCGCGTAAGTATATTCACCGGTGTCTCGTTAAACTCAGAATTTTGGATATAGCAGGTGATGGTAAAATAGGATGGGATAGGGAAGCCGAAAACCATGGATGGAAGGTAGCGACAAATCAGGGGCGCTAATTGCATCTGCATTATACTGCATCCGGTGCCGAGTTTCGAGCAAGTACAATAATTACGGAGTTATCGTCCTGCAGCATGGCGACTCGAGATCGATCACGAGTGGATGGCGAGGGGGGAATTCTCGATGGATTAGCCTCGCAAGGCGTTATTGCGCCTCAAGGCAACGTTCGAAATTTCGATCGTTCGTTAACGAGCCTTTTGCACCCGTTACGGCCTGTCTGCTGCTGCTAATTACTCTTTCATATTCTGGCGGATACGTTGCGGCGCCTACTGACGCCAGTTCCTAAGCGCTGGCTGTCTCACAAGCGGGTATTAACCTGTGAGGGGGAGGGGGTGTGACACATTTATGCAGGGGTTCTCGATTTCGAGAATATCGAATCGAAGGAAATTGAGCAACGGTGGTGTAATTTATTTAGGATTGACTCTATTTCTATTTGTTTTTCATCCGGAGGATTGGTTATTTTGTGTATATTTCGGATAATCAGATGATTATATTGTTTGTAATTTACAATAATATCTTCTTAAACTCGGCAAGTTTCTAAATATGAGAAACAGTTAGAAGTCTTTTGCTCCCTCAAACTTGTATTAATCAGGAATAATTGGAGGATGAGATATCTCTTCTTTCTTTTCTGCAGATGCTTAATATTATTTGACAATGATATGATGAATTATTCCTACATTTATTAAGATATATTCACAAATGAAAAATAATACATCTTTCGAAATCGTATTAAATTTAAGAAAAAAAGAAATCGCATACTAATATTAATTATACTTCATTGATTAAAATTCAAGAAAAGATTATCGACAACTTAATATCGTTTTATCCCATACTCCATGAAGAAGCTCATATCCATGAAATACCTAATTACTAATTCACCAAGATAGATAAATTAATAATTATTAGCAGTAAATTTCGAAGATACCCGAAAGAGAATCGACCAAAAGAGATTTCACTCAGACGAGAATGGTACACCCTTTATTAATAATTCCTTTTTACCCTCTTTATTTCACCCTTGTCTCCCTCTTCAGTTACCTTTATCCAATACACACAGACGTGTACGTTTTCTCTATGAATGTAGATGACTCGGTTCATGGGTCATACACAAGAGGGTATGGCTGTGAGTAATGCGAGATGAAGCGTAAAAGAGCTTGTATACGTTACGCACGCACACCAAAGCGGCAGGTTACAACGTGGCCACGCGATGGCAATCGAATGGCCAACATTTCGTTCCACGTCTGCCTATTCGCCTCCTTTGCAACGGATAAACGGATATCCTTGCATTGCCACTTGTATCTCTCTTGTATCGAGAGTGCTACGCCTCCCTCCTTTTCATCGGTATGAATTTGTTCTCAGAGGGGCTTTTACGGTTAACCACTTGACGAGGTGGTTTACGCACGCTTCTAATTAAATATTTCGCCACTCTGGTACGCCACCGTCCTCCGTTAAACTTTTATGACCGGCTTCAGACCGTTACAAGCGTTTTGTGTTCCTTCGTACGAGGAGAATGGCCATTTTCTTTCTTTCTTTTTTTTTTTTTTGATTCGATTCATTCGAAAGTGGAAATTGATTTGTTTTTTATTATCGCCATTATTTTATCATATCGTAAATTTATCGGCCACTTGGTTCGCCTGTTAATCGTTTAAATCGTTGCCCTCGATGATTTCGCGCTGCATTAATTATTTTTAAAGGGCTTCAACGAAGCGGTAAAACTGAATACGCGTACAAAATATAATTTTCCAATTTCCAGTGATAAAAAATTAAAGGGGAAATAATGAAATTATAAACTGGGAAGGGAATGAATTTGCTTCGTGGATAAATCAGTTTTTCCGTTATTTAATTTTTTAGCATGCGAAAGTAAAGATTCGTTCTTTTTTTTCTTTTTCTTTCTTTTTTTCCTGTACGCCATTCGTTCGCTTCTCCCTTTGTCAAATGCGTAAATTCAAACGTAATCTTAATGTTATTTTCTCGTTTCGAATTGAAACGGAGTTTTAATTGCACGCGTGCTAATTCACAGGATGGAACGAAGAACAGATTTTCCAAATAAATGGAACTTTAAATGATTGTGTAATTGTCAGGGTTGAATTATTACTGATTATAATTGATATTACGAAAACATTGTTTAATTTGTCCCCTAAATTAATAACATAGTAAAGAGATTGTTCGACGAGACATAATATCACCAGAAATAATGTTTATATTCTCTAAAGCGCGTCTGTGTTTTTAAAAGCCTTCGCTATGAAACGTTAAAAAAAGAAAAATAATAGTAATAAAATTACGAAGAATAATTTCACTTTTTTAATTTGAATTACCACAGTACCATACCCACATAAAAGAAGATTACTTTATTTTTATACGCTTTAAAACCTTCAGACTCCCATTAAAATCTAGGTCAAGCATGTCACGCAGCGCTTCTTTGACAAAGGGAAATAAAAAGAAAGGGGGGGAAAAAAGAAGAGGGAAATTTAATATTTTATCACGAAAAGTAATCTTTAAAAAATAAAATGTCCGGCAGAAATATGAAATATCTGTTTAAGTAGAAGAGGGAGGAAAATATAATTTAATTATGCATAAGACAATACTTGTACCAAAGTTCGTGCACCTTTTTATTAAAGAACACTTCAAAGGAAAATACACATGGCATACCTATTACTACCCTCTCCTCCCAAAGAGAGATATTGAAAATTGTATTTAAACTCAAGGCCTTTATTCCTTTTTGACCGAAATGAAATAAAAATTGCATCACGACAATGAAATGGAATACATGTCGACCAAGTGATGTTTTCCAAGAGAACCGCAGCAACGTTTTTCCAACCCTCATTAGCGTGGCTGCGCTCGTTCATGCGATTTTGATGCGTTCGATTTTTATTTCACGTCACTTGACGATTCATTTACGTCCACGCTTGACGTCCGAAATATTGCATTGCAAACGGAATATTTACCGTTGCTGCTGTAACGATAAAATGCGAATTGCCTATTAGTATTCATAATAGATGGCCGGAATGGCTTGCGTTGTTGACCAATGGTCATTAATAAAACCGTTATTATTAGTAATTACGCGAGAAATTGTTTTCCTATCCTCGTATCACGGGAATTAATAAAATGATTTGGTTTGTAATTATGTCATTTTAACTTAAGATAAATACACATATTGAATTGCGCGTAATAAATACATTTCGTATCATTCAGAAGGATCGTGTTCCTTATGTGTTTCGATATATTGGAATTTTTCTCAATTTGCTAATAATTAGACATGGTTATTTTGTATACGATTCTGTGCTTGTTACTGGCCGAATCGAAGAAACGATTTCTATCAATGTGAGTGTTAAACACGTTAAATTGGTGGTAGTCAGGTTTGTTCTTTTGTTGAGCCCATTAAGAGTTATTTATGATTACACAAATGGAGTAGGGCGGGGGTGGTTATTCAGGAAACGGATCGTCTGAGCTCAATCGGGTAATTAACAAATACTTCTATCGGTTTTCGTTGAAATTTATGGGCAACGTATTTTAAATAATTCCTTCACGGCGAGTTTAATCGAATTTATTCTCCAATGCTTTTACAAACGCGTTTACATTTGGAATACAATACGTATGTTACTTACATTACACTATCTTGTAACAATTTACAATTAATTATTTATAGCTTCTTTACATCAAATTAATTTTCTATTCTATTTCTTTTCCAAATCTTTCACGGATATTCGATTCATCCTCATATCTTTATTAGATAATTACAATATAAATATTTCTTCCTTTCTAATTAACAACATATTCTTATCTAAAACACGAGATGTGACAAAAAAAAAAAAGAAAGAAAGAAATCACACGTTCCTGAGAAAACACCGAAAAATTCTCCAATCTCTCTCCGCAACTTGAAGAGGAATTATTGTAATACGTACGCGGAGAACGTCGTCCGCGAAATTTATTGCAATCACTCTTCATCCCCATATTTACCTAGCTACGTACAATTATGCATTCAATCGAGTTCCGATTGAACGTGGAGGAGCATCGAGGATGGGAGAGTAGCGGCGACAGGTGATCAATGAGCCGATTCCCTCGGTTCCAAGAAAAATCCTTCTCCGCTCCTTCAATTTCCAATCCTTATCTTTTTTCTCTATCTCTCCCTCCTTTCCTTCTTTTCCTCGATCACATCGCGCGATTCATCCTGGAATTTCTGGATGCAAAAGGGAGGATGTGTACACGGGGACCAGGGAAATCTGGTAACGATCCGACGGCAAAGAAGTAAGAAGATGGGTGGAGGATCTCGATCTTCTCGGTTGATTAATTAAATCCGACAAAGTATTTTCCCCAAAGTAGAATCGTCGTGTGTTAGGATAGGGATCAATGGAGCCAGAGATACGTTTTCTGGATTTTTTTCTGTAAAGCCGATCGAATTCGAAGAGGACGATGCTCAGGCGAATTTAAATTTTTTCGTACAGATTTCATTGTTTTCAAAATGAACTTTTAGAAGACGTAAAGGTAATATCAAAAAATTATTCAGTTATGCAGTTTTGTCTTTTATATATATACATTTTGAGAACTATGAAACATTTTGAGAGTATGAAATTTACGTGGGTATTTGTAATAAATGAAAACAAAATAGTTTTTCAGGATATTCTTTTTCTTATTTTTATAAGAAAATATTATTTTCTTGTTAAACGACTATGAATATCTAAGGCGTATCCAATCCTGTTTTAGATAGTTACGTGCAATCCCCATCCGAACCAATTTTGAGTGAACCGGTGTACGCGGTGATCTACCTCAATAACCCCGTGGCTGTTGATTCTACAGGAAATTCGTTTGGATAGACGATAGAGAGAGTTCCTGTGTGATCGTTTTCGAAGTAGATTCGTCTTTTGTAGAAGTAGATTCTATTACTTTAAGAGATACACGTACGTACGAGTATGGAGAATTATAAGGGATGATCGTTTTTTTATAGGTAGATAGAATCTCCTGTTAATTCATTTCAATTGAAATATTAAAATAAGAATTATTAGAAATCGATCTTAAAGATTAAAATAAATATTCCATTGAAAAAGAATCTGAGAAATATTCATGATTATTTCTCTCCTCTATCGATTTAATAAATACGTAAATTGATTCTCTAGAAATTATATATACTTTGAAATTCAAAAATGATTAAAAGTAATAAATAAAATTTGAAAATAATTTCATACACGTTCATTCCTGTTTCAAATATTCATGAGAATGATGTATTATGATCGAAGGGTATTTCAACTATGTGGACCTTCCCATATTTCGCCAAATAATAATTCCGTGCTGAATAATAAATTTAAAAAATGAAAATGCGAACGATGTTATTATACGTTTGAGCTTTTGGTCGCTTCTCGTAATAATTTATGAGTTTATCTCATTATCGCGCGCGCGTATCATATCTTCATTCTCACATTTTTCCCCAGAATTCGCATTTTCAAAAAAATTCGCATTCGTTTCCGCCAACATATCGTATTATACAATAATCATCCTGCTCCTTACCGTTTATCGCGTGTTCGCATTTTTCAATTTAAAAATTTCCCTCTCTCGCGAATCGAGCCCAGAAATTTACTTGCCAGAAAGGGAGAACTTCGCTTCGTTCTTTGTATATACTCGCGCGGGTATAAATTCGCACATAGAATTTTTGAGATCCTCTCGGGGGAGAGAAAAGTTTTGGTTAAGCTCGCCTTTTTAAAGCGAACTCCATTTCAGACGGATGAGGGTATAAATCGAGGAAGCCTGTGACGAGATTAGGCCGCATTCTCACCCGAATCATACATATTCGATACCATTCCGAGGTGCGAGAAGAGCATCTGGGAAAACGTCGCTGGCTTATTGATGCCTGCTCCCGCTTTTGTTCCCCTATATACTTTGTTATCCACTTTCAATGCAAAGCCAATTATACGTCAAACCGTGTTTTCTGAGAGAGATAGATTTAGATTGTTGGATACGAAACGTTCCACATCGAAAAAGAAAAAGAATCTGTTTATAATTTGACGAATTTATTTCGATTCGAACGGTGTTTTATAAATTTTTCCTTTTCCAAAAAGGAAATTGGATTTCATTGGAAGGAATATTTTATTGTTCTAGTTTCTGCTATGAATTTCCTCGTCATTTTCGAACGTAGATTATACTTTACGCGGTGTGCATTAAACTTTGAAGATTATCATCAGAGTTGTCAGAATAATTTGTGAAAGGAGTGGATGGAAGTTGTTAGTGAGCTAATTATTGGTCCCTTTGCTTCTATTTAGCTACCGAGTCATGCTGTCGTTATTAACTATGTTGTCTCTTCTACTTTGTCCACGAAGCGAATCATTTCAAGTTCAACTCTGATCACCATAAATATAAATTCTATGGAATTACAAATTTCATTATTAAATATTAAATTTCTTTCTAAAATTGAATATTCGTAGAAAATCTTTTTTTATCATATATTTTATTTATATATATTTTGAGGTAACAGAGAAAATATGTGTAATTATTGCTGTGAAATTTCTTTTATGTTTATCCTCCTTTGCTTTTTAAGTGAAATTCCATGCATAAAAAAGAGCTTGTCTTCAATCGAATGTTCATCCTTCTCCTCGAATGCAATTTATTTTTTATTTCATCCGTTGTGTGGTCAGAGAAACGAAATTTCGTTTAGATCTCTCTTCTCATCGTTAATACAAAGGTTATTATCAAGATTTCGTTTCATATTTCACAGATCAAAGGGTTACTGGTTCGTTTCTTTCCTCATGCAAAAGGCACAAATGGATTCCCTTCTATATGATTTTGATTCTTCGTTATTTTATGTAGAAAGAAGAAAAAGGATTGTTTTCTTTTTTATTGGAAGGAAGTTGAAATATCAGATTTTAATGCATCAACTATCTTTATTCTTTTTAATTCCATTTTGGAAGATTGAATTTACTTTATGATCGAAACTTTAAGAATACATTATAATTTTGATTATTCTTTCAAAATTTATATCATTTAATAGGTAGTTAAAATAAATTTGTCGATACGATTTCTTTAGTACATATAGTTCTACTCTAATTTTCTATTATCTAATTCAATTCGTGTCGATCTTTTCAAAGCACAACTTTAATTCAATTACCATCTTCTTATGAATAGCCATCTCTTCTTTTCATAACTTGATATTGGCCTTGATCAATTCAATCATTTAACTTTTCCTACTGATCTCTATAGATTTAGGAATTGCAATTCCTTACAAATACGAAATAATGTATTCAATTCGAACGAAACGATCTAAAATTGCATGATTATTTAAAATTTTTTTAAAAATCGTAAAATCGTAAATGCAAATAATTTGCGTGTAGAAATTAAAATACACATTTCACTTTCCGCAGAGATAAAAATCCTTGTTCATTGCGTTGGTTGGACCGTGTTCCAAATGTTCAAAAAGCGGAAAAATGTATAAAAAAGTATCATATTTCGTTAAATCCGCTACAAGCGTCGTTCAAAAATCAAGTTTATCTCGGTAATACGAAAATTTCACTTTTCTTTTTTTCGAACATGCTCGAAAAATGCTCATTTTTGAATGTTTAAGTGCTTTTCTCCTCTCTCTCTCTCTCTCTCTCTGCAACGCATGTTGGAAAATGAAATTTCAAAAAATTCTGACGAATTTCAAAGCCTTTGCAGAGATTCTTTTTTCTTTTTTTTTTGCAATCTGTATTTTGTTTCTCTAACTGCTTACGCATATCGGATTTATTTCACGCACGCGAATAGAATGAATAAGATCAATTTACTGATTTCGTTGAAATTCATTTTTAGTCATAGTATTTTTAGTATAGCGAATCATTTTGCGAACTTCGTACAATACATATTCGTGTTCCATATTAATTATATAATTTAAAAAAAAGGGATGAAAATTTCGTTAGCCAAAGTTAAGCAGAATATATTATATAATACACACGTCGTATGCGTCTGGGCATTCGAAGAAAAGATTCATAACTTTAAGATTATTTTCTAAATTAAGAAAGAAAGGAGAAGAATTTCTTTGTATCTTTTATTATTAATAATCATATCAAGTATTCATAAATATTTTTCATAAATAAATATGAATATCCTATGACTTTTGTTCTTTTTGTTCTTATATCAATAAACAAAATACAAATATTTTCACGTATAATTTTATATTTAATTCTATTTTGTATTACAAACGTTACATATATTATTATATATCCGAAAATATAATCTAAATTTCGATATCTGCAACATGAAATTTGTTTATATTCCATTTACGTCAATGCAACATTATAATATTCGTTATAATTTGCCCATTATACGGGATATTATGCGCATAATTAGTTTGTTCACCGTCTCGTCAAGAAAATTATATTTGTTTAAATATACGAAACAAGTCAAATAAGGCGGATTTTAAAGTGACGTACAATTTGCATTCCGCAAATTCAGAAAACTGAAACTATACGAAGATTTTTACGTCTGCTATCTTCATTTCTTCGCGAAATCTAACTTTTATATACATATTATTCTTAACTTCTTGCATTTTTCGTATACGTGCAATTTCAAAAATTCGTATTAGGAAATTAAATGCAAATTTATATTTATTGTTTATCCAAATAATATATATATGTATACACATTATTTCTTTTAAAAAATATCCTTTGGTATTTATACGATGTTATTAATGAACAGCAGATTTATTTAGTAAAGATAAATACATTTATCATATTTCTTTTTCTCTTTCTCCTCTTTATAATCTTTTTGCGCAAAGTCGCTTAATCGGGTTCTTTTGTGTAAAACGAATCTAAAAACCAGTTCATTTGAGCTGTATTAATTTCAATTTATTTAAACGGAATGAAACCAAAGGAAAAATACGTAGTAAAGATCAAAAACATTTCATTTGATGATTTACACGTTAAACAGGATTTTTATTCATTCTACTCCATACTGATTTTCATCGGGAAATTAATTTTTTTCTAGGAATTATTCTTCAAAAATTGTTCCCTTTTCTTCGTTGATTAATTTTATATTATAATCGCGTAAGTAAAAGGAGAGTAATTTAAATTTTATCGAGGATTTCACTTCCACTTCATAATTTAATCAACATTTTGTTTTGAAGATTTCTAAGAATATCGTTTATATTTGTCGTTTACTTAAGGATAAAGGGATTACTTTAATATGCAATATATTTTTATATTTTTTATTTAAATAAAAAATAATGTAATTTTACAATAAATAATTTTAAATTAAAGTATTTCTATTCTAGTAATGTAATTATGTAATAATTATTAAAATTGACAATTTTTTAGATGTATGGATAAGTGATATTTGTATATCTTTTGAAAAAAAAAAATAACCAAATTGTGGAAATTAGTGAAATTAGTAAAATTGTGAAAGAAAGTGCAAAAGTAATTAAATTTTAATAATTTTTTTTCACATTTAAGATAATTCTTATCTTATATTAACATCTTCCATCACAAAAATAAGATTTTGCAATTTCAATAAAACTTATAGATTACAATTTATTCTCATTATAAACTGAGAAAGATTTCTCAATCCATTTATTCTGGTCTCTATAAAACAATTGTTCGTTATTGATCTTATCATTTCTTCCGAGATTATCGATACACGTGTATCCCATTGATATTTCGAATGTTTTTTATTTGCATAGAAATAGCCAATACTTTAAAAAAGTCCACTTTGTCAACTTCCCTTTTATCTTTGGTTTAATCCTACAGATACGTTTAACCAGATTTATTTGTTGGTCGATGACCATTCGATTTCTTTTTTTCCTTATCTTATCGATACTTGGCGAAGGAATAGAAGGAGGAAAGTTCTCTCTGATGGCTCTTCGACTTTTTTTTCTTATTTATCTCAACGAGAAAAAGAAAGTAGATTGGAAAATCATTCGATAGATAGGGAATTCGATTGACCAATCGAATGAAAACAAAATGTTTAATTCGAAAATAAATAATTCAATTTAGATACTTTTCGATTTTCTTTTTTTTCTTTTTGCCTTATAACTTTCTCTATCTTTTCGATTATACAAAATATATTGTTGATATTTAATTGATTTACATTCCATAATTATTAAATTTCAGATAATTCTAAAATATACGATTGAAATATTATGTACGTGTATCAAAATTTATAGTTTGAAATTTTAAAACTATTCCAAACAAAATTATTATTCTTTTAAAGACATTTTATGATATTATAAAAATTTCACGAAGATTCCTATCTTTATACCATATACTTTAACGTTTGTTAAAATTTTTATTTTCAAAATGAAATGGAATACAGAGAAAAGAGCATCGACTAAAATTACAAAATCTCCAAACTGAAAGAAAATTTTGTTTTCGAGCATCCAAAGAAACGGGGCGGTATCCCAAGAGCCGGAAGTCTTCCAAAGCTTCACCCAAGTCTTCCGAGACATTCAAGTTTTCCAAGCTTCTTAAGTGTTCTTTAAATTTTTCTTAAAGATTTACAACAACTTCCAATTTCGAATACCCACTATCCCAACCGATCTTTACACGATCCGATCGTTTCAAACTTCCATTCCTATATTCCCCTCCTCCTCTTGCTTATCTGTCCACTGTATGTACAGATACAATAAAGCAAGAGCAACGATTATAAATATTTTTCATTTATCGAGTTAAGTGTCTTCTTAGATCGAGAAGGAAAGTTAATTAACGAAAAACGGTTATTCTTAAGAATCCTTATTATCTATCATACTGGATGGCTCGTTATTAAAGCTGAGTACACCGTAATACTCTTACACTGCACTTTTCTCTCCAACTTTTTTTTCTCCCCCTTCTTTCTCGAGCCTAATCTGCAGGAGCATCCAATGTTTGCGTGTGCGCGGTAATCGGCTTATACCGAGTCGATTATCGTCGTTATAGCTTTATACCGTAAAGTATATTTCACCTGGTTACCTCCTCCTCCTCTTCCCCGCTCCTCGATATCGGCCAATTACGCCCGAGTTTTAATTTTCCTCTTTGAAACTGTGAAACGGTGTGAACGGCAACCGGAAGCGAACGTTGAGTACCAATAACCAAAGGCAAAGGATCTCGTTTATTGCCGAGTCGGCGAAGCAATCGAAGGAACGAATCTTATTCGAAGAATTTTATTTTCAGCAGCGGACGGATGGTGGAGTTTCGCGGAGTGAGTAGTTATCGCGAAAATCTTCTATTTCTGTAATCAATGTTTGAACGAATTTTTGAAATACTTTGGAAACTTTCGGCAAAGTTTGCAATAGATTTTAATTAAACCATCCGTCGCTTCCCCGTTGAACACGATTCCTCTTATTTCTTTTTTTCTTTATATAACATAATCAGTAAAATTAATCAATTGATCTCGAGAGATCCCTTAATCGGAAGAGCTACAAAAAATGATCCCACTATCAAATAATTTTTAATTGTGGAATTATTACATATTATAACTCTTCAAATTAGAAAAGAAAAAGAAGATGTATTTCCTCAATTTCGAGAAACAATCCCGCCAAAGCGCACATATTGAAAGACAACATCGAGCGGGTAACATCTTAAATCAAGTCGGAACGACGTCAGCCCTGGTCAGCTTCCGTTCCTCTCGTCGCACGGTGAAAGGTCGATTTATGTCGCGCGTGTTTCGCCCACGTATATACACGCGGATCTCCGCGACCAGCGCAATTTTTAATAGAACTTTTCAATTTCCTCCCGGACGTGCACCCTTCCCTTTCACGTGAACCCATCTTTCAAAGAGTCTCGCTGTTACAAGTGGTACACGCGGATTTCGGACGATCCAAGCTCGCACTCGTGATATATTCATAAAACTCGTGGCTTTGCCTTCTTCCCCATTCGCTATGATCTCTAAGACGGAACAGACTTTCGTCCCTGGATACCAACTTGGCTTTTTGATACGCGCTACGTGACAACCGGCCCATATCGTATTCCTGGTTCCGTCTATATTGCATGATTTACATCACCGATTCGCGTCCCCTGTACCGGGTGTAGCCGGTGCATAAGTTATTGCACGGGGCAGATATCGGTGTTATTAATATAGCCTATAGTCTATAGTTTGTACATGCTTCCACATCTTTCTTTATTTGAAATGATCGATTGTTTTTTTTTTTAAATATTTGGAGACTTGTGCGTTGCCAATCTGAGGTTTATCTTTATTTTCCGTTCTTTTTTCCGCGGTATCAAATAAAAAAGTATCGTGAAATAGTAAGTGATGTTGGGTTTTAATATATTACGATGATTTTAGAATATAAATGTAAGTAAATCAATATTTTAGGATTTCTAATTATCGATACAATTCATATATTCGATATTTTCAATTGGGTTGGTATTTCTTTTTTTATACTCGTCGGATTTTTTCTTTCACGATCATTATATTTTATTAATAATATCGTGTTCGATATATTTCTTCCTTTGTAAATAATCAACACCGTTTAATTAGATATCAATCAGTTTCAAAAATATTAACGTACAAGATATTTATATATATTTCAATACTGCTACAACAAATAAATTTATCTACACTCGAGTAGTACAAGTAATAACGTCTCTTGTATTAACCCGTGGATTTCATCTCGTTGGAAAGTAACATTTCCGGCGAGTAACGAGAAACAAAACTCGTAATATCAAGCTGAATAAAGGAACGGCGAGTGAGTACGGTTCCGGGACGCTTCTTTCTTTCGCTTTTTCTGTTTCATTGACCTGGGTGGCGAGCATAAGTTGGTGTCCCAGAATCGCGGAATTTTAAGGGGGTCGGGACCGAAGTTGAATTTAAATTGGAAACTTTCCTCGCGATGAAAAAAAAACCTGATATCGAATCGAGGCCATTCCTTTTTTCCCCCGCCCTCTTTTCTTCTTCTTTTTTCGAAAAGAAAAAAAAAAGAAGAGGGAAGAAAAACCCGCGACATTCCGAATCTCTTGGAAAGGAGATCATCGATCATACACCCAGTGGAATTTTAAGTGGTTGTACCGTGATTCAAGCGTGTTATTAGAGAAACAAGATATCGATTGGTGGCAGGATGATCGTTGGAAAAACGGATCGTGGATAAAGTTCTTCGTGAGAATCGTTGGGATAAACCGAGCAGTTGGCTTTCCCGCGCCTCTTCAGAAATATTTTGGACGCGAGGAGTCGCGAAACGTATATCTCCTCTCCGTTGCACCGTAATCCCAGATCAGCCTAGAAATACGATCCCCTTTTCCTACCATTCTTCTCATCTTTTCCGTAACTTGGCGATACGCCTTGCCGTTTCTCGTGATTTAAGCAATTTCGTTGAAATGCCGGCCAACCGATATTTTTCCATTTGTTTCATCGCCAATTCTTAAGGATTGCAAATATAAGAAATATTCGAATATATCAGGCGATAATGCTTACGTTGATAAGTTGATCTCGAATCATGAAGTACTCGACCATAATTAAATATCAATCTTCTTCTTTTTCGAATTATTGGTTAATAGTCACGTGGCGCTAGTGTCGCCCCACTGATCCTCGCAGTATTAAAAATATTTGAAATATCCTCAATTGGATACTTTTCGAATGGATTATCTTAAAGGCTAATGGATCTATCTATCTACAAGTAAAAAGAATTAAAATCTACGGAAAATAATTATTGTACATTTGTTGTCTTCGTTAATCCAATAAATACAAAAGTATATCTTCTTCTAAAGGAATATTAAAGTACCCCCACCATTCTCTGAAAATTAACGTAATCTTTAACGTAAAAACCTTCGATAAAAATACCACACTTATGTTCAGCAGATGTAATTACATTTAAATCTCGCGAAGAAGAAAGATGGCCGAATCGGAATTGAGATAATCCCGTGGCAAACCCAATAATCCAGTCTCGATAGATTCGTTATACAATCGCCTGTATATCATACCACGACGCTTTACTTCCTCTCCGCCATTCCGCTTGTCTTATGGGTCATTTGCCACCAACGATGGCATCCAAGATTTATCCGTCTATCTTCCTTTTTTTTTTTCTATTCGAGACCTGCCCTCCAAAGGGGATGGTCCAGGTTTCACCCTCGTGATCGATGGAAAAATTTTTAGGAAACGTCGACGAACACGTTGGCTGGGGAGGCGGCTAGCTTAATATTTCTCTCCGGGAAAGGCAACGACGTGTCTGCCTGCTTTTTACCGGTGAACACATTCATCAGATCGTTTCGTATTACCATGCATCCTGGTCCATTCCTCTCAGGATAGAAGAAAGATATGCGGAACCACCCCCTCCTCCCCGAAGAACGGGGGCGCGAGAAAGAAACGACGATGGTGGAGAGGTTGGAGACGAATGGTTGTTTATCGCCATTGAAAATATTTCAGTATCCGGCTCGCAGTGGATAAATGTGACTGGTCGAGACTCGACCGACCCCTTTCTGTCCATCTGTACCACCGGATTTCCGATGCGCCAAGGGCGGAGTTTAATGCGCGACGCCTCTTCATCCGGACATGGAAATAATTCAACCGAGATTGTGACAGACGTACGTATCTGTCATCCGATTTTTAAATCACGATCGTTTCAACGTTTTTTTTTTTTTAGGATATCGCTATCACTCGATGAGATTCGTTATTATCGTGTTTTTTTTTTTTACGTGGTGAAAGAGGGAGTCGTGTAATTGGACGTATTGTCAATTTGGTTTGTCGATGAACTGACAATTCGTTTCTCGCTCATTTTATCTTTCCATATATTCGTTGTTTTTCGCGGATAATCGTGATTTTGGGGGGAAATGACAATTCATCGGATCGGAAAAAATAGGGGTTGGGTAGTTGTTTAATTTTAATCTTTGAAATATGCAATTTATGAAGGATGATATTATATCCTTTATAAAAGAAAAATCTAATAAAAATATTTTTTTCAGAATCACTAGATTCTATCTAGTAAAAAAAAAAAAAAAGACGAAGAAATTTATTCTCAATAGAATGTTAACGCGTTCGATAAATTCTTAATTAAATCTCCTTCAAAAAATATATCCGAATATTAAACTGGAAATCAAAATGAGAAATTCCCCCGATTTATCCGAAGAGTATCCCTTCAGAAAACCTTTCTTTATTTCTACGATACCTTCTTCTCCGCTTTACCTTGTGCCTGGATCGCGTATCGAAAACGAGATAACATAACTCGGCAGTATATCGTACGGAATACAAATACGAAATTCGTTCCGTACGAAGAAATAACGAATAAGATGGGGTGAAAAGGGAAAAAAGGGGGATACGCGTTTGCGCACGTTTACTAAACGGTTAAGGCTGAAACGGGGACGCAATTTCTTCCCCTCCTGATTTTCCACTTTCTCAATAAACTCCGGCCCGATTATCGAGAAACTATGTTGACGTTCGAGCGACAAATTCCTCAAAACGAAGGGCTTCTTCGTTCCACGAAGAAGATATTCTCTTATATTAGCCGAATTCGATTTAACGGATCGTCTCCCCTTCCGTTTCCGGCCGTGGACAAAATCCTTGAAAATCCCCGTTGGAAAGTCGAGCCTGAACGATGAGAGGGAAAGATGGGGCGGAGGGGGATGGGTCGATTGGGGAAAAATCGGCGAGATAAAAATAAAAAATAAAAAGGGGGACGCCCGTTACACGGTCCTCTGTAAACACGTCCTTTTCCCCTCCTTTCCCCCTTCTTTTGTTCCTCCGTTTTTCACGAGGGCCCTCTCTTCCTACGCACGAAATCGTCGAATTTCCCCTCCCTCCCCCAATTCTCTATTTCCAGCAATGCTTTTTCCCCGATATAGAAATAGATCCCTGGGAGGGGCGTGGCGATACGTCGCGGTGGAAGAGAAATCGTCTTTTCGTAACAAACCAGCCACCTCGGTTATCCGCCACCCTCGAATTCTTTTCCAACGGCAGAAATTTTCTTGTCCCCCTTCGCAGCTGGCAAATAAACAACGAAGCCGCGTATTTATGCCGCAGCAAGCGTCGATCGTGCTGCTTTCGAGCCCCGTTCACTACTCGGATAGGAAGGAAAAAGAAAAAAGAAAAGAAAAGATGGAGGAACAACAAATGTTCGGTGCTGCCCTCTGCACAGACTCTACGAAATCTATATTCTCAATTTAAGCAATAGGGAAGGAGAATTCCTTTTTTTCGTTGCTTGTTTCTAATCTCGTAAAATCGAAATAATTTTTAGGTTGTAAATAAAGTAAGCACGTATCTAACGTTCAGTTAGATCAGATGCAAATATTGAATCTATAAAGAAAGGAAAAGAGAAACTATTGGCTTGTATAATGATCTAAAGATGCATGGCTTTTAAAAAAGAGATTTTGTTGTTGGGGATGAATCTAGAAGAAGAACGAGGAAAGCCATATAGCCATTTTTACATGCCAAGTTAATGGTGTTTTATAGAAATTTATAGCTTACTTTATCAACCATTTATCGTCATGCTAATATGAAATTCGATTTTTTTCAACTTCTCGGAATTAATAATCGATACTGATTAATAATAACTCGATTGTATCTTTAAAATGAGAAAAAATAAAAGCAATCCTTTCTCTTTCATCGCATATTTAGTTCGTATAGATGAATTTATCCGGCCGACCATTCATTAGATGGATCGTGTAATCGCGTTGAATTAATAGCGGATGGAATAAGTCGTACCGTTGCCAAGGCGAATTAAGCGTAACGCGCGCAGTTGTGGCGTCCTGCTAATTAAAATCGAAAGATAAACGTAATACTCTTTACGATGTTTACCATTCGAGTAAAGATGTTCCAGATTTTCTACACGTATAAAAAGAAATCTTGGAAATCAACGATGGGATCCCCGTCCTCCCATGTTGTAATAAGAAACACAATTTTAGTGGAATTTATTTAATTGAAAAGTTTAAATTGTATTATTTAATCTTTTCAACCTATTCCGCTTTAGTCAGTTCCCTTTAAATGTAACGGGGTATCTTATAATGAACGAAACAACGTAATCCTATTACGTTGCTTGGATAAGTTTATTTGCTCGCTTGAACACTTACACTCCTAAAGTTTCATAAATTAAGGCAGAGATTTTACTGAAAATATTAGCAGGAATATTTCTCGTAAAAAGTGTCGTTGCTAATAATAATGTATAAAGCGTTATTATTTAAATGATTTTTCTTGATAGTGAAGGAATAGGAATACGTCGTATAATTTTTTTTTTTTAAGATTATTACCACTTCATTTGAATATGAAAACCGCAGGAGAGAAACTTGGACGGTTCATTTTTGTCAATTTTTTTCTCTTTTTTGTATCTTTTCACGTTATTTACCATCTGAAAGGAAGTGCTTTAATATTTCAAAGATAAAAGGATGGAAAACGATCAATGGTTCCAACATATTTATACTATTTTAATTTTCAAGACCCTATTTCTCCTTCAAAAAATATAAAACGCATCGTATGAGATATTTTCCTTTTTAATACTTGTATAATTAAACTCGCGAACATTATTTTGAATTATAACGCAAATATTTCGTTTCACCAAAACAGAAGTCGCAAAAGTTACATTATTTTGCATAAAAACGATAACCACTTCATCCTTGTAGCGAATATCCATTACCTCCGATAGGTGTTACGTTGAAATTGACGTAAAGTAGACAAAGTACCGTTTAAACAGTTTCAACGTAAGTCGATCTGAGTGTATTAGTAACTGAGGGTATTCTCGAAAGAGGGGACCTAAATGTTTCACCTCCTAGGATTTTCCGGCTAACTTTGCACCAGTTCGGTTCCCATGGGCATCTAGCTTTTAAATTCTTTTATTTTTTTATACAACCCTGGTACAAGAGTTTTGTTTTGTTGTAAGCGAGCAGTAAACCGCGAGTATATTCCCTGAATCTCAGTTTTTCCAAATAATCTCTTCTTGACAGCGTGAAAGTCTCTGGTTTTTGCGAATTTTCACCGATTCCTCTTATCTCCTCGAATTATCTCTCAGAATTATCCTTATCGAATTAAATAAATTATAAATTGATACTGGCAATTAGATAATTAGACATCCCTTTGATAATTCGTACGTTTTTATTTTTCAAATAAATTGTATTGATTGGAATATTTTTAATGAATTAAATATAAAAAAGAAAAAGTAAGTAATTATATACTTGCGGATTTCATATGTCTAAACAAGAATCTTTTCTCTGCTTTTATCCATGTGAAATGTAGTAGACACGCTAAATTTATCCGAAAAAAATATCAGGTCGAAATTTATGGGTCGAATAAGGGAGCAAGAATATTCTATTGGTTAGAAATACGCCGTAAAAGAGCAAAATTAAATTTATTAGCATATTATCGCGATCGTCGGTTGACAAGTGAAAAGTAAGAATAATTATAGCAGCGAGATCCAACGTTCGAAGCTTCATCGATCATGCGAGTCGTTCTCGTAGGCAGCTGGCTTCAATTGAGAGGAAAAAAAAAAGAAAGAAAGAAAGAGAGAATAGAATAGGGAAGGAAACTCGATCTTGCCCGATTTTTTTTCCACCCTCATTACGATCACAATGGACTTTTAACACGGGAGTCGAGAGGGGGACAGTTGTTGTGATCGCCGGATAAAGGGGAGAGGGAGGCAAACGTGGCGCCTTGTGTCGAAATTTAAACGGCTGTCATTCTCGAATGAAAAAAAAAAAAAAAAGAAAAGAAGATAGAAGGGGACAATATTGTAGTTGGAAAGTTCATAGGTCCATTCTTCCTCCATTTCTCGGCCGACTATTTGTTTGACGTGTCTGAGGTTTGTATCTTCAAAGGGGTCATGCACGCGCCCTCCTCTTTCCATCTTCTATCTCCGCTCTCCTTTCGGCCGTATGGGCCCATATGGCGGCGAATGTATAAATAACGCGATTCGTTTCTATTGTGGGATAAGTAAACTCGAGGAGTGCTCTCTCTGTGTAAAAGGGACAAAGAGAAAGAGAGAGCTCACGTTTTCGGATGGGAGAGAGGAGGAAAGGGTGCGGTCGGTTGAAGGAAAGCACACACTTGGCGTCTCTACGCCTGACGCGGAGTCAGGAATGAGAATGAAAACGTAATATACGTTTCAGAAGAGAGAAAAATTGGCGCGAAGTTGTAAAAACACGGCGATGAGCGAGGGGAATGAGAGAGAGGAAACGGTGGACGCAATGATGTATCGATTCGTGGAGAAGGAGCAACGAGGATTCTCGAGGATATCGAGAATCATTGGTTGGTTAGAATGGTTTTTAATCGATAGGATGGATGGAAAGTTTTGGCGAGAAAGATCGGGGAAGAAGAGGCAAGGGGAAAAAAAAAAGAAAAGTGATTCGGCCCTTTTCCTTCCCTGAATGTCTTTTCCAATAGTTGTGTACAGTTTCCGCGCTTTTTAAGACCGAGGAATGTTCCGTACTTGAGCGTTGAATGCTCTTGTACAATGAGAGTTTCTTCAAAGCGAATGGCTATGGGTATGCATGTTTTCATATTATTGCTTCATCTAACGTATTATCACGTTTCTTTTTTTTTTGAAATTATTCAAGAAAACGATCGAAAAAAAATTTCTTCGTACAATTTTCGTTTCCAATTTGTGGAAATTTCATGATATAATAAAAATCAATTAATATAAAATGTCTTTTCTTGTACGAATTATTCATAAAATTTCATCTAAATCAAAGCTCTATGATTTATTAAATCATTTTTAACTGTAACATCACTTGAAACTAACATATCATGAAACATATAATAAAAGTTTTGCAAATTTTTTTATAATCAAACTTGGAAAATATCAAAAATTATCGTACCTACACTCATTTTGCATACTAACATTTCTTCAATTAGTCCATCTCAATATTGTCCATCTCAATCTATCGTCAAATCGTTAACCACATTGATAAAACAGTTTATACAGTACTCGAGATTTTAATCATCTAGGAAAATTATCATTTCCTCGAAATTGGATTACCATCTCTTATTTGCATTCTTCGCGCGGATGTAGATTCAAAGACACTAGATCCAACTTAAGGATATTGGGCGTGAGCTGGTTATATGAATACGCTGGCCATACCGGGGACCGTAAATCATTGGTAAAGCCGTGCCGGAGAGGGTCGGATTCCAAGGGATTCGCACTTTATCATGGCGAATGACGAAGACACAAACGATCTGGCTGGCAGGGGGAATTAACGTTGACAGCCTCTCCTTCTTCTATCCTGAAACGATTATCTCTGCCAACTCCTTGAGAGGATCCGGATTATGAATTAATTATAACCCGAACCGTGTGCCGTGTGCCACCCCCAAAACGGTTTTTCGATGACAAACACCGAATAATCGCGCTAGTTGGCGAGAGGAAAATGAACGTTTCATCAATTGACAAATGGATGGACACTCGTTAAAAATTTCAGACATTTCGCGCTTTAAACCGAACAGTTGATTGCTTTCTGTTTTGTTTATTAATTTGAGTGCGAATGATTTCTTTCGTTTCCTTCGAGTTTTATCTTGTTGGCGATATGCATTGAATTTTGAAGAATTAACTCGCTACGAATTTTGCACAGTGTTTTCTATAATACGATCGACGAGGAATTTATCTGATTAAAAATTCTTTCAAGCTTTCGAATCGAGAATCGAGATTTGAAAGTTATTTATTTATGAGAAATTGTGAAATAGACAAAGAGGATATTTTTTATTAGATTAAAAATCGGAGAAATGTAGTAAAAGAGTTGCATTTGATATGCAATTTCTTTAATTCGCAGAATCAAACGAATGTATATATTTGAACAATGAGTAAGTTTCAAACGTAATTCCAATAAAGAATTTTTTTTTCAGCTATCGTTTTGAAACTGAATATTACGCAACTAGACTTTTCTTTTTTTAAACAAGATTCCAAGCGAAGAAAGCTTACTTTGAAGTTACGTAAACGTTCGACTCGAGTCGAAGTTTCACAGGTTGTTTACTTTAATAAGTAATTTAATAAGTAAGACTGCGTTAGTTGGCAATATCAATTAGTTGAATGTAATTTCATTTTTTAAATCGCGAAAATAAACAAAGAAAATTTAAATACTTAAAAGGAAGTTACAAGGCAATTTTAAAAAAAGTGATAAGTAAAAGTAATATCGAATCGGAAAAATTGCTAATTAACGTGACAATTTAAAAAAATATTATTTGCAAAGGAGTACAAAGAGGAACGTTCAACACAAATTAATAAGTATAAAATAATAATTATAGACATTCAATCGGATACATATAAAATATATGTATATTTTATTAGTTTTAAATTATTTATACGCGAGAAAAAATATGACATGTGACGAGGATAAATTATATATTTTTATATGAATTTATAGTTTGAATTGGAGAATACATTCGTATATATAAATGAGGGATGATAAATGAGTGAAAATTATTATAAAACTTCCAAGAATTTTACAAAACTTTTTAAACAAAACAATTGCAACAATTCTAATTGCAAGTTAGATTTTAAAATTAAATACGAGTTGTATGTATTGAAGTTTTAATTAAAAAAAAAAGCTTGAAAATCTATTAAAAACAGACAAAAACATACATTTTGATTAATATTTACGAACATGATATCGTATTTACATATGTGTATGTTTTCTTTTTTTTTTATTAATTTGGTGGTAATGGAAAATAAAATTGTTTTGAAAACAATATAACAATGATATCAAAAGATTGCAAAAACATGTTTATTTGAGTTGAATACATCCTTTGTGATAAATGAAACACGATATTTCAATTCGGATATTTTCTTTCAACCGAGAAACTTAACTCGTCTAATATATTGTCTTAAATAATATAAATATTTTATGCTTCGAAAAATTTTATTCCAGAAATATAACTTACTCCCTATACCGAAATATACTGCACATTCTTTAAGAAATCTCGATCGACGCGTAACTTTTCATTACCGCGAGAACATCTCCACCAATTTTCATCCTCCTCTTAAAGCATTAAAATTCACATCCTCCCCTTATCCACCCATCAACTTTAAACCATAACACTTTGCTTCCTACAAATTTCCACGCTCAAAATAACATCCCCCTCCTCCCGAACACGCGCAGCAACATCTGCAACAACTTCTCCAACTATCAAAACTGCAATTCTCAGTTCGCATTGACCGTATCGAGGAAGGAGACCACGAGATACATACACCGTGGATGGAATCGCATCGGAATCAATATCCTATCCAACGATATCGTCCCATCCTAAAAAATTCTCGTATTAAACAATAATCCTTCCTTTATCGTTCCCAACTTTGATTCACGTACGCAACGTTCGAAACATTGGCCTGAGAAATATCGAAAGGAAATTTTCTAGAGGCGATCGAGTGGAGTGTCTTTTTTAAAAAAAAGTTTCCAGCCTCTCCCTCGATCCCCTGGAAATTATAGCCGGGCAACGTCTTCTAATGCGATCAGCTGTGCCATATGACAGTGGCGTTTTTCCCCCTAGGCCAATTGCAGGTCACGTAGATGCTGCAACGCGAGTCCCCTCTCATCCACGTATGTAGCTTACGTATCGCACGTACATTTTTGGCACGGTCGAGAACAACGTTGAAGACACGTACGAGTCTTCCCTTACACGTGGGTGGAGAAGGGAGGGGTGACATCACTCGACAACTACGGGCTTCTCTCTGTCTCTCTCTCTTTTTTGAAAAGAGAGAGAGAGACGTCCTCTTGGACAAATTTCAGCGTGATTCACGACGATACCGGGACAAGGGACATTTTTCATCCCACACCCTCTACGTGGTACGTGTAACTACTGCTCCTTGTTTGGAAGTTCTCTGTACAAAGTGCCACTATTTCTCATCGACCACTTCCCCGCGATGTAATAAGTTGTTGCATTGTTAGCGAACTGAATAACTCGCGTTATTTTGAGCGGGGGAGGGGAGAGGATCGAAGGGATTCGTTTTTCGATCCGAGACTTTTTGAGAAAGAAGGTTTTTACGGGCGAAGAGTTATTGTGGATGGTTATTTTCTATTTTGGAGGATGGATGATATAATTTTGTAAGGAAGTAATGAAGATTCGTGGATCAAGTTTCAAGTACTCTGAAACTTTTTTTAGAATATCTTATATTTTTTTTAAATTTGTTTAAAATTTCTGATGAAAAGTTCTACATTTTTTTTTGGATAATTGCAACCGATAAAAAGAAATAGTTTATTATTTAAAGTAAAATTGATTGGCAATTTTCTTGTTCGATCAATAATCGCGCAATGAACGATCATTGACTTAACTTTTAATTATTCTATCGATTTTTATAAATATTTCTCACCGATCAATTACTAATCGCTGATTGACCACTAATTGACCACTGATTGATTATTGACCGACCACTCACTGACCACTCATTGACTCCTAACTAACAACCGATTGACAACTAATTAACCATCGATTGATCATTGATTGACCACCGATCAATAACTCACCGTACATGAATACCATCTATTTCTTACGAAAAATTTTAAACAAAAGTTTCCATTAAAAATTTACTCCAATTTTCTCTATTCATTCATTGATTCACCCAACGCTTCACATGCTACTCCCATTGATGATATAATTACACCAGCATTCCTACAATAGCTGGCTCTCCTACAACGAATCGAATTAAAATAATCACGTGCTCGATTTTTTGAGTCGGATGGAAAGACAGCCATCACCGCTACCAGCAACGAGCACAATGAATCGGCATGCGTGCAAATAGCACCACCCCTCCCTCCAACTAACAATCGATTCACGCAATGCAAATGAAAATCTTATGCAGCGGTAGGCCGCCCAATCGACGATGCGTATGTGCGCCAAGTCCGCTTTCGAGAGCGCTGACTGCGTTAAACGTGACCAAATGGGACCGATGCCCGCTGAAAACGAAGCGGGTGTCCTAACACGCTCCTGTTGACATTGCATTAGCCCTGGAATAATTATTCGCGTATCGATCATCGTGTCCGAGGTGTAATTGGTTCCAACGTGACCGGCCGGCCTATCGGCTACTTAAATTGCAGTTCGAATCCAGGCTGACCAAACCCTGGAAGAATTAATTCCCCCCTCGAAAATCGACGGAATATCGCCGCTTTTATGATTCGTCGATTTACCAATTCATTTTTAATGGCTCCGATCGATCATTTGATCGAACGAAATTCCGTCGTGGACACGATTCACGTGCTTCGTCTAATTTTTAACGAGGCTTTTGCCTTGACTCGAATCTATGCGATTGTTTGTACATGGTCTGGGACAGAAATTCTGGTTATAATCGGTTGCTGGTGTGAATCCAATGAGCTCGGCGAAAATAGGTTGAAAATAAATTTTCTCGTGGATGGATAAATTTAGTTGTATTCCAAGAGTATAATTTGATACGTGTATTATTTTTGAATTATAAAAAAGTTTATCGTGTTGTACAATTTTTATCGAAGATTAACGTGCTTATGTGTGATGATAGTTGAGGATATTATATGAAGGTACAAAATTGGATCCTTTATGTAAGATTTCTCGTTTAATCCTCGATTCTTTATATATTTGTAACAATGTCGAATATATTATATTCATTTTATTGCAATTCGTACATTACACGTACGTGTATAAATTTTTCAACAAATTTCATAATGGTACGTAAAATATCTATGTTATCAAGTAATTTAAGGTAATGAAATCTCGTTATAATGTCAATTGAATAATTTTACTCCTATGGAATATAATTCAGAACTTTTAATTCTAGATTTACGTTTCTATGGTTGATGTAGCGAAATGTAGAAACGTATCAGCGTGCGTATATAATACGTATTATCAAGCTTTATTACGTGGTATATTTCATGATACAAAAGATTTCATGTACTCGCGTAGGAGTACGAATGTTTGCATTTGTTATAATGTTACCGGTGCAGAAATTCGCGTTAATGCTTGCGATCCACGTATTTAATAATTGCGATCATGACGCTACTCATGCGTGCTCGTAAAGAGGTCGTTATCACGAAGAAGGACGTGATTAATAAAAATGTTCCGTTCGCTACGTGTTGCGAATACTATCGTCCTTTCAACGTCCGTTGAAAACATCGGAGACTGCCTGCCGGTTTTATCCCCTCGAGATTTTTAAAACCTCTCTATTCGTCTTGTGAAATAGTTTTAAAAGTGTTATTTTTTTTTTTTTTTTTTTTAAGAAACTTATTTTCCAGAAATATGGAATATTTCACGAATAACAATATTTGCAATGATAAAATATTATTGAAACAAATATATTCGATATTCTTCTACAATGTAACTTTTTTAAACATGAATTGTAATTATTTTTAATGATATATAATTTTGTATTAAAAGAAATTGTACTATAAGTACATATTCATTTATTTGGTTCAATATTTTTCAATATTTCAAATATCTCAAATTATTTTCAGATTTTAAAATCTAGATGTTAATTTAGTATTCTGAAGGTATTAAATAACTCGAACATAAAATTTAATGAAACAAGAGCACATATTTTCGTCAATATCGTTCCATCTTTTCATAATTGATATTATGTTATATAGTTCGCGTTATATTTGAAAAGATAAGACTGAAAAAGAAATTCTATAGATATATAGAGAGTCGAAGAGGGCTCTGTAGCATGAATTCAGGACGTTGATTACAAGACTCTGCTTGTTAAAGGATAATGATGTTTGCTTCCGTTGTTCTTCAGGGAAAAAATGTCTTCAGAAAATATGAAAATCAGCATAACCGGCATATTACGTGGATCATATACATAAATATCGGAAATTAGATAATCAATATTTCAGAATCTTTTAGATTCTAAATCAAATTTAAAATAAAAGAAAAAAAATTGAAAGATATTTCTAAAATGAATTCCTTGAATTTAATACTGGAACTCTCGATATCGTTACTAGAATGTCCATAAAATTAAGAGATAGATGAAATAGACCCTGTAACGAAACGCCAATCGTCCATTTCGTTTCCACTCCATTCGCCCATTGAATTACAAAATAATCGCAAACATACCCTCCAATATTTTTTCTAATTTCACGATCCTAAAATAAATATCTAAATAAAACTTATCTAATAATCTATCGTTGCAATATTAATATTCTAACAATTCAGAGAAATTATTCCAGTGTATAAAAATTAGAGACTAGATTAAATTATATTTAGATAATTTTGCACTTGCGAGTGCATAGTGTCCATTTCAGGAAACATTTGAAACGTAGCTAGTTTAACATAATCAATCTCAAACAAACTCGTACGCCAATTTCTCCCCTAATATAGATAACATGTCATATCTCATTACCGATGCGTTACACCAATTCGTGTGTATTATCTGTAAACACCGATTATTCCTCACGTTATCGAAAACGATAGTATAATTAATACTCTCAGCCTACGTGGGCAAAGTGTATCGATTGTCGCACAGAGCATCGAGCAATCGTTACGGTTCAAAACGATCAGACGATCTGCATCTCTGCATCTGGAATAATTCTAGTTTTTGACACAATGATGATAACCGGTACAAATTATTCGATCGCGAGTTATCTAGTCGTTAACGAACTGCACTGTTCAGACCTTGTACAAATATCCGTGTAACGTGGCGATTTTCATTCATAAAATACGTTTCATCGTCGTTTGGATAAACACGATTAATGTTTCAATATTACGAGTGAAACAAATGTCACGTATCAACCTAAATTTAGGATCTGTTTAATATCATATTGTTACATATGTGTACACGCAATATAATGAAAATCGATGCGGTATACATTAGGAGATACGTGTACGTAAATAAACCATATTCGCTCGTCAAAATTATTCAATTATTTTAAAGTTGATCGTATTATGCAAATTATTTTTCATCAGAAAGAAATTATATATATTTTATTCAGAAGTTAACACTGCTCGATTTACGAACATAAGTGTAAATTTTATTATGTTAATATTATACTTTTAACTGTTCTTTTTCTTTTATCGATGAAATTACGCAACTTTTATTTTATGCGGATTATTTAGCAGGTATTACATTTTTCACTACAATGATCATAATTCGTTTTATCGTATAAATATTCAAATGGAATATTTGATGATCAGAAAGCTCGGGCGCGTGGTTCTTTCTCGTGCAAAGTCTGTAAAATGTGCAAATAACTTTTTAAAACTCGACGAAATGAAGATAATGACGGGGACGGATGAGCGACAGAATATCAGGTGTCTTTCGACATAACGTCACGTCGACACAACAAAAAAAAAGCTCTTCCACGGAATTCCAATCCCAGATTATTACATCAACGTCACGATAGTCACCCTGGAATCTTACTCTGGACTTCCAATCTGATCTGCAGAATAATCAGATTGTGCATCTTCGGTTTAGAGTTACAATTCAATTTTACGAATATAAGGATTTCCAATTGCGGATGAAGAGGTTTAAGGAGTTATCGTGATTGATACCGAATTATATTTACGTTGTGTCTTTTTTTTTTCTTTTTTTTTTTTAAGTTCTTCAACACAATTCTTCTTGAGATATTCTTTAATTTCAGATTAAAGATGGATGATAGGATCTTGTAATTTGAAACATTCAGAATTAAATTATTTTGAAACAAGAGTCGAACGATTCTTTCCATTTATTATTCTCTCCTTCTGATTTCATAATATTTTTAATATATTAATCAAATTAATCGTATCTTTTATATTCTTTTCAAAATAATAAAATTCAAAGAAAATCTGTGAAACTTGAATACTGCAGATTGATAATATACACAAGCTTTTATTTTTGCAATCATATCGTTCAAAATCAAATTGTTAAATAACACATAAATTCTCCACCATGCTAAACGATTTGTATCAATCTTTTGTTTTTCTTTCTCATTCCGTATTTGCAAAGATTTATTGCGTTAAAAAAACACGTGTAATATATAATCCACGACACGATATTGGACCGAAGTCAAACATTTGGAAAGATAGATTCGATGCAACGGGAAAAAAATACATATACACTCAGTCACAAAAATCTTATAACGTCTTACAAAGAAAGAAATTCATTTAATCCCTAAATCTCCGAAAAGATTTAAAATCGACTCTCAAAAGTTCGAATACAATCTTTTCATACCTCGAAATACAATTTACACGATGAATATATTTTAAAATATAACGATAAAGCGATTAAAATTCGAATATCCACATCACTTTCATTACGTTTTTCTCTATCTACCATTACAAAAAAACAAAAGACAGTTGAGAATAGAATCGAAAGTCATTTCATTAAAAATAATTTATTCCTTTATCTTTTTTCCGCGATCCTCCATTAAATAAAGTTCCATTAAAAAACAGAATTTTCGTTGATTTTGACAAGAGAACTTGTTATTCGTAAGGTGGTATCCACGTAGATTTTCTCCACCGACTGTATATCCGAGAAAAATACCCTTTGCGCTATTACACGGATATAAGAGAACATCCACGACACGAGTAAATAAGAACGAGGTCGACTTTTTGAACTTCCAAGCCGTTCATGCAATCATCGGAGCCGGGTCTTCCCCTTTCCTAGGGAAGATTTGTCGAAAGAAGAGTCCCTTGCTGGCTACCGGGAGCGAGAGATCCTCCATCTTACGAAGTTTCTTCTCGCAAACCGAGAGTGCATCGCATAACAAGGAAAAAAACTTTGTACGCGAAGTAGTAAGACCGAAAAAAGGTATTGCGCGCAGTGGCTTTTAAATCTTACCGATTGCGTCATTAAATTTAGCTTCACGAAAGGGAGTTCCTCGAAGATCAAGAATATTAATTTTAAAGTTTTCCTCCTTCCTTCCTTCCTTCCTTCCTTTCTTCCTTCCAAATAACAATTTAGCTTTGTGGGGATGTAAAAAGGGAATACTTCAATTTCGCGAGTTAATGAGAATTAAATAAACATGTGCGGGAATTGACAGGATTTGCTCGTTGAAAATAACTTGTACTGGACTACAAATTTATTATATTAATAGTTAAGTGTTTATGAATAATATATTTTTTGTTTTTAATCTGGGGAAGATAATTTCTTTCAATAATTGTGAATAAGTAAATAATTTATTTATTTACTAAAGATAAGCATTTCATCGATGTAATATTTTTTTCGAAACTTTTGTCTTATTTCTCGACGGATATAAATGAATCGAAATAATTAAAGATTGGTCAACTGTTAAAAATGAAACGGAAATTTCCCACGAGATATTCTTCAGCGCGTTTGTTTCTTGAGCATTTTTAGTAGCTGTGCACTTCTTGATATAATTTTTCGCAGTTTGAATTTTTTCTAAAACGATCTAATTTGCAAATATTTATTCGATACTTTTTCTCTTTTGATTAAAATTGTTTAGAAATACTGTAGATATGACATACCATTTGAAATATTTTTCATATTCCCTGTAAATAAATATTTAGATCGATATTTAATACTAGGAGTAGTATTAATAATCAAACTTCTCGTTTGAATCCATCATTTCAAAACAAACATTAATACAATTCTAATTCATTTTCTAATTAACTTACATCAATCATATCTTTATACATTAATTATATCTTTATACTTCATTTTTAATTTTCACCTTCATCATCTCATTATATAAATTAAATGTAGAATTTTCAATTATTAAAAATTCCAATAGATATTCAATATTGCATTGTAAATTTCCAAATTTAATTTAATTAACAACCCCCCAAATGTAATTTAACAAAATATCCGTCTAAAATCAAAACACCATGAAGGAAGAACACCCTCTCTTCCTTCATTCAATGAAACTGAATTATCAAAGCAAAAAGTTCGTCATTAAATCCATCATTAGAAGGTTGGCGCTTCATCATGCGCGAAGATCGGTATTCCAGAGACAGTTTCGCGCAATTTTAACGAGGAATCCTCGAAAATCCCATTGCGTTCTCGTTAAAACTCAGCTTGGACGCCTGAATGGCCGAGTACTCGTCGAGTATGCACGTGAAACATTTCGATAGCCGAGATAATTAATCAATAAAGGGGATTTTGCTTCGTGGGTTCGGCCAAGAAATTTGCAAATGTACAGTGAAAACGCAGTTTATTTTCTTTGCTTGTCGGTTTTTGAGGAGTCGATCGTTGGCTGAGATTACAATCTGTGTCTTTTCGATCGTGATCATTCGATTTAATGAAGAAAAGGATGAGAATTCGAATGAAAATTGGATTTGAAAACCGCGATATCGCGATATCGAAATTCAAAACGAACGGAAACAAATTTTTCTTTTTAAAAGATCCGCCATGATTTTATATGATTTGATTAAATGCAATTCTTCTGCAACGTGATTACAAAAAATTGCATTATTGTATTCGTACAATAAATGGATATTTCGGATATCCATTTATTATGGATATGGAAATAATGAATAATATATTTTTTTGGACGATCTGGAAAAATTGATATGAGCTTTATCATGAAACGCGTGTATATACAAACGTTTTACTAATTAATCAAATTTATGTAATAACATTAGATTATATTACATTAGATTATATCTTTGAAATCGTAAAAGAAAGAATTAATTATTTTTGATCAGGTATTCACACTATTACTATCATTTTATTTTTCACTATTTTTAAACACGTTCATTAAAACTTTTCTCTAAAATTGAACTACATATACTTTCAGGATAAAACGATCAATATTTCAAAAATAACACAGAAAGCATATCTCTATATCTTCCAAAAATTAAACAAAAAATTCACTCCAGGACGAATTACAGAAATTCTCTAATTTTTTCCCAAGCCTCTTCGATTTATATCCATCTCGAGAAAGATCCAAGACCTCGTAAACGAACAATGGGGGCGAGCTCTATTATTTTTCTCCCGCGCAAAAGATACTATAAACATCATAAAACGAGAGAAACCAAGCAAAGAAATCCAAAAAAAAAAAAGAAAAAAAATAACGAGCTGTACCAATTATACCAATCGAGTCAGCATCCATTCGAAAGAATAACTTGGGAATGGTATAATTAGAGTCGAAGGCAGGCTTCGATACACCGGAAGTGAGGTCGATTTTGCAGGCGATTCCGAAGAAACATCTCGGGTCCAAAGTTCTCCGTGGTTTGCACGATAACTAGCGATGAGAAGCGGAAGAGGATACGATCTCTTTCCGTCTTGGTGAATTTATCAGCCAGAGACTTCGTTATACCATCCTACCACAGAACCAGTAATTTTACCCTCCCTCTCCTTCCTCCCCAAAGCGCAAGCTACATCGTCCTAATACACCCTGGCACGCTTCCCTCCAAGAGAAACTTGGAAAGAAAGATTGTGTTGCTTGTGTGTGTCGCTCTCATGGCCAAGCATCCCGAGTTGAAGAAGATAGACGTTGTCTCCCGCGCGACTTTTTTCCCCCTCGAAAGGGGAACAAAGCGAGACGTGGTCTGCTCGTAAATTTAATTCGTTTGATTAACGACGTTTTACAAACTATATACAGAGAAACACCATCTCTCTACGTCTTAGACGAATCTTTGTCGAGAGTTTTATTATAAATGTAAATGTTCTCGCTAAAAATTCGTGGACAAGGCGAAAATTTGAAATTACATTTCTTTAGATGTGTTATTCTTGCAGATATGTCAAGGATGGATATAAATTGTGGGTCGTTCTTAAAAAATGTTTTTGTGTATAATAAGTTATGTTATTACGACTGAATCTGAAGTTTCTTCTTTTTTTTTATATTTAATTAAGGATAATTGAGATGATAAAGAGGCAAATCGTTTCCTTATTCGTTCATTAAAAGAAAAGTTGATGCACTTGCCAAGATCTTCTTTTTCAATATCCGCATGGACAAAATATATTTCACTTTCATCAAAACAACCCTTAATTTCAATAAAATCATCGCTTTAAAATCTTCTCTCCTCCAATTCAACCCCACGTTTACCTAATTCACAACCTCGTTAACCATTTATCCGGGAAAGTGAACACAAACAAACAAGAATCATCGTTTTTCGTCGGTTAGGGCGGTTATAAAACGAGCTCGTTCAAGCTCGTTCCAACAATTCGAAGGATCTGTCTGTTTATCGTTCGGGCCGATCTCGGCATAAAATCTCTCCCCGCGTAATCGGCCGGCGGAACTTCCCTTGAAGATCGTAAAAGCAGCGGTGGAAGTTAGATTTACATGGCGGAATCGGGGTGGTACGAGGGTGGATTCAGTTCAGCTGCACCGTTTACTCGCGAATGGGAAAGTACTTTGTTTTAAACGTTGCCGCGAGCGGGCTCTCGGTGTAAAACGCGGCATATATTATGGCCGAGACAAAAAAAAAAAAGGAAGAAGAAGAAAAATATCATCGCGAAAATGGCGTGGCTCCGTGGGTTGAATACGAAACGCGGAACAGGGGGAATAGCCGGGTTTCGTATAGCCTCGCGAACCTCGGCCCCCATTGTTCCGTTTTAATCGAGGGTGAATACCACGGACGCTAATTGCGAATTAAACGGATCAATATTTGAACGAAGAAGCTAATTTCTCTGTGAAAAGAATTTTGCGCGATTATGGTTATTAATCTTTTTTTCTTTATTTGATCTAAGAAAGGAGGATTAATAATTTCGATAAGCGAGAGCGTCAAAAGCGAGTATAAAATCAATATGATATTCATTCAGTATTGATGCCTTATCTTCGAAATGTTAGATATTAGTTAGAAATGCGTAAAGGAATTATCGAATGATAGGATTTCTCTTCATTCGATTTTAAAAATGAGAATTAATATAATGAACATAAATTTAATAATTGTAGATGTTTGAATAAAATTTTAGAAAGGCGTTATATTAAATGATATTAAAATTATTCTGCGAGACGTAAATTTTATGAGCTATATATTTTTCCAATGGATGAATCAATAAGATGAGAAGATAATTAATGGTTAATAAATTTTCATTATTATTAACAATTACTTACCACCATTGTACGTACCATCTAGCAAACGTTTTCATACACAATTACCTTCTTTATTAATTATTTAAAACGTTTTTAACATTTTCAGCAAATCAGGTTTTTAATATAATAATATGAAATATTAATCCATGTTAAATATAATTCAAGAGAATCATTTGATTAATATTCATTATTGCTAATTTAATTTGGTATTATGAAAACAAAATAATTGCTCATTTACAATAAAATCGTAATAATTGCTTCATTAACAAATCAAAACTCCCAATCTTACCCAAACGACAAACTCTACAAATGAAATGAAATGAAAAAGTCCAAAAAGTTTCGTATCTTTCCATCAATACAAAATATCCCACAATCAAAAATCAAGACTTTTCCATAATCAGCCATCTTCGAAATACTATATTAGATTTGTCAATTCCCAAATATAGCGGAAGACAGCCATAAATGTCCCAGTGGAACTTTAGGGTAAGCGGATTATTAGCGCAAACTTTAATTACTCGAATAATATATGCGATCGAAAGTCGATAGGGAGAGAAGACTCGTCGAGGTTCATCCCCTTCTCCAGTGTCGCGGATCTTCCACCCCTTTGCGCCACCGTAAATTTGCTTTTCCCGCTGCGTTTGAACGTGTCGTGTGCTTGCACAGCACGCTTGCACAACGCGCCGAGTGCTCTCTCGCATGTGTGCACACACGCACGCATCCCTTGGTTGGACAGCCGAGTGGTTGGATTGCACGCAATGCTCGTCCTCCTTCCATTGAATCGTTATAATCTCCCGCGGTGGAGCACGCGAGCTCGTTAATTGCTACATTTTCTCCGCGAAATTACATTACTGCGACAGCTGTCGTGTAACGCTCACCCGTGTTTCCACCCCTCAACGCATATAATATTCGGTTTCTGAGGCGTGCCGCGATGCGGCTCGTTCTCTAAATGCCTGGCGCCACACCTTCATGAGAATGGACGACCCTTTTAACTCCTCGGCGCCCATTCATCCAACCTACTCCCCGCATGACCGGCGTATCTTTGTCAAGTTTCTCTTTTTACGAGGTAGGCATTGTCAAACGGAACGGTTTTATGCGGTGTAACACTTAGCAACGATCCTCGTTATCGTTGCGATATGTAGGCGTGTTTTTATGTGACAATTTTGCAATTAGGTAAGCGTGGGAATTGAGGTAGTTTTTTGAAACGTTTTCGAGGGGTTTCAGGAGGAGGAATTGTGAGGAGAATTGCAATTTTGATGTTGTTTCGTGTGTTTTATTTTGATTTTGTATCGCGGAAATTAGAGCAGGGAATATGTATGAGATAATCCGTGACCGATGAACCCCGGGCCGGGGTCTTCATACCTTTCGCCACGGAATTCTCCTGTTGATTATCTAATATCGTGATTTGTTTCTTCTTCTTTTTTTAATATGGAAATTCTTTTAAATTTGTTTATTTATAATCTAAAGTCATAAATTTTTATTGAGATGATGTTGATTCTTATTTTCTGAACTTTACAAAAAGAGAAATTGTTGAAAATTATTAATAAACCAGTCTTTCGATACCATTTAAATGAAGTTATATTTATTCTGAAAAACATGGTGCTTGAAGAAAATTGATTTTAAATATTTATAATAAAAAAGTTTACTTTTGATCACTCATTGTAGGATAAGTGCATCTCTAAAAGTCAATATCCCAAAGCTTTTAACACTTGATGAAAATCAACGTTGATACTCTAATTCAATAATGACATGAAAATTATTCGTTAATGCCATTATGAAAATTCGTAATACAATTTCTGCTAAATTCAGCGTCATTAATAAACATAATATCGATCATAAAGGATGAATTATAAAGTCTGATGTATTGCTAGATAGTAAATTAACAGTAAGCAGAATGTAATTATATTGGCAAAGCTCTTAACCAGCTCCTAACCCTACGACGATCTACAAATGAACAGATCATATCCGTGTTTTGCGCTAGTAACTTTTGCATCCATTTTGTCTTACATTACAAAATATTTTTCATGCTCTATAAATATATAAGAATTATATTTGAATTACATAATATATAAAAGTCTGTCTCTAAATTTGTAAGTCTGCAAATTCTACTTATTCTATTAATAAACTTTGTATGAATTTTTGAACATCGCATGAAATAGCATAATAAGCTTAATAGGACAGATAATATGATTTGAACATTATGTATTTTGAATATAAACCGTATACATGTTGGCATTGCCATTAGTAAGATTGTGGATGAAATGTACATCTGTCATATCCATGTTGAAATAATAAACGGATATTGATTTGGTTCTGTTCTAAATCCGTTTAATGAAACGGATAGATATTGATAAATGTTATCCCAATGTCTCTTACATTATTGTGATTTCTTGACGTTTAATTTTTATTGTTATTAATGCATTTGTTTAAAGAAATTGTAAAACTTCCGTTCGAATCATTTTTTAATCTCGTACTGTATAAAATTCCAGCTTTTTCCCCGAAAAGTAGGATTCGAAACTAAACCGGAAACTTTTGGATTTACATGCATAGTAAAGTTCAACGTTGCTTTGCACCGAAAAAAGGGGCGTTTTTCCGCAAAGTGAAAACATTTTCGTTACGAAATAGTCAACGACTGCCAATTGTTCTCTCGAGGCTAAGTTGCATTCTGTGTATTTGCAAATATTCGTGAAAAATCGTGTGCTAAAAAATAGTTAAATCGCGTATATTTTACATTGGGAGTGGATATTCAAGTTTTCCCTTTCTTACTTTTGTGAAAACTTGATAATAAAGTTTTTTTTGATCCCATTTTCATTTAAAAATTTATAAATATAAACGATACTGTGTATTAAAATTATTTTGCAAAACATTGAGATGAAGATTGTAAAAAATCATGAAGAATACGTGATAAACTTTATTCGTTAAGTCTATAAAGTATTTATATGAAATATAAAATAAAATATTCAATTTGAATTAATAACATTATAAAAATTTATATAATTCCTTTAACAGGCAAAATACCATTGAATCATTTTGATTAAGAAATTATTAAATTCTTTTATTCATCAAAATTTTAAGTCAATTTTAAATTTTAAATTATTCAAAATAATTTGTTATCTACGTATAAAAAATATCTCGCGATTCTTTATCATGGAAATTCCACACACTTTGTACGATAAGTACTTTATAAGCAATTTAAGGTTGTCAAGTTACCAGGTTCGTCCTCTTCATTACGTTGGCTGGCTGTTCATTAATTGGCGCATTTTGCTCGCAAAATCGAATTACCGCGGAAACTGATGCGGTTGACTTGTATGTAATGCACGCATGTGTGCTTTACATGGAAATTGTGTCTTTCCATAAACGTGATTTAAACTACACACTGAAAAAATTGCTTTATGAATTTTTACACGCTTCATGTTGGAAAATTGGAAGCAGATTTTTACGGAATATTTTTAGTTAGTACAAAGAGAATATTGTTTCGATGGAATTATTTATGAATTAAAAGACTGCTGAATTTTTATGATAAAAGAATTTTTATTTCACTTTATCAATAAAATTTTAAATTGGAAATCAAGGTATTTTCGATGCTTTCGTCAACCAAGAAAATAATGTTATTCAATGTTACACGTCAGGAATTTCAATATTAATAAACAGTTAATAATAAGTAAAATTAATGGAAATTTTTATTGGCAAGTTTTATAATTTTTTTAAATTAATTATCTCTTTCCAATTATTGCTCTTGAATTTTGAATTTCTTGATTTTTAATTTTAATAGATTGAAACTCGAATTAATATCGATATATTCACTCTAATTGTAATTTATCGCAGAATTTATGAAAAAATATTCATATATAAAGCTTGAAGTAATCTCTTCCAATTTCATTTTTATACATGATATTAAAATAGAACGTATAACGATATATTCGTGTGAATAAATTTCACTTTATAATTTTTAATTGATTATTCTTTCCGAACTAACTAAACTAACATTATTTATTAATGAAATAATAATATTCATAATTAAATATGGATTTAAATATTCATCAGAATGTTCAATGAATCAATGAATCGTTGATTCAAATGAATTTATCCGAATTCGTCAAATCAATTTCATAATTAAAATATTTATTAATTACGTTCTCCTACAAATTATCTTCAATTTAAGTGAAACTATGAAACGCCAACGCTTTTCATCGTTTTCGCGATTACAAATATTGCGTTCCCATAGAATAAATTTAAAATTACGTTTGAAATACGATTGCCCCCAATCAATTATAAAGTTTGAACTTAAACCGATATTGCTCGAAGATAAATATTCAGGAAAATTGTCGAAAAATTATAATTATAAAATTATTCAATTACATAAATAAAAATCGAATTTTAAAATTCAATCTCATTTAAATAATATTCTATAAATCTAATAATACTTCAATATTCCAGGTAAATGTAATTATTAAAAAAATACCATATCTTTCATTTTTAATCCTGCTCGATAAAAAAAATATTTAATCAAAGAGATTCTTGAAAAATCTTGATTAAACATTATTTCCCATTATTCTTCCCTTCCCCTATTAACATTGAATATCAATACACGTGCAACTCTTCCAACAACGATAAATGTACGTACAAACGTAATAGACGTACGCGCCACGCAACAGCTAATAATTCACTTCGAACCACGATTCCCCTCTTCCATTCACTTAAATTTCATGAAAACAGCTTGTCGGTGCTCGATCGAACAAAAGGAACGTCAACAAACGGATCGCGATCGCGACACACGGCTATATACATGCATACATACACACGAACATACAAACATACATACATACAAGTTTGCTCGAGTGACTTTTGCGGTCGTGTATCGCAAAGCGGGATCTGGAAAAAAGAGAAAAAGAAGGAAAAGAAAAAAAAAAAAAGAAAAGACAAATATTAGTCGACTGCGCACTGTGAATAGTCACTCAAGAAGTTTAAAAAAAGAGAGAGAGAGAGAGAAAAGGAAAAACGAAAATATCTAGGAAGGAACTGGCAAATGACGGAGACTTCGTCTTGTTCCTGCACAGGCCATTCACCGCAGGGCAATTTATCCAGGTATATACATATATACGAGTATATCTTCCGTGGCTACGGATGCTCCCAGCCAGCATCCATCGAGTTGAGCCGGGAGATCCATCCCCTGGAGGAGGGAGATGGGTTCGAGCGTGGGGCGGAACTCGACTACGGGAGGCTGAATTGCACGACTCGAGCGCTATTTTGTTTGCCCTCTTCCGGCGTTTTAATTCACGGCGCGCGGGCTTTTAAAGTTTCGAAACCGCGGAAATTGTACTGTCGCACTTGAGGACTTGGCGCGCATCGCGGAGACACAGTATAACAGAGAGATTCGAACGATTATCAGGGACAGGGGGAACGGAGGGCTGGTTGGTTAGCTTCTTTTCTTTTAGAAAAGTAAGTGTCGTTCAATTTTTAAATAATTAAAGTTTAATATACTTTTCTTATACTTGTTTATAAATTAATCACAGCGAGAGTAAGATCTTTTGAAAGATCGATAAATAGGCGTGAAATAATTTTCGAACAATGGGAAGAATAGTTAATGATATATGATGGTTTATTATATCGAAAGTGTGAGCGCTTTGATTACTACAATTCCGCTTGAAATTTGGAACAGATCCGCTGATCTGGCGGATAAACCGCCTTATAAATTGCGCTACACGGGCCAAAGATGGCTCATCTCCTTTCCTATTTACCCTCCCCGCTTTAAATCTTCTCTTCGCTACGTTCGAATCAACCCCTTTATCGAGTTTTATCCCATGGAACATGCATACCCCGCTCGACGACGCGAGCGAATAAATATCCACCCTCTCCTTTTCTCCTTCTCCTCCATCAATTTTCCTCTCTCTTCGTTTCGGGAAAGAGCGCGATGCAGTTTATGGGAAGGAAGGTGGATAACTGAAACTCGTTCAAAGTTTCCAGAGCACCGATAGAGGACACTTTTTAAGGGTGCCATTATCCAAGCTACGAATTTTCCCCGCATGAACGTCTCTCGTTGCAATTAACAAAGATATAAAGGATCCAAGTTCCGCCTCGTGTGCCGCTTCGGCCGGAAATACATTCGAGATATCGAGGTGACTTCTTTCTTCAACGTCACGAGAACGAATCTTTTGTGCTTGTGAATGGAACAGCAGGGTTTCAAGTTTCTTCCAACGAAACGAAATTATTAGTTTATTGCGAACATTGCACAATTTTTTTGGATCGGTTTTTATTCTTGAAAGAGAGTTGGATTGGGAAGATTTGTAAGATTGAAAGGATTGGTGATGCTGTGATGCCTGTCTGTTATTTTAATTGTTTCGAATGGAAGCAATTTAGGTTAATTGGGAGTGTAAAAGTGGAAATTTAGTAGCAATTTCATTTAACGATTTGATGGTTAAGTAGATTTTCTAAAGGTTGTATCTGATAAGATGTTCAGAGATCGCTTTTAATGAAATTGTCTAATTTTGGATTTCGTAGAATTCTAATTTCAAAGTCGACCGATCGCTTCTAATGCAATGGTATCTTTTCTATTTTTATTATCGTTATTATGGCTATTTGTATGTTTTTAAAAATTTGCGATTTTTAAATTACAAAGTACTTATGCTATTGATTTGAATAGATTTGAATGAAAGTGTCATTTTGTATTATACGGAAAAGCTTTTAGATTGAAATCAATTCAATCTAAAAATAAGAATTATAAACAATAGGAAACATTAAATTAGAAGATAGGAATATCGTGTAAACAATAGGACCCTAATTTAAATAATTTCGTATTACGATAGAATAGATATCCTAATATGTACTAATCAGTATCCGTATCACGAACAGTTTCATTGTCGTGTTGTATCAATATTTACTTGTTTAAACTGCTAGTTCAATTCGGCAGTACATTCGAAGGATATGTACATTGTTATTTACGTATTACGTTATACTACTAGATAAATATTTACAATAATATATCAATTTAGATGAACATTTTATTATAAAACTGATATATTCATATATATTTCAATGGAAGTAATTTTTGAAAATGTATGTAATTTTTCATTTTCTCAACTTTTTGCTATCTTTCCATTAAATTTTCTTTTTCATATTTTTTAAAACTCTCGTTGTTACATTTTTTGTCAATTTTCAAAAATTATTTATTCGTGCAAAAATTTAATATTTTCTTTTTTTTTTTTGAACGAAACAAAATTGATGTTAAGATGTTTTGAAAAAAAAAAATAATACTTGGAAGCTATAGAACTCGACTTAAAAATTGTGCGTGTCACTCTTTCGGAAAATTCAATATCCGAGGAGAAAAATGGTGTCTGTCATGAACAGCTGCGAAAATGAATATATGTAACTTTCTTTCCATCATTCCCTTGACTTTTTAAGTTTTCTGGATATATGAGAATAACTGGGAAAGGAACGAGAGTTCGAATCGATTCAAAGATATATTAATAATTAAAAATCAATATCGAATAAAAAATTTACGATACGATTTTAAAAATTAAAAGTAAAAACTAATTTTTTAAATCAATTTAATATAACCACCTCGCTTCATCAAATGCAAAATTAGATTCCTCGTGACTTGAAGAAGATAAGCTTCAATTTTCGCTTTTTTCAGATCGTAAGATTACCTTTTAAATTTCTCACCTACTTCAACATCTTATATATATATTATATTATACACGTTGTTAGCTATCCTATCGTTTACCCCATTCATTTCTCTGCCAGAAATAAAAAATCTCCGATCGCAATCTCCCTGTCGTCGAATAAATCGCAACGCGAGAACGAGGGGATCGTTAATTTTTGCATCCCATCCCCGCAAACATAATTCGAAGAAAAGGCTCCTCTCTTTTTTCTTTTTCCCTTCCTGATAATTCTTGTTCCCAGACAGACACGTTAATATTCCGTTCGGCCGAGTGTGAAACTGGCACACCGGCAAATTGTTTCGTTCGAGTAATTTCAAAAGCGATTGTACGGCGAAATTATCGATCCTCTCGATACGATTCACCGTGGAATCGAAGAGAGGAGGGAAAGAAGAGGAAAGAAAGGGAGGGGAGAAAATTCGATTCTCTTATAATTCGGTACAGAAAGCGTAATATACAATCGCTATCCCTCGAGTCAACGATTACAACTTCGAAGTGGAATAAAGGGAGGGACGTCACCCGACCGCAAGTTCGTTCAACCAGTTTCTGCTTTTAAACTACGCGAAACTATTGTATTTTCTTATGACCACCGGACTAGAAACGCTCTCTCCTCGCTTTGTCCCCTTTTCTTCTTTATCGGAGAATGTTTTCTCCTCTTCACGTTCGAGGCTTCCATCTTGGAGGAACCGATCGGATAACTCGATGAGCATTGATCTTGGCGAAATTCCCGTTGAAATTAGAATTGTAGGGTGAAGAAAAAATTGGAAAAAAAAAAGATTTATATTTATAATCGAACTTTAAATTTTCATTTTAGGATACGTAGCTTTGAAGTATGGTATTGAAAAATAAAATGTATACGAATAAGAAAGAATTCGAAGGGTGAACATGGAAGAATAAGTTTTTGGAGAAGAAAAATGCACGTTGCATTCGAAATGAAACATTTGAAGCGAACTTGAAACTCATTTCTGAACTTCAAAATATTACTGTAAGAAAAAGAAGAATAAATGGGAGGTTCATTCGAATGATATTAGGCAAATATAAATGAGCAGCAATTTATTACGTTCGAGGTATAATTAGATGAATCGGAACCTGATATCAATTCTGTCTGATATTGAAAGGATGGAATGAGCGAGTAATCGTTTTCGTGAAAAATAGTCCATTATAAATTCTCGACGAACGAATTGAAATTCTGAACTGGAACAGATGATACCTTGTGTTATTTTTCAATCTTTACTTTTCTCAAGTGATTTGTCAAATGTAAGAAAAGTGTCTATTATGATAAATTCACATTAATTAAGGGCACAAATGTGAATTATTTAATGATAGTTTGAAAATCAGATTTCCAATTTTTCATTCTAAGAGTTCACCGGTATATTGACATTTCGAGAATTCTTCCAAGAATTGAAACACCTCTTTTTCTACAACGTTCCAGAAATCTCTTTAAAGATATTGACGATTTGATCGCAGGCATTAGACCGGCTCCTTGAATTATGCAACGAAGCAGTAACACGTACGCTAAAATCAATGTTTACAGATCGTCTAAGTGCGTGAACCGAAGTAAATGCGAACCAAACATAGATATGCGTCACGCATATGAAAACAGCATGGCTTGTATTGGAAGCAGGCATAATAATCTCTGTAGTATGCATAAAATTAGTGACTCTAAGTAACTTATTATTAACGAAGTGAAAATAGGCTTTCTTCAAATTTCATTGAAAAGCATTACAAAAATAAATTATCTATATAAACAATCTACGATAATTTACAAGATCGACTTAGTCTTTAATTTTTAGAAGATAAATACAAAATTCTCGTTCAAACACGATTTCAATGTATTTCAGTCTCGCATCATACTCACGAATTGAACGATTACAATAAAAGAATATAAAGAAAAATACACAAATTTTCCAGAGAACAACAATTTCTCGAATCTCGCAATGTTTTATCCGCAATGTTTTCCTACACACACAATTACCGAACAGATTTGTCCTTCTCCACCAACATGTCTCAGACAGCCCTGAATCTCACTGTATTAATAAGTGCCACAGCTCGAGGGTTTCATTTATGGCCTCGCTAGATTTCTTGCGCCTGTACACCGCACTCCATGCGCCATCCAGTTGCCAACATTAGGCGGGGCGGCTCGGCAGTACTCTCAGAAAAAAAAAAAACACCCCAGAACTCGCATTTTTCTTCCCACTTCCCCGACCTTTCCCCGTTTGTCCTCTTAATTGAGTTTTTTTCCAAAGACGTTCCATATCAAGACGTCTGTATCCACGGATGTATACACGAAGGAAGCTAGATAGCAACGAGTGTTGCAAAGAAACGAGCCGCTAGTAAATTATCGCGCTTCTAATCTCGAGTATATTTCGTTGCGCGGAGGTGGCATCCTCTTTTCGCGGCGAAACGTTCCTCGAGTTTACCTCGCTCCATGCTTGTGCCAGCAACGATCTCGTGGTTTTTCTCTCTCTCTTTTTATCTTTCTTTCTTTTTTCATTTTATCGTTGCCTTTTAGACAGGATAAACAAATGTAACGACGTGGCGAATTTAAGTAAAACTAAAACTCTTTGGAACACTTAGCGACCTTTGAGAAGGATTTTTATCATTTTTCTTATTGCGATCTCGTTGAGTATAAGGTAATGTGAGAAATATAGGTCGAGAGGGGGAAAATAAATCGAAAATGTGGGAGTGATAATTTTTTATATGGAGCTTCGTTTTCGAGAGAAAGTCGATCGAGGAAGTTTTGCGAGTGAAGTTGAGAGATAGTTGGTTGGTTGAACGTGTTTCCTTGTACTACTTGGATAGCGTGCCTGTATATGTAAACAGTTTCGACGATTTGTTGCAATTTCGTGGTCCGTCTCTCGCTATTCCTATTACGTCCACCAGCTCTTGAATTTTAATAGATTAGGAGTTTTGAATATTTAAAGGATATTATGTAAAATATAGTCAAAGTGTGTAGTATAGTATCATGAAAGAAAACAATTTTCTCGTCTATTTTTATTGTTTATTTAAAAATGATTTGGATCAGAACTTTTTCGATATCGTAGATTATCGTATAATTCTAATCTAAGGAAACGATTAAATTTGTTTATAATTATTGTCAATTAAAGAGTAAGATATAAATTGTGAAATACGAAAATATATCTGTGTGAACATAAAAGTTCGCAGTCTAATTATCAGTATAATTGTGAAGGAACACATTTTTCTATTTCACGAGTGCATAGGCGTAAAAACTTGTTAAGTTCCACATTTTCGATTTAGTTTTGCACGAGGAATCATCGCATTTCGATTGTATCACGATTTTCGATGCACTCTGCGTTTCGTGCATTCGAGTTCTGTCGCGATAGTTGCACGTTTAATGCATTTGTTTCTTGCATAACGCGATTCGAGGTTATTCGGTGAAATTCTGGTCGAAGTTAGTTCCGAGTTATCTTATTGCTGGCTCTGCATTCCGAATCGTGGAAACGATTTAACGCTAGCTCACGCGAAATAAGAGGATGAGAAGAGTAAAGTGAATTTTTGATAGATCTCTTGCTTTTTGTTTTGTTTTTTCTTTTGCAGGGAAGAAGTTGATTATTCGATCTATGTATGCGTTAATATGTCGAGAATCGTATTCATGATCGATCGAGCTTAAAAAAAATATTATGGTTAAAGTTTATAAGAATATTTCTTGGGAAATAATGATTGAATAATGTTTCAAAAGTGGAATGATTAATTTTAATGAGTAGAACTCGAAAGTTTTGGAACATGTTTTATTCTCAAAGGGAAGAATTTTAATATTTCATGTGGATTATGGAGTTTATATTGCATGAATATTTTATCAAAAATATTAGATTAAATGACATTTGATATTTTATAATAATTTATAACATAACGAAGTAACAAAACGATATTTTTGAATTTTTCTTCTTGAAGCAAATATAAATTGTTAGGACACTTATATATATTTATCGAAATAATTAATGTTAAATAAAACTGACAACGATTTGAAGATCTCCATCTCTCAATTTTACAAAAATGAGACATATTATATTTGATCTCGACCACGAATCAATAGTTTACAGAGTTTTTGCATCAAATTTTTTCAAAACAAATAATCCAATCGCGTGGGAGAAGTGCGGCGATATCGAACAGATTGATAAATATAACGATATATCGTATATTGACGATTCAACTTAAAACTTTACAAATAAAAAGTGATAAAATATTCACCGTTCATTAATACAAAAAATCGCACCAATTTATAAATCGTAGAAACACGGAAAAAAGCCACGGAGTTCTGTTGAAATAAGATAAATTTGAAGAAAAATTTAATCCAACTCGAATCCCCATCGTTCATATTAAATTTCGAACGGTGATACACAATAGGACAGGGCCGTATGTATCCCGAATTGATTAATTGCACTCGGTGCTCTATCGTTCATGAACAATTTATCGAGCGTTTGTTAATGTATCTGGTTAATCCCGGCCGAATCACCTTTAGTCCTCTAATATATAACTTCGTACAGATATAATCGCATCGATTCCGCGCAAATGGCCGGTTATGAACGCGTACGATAGTCACACATGGAAACAGCCAGTGTCCAAATGTCGGTTTTCCCGTGTAATCTTAATAATTCATCGATAGGAACGGTGAACGGTGTCAGAGCGCGGTAATCGCTCATCGGATTTTCGAAAATCGTTTCAGCCCTTATGCATTTTTCAAAAGAATTTTCTTTAGAATTGGAAAAATATTAGAACGTCAAATCTATCGACAATTATTATAATTACGTATTAGATTAATCGCGAATTTAATTTTATTGTAATTTAATCGGATGCCACTTGGAATAATTATCTTATTCGTTTGTCAATTTTTTTCCGTTTCGTTTATTCAAAGAAAATAAAAATTTTAAAAAATGTCTTGGTTCAATTGTCAAGTTGACATAATGATAGAAGATCGATATATTCGTGATATCGAATTTTAATAAATGAAGTTTCGTCAAAGAATAGGAAGAAATTAAATTTCTTTTTCGCAAGATTATTCGCATAATTGATAAATAAAGCAGGGCACACTGCAACGTGTCAAATTGATTAATTACTACCCTCCTTATTAAGTGAACTCCCGCAGATTATATTTGAGCATAAACTTCCATTATTCCAATGAAAAATTTTAACTTTTTTTTTATGTAAACTGTTATTGAAATATTTTAAAATGCATTCCATGCATCCTTTAATTTTTAAACGAAGTTGTATAATTTTCAGAATAATATAGAATCAAATTTAATTTATCTTTCCCGACAAAGATAAATAAAAATGATGAAAATTTCAGTATTCGCATGTTTTGTTATTTTACGCATAATATTTTAATTGATGAGAGTAATAACGAATTCTAATAAGAAAGAATTTCTATCATTTTACAAATAACAATATCTCATTAATTTAAAATATTCTTCGTAATAATCATATCCATATCGTTTAAACACTGCCTTTATCCTATTCCTTTCAGAACTTTCTCTCAATTCACTTTCTTTTATATTTTATATATATTTTTTATTTTTATATTATATTTTTATATCTATTTTTTGCACGAAGAAACATATATAAAAGTTAAGGATCTTGGAAAGAAGATCTTAGTTTATCCAAAACCTTGGAAGTTTCGATAAGAACTCCTGGGTTGGGTAGGAAAGTTTTGCCGAACTGACATAATAAGTTTGATTAAATATCACCGTAGAACTTGCCTGTTCATCAACAAAAGGGACTGTCTCTTGTCAATGGAATTGTACGTCAACGTCAACGTCAACGTCCCTTTATTAACGTTGACACACGGTTCATCAACGACCCTCTAAGAGGTTTCTTGTCGATTCTCCAAGTTTTCGAGTATCGCCTATCAAAGGGTCAAAATGACTATTCAATTGTTCGTGAAAAAGCTTCGTGGTGATATATTGCATGGAACGAGAAATTATTTGTCTGTTACGATGAAGGAAACGTTATATTAAAATGAAAGCATTTTGCAAAGAAATGGAAACGATTTGTTTTTTAAGTAACATAAGTTGGAATATTCTTATTTTTTTTTTATCGACACGACGATATTTCTGAACAGACGATCCTTTTTGTTACTTCTTTTTGTCGTAAATTCTAGGATAATATAGGATATTTAAGGATTGTCTTAAATGTAAAAAAGTTTCAACTTTGTATTCGAACTTTGAATATTTGTAGAAAGAAGAAAGGATTAAACCATTTATCAGAAAATTAATGCAAAATACATTTAATAGAAAATGAATTATTAATAGAAAGATTATTAATTTGATTTTTTAAAAAAGATATTTATAATTCTGAATCGAAGTAAATTACTTTGACAATTTTTTTTTTGAAAAGAATAATTGAATACAATATTATGTGATTACAAATTAGAAATTCAGATATTAGTGTATGTTATAACAATGTTCAATAGAAAAAAATATAACAAATACATGATGATTGAGCTTGATGAACACGAATCAAAGCTTTCTCGATTATTGTGAAATGATTAAATTGTTACCTGTATTGTTTTTTCTATAAATTTAATTCTGTTTTAGTAATATTTTTCAATTTAACAATATTTAACAATATTAAATATCATATCGCGAATATTGTTGTTACAATATATTGACACGCATAATAGAGATAAATTAAGGATTAACAATAGAAACACAAAAATATTCAATCAAATCAGTTATAATATTGCAACATCCGATTTTTATAAAAAATATAGATTAAATGGGAAAAAATTTCAAATATCAGGGAACAATGTGCAACGTTGTTATTATTTTTCGTTTTATTAAGATTATTATTTTGCACAGTATCTGTCAAAAGATTTCCAGTTTTGTGGTTCAATAAATTGCCATTTATTCCAAGGGGTATTTTCCTATGCATTATTGAAGTTTTCCTGAAACGTTCTTGAATAAAATGAACAACTACACGGTCTTTGACAATAATACCTTGAACACGTTTGACAGGCACGACGATGGAATTTCTGCTAGAAAGCAAACACAACATGAATAGGAATGAAAGAAACCGAATACAAGTCGCAAAGGTATTTCGCGACACGTGCCAAGTGTCTCGTAAATTTTGAGCCGTTTGAGAAACTTCCGATGGTTGCGAAAATTCAGAAACAAAGCTGAGAATTTAGAAATAACATTTAATGGAGTTTATTTAATTTTTATGGATTTATATAAAAGAACCTTATGTTACAATATTTTCAATTATGGAAAAATTAAATTTCGAAATAAAATTCGTTTAATTTGTGTATAAAAATGGAAATAATTGCATTTTATATGTATTCATATCACGCTCTACAATTTCCAATTTTACGAAAAATTCATCATACACAGAACGAACTGAAAAATTATCGAAGAGCAACATTCGACGGTATTTATTTAATTTTTACATTTTTATAAAATTTACAATTTTACAATTTATACCGCGACTGTCGAGGTGAAAATTTTTATTCATCTTAAATCAACAACGTACATTTTCTTACATTATCTCATTCATTATCTCATAAAGGAGCAAAACATTGAGAAAGATATCGGTTGGAAAACAATTCTGTGAAAAGAATAGCGTACAAACGCGTACAAGTGAGAAAGAAAGAAGAAAGAAGAAAAAAAAAGAGCAACAACGTGAAATTATCACGATTCAACCACGATAAACTAAAACGAAGATTGAATCACTCGTCTCGTCGCTTGACAAATTGAATGTTTGGATTAATCTGTCCGCGGTAACAGGCTTTGCACATCCATTGAATCGATTCAGGTGATAATCCATTTAAAATCTGTCAGGAGCGAACTTCCAGTTTCACCATAGAGCTCCTTATCTTTAGATCTCCGGGAGATTTGCGGCTGTCAGGGTTTGATGGTACAAGTGTGTTATTCACGACGTGACGGGTACGAGTTGCGGATGGTTGAATGGAACAAGCGAAAATGGGCGATTTGGAACAGAAGCTTGTGCTCCCGCGCTTGCTTTTCCTTTCGCGTAACCCCGGAAACTTGTCGAGCTCTGCCACGAATCCACCATTGTTCCACGGTCACAACGGTTATTCCGATCGTTAATTAGCTGCTTCATCGACGAAAGACCAAACGGAGAGTGACTTTTTATCGTGAACAGTTCTTCGCTAATGAAAACTCGTGGAATCCGTCCCCCGACACAATGGATCAGCCTCATTGTTTATCTGCTCTTTGAAAATATCGGGTTGAGAAGAGTGTTGTTCAGTTTATCGTTCCATGGTTACGAATGTTAAAGATAATATGGCCGCGAAATCAAATAATTGACGATTTCAGATCCAATCGAATCTATCGTAGCTAATCCATTTAAAGTTTTTAATCTTTATTCCACTGATTTTGCTGTCCATAGATTTGTTCTCAATATTGGCCATTGGAATAAGTTTCTTCGTTACTTTTACTGTCCGTAATTTTGGACAATGAACAGCACTGTTTTAGATTAGATCAAATCTATCACCTTTGCATTTTCTTCGCAATTCGATCGAACAATAATTTTCTCTGTACAATTGCTGAACAATATATAATAATAATATATAATAATTTAAAAATTTGTAACTCATGAGATAGCTGAAGGGAACGATTTCAAGCTGATTTTTTTGAAAAAAAAATGACGAGTTTGAACTCATTAAACCTATCTCGTTCACGCACGCTTATAATCCATTTTTACATAATCTACAAATACGTTTCAGAAAATCGCTGAGTTCATACGAAATTATCCGCGTACACACGTACTGGTACATGATATTCTCATATTCTCGATGATTATACCGGTATTAAACTTCTCCAACCTCTTCGAGCTATCTTATTTTCACGATCTAATGCACGAAAACACGACAGTACTCGCAACTTTCGTGCAGCTGATTTCTGCGTTCTGGAAAGAATATATCCGATATATCCGTCGGAGTTAAGGTTATTCGCGAGATTACTTATGCATCAGATACAAGGGAGCGTCACAATTTCGCCTCTCGTTTCATTTCCTTCCACATTTCTCATTTGCATATGGTCTACGGATCCTTTGGAAAACTTGGTGAAAAGTTTTTCGACCGGACAACAACCCAGGAGTAAAGTTCTTACACCTAGAAGTTAATTCGGCGCCTCTTTGAATTAAACTCGCCATTTATTCAGAACGAAACCACGCGACTTTTATTCTTTGCGATATGCATTCGTAATTTTGTTACTAGTATTCGCACAATTCTCGAATTCTCTGGCAATAGAAATGATAAATGAGTTTTTTTTAATATCTATTTTATTTTTATTGATGATAATGGACGAAAATTCTGATAATATTCCACTGTGTTTCTATTAAAAATGAATCTTATCACTTTGAGAAAGTGAAATTAATTATTTTCGCTTTTTTTTAGATATAATTTTCAAATTTATCACACTATTGTAAAAAATTCCCGAACAAAATTATATCTAAAAGATGAAAAAAAAGTTATTACACATTATACTCAACATTTACGAATTTCCTTATAAAATAATTGCATGGAAACTTCTGACCAACATACAATATTACACGATATCAAACAACTTCAAACTTCTCAAGCCGTGCACTAAATTTTATAATACCTTTCTAAATAAAACAACACACCTACCACTATTAAACTCCAAAAAAAAAAAAAAGAAAAGGAAATAAATAAATATTCCAAAACTTTCTTCAACTAATAACAATAAAAAAAAGAACTCCACTACACGTTCAAAACAAATGATATATTAAAAATAAAATTCCAATTAGGAATTCGCTGTAAAAAAAAAAAAAGAAAGAGTTTACCCATGAATCACGAATATCGCTTATATAAAAATTTTTCCACGGTTGAAAAATTACAAACGTTCCAACACCAACGGTGTAACGTTATCACTCAACGATGACCAACCAACGATAACGCCCATATACCACACGCTCCCTCGCCCCGTGGTATATACAGAGTGTATACTACCACCTAGGAAAAAGAACGTTCTAATTTCTCGCATGACTAATTTTAAACGGCGGTTAAAGGGGTAACGTGGACCCCCTGTTAATGGGTCGCGAAGGGGCCAAGATGGCCATGATATCGGCCGCTTATCAGCGGCCCAGATTCAATTGGCACTCGTTTTCGCGGGGGAAGATGTTATCCCTCCACGAGATACGTGTTCCGCATCCTCGAAGAGCAATAAAGGGATACGGTGTTACGAACGTGGAAGAAAAAGAAGAGGAAGGGAGAGGAATGCGAGGGGAATGTGCATGCATAGTTATGCCTTTTCTCTCTCTCTCTTTCTTCGTTTAAGTGGCCTTAAAGTTGAGGAGAACCACGGGGTTCATCGAGGGTGGGATTTCAACATCGTTTCTGTCTTCTTGTTTGATAAAAGGGCGCGGGTTGTTAGTTTCGATGTTCGTTTCCGCACGAGAAGCGAGGACGACGAAAGAATGGTTGTAGAATGGATGGAGAGGGGGGAATATGAGTCGATTTAAGAGGAGGAGGTTTATTGTTCGACGAAACTGTAAAACTTGGATTGGATTGAAATATTTCCTACTGATTCATTTGTATCTGATTCATTTTTGTTGGGAGATGAGGTTAATTTGATGAGGAATTTAATTTTAGTTTGGTTTAAAGCTTTTGAATACTTTATTAACTGGCTTATCGTTTGATGAAACTATAAATTGGATTGAATTGTGATATGTTTTCTGTTTAATTGAAAATTCATTTTTATTGGAAAAATAAGGCAATTTGATAGGAATTTAATTTTGTTTAGCTCAAAGTTTTGAAATTGAAAATTGTAAATTGGATTGGATTAAAATTATTTTTTTTTTTTCTATTGGATTGAAAATTCATTTTTGTTGAAAAGTAATGCAAATTTAATAGGAATTTATTTTTCTTTTTTTTTTAATATGAAATTTTGAATTGCTGTTTTTATGATATTTCCGATAATCTTCCTGTTTTTCCAATACTTCAATGTATAATATTAAAAATATATATATGATTCACTGAATGATTCAGATGAATATTTTTTTCCCAAATTCTACAAGATTCTCTTTATATTATTATTCTATATTTCTATGGAATAATAAAAGATGAATTTTCTTTAATAGTCTAACAGTATGCAAATTTTAATAATTTTATAGAATTTCAGAATTTGCTTTCAAGAAAAGTGATTTTTTTTTAAATTTTACTAAAGTATATATAAATAACTAAATAATTAAATATTCTATATTATCGTAAAAAGTTAAAAAAAAATTCACTTTTTTTCATAATATCATTACATAGGTCTATTTTATTTATTTTTCTTTCTGTATATTTTATATTGAATCATTGGGAAAGCAATGCGTTTTTGTTTTTCACGCGATTACGCTATTTTCCGGGATTTTAGAACGACGTTCGAACCATGCAGTCGACCATCACTACATTTTCATTTGCCTATCTATGTATTGCTCTCATATATACACTTGTTTCCAGTTCGTTTTACCTCGTGTTTTATTTTTTCACCTCTTTTTCCACCCCTCTCTTTTCATTTTCGTCCGTTTCCTCTCATGTTCTAGTTTTTTTCCTTATCTTTTTTATTTTAATGCATTTTTTCGATTCGTTTTCAAAGTTAATAAAAGAATCTTGTTCATCTATAGACTAATTTATATAAATGCAATGTAATTTAGGCTAACTTATGTATCGTAATATTGATTGATACTATTTATGACTATTTAAACAGTAACTGGTGAAGAAAAGAAGAGACAAGATCGATAAAGTATTTTAAGAAATTATTTTTCGTTTTACGTATCCTATTTTGTGTTTTTAAAAGTGCAGAAATTTAGCAATGAAAGAGCTTTTTTTGCCAATATTTTTTCTTTTAAAAGAAAATAGTATATTGCATGTTTAAAAAAAAAAGAAGTATACAGTGCTTCTCCATTAATAATGTCAAAATTATTTCAAAAATTTATTATATTTATTATTTTTTTACTGTACAAATGAATATAATACAAACTATATAAAAACTATATAAAAAAGTGAAAAAGATAATTATATAAATTGCGTTTTTTAAAACTATTTAATATCTAAATTATTTGTTCGTATCGTGAATTCATTTTATGGACAGTTTAAAGAATTAATTTGAATAAAATCTCAAAACAAATAACAAGTAGTTATTTCATTTAAAAAATAAAATCAACATAGAATTTTATTTTCAACGAAGGCAAACTGTTTCGAATAACAGAATTTTATTTTTAATTTTATCAAAATGTTATAAGTGTGAAATGTTATAAATTTGTATTAAAATTGTTACATCTGTTGGAAAAGACTTGTAATTGCTTGAAAATTTACTAAATTTTTTATTCGAATTTGCATTTGCAATCCTACGTAATCAAATCGTACAAACATACCGATTTCTACGAAATAAATTGCATTTTCAGTTCATCGGACGCTTGATGAAGGAATTGGCCGTAAAATTTTTAACCGTTAAAATTTTTCAACGAACCATTCGATAGCTATATTCGATTAACAAACGAACACTTTTGAAAAATTCATAAGCTTGTAATATTGCCAATTGTGTATTACATTTCTGTTGATTGCTTTGAATTTGTAGAAAATATTTTCACGATTTGCAATCAAGACTTATCGTATAAATATATCCAATTATTACTTTTCTTGATACATAATTTAATCCGTCTAATTCTACATATTTAAATTATAATAATAAAGTAATCAGTGAGGAATAATCTTAATAAAATAATTCATTATTCCTTCATAATAAAAATTATCTAAATTTCATTCAGTAATTTGAATCAGATACCAGTGTACGTATTATTTATTGTCATTCAAGTAATACTACTTTAATACATTACTCAATACATTACTTTCTAACCATATTACTGCTATAAATATTACCCATATTCCTCCATCGAAATATAATATTAAATAAATCACATTTCATCGTATTACATTTCCCCTCCATCCCCATCAAACTTGCAATCGTGACACGATCAACCTCACATCCGACCAAACTTTTTCTATCTAATACGAAACACAGACACACACGCATACATCGTGGCCGAAAACTCTGCCACGTGTTACCGACTTTTCTTCGAAACAATATGATACATCTCGGCGGTACAAAAAACTCTGCCGTTCTGTTCGCGATTACGGAATCGTCGCCGAATTTCACCCTGGCCACGGAAACGGTGTACAACGGTGAAAAATCGCGATGGCGTCGCGACGCGGCCATTGTTAACCCTCCTCTCCCTTCCATCGAACCGCCAAACTTCCCGTAATAACTCAGGGAATTCGTTAACTTGTCCCGGCTTTCGCCAGTGTTCGTGACGTATAACGAAAAACCTCGCCTTTTTCAACTGTACAGCAGTGTACAACTCACGATGCTAAATCTGTTTGTTACTTCCGCTTGATTCACTGCGACTAGCGCCGCCCAGGTCTCAAAGTCGAAAGTTCAGTCCCGTGGAACGACAATAAGCCGCTCGTATTGTAGTATCGAATTCCCTCCAGTACGATCGAATCTTCCACTCGTACTTCCGGATTGTGTTTGCGGCCCTGGCAAGAAGGAAGGATGTTTTTTTCTTTTTTTTTTCGGATCCATAGAGAAATCTCGCTCTTACCTCTTGCGCTCGATTCTCTGTTTACTTTGCGATTCAATGCGTTGGTATTAAGTAAGAGTTTATGAGAATATTTATATTATATTGGGAGAATTTTCGTTTGGATTGGACTCGGTTGTATATAAATATTGGATTCCGAGATCGAGTCCGTGGTTTGGAATCAATGCTCGGTGCTTTCGGTCCTCAATTGTGCTCAATTGTATGTAAACACATAATAAAGATTGTCTCGAAAATTTTGATACGTGAATATTGAAACTTTTCAGATTTCTCTTCTGATAGATGTAGATGTGACTTAACAGTTGATAATTGAACTAGTCTCAAAAATGTACTCTCGAATTTTATATAAAGGAAACTCATTGATAATTCGAGCAACGTTTATCATGAATTCGTGAATAATCCTATACAGATGCAAAGAAGAAATTCAGCATTTTTTTTTAATACAAAATTCGTATCGCAGGAATACTTTTACATATTTGAATTTAAACATCAAATTTTCCGCCATTGAAACCGTACTGTTCTCGAATGCTTTCAAAAAAAGAAAAAAAGAAATACAGAGAAACGATATTTATCGAAACCGAATTTCAAAAATCTCTTAAACTTATCGACTCGGATAAACAGATATATATACTTTTCAAGTATTTCGATCATCCTCGCGGTTTTGCTCGAAGCCTTGAGAGATATTTCTCTTTTCCCCTCTCTAAGGAAACCGACACATTCCCACGTGTTACACCGTAATAAAACTTTCAACTCGCGAATACACGCGTTTATTTACGGCATCAGGTGCATCCGAACTTGTAAAATATATATATATATCGCTAAAAAGAAGACGAGCAATATCCTTCTCTGTCTGTTTCCGCGTACGAAATTTTGCAATTCTGATTATAGCTCGTGGAGCTTCGTGTGCCGTTTAATTTGCGTAAACCGTGCTCGCAGCTGCACACCCAGTTGTAAACCGAGGCTAGGGAAAGCGATAAAAAAAGAAAGGGAGAGGGAGAGAGGGAGAGAGAGAGAGGAAAGCCGTAATTGATCGATTTGTTTCATGCCAGGTTTTCGGATTGGATGAAAATGTCAGAAATGAACGGGGACCCCCGACTCGCGTGAAATTTATCGCGCTCGAAACGTCGAATGGACGTTCCCCGAGCGCTGAAAATTTAGATAAGACTGGAAATTGACCGGTTTTAATTATCGCTATTTTAAAGGGGACCATCCACGGAACTTTTTCTCGAGCGTGAAGGGAAATCGGATTGACATTATCTTCATTTGGGATTTGGATATGTATGTTATACGTGAAGTAAACGTGAAAAATGTGAGGAAGGTATTTAATATTGTTTTATGTGTTTATGTTTTTCGAATGAAAATTTGCCGTGGAATATTAAAATGAAATGTTGTAACGAAATACGTTTTAACGTTATTATGGATAATTACAATGTGTTTTTCATTATTACATAGATGGTAAAATTTATATAAATTTCGTTGTTTATCATTGCATCGATTTAATTGGATTTTTGTTAGGTAACGAGGATAGATCGCGTTGAAAGATTTGCCTTTATTTGACGCAGATTTTTAGGAATTTAAATTTATACAGAGATTTTTTAAACTTAAAGTAACGTGAATTTATAGTTTCTATTTTCTTTTGATTTGACTATAATGAATCTTAAACTTCCAATATAAATGAAAAACTCGTTTCTATAGAAAGATACATGTTATTCGATGAAATAATTTAATTATTTTGTTTTGCATTTGACAATATTCTTTTTTTTTTATCAGTTACGTTAAATAACATTAATTCATCGAATAACAGTTATTTGCAATTCATTGGGAAAAGAAAAAGGGGCTAGACGGAGGAAGAACTAACTGGATTCTGCAATTCTAATTGTGGTCAGGAATTGAAGCTTAGTTTGCTTAGTGCATGTTCGCACGTTGGCTGAAAATATCAGAATGAAATGGTAGGCAGAAGTGCTCGTTGGTTATGAAAACAGTGAAAATCGAGAAAGAGGGAGAGACAACTATGTCTTTAGTAATTACAATTAATGAAAATATATCTTGGCTCCAAATTTTCTCACCAATTATCGAATTTAGGAAGGAAAAAAAAAAATTGGATTCTAGATACGACTTTTGTAAAAATTTTGACAATTGAGAATTCTTCGAAAAATGAAATTGATCCATTTCACTTCTAAAACGTAACGTTATCGAAATAAACTTTCACGATTAATCAATGAAAATTCAATAAATTACAATAAATTAGATGCATATGATATCATGCACATTGTGATCTGTAAATAGATCTCAAATTGAGATGTATGTATGTGTATATATTTTTTTTTCTCGCGCGTCGAATAACAAGGTAAAAGAGCAGAAGAAAGCAAACGAAAATTGAGAACTTCGCGATCCTCAAAAGCAGTCCCCAGAAACTTTCAACATGCGCCATGTACCTGCCTACATTTCCTAGAATTTCTTTCAGTTCGAAATGAAAGGAGGAAATATTCCTCCAACTTTGCAGCTTTTTGGCTTTTGTGCGCCAAGAATTTTCATTTATTTTTCTCGTACTTGTCACAAATGTCGCTCGAAGTATGGATGAAAAATATGTATAGATATTAAGTGTCGAAAAAAGTTTAGGAGACTGATATACATATCTCTTTCTGAAATGTATATATATTTAAATTTTTGTATTTTCTTTCTTTCAATAGATATGATATATTTTATGACACATTTACGCATTGATAGTATTAATAGAAATTGAAAAATCATTCGTTTTTTTGCGAATTTACAAATTTAAATTTATGTGTATTTTATTCATTGACGATAATAAGTAAAGTATTTATTAAAGTTTTGAAGCAAAATAATAGGTAATTATAATTTTATAATTGATAGTTTTAAATTAAAAGAATTAAAAGGAAGATTCTTTCGGAGGAATGTATAATTGTGAAACGAATTTTAAGTTACAAGCATTTTATGAATCAAAAACTTAAAATAACATTTCGTCATTATTTTTCAGTTTCGAAAACTTTTTAAAATGTGCACGAAGTACATTCCAGTTACTCTCCCATTGACACCTGTGTTTACTTTGAACAAGACCAGTTGAATCTGTTGAAAAAACATATCTTTTAGAACGTGTACACAGAACTCCATTGCTACGTATTTACAATTCTCTCAATAAGTTTTAACTTTGCTAAAAAAAAAAAAAAAAAAATCAAATATAACAACATTTTATCGATTCAAAATTCCATAAAAAATTGCATCTTTTTTTTTTTATCTCAAACGTCATTACGATTACAATGCTATTTCGTGACAATACGTGATACAGCATAAAGAGATATTGATGACGCAAATATTAAAATAAAACTCCCATGAAAAGTTATTTCCCTATCGTGTTTTCATATTTTATAGCGCATATATACGTGACAATTTTTTTTATATTTATATAAAAAAATATCTATAATGCAAAACATGTTTTAATATTTATTCGTTGAAAAATAGTTGAGTAGCATAAAATCGATACAATATCGTGCTCGTTTTCATCAATGCACAAGGTATATTATATGTCACTCATTGACATAGCTATAATCGTAAAAAATATTTTATGAAACACAAAATTTTCAGATTAAATTTTAAACAATAAAATAGTATTTTTGTATTAATTATTGTACTATTGTTTTTATTTATAAGATCAAGAAAGATAAAAATATTCGAGAATATTTAAAAGATTCAGATATTACTATTATTATTATTATTATTATTATATTATTGGATAGCATTGGTGAGAATAAGAAATTTAAAATTTAAAAGTTTGCAAAAGAATATTTTTTAGATTAAATTCTGTATATCGTGAAGTAGGTAGATAAAAAATACAATAAATTTTAGTTGGGAAACTAGTATTCTATTTTCTAAAAGAAATTTCAAGTCTCATTCTGGTCACGTGACTCAATAGAGAAGAGTACGGAGTTTACTATTTCGAAGTTTTTGAAAAAAAAAGTTCTTTCGATTTCTTTTCTTTCACATAAATTATTGTACAAACTGTGCAATTTGAAACAAAGTTTATTGAAATTTTTCTGAAAGTATAATAAAAATAATTTCTTCTTCCTTTAAGGATTTGATATAAAAGCTTTAATAGGGTGGGTAAGACTGAGACAATTACAATAAATGATTTCCATCTTTTTTACTGAACTTTTTTTTACTAAATAAACCAATTTTCAAATAAAATACACATACATAACTGCTATAATCTTTCCTTTCTGTTCATATAATCGTTTGATTGGTAAAAATTCTTGACTGTATTGACTGAATTTTAATTCTTGATATGATCCAAATTTTTCTCATTTTTATTTTGTATCAAATTCATAAGTTCGAATAATGAATTTTTGGGACAATAGATAGATCATGTGAGATACAAGCTCTATATCGATAACGATTATATTAATAATATAATCATTATCCTCAAATTCATGCAAATGAATTGATCTCTTCCAATCAATAATTTCTTTAAATCTTAATCTCTTTTAACTATCCTTGCAATCTCTAAATCTTAAACTATCTTATGACTGTCTTATTATCTAAAATTAATTTCTCAATATAATAAAAAAAAAAGAAACATACGAATACATCGAATCTTGAAAAATTAAACTAAGAAAGACACACATATTTTGAAAAATAAAAATTCAGAGAATATTTGCAGATCCAAATCGTTAAGATAAAATGATCCAATCCGAATCAATTTTAACAATGTACGAAAAAAAAATATACGAAACCAACATCCTACGCCAATTAATAATCCTCCTCCAGGTCACGGCAGTGTCCCCCTTTTCCAGTGACAAAGGCTCGCGATTCCCGTCGAAAAGATAATATGGCCGCTAAAATATCAGCCGGATGTTTCCCAGGGTAAGGGAGCCTAAATCAGCCCCGCGGAGTTTCGCCCCTATTCGGCGGGGCGTCGAGCGACGTCTACCTACTTCCCCCGTAGCCGGAAGCTAGCACGTAATAAGAGGTCTCATCCTGCAGCGACATCAAGAAGCAGCAAAAGCTCGATTCTGTTTTAATATGAATGACGTATACGGTTCAATTGCTCGGGGCTTTAATAGGTCGAATCGTCGATAATCCGGGGTAAACGGGGAGAACGTCAGCGGAAAATACAGGAAATAGAGGGGGGAGGAGGGGGCGTGTGTGTACGTTCTCTGGGAAGAAGGGAGAAGGGGACGAGAACGTGAAAGAAAGTGGTATGTTGATCGAGGGTGTGCGAAGGAGGGAGAGATGGATGAGGAGGGGGTGGTTGGAAAGCGCGAGAGAAGAAAAATTGTACGGTGTGTACGTTTGAAATGGTGTGAAACGTTTACATATGTATGTGATGTGTGTGTGTGTGTGCGTGTTTGAGTGGGAGGCGGAATAGGTTAGGGTGGAGGGGAGCGAGAGGAATTGTCATTCGGTGGAATTGCAATTTCTCGCTGACGCGTGCTGTGCAACCTCCGGCGCGAGGAGTAAAAGCGGACTAATGATGCACACTAGACTTAATGCTCCGTTCCTGTTCTCATTTCCCACAAAGGTGCGAGCTGCCTGCGGAATGTCAGCCTAGAAGTAGTTCCGGAGATAGCGGAACGTGGTCAGAAGGTGATTCTCCGCTGCCATTACAATCTCGAGGAGGCGCCCCTTTACTCCCTCAAGTGGTACCGCGGCAGGTACGAGTTCTACCGTTACACACCGAGCGAGGAGCCGTCGACCAAGATCTTCAATGTTACCGGGATTTACGTTGACGTGAGTGTCAATCCATTTTTTTTTTTTTTTTTTTTTTGGTTTCCTTTTTGCGCGCCTTTGCACGATATTAATGGCTATGAAAAGTAATATCGTTGTACCTATTACGGGTATTATTTGTTTGTTGTGTAAAATCAGTCAGCTCTTTTTCTCGCGCTTGCAATTATTGATTGAGAAATGATTAAAAAGAAATTTATGGAAACAAGAGAGATCATATTAAATTAGATTAGATTACAATTAACGAGATATATATATATCGTACAAAGCGTTACCTACAATTTGAATAAATTTAATCAAGCATTATATTACTTGCAATTTACACGTTAAACATATGTAAATACGTACATTATAATTTATAATTAACAGCTCGATTAATCAGCCATCATCATTTAAGACTTTTAATCGATAGCACACAAATATCCGTTTAATAATGAATTCATTATGTACAATTAACTTTTCATCATGTGAATAATCACATCAGTCAAACAGAAGTATCACGAAAGTTTATAATCAAAATTACGAATAATCCTCACTATACACGCACGCAAAAAGAAATTACAGACAATCCAGCTATCACTCCATAAAATAAAATAAAATAATATAAAATCTACGAGCAACTCGAATTCCTTTTCGACAAAACTTATCGTAAACCAGTCGTGAAAATGGGGTTTCGTCAAAATAAGCGAATCAATCCTTCGTTTTCGGAATGAGAATATTTCGAAGAGTGAGAGGAAGTTGCCCGCATCAATCGTCGAAACAACAAACAACGGTGGATGTGACGCGGGATTAACCTTCCGGTTGGCCAGGAACGATCCAAATATGTGGTTTCATCGCACAAGCGTGCCGTGCGACGCTTGTTAACAGCATCCTTGACCGCTGTAATCGCCGTAAAACAGGCGGCTTTTATCAACGTTCGAACATTTCCGCGCGATCCCGATGTTTGCACGCGTTTCCGGTACCCATTTTGGTTCCGCGCAGGCCGCCGCCATCATGGCGCTGCTCATATGCGTTTACGCGGCTGAAAACCAGCCACGTCTGCCCTGTTGTTGTTTTCGTTGTTCCCGTTATTTTGCCTGTCGAACGAACAATGGCGAATATGGAATCGTCGCTTTTACGTTTATCGGCCAGACGCATGTGCATCTGTTCTCCGTAATTCAGAGTGTTTTGTACTCATGCTTGCGCTTGTGTCATCGAAAGATGATTCGTATTCACAAGTTAATTTTATATAGATAGATTGATAATGATTGACGAGGATTTAAATGTTTGGTTGTTTCGTTTATTTAAAAGTTTATTTATCTTTTATGGCGAATATTTGGTATCGCTGTCAATAAAAAACGATAGATAGCCATGGATCGTTTATTTATTCATTAGAATAGGTAATATGCATCATGTTGAATATTTTATTGAACATAGATTGGGGTACGATACCTTTTTTTTTCATCTTTTCAAATTCGTAAATTTGTTATTTTTATAAAAATTTCTTAACATTCCCTGCGTTTAATTTGACTATATATATATTGGCTGTATTTTTTTTAATTATACCAAAATTAAATATTCTTCGTCTTTTTTTTTAATTTTAAACTTCATTCAGTATTCCTTTTGAGGGAACATATATTTTAACGGATCTAGTTACAAAAGTAGCTGTGACAGTAATTGAAAATTCGCATCTCGATACGAGCATATATATATATATATATCCACGAATTTCGCTGTCGTTGAATATCTCTCTGTTAATTTGTAAAAACCTTAATTCTCGATGGCTATTTCGCATAGCTGCAAAAGGTTTGAACGGAAAACATTGTGCGACACGTGAAGGAAATATATATACCCACATCGTACGTTCATTTAACGTGTGTAAAATGGTATCAGCCAGTTTTGAACTTTTTTTACTTACGCACTCTATCATACATCGTGACGAGAGCTTTTATATTTTCGTTTTTTCTTTGTCCTCTCTCTTTTTTCTTCCTAGTTGGATAACCATTTTTCTCTTTTGAGCACTTCGAGAGTTGATATAACGAGTTGACGTTATTCTTTTTTATTCCTTTTTTTTGTACATTTGTTTGTACAGTTCCTTTTTTTTTTTTTTTTTTTTTGCTTTTTTATGGAATTGAATATTATACGGTATATATGATCCGCAAAATTGCTCTAAGATACGACAGCGTATAAATGTTTTTATGATACTTAGAAAAATGCGGTAAAAACTTAATACATAGTTGATCTGAATATTATATTACAGGCATAATCTACTGTGAAACATGGAGAGAAAGCATAATGGCGTAAAAATATATTGCAATATCGAATATTAGAAAATTAGTATTTAATCATTGAATAAATGTAAAACTGAACACCCATTAAATGGATATCGTAAAATACATCTTTTTAATAATCAATTTTAACATTTTTTTATCCTAAAACCAAAGATTTCTTTAGAATAAAAACTTTTATTCTTCATTTATCTTCAAACCAAAACTTAATAAATAATTCTCTAAGAGTAATCAATTTATATAATTCAAAATCTTCTTCAAATCCTTAAGTAACAAAGAAGATCATTATACAATCATTACACAATAATTCACAAAGAAATAAGAGTTGAATTGAATTTCTTTAAAAAAAAAATACTTTTCTAAACCTGTGTTTAAGAAATCCATTGTACATGTTCCCTAATAAACATCTTAGCAAACATCAGAGGAGAAAATTCAAGATTCCATAATGAACAATTTTTTCCACAGTTTCCTAGCCTCTCAGCCATCCATCGTATGCACCTAACGCACGTAAATCAAACGAAGCTTGATGAAAAAAGTCCTTCTCCTCCTTCTTCGTTTCTTTCATCCCCGTTAAAAGCCACCCTCTTCCTCTCTCCCCTCCTCCCCTCTCTCTCTCTCTCTTTTCCGTCCAACGGCATATCTTCCTCCTTCGTTATTTAAATCCCGCTAATTATGCATATTTTGCCTTTGCCTGTAACGATGAAACGATCTTCCACCACTATTCCCAGGGGAAGGCTCCGCCTTCGCCGCTATCTCGCCCCCGCGTGTCTCGCTCTTCGCGCTCGCTTCATCGAGCCAATTTACTCGAGTGCAGGGTAATTCCTGATAAGATGACGATTTTCTCGAGTGCTCCGCTCTGCGTTGGTCACCGGAGAAACATTTAAGGGGGAGAGGGGGAAGAAGAAGAAAGAAAGAGAGTCTCTTTGCAGCCTTTGTCGACTTCGACGGTTCCGCCGTCTCTTTTAATATAGAATATAGGACGAACGTTTAATATTTCGTGACACGACCGATGTCCCCAGAGGTAATAATCTCGAATCGGTATATATATATATAGATCCGGATGTTTGAGACGTGTAGAGCTGCATGGATATCGATTAGCACGCGATCAGGTGCAATTTCCACGCTCGTATGCACGTGGAATGGTCGGTGTGAAATTTTATATTCGGGCGTGAAATGCGCGAGGAAACGTTTAACATGTTGGGAAGGGGAGGGGATTGTTCGATTTTAGATAAGAGATATAAAAGTCTTTATCGAGGTGATAATATAATTTTATAACAGCTGGTTGGTTATGGTGTAAAAGTTTTCGATCGATTTTTGATGTAATGTTGTAAAAAATTGTAAGAATACGAAATGATGTCGTTCTGTTGATCTGTTTGAAAAGTGGGAAGGTATATGGTGGGGGCAGGGCTGTTTGATTTTGAATGAATTTTAAATTGATATGGATTTTTGAAATTCAATCATTTGAAATTTTATTAATGATTTGTTTTTCCTGTCAATATTGTTTCATTTAAATAATAATATATATTGTTCATGCTTTTGGAAAATTTGCTTTATTTGTTAAATATCCTGACAGATATATATTATTTATTTAATAATCAATATCGGTTAAAAGCTTATTCAAAATTGCGCGTTTCATATGCATTCGTTAAAAATATTTTCTCGTTGCTATCTACTAAAAGGTTTTTAATTACGTTGCATATTATTAATAATTAATAATTTTCAATTTTAATCTTTATCATTTCTGAAATATTTGAAGTTTTTAATATATAATAAATCAAATTAATATATTATGTATGCCAGTAATAATTAAATTGAGCGTAACATCGAATAGAAAAACGGAATATTCTATGTAAATTGAGAATTAAAAAAAAAAAAAAAAAAAAAAGAAAGAAAAAAATGGACAACAAAACAATTGTTTCTCGATTAAATAACGTCATCAAAACTGTTAATTCGGTAAATTGCAACGAGCAAATTGAATTCTCATTGGGTTTGTGGGCTCGCTTTAAATAATGAGCTTTCGTTCGAGAATTTCGATCATCCAATAACAGCTACCATTTCGAAATACAATCGTTACTAATACTAATTTACGTATTAATTGTCCATAGATATATGCTCACACTCGTGTAGAACGTTTGACGAGATTGGGAAAACAAAAAAATCTATCTGATTAGATCGTCACGTATAATAATGATTTTATATTATTTATTAGTCATTATCAGCTTGTCGAACATTGCGTTGTCTGAATAATGCATAAAGCTGTTGAATCAGATTACAACAATAATAACGAGTACCAAAATTAATTTTCAATTGTTATTGTATTATGGAACATTAACATTAATATCTGTACATTTATTAACATTATATTACGAAATACGAAACTATTAATACGCAAGATATTATATATATTTCAATAAAACTGATAAATACTTTTTTTAAGTATTAATAATTTTTATTAATATTGGTTAGTTAGAAAAATGTGTTCCTTTCAATTTGATAATATTAAAATTGTTAAATACAGAGCAATAACATTTAGAGATAGAGAATTATATTTATACATAATTCACAGGAATAAGGAATTAATGATTTATATATACTGGGGAAAATATTTGACAAAAAAATCGTTGAAAATCCAATATTTATGCCTGACAGTCATGATATATGGTATTGCATAACCTGGAAGGTACAGCAATGGCATGAAAGATCTCTTGAATTGATGTGTACACTCTAAAAGTCGGATTTCAAATGGATTCTGCAATAAAATATAAGGAAGCGAAAGGATTTAAAGTCAATCCGTTTCGTCACGTAATACTTTACTTTTATATATATCAAATTATAAATTTAAACAATTGTGACAGTTGTATACGAGATAATATATTAACAATAAATGAATTAGAATCGTTATTATAATTTAAAAATGAATTGTAATCATAGACGAAGTTAATGATTCTATACAATATATTAATATGTACATGTATATAGTGATTTCATTTATCTATATACAAAATGTTTTATGTAATATTCACTATTTCATATTACATGAAAAATTGTATATTGGACAATTCAAACACAATCGATGATAATTAAATTAAAATTATTAAAAAATTCTTCTATCAAATTACCACCATTAATACTTTCAGTTTCAAATCAAAATTATAAAAAGAAAGGAATCATTTACGCAAATTCCTCTAAAAAATAACAGAACCAATTATCAATCATCCGAATAAAACAAGAAATACACAGTTCTACCATCACTTATTATATCACAACTCGATCTTCCATTTCAAAACGAACTTAAATACAAACCAAATGAACCGTATTCAATTTCAAACGACAACGGGACAAACTAATACGAAACTCTCCTATCAAACAATCAGAACCGAAATTTAACTGTGAAGTTTAACTCGAGCCAGTCTACGTAAATGTATTTATCGTTGATTCCTCCAACGTTTTCGCGATAACGTGGCGATAACGCCAAGGCTGATACATCCATTTGCATTCACTTTGCACACACGTTGCTCTGTTTCAGGAGGAGAACTCGAACAAGAGCCAGGTAACCCTGCGCGACGTCAACTTCGCCCTCTCGGGTAAATTCAGTTGCGAAGTTACGGCGGACGCGCCGACCTTCTCCACGGCCAGCGGCTCGAAGAATCTTACAGTAGTGTGTAAGTACATGCTTCACGACATTACAGAGTATCGCGGGGAACTCGACGTATTCAGCATGCTCGCCTCTATCCCTCGCCAACCACCCTTCTCTCCCCGATGCACGCGAGTCGCGCGTGTACGGTATCCCAAGTCACCGAACTCTTGCTCTGGATACAGGCTGTTTCATTTATTTCGTTTTTATTTCTTATCCGTATAAAGTTTATCGTTTCCGAGAATAAATTACGAGTGATAAAATTGTAATCTTGAATTGGTTAAATTAATAGGATGATATGAGTGATATATTATGATATATTATAGGAATCTTATATTTATATTTTGTAATTGGGTAAAAAGTATTGTAATTGGTTGTTTTTTTTTAAATTAGGGAGAATAGTATTTCTTGGAAAAATTGTATCTATTAATTCGTTGTAATCTTATTCTTGAGAAATTTTAACTTGTTAAAATGAGAGAGGGTAAAATACAAGGCGAGAAGACAATGTAACTTAATAATTATATTAATGTCTTCTACGTTTCCTTTCTTTGAATTCTTTTATTAGAAATTAGAAAATGATTAGAAAATGTCTTTTGCAATTGTCTGGAGGCAAGATAGATAATTTTCTGTATTTTGAAACGAGTGGCATTGTATTCGTACACAATTCTAAAAAAAATATATAATAGGTGAAATTCCGCACACAATGGGCAACGTGTTTCCCTTTAAATTCTTTCCCCAATATTTTCCAATTCTTTTCACCTTCGCGTACACAAAGATGTATAGCCTGGTTCAGTTTCTAGAACCACTCTGTGCATGGAACAGACTTCACCAAGTCCTACATACGAAACAAAGTTATAGTCTCGCTTCGAACAATTCCAGGAAAAGCAACCCATTTCTCTTTCATTTCCGCACCTATTATTGTAAATTATTTCGTATTCTTCTTGTGAAAGCGAATGAAATCTCGTATAACTATGATTGGGTCATTGAAGATGGGAGCAGAGCAAAATTAAAGATTATATTTCTATTTCGTGCAATATGTTTCACAAAGAGATAATAATAACAAAGTTTGATTTTATCTTCATATTTTCATTTAATATATTTCGAACAACTTTTTATGATTGCAATTTTTATCGTGAAACATAGCTTCCATAATTTTGTGATTATCATACTCGTATAACTATAGATACAATTTTCATGGAAAAATTAAGAGATAATTTCTTCTTTCTTCTATGAATTCATCTTACGATAAAGATACTCGAAAATATCATCATAAAATCAAATGTATTTTTCTATTTGTAATTACCAAAAAATTATTGGAAAAGAATTAATACAATAATATACAAGTATTAACGATATACAATAATAAATACACGATAATCCTTGTCCCAACACAAGTAAAAATTCCTCGAAATTCAAAAATATCTAAAATTCCTCAATCAAAAAAACGTTCGAAAAACTTTATAAAAAGTCGGATACAATAACGCAAACCTAGCCCGACCTCCGTACAGACAAAAAATTCCCCGAATCAAAATTCAAAAAATACCTAAAATTCCTCGACCGAGGATAAATCAGATTAGAACAACTGCATTCAGGAACACCCTGTAGATTTGCATCCCTCCCCAGTTCCACTTCACCGACGCGCATTCCTCTTCACAGTGTTGAATCCACACGAATTTCCGTGCGTACACCGAGGAGAAAGTTTCTCCTTGATAGCGTCATTAACTCTGTTCGCGTTTGATTCGAACTGGTCGCGCCCCCTTCTAAAACCCCCGTGAATCGGCTTCGTTGTCGCGAACATTTCCTCGCACACACACACACACACGCACATCACGTGAAACTGGCTCTCACGTAAATTCGCGGAGTGTTTCTAATTTCCTCGAGCACGCCGCGGCGAGATCAAAGGAGTGCTTCTGGGGTTAATCAGTGCACGCCACAGGATCGCGAGCGCGTTAACGGGTTTCTCGAATTCACAACGATATTTCCGCCATTCTTATTTCTGCGTATTTTTCTCCCTGTGGAATATCGGACGATGATTTATTATTAGACGAAACGTTGTACACGAAACATTTCGTATATGTGCATGTAATTATTATAGAATGTTAAATTGCATCGAGTTGTTGATTCAAATGTGGTTTTATATTAATGATTGATTCGTAGAAAAAAATGTTATAATTGAATATTACGGATAATATGCGAATTGAATTTTTCGTCGAATTGTATTTTTCTCTGTAGAGGTTTAAAAATAGCTGCCAAGTATAAACTTTACAAAATATATTTTTCTCGTGTTTGTAAATAAGGAAAAATAAAAATAAATAATTAAAGATGTGCATAGATAATTTTTTATTGTGAATATATTGGATCTTAGTAATTAATAATCACGTGGCGCTAGTGTCGCTATTGTTATACTATCATAAAATTTATGAAAAGATTATATTAAAACAATAAATAATTTGTCATTGACGTGAAAATTTTAAATTGGTAAATATAAACGTGAAAAATAAATTAGGGAGGAATTATTAATAAATCGATAAAAGAATTTAATTGTAATAATGTTGATTTTGCTTTTCGATAAGAATATCGAATATATTTAATCAAGCTGATTGACGTTATTTTTAATAAATTTATAAAACGTTAAAACTTGAATCTTCAATCGTTTCATCTGCAATAATTTAATACATATCGAAATAACATTTCTACATCTTGTGTTAGTGAATGTTGAATTTCTATTCTGAATATAATTACATCGAGAGATGTTCAATTGGGGGAATAATTAAAATATAAGAGAGGATGTGGAAATAGAGCATGAAAAATGGAATATGAGATGTATCTCTCTTTTTTTGAAATTGTCGAGTGAACGATATACACTTGTACAAAAAGTAAGGCAAAAATTAAACTATTCATAATAAATATCGATAATTAAATAATATGGTAAAATTTGAATCATAAATACGAAGAATATTAATATCTATATTTCTTTTTAAAATTAATAATTAGCATTTCAAGTGTTTTCAAAATATTTGCCTCTCTTCGCAAAGTATTTGGATATTAAAACGATTGCCATGAAAATGTTAATCAAGTTTCAATAAGATTGTTTTTACTGCTCGTTCGCGAAAATTAATTGATAATTGTATAAAAGTTTCAAGATTACAATAGGTCGATATCGTTGGTTCATTGTTTCGTAAGAGTGCGTTAGCCGCGTGTCAATTTATTCATTGTGGAAGTTTAGTTAAAACTTCAAATCCGAGAAGTTGATAGAAGCGAAACTTTCCGGTGAATGTTGCGTGCATAAATATTGGAGCAAGGAGTTTCGTGCAAACGAATACATGGGGACTGAAGAAAGGCTGAACTTCGAAAGACAGTAAATACGAGAAGACGCACGAAACGAGAGGCGTTTCCGACTTCTCAAAGATTAACAATGTGAATAATGTGATTTTTGAAAATGAATTTTCATCGTATTAAATACATTTCAAACTGGTGTGAATTGAAATTCTCTTTAACGAAATTTAAATCTAAAATATGATTTATGAATATTTGAATCCTTCTCCCATGATTTTAATTTTTTAAAATTAATACTTTCTGTGTTATATTCTCAAAGACTTGAAGATTATTATCACGCAATTAATTATTAATTATTAATTATTAATTAATTATTACTCGATTATCGAATAATTAAATAAATAACAAGATTATTAATCTTCTAAAAAGTTGGCACGTATAACGTACATTTAATTTTTAAGGGAAGAATAAAAAATGACTGTTTTTCTTTCTAATGATTTTAATAAATTTATTGGCAAAAGATTAAATTAACAAGATAAATAATACCAGAGTAGTTAAAATTCCAGAATAGTTGGTACATAAATGAATACGAGTTATTGTTTACGATAATTGGATAATAATGTTCTACTAATAGTATTTGATAATAGTTCATATGATAGTATTTGGAAATAATATTCGTAATAACATTACTTGATAATATTCAAATCTCGATTGTATTAATTGTATTCGAAATGCTATTAATATACGTTCTTTGGCTGATGACGATAATCTACGCTATTTATGATATACAAATTCTCCAGTCAAAAATAATAACAATCTTTTATATTTTGGTTAATTTAGATCTCAATTCTTATAGAGATATTTTTAAAAATTTTACAACAAAAGTGAGATGAATATTTCTCAAACAGAAATTAATTTGTTTTAACCGATTTTAAGTAACCGATTTTTATTATTAAAAATCTTCATGAGTTAAGTCCTGTTTTCATTTTCCATATCTCGTTATATTTTTTTAAAACATTTATTACGAGTTTGTATTGCCACAAAAATCTTAATTTCTGAATAATAATAATAAATTAATTCTCAATGAGAAATAGGTCTCAAATATATTAAAAAACTAAGCTTTATTAATGTATCTTACGTGTTTACAATCCAATATTCAGTTATCTAGAAATGATTCTTTATAAAAATCCCTTCGTAAGGAATCTTTTAATTAAATTCGAATTTTTCAATCTGTTTATCGCGAATTTTTTTATTCGAAAAATCGAAACCAAGTTCTATTTGCCAGTCTGTGCGAGAGGTCAGAGAAATCTCCAATTTATTGCGAGCAATTCCGATATTGAAACTCGAATCCCTGTGGTGGCTGCGTTTCGGTTCCTCTTCTCGAGGAATTCTTCATGCCCGATCAATTGTCCTGGCAAAAACTCTTTCATATCCCTTTCTTTCCTTTTTTTTTTTTTTTATATTCCTTCCATCAACCGTCTTACAGATAACGCATCTCGAGAATTCGTTATACGTTACCTATTTGCAAGGAACGAGATCAGATACCGAATATAACTTGAAATCGAGCGGAATGTTATTCGATCAGAATTTCGTTTGGAAGGGTTTGTGAACTCGTTTTATAAAGGACCACGTGTCTATCACGTTTTCCATCTCCATCCTTTGCATTTTCAAACGAAAAGACATCTATGCAGTTTCCACGTTTGAAAGATATCTGTATCTTAGATACTTGGATCCTATGGGAATTTTGTTTATTGCTGCTGATAAAAAAGATTGTACTTTTGTGAAGATAAAAAAATAAATTAATATCGTGATTATTCATATTTTTGGAAATTGGAATTTTGTTGTATGAATAAGGGAGAATAATGAAATTGTTGTATTGAGTAGAGAAATTTAATAGAGAAGTTTAACAATAAGAATTGGAATTGAAATAGAAATAGAAATTCTAAATGAACAATTTAGAAAAAAATTATTTCTTTATTTTTCATAAAAAAGTTTCGTACTTTTGATAAAATCAAATTTATTTTGATTTTAAATAAAAGAAATATATTTTTAATAATACAGATATAAAATTTTCAATAAATATCTTATGAACGATAACATATAAAATGCAAAATGTATAGAATTATTTTGATAATTTATGTGAATCAAATTAAATTATGAAATGATTAAAACTTAATCCTAATTCCAATAAATTCACTGTTCAATCATTTGTTGACAATTCTCTGATCCAACTCTGATCAATAATTATATACAAATGTTTTTATTTTAAACTACTACTATAGATTGTTAATTGATTAATCAATTATTCTACTGCAGTGTAATGTAATTATACTTACGTGCTATTACACTTATTTTGAAAATACACGTAAACGAGCTTTGAATAATTTTATGTTAATTTAAAATGAAACCATGGACGAAACTATGAAACGTATTTACCTTCATTACGTTAATGGATAATGGCTAACTTTAACGTTTATTTTAAGCGAAAATATTAAACACAATGATCATGTATTTCAAGCTAATGATGCAATGAATAATCTTTTTTTATTGACACGTAAATAAACTGCAGAAATGTTAAATTGCAGATGGATTTAGATGCACGTGAAAAAAAATAAAAATAAAAATAAAAAAAAATAGCAAGTAATTAATTGTTATCAAAGGCATAATGAATAAAGCAGTACAAATTGTGTATTAATAATCTGATTTAATTATTACGTTAATAACGCAATAAATTTCTTATATTTGTTTATTAAAATATTAATTTATACAACTATTGCTTGAACAACACTACTTATTTCTCGAAACAAGGAATGCAAGGTAGAATAGAATGCACGATGCTTGGCAGCGGTTGCCCCAGAATTTCTGTAATCCAGCAATTTGCTGGGACCAAGTACAGTGATTTCGTAAAATGCACGATTCTAGTGAGCTTCAATGAGAAGACGATCTCGTGGAATGCGAAGAAATAGTATAGTAAGAAGAATTTTACCCTTGTCGCATTTAAAAAACTTCAATGGAAAATATATTAAATCAGAATACGTATTTTATTTCATAAAAAACATTGCGAATATTTTCAAGGTTGATATAATTTGATAATTTAGAAATTTTATTTCCGAAATTCTTTCTAATTTACGTAAAAATGTAATTAAAGGTAAATTGCTTGATTTGAATAAAGATATTTTTATTCCATATTTAATTAAATAGAATAATATTTATATATATATTTATATATTCAATAATTATTCGTTCACGCTGTCGTATTGTTCCTCGATTAGTCGATTAGAAATTCTCACAATTAAATTTTTCACTTATTTCCAACATTTTATTATTAACAAACTTTAACTCTTCTTAAATTTATCCCAACAATTCTATATATTTCCATACATATCTCTGTAACAAGTATATTTTAAAAAAATTACAAATCCTTAATATATATAATCCATCTATTCTTACATTAATATTCAAATAAATTTAAACGTCGTATCGAATCTGCTCTATAATATAAACGAATAAAGCAAGCGCAAAGTTTTCTCGTTTCGATTCTATAAACTGCATCAGAGAGATGCGTTTATACGAACATCTCCATCTATCCATCCGAAAGAGTGGCTTAAAGAAATATAAGAATCAAGGAATTTATGATAATTCTGATGCGTCTTCTTGGTCGCTTCTTCGAAATGGCCTATGAATTTCAAGCGTATGCGGCAAGAATACGAACGTTACCATGGAAAATATTCCTGGCTACGTACGCTCGGAATACTCGTGCCACGTTCTCATCTCCCCTGCACGTGGATCGGCATTTTTATCCCGGATTTCGGCCATTCCGCAAACAATTACGCAAAATTGATTTTTATTAAATTCGTCCACCCGTCTACGTGTAATGTATTCGATGCCGTGAATGAAATTGCCCACGATTTCTATTCAACGGGCAGTTGCTTCCATGGAGGGAGGACTGGTTAAATCGCGCGAATGGTAGTTTCACAAACTTTGAGAATTGTCCTCTAGAAAATATAAAGGTATGATTGTGTGCTTTAGAAGTTAGATGACTGTTATATTCGGTAAAAATTGAACGTTTGGAACGTTTCGAATAAATTTACATAGGATATGAATGTTATTAAAATAATTGGTGTAATTTTGGTTGATATATTTATGGAAAAATATTGTGATAATAAAATTGTATTTTTCAGTTATACAGAGTTTATTTCTTCTTAATTAATTCTTATAGATAAAAAAATATTTTGCTTCCATGTATCTTTGTTTATTAAAATTGTGAAAGAGAGAAGAAGAACTCGTAAATTTTTCATATATTAAGTAACCATTTATCGATTTATTGATTCATTATATTTGAGTATTGTGAAAGTGGAGAGGAGAAGGAAAGGGAAGATCGATGAATGTCTGACAGGGAATAATAGAAACTTTTGCAATGGGAGCATTATAAGTAGTTAAAGGATTTCTGGAATCAGCAAGTATGTTAGAAGAAAATGGCGGTGCAACGAGGAACTATTCTTTGCGTGCACGCTGAACTTTAATCAATTCTCATACTTCAAGTTTCGAACTTCTTAGTTAGAACGAATTAGTTAGAACGAATTTCAAGAAAGCTAGTGAATAATTAAAGGGAATAAAAGAATACATTTTATGGAAAAAGTTATTTATTCTATTTTCATATTTTTTTCCTTATTAACACCTGTTTTCTATTACAATATCCTTGTGTCTACATTTTTTATCCCTCTCTATAATACTTAATTATTTTAGATTAAAATTCTAGAAGAATTAAGATGATCTTTTGACTTATTGTCACAATTTACAATTCTTTTCGTCAATAATAATTAAATAAATAATTTACATATTCAAAAAACAAAAGAATTAAAGTATCCTTTTAATTTTATATTACAATAATGATATTAAATAAAGCAACATACATCCATTTGAAACATTTTTATTAACTCCAATAAGATTTCTTTTCAAATAGTTTTCGTTCAACATGCAATAATGCTATAGTCTCTTTGCATCCAGTCAACTGTGCAATCACTCGGTTCCATTTGATTCGTTGACAGTGCTCGAGCGAGGTGGAAGGTTTAAAAACCAATTTTCGAGCGATTTCGTTGGCCAGTCGTTACGTTTAACCAGTCGATAAATACGTTACGACATTTCAGATAGGGGAGAGAAAAGAGAGAGAGAGAAAGAGAGAGAGCAAGGGAGAAAAAAATGGTAAAATTAGTTAATGCAATTCCAAGTCGCCGCATCGTGCAGGCAGACACGCAATTACAAGTTCACACTTTGACGAGACAAAAACGAATTCAGTCAACAGTTTCGTAATGAATTAACTGCATCCACGTAATTGGTGACAGAGAGTTGTTCCATGGGGGAGAAACATTTCGTTCTATCCATGTATTTTTCCTGTTTCGACCGGGTATCAACAGAAATGACAATGCAATTAAATGTGCACCGTGATTAAAAGTGCGACATCTTCCCGGTAACGAGCGCATCAAAGTTCAGTATCATTGTAATTGCCATTATTTCTTTTTTCTGGTCGAATATTGGAAGAATATTGGATATCAATTTTAGCGTTAACTTTTATTTGTTAAATACGATAAATGAGTCTCTGTATTATATATTTAAACTTATTATATCGGAATTTTGTTGCAAAAGAAATTGTGGATTGATTACATAATTATTTAAAATCTGAAAAATATGAAGTATATAATAAGAAAAAATAAGATTATGAGACACACTAGTCAAGTATTTTTTCATTACATCTTAAATAAAATTCCCTTCTGTTTCATATTCACATTCAAACCTAACAAGATCTCTTTTGCATTTATTTTTCAACTTCCAATTCAATAAAATTAACTTAATAACGTCATCTCAATTAATAAAACATTTGTTTTTTTCATTTTCATTTCTCGAGAAGAGCAGAGTTCTCTAATCGAATAATATAATTTTCCATCGCGCTTTCGTTACATCCATCGAAGAAAAACAAATTTTTTAGAATTCAAAAAATTAACAAAATCGAATTAACGATCGATCGTTAATAACCATGCTTCCACCAATCATCGTTCATTCGCCAAAATCAATAATCTTTTACGCGAAACCCTGCATTTTATACGTGCCTTTGACCACCACCACCACCGGTAGTTTATATCTTTTGCCATTACACCCCCGGTGTGGATTAAACAGTTGTTGACCAACGTGACACAACGCAAAACGTGCAGCGTGAGAGCAATTTTGAAATCGGGCAGCGATAAGCGAGCAACAAGATTGATGATCGAATGATACCCGATGCCTGTCGAAATCCCTGTGAACCGTGGCCCATTCAAATCCGCGGGATTCATGGATCGTTTGTATCGAGCAATATTCCGTGGTCCACGGACGAATTCGTCCGTATAAAACACTTTCAGCGACACAAATTAGCCTCCCCTGCCCCTCCAACCACCCTGCCGGCTATGCGATAATGTCGCGATGTGCGAGGGAAATTCGGTTTCGAAACGAACCCTGTATAAATGCGCGCGTATTTCGTCGGTGCACGCACGATTATTCCAGGAAAAAAAAAAAGAAAAATGAAAATCAATGGAAATTTGTACTAGGAATAAAAAATACACGCGTAAGTGTATGGAGGATCTGTCATGTTCGAATCATTAAATTTTATCTATGTTATTTTAAAAATTGTTTCGAGCAGAATTTATTTCGTTTCGAGAATGATTTTGTGGTCGTGATTCTTTTTTTGGGGGGGGGGGGGCGAGTGGAAGTATTGAGAATATATGAAGATTAATTGCTTTTTTCTCTAATTTTTTTTTTTGTAATTTGGCAATATTTGAACTTTATCTCGTGGAATTTACGAGAAACAAAGAAAATAAAATATTGCTCTGTCCTATAAATTTTACAAGTTAGATTATTTAACAATTATAGAATTTAAATATAATAAAAAATTAAATGATTATTTTTATTTAAACGTCAAAGTTAATTTTTATGTTTCCTTTATACTTTCATATACTTAATCATTTACGTGAAATACTTTTGAAATAATGAAAGTAAAGTATATAATAGGATATATGTGCATATATATATATTCAATTGATGAACAATTTAATAAGATAATTTGAAATATCCGTAGAATCATTATTAAATATTAATAAGAGAACAATTTGAACAATCTATTAGTTCCTAAGTAGTATAAGCTTATAAATAGCGCGACACTGTATCAGTACTAATTTAACTAGTAAGTAGTATTACCTTAAAAATAGTGCATAATCATAAAAATTATTTTACAAATATTTATTCTAAATTATTTGTCACTATTTCAAGAAATTTGAGTTTCACGGATTAATAATACGGAATATTAATATTTAATGTTCTATACCAACATTTATTGAAAATTTAATGATGATGCGCATAACCGTCTTGACTATAGAATGAAGTTAGGCAGTTTCTAATCAGACATGTTAAGCATATTAAGCTGGATTACATTTTAGGTTGATTAAGACTAGATCAGACAACCTCGGTTACATCTACCTTTGATTACGTTGGATTATCTGAACACAATGGAATTGAATACAATCGATAATTGAAATATAGAGAGAATTGGCAATCAAATTTATTATAAATGCATTACGAATCATTTTTTACACATAACAAAAATATCATTAAAAAGAAATAAACGTATTATAAATTGTTCTAAATTAAAATTAAGAAAATATTTAATCTTTTTCTTCCCTCCCTTTAAAACTGAGATGTCTCAATTTTCTTACAAAGTGGAAAAATATAATATCATAAATCAACAAAATTCTTCATGAATAACGTAAAAATTTCATCGTATAATCCATTTCCCTTTTTTCAAGATCCTCTATCACAAATTAAAATAATATTTAATTTTACTTTCTCGACGTTATCCCAATTTCTTTCGAAAATAAAGAAAACGACAGTATTCTCTGGAAGTAACGTAAAAACTTTTATCCAACTCATTCATAAAAGTTTCATAAAACTGCTGTCAAACAGAGTTCGACGTAAACGAACCAAACGTAGGATTAAAGGTCACAAGTTATCACGATGTCTTAAAGTAGATCGAAAGAAGACACGATACTTCAGGCTTGTTGAAAATTGTTACTATCATCGGCTAAAGAATAATATCCGTGGAACGTGTTCTTTATTAGCACCACTTTGGATCGAGGGTAGAAATTTTTCGCGGTTGGACCGGAGATAGACTTTGTGAGACCTTACGGATATGAATTTCATATTTTACGATAATACCGCGGGATGTTCTTAAAGTAAACGAATCTTGGCCTGCCGCAGTTTTCACGTAGTCGAGGAAAAATCGCACTTACTCCCGGATTCCGTGAAACGACTTTTATATCGATTTCTATCTGAACCTCTGCCCCGTTCATCTCGTCATAAATATCGAAGATTGAAAAACCGGCAGCTCCAGTTTAAATCGTAACTCGATGCTTCATCCCTTTGTCACTCGAGAATTGATTCTCGATATTAATTTTCGCCTGTCGCTGAAAATCTAAATTAACTGAAAAACGTGTTGAATTACAAACTTGATACTATTTCGATCATTTTCAATTAGAATTAGCATCAGAATTCTTTTCTTGACAAAATAATTAACTTTTTAAAAATTTTAAAAAATTCGTATTCCGAATTGAGATTAGAATAAAAATTTTCAGAAAATGGACTCCTTTTACTCTTATTCAAGTTCTTAATTATTTTTCAACTAGAATACTATAATCTTTTCCCATTAAATAGAAATCAAATCATATTAAATAAATATATTTATTTAATTCTATTTCGATGCGTACGATCAAATAATTCAGATCGCACGATGAAAACGCGTCGAAACGTGGATTAGTTCGTTAAGGCTCGGTGCACTCTTACCGCGTAGAATAAGTCCTTCCTTCCTTGTTTCTCGAATCGAGAGCGACGAAGACAGACAGTACAAGTACAATACATCGGGGGAGCGAGAAATGTGCGCCAAAACGCAGCGGACGTTAAACTAGCCTGGCTAGGACAAAGTTCATTTCATATCCCGCCCTGTTTGATCTCGTTTAACCTCCAACCCCCTTTTCACGAAATTCGTTTATATTGGAAAATGTGAAATCATGTTTGCAGCGTTGGTGCGCAAAAGGGGGCGCGGCTGGATGGGTATGTATAATGCGATCAAGTTAGAGGAAACCATTCATACAGGGAAGACGATAACATAACTGAAATTCGATTACTTCGTTCTATCGTTACGGCGAATCACCGGTTTATCAAGAGGTGAGAGGGTTAAACGGTTATTTCCCTCGCCACGCTTCCCCCGTAATCGGTTCTAGTTCCAGCTGTCGCTCGTTGGATAGATAAAGTTAAAGGATCGTGTTATAATTGGCGATGTTCACGCGCCGTGGATTCCCTCGATTGTAAAACTGAATGCGATAATGGCCGGTCTAAACACCCTCACTTATTGAGCTCGTTGAAGTAACATGTATATCACAAGATACAATTAACGGAGGGTAAAACGAGTTGTACTAATGTTACGCCATTTTGCTTCTCGCGATTAATTAGAGGTAATTCTCATTTTCTTGGTGTTATCGTTGATGGCAATATCTTTAAGGGAAATTGTGTTTCTCGGGTAATAAAATCATAATCGCGATGTTATCCGGATATATTTTTGATTGAGAGTATTCTTTTTTCTCCCCTCTTCTTTATTAAAAAATTAAGGAGTTAAATTATGATATTCTTTGTATTTCTTTGGGGGAGAGGGGACTTTTATGTTATTAATATCGAGTAATATTATTTATTGATCATATTTTTTCTTTTTCCTTTATTTTCCTTTTTCTTACTCGATTGAGAATATTTTTCTAGTTCTTACTTTTTTCGTTAACTTCGTTAAAAAATCGTTTAGCAATAAGTTTATATTTCAACTCTTCTAGCGTTATGACAATTTTAGTATCTTTCCAATACTTTACTTCACTTCATTCAGTTTTATTATTAAAAATATTCGTTTCGTTAATTTGCGGAATATTCTCACCATGAATATTACGTTTTCAAATATATACGAATAACTCTTGATTAACTCGTGATACTATAAGCATATTATTTTTATTAGTATTATTTCAGCATCTGAAAATTGCGGGAATTCTCAATTATTGGTACTTTGAAAACACGATTTTATCCCGAATATTTAACTGCCACGGTTATTCACGTTGCTTGGCGACGTGTTTCCATTGATCAATGTTGAATGTTTTATTCAACATGATTTCGATGTAACGATGGTACGGGCGTCCATTTTATACGAATGTTGCCTGTAGTTTATCGAGACATATAAATCAATAAACCGAAACTAGTACCTTGTTTACAAAACTATTTATCTCCCTCATTTCTCTTGTGAAGTTTACGAAATATCGTAATTCAAATACAGCAAAATCCTATTATTCGAACATTTTATTAAAATAATTTTACTAAAATAATTTTCAAATTATTTCATTGCTGTAACAATCTCAGAATCTCAATAGTCGCTATTATTTTTGATCGAGAAACGTACGCGATTCTATCGCGAACTGTGTTCAATTTACAGTTTCATTATCACGTATAGATCCTTTACATGTGTCGTTACGATCCCCTCGACCAATTTCTGTTATTCTTCTTCTTGCTGGAACTTATATCGTTTATATTTTGTAACTATACCACGACCTACTTTATACCATTATTCGGATTGTTTCCAAAGATTTGTCGACAGCGATCGAAAATCCAATATACTTAATGGAAAGTCGAACGCACGCGGTTGAACTACGAAAGATCTCGTTTATTTCGAATCAATCGATTCGAGGATTTTAATGGTCGTTTTCCTTTCGCGTCCCAGAAAATCATTTCAACTATGATGAAATTTACAATACTAATAGAATAATAAAAAATCTTAAGGATAAACGATAAAAAATTTAATGAAATAAAAAGTAAACATAAATTGATTTGAATAAAATTGAGCTACATTAATCAAATAATATATATATATATATATATACAAAAGTGAAAAAAAGATCGTTTTCTTGCAATATCAATGTATTTATCGAAAGGAAAAGAAAAAGGTGAAATAATAAATTATAAAGAACTATAAGAATGTGAGTCACTTAAAATATTACAAATATACAAAATACTATATTTTTTCCTAATTACTATTACAGAGCATAATTCGTTTAATCCACAAAGAGATTCTTTGTTAAAAAATTAAATCGTCGAAATGGCGCTGCGAACGAGATTAATTCCATCCGTGGCCACCGTCGATGATGGCATTACCGAGATATGTATTTCATTATGTACACACAGTAAGGGATGAGAAAATGGCTGCACAATTTTTCTCCATAATCGTCATTTGGTGATGAGCAAACTGTATTGATATTTTTTGGGTTATTAAGAATATTGATATTCGTAGATTTTAATATATCAACCGCTATTTAAATAATCGAATTATAAGACTTCACACGCGTGATTTTGAACAATCGAGTTTAATTCCATCTTGAATATTCGCATCGTTTGACTCACGCGATCTTTATTAATGGCTCGTAATTTATCTCTCTTAAATTGTTTTTTCCCTCCTCTTTTCTTGAAATCGCCAGTATCGATTATTTATTTCATCGCAGATAGAAATATTGGAGGAAATGAGAAATGTCATTTATTATTATAAATTCAATCTCGATTCATAAAATTGTTTTTAAACTACTTTAAATTTTCCATTTTACTTCCAATGCAATACGATACAGCAGTATAATTATAAACTATAAATAATTATAAATTACAATAATTAAAAATAAGAGCATCGGTATCGTCAAAATATTATCGAGCAAAAGTTTATCCCCGCTTAAAGAGAAATAACGTGAGGATAAAGTTTCAAACAGCAATGAATATCAAAATTTTTCCGCTCAGACGCTTCTCTACACTCTTCATGCAGCCGTATAAATTAAGAGATATAACATCATAAAACTAACTGCTTAATCTGTTCCTCGTTGCTTCTTATGAATATCGGATACGTAAGCGGAATATCCGGATAATGTTGTTCATATCGTTGGAACGAGGCACGAACAATCGAGCCGCTGACAATGAGTGGAAGAGATACACACCCATGGAATTATTATGTTTCAGCTCTGCCCAAAGTGAAGCCTGTTATCGTATCGGAACGTGAACGTTACGACGCCGGAGACACTTTGAGGGCAAATTGTAGCTTACCACCCTCCAAGCCACCGGCTCATCTCTCATTCACCCTGAACAACGTGGCGGTAAGTGATACCTATAATCCACGCGTCATTATCGAATCCGCAGTTAAGGGGAAACCCGTGAAATTAATGGTTTAAGAGCGTCTCTATATAAGGTGTCTAACGTTATTGATTCGAATACGCGTACAGTGTATTGTCTTCAACGGAATGCGGCTGGGGAAAGGAAGTTATTCATATTTGAGTTGATTATGGTGATTCGAAAGTTCGAATCGATCGAATGTTCAAGTTGATTTCTACGAAAGAGATTTCACACTTTCCATTTTAATAGGAGATTAACATTTCTTGACAATCGAATAAAATGAGTTGATAAAATGATATAAATGATTCATGAAAGATTTTCCACGATCTTGTAATTAATTGATTATATGAAAACTTTTTTTTCATTTGAAATTTAAAATCAAATTACAAGGATCTTTTTCAATTTAATAATTTATTAACTAATCATATTAACGATTTTTAATATTTCTATTTTTAAATTATACGAATAAAAGAATAGAACTAATTAATCAATTAATCATTTTATTTAGTCAAACAGGATACCATCATGAAGAATGTATTATTAATATTAATTTATTTCTATAAAATATCGTCCAGACAGTTCGATATATTAATAAAATTATATTAATAAAACAATATTCGTTCAAAGGGACAAATCCAGTGGTAAAATTTCACTATTAATATTAATTCAAAATCACATACCATACAATCAATCAACGCGCGAAAATTCGCAGTTATCTCGTAGCTATCATATTTCAAAATTGTGGCATTAAAGCATCCAGAGAAATCGATATCAAGAATTACGACAGTACGACCTAAAGCGATCTCGAAAATTCACGAAGTAAAATCTCGCAGCGCCATCCAGTTTTCTCTACCCCCTCCGTCCAAGAGAGAACTTTTTCCTTAAACGCTTTTCCGTGTCATCGAAAATAATTTTCAACGGTGACGTCGAATACTTCTCCACTATGTATATATATATATACGTATATACATGTATATATATATATATACAACTAAAATAATTGCACGATACAGTAGCGAAACGTAGAAGTTATCACAGTATGAAAGTTTGAGGGGCCGGTCTATAAAAGTTAAGGAGGTTAAGCAAAGAAGAGGAACTTTTCCTCTTGAAAGATCTTCCTCGGCCGTACAACCTGGATAGGTGTACGTGTCTGTGTGTACATTAGCCCGGTATCTTCGTTCGCAAAGGATTTGTTTCTCGTAATTTTTAAATTCCGTCCCCCTTCTTCTGAATGATTACCCGCAGAAAGAATTTTCATCCGTCCTTCTCTCGATACAGTTCAACTCTCTTTCTTTCTTTCTTTCTTTCTTTTTTTTTTTATTCGAAGAAAGAAACCTTTCGCAATCAATTAATTCGAAAACAGAGAATTGAGTTACGAAGTTGGGGAGGAAAAAAGGAGAGAGAGAGAGAGAGAGAAAATATTATCGACCAACTTTTATCAAAATGGAAGTCGGGAGTTGTAGCCGTTGGCAATGTATTACCCGTAATCCCCGAGGATGACGACGCAGGATCTCATTATCCGATATGGCTAAATACGTACACCTAGAAAATGGAATGCTCCCTGTATTCGGCTCGTAAGAAAACCGACGAATATATTGTTTAATTAAGTTCGAAATTTTACGAAAGTTTATTCGACTCGAGAGGGCTCGATACGTTTTTAGTGAAAAATACTTATTGGTCTTGGCATGTTTTCAACGCATTATTAAGTCGAATGTAGGACAATCGAGTTCCGATAGAGGGAACAAGTTTGAAGGGAAAATTTACACACGAATATAATTTTCATCGTATCCTAGTTTTGAACTATGGTTGTATAATGATATTGTACAATGGTGATTTTAATTATTCATATTTTATTGAAGACTTTCGAGAAGTGTCTCTCGAGTAGCATATGCTCAAGAAGTTACCTTTTTGTTTAGCATTTCTTCAACTTTTTTTTCAATAATTTTTTTTTCCTGATTTCTAAAAAGAATATATATTTCGCATAATTTTACTATGCAATAGAAATTTTTTTTCCTCGTAACGTTTGTTCCTCGTAATATTAAAAAAAATTTTTTCGAATAAAAGTTGAATAGAATCTGTATTCTCGTGTTAATAATTTTTTCGTGGACGTGTAAAGAATTCGTGAAACTCAATTTTGTTTTTTTAAATAGAATTATACTTTTAATACATGAATTAGTATGTGCGTTTCACTCCATAAAAAAATATATATATAATAACGTTCACAAAAGTCAATAAATTATTAATGTAAAATATAATTAAATACATATATATTAGTTTTCATGAAAGAATAATGTGCTGCATCTACTTGCATATTAGAAAATATAATTTCATTTAAAAAAATAAAGTTATATGATCTTTATATGTGTCATTTACGCGTCCATTTATGGTATGAAAATAATAATTTACATCATATTACGTTTTCCTCAACTTTCATTTATTTTTTAATAATTCAAAAAAACAAGCGAGATATTCCAGGTGATAAAATTACATGAAATACCCAGAATATGACACGTCTCGTACAAACGTCACGTAAATCTAATCGCTTAATTAACTCCAATTATCTAACCTGTTTAACCTAGATATATTTAGCGGAACTGAAATTTGAGGTTATGAAATGGATGAACAGCTATAATTAACATATTTTCTTATTATATCAACAATAACTCTTCGAATATTCCTTAATAATATTTGTCCTTTCTGTGTCATCGCCTTTATTTTATTTTCAATTATAATCAGTAGCGTCCAAATTCACATAATTCCTTTTACAATACTTTTTTCCAATATTTATTATACAATTCTTCTTTTTATTTTTAAAAAACTATAACATATAAGCTCACGTAATATTTTAAATAAAACGAAAAATATATACTTTAATACAAAGCGGCATATCTATGTAAAAAAAAAAATTAGAAACTAAATAATTTCTTAATTTACGTTGCAAAAAGTCGCAGCAAAAGTCTTTCGTTTTGTCAAATTCCATTACCGGTGAATTTTGCGGTATATAATACGGTATATGGAGGTAGATGCTATTTTCTCGAACACGTGCCACCGTAAAAAGAGCCGGTGGAATGTACGGTTATGAAGAAAGTCGGGGCCAGGTTCTTCACACGATGAGACTGAGAGAAAATTAGTAGTACGCGTGCACACGCTTGCAAAGAAACCTTGGCTTATAAGGAATTGCGAAATTGGAGGGCGAGAAGATTGGTTTTGCTCATTTCTTACGGTTAACATCGCCCTCGTAGAATCCGACGAATTTAGAGAGGGAATGTAACTGGCAAGAAATAAGTCATTCCGGAAACAGCATTCGTTACAAGATGAAGTTATAAGTTAAACACATTTGCATATTTGCAAGAACAATGTATGATGTATCATTTATAATTTTATTTCACAAATTTAAAGTATTTGTAATAATTTATAATGAATTATTTTTAATATGTATATTTTTTAAATTGTGTATTTGAATGGTATAAGGAATACGTTGCAATAATTTTGGAACCATTTCAGTTGCTATCATGTATGTATAATTATAAGTGAAGGCAATAATTTAATAAAGATTGGAATTTAATTTTAATGTTTGCAACGTTTTCAAGTAATTTTGATCTTCACACTACTTGTACATTAATATTTTACGCGATAAATTTTATTGATAATTTTTGTTATATATGATAGGAAATTATAAGTGATAACAACGATTTAAAATAATTATTTCAAATCAATTATTTAATTTTAATATACATTCCATGTATATCATATTAATCTCACGAGGGATACACCTCTTTGGTGAAACCAACTTGCACGATGACTAAAACAATTAACAATATTTGTCTTTTGCATGCTGGTAGATAGGGGAGCGTACAGCGGGTAGATGTACAAACTGTCTACATTGTTCAGAATTCAACACAAACAAAATTATTCTGGAAACTTTGTCATCTCGTATCAGTTGGTCATTAAATTTTTAACAATATTTTACGATGACGAATGAAACATTTTGTTTAAAAAGTGGTTCGTTAATTAATTAATTAAGTGGTTTAAACCGTCGCAGAGAAAATATGTAAAGTTAAAAAGTACATGGAATCCGATGGGTTGCAATTAATGTCATATACGTTCTCTGGTGGCATTCATCGTTCTCTATTGTAAGGAGAAAAAATAGGCCGATCGGATTGCTGGTCCGAGATTCGAAGCCAGATCTTTCATTTACCGAATGCTGCTATCAATTGAGCAATCCAGGCCACCGATAGATCTTTCCTTGAGCCTAATATTCGAACAGTGGTTGCTGTCGTCGATAGATAGAAAAGAGGAATAGTAGATAGTTAATATTTTTCACTCGAGCTTAATTAGAAAAAGAACCGTCACTCTTTACGAGTCAATTATTTTAATCAATTTGATATTACGATATTTGATATTGCAAATGAGTAGAATATTTCAAATATTATTATCATAAAAGAAAAAGAAATTGTGAATTTGGTATTATTGGATTGTGATTAAGAGTTCCAGTTAAATTGTGTTTATTGCTTTATTGTACATGATGAAAATCAAAATGGTCTTGCTTTTATTTAATTCTTCAAATCAAATTTCTTCAAATTATATTATAATTAACTCGTAATATCAGTGTCCTTTACAAAAAGTTATGGCTTACGAGCAGCTACCTTAGACAGTATTAACTGTCAAAGGGTAAAGTTTAAGTTAATTGCAACAGAAAGCGGATCCCAGGAGTGTATGATGAAGTACAAGATCCTCTTTGAATTGTGCACTCTGGAGGATCGTGTAGGTTCTACTTTTTAAAGAGTTTTAAAGTACTGGCGTTTTTGCTGAGAATGAATATGTTCTTCAATGTTATGTAAGAGAAGGATAGATATTAATTTTATTTCTTTTATAAATACTTTTTATTACTAAAAATATTATATTTTTGTTTCGTTTGATAAACTTTTTTTATTGATCTTATTGATATTTATATATTTTCATTTATTCATTATCTTTCACGTTGTCTGAATTATAATTGGTATATACTACTTTCATAGCATCACATTTTAAAAACATTAATAAAATTGATATAGAAACATAGCTTTTGTATAAAGTTTTTAAGAATATTTAAGAAAATGTTAGAAAATAACGAAAATTCTTTAGATATCATTAAAATTGTAAATGATATTAAATATTAATTTATTTAAATATTGCAAATAATTTAAATTTTAATGTCAAATTTGTTTTTATGTTTTTTCATTATTCACTCATGTCACTCTATTTATTTTATTATATAACATTTATATTATTTATCTTATGCATTGTGACATTAAAAAGTAGAGAACTGTGTATTTCACTTAAACGCTTATAAAACGCAGTGCGATATTTACTTTTAAGCAAAATTACGATTAACCACGGGAAAATAACTTTTAATGATGAAACTTCTCTGGCTTTAACAAATTATTACTTTCGGTATACTATATACACTTTTCGTTTTCAGAATTTTTCAGATTCATTAATAATGAAACTTGCAGCATATAAATTACAAGCAATTTGAAATCTTGAAATCAGTGACGAAAACATTTTAACAAAAATAATTAAGTGACCCAAAAATAATGTTTTTTTTCCACAAGATTCTTTATAAATGTCATAAATCTCGTCAAAGGCAAGTACTCGAATAAAACGAAACTACTTTATGCTTTCCTGTATTTATACTTTACGTTTGCAACTTTTAATTTCTTTCACAGATAACCAAGAAAGAAATTATTCTTCTTTAGAATATTAAAAAATTTATTAGTATATGAAAAATTTGAAAAAAATATTCTTCATTAAATCTTCGTTTATTATAATCAGGAATAAATTTATTCGAGCGAACTCATTGAAGAATTCAAGAATTCTTTTTATTCCTTCATTATCAATTTATTATATATATATAACTTAAAGAAATTAAACCAAGAATATCATTTTCAAAGAATGAACGTAGTTGATTCTAGGTCAGTACACGATATTTATGGGTTGGTAAACGTTGCACGTGAACGATTGAGTAGAACCGCGTCAAATGACAGCTATCACAGGGCTAATAGCGCTCTTATCGTCTTGCTCGCGTGTAAAATGACGAAATGACGCATTCCGGCTGCAACGATAAAAGGGCATTTTTAAAGAATCGTAAAACAACATAAAGACGAAGGAATTTCGAGCAACCTTGCCGGGTCGAGAAGCTAAAAGAAGATCGCCATAATGTTGTCTTATATCGACACATTATGAGAAGTCATTCGTGTATATGTATTTGAGAATGAGAGACACCATGAGGCGTTCTTCCAACTCATCATCAAACATCGTCAATGGACGAGCACCCATTTTATTTTATCTTTATAAAATTATATACTAAAATTTTATACAAAAACAATTAAATTTATTCTTTTTGTACATCTGCCTTTCTCTTACGTTTCATGAAGCATTCATAACAATAATGTCCTTTTTATATCATGATTCAATAAATTATATAACCTAATTAATTTTAAATCACGAGATTGATTTTGCTTTATCGATTCATACTTCTTATTTGTCTTCAAAGGGTAAATCATTTACCTTAAATGTTCTTTTGTCTCATTCTAAAGTTTCAAATTCTATCTATTTGTGTACTTTATAATACACACGATACAAGAGAACAAATAAACGAAGAAATCTTTCTATATTTTAATGGAAAATATTTATCTTTTCAAAAACCATTTGTTCCGGAACCACGAGACTTTTACTTATTGATCCAGAGTATACTTCCACTCGTTCAATATTCGACATGCTATGTCACTAGTAAATCGAAGTAATAGTTTCTATTATCATTCATTGAGGTCTATTTCCTCCCATCTTCATTTTATTATGATGATACATGCTTTCCTCGATACTGCACATTCTATAAATTGGCTGTCTTATTCCACGAAGATTTATTTCCATCATATTATTCGTAACGTGTAATATTGCATAACAATTTGCAATTTTTTTCCCAAAATTCTCGTTATTAGTAGTGCATACTTGCTAATATTCCTTGCGATTTAATTAAAAGATAAATAATAACAGATATTATCTTTCGAAATAATATCTATATATAGATATATCTAATAAAATAATATATCTCGAAATAGAATTAATTTAACAAAACAGTCAAATAATATATGACAATATATTCAAAGAACGAAATAAATCCAATGAAAATCTTTTTCTTTTGATAATAAATTTATCGTTATCAGATATAACCTGGACGTTCCGAATAAAATTCGCGCATTTATTAACTGCACGACACGAATCTTTCTTAGGCTGTCGCTCGCGATATATTACACGAAGTCGCTAGTGTGCCGTTCGTACAATTTAATTGGCTCAAAAACTAAGGTAACTTTTACCAATCAAATGCACACCCTGCGGGAAGAAAGATCGGGGTCGCAGCTGCACGAGAGACGACTGGAGGAAGGGGTGGAAACTTTATTGGATCGTAAGTTGCCACCTGAAGGTACGAGGGCGACCGATGTCCGTGCACTCAACACTTTCCTGGTCGAATCGAGTATTTTCTTTGCTCGCTTGCTCGCAGGTGAAAGGCTTTTTGTTTTCTCTAGATTTGTTTTCGCGTTTATACGGGGTAGAAACGGTTCTTAGAAGTCGCGAAGGGGATACCCAAGCTTGATTTTTATAATAAGGCAAAAGGGGAGATTCTCTTTCGTTCTGGAAATTGAAGAAATTATGAGACATTAGGGTCGAAGGTTGTCTTAATAATGGAAACACGTGGCTTCCGCCTCAAATTCGTGAAAAAAGGGGTGAGATTATTTGATTAACTTGGTTATGAAGAAATTTTATTTGGAAAAAGAAAAATAAAAGAAAGGAAGAAAAAAAATATCTGAGCTTCCTTGCGTAAATGAAATAATATATTTTTGAAGAATAGAATTTTAAGTCTGAAAGATTATTATATTTAAATCGTCTGATTATGAAAGAAGGATGAAATTTTTTCAATATTTTTTCCTTTTGAATTTTTGAAAGAGGAGTTGAATTACTTTCTATTAAAAAAATGTTACATTACGAGAAAAAACAAAACAATGTATCGTAGAGTATACAAAACACATGCAACACAAGCAATTTCATTCCTAATTTCAAGTGAATCGAACCAGATCGGGGAAATTCATTTCCATGTTGTATCGACGACTCAGCGAACTACCAACGACACCCGTTTTCCAATGAATCGTTCAATCGTATTGTTCTTACGAGCTGGTGAAATGGGCTAGATACTTGGTACCTTGGAAAGATCGAGAACAAGTAATAGAAAATAATATTGCCCTGAACTTCGAGTTTCTACCTATTCCTCTATCGATTTCAAAATTTCAAAGAATTTTCTTTCTTCTTTTTTAATTTTGTACTTTTAAATATTTATTAAAAGGTATCATGAAAATAATTAATTTTTCTAATTTCTCATTCAACGTGAGAATTTAAAATGAAATTGTAAATTTAATTAAATATCTTGAAACGTGACGAAACAAATATTTGTTTAAAGTAGCTATTTAGTTAAAATTCTCTTCTTCTTCCATAAAATTTTTTCTCTTCTCTTTCATATAGATCGGCTATGTTTCAATTCTTTACTCTGGTTACTGCAAAGTTCGATCGAAGTTCGTTCCTAACGCTTCGTAATTCTCTCGAAAACCTATTCTAATTGAATTTCAAAGAGGACCTAAACTCGTTTATTCTTTTAAAACTTACATTCTACATGGCCAATAGAAATCTTTGAATACGTGCGTATATAGGAGCAATTATATCAAATGGATTATTTTCGATATTTAGTTGTTTAATTATTTCGTAAATAGTTCGTAACATTGTTCGTCCATTTCTACTATCCAGTTTTTGTATAAAATATCTCTTGCAAAAATCAAGCTTTAACATTCAATAAGATTTCACTTCTTGTAAAAAAGATCAATAAAAGTGAAATTTTATAATAAATATAATTTTCTAGAAAGTTAATATTATTAATTATTAATTGATATATAAATAAATTTTTCAAATATATTTATTCACTTGAAGAAATTCTTATCAATTTTTAATCACAGATTGTAGAACTACTTGTTAATTATTATATGCTGCATAATCCATACTTGCTAACTAACTATATTTATTAAGTCCTCTTGCGGCCATTAAAGAAAACATTCTTTTTCCATTTACAGAAAATTAATTATTCAAAATATAGTGAATACAACGGAAAAAAAAATATATTTATCAATTTTAATCAATATAAAACTAGAGATATCGTAGGATATCTAATATTCAATTACTTAATACGCAAAAGAGATTAAATTAGGAACGGATATTATTAATTAAATCTATGTTACCGTGTACACCTAATCAAATATGTGATATGTGCAGTATCATATTAATGAGATGGTGAAAATGACACGTATCGTGTATACGGGATTTAACGATACGCAACTGCTCAAGCACGATAATGATCCGATTCGGTTTCGTCCAATTACGTGAGCCTACAAGCATACGTTTAGTAGCTAGAAACTAGTAATTGTCGTACCATGAAACGCTCGCTTAACTCACTTTACCCTATACTAATTATACATACGTACGTGATAACATAACATATGTATTATTTTATGGGATCTTGACAAAATACAATTTTCCCTATGATCTGCATGACTCTCGCTCGGATCAATTACTTTCCAATTTTTTTTCTTTTTTTTATCGATCAAACTTTTGAGATCACGACTAGAATTGAATCTCCACTAGGCATTTGATAAAAAGAACAATAAAAAGAAAGAATAAAAGAGTCGTGGAATGAATTCTTGTGATTTACGACACAGCCACGTGAGAAAGAATTATATCATTCCGACGTTACTTTCGTTTTTCATGGTAAATAGACGAGTGCGTCTAAAGTGATAACGCAAAGGGATTTTCCTCTCAGGTGAACCGTTTTTTATACTTCTCGCGCATAATCTTAGCCGATATATATATATATACATATACAAACAAGCGACCACTTTCCCGCGTGGCTTCGACATAATGAAATGCATCGTCCTTTTGAGAGTATAATCCAATGCAGATTAAAATCTTCTTGTTTTCTCTCTCTCTCTCTTTCTCTCTCTCTATTCCACTGTTCCGCGGTTCCTTCGTTTCCACGATACAAATTGCAGAGCGGCATAGGAGAGAAAAGGTGTCGAGGCTAATCCAACGAGGAGCTCGTCACGACTTTATGGGCGAGGTACTGACTGAGTGGAGAGGCATCCTTAGCAGGAAAAATCGAGGTCGACTAGAGGAATAGTTTTCTTCCTTCGTATCATCTCCTCGTCTCTCTTTACCCTTCCTCTTTTTTTCAAGCTTGCAAGGATGCAGCCAGTTACGTACGCCTCTTTGCGGTGTCATCGAATCCACGGCAAAAGTTTGTAGCCAGAGAAGAGAGAGAAAGAGAAAGAGAGAAGAGAAATCGGGTAACGACCTAGGTCTTAACCACCTAGCCAAACTAACCCATCGACTCTTCTTTCCCTCCTCCTTTATACTCCCTTGTTGCCCATTTCTCTTCCTTCTCATCCACCTTCTCGCTTCCACCATCCACCATCCAGCCCCATCTCCGTTCCATCCGTCCTTCCTTTCTCGCCAAGTCTCATTCATTAAGTCTCAAGAACGGTCTCGCAATCTCTATAGGGTCGTCGGTAGACGTGTACACGACGTGCCGTTTGTTCTCCACTGAAACTCGAGATGTCCTCCTCGAATAACACGCTGCGCGGCCGTCAACGCTCTCAGAAATACGCCCCGGCTCGATATATACGCGTATACGCTCTCGCTTGACGAAACATCCTCTCCACATCGCTACGAGAACGACATAATAAAATCGTGGGATGGAAGATAATGAAAGGTTATGCCAGCCGTGACCTGGGATACTATAGGGCTCTATAGGGATGATAAAAGTTCTTATATCGTCCCATATATTGTCGAGAAATGTAACATTAATAAGAAAATTAATAAGAAGGAGCATATTGTTGAATGAAAAATTGTTAAAATGGATTATAGACGTTTGTGTTCTGCAAAATGACAAATTAAACAGAAGTTTAAATCCTATTAGATCTTATTAGAGGTTGTCCTTATCAATGTTTACAATCAATGTTATATATACGAACGATTATATTGAACAGAAGTTATGTAAATAGCTTTATATTATGATTTAGTGTAATACACTTTAAGTCCCTGCTAGTTTGATTGGTTATAGATTTGATCTCAGCATTGCTTATGAGAAATTGTCAATTGATTAGCATTACTTTAGATTGGCCTACAACATTGACCACTCGATTCTCATTCCGCCATACTGGAACGGCACTGATCTAATTTTAAGTCCCCATTAGCTTTACCCTAGGTATTATTCGCATGTAACATGCATTGTTGCAGTCCCATCGAGACCTAAAGTCTCGAAAGACCTAATATCTTCCTAATCCTCAACTGTTCACCGCTCTGCTTATATGAACTGCTATCATTGGTTTAAAGTCTCAAGCCTCTACTTTCGCTTCCTCCACAGCTTTGCTCTCTCGGCATCATCGCTCTTACCACACGGCGTATAAAGTCTGCTACAGTTACAGCTTCGCTATAGCATTATCTCCGGTTAACACGTAGAGCCTAAAGTCTCAAGGGGTCTTCCTGCTCCGTTAATTTTCCTATCTATAGCTTCACCTCGCCGCTCATAGGCAATTACAATGGCTCAAAATGATTGTAGACCGAACAATACCGCTGCTATAAATTTTAAAGAGATAAGAAACGATTGAAAAATCTATTGGCAGCTCATTGTTAGAAGTAAAATTGTTGGTAAACACTTGCCTTTTAAGATGGCTTGATCCTTTGACCGAAAAGGATCTTCGATTTTGTCACGATCGATTCCACCGGACAATGTTCGACAATCCTGTGTATCCGGCACGCGTGCACGCGTACACACGTTCGAACATCGAATTTCAACGTGGCTAGGCACGGACAATGTAATCACGTTGTTTGCTTGCCTGTCCTGTCATTCGGACACAGAAGGTGGGCGTACTCGCGGCTCCAATCAGGGTTTGGCCTCCCTTTGATTCCGTTCTTCAATTTGTCACTGATGAGGTTTCTTCGAATTTTGGTCTGGCCAGGGTCAAACGCCACGTGACGAACAAACGTCGAATCGTATCGATTTGCATACCGAGGTTTCGATGGATGAATAGTATAGTGGATAATTGTGAAGCTCGGAGAGTTGGAAAATGAAGGGTTGCGGAGATACGTAAACACCATCATTGAGTTGTTATCGAAATTGTATTTTTTCCTTCGCTTTTCTCTTTTTTCTCTCTCGAAACGAATGATCGGGCAACAGACAGATCGTCAATAAGTATTCAACATTAGAATTATTGACGTGTAATTTGTCTCTTGAATATGTCGTGAGTAAAAGATTAGAACTAATGTGATATGTGGTAGAGATAAGTACAGCAATTTTAGTAATTCTTAATTGGATCTTAATTATAATATCTATAATTAGATATTGAAAAAAATTATATATATTTTGCGAATATCTAGTAACGAGGTAGATGAGATAACAAAGAATTCCTGATTAAAATTGAATGAAACACGGATTAAATTAAAATTAACGGCACTCTTTTCCACTCTTATTCCACCATCTGCCATCGCTGAATAATTATGAAGATCAGATACTTATACTGAGATTCATCATCGATCGATGGATGTTCGAAAAACGAGTCACGCATAGGAATTTAATAAATAATTCCGGGACATCACATAATGTTACAATATTTAATGATAAATGTTGACAATCAACATCGAATATTTACGTACATCTCGTATAAGGTAGAATATCACGCGGCAGCGTGCAACTGTTGTTTTGCAAATCTCCGCAAACCGCTGGACGTTCCAAGTAACATAGATATCCCGTGAAAATTATTACCACCATCCGTGAATGTAGGACGGAAATTAGATACCCGGTGTACATTCAGTGGTCATCTACATAGTTCGTAATGCAGATGTCGTGTAGATCAGGCAAGATTGAAAGTCTGCGGTGTTCTTTGACGAAACACAAGTTTGATTTATCTGCTCTGAGAAATGATATAGGAAAATTTTGATTTTGAAAGAAAAAGTGATAATAGCGAATCAAAAGTGAAAAAGATTTAGTATCAGTTTTGTGTGAGACAAAGAAAATTCTATGATGAGATAATATATAATAATATATAATATAATTTTACATAATAAATATAAGAAACGAAGCAACTTGTACTTTAATTATTTATAATTTTATATTTATTTAACATAATAATTGTTTCCAACTGTATGTTAAAATTTCATATTTTCATTGAAGTGTTCATCAAGTACAACTTCCTGCTTTGAAAGTAAAATTATCAATGAATACTTAATTAAAAATTAACTTTCTAAGAATTTGTAAAACACTTCTTTAAATACCGAAGTTATAAAGAAGTTTAAGAATTTAATTTTCTTATACATTGCTTTTTCAAAACTTTTTTCATTTATTAACTAGAACATTGCTTTGAAAACTTGTTTACCTTTTATTATAAACATTGCATTATCTTTATCTTTCACTCTCTTATAATTTTATTCAGAAAATAAATTATACAATATTTTATGAAATATTAATCGATTCATCAACTTTAATATCAAGTATTAAATCAAATTGATGAAATATTCGTTTTTTTATTTCGATCAGATTATATATCGAAAGTAAATTAATTTTACTAATTTTATTAGCCTATACGATGCACTATTATTCCGGATAACACTCGAATATTGATAACACTCAATCAAATAATTCACATTCGATAAAATATTTAAATAAGATTAAAGAAAAGAATGAATATCCAAATGCAAACACTAATTGATAGTGAGATGATATATTCTTCATGATATTCTGACGTTAAAAATTATTTCAACGAGTCTCCTTCCCCTTTCACATAAAAATTAAAATTATCTTATTTTCCTTCCAAAATTAACGCCTACTAACAATAAGATAATTAACCATCAGGGATCAACGAAGCAGCCTAAAAATTAAACTCGTTACCCGGAGCAACCCTTCCAATCCGAATTCATCCGCCTAACCAGATCAATCTTCTCTAATCCACTTACCTCATCTGACCTGTGATCAAAGAATTCTCCATCGCCGGCCCAAGTAAAATCACTCGAACAAGTCTCGTTAAAAAATCCGCGAGAGAATCCTCCCTCCTCCGATAATCCACCCCTTCCCCATCCCCATCACGTTCCATCCTTCTGGTGAGGAGACGAGTTGCAGGAAAAACTGCACAGGATTCGTCTGCGACCTGCGATATCGAGCCCTTTCCAGCTTCACAGCTTTCCCCATTCTGATTAACCTCCGGTTACCTACCGCGTGTGTGTGCGTCGGATCTACGCGATCGGCTGATCTCGTATTCAACGCTCGTGATCCTCCTGCACCCCCGCACGACACGGCCCTGGACACCCCTTCTCCGCAGTGGTGGGTTGGGCTCGCTGCGGGGAGGGTAGCTATTACAATTTACACGCGGTTATATCGTAGCTAAACGAAGCACCGGCCCTGCTAATTGTGGTTAAGTTTAATTCGCGCCGACGTGCGGGCTTTGGTCGAAGCTAAACACACGCTCGAGAGAGGGATGGAGATGGGCCGGTGAACGGAGAGGGGGAGAGAGAGAAAGGGTTTCGTTTGACGTGTGCTTGCACGCCACGTATCGGCATCGTTGTTGCCATCCATGCATCCTCCGCGTGTAAGCCGGCCGCGAGACGATATGGGTGTATATATTTGCCCGTTTATCGATACCGCGAGGTTATTGGCCAATAATGCGGAGGAAAACCGGCGTGCAACCCTCCACCACGAGCAATCAACGACCGGGCTGATTCCGCTTGCACGGGCCTTTGCCGGCGAATGCTGTTGTGAGAGGCATCTATCGGCAGAAATGCCATTGGAATAGCGTGGAATCAGCGGTTCTTAAGTTTTTATTTGTCATTGATCTCTCTTTCTTTCTTTTTTTTAATTGGTTTTCATTCAGAGCGGAACTCGAGATTTGAATTCAATGTAATGTACGAGTATATGGAATCGATGATTAATTTTGGAAGAGAAGAAAATCGAAGTATCTTAAGAATTTTTATTCCATATTTGAAATATTGCTTGTCAATGAGTTTCAAATTTCGGGGAACAAATATCAATCATGATTTCTCTCGATCGTTCGATGTTGTACGAAGAATCGCCGAAAGAAAGGAGGAAAAAAAAGAGAAGGGAAAAATAAGAATGAGAAGATCGATAGATAGCCACTTACTACTATTGGCGATAGACAAGTACGATCACTCAGCGTCAAATTACCACTAGCGGCACATGATGGAATGGATGGACATGGATGCAGATGGATCCTATTGTTTCCACGGCAAGATCCTCCACCAAAGCGGAAGATACGCATCCGAACTTTTCCCTTGTCTCACGCATCGCTCGTTTCTCTCTGGCTGTGTATTTCTAAAGTCTGCTGAATTATCTGCTCTCTTTTTTCCCCCTCCTCCCTCTTTGTTGATTTTTTTTCGTGATTTTCACGTGTTCCTTTTCTCCTTTCATCGCTTTCTTTTCATTTCTCGCCGTTATTAGCCGATTCAAAAATGAATCACTTCATTGCATTGGATGAAGATATCACCGAATAAAAATAACAAAGGAATATTTTTAATTTTGCAAGAATGGAATTCTTCTGAAAGAAAAATATGTAATTTTGTTTTAAGTTAATCTTTTGCAAACTACTGTAATATCGAATATCGGAATAAAACAAATCATTTTGCCGTGCATCAGTAAAATTTCAATTATCAAATCACGAGTTACGAGTTAAGCTGGGAATATTTCAATTTTGTGGAAATTAGATTTCTGTCTTCTGTTTGATTTATTGCGATTTATCGTAAAAGATAGAATTTCTATTTCAATTGAGACAAACGTTGTCGATTTTCACAAATATCCTGCATCCGTGCATTACGTAATTCCGGAAACGCAAGGAGACAGAATACGTTCCCACTTTCGTTGAAAGGATCCACGAGCCAGAACCAATGGTAAATTGAAGCTGATACCGTACAATCAATTCAAATGGTTGATGAGTTTATCGGATAGCTTAGTTGTTGCCAGCCACCCTTACCCTCGCCGAAATTCTGGATCTACAAGGGGTTGAGTGTCATGCACTAATCCCTTATCCATTGGTTCAGGTGTATCGACCAATGGAATTGCTGCCCTGGCTAAGAAAGGGCTCGTAGATCCCTGTTACTCTTAATGGCATAACCCTGACGCGGCACAAACGATCGATGATGATTAATTCATCGATGACGAAGGAATTTTTCTTCGATTTCTCGATGGGAGGATAATATATGGAAGTTATATACATCTAGACTCGTGGTTGAGGTGTAGCCATTGTGCCAAGTTTCACGGATGAACGATGGAATATAGATTGCTTTCATTATTGTATCCTGAAAAAGGAGTAAAATATGGATTAATTAAAGAAGAGAAGGAGAAGGATGAGAAATGTAAAAGATTATAACGTAAAAAGTGATGAAGCGAGTAGTGATCTTTGGATGGAGAAATTTTAATCAAAGTTAAAATTACACGAAAAAAAATATTACATCGTTAATATTTTATCATATTTTCTTTTTTATATTTATAATTTTCAATCCGCTTTTCGAAGCTTCGACACGACAGAGGTTGATTTGAATTGCACATTTCCCCGCTTCGAAAACATTTATTAAATATATATTTTAAGATATTTTTGCATGTATTTTGAAAAATATGAGATATAACCATCCTTTTTCGTACAATTTTTGTACAACCATTATGAGCAAATTTTTTAATCATTCTCGTTATTATAAAATAATAAATCTAAAAAATCTAAAAAATAAAATACAATATAAAATTTATACATTATACGTATAATTAAAATTTACATATATGAACGATTACGAGAAAGAAGAGAAACATTCTCATCCGACATGAAATCCAATAAACGTCAAAATTCAAGAAAAGCAAAACGGTACAACCGTTACATTGCTAGTTCCAAGTAGAAACATATTTTACATTCGTGAAAGGAGTTCGAATTCATCGAAAATGAAACACATTTCTAAAAACGTCGATCGACCATCGGTTGTTACCGTGGCCGGTATCCGAAAGACAGCCATTGTCAAGTGGCGGAAAGCTCGAACGGCAAAATCGAATAATGGAAATTTTATTACTTCACCGTGCCATTCAGCGCGATTCTAACATCCCGAAGATAAATTTGAGGCAGAAATTTCACGATTTTTCCATGGAGTGAACTTAAAAGTCGCAATTCCTCCCCAAGTTTGCCGAACTCAGCTGAAAACGTGGCGAATTTACTGCGAGTCACGGATGACAGGCTAATACCAGTTTTTCCTCCCGGAAGAAACGTAATCCCGTCGATGAGCATCGTAGCTAAGAAACTGCGCAGCTGGTGTCTCGCGACTTTTCAAAATTCCTCCCGGATCTCGAGCTTCCCATGTTAATTTTATTACCCTCGAGCGGGCTAATCTGTTAATTCGTTTGCAGGGGGAACACGGTATCGATGGCACAGAAGAGAGGAAATTTTTCATTGGTCGCCTTCGACTATAATTACACGTTTCAGCGAACAAGAAAAAAATAAGTTTAAAAAGCACCATACGAATATGATATTCTTGTCGATTCGAGATAAAGATTCAAAGCTTTTTAGCAAAATGATGGTCTAATTTCACGTGATTTATATCATATCCAACAAATAAATTCTAAAGAGTCCTTAATCAAAAAATAATTGATTTATCGTGAATATTTGAATTCAATATTAACTATAATTAATATTTACTAATTATATTGATAAATGGAAAAAGAAAACACTCGCTTCTTTCATTTTCTCTCCTCGTCTTTCTTTCATTTCATATATAGAAGATTAATTGTTTTAAATGTACGAAATAATAAAGGAAATGAATATTTTGTTAATTATAAATAAATAATGTAAAATCAAAGATCATCTCAGGTTCAGATATAGCAGCGTATTTATCTACGTTGAGACGAACAATTCTCTTAAATGATCGTCTTTAGTAATAATTACACGTTTAAAAGGGGGAAAAAAGGGGGAGGAGGATGGTTTAATCGAGCGCACGTGAAACGCTTGTCGTTGAAGTCAATTAGTCAGAATTAGTTAGAAAATCCTAAGAGAGTTTTTATTTAAATTGCTTAAGCGGTGTCCCGCCACTTTAATGTAGAAACGTGACTAGGTAGTCGCTAATTATCTTCTTTTCTAGTCTTCTTTGCGATAACACGCACATTGTGGATGAAAAATAGTTTTTAAATTCAGCATAAGTATCAAGCTCGGTTACCGAGATACAGAATGAAAAAATGAAGCATAAAATATCCTAATTGCCTGCTTAATATCCTTGCTTGTTGCCATTTTTTTTTTGTTTTATCAGATTGACGCTACTAGTATCAGCATTATGGATATACGTATTTATTATAAAAATAAAGCGATTCTAATCTCATTTTTCGTTATTTAATATTCATTAAAAATTTTCTTCAACAAAATATTTATTATATTATTACACAAATGTTTTAATTTCTAAAAAATCTAAAATTCAATATTCTTATAATTTCTTTTGAAACAATATTTAATAAAAAGTTGATAATCTTGAATTTTTTTATGAATTTCCAATAATATTTTTTCCAAGCTTATAAATAAATTTTATTACTCGATACAAATGATTCATTAGAAATTTATCTCTTCCGCCTGTCATAAGTGTTTTAAAAAAAAAATCCAACAAATAACAATGGAAAATATTTAATTTAATATATGGCATATGGCAACGATCTTAACACATCAATGTTGCACGGAGAATAATTAAAATCCCCGTTAGTTCCTGTTGTTCAAAATTACATTATACCAAAATTCTGGATGCGACTGTCGTTATATCATACTATACGCTAGTTTCCTCCACTGCATACAAATAAGATGGTGATGTTCATATCGGCATAATCATAGAGTTTCCATTACTTTCGTTACGATTTCCTTGCACACTTGCTGTTTCGAAACTTTGGTGCTTCAGCCGGTCGTTACGCTCGTTAAAAACACCCCTGTCCCGATGTGTTCGACTTTCTTTGAAAATGGACGTGCGCGACATTCCAAGTATCGAACTTCTTCCCTTTTTTATGCACGAGAAACATTATGGTAAATTATATTCTCATGGACGAAATTTTAGCAGAAATGAAAGAGCAATAAAAATGGAACACATAATATTTTTTAAAAAAATATAATATATACACAGATTTATATCTGTTTGTGTAAAAATATGAGCATCTCGATTTGCAAGAAAGAATCAAACTTTTCAACGAAATCACAAGTCGAATATAATTTCGTTAATGAAAGAATGTACTTAATTAAATATTTCGAACTACTCACTCTCCCTTTCTCCCTCTCCATGAAACTTAATCACGATTGTTCTATTAATATTAAAATACCTCGAATACCTGCTTTCACCTGTTTTAACTGTATAATTAATTAAATAACTCATTCAAATAAATAGGTAAACGGCTAATATAATTTCACCGGTTTATCGAAAATTCAATGATACAAATCGATAAATTTATATTAACAAATACAATATATTAACAAATTCAATCAATAAACTTTTCAAACGCAAATAAATAATTGAATTCAACACGAAGATATATTCAAATCGTTTCAAAGCTTGTGTCTGTTAAATACCCTCGTTCTCGATTATTATATAGTCCCATGTGTAATAGTTTAATTGTCCCCATAATTTCATATAACATACAACCACGATCCCATATTCGATCAAATTAACCGCCTGGTCGAATCTATCTAACGTTCCTACTTTTCGTTTCGGGTTTATGCGTTTTGGATCTCATTGAAACGTTACCATGGTGGTAATCAAACGTCAAATGGGCCGCTGTAATTTGCGCAGAAGCGCATTAATTGCTTCCATAAATCTAGACGTTAATGCACGGCAGGGCGACTAATTGCGCGAAAGACCGTGCCAGTGTTTGAGAGATCGTGCTGCGGAACATTGCTGTCGAGCAATCTCAAGGAATCTAACGTCCGTTTTCGTATCCCCATGGGTCGAAACTGGGCGTCTATACACGTCTACACGTGTTCTTTATGCAATTTGTAACTCGTCACTGAAACGTTATTCGAAAGTTATGCACGTCGTCTGAGAAGTTAAATTTTAGGGAAGCGCATCAAAATATTAAATATATATCTCTTTCTATTTTACATCGTATCGTTTGAAAAATAATAGAGGATTCAATGATATTTTTTATTGAAGATGGGAAAGGAAATAAGTGAACAATTTTATTTGGATAATTATGGATGTTTTTTAAAGAAGAACTTTAATTTTGTTTTATATATGTGCGCTTAAAAATCGAATGCTCGAATTGATTAAATAATTTTTAACGATGAAAAATCTGAGAAACGGCTATGACAACAACGTGCGTTAAATTACGCATCGGATACATCTCATATTCGAATCACGTACCATCTTGTACGTGAAATTCTCCGTGTGTATTTCTGGAAACAGCGTATAACAGTCGAATATTATGCTTGATCTGTTCTACTTGCCATTCGCACGCGACACGTAAGAAGCTTAATCATGCGAATTGTAAATGAAGAAAGTTATACACGTGTATCACACGTGGAACGTTATGTTATTTGTAAATTAATACATTGTGCACACCTAACGCGATACATATCCTCGCATTTAGTAAACCAAATATTGTTAGAAATTAGGGGATTCTGCCCATGTCAACTTGAGGCCAAATAATGGAAATAATTTAAACTCGAAACGTAATAAAAATATAAATTAATCTTAAGAATCTATAATAGAAAATACAGAAATGGAATATAGTTGATTTTTAAAACAATATTTAAACAATGTTTAATTTACAAATACTTTATATATTAAAAATATAAATATAAATTTTTAATAATCAATGAACAGAAGTAATAAAAATGTACAAATTTGTACATAAAAAATTGAATTAGCAACTATTGTAATATTAATATGATCACGTAAATATTATAACAAGAAATAGTACTATTATATTATTCATAATGTCTATCATAAATGAACTGCATATTTCTAGATCAATACGATTGTCGTGGAATTAATATCAAAGAATTTTTTAAACTGAAAGAGAAGAACTGCAGAATATTCGCATAAGCTTATTAATAAAATCAAAAGATAAATGGGATAAAAACACAACGAAATTATTTCGAAACGTAAACAAACTTATAATCCACATAATTCACATGATTCTCCTAAATTCCCAGAGAAAAATATATTTTCCCCAATCAGAACTGTTCTTCCCCGGCCATTTTCAAACATCATACACAACAATTTCCTTCCACTTCATCATCCTTCAAAATAATTCTACCACCTAAGTGTGCTTAACGTAGCAAACACCGCCAGCTTATATCGCCGTGATGCCGTATATTCGTTACTCCAATCCCCCTCCCCCTCAGAGAATCAGTCGCCCCCTCCTCGTTTCTCGTTCATTTCGCCTTTCGCGCGGTTCCGCAAAACAACAACTAAAAAAAAGAAAAAAAGAAAAAAGACGCGGAAACAATGAAGAGGGAGCAAAGAAACAGCGTCTTTATCGCGGAGTATCTACTGCAAACAGACGACGTCTTATTACGAGAAGGTCGAGGAGCTTTGAAGTCGGGCCGGTGACTGGAACGAGGGTAGAAAATACAAGAGAAACACCGAATAAAGGGAAGAAAGGGGGCGGTGGTGGTGTGGGGTGGTTAAAGGTGGAAGGGAGGAAGCGTCCACCGTGTTCCAAGTTTTCGAACGTGGCGAGGATGGAGGGAGAAAATGGAGGAAAAGGAGGAGGAGGAGAAGGAAGAAGAAGAAGAAGAAGAAGAAGAAGAAGAAGAAGAAGACGGGGGCAAGGGAGTTTGTTCCCTTTGCAGCATAAAGCGTCACGATGAAACACATCCACGGTGGGGGTGGAGGCGAGATAGAATGTCGCTTAAGCGTCGTCGTGGCCAATGGCCCGGAATGCCTCTTCCGGTATCGGGCCAAACGGCGCGTTACACGGTGATGCCGAGTTATACGAGTTATTCGTAATTTTTCGTTTTCCCTCCAGCTCGAGGGAAATCACGCTTTGTTTGACCGGATAACGTGTTTCTTCCTTTTTATCGTCGATTGAATAACTGAGCCGCCATTATCGGGCTTCTTTTCTGTTTCCTTCTTCAATTTCGATGGACTTGTCGTCGGTTCCGTTTTGAATAATCATTGTCACATTTATCACGAGATGAGCCTCGATCGTAGATTTTAATTGGAGAAATTGAATTATTGAGGCTTTGATGAATGTGATTGTGTATAATATATAATATATATCAGTATTAGGATACGTAGGGTATTATGAGCTTGAGAATTATTGTCAGATTTGAAATTGAATTTTAAAAATCACTCTTTAATGATTGATATCACGTATGATAAAATTTAATGTTTCTTTCGTTTCTTTCTAATGAAGAGAATTTTGAGAATTTAATTTTGGAACTTTAGAGATATAAAAATTACTTCATTGTGAGGTAAAATTTAAAACAAGATATATGTTTCAGTAAAACAACTTCCTAATTTCCCTTTGTTATTTTCTTTTGCATGATTCCATTAATTTCAGTAACTCTACTAAATTTACGTAGATATTAAATTTCCCTCCATTAACTAATTATAAATTTCAGCGTATAATTATACTCTGTAAAATTTAAAATATTCTATGAAATTTCTTCTAAACAGAATTTTTAACAAAAATTCGTAATATTTACAAAAGTTTAAAATAATCAATTCATCATTTTCCAGCTTTATTCTTTCATTCTCCGATTGATCAACAAAAAGTGTATCATTATTGTCGATTGTTAAATTACAAAATAAACAACGATTAAATAATTTTGCACAAACGTGGCAAGGACGTTTCTTTGAATTTGGAATTTTTCGCTGTCGAAGAGCCATCAGGTTTGAAAATCGTCCAATATATATACATACTACAGAGACTCGACCTATATTCACCGTGCACCGGGATACTACTCGTGCCTGGACAATTCTGGAACGCGCGTACAGATGCACACGCTTGAAATATCGGCGATTAAACTTTACCGAGCCGATTGCTTCGAACGGCGTGCAATTTTGCTGCAAGACATCAACCGAAATTGCCAAATTTACTGCGACCAGATCGTCTTCCAATTATTACAGTATCGTTTAAATATCGATTCATGAGTCGTTCAATTTCAAGAAGAATTAATTTACACGCTCTGTAGCAATAATTTTCGTATCTCTACTTTTATTTTTTCTTTCACGCAGTGAAGAAGAATTTTATCTTGAAAGATAAAGTCGAGGATTTAACTTCATTCGATAAAAAATCGAACAAAATTCATTTTTATATCTAGAAACGAATTGAAAAAAATAATTTTGATTTAATTTTCGAGAATTTTTAGGTCATATAGAAATATCATAAAACAAGTAGGACAAACAAATCGATTGATATCTGTAGCCTTTAGTATTGGCTCTTGTTCAAATGTTATTGAATTTCCAACAATAAATAGCAATAAAAGATACGAGAAATTCGAAAATCAAATTATATAGAAATTGTTCAAATATTATTGCCACGATGAAAATTTACGCAAATACTTGAAATTATAATAAGTTTTTGAATTAATTAAAAAAAAAAGATATGAAATATTTGTGAAACATATATATATATATATATATATATATAGAGAGAGAGAGAGAGAGAGAGACTTAAAAATTAAGAGATAATCGTAAAATGTTAACGAAATAAGTTATTGCAAATATATTATTCACAATGAAATCACATTCCTATCACTTATAAATCACTTTCTTGCTACTGTTTTTAATGTGAAGGAAAATACATGATAATAAAATACAATAGAAAGTATACTATTGTTCTTTTAAATCTTCCAACGCTTTTCGAAACGGTGTTCTTTAATTTATTTCCACGATTCTGTTTCTTGTTCCAAACAATTTATAGTTCCTTGCATCAATTCCTTTTTGTTTTAAGGCTTCCGCTAGTTCCTTGCCGTGTAAACTCTCCGCGCGATAATGGCCCATAGATTTTCGAGCGAAATTCGGGTCAGGGCTTCTTGTTGGCCACTCCAAGCCTCGAATTCCATAGTCGATAAACCGCTTCCTTCGTCGAGCCTCGAGCATTGTCGAATGCACATTGTCCTTGTGAAAAATTATCTCCTTTTGGTCTAGCCAATAAGTATAGACAATTGTATTTCGGTCTATCCATCTTGGCCATCATGCGTTTCCGGTGTTCGTTTGTTTCACGCTCAAGTAACGTCTTAAAAATGTTCAGTAATTTCCTGAAAATCTCTTTCAAAAGAAAACTGCCTTTCATATTTCTTATATCATCTAGCACAAGAGATTATCTTGTATCGTGAACTGTATTGACATATATTTATTATTGTATCTTGAATTATATTGATTGAAAATATAATTATAGCAATAATAACAGATAATATTATTAAAAATTAACAATATTTTTATTACAAAATCAATTATTTAGGAACTAAAAAATGGTTTAAAATATTGTTTCATATCAAGTGATTTAGAATGTTCATTGAATCCCAAGCCATTTAATTTAAATTTAACCCACCAGATGTCGTCATTGATTTAAGAGACATATTTTTTCATATCTTCCAGCCAATGAATATATTCTTTTTAACAAAAAGTAAGAAAAAAGTAAATTACACCAAATCTTTTGTAGTTACACTTGCAAATATCCTCTTTCTTATAATAACAACAAAATCAAACATTGTTTACTTATTTCCACGTACAAAAAGCGATATCAAATTGCAAACATTTTAAAATAATTCATCTCTCAGGCGATTCGACCGACATTCCTCATCCCTACAATTTTAAATAAAACCCTCTTTCCATCCTTTAAGATTATTTTACATATAAATTATCAAAGACTCGCTCAAGACATATCGCGTTATTCAAGATCTTCTGCATCGCTTTCCACGATGTAATATCGATTCTCAAAATCAAAGTGTATAGATTTCACGGGATTCATCGCTGCACAGATTCTTCACTGCCCCGGGCTATATTCCCAGGGGGCGGAATGAAAATTCTGGTAGATGTATAACGTGGTAGGCGAAGACGAGCCGCATCGATACGAAAATTAATCGAGCACCTGAGAATTGAAAGTAAACCCGGTCCGTTGGGAATGGATATCCTGGATATAAGCGATGGGTTACGTTTAATACGCGATAGCGGACGCAATGGCTGGCGCGGGTTTATGACGATAATGGATGCGATCGTTTGTTCAGCGACGTGACGTGTCCGCGTTTTTCTTGTAATTTTATACGTTTAATAGCCGTCCACGCGTGACGGGTCCCCAACGTTTCGAAAAAAATAACCGACGATTGTTTCCTCCCCTGTGATTTATTCATTTTCGAAAAAGAACAAAACCTCCCCTTTTGGATAGGAAAGGGGTTTCTTTCTGGAGAAAAATGGACGAAATAATATTTGATCGCTCGTATCTTTGCATAAAGTGCACGTTTGTTGTTTTATATCTGGGAATAACGATGTGTGCATCGATTTTCATATTTCTTGAAACATCAAAGTGTGTCTCCCTGTGTCGACTTTACTTTATGTATAGTTGAACTGATGAGAAATATGAGGAGTTCTTGTGGGACCAACGAAATGGATTGAAATTTAATGTAATTTACTTTGAACGAAAATATTGTTTGTGAACTTGGAAATTTTGCGTTAATGAGATGTATCGTGAAAGTAAATTCTTGCCGAATCGATGTTATTATATTATCTTCGCTTTTTGTGAATGTTTAATTAATACTTATTACAGAAGACGGGAAATTTCTTTTATAGATTCAATAATAAATTTGTTACGTGTCTTTAGTAATAAATATTATATATTTCATAACATATTTCTTAAATTAAGAGCCTTATATTTAACATAAATCAAATTTTTCGCATAATAAATAAATAATAAATTTGTTAATATATCAACAATCTCTTAATCAACTTTAACAATCTCAGAGTCGATTCTAAAATCAATCCTTCAAAGGATGTTTCATAGCAACATCTTGTGTACACCGCTCAAAAAACTATAATTAAAAAAATATAATATCTTACATAATTATTCGATCGCGACTGAATCATTGACAGCAAGCAAAAATCCTAGCTCGAATTACACTGTCAAGACACAAGGCTCGAGGAACATCGACACAAGGACGAAGGAGAGCAGTCGTTTTTACTTGCCAGCCCGAATCCTCGACAAGATTTCTCAAACTGCATATTATTTATTATAACTGCCTCGTGCCATAACCGTTCTGGCTATGTTATAAATGACGCTATATAATGTGGAAGCTCCATGACGTATCGGGAGACATATTTACCAAGGTAGATCCTATTCGGACTATTTACTCGACAACTCACGTTGGAAGCCTGCAGTACGTGTACATAAAGTCAGCCTTACAAATGTTTAAACACGGTATGCCTGTATTAAAGAGAGAGAAAGAGAGAGAGAGAGAGAGAGAGAGAGAGAGAGAGAGAGAGCCTGTTACCGTGAAATATTATATTTCTATTATGGAAGGAGTATCGTTCGATATCCTCGAACGTATTTGCAGCATCACGATGAAATGTGACGCGTGAACCATGCGATTTCAAGTGCTCACCATTTTGCGATATTCAACGAAACTTTCCCTCAACGAAGGAAAGTTTTATATTAAAGAAACGAAATCACTTTGAAAGTTAATCAGATTTTATAAGGTGGTTGGAAATTTTTCAATGGAAACCCATAAATTTTGCCATGGGATTGGGGAGAAATATGACGTATTGTATTTTAATGTATATTATATGTACGTATTCTTATTGTTGGGATATTTTGTACAGGTGTTATTTTAACGATGGAATATTTAAAGAAATGTTTTATTTTATCATTTCTATCTAGAGTTGAAAAGTGAAGCTCTTTATCATTTTACGTGACTCAAATTATATTTCTTTTCTTATTCTACTTTTATCTTCTTCTTCTTCTACTTCTTTCTTTGCTTCATCGTAACAACGTGCTTTAATTAATCGTTCATTAAAAAGTAACATTTGTCTATGATATTAAAGGGTTGAATGAATACAATTAATCCGATAATCTTTTCTAATTAAAATTATCTAAATCTATTTATAAAGAAACCGTGCAATTTTATTCTTCGAAATAATAATAATAATAATAATAATAATCATCGAAAAATTCCTTCTCAAATAACTTCTCTTTGTAGCTCCGTCTCTTGATCTCGAATAATAATCAGCAGACACTATCTCGAGGATAATCTTTCTAATAACATCTACGGACAATTCACAGATAGAAGATAAAATATAATCTTTCAAACAATTCGCGAATAGGCGTCGAATTTTGTCTACGTCGTGTACACACGAAATTATCTGATAGATAATCCGACGAGTGCTGATAGACAATGCCACACAGAATTATCTGACCAACTGTTTGCACGCAATGCCTGTCAGATCGACCTTAACACTTATCCTGACGATGAACATATCCTAATCAACGATTTTCCATCAAACGGAAATAATTAATGTAACGAATACACGAGTTCTGCAATAAAATGTCCAGAATCATTCATAAAAATCCGTCACTAATCCGATTTACGAAGAGTTCGCTTTTTGAACCATCAAACGAAGGATTCCTCTCCATCCACCTACGAAATTCCAACGTGTTTCCTCTTCTTTTTCTTCGCGATGGAAATATACGTCTTCCAACGAGGTAAGCTTCGCAATCACGCGGGTGGTAGTATCTTGATTCGAATAAATCTCCTGTAACTCGAGGATTGTGGCGAAGGAACGGAGAGGGAGGGGCAGAGGTCTTTTCGTGACAAGTACACACGTAATGGGAAAAGCTTTGCGACGTAAAGGGGACCTGGGATACGCAGTATATCCCGTGAATTCAAAACAAGCTAGGATCTCAGCTCACGGATAACGTAATTATACGCGTATGTCTACGTGTGTACTGGTTTGCGTTCGTTTTATAAATTTACGATCCGAATTGAGAACTAGGCCTGGCTTACGGATGTATTAGGATTTAGGTGATAAATTCTTTCGCGTTTCTTAGAGCTGAGAGTCGTAAGATACTCGAAGAGTTTAAATTGAATTATAATTGAGTCTATCTTGTTTTGAAATATTAAATGTTTTAATGTGAAAACGATAATTTTGTTGGTATTTCCTAATAAAATTAATCTAGTAAAATTACGATATGAAAGTGATTATGAATATATTGAATCACAGAAATAATAGTTGGAAAAATTAGTATCTCGTAACAATTATTGTGGAAAATGATATAATATGACGAAAAATATTTGAAAAAATTGAAAATACAATTTATCGTGTCTACCTTTATTTATTTTTACGAAAACTCGGATATACATGGGTTACGCGTGTTTCCATTCGAATTCACTATAATGGCCGTCGCTACAAATCTTGACAATGTTTGCACATGTAGAGAGAAAACAAGTCGGCTGATCGGATTACGAGACCACGGTTCGAACTTGAATCTTTCGCTTGTTGAACGATTGTTTTAACTATTTCTGCGATTCAATCAATGACAACGTTTTTTCATCCTGTCACTTTAAGTGGCTGTGACAGGATAAAACAATTCGTAAAAACAATAATTTGAGGAGATATTATCGAGTAAAAGAAACATTGTACGTTCTTTTATAATATTCTTTAGAAAATAAATGTTATAAAAAGTATCAATTATAAAATATTTATGATATAATCTAATATATTTAAATAAAAGTAATATATTATAAAATATATTTAAAGTAGAAATAATATTTGAATTTAGTTCAAGAATTAATAATTTAAATTATTCACTCTTTCACGATCTGATTTTTTGAACATTAATTGAACAGTTAATATTAATGAATTCTTCATTACGAAATTTATCAACTTCATCACTGGATCAACCGGTATATTTTTTTAACGTTAAAAATTAAAGTTAAAAATTTTCCAGAAAATGGAATTAAATAATTTGGCTAAAATAATTTATAAAATTCATAAAATTTCACTTTTCTTAATAAATCACGAATAATATTTCAAAGAAAAACTTTGAAATCAAATGTTCTTTTTTTATAAAATTCTGTTATATTAACATAACGGAATATTAAATTAAATCAATATTATTGATAGAATTACAAGTTGGGATGTATTTTCTCCTCCATAAATAATACAGAGTAACTTGGCAGTCTGTTTCATTTAACGTTACAGACTTCTCTGAAATTGATATGTACGATGAATTAAATCGTGGTCTAGACGAAGACTAGCAACGTCTTCTACACGTGGATCACAGGTAACCACAAGTTAAATCCTCCCGATTGGCGAAGTCTCTATCCTTCGAGTCTTTGAACTTGGCAACCTGGATACGTTCGATATTGGTTCGATAACTTTGTCATCGAATAAGTAATCAACGTGACCCAGATAAGACGGCTTTATTGTCGATTCGCTGTAAATTCGTCGATCAATCTCTTTCAAACGAACAACAATATACATTTCACAATTTCGTAGAATTATTCTTATATAAATATTTTTCATATGTGTTGTTATTGAGCCAGATTTAACATTGGAATATAAAGTTTCTATTATTCCTGTCGATCATTACTTATTTTATGGATGTAAACACAAACGTAGTTATTATTGAATGGAGGGAAATTTTATTTATAACTTTCAGGTTTATGAGTTGAATTAGTATAAACTTCGTGTTACGATTCGTATACGAGAATTGGTTAAAATGTTATGCTCGAAACGTAAAATTGTAAATTATTTTATAATAAAATGTATAACGATTAAAGATAAATTTGATAAAAATATCAGATCAGATCTTTAAAATAGATATTTACAACAATTAAAAAATAAAAAAATTCCTGATTTTCATTATTCTTGAAGAATCATACTTTCTATACCACGTATAACAATTTCCACGTGAGGATTCCGTAAATAAGTTGTGCAAACTTGAATTCTCAAAGTCTTGCTCGTCAGACACACGTCCAAAGATAAAGAAAAATAGCAAATAGGAATAAATAAGGAAAAAAATGTGTGTATGTATCAAAGAAATGGCAATGGTGCGATATCAATAGCGTAACTGTCACGTCCTAAGCCGTAGAAAAATTTGCGTTTCAAGGGGTTAATCATCCGCGCTGTGCTTTCTCAACGTCCCTCTCTTACGTGGCATTCTTCGCGGCAATGGCGGAAGAAAAAAAAAATCGAAGTAGAGGAAACGAGAAGCGCTGTACAGCACGCTTCTTTATACTTGCTTTTTTTACTCGAGTCCTCGCACCAGAAAATCCCCTTCCAACCGCTCTTTGTACGGATGCATAAATTATTTTTTTCCCCCGGATTTCCGCTACAACTCCGCGAAAAATCCGTGGCCTTTGGATCGAGCCGTGATTCAACAACGAGTGCGATATTCTTCACCCACATTGAATCCACATCGTTTGAACGATGCATTTTTCGATTGGATACGCTTTTTTACGCGACGCACACAGGAATTAATTTTATCGATCTCGATGACATCCGTTGATTTTCAAACACGAAATTTGCGAAATGTCAACGAGATACGTCAAACGAACGAAAAATCTGATATCTCTTAACTTATATCGGATACTTTCGATATAATTTCCAATTGATTTGCGAAACAAGTATTTTAAAAATTATATATGCAAGAGGATAGATGATTTTACACCACGAGTTTTTCTGACTGTATTGATTTTCGTACGTTCATCTGCCAATAAGCAATGATAATACGATAATATTAAATTGCATATTTTAATTAAATTACGTATCTTCGTATCTTTTTTATGATATACTTTTTTTTTTATGTAGCTAATAACGTAAAAATTCATACGATGCGGAGTTTTATATATTTGTGTATAAATTTGACTTAACATATATTTGAAGAGGTAACGTGAGAATTTTTAATTACCTGTATATCAATAATATGCCGTTTCAAATTATATTAATTTTATATTATATTTAATTATGATGAAGTGTTGAAAATAAATTTATGAAAAAGTTGTACGAATATAAAGAGAGGGAGAAAAAAAAAAAAAAAAGAAAGAAAAAATAAATGCAAAATACTAATTTTACATTTGCCCCAGTTATTTTTCTCTTATCTTTCAAAAGTTAGCTTCATACGTTTATACAATTTTATATGTTATATTTTATTATATTTCCTTATCGGTTCAAAACATATATAAAATACGAATAACAATTGTTACATTTCAAAAACAAAGGAAAAAAATTCAGCGGTCCCTTTAAAAATATTAAATTTGGCGAATGAAATGATATTACGTTTAATACATTTCCATGATGAAATTTGTTAAACAATCGTTCTGTTATCGATACGTTTTAACGTTACATATTTCTGTAACGTTTATTTTATCCGTATAATTAATTCGCACAGAAATTTAATCGAGAAGTTTCTACGAAAATCCCTCTCCGTGTCAAAATGTCGGTTCCCCTGTATTTGTATTCTTCGTTCTGATGTTTAACGATCTTGGAAATGATTGAATTAAAATTGAGATAGACGTTATATTGCACGTGATTTTCCAATAACTGATAAAATTGGAATATTCTAGCAAAGTATTAAAATTCAAATTCTTCAACATCCGATTCTCGACGTTCTCTATTCTCGTTTGCCATAACTGCGAACAAAAATTAAAGGGTCCAGCATCACCGGGTCGTACGTTAATGCGAGTAATTTTGCATCCATGTTTAATTCATGCCAGCGATTTAGTTTCTGGGTTTCAATCAATAAGCGCTACGTTTAAGCAATATACAAATAATTTCTATAATTAATAATGTACGTGTATACAGGCATACGAAATTCAATTCGGTAAGTGTGTACGATATCGGGTGAAATTAAATTTGGCTATTTGCTTGGAAATAAAATTATGCGAATAATAAAAAGGAATTAACGATCGAGTAAAATTTTCAGTTACGTTTGAAAAAAAATATCAATCTTGAAAAGAAGATCTTTTGATTAATTGAAAAGTTATTAAAATATTACTGAAAAATGATTTTAAAAATTAATACTTTAAAATTTCTTGTTTTTTATTCTCAATATCAATATAATAAATAATATGACGTATAGATATTTAAATCGAATTCTGATGTATACTACAAAATCTTCGAATATTATTTCATCCAATATTTTTTTAATTTTCAAATTTTAATATACGTCAAACAACATCATGTTTTGATTCATGTAGCTCGATAAAAAAAAAAAAAAGAAAGATAGAAATATAGTCGAATGTTTTTACGCGTATATACAACTTGTTTTCGAAAAAAAATCGAGATTGGACATATCTATAGAATCGAAAATATTATTCGAAATTCGAACTTCACTTTTAAATGAACTTCGATCGCTTTCACGTACAAAATGTACGTTTCGTGTTCGTATAACTATGAAAAATATATAAATACGATCTAAAATTTTCATGTTTCGTCCAGTTTGCCACACTTCGAGTTTTCCTTTATACCGTTAAGCGACAACTGGAAATTTTGAAACGTCGTGACGTATGATTGATCGACGATTAGAGGAAACATATGTATCCTGTTATCTATACAGAAATACTAATCTTAGCAAGACAAACATAGTTACTCTAAATAGGTAGATTATGTAATCAGGCGATTATATACGCACGCACCTGCGTATCTAACGTCGCTACTGGTAAAACGGCTAATATGCGATATGTAATTACACACATCAACGACACATAGCTAAAGGAACAGTGCTAATCACTTATGCGTGTAATTGATACAATTGTATATATCTGGTACACCCATCATCGAAGTTACCTCCCATTCTCGGGTTGTCGGGTTTGATTAGCACGCCTTCAGATAATTTGTTGAAAGATGATGTATAACTATATATAATCGATCTCGAATGTATAAAGAAAAGAATTATAATTGACGGCAAAATGTTTTAATTCCCTTATTTTTGCAGTCGTTAAAAATTCATGGATATACTTTCAACTCAAACAGTGTCATAACGTAATAACGATTATTGAAACAATAGCTATTTCTAATACCAATTTCCTAGAAAATTTTGATTACTGTTTCATGTATACTTGACAGGCTATCCTCTATACTTGACAAAGAGGCAATAATAATAACGGAACGAGGCACGAACCTCTATCAATAACATTATTTCTCTAGAAAAAAAAGAAAAAACAAAAATTCACGATCGAGAAGCTCGTAAAAATCATCTCGTTTATCGGCGCATTATACCCGGATCGTTGTTTACGAAACATCGTGCCACGCCGATACATCACACGGCCGAGAAAAAGTGTAGGGTTGGGAGGGGGAAAAAACGGTAGGAGACAATGGCTGGAAGTTTAATCTTCCGCGCGAGTTCAGCTCGCTCGTTCGAGCGGGATGAAGCCGGGATACGGTGGAGAAAAAGTGAACTGGGATAGAGGGGTGAGGAGGAGGAGGAGGGAAATAGTAGTTTTATGAGAGGCGTTCTTAATTTTCCAAGTGTCACAGGTCACCGTAGCACCGGTGGAGCAACAACGACTGCAAGATCATCGATCAGGGGGGTGTGCAGGAGAGGGTGAGACAGGGATGGATGGATACAGAGGCGTATAGAGGAAGGAGAAAGAGGAGAGACGCCAAAGAGGAACTGCAAACGCTTGCCTTGGACCTGTTTCAAACGGCATACCGCGCGTTTCGACCTCATATTCGCCATGATTTATTGTATTCGCCAGCGCCACCATATGTGGAGGCAACCGTGCGATCGTTCGTGGATCAGATTCGACTCGTAGATTATCGATGTGCACGAGTATATTTAGTGGATGAAAGTTTCCATGAATCGCGCGGACAATCATCGAGAGACGACCAATCTGATCAATCGAATTGATTTCGAAGATATCCTTTGGACGAGCTGGCCTTTCTTTGTCGGGAGGGAATGGAAAAAAGAGAGAGAGAGAGAGAGAGAGAGAATCGTGAATTGAATCGATTCGACGGTGAAATCGTGTCCTTTGATTCCTGGAAATCGAGACCTCCGCTGTTTCATTTCTTTGTCTTCCTTTTCGACTTTCTGTGATAAAACGTCTGTAATTTTGACTCTGTATTAAGAATGTTTCATGCTGGGTGATTCTGGAAGTTACGTTAGACGTTGTCAACAATTCATGACACTCACAGTAAATTTGGTTCCTATCAGGATTCGTGTAAAACATGGTTATGAGCGGTAAGATAACGGACTGTTATAGAGTGATCTACGTGGAATTGGAACCAATTCGATTTTATTGAATAATAAATTCGCTATGAAAGTGCTTGTATTTGACACACCATAAGGGTGCGTTATTTGACACTGTTTTATTTAGATTATGAGACAAAGAAGGGGAAGAGAAATATATGAGAAATTCTGTTAATATCGGTGATAGTGCAAATGAAATGATATTGTAAGTTAATTTATGACCATTTGATGTTGGAAATAAGTGTTAATTTAACACTTGTGAGCTTAAATTATAGAAATAGTTAATAGTTGAAAGAAATAGTAAGATATTTTTTGTTGTGATAAAAGATAATGAAATAAGTTGCAAATTTATCAAATTTAATTTATTATGTATTATCTATTTTCTATTATCTATTACAGTTTTTCTTATAATTATATTTTTAAATATAATGAAATAATAGATAGAACATTTTATATATTTTATTGAGAAAATTATTATTTCCTTATATTCTTCTCCCTTTATACATCTTATAGTTATATAAATCTCTAATAGTTCAATTACGAAGAAAAATACAATTTCAGCTGCACCTGCAGTATAATACTGAATAAAGTATTCTTTTACAACATTCAATTTTATTTTATATCATTGTTATCCATAAAAAGAGGAAACCAATCGATTTTATAATTCATACTTATTTATACTTTACATAAAACTACACGTTATAGCTTTTATTTTTTTCCTCGATATACGATAATCCAAAAATTACATAGCTCATGAAACATCTTAAAATTCAGAAGGATATTTCATGCAACAACATCCAACAATTATTTATCTTTTATAATTTCTCTTATTTAAAAAAATTAAACACGTTTGAAAATTGTTTAATTTTTACTTTATTCGTATCAAAAAATTTTGATCCTTTCCGATCGATTATCCAAAGAACCACTTGTTTCCATTTTCCCTCCAATTAGTTCAGATAATCAATAACAACAGATGATGTTAAGAGACTACAATACCTATCAATACAAACGAATCAATACAACGAATTTCTGAAGCATCTTGCAAATAAAAGGGAATTAGGATCCGGATCAACAGCTTATCTATCTCGAACCACAGGTTGGTGTATTTAAGCCGGTTTAATTGAGATTTCGTTGCCGAAATCGTCGGACAAATTGCAGGGAGCAACGAATTTCGACGGCCTTACCTCGCAAAGTGAAGTCCGAACACGTCGGTCGATCCGCCAAGCATCTGGCTAACCCTGTAAAGGGGAGAATGGAGGAATCTTATAGGATCGATTCGGTGTTCGAGCATCGGCTTTCAGTTTCTTTTCCCCGGTTCAGTTAGTTCCTATCCTCGTTCTACCCTCCGATCCCTTCTACCACCACCCTTTTGCTCACTCGATACCAGAGCTGTATCTCGCCTCTTTCAACGGGCGTAAGCGCGCTTAAATACCTGGTGAATCTCGACGAGGCCAGGAAATCACGGACGAGAAGAGTCTCTGAAAAAGGAACGGCTAAAAAAGGCAACTGCGCGAGATGCCACAGCTTTTTCTTTCGTTCCTTTTCCCCTTCTTTTTCCTTCTCTTTTTTTCCTCCTTTTTTTTTTCGTCTACCATTCTTCCTTTCTCTCCTTCGATTCACGCGTGTTGCAGGGTTACGCTTCTCATACAACACCGTGCACGTACAACCACCTCGATTGCGGTCAGAATTTGCATGCAAGTTACGCGCGATCTCCTTCCGGCAAATTTGGAACCATCCGACAATCTACGTGTGTACGCGAGCATCTGGCTTTGATTCGGTGTATCGGATTGGGGGAGAAAGATGAAAAATTATATACGAATTTCGTGGCGTTTCGAAATGATCGTGGTTGAATGGAAAATGATGACAATTATTAGTTGCTTGTTATCATAATTTTTTTTTAAAGAAGATTTATTTAGAGAATTTATTATGATTTTAGAAAGCTATTTGCCTTGGATTTCATAGATTTTTAATTTGATCGTGCATCTTCCATTAATTAATATTATTATAATTATTTGGAATTATTTTTATGAAATTTTTTATTTATTTATTGAGGTACAATTACAGATACAGTATTTTATTTATTTTTTGATCGTGATCATAATTTTTGGGATCTGAATTATTATTTTTATTTAAAATTGCTTTTGTAGATTTCGTGGATTATACTACTGATTGTATCCCTGAATTTCTAGTGCGGTAATTATTTATGTATGCGCACATGAATGCAGGATTAATGAATAAATTGGGATGAAAATTTTCGTGATAATTTCAAACATTTCGAATAAGCCGAATTTTTCGAATCGATGAACCAAAATTAAAGCGATCAATGTAGCCCAATGATGAAGAATTATAGCATATATTTTCGAAGCAGCCCTGTATTTAATCACAGAAGAAATCACAGTGGAAAAAAAAATTCTACTAGTAATATTATGCATTGAGACTTAACGAAGATTGAAAAAGTATCGAGAGAAAATTGGTTCTGCATAAATTGCCTATAGTGACTCCTCGCTTTTTTACTATATGGAATATAAGTGGGGGTGGTTTCATCTTATTGAAATATTAATAAAATCTTTTCTGAGTGAAAATCTATTATAATCTCGATACCAAGATTTATCATTAAATTTTTAATACATTTTTAACATAAAATGTTAAAACACGCAAATTATTTGGAATCAATCAGAAAATGAAAACGAAGAAGAACACACTGTCAATAATTAATCGTGTAATATCATCCATCATTACATCTTATGAAACGTTTTAAATGTTTCAACATTGATCGATGAGAATTAATATTGAAAGAAATACGTTTCACTTGATATAAAAAAGAAATATTTCGTATGAAAGTCATAATAAAAAAAAATCTTGACATAAATATATTATTGTTGACGAAATTAACGATTGAAATTTTTAATAGAATCAATTGCACGATTTTTAAATGTAATAAATATTATTCCACTGTAAATTTTAATCGACCATGTTACTTTTAAAGCAATATTCTTATCAGTACAATCACTACGAAACAAAACAACAAATAAACTTTCGTTTATTGTACATACAACAGATAACTGGAAGGAAAAATACATTGGATTAACACGACATTTCAAAGAATTCGTAACTGCGCTAACTGTTCGAAAAACGGGGGATACGATAAAATTAATAAAACTGTCAGAGAAAACAGATCGATATTCCAATATCGCGACGCACCATCCTCACGAATTAATAGTAAACGTTTTTGAAATGTCTCTCGCTAAAACGTAACCAAATAGGAATAATAAAAATACAAATACACGAGTAACGAAGAATAAATCCATGTTGAAAAAAATGTATCTATAAGTACGAGAAGAAGAGAAAAACCTTTAGTAAAAATGCTTAACGACTCGAGTAATAAAACAATAAAATCAATCAATCAACGAGAAGAAAGGAAATAATTGATAAATTGAAAATCAAGATGAAATTTTTTGAATAGCTCTTTCCAAAACAAAATAATCTCATCCAATTTCTAAAAAAAAGAAAGAAAAAATAATACGAAATATTATAATACGATAATTGCTATTGTTGATACAAATAATTCAATAAAAGAAAAAAAAATACAGTAAAATAAATCCACCTCAAAAAGATTAAATCCACGTATAGGTTAAATTCGTGGAGAAGAAAAGGGATGGAAAGCTCTCGGTCGTGTGGAAGTTCACCCTCAGTCGGTTCTCGAGTAATAACGTGTCAAATAACGTTAAAACAATATCGCCGGAAGTGTCGGTGCGGCGTGTCGCGATGGAGAAGCGTATTTCATAGCCGCGGTTAGCCTGGAAACCGCCGAGAGACACTTCAAAGGTGCCAAAAAGGCTTGACGTTTACGGTGCGAAATAACGGTCGAAAGTATCCCGTTCTCGGCGGCAGCCACGTGCATAAATTCGTGGGACAAACTGCCATTGCAGGGGTTTCGCATGGCTACGTCCTTAGGTGTGAATGCATAGCGCGACTGCATTTCGAGGCGAGCGTGTTTCGCGTGTATACTCAGTGTCACAAAAATTTCCGCTGGAATATACCTTGAGCAAAATGGTAGAAGCGAATGTTTAGTTCGCGTGTGGAAGTAATAGACGTTTCCAGATTCGTGGGTTTATTAATTTTGGAGAGGGATGGAAGAAATAATTTTTTGATCGAAGCTTAGCGTGTTAGGGGAATGTAATTGACGATTGATGGTTGAAAGATGTGTTATTGGTATTGATATTTGATTATGATTTCAGTTTTAGTTATTAATACGTTATTTGATATATTAAATGAATATATAATATAATAATAATACAATTCGTCAAATAGAATTTTAATTAAACTTCTATCGAAGACTGGTAATTGATGATTGGCAATATTTATATTTATAATTGGTCGTTAAACAAGTAAGTGGCGATTAATTTCGTCAGTTGATTAAATTAATTGCAATCTTTGATGATTAATTTCTTATAAATGTCAATCAATCGACGAAATTTTAAATTTTTAATGGATTGATGCTGATTTTGAATCTATTACTTGCTTTTATAAATAATAATTATATGAAAAAATGTTAATATATTTGTGTGAACGGATAGTTTCAAGATTATAATAATTTGCAAAAATAAAAAATGTTAAATAATAATATATGCGATATAAAGTAACGAAGTTATTTAATAATGATTCAAAGATATTAATTGATGAAATATTCAATTTATGATTTCATGAACTTGGCAATTTTGCTTAAAGTATCAAACAATGCGAACAAATGCAATATTAATGATAGTAATTTATGCTCTTTGTTAATTTCATTTATCATCAATGACAAGTTGAAACGATTAATGATTCTTTCATGAAAATAAAATTAAAATTAAATGCTTAAAATAAAAAATTATCAAGTAATAGTACTTAATTTTTTTATTTCGTTAATTTTGTTATGATTCGTTCGTTATACATACGTAATAGAATAAATTAACACGTACGCTGTATATTATATGAGAAAATATTTCAAAAATTGTAGGAAGTAGAGTAATAAGATTTTGTTCCTTTGCTTTTTTTTTTATCAAAAAATCTAAGTCACCGTAGCTTCTTTAAATAGAATGTACGATACTTGACTGTATAATTTAAAACTGTATTGAACGTTAAATAAAAAAATAATAATATATATCCATAGAAACTTAATAACTATACAAAATATAAAATATGTAAAATTTAATTAAAATTCCTTCCTATACAATTAAAAAATTAATTATGTATCAATTCCACTAATTTGCAAATCTTTAATATTAAATTTAATCAATCTCTCCTGAACAAATTTCTGAAATATTTAATGTTTTATCATATGTAAGAATTGTTTGAAAAATTCTTATAGAAGAATTTTATTAAAAATAGAATATAATGTACGAAGTTGAAAATAATAGCACTAGAAACGCATTTACTTTCGTGTGTTGTACATTGTAACGTTATACATACATTATCCCATTTGAATTGCAATAAATGCACAGTGAAACTACTCATGTTCATCACCACAGAATTTCTAAGAGGATTTCCATTATCCTTATGAAATTTCTATTTCCCGTATATTCCGTGTTCAACCATTGCTCCGTTTCAAATATATTTCGCATTTTCATGTTGGATATTTCCATCTATAAAATAGAACAATTTTAGATTTTAATGTTTTAATATGGATTATTTTATAATATTATTATTTCACCAAGTAATTATTATATCTATTAATAGTTAAGTATTATTGTAATAATTTTGACACATTTATCTTCTGTCTCGACAATTATTTAATTAGATATATTATTATTCAAATAATTTTAGATCATGAAATGAAACGTTTATCTAAAAAAAAATTCAAATGATAATTTAAAAAAAAATTAAAACAATATGATACATCTAAAAAAACTAATTTAATTAAACTAGAAATCACTTCTTCTATTTCTTCCTTCCATCTTTTTTTCTTCCTATTGATTTATAACTGATTTTATTAAATCTAATAAAAAAAAGATTCTATTAATTTGCAATTTATTTCGTAAATAATTTAACATTCATGGTACTATAACAACAGAATTCCTTCGAAATTTAAATTATTTCATTACTATTAAATAATCTCTATCGTTCAACTTCATATAAAATTACCTATTTAAAATTTTCGAAATATCGATTTTAAAATCACTGAATACCATTTCCATATAAGCAATAATGATAAATATTTAAACATCCAAAATCTCATTAAAAAAATTTAAGAACACCATGAAATAATTTAAACACGTTTACATTTAAAATAAAAAAAGGAAACAAGCACAAAATAAAATTTAAATCCAACATTTCCAAATAAATAAATTTACACGTTCAATTTAACCACCCACACGTTCAATTTCAAAATTTATTTCATATATCAATGTACCCTGTACGCAATCAAAGTTTCATAGAAAAATTTCAGTTCACCATATAGCAAGCGTGCACGCCTTTTACATGCACAGGTATATCCGTGTGTTGGGTTGTGCACACTGCTGCACTTTTTCATCGTTGTATACGCCGTAAACTGCATCGTTCGTCAACAATCGTCATGCGTGGACGAGAAGCGTGTCGGTGTCATCCTTGTCGCGACCTGGTAATCCCCGTCGCTGCTTTTCAACGACCTCCACCCCTCTTCGAACTTCCCTCCGCCTTTCGTCTTCGACGAAACACAGAACAGCAGGCATAAAACGTCACAGGCTCGGTTGTGGGGCGCGTTTTCTCGGTTTTCTCTAATTGAACGGAGCGGTGGAGGATTTAAAGCTCTCGCCACGGTGTGCTGGTTTGTTTGCGAGCCTACGCGCCGCTCTGCGCTCAATTCCCCCCTCTCGAGCTAATTGCTCATGACCTTCGTGCCTGGCGCTTGGTTCTTGCGCGAATTCAATTAAAGACACGAGCCAATGAGGAGCCATAACGTCGAAAGTTGTTTTACTGTGGGAACGTGGCCGGGTGAGTGGTTTATTGGTACGTTGGATTGCTCGAGGGCTTTGATTTTTTTTTCGATTTAATTCGAGTTTGTGACCTTAGGAAAATTGGATTTTTTTTAAGAGGGAGATCTCGCGCACAATTACAATATAATAAGGTTATAAGATAAAAAAATATATATTTTTTATTAATTTGAGGAAAAGATAATTTCTTGTTACTGTATATTATATAATATTTAATGTTTAATAATTAATGATATATGAAAAAGAAATTTTGTTTAACTTACTTTTTGAAAAATCCTTCGAACATTTTTTATTTATGATAGTTAAAAATTATTTAGTTATTCATTTTTCTCTAATTTACGTAAAAAATTTCTTGGATATTTCTCTGTTCATTTTTATTTACTTCCTTTCTGTTCTCGTTTTCAATTAAATATATAAAATTCACCTTTTTTTTTCCGCGCAAAAATAGCTGTTGAAAACGAATTCCTTTCTTTGAGGTAACTTTAACTGGTTATTTCCATTGATTCGAAACGTGAAATGTCACAAAACGTTATGGAAAAAACACGTGGAACGTTGAAAACAGACAATTCTCGCAATGTTGCATCGTATATCATTTAATTAATATTTATTCAGTGCATACAGAATATTTATATAGTGTCAACGATTCTAACAACCATTTCATTTCATTTCAATGTGCCATACCCGATATTGATTTAAATTCTCGATAACTAGTTTTATTACCCTGTCGGTTGTATTCACATACATTTGCAAAGGGGAAACACAGAATTCGTGGAAAGCAATATATAACAAATTCGGATAATGTCGCCTGAATTAAACCGATATCGAATTTTAACAAATCTCTATTATTGGCAGGGCTTTACTGTTATTTCCATAGATTAAAAATAAATATTCATTCGCATCAAAACGTTGTGGTATCTTTAATCAATATCCAAGTCCATTCAATAACTTGTTCAACCTTTGAATGTTGATAAAGCTATTTTTTTTCCTGCAAAAAAAAATCAATTAGGAATGCAATCCCCTATTCCACGATCCATGATCAGAGAATTTTTTTAAAAATTTAATTTAATTTTTATTTAATCTTTTTCTCTTTCATATATCTCTTTTCTGTGATAAAAATCATAATTTTAATTCTACTTTCAATTTTTTATCTTAAAATATCCCTCCATATATTATAAATCGAATAGAAAATAATAAAATCGAAATTTTACATTAATAGAATTAATGTACACAATTAACTAGAAACAAAATGATTTAATGTTGGCAAAATTGATCATATACTATATAAATTATAATTATGATGTTATAAAGAGCGTGCATGCAGAGTCACCCACTATATTATATCTTTTTCCGTATTCGATTCGTTCATTCACTTAAAAAGAAAAATATATTCCCTTATATTATTACGAAAGATAATGAAAACTGTCTGAATATCTAATAAATTTTCTTCTCGTTCGTAATTACTTTCGCTTCCGGATTGAATTCCAAAAAAAGTCAAAAAAGACAAGATTTATTTATCAACCAGATCCGCGTCACGGGCAAAAAGACAACCATCAACACTGCACAGTCATTAATCATCGAAATCGTATTTTTTCGTCTAAGACCCGGGGCCGAGAGGTGTGAATTGCATAATTTTTCAACCGAGAAAATCCTCCAACTCCAACGTGGTACCCAACGTGCACACATTTGTCTCGACTGACACAGATTTGACAAATCGCTAAACGTACACATATATAACCTGTGTTGGAAATGAATTTTTCCGCGCTCTTACTTTCCGCCGTGTTTCCGGCCCGGGATTAATCGATAGCAATTCTTAACGCGTTACGAGGGAAAGTTGGAGGAAGTTTGAAACCTTGAGTATACCTTGAAGTGGAATTCGACACGAATTCGACAATGATATAGCAGAGGAGAACGTTCCTCGTTAACAATGAACTACGAGAATTCTTTTCAAGGGTTTCGAAGGAACGGCTTCTGCCGATTGTCTATTATCAAAGTCCCCACAGAGATGTAATTTCACGACAGCCAAACCCTGATTCCTTCGTAATAGGATCGTGGCCTCTGACGAAACTTTTTTTTCGAAGTAATTAGTAAGAGGTTTCGTTCCACTTGTGAGTTTTCTCTTTTTGCTATTTTTATTGTGATTGATCCCTTGAACGAAAATCACTTACGAACATTTGATATTACAAATCAAATGAGGCGATTCATTATCGGATGAATGTCATTAAATTTTACTCTAAAATTATGGAAATTAATTGTCTATGAAATGATACGCGAGTGATGATTCATAAGTTCATAAATAAATAAATGATAAAAAATTTTTTTTTAAAATTCAATGGAATTCATATTTACAAAAAAAAAAGAAATTTAAACGAAAATTTGATTGATCTTTTGTGTTAAAAGAAGTACACACGTGCACGTGTACGCAAAAAGATTTCCAAGTTGAAAAATTTGCTGAAGTTGGTCTATACTTTTATAAAAAAAACAAGGTAAAGCTTGTGTTTACTTCTAAAAAAATCTAAAGCTACGAAGCTCAATAGTTTTGTTTGAAACGTAGTGAAATTTTAAAAAAAAATCCTTTTACATGTTGCAAAAAACAAACAGCAAAGGTTCCTATTCAAACTAAAAATAGATTCGAAAAATTTCATTGAAATATATTAATTTATAGACATTAAAACAAATAAAAAAAAAAATAAAAATAATAATATTGAAAAGAATATATCTACACTATTTTGCCAGCCATCTAATAAATTGTTATACATTTCATTTAATTTTTTCAATTATTATACAACACAAAATTTCCTCCACATTTTTATCTTTTTATAATTATATTCAAATTCTAAATCGATTTACTTATTTTATTACTCGTATCAAAAGTATCATCCTTTTGTTACAATTGAAAAGTGAATTTTAACGCACGTATCGATAAAAATGCAAGGATTTTGGCAAAAATCTCCGTTCTCTTCGTTGGCATAAAAAAAAAGAATCACTGCAGGAACAGACTACTACAATGTTTCCTCTGATTCTTCTCTATTTTTAGCTTTCATTTATTCGACTCTCGTATTCCTTCTCCTTTTTCTCCCTTCCCTCCAAATAAATTCCATCGCAGTTTCCGAATTCCATTCCTGAAACGAAACGAAACACGAAACGAATGAAAATTTAAAAAAAAAAAAAGAAAGAAAGAAAGAAAAAAAGGAAAAAAGAAAAAAAGAAAGAAAAATGAATAAAGAGGAGGAGGGAAAGGGGAAAAGAAGCGGATGTACGTAGACGCTGTTTGGACGTTATCCCCCGTTTCCTTCCGTGTTCTCGTGCAATTCGCTTTTTCATTTCCACTGTTACTCGAATTTATGAAGAACGCTCATCGAAATAATAATAAATCGCGCGGACCTAGAGCGTTTGTTACATTTAAAAACGCGTTACTCATCGGCTTCGAACACGACAGAAACATTCGTGGCATTTGTTCTTATACCGATCATTCCATCGCGCATTTATTTCGAACATTTATAGCGAAACATCGACCCCCTAAAATCCTGCATTGGATTTTAAGCGATGTTTGTTGAAAGATTCGCCGGGATATCCGGTGCAGTGAATTCAATTTGTTTAATTTGCATTGATATCGATTTTGTAATGCAGCATCGTAAGAGCGATGTCGTTCGAAAAATATTGATATTGATGTTGCGTTGCAATTGGAATTTTCGTGAATCGTGTGAAAATTGCATCAATTTAATTCGCAGTTAACTTTTTAGAAATAGAATAAAATATATCTTATTCCTATTTCTTAATCACAACGCTTATATCTTATATTGCGTTACTTTTTACAAATTTTAATTAAATTTAATTTAATATATAGGATAAATTTTTGTAAAAAGAATGCTAGGAGGAAACGAATTACTTAAAGTAATGTAACAAGTTAAAGTAGCAAAAGCTTTGAAAGTAAGAAATAAAGAAAAAAAAAATAAAAATGAAAAAATAAAATATACAAGGTGCGTTACGAAATTTTTCTCTTTGTTTGTCAAATTCAAGATAACATTTTGCAATTGTATCAATTTCAAAAAGAGAATAAAAATTGCACGGCGATGTATCAAGAATAAAAAGTAGCATTCATAATAATTTTTATCTTTCTGGTCCATTGCAACGTAGCTTGGTCAGGTGTAACATCAATAACAGATATAAAAATCGCTAAACCTACTTTTGAAATGAAACGCTGTCAAAAATCAAATGTTACACAATTTATAATCGAATAAAATTGTATTCTAAATAATAATAACTCTCAATTACACAATAACATTTATTTTACACATTAATTGAATTAAAATCGAATATTTGACGGAGAAAAATGAATAAATTAAAAATAACGAATTAAACATCTAACATTTTACAATCAACGCATGAATCTTATAAAATCTTAATTATAAGAGAAATATCATCAAAATTGTTCATTTCATGCAAATCATAACATCTTTCGTCCCTGATAACCGACATCACGAAATCCTCCACTTCCGACAAATTCCTAATCATCGATCTAGTCAAATTTCCGCCATATAAATATACCAAATGTTCCCATATCCAAAGAAGGGGAATCTTGTAATTTTACTGATGAGTTCATTTGTAGGCCTATCCCCGCTTATCAACCATTCCTCCTATTGTTGCCTAACTCGCATTAGCATGATTGTTCCACGAGATGGCACAAAAACTAATTCAAGCGAGTCAACTTACATAAATGCTAATTGGGAGAATCACCTATCTCCATGTTGTATCCACATTTGTTTTTAATGCATCACAAATAATATTTAAACATTGAGAAAAGAAGAGTTACGGTTGAAATGTATGGTTCATTTTACATCACAAATGAAGTCAGGAAGATTGTATGGCTTAAAATTGAAGTAGAAAATAATGCAATTACATTGGTGTTTTCGCTTATGAGAGAAAATCAAATTTGAAAATTAATTAAATACATATAAATTTGGTTAGATTAACGAAATTGATTAAATAATTAATTAAATAATTAAATTTAAGCAATCAATAATTAATACAAATAAACAGTACAAATATATTCGACGAATTTTATTTTTTTGGAAAATCGAGACCTCGAACAAACATAAGTTTCATTCTATATTTTTTTACTTATTTTTACACGTAGATTCTATTCCCGATTATCTGATCGTATCCAATTGGATATAAGCCAAATACACTTCTACTTGACTGAATTTCAAAAAACATTCTCCCTTGAAACTTCCAATGCAATTTTGTTATTCCCTATTTTCTTTTCTATTCCAAATTATCTTTTTAACTTTTATTTAACCACGAATTACAATTTTACCGTACAACAATTATACTCTAATCATTTTCAAGCTCGAAAAAACAAACAAACTCGTCCATTCAATAAAAACACATTAGCTCGATTGTGCAGCTCGTGCTTTGGGTATCGAGTGAAGTCGTCGACATTTTTTTTTCTCGAAAGTTTTAAGTAAATTTTAGCCGATCTACTTGCGATTCACAGCTCGCCGTGGCCCGCTCAACCGAATAACTTACTTTCGATGCCATCACCAGCTCTCAGAACGATAATGATCCATTAAGAAACTCGGAACTCGGCCACTCCCGTGAATACTCGACGGGTTACCTGGGGAGGGACGCTCTTTCGCGACGAGGAGAGAAGGGTGGAAAGAAAAGAAGAAGAAAAAAAAAGAAAAGAAAGAAAAAAACGTTAATCGGAGGAACACCGTGCCGGAAACGGCCGAGTCCTTCGACTTTTCATCGAACTGGAAGGAGTCGTCTTTGTGCTTAACGGCCGGTACCAGCATGCGGTACTTATGGGATGGAGCGCGAGAGAGATAGAGAGAGAGAGAAAGGGGGAGGGTTGGACGAAGCGAAACGAAAGGTTCGCTTCTCGATTCCAGATGAACGGATTTCGTTAAAAGCAGATTTACATTTCCTCAACTCCATCCCTCTCTTTCCAATATTATTCTTCCCTTTTTCATCCATCCCGTACACCGTTACGTGCTCTCGCGCGACTGAATTCGACTCGTTCCCACTCTCCTTCCGTGTTGAAATTCCACGAATTCAATTCACGTTTGATTTCTCGCAGGTCGAATCGCAGACGAGACACCAGCCGCAACAGAGGTGGGATCGTAACGATGCCCACTCAGATCAGGAGGATCTTCAGTGGATCGAGATCAGGATGAATCTTCAACCGTTCCATTTCTCGAACGGCCAGCTGAATTTACAATGCAACGCCCAAATTCCGGGCGTATATTCGAAGATGAGCGAGATCCATTTAGGCGGTGGCCTGCGTGAACCTGTTCCGGAGAGAGGTAATACGAGTTTTATCGCTATGATTTCGATACGATGCGATGGGGTGATGGTGAATGTGCTGACGCGTCGAGATATCGATGGCTTTTTTTTTTTTTTTTAGATTCAATCGAGCGGGATGTTGAAATGAATAAGGATTGTTGTAAAAGTTGTAAAATCTGATGATTTTTTTAGTGAAATTGGAGAGGTCGTGTAGCATGTCGATGTTTTGGAGGATATTCGGTGTTAGGTTGTTAAAACTTTTATTTTAATGGATCGGCGATTGCGGAAAAATTGCAACGGTTTCGTTGAAATAATTCAAATTCGCAGAATCCACGTTTTTTAAAAGTTTCGTGTTATCTTTTTTTAGAATCAAATATTTAATTAATTTGTCTTTAGGAGAAATATATGGCTGTTAATATCGATTATTGCAAAATTTGTAAAGATAGAATAGTTTAATTCCGAAGTGACATCAGAATACTGTGATATTTTATTAAAATATTAAAAGAGATGAGTGAAAAAGAGAAACATCCATTAACTCGCTTGAAAAATGATTTTTCAAAGAACATAGCGTCTCAAAAACGTGAAAAGATCCGAAAATTACAACGCACTTCTTTATATTATTAATTACTTTATAAAAACATCTCGTCCTATTTTGATATAAAATCATTCTAACTCTTTCCAACGAATCCTCCTAATCCATATTTCTCAAAATACTAAGAAACATGATCAAAGAAAATATCCAAAAAGAAAAATTTCCAAAATCCATATAAAAAAATCCAATCATTGAAGATAACACTCCCCTATTCGTATTGCTAATTATCCTATCAAAATACCTATCACCCTCCCCCAATCCCAAAAACATTTCAGCCAATCCCCTTTAACAATACACCCACCCGACGAACCCTTCCCCGAAAGAACGTTTCCCCAAAGCCGTAGGAAGGGTCTGAGCCAACAGAGACACGCAGAGTACACCCGTTAAAATTGAATCACTTAAAAGTCTCCGACGTAAGAACAAAGAACAGAGTCTCCCCCCTTCCTCTTTTTCCACCCTTCTGTTTACATTTCATTCGCATTCCCACTGTGTCCATCCGACACGTGAAACTCCATGCCCGCCCATCTTTTTTTTTCGCTTAATTTCATCATGGTGGCCGGGCACACCTGGGCCGATCCGCTTGCGGCCAGGACGCGCGCCGCGCGTAATAGTTGCACGCTCGGGGGCTACCACCACCGAGGACCGAGGATTAGCCGGTCGGTCGCACGGGCTAATAAATTTCTAGAGTTAGGGTCCACCCGCTCGAAATCGGAAAGGAAGCCTCCGGTGCACGCAGCGGCCCGCTTCCTGCACGCGACGTCCACGAGATTTAATTGACCGTCCACTAGGTTAGAGAGATCCCTATTATCTTTCCCCCCTTTCTGTCCGTTCTCCTTCTTTCCACCTGCGTCGTTTCCACCAGCCAGGGAATATATACCGAAACGGAATTCCTGTCGCGACTAAGTTGACATCTTATGATGTACGATACGCGTGATAAATTAAGTAAGAATAATGATGGGGATGGGGGTGGAAATTTATGCTTCGTCGAATTCACGACAAATAATGAATAAGCTTGGATAGTATAGGAGGGGAAGAGAATTTGAGAAGATTGGTGAATTTTTGAAGGTTCGTGTTATGAATTGATATGAGAGGGTTGAGAACACGAGAATGTTATGCAAAAGGATGAACAAGTTGACAAGATACGAAGAATTAAAGATGTACGTAGAAATAATTCGGTAAGTCTAGCTTTGAAACGATTCTCCTGTGAAAATTGAATTTTCTTCTTGGTATTCTGTCCAAGCTCTGAATATATTCTAATATTGTATACCTTGTTTCTTGTTAAAGATATAAAATAGAATTTATTTTAATATAGATAGATATAGTCACCAGATATTTTTTAACTCATCTTTTGAACGTTTAATTTGAACTGGTATTAAACTCGTTATTATTTTATTGGTTTATTATTGAAATTTTTATTATCCGCAGTGCGCTTGGATTTGCAAATTTAATTGCAAAAGCCGCGATTTTTTAAAATAATTTTATCTTCGCGGGATCGAGAAACTGTGTCATTTTCGTAACAAAAGGCAATGAATTATATTCCATCAGGACGGGGATATTTACCAACCAAGCAAATAAAAATCTTAAAATTTTCATCCTGTTTTTATCGACGAGCCTCGACGCCTGCCGCCCGATTAAATTGAATTTTAGCTCTCGCAAGTAGAATATGATGGATGGCGTCAGACGACCGGCTACGTTGTCGGATTAAAACGTGCACAATTCACTAGTTTCTTGCATGAGAATCATCCCGCAGTTAGATATTCATAACGTTGAACCTATTATTTATATTTGAGAAATTAAATTCTGAGCGTTATTAACGACTTGTCAAATGTTTCTTTTTTTTTATTTAAATTGAAATTAATATCTTCTATTCGTTTTATATATATTAAAAATGACTTAAAAATATCGATTTAAACGCAATATTTATGCATTGTGGATAATGGGAAAATTAAAAATTAGGAAATAAGGATGTTTGAAATTTATTATTATCTAAAGATAAATCAAATATATAAATTAAATATTATTAACAAATATTAGAGTTGTTTAACGTTATGCGTGTATCGCTTTAATCCATTGACTGCCGCCGAATCATGTTGTTTCGAGATAGACAATCAGCTATGCAGCGGTAAACCAGAGTTATTTGGGATAGGCAATCAACTATGCAGTGGTGAACCGAGATATCTCACGTGATACGAAGGGAAAGTACGTATATGGGTCAATAGTAGCAGGATACCATCGTTATTGTGATCGGTGTATCGTAGAAAATTCGAAATTATTAGAATAAGGACATTAAACAGTTCAATAGGCGTATTATGCTTTAAAAAGTTTGAGACAATCGAAAATTGTTATAATATAATATATTAAATTGATAATGAATAAATTATAATTGGTAATAACATCATTGTACAATTTTCAAAATATTTAAAAAGTAATAAGGAGATTTTTATGAAACGTTTGTAATTTTTACAATATTAATAATAGAAATATTGAATTAGTTATAAAATGGAAAATGAAATATAATTAATACAAATTAAAGGATAAATTTTACGTTTCGAATTGTTTGAATTATTATGTTAAAATATTAATTATATTCATAATCACGTATTAATTCTATTGTATTAATAATCGATTTTAATAATCCTCTTGAATTCGAAACTTTGAATATAGTTTCTCAATTCCTCCTCTTTAATTTCTAAAACTCCTTTTCATGTATTATTACTGAAGAATAATTACTTAATTAATTAGTTAATTACACGAAGTAAGCTTTTACTATGTTTCTTCCATTTCTATTCAAACTTCTTTTTTTTTTTAACTTTCATGATTTCAAAGCACAAATATTGACATTACTGGGTATATATTGAACTTCCAATACTCCGACGAACAATTGGACTTTGATTTCTCGAAAGTTTTCAAAAAACTTTTCTCCAAACTTTTAAATATTTTTCTATTTGACAAATATTTTAAATATTTTATCCATTACTTATATCGATTCGAATTCAAACCTGCTGCAATTTTAAATCGTGATATTTAATTCAGATATTAAAGCACACTATATTTCTCTCGTGTATAATAGTTATCATCTTTCTTTGATACTTTAATATTATATAAATCGATATCGCTACTTTATCTTTAATTTACAAATTTTCTATATATATATAACATATATATACCTTTCATTCAACAACTTATTTTCTCTTCTTTCAAAACAATGAAATTATTCCACCGAACTTCCCAAAGCAATCCAAAAACAAAGCTACATTATCAACGATTCGACGAGAGAGATAAAAGAACAACCATTACAAAACTCGAAGATCAAACTATTGACCGAAGAAAAAGAATCCTTCCCCCCTAAACTCGAGTAAATCGAAAATTAGATCACCTATAGAGGTCATCTTTTGGATAACATTCCAACGATCTGGTATATTATATCGAAGTCGTTCTTCCTTTTCCCTCGCAAAAAATCAAATGTGCATGCAAGAACTCTAGAGCAATTGCTCTGTATCCTCTCTTTTCCAATAGAATCCGTGATATAAGATTCAACCCCGTTGAGAAACTTACTCTGTGGAAGATGCCGACTGTCGGTCGTTTCGAAACTTCGTCTCTTCGTCCTCTTCTCTCTTGATCCCGTATATATCTATCGTTCTTTCTCCTCGCTCTCTTTCTCTCTTTCCCTCTAATCCTCTCAAGTTTTCGTTCCATTGGCTTCGCGAATCTTTTCCAGAATCTCTGGACGCTGATCTCGTACGTGTACGACGACCAACTAAATGGAGGAAAAACGTCTTCGAATCTCTCTTTACCGATCTTGGATCGCGCGATAAATTGTTTAATAGTTTCTAGATAGACCTGTGTAATTGTATCTTTATGGGAACTCGATTGTTTCCAATGTGGAACTTTGGATATAGTGTTACATCTTATAACATATAACATTATCGTTATATTCGATTCTGAGGATCATACATAATTCATAACATGCAAATAAGTACAAGATAAAAGATCGTACGCTCTTTTATAGATCCAAGAAAAAATAATAACAGCAATGCTAATCTATCTAATACGCCTATTACAATTATTTCTAGAGAAAGCATACGTCAGTTCGCCAAACCACTTGATACAAATATCCATGGCATCACAAAAGTAATATCAGCTCTCGTACGGCCATTGGAGAGAGTAAGGGGTTCTTATCTTTCATTCGAATGCCAAGTGGGAGGGCCGGTTTTCGCATAAGAGCAATCGAGTATCGCGATAACTCGACGTGCTTCTGAAACGCGTGCTTACTTCAAGGATGGGGGTGTATCATAGGTTTATTATCCAGAGCCCAACTCGACGAGTGGCGTATCGTTATCAGACTTCGCATACTTGATTATTTCAACCAACGTTACGCAGCCACGTGTACGATTATTTTGCGAAGGAGGGCCGGCGTTAGGGATAAACTCTCGACTAACAACTCGATCGGTAACGACGACATCGGCAATGCTCCCTTATCGGCCGAGCAATGCAACACGGCCATCGAGAGGCAGCCACGTGCAGTCAGATAGGGAAATATCCTGGCCTACGATGTCGTTGAAACGCGTCTGAACGCCACTCCAGTTACACGCCGTGGGCTGAGAACGTTATCGAGTGATTGATCGACGATGCTTAGCGGCGTGATTATCGGAAATGTCTCCACGTCGATTATTTTGACCGATAACCCACCGACGATGTCGAAAGGAATCACTTTTAGGGGGTTACCCGAACGTGAAAGAATTCTTGGCTCGGTCAAGCTGAAGAATAATCTATATAGGAATTCCCTCGTTTCGCAACGTCGATCGAGTAATTGAGGCGTTTCTTCTTTCGATCAAGACCGATCTTTTGTTATCTCGGGTGTGATTGATCGATCGAGTATCGAGTTTCATCGGTGTGGATGGAGGTTTAGATGTGTGTCGATCCATGGTACACGTTGATTATAATTATTGCGGGCATAATTCGTAGTTGAGAGGACGTTGATTGATGGGTGACTGGAAATGCGGATTTCGCGTTCTGACGACAATTTTGAGATTGTAATGTGAAATAAATCTTATTGGGATACGGTAAGAGCCTGTTTATAGATTCATATTTATCGAAGGATGGGTGGATTTGTGTAAAGAAATTGTAATAACAGATCATCTAATTCTTCCGTTTGGATATGACTTTTTGTTGAATTAGAATTAGAATTTTTTGTTCAAATCATTTCGATGAAAAATGTAATAGTCCATTCTTTGAAATGCATGATAATTGAATAAATTTAGAAATTAGGAAAATTTGCAAATATAATAAGATAGAGAGTTTGATTAATTAGAGTTAAATTTACTAAAATTTCATTCATATGAAATCGGAATTAACTTTAAACCGAACAAAAAGGAAAAAGAATCAAGTTTCAAGATTTTATTAAAACCAAATCACTATCGATATTCTCTATTGGAGCGAAATAACGGAAAACTTATCCAAAAAGAAAAACGCGAAGTGAATACGAAATAAGACAACGGGCATTTGGTGCACCGATGTCTCGTAGCAGCGTGTAAAATTGCAAGCCTGGTTCATTCCGAGAATCTCATTCCAACCTTAATCCTATGTAATTTGCAAAGTTATGTCTTCACTGCAACCGACTGAGGCCATCCTCTTTTCTTTTTCTTTTCTTTTTCTTTTTTTTTTTTTTCTTTTTCTCTTAACCATCGCATCTCGTGAAATTTTCACCCCTGGAGGGCACGAACGCATGCGTGCACGCGATACACACACGCAAACGTAAAAAAAACGTACACGATAGCAACAACCCTTTAGTTCTTTATCCCATATTCTCTAAGTAAATCGTTTCTGTAAAACTTTTGAGGACTCGTGTCACGAACTTTAGAATGCCGGCTCATGAAGTTGTCTGGAGAGTTTTTATATCAAGAACTCTCCCGGATTTCCCTGCAGCTTAAGCCTCGTGCACTTCTCAAAACGCACGGTCACTTGAATTCCGCTGAAAAGCCCTTACCAAAAACCCATACAGCAATCTTGCAAACTGCTTCCAACATGTATATTGCATTTTTATATGTTATCTTCACAATTTCACTCACGGCCACCCTTGAAAATTCTCCCCACGATCGAAATTCTACCCCTGTCGCTCGGATTATTGGAAATTATGGAAATGTTAGAATTTCGAAAAGATTGGTTAACGAAGGTAAAAGGAGAGGAAGTCTATTTATCTACCAATATTATTAAAGTGAAATTATTTATTTTCATTATTTTTCAATGGAATTATATTTTTTTCAAAACCTCGGAACTTTTAAGAATCATTATTCTAATCGAGTAATTTATTTTTAAGTGGTTTTCGTAAAATGAAAATTTAAAATTTATTCATAAAGAGACCTTTTTTTAAAAAAACAAGTTACAATGCTTTGTTACTTTAAAAAGAATGTAATATTTTTTTTTTATACTCGAATGCATTATTTTATTTTATTTGTTAACTGCAACTGAAAAAAATACAATTTCCACTGGAAAATTGTAGAAAAATTATTTTTAAGAGGTTTTGTCAACAAAATATTTATTTACCATAATTTATAGTAATTGAAAAACACAATAAATGTTCGTTCTTGATTTTCTTACTTTTTACTTCAATTAAAAAGGATCGTTTTAATAACTCAAAGAAAGATAATTCGAATTTCAATTTTAAAATTATTCTTCTCGTCAAATTAAAAAAAATACAATTTATTGAATTTTTCTCTCGAAATGAATGAATGAATAACTTTCAAATTTTAATTAAATCTACCATCATTTAGAATCTTTCTTGTGCATTACTTAATGCCATTATAAATTCATAAAAAAACGCCAAATGTAAAACCAGAATTAAAGATTATAAGCGGATTTTCACAAATTAAATGTGCAACGTTCTCACATAGCAGTCTTGTGTAGTTAGTTTGTCTTAAAAGGCGTGTGAGAAATTTAGAAAGTTATCTCAAAAATACTTGTTAATCCTCTGACGTTTTATACTTAGCAACCCTCCAAGAACCTTTTAAAGGAAGAAATTGAAATTTAAATGTCACGTTCCATTAAGTACAAAGTAAGAAAGGTAATCCCATCGTACGAATTATGACTTTTGTAATCTTCTAATTTCTGAAATCTTTGAAAATTTTCGTGTTTTACTTGACAAAATTTATCATTATTCCCAAAACTCACGAGATAAATGTTCATTTCTATTTTATATTTGAAAGCAAGCACAACAATGGTATGAATAATTATTGTTAAATAAATTTGACGTACTTAATATATCAATAAATCGTTATAGCAGCAACGTGCATGATTTTAACGGCAGAGTTATTATTAATTGTTCAATCAATATACATGTACAATATACGAATTCATTCATTAATTTAAGAGTTTCTGATATACACAAAATTTTGTAGAGAAGATATTATGCGTGTAGACTTTTGAAATTTTCTTTTGAAATTAATTACTTTTAATTTTTCTATTTTCTATATTTTTCTATATTTTTATTCTACGTTAAAAATGTTACAACGTTAAAAAATATCAACGTTAAAAATACATCCCAAAATATGTGTGTTCCTTATAGAATTTCAACAATTTTTTGTGCCTTCTTTATGAAAAAAACTTTATAAAACTGTTGCAACTATATCCAAAATTTTAATCAAATAAAATATTCACATCTCTACACAATGTGGAATTTATTTCTACTTTTATATTAGTTTTAAAACACGTACAAAACATACTTCATTCAGAGTTTATATTTCAAAATCTGCATCTCTTTGACAACAAGCAAAAAACAATAATTCATCATCATTATACCAACTTTAATATCCTAATATTAAACAATCCAGAAACTTGGAATTTTATAATTTTATTAACCTACTTCAAATTTTTATATCTCAATCTCGCTTTCGTCCCGGCAAAAAGGAAAAAAGATTTTTAATATATCCCAAACTACTTCACCGCGTAAAATCGGGACGAGAAATCAGAAAGTATTAATTCTTTCAAACTTTCTCTCAAAAAGTTTCTAAACTTTACACACCCGATATTGAGATATAAAACGAAAGTAATCAGACTTGTCAAAATTGGATATACGCGAGATATATATTTACATTTCGATCGAATCGGTTCGGATAAAAATCGGGTGTCCATTACCGAAGGATTGATACGTCAAGAAAGAAAGCGGGTTCTAATTCGAAAGCGGTCGATCCCGTTTCCCTTAGCCATCAAACTCCCCCGCATCGACGTTACAGAAAATTTCGTTCGATCGTGCAGTCGCGGTAATTTCATTTCGTTCACACCGGTCTCTTTTCGCAGACTGGCACCCGTGTTCGTTGACTCGTAGTACGTATTTCTGGCCCGTGGTCCGCAGAATTGTTTTTGCGAAATTGACTTTTCCCTCGGCCCAAGGAACAAAGCGGAACCAAGAAGGGAAAATCAATCGGCCTTACCCGTTTAATGCTGTCTACCCAGCAAGGGCAGGCGACGTTTTCCGCTCCGGTACCGGTTTTATTACGTTTCAATATTCCAAGGTTGGTTTAATCGTATTACGGATTCAGAAAGAGGGAGAGAGAGAGAGAGAGAGAGAGATAGGAATTCGTAGAAAATGCTTTTTGGATAATCTTCTGTAACCATTAGTATATGATGAAGCGGACGACGGATGGATGAACAGAGAAAAATTGATAAATGGAGGAAGGAAGAAAGGGTATGGGTTAATGGGCTGATCAAATAAGGTTCGATCACTTTCTGGATTATGCTAAAATATCCTCGAATATGTATGGTTTTTTTTTAATGAATTGATTTTGATATGCAATTTGATAACATTTATGGATTTATTAAGCGTTTTAATCCGATGTTATTTTGAAGAGAACACTTTTTGGGAATTAATCGTTGTGAAATGGCTTTTATTAGTTAGGAAATACGGATTTCTTTGAAATTATCACAAGAAAAAATGTTATATTATAGAAGGAACAATCTATAATATTTAAATATACAAAAAATATTAAATATATTATAAATGTATAATTATATTTCTCATTTAATGAAAATTGATAATTTAATTTTGTCAAAAATATCTATATATTTTAATTAATATATGAAAATATTTAAATTTATGAAATATTTTCAACGAGGCACGTTGTATATTTGGAAGTGCAACAATAACACTTCGATGACCAGAGTCTGAGCTATTTGGGAATTTGATGAAAGGAATTAGACATGGCAACTTTGAAATATCATCGTCCTGTATACACCGATGCAATTTAAGCTTGTATCTCCATTGATCTTCAGCATCTGTTGATATCGGCAGAATACAGATATTTGGCTTTCGTACGCATCGTAGTCAATAACATATGATAGTTCTATCGACATGAAAATCTACCAATTACTCTTTCTATCAACGAGCACAATATCTATTCATTAAATTTCCAATCCATACTATCATATCTACTACCCAAGCATCTGTATTCGTCAATTTCAATTTGAAGTATAACGAAATTATTTGTTATTATAATTTATTTCGTAATTCATTCTTCGAATTAAATTAAAAAAAAAAAAAGAATCACTTGCAAACAAAATTTTCGAGTATTTTCTCTTTGAAAACTCTTTCATATCATTAAGCATAAAAAAGACCATATTCATTTATATATAAAATATGTATGAATTACCGATATTAGTAAGATTTATTAAACGTTCGCTTAAACTGGCTAATAGAACACGGGCCGAAAATGATTTCTAATTACCTCCTGACAAACTGCACACCGCACAATGGAAACTTAACGTTATACGACAAAGCATAATCTGCAACATGTCCAAAATTCAGCAAAGGACGGCAACTATCGTTTAATCAACTCATCATGGCCCGTAATGGCCAGTTTAGGTGACAAGTGTACACATTAACCGCAAACCTCCATACAAGACAACGTAATAACATTGCGCGTAACGTGCGCGCGCGTGTGTGTTCCAGTGACCTCCGAGAACGGAAGTGAAGCACCTACTGCCATCTATATGACGATGCTGATGCTGTGTATGCTCCAGCTGTTTCTGAGATAGTCACGATACGCCTGAGGCCACGGGAAGGGAATCCATGGGCGTCGCACGACAAACAGCGCACTAGTCAAAAGGAGGGGCAGGAGGAAAGGGAGAGAGGGTAGTTTAAGGGTTGGCCGAGCCGACGGTGGGAAAACAAATAATAATATTGTTGAATCGGCATTGATATTACGTGTTTTTTAGCGTACTCGGTTCGATTTGTTCGAAGAGGAACGATCACGCGATAGCCATCATCGCTTTTATTGTTACATCCTTACGTACCCCGATTAATGACCCGTTTATCAGAGATCAAGACGATGCAGGCCACTATGACGGATGATTATCGATACGCTTATCTCGATTTATCGAACGATATCAAACGATTACTGCCATGGTACATACACGACTCAAAAAAAAATGACTTTCTCGACTCGAAATGAGTAGATTTTTTCGAAGGAAAGTACATTTAATGGAAAAAATGATGAAAAAATGCTCAAACCAATCTCGTGTTGCACGCACGTGACGAACGATTCATCTTTTAGAGGGCGATATTGACTTTGAAGTGCAGCATGCACTTTGGGGTTGCGAGATCGGGTCGAAGCGGGAAAATTCGGGCGAAATCGAACGGAATTTTGGACAGTTGAGTGACAGTCGGACCTCGAATCAGACTCGACGGTCCCTTGAGGCCCAGTTGTTAGAGCCCCAGTTGTTTAACCGATCGTATCCGACTATTGCCGAGTCGATCCGAATCCATATTGCCACTTACACGCTTCTGTGTCGTATTTGTCCCAAGCGGCACGGAAAATATCCGAAGTACAATGCGATTTTGCGTCGAAATTTCTCGATCCTTCGACAGGAAACTGTAATCTCGTGATCTTGCACGATTCATTCTTCCTTTTGTTTTAAAATCAAATCTATATACATCGTGTTTATAAATTAAGACGAAAAGAAACAAATAATTGGCCAGAAATAAGAGAACTTGATTCGAGAAAATTCGTAAAATTTTTAACAAACAAAAAAGGATATCCCATTACTACATACATGCACTCCTATTTTCGTCTTTGATAAGAGGACACGATCGAATATCCTGGCATTATTCTGGTTAAAGATGCGTGTCACACCACGCTCTACGTCATTCCATCGTGTCTATTCAACCATTGTCCGTGAGCCAGATGAAGGACCGAGGATCGATCCTATGATTTTGAAGGGTTTAATCAAGTGGCGCTCGCTAGACTCCCAATTTCTCCTTTCCCTCTTCTCTTGTGTGTCCTATGGAGAAGATGCCTATCCGTGTTTCATGTCGTAACTACGAGATATTGGCGGGTCGAGAATTCTTGTGAGTGACGCGAGTATTTATATACACGCTTTGTTATCGTGAAGTGAGAGAGAAAGAGAGAAAGAGAAGGAGAGATCGTTCGGGAAACGCGTAATAATCGAGCTCGATGGAATAATAATAATAACGAGAATTAATTTTTGAATTGATTTATTTTATACGATATATTGTTTGCGCGATAGTGTAAATTTGATATATGGAATGATTGAATGCAATGTTTAAATATTGTAATAAATTTTCGATCTAGAAAGAAACATATTTTTTTTTTCCCTTAGGAGAGAGTATGAACAAGTAATACGATTTACATAATTTAAGGGAATATTTAAGGAGAAACATTTTCTACTTGTTTTTTTTTTTCGAAATAAAACTATTTGTAAATATCTTGAAACAATTTTTAATCAATCCATATATTACCTACTAATCAAAAGTGTTAAACGAATTGCACGATTGTTACAAATATTATATAATTTCACTAATTTATGCTGCTTTAATTATTTTTCCAATTTAAACAGGGAAACGAATGTAAAATGAAACCCTGTATAATATTACTCCTATATATATATATATAAACTTTGTTAGGTTCAAACAGCAGGCAAAGAGCAAAGAAGAAAAATCAAAGAAAGGAGAGGGCAATAATAAAAAATTACGTTGCGAATCGTTGCACGAAATGGATCGAAGCATATGGTTGGAAAAATATTCTCCGAAAAACGCGTGATATTTTCTTACATTTCATCCGACGCGAATTTCACTCGAATATTTCCCTGTTTACCATCGTATAACTTGTGTCAACAATCAAGCTTCTCTTTCGCGCAAAATGTTTCGTGTAATACGAAAAGTTTGCCGTAAATATGCCCTGGTCAAAGAGGAAAGTAATCGATAGCGGAAGGATGGTGAAATTAAAGGCAGTGGTTCTCTCCACCTGTCTTTCTTTTTTTTTTTTTTTTTTTTTTTTTTTTTAAGAGAATGTAAATCCGCCAAAGGATTCCCTGTGTCTTATAAAGCGTCCACAAATAGTATCGCGCTTCTACAGATAGAAATCGCTCGTGTTATTCCGTGGATGTGGCAATGTTATTTCTTTTTATCCATTGGATACAAACCAGAATCCTTGGCAAATTTCACGAGCATTTACGCGAGGCGTAAAGAGATATAAGGATAGTATGAGAGAGAGAGAGAGAGAGAGAGAGAGAGAGAGAGAGAGAGAGAAGAAAGAGAGTTTTTCTACGAGAGCGAACGTATCGACAACAGGTAAAGCTACACGTATGTGTCAAGCAAGATGAATTGACGTTAAGCATGTAAATTCAGAAGTGTATATAAGGATCGGGAAAATATCGGTCGACGAAGAAGTATCGCGAAAATTGATGGCAGGGGAGTACGCGTCAAAATTCTCCAAGGAGAATACGCTTCTTTACGATTTTCTTTCCTTTTTTTTTTCTTTTTTGCACGTAAATCATTTGGGTTCATAACGAAAACGACACTTGTCAATTCTTGGGTTTTTGTATCTATGGAATATTTATGAATATTTGTTGGAACATTCTTTAATACCGCATTATTTTCCGTGTCTCATTGTTATATAATTTGGTAATCTTTAATAAAAATTGTATATCTTTTTATTAGTTTTAAAAGAGTTAAAAAGGAAGATATTATACACGATAATAAATATTTGATATATTTACCCATTGATTTTTGACAAATCGGGAAATTTCTATGTATATTACATAGAAAGAAAATTACTTAAAGTCAATAAAATCACGAATTTGTATATTTCATGATTAATCTAGAGTTTTCGTTATGAGCTTTCAAATGTCACGAATGTATTTTATAATTATTTTTCAAAGGGATGCGTGCAACTATATTACACGTAAGATTTATATTCTTTAACAGCTTCTAACAACGAAAAACATTTGCTCGTTTCTCATATTTTATTACGGAAAAGAAGTTAATCGCGAATGGAACGAATTTTTAATGAAATATATCGGATAAATGTTCTTTTCCTTTTTTATATTAACCAACAACGCGGCGTTGTGCTTACACCGTGCACTATTTCGTAAATTCTGTTTCTCGTTCGTACAATTGTATCTTTCTTTCCGCTATATACCGAAGGTTACAAGCGGCACACGGCTTTGTATGTATAGAGTTTCCGGTAGAAGGCAGCGTAACATACTGGTAGATATTTTTCCGCGGGGAAAAAAACTTGGGGGAAAAAATGAGGGATGAATTTTTGTAAGTGTACATGCGGCTTTTTCGAGAGAGGTAACGTTGAATGCATTGTGAGTTTACGGAAACATGGATAAATTGTAGAATAGTTACCAGAAAATACTCTGATGTACGTTCAGCTTACGAGGAAGTAATGCTACAATGTTGTAACGAATAACTGCCATGTTACAAAGAACGAAACATTATTTGTAAAATTAAGTTGAAAATATCATTTATACTGAAGAAAAAAAGGAATTAGCGCGTTTGACATTCAATGTTTTGAAATACCAAAGATATTTGTTCCTTTTATATCATAAGTTATTTTATTTTTTCCCCCCTTTTTGAATACGAGATTGCTTTAACATGATTGTATGTAAAAAAAAAAAAAAAGAAAGAAAGAAAGAAAAGAAGAAGATTTAAAGGATATTAATTAAATGCTATTGTTCATAACTTTAATGATATTTTTTCCACTAACGAATAGTTAACACATTTTGCTTTATAAAGTTATAATTTAATTAACTTAAATTGTTATGAATGAAAAAGTATATATTAATATAAGAGAGGTTATTTTTATTAAAACCAATAATGATATACAAAATGTGTCAACTTGCAATCATTGCAAATAATAATGATTATATATATTAACACTTTTACATTAATACTCAAAAGTATCCAATCATTTATATAGATAATGATTCCTAGCTCTCAAATCTCAAATATCTTTTTTTAATCTCAAATTGTTTTTAATTCGTTTTTAAATCGGATAAATTAATATCCATGAACATTTAATTAGAAAAATGTATAAATTATCTCTAAATTTATAAATATACAATTCATTTGTTCCAAATTTATTTCTTTTATTAAAATTTATTATATACCAATCGGTTAAAGTTTCCGGATACTTACGAGTAGCAATGTAAATCTCCTGTCATTTTTTTTTTTTTTAATTCTGCGCATCAAACAGAGAGAAACTTTATTTTAAGCCTCTTACCTGCCCTCCATCTTCAAAAAGGATTTACATGTTACCGGTAATGATGGCGATTCATCCAAGACGTTCTGTATAAAATTGATCCTATGGAGATGCGGTCCGATGCGGAAAGGGCCACAATTAACTCAAGTTGAAATCTCTCCTATTCTCCAGACATGTCGAAGCTGCCAAAGTCGCGGAAGGAAGCCTCCGACGTCTCCAAGTTCAAAGTTTGCAAGACGAATACCGTGTGCAGGTACGCCACCCCTTCGGGATATTGTGTACACTCCAAGCTGGCTCGATGATTGTGTATCCTCCACAATTGTACGTATACCACTATTAGTCGGTAGATATACGTGTGCCTGTTTCTACGAGCTGGAATGGCTCCCATCTCGCACACAAACGCGACAAAGGAAACGACCTTTCAGTTACCTGAAACGTCGTCGCCGTAACAATTACCACTGCTGCCTCTCTGTTGTCCTCTACCTCACCGCATTTCCACATCCTCTTTACTCGTCCTCTCCTCTCTCCCCTCCCCTCTCTCTCTTCTGCACATCGTGTTTCTCCATTCCTTTAACCATCTGTCTCTCCACATTCCATTTGATTTCTTTTTGTTACTTTATTCTCGTGTCTCTTTCTCTCTCTCTCTCTCTCTCTCTCTCCCCCTTTCTATTCTTCCGCAAATGTGGAGAGCGACACAGATGGCGCCACTATCGAAAGTGGCACCAGTAGTTAACCGCGTGAAGCGACTTCGTGTCGTTCGGATGACTGGTGCAAAATAAACTTTGTTCCTGGCTTCGCCTAATATCCTTCCAACCGTCAAACACGGCAACTCGCACGCGTACACCCGGAAATTCTCTTCTTTGTCCGCCATTTCGACGGGGAGGAAAACCGTGAACCCCTACGTTTCAATTCTCGTTACGAGAACATCTTCTTCAATGGAATCGTCTGATACGTTTGCGTGTATTAGATGCGCCAGAGGGCGCATGCACCGCTGCGTTTTAACTGAACGGAAGAACTTTCCGCGCAATAACTGTCGCGCGTTTCGTCTCCCTTTCTCGTCTCGCTTCGAAAGTGGGATTTTTGTTCGCCGAGGATACCAGTTTTCCGGTTGTTAACCTCGAAATCGCGTGCTACAACGGGCAAACAGAGGCGAACAACCTTTTATCCGAAACAATAAGTAGAAAATGGAGGCTCCACGTGCCACGGTAACGATACTTACGGAAAATACGGACATTCGAGAGGTGATCGACACGCGAATTCTTTATTGCGAGAATTACTTGGGTTTGGGTAATTGGTTTATCGGTTCCCAATTGGAGAATTTCGTTACTATGAGCGGATTCATTGTTGACGATATTGTTCGAGCCATTTATTTGACGAGAAAGAATCTTGGATTTTTCGAGTATTGAGAGATAATTGAATTCTTTTATATGGCCCCTGTATCAGCAATTGTAGACCTTATGAAGAAAGTAAATACAAAATTATTAAATACATAATATGAATCTTTTGAAAGTATAACAATAATTGTTATATTTTTCATGTACATTTCATTATATATATACAACAATGAGATTTATTATTGATTGCGATTCTAGATATTGGAAGATGTTGGAATATTCACGGATGTAAAATTTTTACTGTATTTCATTATTCACTGTATACATTTATTTAAAAAGTGAGAAGATATTTGTTATCTTGAAGATTATTCCATGATAGAGATATCTAAAAATTACGAATAATACGAAGGAATAATAGAAGGAAAATCCTATAATCCGTGCTTGAAATGAATAAATAAAAAAGATGGCATTGAAGCCGGTACAGTTTCGAAATAAAAGACGGACACGAAAATACAATAAAAACAATCTTTAATAAATCTTTCACAATAAAGAAACGGTAAACTGCATTATATTTTCATAAATCATTCTTAGCAATAGAAGAAACGTGATATTAAAAAAAAAAAATCCACAAAAAGATAAAACCATTTAATATCTTCATAATAAAAATGTCGCGCAACAATGGAATCGCAAAGAGCATTCGAAGATTAAAAATGAACAAAGAGAACAAAGATGATCGATCGATTCATAAACTTTCAGCAAACAAATTAGAACGATCGAAACATCCCTTTCCGTGAGAATAATTCCCCGAGAATTTAATACAGTCTTCCGTCCGCTGCGATGAAGCACGACGTAAACGCGGGAAACGGATCCTCGAGTTCCGGTCTCACGAGGACGAAAACATCAGAAACGCATTCCACCGCGAAGTTTTATACGACAGTTGGAATTGTTTCCCCTGTTCAAGGACGCGTGGCATGAACATTATTTCGCGCAAAGCACCGCATTAGCCGGAAGAAAGACGATCGGTATTAGGTCGCCTCGCGATCTTTGCTCCGGATGCCGATTCACCGAGACATAGTAATGGACTCTGGCTACTTTATGCTCCGTTCTCAACGACCGATCCTCTCGGAAACGATCCCCTTCCGTCGCGGGCGCAACGACTAACCCGGCTGTGAATTGATACTACGAACATTTGCTCAAGCTGTTTGGACGAGAGAAAGATCGTACTGGAAAAGCTTCTCTCGATTAGGAGCGCGCTGTGCCCCCAGTAATGGAAGATTGCATGTGTGTTCATGTGTGTGTGGACACTAGGTAACATCGCGATTTAAACCCATTTAGTAGGTTGGAACACCGGGTCCGAAGGTTCTCGTTAATCCTTTCAAGCGTCACAATTGATCCTTTTAACTGATAGTTTGAGTTGATTAAAAAATAGTGTTTTTTGGCAGGAAATTATCGAGTGATCAAATTGATGTATGTAATTATTTGTTGCTCAATGAAATTTGATAATTAAATTTTTAGGTTTATACTTTTTTATTGAGATAATGGGTACATCCAGAAGATACGTTTATTAGTTCATTGTTTTGTTTAATTATGTTAATAAAGTAACTTTCAATGAAAAAGGATAAATTGAAATACTAGGATATATTTTATTTATATTAAAATATCTTCTCTTCATGAAACTTGATTTGGAAAATCTGTTAGGTATGTGCATATACCAGATAAACCACAATAATGCTATATATAAACCACAATTATGTTTCTCTGGAATGTATATTACATGCCGTCTATTAACGTAATTCAACGTATATTACTGAGCTAATTTACTTGGATTACTAATGAGTTGCCGAATATTGTTAACGCGTGAAAATCACTCAAATTAGAAATATTTTAACTATTTAAAATTTTTTTCGATAATTAAAAAACAATATAATTTCAAATATATCTCAAAATACTTTTATTAATTCTACATTTATTCAATAAAATTATTCTTCATTCAGATAGATCACGTTCCATTCGAATTAGTTAATAATTAACTATGATTATTATTATATCTGATATCTACAAATAAATAAAAGGATACATTAATTAATAGATATTCAAAATAGCTTTATGAAATATTTGAAATAATTGTATCTTTGAAAAGAAAAACACGTAATACATTCATCATTTTATATATACCAATAGTACGATTCAACGAGAACACTCTGTATATTCCACAATTCTGGTCTTCCTGCTCATTGTTCAAACGCACAAACCCTCTCAATTGTTTTGCAAACTATACTGTCACAGTTAGCTCGTCGATGGCTCCGACTCGAACAGTTTTACGAAAGTTTCAGCCTATTCGCTTGTTCGGTCGATTCCCTTTCGCAATCGTAAATCGAGCGTCGCCTCACAGCAACGAAAACACGTAACTATACACGAAATAGCGTAGTAGAACGAGTCAGCCAACCAGTCAGCCGAAGCCAGAGTTAAATGGCTAGCTATGGAAATTTAATGTCACACTTTGGCCGCCTGTTACATTTGTAATTCTTCGAGTAATCGCGTGTTACAGACATCTCTAAAATCGTATATAATAGAATGAATTTATATCGATCGTAAACCATCTCCACCACGTTTCTTTTTCTTTTTCTTTTTCTTCCATCCTTATACGTCTTTCCTTTTCCTCTTAACTAACTGGTTCGCGCCACAAAGTGCCGTTTACCTTCGACTCTCTATTTTTCAAACAATTTTATCATGATAACGTTCCACCAGGAATCGACAACTACCGGTGGATAAAATAGGTTAAGAGTCTTAAGTCTTGAATTCCTTTGTGTTGTGCTTCGTTATGTGGAAAAATATGCTTCCTTTTTGGCTAACACTGAGCTATGAAATCTGTGTCAAGGATAATGATGGAACGTTAAATGCGGAATGAAGGTCTCTCTTTTGGCTCTTATGAAACTTCGTTTCTGAGTTGAGCGAATTTGGGAATAATTTGAAATGAGTTAAAATGCTTTTGCGTCACTTGAAATAATAGAAGAATTTGATTAGTATTAAAGATTATTATGTTTAACAGTGAGCGATATAAATGTTCAAATTGACATAAATAATAAAAATCAATTAGTCAATAAAAATTTTATAAATTTTCTGTAATTTATAAAATTGCATTATCCAAATGGAATAGAATTTACAGCTTTATTTTATTTCTTTTTAATAAGTCTTTTTAGAATATAAAGAATCATTTTTGCATATACTTTGCATGTACTTGCAAGCAACAATATTACTATTGTTTTATAGATTCTGATATCTTAGTTAACATTAATTTAAATCATTGATGTTATAACAAAGCTTCAATACGTACGATATTACAATATAGCGACTATAAATATAGTAACACGTTATTTCCACATAGAGAAGTTGCAGTGATGACGGTTGCATCTGAATAGCGAATGAAACTCTCGTGATGCGCAACTACGAGAATGGCAATTTCAACAATTCGCTAATTAATTGGCATAAGTGATAATAACTGATGTTATTACTATTGTCAATTTTAATCGCATAAAAGTTAATTAATTTTACATTTTAATCTTACTCGATATATTTTTCAATCTCAATCTTCTCGGAAATTCTATATATATGTAATTTTTTAATTATTTTTAAAAACAATACGTAGAATAATATACATATATCAAATATTACATAAGGAGGATTCTTGAAATTACAACGTATTCAATTTAACTATACTCAAAGTATTTACTTTAACAAATGTCAATATATTAACAATTCTTAACATTAATGTTGAACATTATATACAATTCTTTAAATTTACACACCAAAATTAAAAATCTACTCGTGCAATTCTACAATTTAATAAAATAGTTACTAAAATAACTTGAATAAATTTCAAACTGCACTTTAAAAATTAGAAACAACTAAAAATACTCTTTCAACTCGCATCACGAAAAATTCCACGATTCAATAATCCTTCTTTCTTTACAACGAGAGATTCCGACAATCTAATTCTTTAACTCTCAATGGTATATGGATATCAGTGCATTCCAAATAATTCAAAGTCTCTACCGGCCACACACTCGAATCGTTTTCAGTGTAACAATACACGCTCCCAACGGTCTCCAGGCAATCGAATTTCAGCCACTCTTTGTATCGCTCTCCTTTCATCATTTTTCCCCTTATTTTTCTATCCATCGCGTTTTTCCAGCGAGCAAGCCACATTGAGTTTACACGTAGATTCGTTTCTTTGCGCATCCCGCGGCGTTGTGTGCTCATGTATACACCATACCACCAAAACGTTCAAGCCACACGGAAAAGAGCGTAATAGGTCTTCCTTCGGGTTCTCAATGTAAATTTGCACATGCTCTCGCAGTTATCCGGCGATGGTCCACGCGTCTACACGTATACACTCGCAAGAAAGCGGCCACGCGGTTTCGCGTGTCCGTTTCTTCACGTCGAATTCTGGGAAAAATGTCCCCAATGAATACCATTAGGGTATTTGTAACTGTTATTGCGCTTTTAAATTATTTTTTCGCGTGAATTTTGACAATATCAAACTGAAGATAATCAATTTTTTCTTAAATTTTAATTTATTTATTGCAATTAAAAAATGTGAGACATTTATTTATTTTTTATCTTCATTTCAAAAAAATGATTCGATTTTTATATAGATATGTTTAGATTATAGTTAATTTAAATTTAATATTTTACTCATTCCTTTTTTATGTATATAACATTTCGTTTGAAAAAAAAAAGAATTGTATCGATAAGAAAAACATTGAATCAAAGACATTGAAAAACATTGAATATATTGAAAAATAGATATAGATGTTTATTTCAATAAAAATTCCGAAAGTCAAGTTAAGGAACATGGTAACAAATATCCTACGGCGTTGCAGTTTCAATCATAAAACGTCAAATTCCAAATTTTCTCACAGGATGGAAAAACCATTCCATCTCGCGTCAAGTTTTCGCGTTCGATCGTCTTTGTCGAATAACGAATCGCGTTGGACAAAAAGAACTCATTGCGTTTCATTGGATTTCGTAGAGACTAGCGGCGACCGAATTTGATTTTCCCGCGCAAATCTGTCGATCACGCGGTCTCCGCGATCCAATCGAGACTCCAATCGTTTTATTGTGAATAGCACGTGAACACGTATGTATACTTGTACCGATACACGCTTGATATTATATTTGTAGTCGAGAAGTATATTTCACTACGCTTTGCACTCCGAATCCAAGTGATACTGCACGTTTTAAACGATAAATATTCAAATTTACTATCAGAATCACACGTGTTTATAACATTCAGTCAATTTGTTACAACTTTAAATCAATTTCTACATAAAATGTACTCGATCGTTTCATCTAAAATTTGTTGATGAACAATTTTTGCTTGTTTAGAATTTTGTATATTAGTATAGTGAATTTATAGTGAAATGTAATAATTATTAATTGACAAAATTAATATCGAAATATTTAAGTATATTTTATAATTTTTATAATTTTTTTATATATTTGCTAATATTTTCAATTTTATAACACTTTTTATAACACGTTTGACATCGTTTTACTTCTACTCTGTTCAACACCGAAACGTGTCTTATTACTTTTTTAAATCGCGATGTACACAATTTGTCGGACATCACGGAAGTAGAACGATAGTCATTTTATGAGAAAGTAATAAAAAAAAATATATATATATATATTTATTTACATATAAAATATGTATATATATTTGGAGTGCAAAGAGTTCGTTTTTCCGGTGCAATTATATGTATATACACGAGTACATGTAAGACAAATGTATAGTTTACACCGAGTTAGAAATATAATAGATAAGTTTCATTTATTTTTCGATAATAATTCTATAAAGATACATAGGCTTTATTTTATGTTAGTATGCGTAGAAGAAATAGAAACATATATGAAAATATATATTTGCTTCTTTTCCATTTATATTTGTTACATATACATATGTACGAAATTTTATTATAAGTGCATGATTAATTGAAATACTGTACTTTGTAAATGTACAATAATTTATGTAATATTTTGAATGTATAATGTACAAATGTGTATTGTTTCGATAAAAGAAAACTGTTTTACGATTTATATAAGAGGATTGCTTACGAAGTACATTTTACATATGCTACGGATAAAAAAAGGATAATAAAGAAAATAAATATTGTAATCAAGTATATGTTTAGAATTATTTCTGATAAATCTGCAGAAGAATGAACAATGGATGAAGAAATTTTTGTTATTAGAATTTTGTCAAATTATAATTTTACAGTTATTCAATTTCAATAAATTTAAATTTTTCAGATATTATGTGATATTATTACTTTTAACAATTTTACTCAATAAATAATCCTAAATAACCTTTTAATAATTCACTTAAAATTAATTATTTATCCATAAAATAAAAATTATTTTTTAGAAAAAATTCTAAAAGTTGCGTTAATTATTTTCACATCTATTAATATTATTATTTTTATAACAAATAATAATTAATTTTTATCTACGTAAACATTTTATACATGAAAATTATATTTTATAATTTGTATTATAATTTATAATATAATATAATGAAAGAAATTATTTATTACAATTTTATCGCTTCCTTTCTTTTTTCCATACAAATATTTATATTAATAAATAATTTTCAAATTTATTTTTTAAATGAAATTAAAATTTAAAGTAAAATGCATCCGATAATCAGCAAAGAGAATGAATACATCAATTACGGAAATAAATAGAAATATAATTCACATTTGATTAAAACTATTTTCAGGAAAATCTTTCAAAGAAACGTGTGTTGTTCGAACATGATTTGCCCGCGAGAATAAATTATTTTGTACGGATTAAATTGGAATATTCGATAATTTTTAATATCGTTCCTTGTCAATATAATTTTTATCAACATTCCACGAATCGATCACAATCTCATGAAACATCGACGAATTTCTAAATTGTTAATCGATTCATATAAAAAAAAAAATCGACAAAATTTAAGCACTGAAACAATGTGCAAAAGCTCTCCATATTCAAATTCAATTATTCGAGCAATTTCAATCGTTCGTGAGTGGCCATTGCTCTCTAACTTTCAACCATTCGTGCACAATATAAATTATAGCTAGCGAGTCAGCGCATGTTCCAGCTCTTAAATCGATTCTATTTTCTCCACAGAAGTGTATCTTCGGGCTGGAATTGTCACGGTGATAATCAGTTTCGTAAAATCACGCAACTCGTGGAGAAGTGTCCTTTTCAGAGTTCGACCGGCTCGATGATATACGGGGTGTCCCATTTTTATCTATTTATGTAATCTTCACATGAACATTATTAAAAAGAATGTTTCAAATAGAACTTAACTCTATTTCAAAAACTATATTTTACGATCATCATAAATTAGATTATAACTGTAAAATTATGGACTTCAAACTAACTTCTTTTTTAATGGAACTATATATCTTCATTTAGTAAGACTAACTTTATTTCGTGACAAATTCAATGATCTATATAAGTTCGTTTTCCAAGATCATTCAATGTTATTTAATCCTTTGCTGATTGTTCTTTAGAATTTTCAATTTTTCTAAAATGAATAGAAGTGAATAGAATGCAATTAAATACATGAATTATGTTTATTAAATTATATTTATTTAAATTATTAAATAAAATTAGTACTAATAATTAAAAATAATAATAACAAACTGAACATATATGTATATATGATTTATTTTAAAAAAATTAATATAAATTATAAGAATGAAAAAATCAAGAATTCAAAGAAAACTCGAGACTGTGTCCAATCTTAATAATTTCTATTTATAAATCAATAATAGAACAATAATCAAAATAAATTTTAATATTAAAACTCGAAATCTGTAAAAGAATAAAATTTATCAATTCTAAATGAATATTTTCATTAAATATTCTCTTTTTGATATATTTATTATATCACCTCTCATACATTTTTTTCCTTCTTTCAGATATAAATAAATCTCACGATAATGACATCCGATTAGATTATAACGAGACACCCTGTATACACACGGGAGCATGTTCGCGCGTACGATCCCCTATACATTTTACAGCGCAGCAAGTATTCCCGAAGTCGGTTTTCACCCTCGATTCCGGATCGTAACGCTCGTATTTCGACGATGCTGACTGCGAGGAATCGAGATGGGAGAGGCATCGAACTGGCTAGGATATATCGTCGCTACAACGAGCTTCGATCACCTCGAAAGCTTTCCTCAATGGCTCCCACGCTCCGCCGTCAAGCCACGGTATAAATCGTGCCGTGTCTCTTGCCCACCGGAAACCTCGCCGCACTGATATTCTGCCTTCAAATTCCTCTCGCTAATCGAACGGAGATGCACGTTCGAACGTATATACTGTGTTACGCGTAAAGTGCTCCGAAAACTCGTTTTTGCAAGGTAAAGAGGCGAGCGTGTGATATACGCGAGTATCTAAAAAGGAGTGGAATTGGAGTTGGTTGTTGCTCGCCTTGTCAGTCTTTAACATACGATTTTTAATTCAAGAGAAAATTATATGACAAAATTGATGAGTTTATAAATTTTGTACGTCATTTTCTTCGATACTAATATAATATAATATAAGAAAGCTTAAATAAGAAATTATATCATTTCTTTTCATAAAAGAGTGATATATTTTAATATATTTTCTTCGACTTATATTTTTTATAATTTTATAATTGTTTTTTACTTCGTTATATATAATTTGAAAAACAACGAAAATATTATGAAGACTATATATTTCTTGTATATATCATGGATAAAAATATTGATTTTCAACATATTTGTTTTATTTTGATTGAGTTGAATTTATTGAATTATAGTGATCAATAATCGATACGAAGAGAAAACGTGAACCTCAATTTTATTTCGTGTCGTGTATATGTACAAATGATTACGAATCAACGATGAGTTACATATTCGAAACTTCCACTATCTATTTCCAATATATTTTATTAAATTCTAACTTGCCAATAACGTTTCTACTATTTAAAGTGCCTTTATTGACCTAGAATACTCTGTCGTATTTCGATGATACTTCCAACTCTTTCCGCTCCATCGTTAGAATTTTTCTTGGAAACTGGGTCTCATCCATATTACGAAACATCGTATACAATAGATCTAAATATCTCTGCTAATATGATTCGAGCACGAACAGACGAGTGAGGGACAAGAGGAAAAGAGAAGATATGATAAGAGAGACAAGAGCAAAAGAGGAAGAAAGATACATTGAAGAAGCGATTGCTGCGTGTGAGCACTTCTGAAGCTTTAATTAGCCATGGATCAAAGGTACGGTTAATGGAAGCCAGAGATGCCGATCTGTGACGGGGATGCACTTTGAGAAAAAGAATCGAAAGTAGCGGCGTAGATTTGGAACGAGGAAAGATTACGGTTTAAATATTCGAAACCAGATCATAGGATTCATCGATTTTTTTTCAAATATACGGAGGGACGATCAATATAGATGATCTGTTTTTTTGCAATGTGAATGAGTAAGTATTTATATGATTATATTTATAATTGTTACTGTTTGTAGAATAAATTAAATAAGTTTATATTTATTAATTTCTTTTTAATTATTAATAATTCTTTTGTCAGTTGGAATTAAATTATAATGAAGTTGAAATTTAATTAAATTCTTAAACATTTTTAATAGAGTTTAAATCAAAAGATTGCAACGGACAATTCATTATTTTCCTGTAACTTTTGCAAATTTATCTTGCATATAATTATCTTAATATAACTATGTATTAATAATTGTATATCTTAAGAGTTAAGTTTTATATCAAATAGTTTTAATCTCTTGAAGAAGAAAATAATTCCCTTTAATAAAATTCTGAAGAAAATACTTACTTTTATATTATGTACGTAACTTTATTCAATATTAAAATTAACTGTTCCTGAAATTTTTATACGATCAAAAATATTTATTTACAACTTTCATTTTATTTTTCAAATCGTAAATAATTGATATTAAAAATTGATACAAAATAGACATCTATGAATCATCAAATCTATTCCCATAAGTTAAACAATCGTACCCTTAGCCCCACACGTGCAAAAATCATACTAATTTCAGAAAAAGAGACAGGCCTGAGTTTCTATCGCTGGTGGTCAACTACTTTTAGAAATTGTCGGTCGTTTTATACGAGACGAATTGTTTTTCACTGGCCATAAAAGAAGCCGGGAAACGGTGGAAGGTACATAACGATAGTTCGTAAGAAGCCTCGTTTCAACGAGGAGTTGGCCCTTTTCATGGATCAGACTGGTCGGCTCCATCGATGGAAAGGGGATCGTTCCTTGTATATTTCTTTCACGACTGTGGCTTCGAACTTTACCACTGAATCAGCCCTCGGCCGGAAGATGTTCCAATGTTCGCTGATTCTTTCCCAACATCGAATCTCTCGCGATTCTGAGAATTCCGCCGTTGAATAAAGTACATAAAACCGGGAACCGCCATCACAGCGCGATGATTCGACAAAAAAAGATATATCGATTTCGGTTGTACCGGGATAGCTGTTGGATTCCGATTGAAAGTATCGACGTGGAGTACGTTTCGTAAATAGCTTTATCGCAACACACATTTACAAACTTTCTCGAGCACTTTGGCGAGTGCTAAAATAGATCTGACCTGAGCCATCAAAGAATATATGATACTTTGAATAAAATTTTTGTGTTTGTCCAATATCTTTTAATAAAGATTGCAAATGAATTTTAAAGAAATCGACGTTATATCCATAAAATTAAATATATTTGATTATAAAATGAGAAAATATTGAAATTGATAACTCATTTAGAAGCAAAATAAATTGAAACACTAGAGAAAATAAATTAAACGTTTAAAAGTCATATCGATTGTCATATATTATGACACGTGTGTAGATTTTTACCGCAAAACTGTTTAATTTTTATTATAGAGAGAAACTGGTTTTCGATTAAACGTAGATTGTACAAATAACGGATGATAAAAAATGTTGAATAGCTCATTTTGAATCGCGCAACACTTGTCCAAATCAATTTTCGCGAAAATCAATATTTGCGAGGATGTTGAAGCCCAGTTACTGTCAACGTAAAAGCATACAAATGATTGCGTTCGTTTGCAAACTAATCTTATTTTCAAAAAAATCTAACATTTCTAATCATTAAATAAAATCACTTCCGATAAAATTTTTATCGAGAATTTGAAGAATTGAATATTTCTAAAGCATTGCAGAATAAATTTTATTTTAAAAGATTTTATAATATAAAAAAAATTCAATCGATATTATCAATTATACTCCAAGCAGAATACTTTGTATACTTGTACATAAAGAAGTAACCAAAGTGAATAAATCCCTCCCTGACAGTTTTAAAAATAATCACAATTTGAAGTCTCCAATATTAGAGATAACACGCAATTTGTTGAATTCACATATCTATCTTTTCTATTTTATTATATTAATCGAAAATTTTATTTTGTCCATGACAAAAATACTTTTTAAAATTCCAAATTCTAAAAAATTTTAAATCTCGTTGTTTGCAAATATTAATATTAATTTTCTACATCATTTACACTTCATATAATAATTCATCAAAGATTCCCAAATTCCATTTCGCCATAAATTTCAAGAACATAAAAAATTTCACCACCACTAAATCTACGATTTCTTAGTTCTGCCAATATGAACCCTTTCCTTGCCTAACATTTCAGCCAACCAGTGAGCAGAGCCAGTAACCATCCTAGCAATCGAGTCAGCTGGCTCCATGACCACATAAAACGCCACCTATCGTCGGCAGATTGGAAATAATCGGAATAAAGTGATTCCCCGGAATAATAGTTGGGGTCCTCCCTCTGTCCTGATTCTCGAATATGAGGTAAGAGAAACGAGGCTGCAGGAAGGAAGAGAAGAAGCGAAAAAGGAAGAAAAAGAACGAATCGGGAAATGTCGGTGCAGAATCACATTGTAGCATCCAGGTCAACAATATATGGATATGCCATTCCACTATTGGGATAGATAATGGAACGTCGAATAAACAAGTGAGCGCACGAAAAAAAAAGTAAGGATTCAGTATTATGATTTTATTTTGCAGCATCATTCGTCATTATACGCTTTTCTCCCTCATTTTTCCTCTGGATAAGATTTCTTTGCATTATTTATTTCGAAATGACTAACGATTGTTATCTTTAATGAGGGAATATGTATTTTCGTGTTTTCCGTGTTGAGAGTTATAAATTTTATGAAAGGAGAGTATGTATTTACGCGAAGTATCAAGAAATTTAATTCCACATTTCAAAATTATTGTTCATTTTATAATCAATTATTATTATGAAAATGTGCAGAATGAATAATCAACCATTCTATACATATTTCCAACAAACAGTATAGCATAAAATTACGAATAATAATTGTAGAAAGAAAATCTATTTTCATAAGCACATACACCAGAAATAATTAATACTATTAATTAACACAATTACTTTTTCTAAAATGCAAATACAAAATTTTAAATTTCCAACATATCGATATAAGAATCAGATATGAGAATTCATTGAAAATCACGCTTTTAAAACTTAAGACAAACTTTACAATGAACAATAAAGAAAAGAATAAAAAAAAAAATAAATAAAAATAATGAAATATTTATAATCTCCAATATTGAAAGAAAGAACAACATTGAATTTCAAACGACACATAAATTAATACTACAAGTGGATAATACTCCCGATCAGAAGTGTCCGCAAGAAGTTGGTGTAGCGACGAGTACTTATATACCCGTCTTACTTCACTCTTGGATTAAGTGCTATATTCAGAAGAAGAGTCGGTTCTCGGATATTATTAATGCGGTAAATTACTCAGCGAGTTCCGTTGCGTCTTCGGCTCCCTTCTTTCCACGATATTCACTATTTCCTCGCGCATCTTTCTCTCGAGGGGGTGAAGCATAAATTTATAGCCGCGCAAAAGGCGCACCGGGGAAGGGGAGCGGGAGGAACACCTCCCCTCGTTTCGCATAATATCTGTCGGAAGTGAGGGCGTGTAAACCGGCGCGTTGCTCATCGCTCAAACGATGACAAGTGATGCTGACTGATGTTCGCCGCCTCCAATCGCCTCCTCTTCCTTCTGGCGCCCGACGCCCTCGATGCTCGCGAGAGGAAACGGCCTCTTAATGGAGCGTGCCGTGGAAAAGGCGCTCAGATCCAGTGCAAAGCGTAAACGCGACATCATTTTAAGCATGTGCACGCGTTTCTGCTTTAAAGGGGGAGACGCTTTGACCTGTGTGGAGCCTCGAACGAGGTATACGTATCATTTTAGATCTTGAAATTGAATATGGTGAGTTTTAATTGGAACGATACAGATTTGTTTTTGAGCGAAATTAGAGAAAGATTGTAAAGGAAGATCGTATGCTTTCTAAACAAACGTTTATTATTCTGTGATGCGTTCTTTTTCTTGGGTGTATTGCATGTAGATGTGAAGTGCAATCAGTGAATGTTAAATCGTTTTAAAAATGTTATTATCTTTTACAAAATGACACGAGCAATTAATCCATGTAAAAAATTGTATATAAAAAAATCAATTCAATCATTGATGTATTTGAGAGGAAAAAATTGCTCGTCGAATATTACAAAATTCTTTCGTAATAATTTCTTGTTTAATTTTATCTGCAATATGTGCCTCAGTTATTGATTGTATTCTATATATAAGTTTTAATATTTTACAGATTCATAAAAAAGTATTTAATTTGCCATAAGGCTTAAAACAAATCCGATCGACATATATATTTGCATTCATATTTGTCAGAAATATTAATAACTGAACTATCTCTAAAAAATCGTCGGCACAAAGTTTTGAAAAAAATTGAAGCGTTCCCAATAAAATAGTTTGTGCATCGTTTGAAAATAAATGAATGAAATAGAATCTCGGAACCGTCCCTATTTCTGAAATTCTTTGCAGTGTACGTTCAAAAAAAAAAAAAAAAAATGTAGATCCGTTTCTAACGAATCAAAAAGCTAGAACGATAGTTTTATTTCATACTTTCTAGTGATCAGAGAATTGTAAAAGTGGATTGCTGCCAGGCAACAGGTTCGCTGAATAAATGACCTAACTTTTTTTTTCAAATAGTTTGTGTCGATAAAAAAAACGTACATAACGTATGTATGGAAATGGGTGGGGCACACTGTTATATCCACGATTGAAAAGCTAGCCTCATCGGGTCAAAGGTTCAAACGATATGAGCATCCATTTTATCGTGTCGTTACACTTGAAATATTGTATTTTCTTTTTTTTTTTTTTTTTCGGAAAATTCAAATTCAGTAAAGCCTCAAGTTTACCACCAATAAATATTGGAAGATTTAATGTATGTACCATTGATGCTACATACAGGATATGCCAAAAGTGTAACTTGGAGACCAAATCCTTTAAAATAGAAAAAAAATTTAATTTTTCTTGCAAAAGTAAAATTTGGATAATGATGTGGATAAATATTTGTGAAATTGGACAATATAAATAATATTTTTATAAATAATAACGTTGGAAATTTGTCATATTTAATTGATTTAATTTTGAATTATTTTAATTTTGAGAAATTATAACATATTAATAAATATAATAATATTACTTGAAAAGTATTTATAATTAAACACAATAATATTCATTTGTAAAAGTGAAATTAATGTCAACGTAATAATTATTTTGTTTTCCATTTTAATTATAAACTAGCAATTATTCATATAAAATATTAAATAAATCATTTTCACATGCTCTACCCTTAAATATTGTTGATTTCATTTTGTATTATTATATAATTTCTCGTTAATTAAATCTTCTTTATAATAAATTAAATTGTGTAATAATTTTCATATACAGACTAATCTATCTTTTGATTCATTAGTGCTTTCATATATATATATTTATTATATATATATAATCGCAATTAGTAAAATTTATAATCACTTATACTTTCCAACCAATAAATTATATATAAATATATAAATTATTCGAAAAATTTTAATACATACTTTAAGTTTAATAATATCAAATTAATTAATTGATATTCACGATTATAAATCAAATAAAATATTTTAACGTTTCATAGTTTCCTATATTAAGATTATATTTTTTTTCTTAACAAATGTTACTTCATCATGATCACTTTGAACTTCTTATCGCTTCCTTTCGAATTAACATCATTCAACGATTATATTATTGTTTTTTGTTTGAAATGAATTCAATTCATTCAATGATTCGCTCTGCGAAGTTATTCGAGAAACTTTCGAGCAAGATAAACCAAACATAGCGCGATATGCTATTTACGAAACTGCTTGCCCATGTAAAAGTATATGGTTTTTTACCGTGATATCCGGGATGAATCTCGAAATCGGTTTCAACGAATGCTCCCTGAAAATGATTAATGTCCTCAAAAATGAAGAATGTAATAGTTCGCCGCTTATCCTCGAATCGTTTTATCTCGTTAACGGTAGGCAACAAAGTTTCTGATGAAACGTTTCAAAATGAAATTCCATTTGTTCCACTCTTTTTGTTGAAAAAGAACGAATAAAGTTACGGCAAACGCCAGTTCTCAACGAATACGATAAATTTTAACGGCAACGGCTTTTAATGCCATATTAAAATTATCCTTGCATGCTAATATCAGAAACTTTAATGCAAATTTAATTTATGAATATATTAGGATAAAAATGTTATGTTTTATTTAACGAATTAATATTTGACAAAGATCGAATAAAAAATTAATGAAAATATACATAAAAATAATTATAAAAACGAAAAATATGAAATCTATTATTTGAATCAGTTTAATAGTTTTAGTATTGGATTTTCAACACTTTAAAATATAATAGAACTATCAATATTCCTAATAATTTATTATTACGAATTTAAAAATACAATACTAGCATTGAAAAAAAAATATCTATATACTTTGAAGAATTATTATTCTGAAAATATCAAAGAAATCTATTTCGATTTTCCGTAGTTCAAGCAGTAATCTTCAAATCCGAACGAACAGCAGTTTACAAAAATCTTCAATATCGTAGTCCTCTTTTCTACGATTTGCACGAGATACGTATGAACCATTAATACAAGTCTCTATATTCTAGTTTATACAACAAACTTACATTGACGAAGAAAACTTGTTTATTCCTTTTTTATTTCCACATTAATCAAATTATCCTTCGTCCAAAAACTCTATCACGCGTAGATGTATTATATTCGAGCGTATAAATTAATCTGGAAAACTGGAAATTATGGGCATGCGTCAAAATTCTAGGGAATCAAGGTGAACGCGTTCTAGGGGAAAAAATTTCCCGAACGAAAGCACGTAACTCGTGGAGAAATTCGCGTATGAATCAGAATTAGAATGAAAAAAAAAAGGAATACGCTCAAGAATTCCCACTCGATTTTCTCTTACTGGCCCGTTCACCGATTCACAATATTGGAAATTCAGCTCTGTTTGCCGATGTTATGTACTTGCCGTGCGTAATTCGTTTCACGCCGCGTTCGTGCTCAAAGCTTCGCGTGTTGCCGCGTCGTATAAATTAAATTTTCGAATCGCGATACGATCGATTTGTGTCTCGTGCACTCGCCTCTAAGAATGTGTCAAATTAATTTTAATACGACGAATCACGTTCGTTTTATGTGGATTTGTTGATGTTGTATTAAGGAGTAAAGGATAGAGGGGATGGGAGAGAAGAGGAAAAGAAGTGGATAGGAAGATGGAAATTAATTTAGTTTATTAGAAGTTCAATTCTGTGAAATGAAGTTATTTCCCTTGCTAATTGTTGATTTAATTTCTCCGTCATTTAACCTCTTTCTTTAGTGTTTTCTTCTTTCCGCCTCTTTACGGAATAAATGAGTGAAACGTGTAGAAAAAAGAAATTAGGAATTAAAAATATTATGAAACGTGAGTTTTTCGTTAATTAAGGAGTTTCAATGCTGCTTTAATAAAATAATTAGTTTCGTGCCGCTTGATAATTTAATAATACATGTGATTTATTTTAAATAAAGTGCATCGAAATTGTGGAAAAGAAATAAGAAATAAAGATAAAAATGTCTGATCAATTAAAAAACAATACAAATCTTTCGTTTTAATATCATATTTTATTTCATAATGATATTGTTTCAATAATTGGTTTATAAATATATTAATCAAGTTTTTTTTTTGATTCGTTTCTCCTTGTCTTTTGGAGAATAAAATTATAATTAAGTTAATATATGAATTTACAACCTGATTTTATCTTTATCTTTAAAGTTGCAAATACAGTGCATACATATTTTCTACATGAAAATATCTTTAATATCTTGCAAGTGTTTATTCTTCGTGAAACAAAACCTTTCATCTTTGATCAATAACAATAGAACACAATTACTCTATCTTTCCCTTGCGCGTATTCGAGCGAATACTTATCAATATAATAATAATAATTATATTCATCAAAGAGCTATTTCATAAAATTTTCATAATTATAATTCTCTAATTATCTGTTGTCCGTCGTTTCAGATACTTTAATATATCGTAAAATTGAACTCGTATAAATGGAGGAAGAAACAATATCGATGAAAAGCATTCAATGGTTAAAACCAGATTTCCGTTATCGTGATATTGGTTCTATCGCTATCTATCGTTTTAAAGCTAAGCTATTATTAGCGGATAACGTTGTACGTGAAACCGACCGATAGATTATTTTTGAAAATCACAATTGTTACGAAACTGTGTAAAATATTATTATTTTCAAATTATATCAATACGATATATTATTATTTTTCTCTCTAATGAAATAAAATTTTAAATCAAATAAATTTTAATAATTTATTGTACAAAACTTTCTTCTATTTGATAATTTAATATCTCGTAAATTTATAAAAGTAGAAAAGTTTTCTCCTCTAAGCTTCTTTCAGAAAGTTTTTTTTAGAAAGAACGTAAGACTTAAAGAAATAATTCTGAAGATACCGACTCCTAAAAACTTTTAAAAATACACAACAATAAGACACACTTTTTTACCTCGAACACGGTACAATAAACAGAAAATCAATCTCACAGATAGATAATTCCTTGAACAAACATCCTTATAAAAGGATGCTATTAATCGTCTCCTTTTTTTTTTTCACTCTTGTTAATACACGTACATCCGTCATCAGTTTTATCCGCTCCACTTCTTCCGTTTCCGTACATCCTTTTCTCTCTCTCTCTCTCTCTTTCTCTCTCTTCCTTTTCGCGACACTGCGATTAATACTCCGTAAAAACCGTGCCGGAAACGTATCGAATCACTCGACCAACGACTACAACGACCGTTTCTATCCCATTGTCGCACATCGAATAATTAATAACGAGAGGAAATACGTTACGTTGGAGAGCCGGCTAGAAGAGAAATACAGGTAAATCGGTGTCGCGTGGCTTGATAAAACCAGGATTGTTTTATATCGTACGTAAGCCCCCGAACCACGTCGATCGTTAAACGGATTATTTAACGTATATACAGCCATGAATTTGCCCGCTTATGCGGCTGCGGTCCCCGTACGTATTATAACCGCAACGAACGTGACCCCCTCCCTTTCAAATCTCCTCCCCCTCCTTCCCTCCCCCCAATTACCGTAATCGATGTTTAACGTTTATTGTCGAACTGTGTGTATACGACTTTTGATGTCCATAAACGGAATCACGAATATTTGGTCAAGATCAGCCAGGATGACGAATTTTGAGAATAGTTTTACGTTGTTCGTAAAAATGTGGAACATTCGCGAAGGATGGATTCTGAATATCAAAAAAAGGAAGATGGAAAAGGTTTATATACACATATGTCTGTCAAGGGGTTGGTTAAGGAGGTGGAAGTATTTTAAGTATTTCGCGGTAGATGAAGCGAGGTAGGAACAGAGTGCAAGGAGGATAGAAGAAGTCTCGTTCTATTTCTGTCTCGCTTCGTCCAATGGAAACGAAAAACAATTCGGAACTATGAATATAATGGATGCGAATTTATTTATGGATATAATGAGAGAGAGAGAGAGATTCGTTTCGAGTATTATTTATCTTGAATTTCTTTTCTATAAAAATTGAATAATTAATTTAAATCGTCTAATTTTAAATATTGTCTATCGAAGAAAATAGTTCTTCCAGAGTCGAGAGCTTCAAACTAATTCTCATTAGTGGTGTTTAATCGTATAAAAAACGCATTAAGCAACACGAAAGGTTTTGGTTTCCATTTGCTTATTAATTCATTAATAATAAAAAACACGCGCGAGCGCGCACAATGAAGATTTCTACGAAGCATTAATCTACATAAGTAATATATCCATTTAATCAATGGAGTTAAATAGAAATTAGGTATAAACGAGATGAAAATAAGATTACACAGAGAAAATTTTTCGTTGATGAGGTTGGAATAATTCTACCATTTATATTCATCAGACTGTGTGACCAGTCTAACTAGCTTTTTCCTTCGTCAAATTTCGAAAAAGTAGAATTTCCCGTAATATTTTATTATTCTTTTTCATATTAGAACAGCTCGTACACTCTTGCTCAATGTATATTTGATTCTTTATCTTTCTAAAATACGTAAGTTTACGCGTGACTAGCTACTTTGCTAAGGAACCAACGTTTCGACGAGACGTCGTCAGAAGGAATAAATAATTCTGAGGAACGAGGTAAAACGTCACGGTAAATGCAAAGATCGATCGGGCTTATGGCGTACTTTGCGACGGGAGCCATTTCGAGTTTACTGCCGACTGAGCGTCCGTACGATTTACTCCGATTCTATTTGCGATATTACAAAGACGAATTTCATTGGGTCTTTGATGTCCAAGAAAAATTACCCCGAGGATGAACCATCGTTCTTAAATTTAAATAAAAATCATTTCAAGATATTTGTATGGTGTATATATATATATCTTTAAATATGAATCAAGAATTACTGAATCAAATTTACCACTGCTCCAATTTATTAACATTGGAAATTTACTCGTGCTTCCTTCCATTTTAAATTATTCCCAACACTTCGCTATTCTATATTAACTTTTCCAAAAAAAGATGTTTTGACTACAACTCTGTAATTCATTTTTACCCAATTAAGTAAAAGCATCTTAGCAAAGCATCTTTTATCTTTACCTTTCTTATTCATACCTAACCGCTAAACTTTTTATCAAAACCAATAAACGCGAAAAAAATATATTTTCTCGCTGCTGTGATGGCACGTTTGGCAAGGAACGTCGCGGCGATAAATAAAATAATCGAGAGGGTCGATGCGAGACAGTTTTCACGGATGGGTAAAGCTGATACAGAACGAATATACAGCGAAGTGGGTGCATCTTGAAGAGACACGGATGCCGATCTCGAGGAGAGAACAGAAGAGGACATCCGGGGTGCAGCAGCGAGAAGCCAGCCGGGGAATTGGAAGCGAGCGAAACGGAGAATCGAGTCTCGATGCACTGCGGAGACAGCGTAAACCATCGGTCTTGCCGCGGTTTTCCAAGATCCTCGAGTTTATCTCGGGGAGTTTATCTTCACGAACGGCAGGCAAGCGATCTAAGTTTCATCCGGCCCGTCAGGACTCGGGGCTATTCGGCTGTTGGTTATCTTTCAGTGGTGTCAAGAGTCTTGCGCCCAGCGCGGCCCTCGATAACGCCCTTTTCGCGTAGTTACACGACAATCTATCACGTTACCAAAAACCTACTTTGTACTCGTGCATAATGTTCGTGTGCGAGCACGTTATTGAACTTGTACGTTGAGCAGGGGGGGAGGGATGAGTATGCTACAAGTACATAGTTCGTTATCGAGGCGAAGATTCGGCTACGTGAATTTCAGAAGATCTGATTAAGGATAAATTAATCGATTGATATTGGGGGGTGTGTTTGAGTGTGCGAAGAAGGATTTATTCTTGTTTGAGGATTAGAGATCAGAGTGAACTGTGTTGATTCGTTTCGAGAATTTTTTTGAGAAGAATTAATTAACAAATTCTCCAACAATGAAGTTGCAGGAAGAAAGAAGAAATTATCTATTTTTGAAGTTGAATACACGTTCTTTGTATTACTTTGAACTTTTGTATTCACAGATAGACAAATTTTAGACTTGTATATTTACGTTTGCCTTCTGTTATCGCGTTCAAAGCAGTACAACAACGAGAAGAATATATTTGGAATCGTATTCGAAAATTTCTTGGAAGAGAAGAGTAAACACAACACGAGGTTTTATTGCTGTATAATATTTAAATTGTCCAAACTCTCTTTTTCAATTCCAAACCCATAACCCATCGTTACAAATAAAATAAAATTTAAACCCTTACCCAAGATTCTGGCATGTGCAGAATCAAAAAGAAGAACACAACGATTGACATCGTTCGTACGTAACAATCGCAGACGATAAAAAACGTATCGAACATTCGGCTGGAACAGTGGCTGAACCTGAAGAAGGTATCCGATAGCCTGCCATTACGAATGAATGGACAGTGCGGAACGTCAGAGTGCAAAGGGGGTTAAATTTGCTTTCTTCGGCGCGGTCTCCTTTCCAACCGATTCAAAGGCATCGACCCCGTTAGGGTCCTCGAGTTATTAGTTATCAGCCGTTTCCCACGGCGTTGTCAATGTTCCCTCTCATCCCGTGGATTATTGATCGGCCGTTCGGAAGATTCCTGGCACCGTGGGTCATTTCTGTTAGACTGCTCGTCCAGCAGGAAACGGAGTGGTAGTTATCCCCGGAAAAGAAGATCGGCCAACGAACTTATCGATTGTACTTTCTCAACTCGGTAGGCGTCTGCTGACTATTGCACACCGGATCAAAGGTACTCCAAGGCCCACCGATCCTCGTCAAATCTCGTCGTGTCTGCCCAACAGACACTCGTCCTCTCTTTGTCCGCCCCCCTTTTCCTTGTATGGATAATACAAGTATTTCGAGTAATCGTAGCGAGAAATAATCTGATCATATCGTTATTCCTGAAATTAATCAATTATTAATAAATTATTCTGTTTTCAGAACGGAAAAGAATCATCGAGGGTTCAGATGTTTAAGAAGGGATATTCTAATTGTTGTAAAACCGAGTGGAATCCAGTGGAACACAATAGTTTGGTGTTTGTAGTTTCCCAAGAGATGTGCTCTAAAGCTGACCGCGGTCAACGGGAAAACAAGTAAGTGGTAATTTTATCACGATAGGTTGGATCTCGTGGGATAATCGGCATACATTAACGTCACCGTTGACGTGAATTCGAGATTTGGAGCATCGACCGCGATGGAAACCCTCGAACCACGAATAAGTCCGCCCGTTCGAGTTAAGTGTACACGAGTCATACTCGAACGCGTTCGAAATGGTCATCTTCCGCTCCGGTAAACACGGCGAAATGTTGATCCATCGAATCTTGGTCAACCGGTGGGCGTAGAAGATCGTGCTTAGACTTTAGGCGTGCTCGTTTCGCGTGAAAGCCACTGATTATTCTCTTTGTATCCGCTTTGGATAACTATCCTTTGTTCTTTAAAATAAATCTGTGAACCGAGAGATGTGGAAGTAAAGGTTAGGCAAAATAAAGTGATAAAGACGGAGCTTCGAGTCCATTAATCGAAGAATTAATTGTTCACTGTTCGACCAATAATAAGAATTAAACGGCCTAAGTTTAAAGATTTAAAGATATTTGAAATCCTCCACGATAGAACAGATTGTTTAATTTATTTTAGAAAAGTGAGGTACATATTTCTTTGGATTTAATAGATTATTCGACAATTTACATCGATACATTTTTCATCGAATAAGTATACTCCGAACGATGATATTTAACTAGCTATTCTAAGCGTTGTCTGTCGATAGTTTTAAAAATATTTTATCAAAAGAAACACTTGGACTGAAATTGTCTCCGTTTCCAGCCTCCATCTCGCAATCGAGGATGAATCAATGATTCATCCTCCGATAGACAAGACGACAGACAACTTCAGAAACTTGGAGAAACATTAACGTATAACAAAAGTTGAACTAGTTGATCGGATCGATCGACCCGCATATCGTTCTTCTCGCTGAGGGGGGAAAAAGAAACTATTGATGATTATACATTCTGCTGAGAAAAACGATGTCAGGGGTTATAGAAAGGAATCGCTTGTGCTTCATAGACACATAATAGTGCGCGCCAATTATATTTAACACGTGTATTAGACCCACGAGGTTAACGATAACCTCGTAAATATAGTACCGAGTCTCTGGTTTTATTCATTCTAATGTGGCTCGTATGGAGGGAATAATGAGAAGAAAAAAACGTAGAATCAAGAGGGTCCATCGTTATACAGGTACTGTAATATAATAATTTAGATATCAATCTTGTTGTTCTATTAGAATCCATTTAATAGGAAAATAAGAATAATTAGTAATTACAGAATGTTGCATTTGTGCTACTTGTTTTAACTATTTATCATTTTTCTTTATTTGAGTCAATAATACGAATTATATTGTTATATATATTATTATACAGTAGAGATAGTTCAAATGTATTATTTCTTCCCTTTTAAAATAATAAATAATAAACAACGTAGGTGTACAGAATAATAATTTATATGTTAACACGTTCTACTTTCCTTCATTCAAAAATTTGCAAAATATAACGTTTTTTGCAATTAACTATGCAGAAAAGAAAGCTATTTTTTTCCTTCCTCTTATAAAAATTCCTCCTGAAAGGATTGAATAAAAGAATCGAGGTATAAATCAAATCAATTGATTAATCAAAAAGTTAATTGCAAGATAATTCGATACGAAACTCGTTAGCTGTAAATCGATCGTTCCCAAACTCTAACCATAACAATGTCGTTCGTGCTCTCTCTCTCTCTCGCCCCTTAATCCACAACTTGGAGAAGAAACTAAGAAAAAGAAACGATTACCACTTTATTATTCGCTATAGCTTTGTCGAAGGAACGAGGTTAATGGGTGTTGTACGCCTCGACAAAAACCGCGACGAAACTGTTCTATAGAACAGGAATCAATGCGAATCGAATCCTGCTATCCTGAATTCGATACCTAATCGCGAAGTAATATTCCACGCAGCTTCGGAATCCTGCCCCACATACTGAACTTCCCCAAATGGATTCGAAGCTCGTTCTCGAACATCGGGAATCGCGCAATCTGCATTTTTCCAAGGGATTATCCCCCATGTTCCCACAATATCGCCCCGTTTTCCACAACGTGCACGGAACACGATGATTATTATCGTTCCCTAATCGCAAACAAATTGAACGTCGACGATTCCTCGAACGATCCATTGGCTGTTGTTTCCGTGCATGAACGGATTCCGTGCACGTTTATACGTTTGTACATTGGATGGAGTGAATTTATTTTATTCAGAAAGGTGAAAAAAAAAAAATTCGTTTGGAAAAGAGAGTTCAGAATTATTCCTTTCTTTTTTTAATTTTTGTTTGTTTTAATAGAATCGTAATTCGACAAGGGATATGAGAACGAGAAAATGCGTGGAATTATTGTATTTTAGTTTTTTTTAATATGAGTTAATAATGAGTAATTAATTATTATTACAATCTCGAGGATTTTATAATGTATTTTCCGTATGTTTTTAAACAATTTTTAAACGTTTTTAAAATTATTTAATCTCTTTTGTAACATTCTTGATATGTTAATTGTAATAATTGAATCGAAACATCTTTATTTTATTGTGAAATGAAATTAATTAAATAACGTTATTATAGTCTTTTTTGATATAAAAAAGATATAATTTAATTTTACCCAACTAAATTTTTTTTCTCAACTAAAAATATTTAAGGATGAATAATTTTTAATATTATTAATACTTTCAATATTATTTTCTTTTATATCTAATGTAAATTTATGATACTTTTTTTATCTTTCATAATTTAGAAAGTGGAAAATGTAAAATGGAAAAAATAAAGCTTTATAAATAGAAAGATTAAATATTTAATTAGAATTATTCAGTTATAAAATAATTATAAAACACATACTTTATTTCAATTTATACATTTTTGATAAAATATATAAATTATTAATTTTTATAAATTTATTAATTTTTTTATTTTTAATGTTTACAATAAATAAATAAAGCTTTAATAATAATAATAAATAAATAAATGAATCTTTAAAGTTCATTGTGCTGCCATCTAGTAATAAGTTTACGTATTTCTAATTTAGAGATGAACTTCTAAAGTTCATTGTGCTGCCATCTAGTAATCTACAATTTATGTATTCCAAAGTTAGAGATGAACTTCTAAAGTTCATTGTGCTGCCATCTAGTAATGAATTTATGTATTTTTAATTTAGAGATCAACTTATAAAGTTCATTGTGCTGCCATCTATTAATGAATTTATGTATTTCTAATTTTAAAAAGAACTTCTAAAGTTCATTGTGCTGCCATCTAGTAATGAATTAACGTATTTTTATTTTAAATACAGTGGAGATAGTTATTTACATTCTTCGAACATTTATTTGGTTAGTTTACGAGTTTTTAAAGTGTATTTATTTAATATAATAAAAATTGATAGAAAAATGAAAGTTAAAAAATGAGTGACAATCGCTTAAGAACGCTAAATTATTTGTATCATTGAAGTTTATATTCTTCTTTTAGTATTAAATGAATAAGGTAGTGAATTCAATTTTTTGTTTACACTGCTTATTGTTGTGGAGGGATGTATAAAATATTGTGTAAATACTGTATACATATAAATTTGTTGGGAGCACACAATAATTGGATTTGATTTGCTTTGGTGAAAGGAAATTTAAATGGATGATGAGTGATTCTGATGATACAGATGTTTTGCTCTTAATTCCACCTGACCTATTCCTTGTACCGTCATCTTCAGAATCTGATGTTAGTTCTGATCGAATGAAAACAAATTATAGTAGTAAAAAAACTGGAGTAATATCAGAACTTGTGGAGCATATGCAATCATTAGAAAGCAGAATTTTTGCTATTGAATCCAAAGACACTAGTTTAGATGTTACTTTTCTAAATAATTCATTGGATTCACAAATTGAAAATAATTCAATTGCCAAATTTAGGCAGACATTACCTAAAACTAAACTTTCTGTAAGTGAGAACTGTAGCTTACAAAACACACCTATAAAACCTCGTCAATCCTTATCTGTTCCATCAACCCCTAATGGTAATTCATTGCCAAACCATATTAATTTTTGTCAAAATGATATAAACTTGGGCAATCATTTTTTTGTGTCTACGGCTACTAACGTAACTAATGCTAATAAACATGATGAAAATAAGCATGGTACTTTAATATCCCAATCCTCTGTGGTGGTTTCTTCTGCTTGCAATGTGGGTTTTCCGCATGTTAATGTTACATCTTCTGGAGGGAAAACTTATTCTCATCCAGTTAATTGTAGAAATACAGATAATATATATGTTAAGCCTTCTGTCAATCAATTGCGTTCAATACCATCTACCTCAACTTTACCTAGCACAACAGAACAACCACAGTCAAGTTCTAAAACTAACATACCAGAAATGGAACTCTCTGAAGTTGATGAATTACTTCAAGAGATGGAGGCTACTGAATTAGAATTGTCAAAAAGGATAAACAGGGTTTCTATGCACCATTGTCTTAAGGAACAAAATAATGTATTAACTAATGATAGTAATGACAATTTTAAAAAAGGATATAGCAATATATATAAAAATTCTGTAAATCGACGATTGGAATTTAAATCACAAGATTCAAATGAATCTCATGATGTTTTATCAGTAAAATCTAATAAAAAATCTGAAATCTTTGCCGATATATCCTTACCATACTGTGATTCATTCCATATAAATGAGACTGATAAAATGATCTCAGAATTTAAAACATGGGAGCAAAGTCAAGTTTCAAAGATTGGAGAAGTAGAGCACACAGATACAAATTTAAGCAGTATTGATAAATCAATTGCAAAAGCAAATGATGTACAAAATAAAGAAATTACTCAACAAATCCCTTTAAGTATAGATAATGTAAATAATATGAATTCAATGAATCTGCATAATACAGAAATATGTAATGTGCATAAAAAGATAGATACTTCATTGCATGATGAATCAACACAATGCAATACTGCAACATCAACAAAAAGTACAGAATATAATGTATTGCATTTGCCAGAACCTTACAAAAGTTTACAACAACAAAATGGAAATTTAGAACATATAAAACAAACATGTGATGTGACAAACAAACTTGTTAAAAATATTGCTCATGCCTCAACAAATACAGATTTTTTATCAAGGTATTTTTTATTATAATAATTTTATTTATTATAAATGTTTATATATAATTAATGTGAAAAATTTAGTATCATAATTAATAATATGGTTTTATTTTTATCCTTATAGAAGAACATTAGCAAATCCCAGACTTTTGTCACTATCAGATTTTTGGGAAAATAATGGTAACAAAACACAAGAAGAAATACATAGAATCAAGTTAGAAGAAGAAAAATTTCGACGAGAGGTATATGAAAGTTTATTATTAATAAATATGTTTAATTATAAGATATTTCATTATAATATTTTTTATAGCATTGTGAACATTTAATTCAAGAACTCCAAAAACGATTGTTAGAGCAACAAGAGAAAGTTGCAGTAGCGCTTAGAGTAGATAATGAAAAAAATGAGTTAATAGCACAATTTCATAATGCATGGTCTAAATTAAAGCAAAGAGTGCATATATTAGAAAATGAATACAGTGCTTTACAGACAAATTTTAAAAATGTAACGGAAAAACATCAATTAGAGATTTCTGAATTTCAATTACAAATCAAACGATGTGAAGGCGAATTATCAAAAGCTTTAGATCTTGCAGCTGGATATAAGGAAAAAAATGATATTGCAATGAAAGAAAAAGTAGAATTATTAAAAAATCATGCCGACGAATTGGAAAATTATAAATCATTTGTACAAGAAGCGGAAAATAGATATGAAAAATTGAAAATGGAATATGATAAATTAATAGAAAAAAATCAACAATCTGAAGAAACATTAAAGACTCTTCAACAAGAATTAGGAAAGGAACGATTAAAAGGTGGAGAAGTTAGAAATGAAATGGATGTTATTCATAAAGCATTAGATACTTGTGAAGCTGAATTGATTGTACTTAGACAAGAAAAAGAAAACTTACAATTGAAAGTAAGAGAAGAAAATGGTAGAAATTCAATTTTAGAACAAAAAAATGCGGCGTTACTTTCAACTCTTGATGATGTCAAAAAAGCTGAGGTAATAAAACAAATAATATTTTTTGGAATTTACAAGTATTAATTTGTGATAATTTTTATAGAAATTAGCTAGGGACGAAACAAGATTTCTTGCAGAGCAAAAAGAAAAAATTAGATGTGAATTACAAGAAATTTATCAAAAACAAGTTGATGAAGTAGTAAAAGTTAAATTGCAAGAGTTTCAAACTCAACTTGATGTTGCTGAATCAGAATTTCTTGAGGAATTAAAAACTAGACAACAAGTTATTGCTGAATGTGCAGCTAGAAAAATTAAAGATATTATAGATAAGTATGTTTTCTATATTCTCATGCTAATTTAAAAAAAAATAAAACATTTCATAAATTAATTCATATCAATTATATTTAGGCATAAATTAGAAATAAATTTATTGGAAGAAAAACATAAAGAAGAAAAAAGACTATGTGAGCTTCAATTAGCAGAAGCGTTACAGAAGTCGTCGTTCTTAGAATCGCAACTTAATTCTCAACGTGCTACTAAATCTCAGCTTGCAGAACAGCTTCACTCAGTAATGCAAAATCAATGGCAACAAGCTTTACAAATTATATCAGGTAAAATCACTGAAATTCATTATTTATATAATATCATCATTAATTTTGCTTAATATATATTTATAGGTGGAAATATGGAAAATTTGACACCACTTCAAAAAATTCATGCTGAAAAATTATTCGAATTAAGAAGTCCAAAAAAGTCTGAATCGATGCCAAATTGTTATACAAAGATTACTCAAGAACCAATAAAATTAACTTCGCACGTATCAGATATGAGAAAGTTTTGTGATCAAAATGAATGTATGAATACATCAATTGATGAAACTCCATTAAGTAGTAGAAAAGAATCAAAAGATGATCTCCGAAAATATGTGAAAATGGTTAGTTTTATTTGATTTTAACACATATATAAATAATTTATGATTTGATATTTTATAGATTGCTGAAATGCAGAAAGCCAACGAAGAATTTTCAAAAATTACGGGAAGTATTTCTAGTCCATCTTTAACATGTAGAGAAGTACCAAGAAAACATTATTTGAGAAAGGAATGTGATATTAGAGATGAAAATCATATTGAATGGCAATCTGTATCAAAAGTGAGTAAATTTTTGTTTTTTTAAAGCAATTAATTAATATTATATTTTATTTTTCTTATATATTATAAATTTAGGAAACTAGTGAATTCATTCCAATTTCACAAAAGATATCCATAAAAGGAGAGCAACAAAAAGTTAAACCTCCATGGAAATGATTTGTACATGTACAATGCCGTATTGTAGATCATTCATAAAGTGGACCATGTTAAAATCGTGATTATACAGTGCATTTAATTAAACATATTTAAGATGTAACAAATATTTTTTATTCAAATGAAATATATTTTTCATTTTTAATTATGCTATTGCGTCCTTATATAATATTTTCATATATGATAATTTTTTCTTTTTTTTACACTTATATAATTATAACATTAATTATTTTATTCCGACTACATTCAAAGGAAAAGGATGTTCGATAAAAAAACTTAAATGATAAGTCGCGTATCTTTCTCGTCAAATCAGTGTTATATATACTCGTTAAAATCATTTTAGTTTCTATTATATCTTGTACTATTTTATTATATTTGAATAAAAAATTATTTTTTATAAATTTACAATAAAATATAATACGAATTATCGATAAATATATCGACAAAATGTTTATCTTTGATAACATTCGTTATGACCATTCTGGACTATTCACTATTCTAAAAGTTATTGCCAATCTTTGGAAATACTAGTCATGAAAATAAAGATATACGAAAGTTTAAAATTGTTTGAACAAAGATAATGCTTTTCAATCTTTCTATATTATGATTCATAGTTATCCTTGATAAAAAAGTAAACCAATTTTGGAATATGAGAAACAGATATGGGAATTTAGCTTGAACAATTGTACAAACTATTTGAAAGAATACTTGTAATATTACATCACGTATTTCATGAATCATATAAATGAAACATGATTTATTTCAAACACGTTTTCGTGCGACGAGATGGTATGTCGAAGTGAACTGTTACTGTTGTCACTGAATTATTTATTGACAACGATTCTTGAATAGTGAACGTGAAAGAGAAGAACATAATATACAAGTCTAAAAATGCATATTAATTAAATGTACGTCAATTTATATGGCAATTAAGATACATTTATCACAATGAAAAAATATTGCGATTAATGAATTGATGCGTTTAATAAATTCTTTTAAGACTGTTTTCATGCAATGAATTGCGCTTATTGAACATATTATTTTATTAACATAATTATTTTTTGTTCATATCTTATTTTTTTATAAATATAATATTAATTTGTATTAATATCTAATCATCCAAAACAGTGAAAGATATTGTCGATACTGAAAACGATGTTAGATGAAATATTTATAATATGAAAACTACTGAATTTTAATTCTTTAAATTTAATATTATTTTTTACTATATAGAACTCAACATGCCTTTATAAATCATACTGCAATATTCAAATACTTCAAATTTTGAAAATTTACTAAAATGGAATATAATTTATTCCAATATCATATATCTATATATATATATATATATACATACTTAAATAATTTTGTTTCGTTTTTTTTTTTTTACTAACATTTAATTTCAATCTCAAAATGACATTATTCTACAAAAGATTTTATACTTATTACAATACCTTTTCTTAAATCACTACATTTATAGATACGAAATTACGCGTATTTTAACGAATAAAAAATTTCCTCTCCTTTTTTCTTCTCTCGTCCAGAAAGAAAACCCAATAAAACTATCTCGGTTACGAAATGCACGCATATATCGATCACCATTGCTCACCGGACCGGATATAAAGCTTCGGCGAACATTGTTCGCGGTTTACCTTGAACACACGGAGCGTCGTAATAAAAAACCGCGAAGAGGCTCGTATATAGGATAGTAAGCGGGACGAGGTGGTCTAACAGTCGATGCCCTTCTTTAGCCGTGACGGCGATCACGCCTACGATCAACAAAGTCCTGGTGGAGCCTAGGCTGGCGCCAGTCACGAGGATCGTACGTACGCGCGACGTACGGAACAAGTTGCCGATTGAAAACGGAAAGAGTGGAAGAATGCAAAGGGAGGAACGTGATAGTGGCCACCCCCTCTCGGTTTTGTCAAGATAGTGGTAGCCATGAGCGCGTCCGCTCTTCATTCTGTCCGGCTCGGTGGCCTTTAGTCGACCAGGCGAACCTATCGAGCGAAGAAGTAAGAGAAGCACCGCGTGTGTGCCAACCGGATAGAGGCGAGGTTGAATGTGACCGAGAGAAATGCAGCCCGGAACGAAGCGTGCGAGATTCTGTTCCACGATAATAGCGCTACTGTTCCTCATAGGCTATAACGTGGACGCTACGTGGAAGAGGCGGGAGGACAAGACCAAGTGTCCTAAAGTAAAGGGAATCAGAAATTTTGACATATCCGAGGTACGTTCTCGTGATGACATGGTCATTGTTTCGTTTATTATTGTTTGGTCGATGGTAATTCGGCGATGAATTCTTTGTGGAATTTATATATTTGCAGTGCGGGTGTTGGTTTTTGTTTATTTGTGATTTTCTTTAAGTTTGTTTGGTTGAATTAGGATCAATGTGGTCTGCAACGTGCTTGTTGTAAATAGATAACTGAAAATGAAATGGAAATGGTAATGTATATGATGTTTTTCGTTTTATTTTCCTTATTTTATTAATAATTTTGAAGAATTTTCGAGATTTATATATTCGTTTTTTTGTTTAAATAGTGTAACGATGAAAAGTATGATTATATATAACAAAAAAAATAATCAATATGATCATTAGATGTTTTTATGATTCTATTGTTACAAATAAGTATTAAAATATGAAGATCAATTTTCTAAAATCGATTTAGTTTTTTTAATTATTCAGAGAATAATGAGAATAAAAATGAATCAGAAAAAATATGTGACGTATAGATTCAAAGTGTAATAAATTGATAAAAAAATACCATAATGATTCTTGATATCTCCTTGCACAGCGAGAAGCTTCATTGTGATCAAATATAAAGCAAGTTAGCGACATGTTAATGTAGATAATCAACTGCTGAATTTTCCCTAATTGCTTCGACAGAATCATTGAACATCGAGTTACGTGTATCTCGTTGATATTCTGATTTCACAAATAGACGATCACGACGGATATCCGATCAATATGCACGATGAATATATAATAATAATTGCAGGGAACGCAATTGGAACGCGTTTGTTGAATTCTCCCGATTGGAATGAGAATAACAGGAATTACAATTTCCTCGTGGCATTGCGGTATGATTTTAACATCACAAAAGATGTTTAACGTCTACGATTCATTTAAACGAAATTCTCCGATATTTAATCGAGAGAAATTTTGTCGTACGTAAACTTCATTGTAATTTTTGCGTTTCCAGCAGTGTTTCTCAACTTACGTATCATGTCATCGATGTAAAAATAGATAAAATTCTTGATATTTATTAATATTTGTGATTTTAATAATTAATGACGAGTTGATCAACATGAGTATCGAAAATTATTATTAGTTACAAGTGTGAGTAGTCTTTTATTGATATTTTTATATTATTCTTTTAAACGTTTTTAAATAAATAAATCGACAAACAATTGACTCGGAACAATTTTGAGAATCCATATTTCGAGGAATTTTATTGTATAGGATTGCAGTTATGGGGAAGACAAGGACCTCGCGTAAAATATCGCGAGTTTCTTTCAAAGGAAGACTCCAGGCAATTTATTTTTGGAACTTTATGCGTGTTTAAAGGAAGGCTATTTCGGACATACTTTGTGTGCATATAAAACTGCTCGCTTCCATTGAACACCTTTCTGTATATTTTCGTTGTATTTATTATTTTAGATTGAATCTTATCTCTCTCTCTCTCTTTTTTTAATTTTGGCAACTTTATCATATGATTTACCTGATCTCGTTGTTTCTCATTGTTTTACAAATTATATTTGAGTTTAGATGATCTAATTGTATCTTGAAATTAATGTATCTTATTTGCATTAAATATAGGAATTATATTATTGCGAACTGATCTTTGATTTTATTTATTTTTACGAGTTTGTTGATTTTTTTCATTAGATTAATGATAGATTCACAATAATAATAATTATATGGAAGAGATCAACTTTTAACAGAGATAATAGAAGGATAAATGAAATATGATTAGGAAAAAGTTTCATTACTCTTTTCTCTTTTCATTTAAATGATTATTTTAATAATTTCTTATTAGTTTTCGAAATATAAGAGGAACTTTTCGCAAACTTAGATTCTTATTTACAATAGCAAACTATTGTTGATTGATAATATACGAGATAATTATTTTTTCTTATTCTAACCTTGGAATTCTCTTTTCAGATAGGCAATGAACTGAATCGTTCAGCTTCATTGATAACCCAAAAACCATTGACGCGATACTTATTCTTAGTCAATTTTCAAACTCTAGATACGTACTATCTCATCAAAACGTTTCCTGACAAAACTAATCTCATAGAATTCACGTCAAATAAATTCTGAAATAATTGTTATATTTAAATTCCTCTATTCAACGACACAACATTCTCTAGCATCAAAGATTAAAGGAGGATTCGAAAAATTATCTAATTTTTGCATTAATCAAAATTATTAAAGAAAAAGAAAAGAAAAGAAAAGAAAGAAAAAGTAGAAAACGCGCTTTGAATATTTGATGCTTGGAAAAAATCAACAACGAATGAATTGTGAATTTTCATCCTTCGTTCACGACGTGTTAATATCGACATGGAGCTGAAATAATGATAATCAAGACAGAGATGGATGGTCGTGCAAGAGGATGAATACACGAGAGGTAGAAAGGGAGATAGTTTTGCATTGCATGCCAAACTAAATGACAGTCCGCGGCAACGATTGCATGACCTGCCTCACGTAAACACCGATGAACCTCTCTGCAGCATTTACACTGGACTGGGATACCGAATTTTCCACTCTCGCATAAATCACTCGTACAATAGACCATCTATCGCTATCGTTCGAAATATAAAAGTTATTTTTGAATAGAGAAGATTAAGAGTTAAATATTCGATTTGATAACACAATAATAAAATTGTATCAAAATTGGAAAATTATTTTTGCCAAAATTGTATTTTTACCAAAAATACAAATATGAAAAATAGATATAGATTTTTTTCATACAAGAAAATAAAACTGATCTTCAGATTCTTTTTTACACTGTACACATATCTGCAAATCGTACCCTATTTCGCTCATGTAGCTTCGTCTATACATAGTCTGAACTTCGCATGAAGCCTTAAATGCTTAATAGAGAAAGAAAAACCCTCTTTTCTAAAGAAACTTTTGCAATCACATTTATCTTTCTCGCAGTTCATGTGTAAAACTTTAATAAACGAAACTTTAATAACGATTTATCGAATATATCTACTTTTAGAATAAAAATAGGATATATATGCATTTGAAGTGATAAATTTAAAATCTACGTAGATGGTTGCCTAACAAGCACCTAAAAAATATCCTTCTAAAAATAATAATAAATAAATAAATAATATATAAATAATTCAAAAGACGTCTCTGTAATGAAACAACAATGTTAAACACATTAATGGCATCTCTTGCCATTAACACGATTAATTTAATTACATCTCTCCGTGGAATGCATTTAGTAACCGTCTCCCGCGTCTACATACATATTTTCCTCGAGAACCTACTCTCTGCGCTACAAGCAGAAGTCCATTAGAGCACTAGGCGTTTCGATTAACATTGCAGCGCGAACAACAAAAAGAGTGTACAAGGCGTGGATAAGTTGGCGGATTAACCGTGAAGACACGTTTCCTCATGCAGTAATAAAGGGCACGCGTTTTCTTGCAGTTCCTCGGGTCGTGGTATATAGTGCAGTACTATGCAAGCTCCGAGGAGGCCCTCGCTTACAGATGCATGCGAGCCGAATTGTCGATTTCCCCGGAAAGCACCGAGGTTACAATGAATTTCACTTATAGCTTCACAGACGATCCTATCAATGAGCAACTCGTTGGCAATATCACCTGGAAGATACCATCCCCTGAACTGCCTGCACATTGGGTGCACGCTGAGTATCCGTGTAAGTAGAAATTTGAATTCGATTCTCAAATCAGTGTTTATCGAATTTTTTTTTTCTTTTTTAATACCTGTGCAAATTGGAAATTAAAGATATATCGTAACATGTATTTTATAACATTTTAATTAAATTATTAAATTTTGCATAAACTTTTGGATAATTTAGGATCCCATCTACTCCGTATAAGGTAAGGAAAATTAAAAAATAATAATAATGATTTTGAATCTTACGTGTGATTGGTCAATGTTAATATTAATAAAATTTTATTATTAATGGAAGAATATTGATGGAAATTGTCATTTTTATTGTTTCGATGTAGATGATTAATATATAGAAAATATTATTAATTTTATTAAAATGAGTATTTCATATTATTTGGGATAAAAAAAATAAAATATAGTGGAGCATTTAGTCAGTTAAAAATAGCCTTACATATCTCATCCAATTATATTAAGGATACAGAAAGCTGATGCTGATAACCAACCCAAAAGTAGGGTTTTAGATTACTCCTTTTTTTAAGAGGAAAATAGTAAAGTGATATCTTTCAAAAAAAGAAATATACGTCAATTATACTTAATATAATTTACTTTTTTGAGAGATAAGAAATCAACTTGATCATTTATAGTACAAGTATATCAATATATCAGATATTTTAAATGATTAAGAAATATTACTTGAAATTTCACATATAATTATTTATTTATATTTATTTTTCAATGGAAAATAATTGTTGTTAAGTAAGATATATTTTTTTAGAAGAATAAATATATGTAGATGTAGATAGTCCTTTGTTCTTGGTTAAGAAAATATGGAAAAAGAATGATTCTATAATACATAATGCATATTTTATGAATGCAAATATAAGCTGTAACGTAGACGAAATCTTCTTTTAGAAAGATACGACTGACAGCCGGAAACTACAGATAGCAATATAAATTATTTTTATGCTGTCCAATATGATGTTATATTTTCATTTCTATACACTATACTTATCTGGTTCACCCACTTCTCTTCTTTTTCTATTCTATAGTAACATGTACATTTTCTATTCAATCGATTTAAGAGGAATTATATTTGATTTATCTCTTTTGAGATATTTTATTCCGATTTTCACATTTACATTTACTATTACATTTTCTATTCAATCGATTTAAGAGGAATTATATTTGATTTATCTCTTTTGAGATATTTTATTCCGATAGAATAATATATAACTAATATTATTACTCGAATGTAGTGGGAAAAAATTATATGTTATATTTTATATAAAAGATATGCATGATATCTATATCAAACACATAAAAATAAAAATTTTTATTTATCAATAAAATTACCAAATTGTCAAATTTATATTATATTATGATGTATATTCATAATCAGAGATATTAGAAATGCTTCATATTCAGATTTTATATCTAACATTTAACGAGTCTTTCGGAAGAATCATAAATTCTCACATAAAACAAAAACAAATAAATCAGTCAAAATATAAAAAAATTCTGAATTCTCACATTTTACAGATGAAGGAGTGTACAATACGTATGTACTAGATTCGGATTATAAATCTTGGGCATTGTTGATGCATTGTGCGGAACAAAGCAAAACTCCTCGATACTTATCGAGCTTCATCATGAGCCGAGAGCCGAGTCTTGGAACTAACGTTATTTCTTATCTACGCGAGAAGTTGCCCAGGTGAGTAACAATACGATCCTATTTCTCGTAAACGTGAATAACTGACGATTGAACCTGTGCGAGAATTGAATTAATACGATGGATATCTAACACCACACATGTAGGCTCATGAAATATTCATTCCAGAATAGAATACAGAATATTCCAAGTGTACGAAAGCTTGAAAGATTCTGACAGGTTTACTTCGTTGTTTTAGCAAGTAAACTTAATAAATTTAATCGATTAATAAATTTGTCATTTTTTAATTAATTTTCTATGATCTTCGAAATATTTTAGAAATTCTAATTAAGAAATTCTAGAAAGAATGAAGGAATGAATATTTTGGAACATTTATTTTTAGAATTCATGAAATATTTATTTATGAAACATTATCAGGTGTAAGAAATATTTCGCGTTTTTTTGAATCATATCTCTTAATACAAAATTGAAATTTCTAGCAGAACAAATTTTTGTTCAAGCTTACAATTTTGTGATAGGAGAATATAATTAAAGAAAGAAATAGAATGTAAAATATTTTGGAATTTAATGTACTAACTTTTTTATTTATTTTTTTAATTTGTTATATTTTCAAAAAGTGTAAAAAAAATAAAAAAAAAATAAATTAAATATAAATTATAATAAAAATAAAAATAATTTTTTTTCTAGTCTTTGACTAGTTGTGCCATCTCTCTGAAAAGTGCTCAAACTTCTCGTACTTTTTATCGACAGTAAAATAGAACAGTTTGATTGGTGGTGCCATCTTCTCAGGAAATGTTGAAACTTGTTATACATATATGAATTGTTTAAATAAAATTAACATTAAATTTTTGTTTTAATATACTTAACTGTACTATAAATTGTGACTTTTCTCGATGTCATTCAAATAATCAATTTCTCGAAAAATTTCACGTTTTTCTTCTTATCAAATTATGTTCTCCTATATATCCTATAGAAAAAAGAAAATTTTTAAGAAAAACAATTGTTTAAAATTTCTTTTCAAATTTTTAATTTTATATGGGGATATAATAATAGAAGAGATAAGATGAAAAGATTTTTTCAATTTCTATATATAATCTATAATATTTACTCAGTGCGATTCTCTGTGTGATGTTACTTACCGGAAATACTATCAATTATTGTTAATCAGTTTTAATTAGTAATTAATTTCAATGAGTATGTAAAATTAATTCCAAATACTATAAATAAATTGTTACATTACCACCAACTGTTTTTGATCCTTTTTTTATTTGAAGATATGACATCGATCTGGAGTACATGTTCCCCATGGATCAGAATCAGTGTAACAAAACAGAAATTTCCGAAATGGATATGTTGATTCCACCATCAGTAATAGCCAGAAGAAACAATGCTGCACGGAAACACCCTCTGAAACGGAAGCATCGACGTGTTTAAATTTATTATGCACTATTTGTTTAAATAGGTACGATCTTATATATATTTAGTTTTAATAACTATACTTGGCAATAAATGTATTATATTTTCCTTTAGGATTATTAATTCATTCTATGTTGTTTAAAATACAATAATAAAAAGTATTAATTTTATTTTCATATGTGTTGCAATATTGTATCTATTAATAAATACACATTTTCTCGTATTAATACATAATCATTTTTGAAATATTCAAGATTTATATAAATCCTTCAGTAAATTTTCTTTATTAATTAAAAACTTGTTGTAATAATATACGAAGTAATTATGAAAAATTGTATTAAAATTGGCGTGATATAAAAAAATTATGCGCAAATATTGTAATATTCAGCGAGTGTCATACTTTTAAGGATGATCACAGTACTAGTCTATTAAAATATTATTATACTATATTTTAAATTTAAGATTGATTTCAAGTAGATTTAGATAGATTATGATTAAATTATGTGATCGATTTAAGTACTTAAACATCTGATAAATTTTTGTAATATAAGTGGTAACGACAATAATATACATTTATGAATGAAATTGTAAAAAAATTAAATTATTGAAATTATAATTTTGTAATAAAATTTAATTGTTGATTTGACAATTTTCATTATTGAAAATTATACATTTTTTTCACTTATATTGAAGAAATTATCGATGACATACAATTTTTTCTTATATTATGCAATATCACGACAATTGTATATAGGAATAAAATATGTATATACATTAAAAGAATATTTGTATCATTAAATTATTAAGAATATTAAATATTATAATATTATATTAGAAAAAAATATTTTATGTTATGTTTTCAATATTACAAATAGACAATATAACCGTTGTTTACTATTATTTAACGTAAATGATTATATTTTCATAGGTTTTTATTTTTCTTTTTGTAACAATTTTATTAAAATTTTATATATTTGTAATATACAAATAAAGATCGTTATAATTTTAATTTAATTAATTAAATTTTCGTTGCTTGAAATACTGTTAATAATAATTATATAAAGATTTTTAATATTAATAAAAACTATAGTTTTATGGTTAATAATAACATTTTTTCTAATTCTTATATTAAGAATATTGCGTTTTAAACTATAAATATTTACAATTATATAACTATTTATAATATAATACTACGCAATACGTAAAATAACACAGATGTTTTAAAATATTTGCCTATAGAAGTCAATGAATAATTATTATTTAACTATTTTTTTAAAACAATTTTATTATAAATTTTATCCCACATTATATTTTCCTATTCTTAAAATAGTTAATCCGAAATTTGATTATATGTTTAAAGTAAAGCTTTATTATCTAAAATAATCTAAAACAATAAGTATTATTTTAAACTATTGTAATTTTAAGTTGTATTTTATAAAAACATTCCACATACTTCCCGCATACCTAATAATTTAATTTATTATTTTACTATATCAAATATTTGGAGTGATACAAGTTTTATTGTTAAATCTAAAAATGTAATACATATTATTAAAAAATTCCACGCATTAAATTTTCATTTTACAATTAATGTCTCTCAGGATAATAAATGTTTCTGGTATACAGGTTGAAATAGTTTTTTTCTTTTTTGATACATGTTGATTACTTAATGTTTGAGTGTTGAAGTGGCCAGTGAATTGTTATTGAGTAGTTACTAAATGGTCCATCAGTGATCAATCAATAAATGGTAACTGAGTAATGAATAATCAGTGGACAATCAATAGTTTGTTAAAAAGTAATCAATTGCCAGTTAATTTTCAAACAAAATTCAGTTAGATATTATTCGTCGATCGACCAATCAATCAAAGATTAATTGAAAATTAATTGATTAATCAATTGTCAATCTATTTATCAATCCTTCAATGAGATCCAACATGTATCCAAACATCCTGTATACTGTTTTTCGCAGCGAAAGGCTAAGAGATCAACAAGAAGGGTGATGAAACAAAAGCTACTTAGACACTTTGGGCTAGTTTTATTAATTCAATTAACAACGTGTTATAATACTCTTCGTCTCTTTCTCTTACTTATAATTACATAATTGTAATGAACTTGTTATTGTTTTCTTTAGACCCGTCGTCTTTCAACATCTTAGCGTAATTCATCCAAAGTCGCGGACACACACTTGCAGGAGCACGTAGGATCATTTTGATCATTATCATCATCATCATCATCATCATCATCATCATCATCATTATATGTCATCATCAACACCACCATCATCACCATTAGAATCGTTATCGTCAACAGTCGTCGTCAGATAATCACCCAGCGCACCTAGTACTTAATTTTATTGGATATGGCAGCTACAACTTATAAGAAATATTACAAAATCACTGAAGATTCGTTCTTCTTGCGTCTCGATAAGTTTTCTCACTCACACAAAACGATCATACCGACACGAGCTTTCCTTCACGTAGTTTCACGCGACGTTCTTTTTCATTTTTTTTTTCCTTCCTTCCTCCCCCCCTTCCCCCCTTTTTTTTAAATGACTTCAGACTTGTCTTCGTATTTGTGGTGGGCCTGCTGCTCGTCGACGTTCTCGCAGCCGTTCCTCGCCAAGTATAATATATAACGCGCTCGATGGCATCTCCTCGATTCCTCTTTATTTGTTGATTCTTTTTATTTCCTTTTTTATTTTCATTTGTATTTAACTTCACCATCGAAGTATTCGCGTATTTATTAAAGGATAATTACACGCTCGATGACTAATATCGTGTGTCGAATAGTAGGAAGAACGTAGTAAAACCTATATGTGTACGCGTGTTTGCAAATTGTAATGTATGCACGTGTTTACGTATGTCGGTATGCATGTACGTATGTGCCATGTGTACGTGTGTGCGTATGTTCCTCTCGAGGTCCTTTTTTAATTTTTTTATTTTTCATTTATTTTTTTCTCCTCAAATATAAGTAGTTGAGCTGTAATTGAACAAGTTCTGAACAAAGCCGCGTGAAGGGTCGATCAAAACGCAGATCGCCGAAATGCAATTAGAGATTCACACCATACCCGTACGTACACGCATTCACTCCTTCTTCGCTCTACGGGCTGCATATTTGCAAATTTCTCCTATTAGTCTTCTAGTAATTTAGTATTAATTAGTTACACAATTAATTTATTTAATTCGCTTGTAATTAATTATCTAGTCGTTAAATCTGTTTCTCGTGAATCCGCGTTACTTGTCCGTGTATGTATATTAATGTTCGTCCATACGTTGTAAAGTGTAACTTTTGTATAATTTATATATATGTAAATATATATATATATATATGTATATTATATGTTGCGTGTATTTGCGTTATGTTTTCATGTAAGCGTCTACGCGTGTATTCATGTTTTGTCACTGTATGTATACGTGTGTGTCTGTGTGTGTGTACGTGTATTAGACTTTTGTAACTTTATTTTTATCTTTACTTTTTTTTAAATTATTTCCCTTTAATGCGAGACGGTGTTTAGTTATTATTTCATATAGATTTGGTAGACTATCTATTTACTTGAGTTTACGTGTTATAAATATCGTATAGTAAACCGCGTTTCTCTTACTTCGTCATTCGATTATGCGCTTTGTACGAGGGTGCAATGCGAACCGAGTGATATTACAGTTTGATGTGTGTACATGTGTTTTGTCGTTTGTGTCGAACGTAAAAATCATCACGTTTTTTCTTTTTTTCCTTTGATTTTTCCTGGATCTAACGCCGTGTCTAAGACGTGCTCGTTCGTCGCGCCGAAACTCCCGAGTCAAAAAGCAACAACGAGATTCATTGTTATTATTATACGATATTCAAGTCGATGCTCTTTGATTTCGCTCGAGAACGGAGAATGAGAAACGATACAACGACGAGATCGCACGAGATTCGACGTCCTAGATTCGGCGAGAGAAAGAAATAAAAACAGCAACACGGGAAAGTTTCTGGAGAAAACCGAAAATCCTCGAGTCGAGAAAGAGAGAGAGAGAGAGAAAGAGATAGAAAGAGGGGAAAGAGAAGGAGAGAGAGAAGAGAAAAGTAAAAGAAAATATGATTAAGGAAGAACAGCGCTCGCGCATATACATGTTACGTACGAAGGTTCATCTCGAGTCTCACGATCCATAGATGAACCTTCCCTTAGATGTTGGAAGTACTAGACGAAATCGGCGAAGTCTCTCTACTGCTTAAAAGTTACAGGTAAACGACTAGCCGTTACGATAGTCCGTATATTTCCTTCAACTCGAACAAAGATTGACTATTTACGGTGGGATACGGAGACGGCGGACTATCGAACAGCGCGGTCCTAGTGTTTTCCTTTTTTTTTTTTCTTTTTTTTCTTTTCATTTCGTGTAAATAGTTATAAGAGAATACGATAGGGGGCAATTATTAGGTTACGGATAGTCGATCGATAGATTTTTATCGTTTTTTTTCTTTTTTCCCTTTTTTTTTCTTTTTTTTTTTCAAGAACGGTACAAGCGTGTCCACTCGGTCAACATTCGAACGACCGTTCCTCATCATGATCCTTATCGACAGTTTGATCCTCGAAAAAAAGCAAACTGTGAAGTGTTGCTGCTTTTCGATTCATCCTTTATTTTCCTTTTTTTCTTTTTTTCTTTTTTCCATATCGTTTACCATTCTTATCGCTTGCGTACAGACCGTACAGACTGACGAAACTAGCGATAAATTCGTGTACGCGCGCTAAAAAACGTGGCGCGAGGAATGTATTGGAGGAAAAATGCAAGAAACAAGATTACGGAATGGAGAGAGAGAGAGAGAGAGAGAGGGAGAGAGAAAAAGAGAGAGAGAAAGAGAGATAGAGAGAGAAAAAGAGAGACAAGTACGGAATGGAGAGGAAAATGAAATAGAGAAGCGGAAGAACGCGCGAAGAGGGTGAGAGAGAAAACTGCGCGATCGAGAGTGTATAAGTATAATTCGCGGGGAAATGAACTCGGTTTTTTAATTTTAATTTACAACTCGTTGAACGTATTTAACCGAGACGATAGATTACACGTGGAAATCGTATTGCTTATATTTATTTATGCTCGAGGAAGCAGCAACGTTACAGTCCTATGGAGCTTATTAATTAAATCGAAATGCCTGTTCTCTCTCTGCCTTTCTTCCTTTTATTATTTTTTTTCCCTTTTTTTTTTTTTTGATTGTCGTATTTATACGCCTCGGTGGTATTAACAGTTTCGTCTCTTCGCCACTCTCCGCTTGATAACAATAACGACGATCGAATAATAATTAGAATAATTGAATAGTAATGAAAAAAGTCGATGAACACACGGCCAAAGTCACGCGTTCCAGTCGATATCGTGCTGTTGATCGATCGAAGAATTGACGGTAAATTCGTTCGTTCGATTGGTCCGACGTGTTTATACGCGGCTGCCCGCCTCGAAACAGCCACGATACTAATCCCCCACGAACACCGTGAATTGTTAAAGGCGCACGACGTCGTGAAGATTATCGTTTCCGCATTAAAACGATCGCAAACGGACCGGTCGTTCGGTGGATCGCGATTCGATGATCACTGTTTCACGTTCGACGAGCCATTGCAGTTAGTGATCTGCCGAATTGGCGAGGTTCGCTGTCAGTAGACCCAGGACACGGGTACCCATTGGGGTGTCGTGTGTACCCGTTCGATGGCCGCCTCCAGCTGCGCGATCGTCTCGTCTATCTCGTTGTTCACGATGGTCAGGTCGAAAAAGTGGCCGTACGCTTGCTTCAGCGAGTCAGACTCTTTCGCCAGTCTTGCCAGGCTTCCGTCGCACTGGAACATTCGTTCAAATGTTCGTTGTTTTTACGTTATTTGTGTATCGTTATATTTGATACGATATATTTATTTGAGAAAATTGTTGAACGTTATTGATGGAAAATTAACAATTTTGTAAAGATTCGTGGAGATATCGAAGGAGATATTGTAAAATGGCTAAATATCTAGTTGAGTGAGAAAAAGGAGAAATCTGAAAAACTCAAGAACATTTATTTTGTAGGAAGATTTTTGAATATCCAAATATTCAATTATATTCTTTATGTTTCTTTCATGACGTATCCGTTAAAAATATTCTATTTAGTATTAATTGTATTATTATACGTAATACTAGTTATTATAAACTAGTATTATAGTATTATTCTGATCTATTTTTAATTTATAATTTTATTCTTCATCTTTCCTCTTTCCTATTTATTCTTGCCAATTCAAGAATTACAAATGTATCTTCTAAATGTATCTCGTTCATATTTTCACCCAGTCACCCGAGTGTTGGCAAGAAAATTTAAATAATCGAATTAAATGGAAGCGTTGAAGTTTCGTAATCTCGTCAAAAGTCGATTAATCGTCCAATTAGGTGACCTTATGACGATAATTAACCCGATTCCCCGGGGAAGATGTTAACGATCGATACTCGTTACTTACATCGGTGATATTTTCGAACACTGGAGCAGCGATGAAAACTACATAAGGCGCGAACTCTGCTGTACGTAACACTTTCAAGGCTTGGGGCTCGACGTCCAATATCGCCACCTTCCCTTCTTCGTGAATTTTCCGGATCGTCTCGAGCTTCGTTCCGTACATTGCGTTCTCGTGCGTACCTGTGATTTAAAAAATGATGAAGCTCGTGCATGCAACGATTGAAGTAATATGATATGAATATTTACCATATTCGAGGTATTCATTGGAATGGATATCGTTCATCATTTCATCGTGCGATATAAAGTAATAATTGCGACCATTCTCTTCGTCGTTCCGTGGAGGCCTCGTTGTATCTGAAAATCAAGATAATTTTAGTACGTGTTCTTGGTTAGAGATTTGATCAAATATTAATTTTGTTTCGGATTTTAAAGATGGTTTTAAATTAAGAGAAATGTGGTGAAAACAAAGAAATAAATTACTGAAATGATTCTTAAGGAAAAAGATAAGTAGTTCTGAAAATGAAAAATTGAATGAATAAATAAAGTTAATGAATGCAATATTATATTCCAAATAGTCTTTGAAAATATAATAATAAAATTGTTTCTATTTACGTGGAATAGGATAGGCATATTTATCAGGATGCTTTGCGATAATGGTATTTTTTATCTGACGACGACCAACACCATGTGCTCCCAGTAATACTAATGTTTTCCGTTGGAATGCAGGATCTGTAGGAAAAATTATTACAAAAATATTAATAAAAAAGTTAATAAAGTACATATTTTTATTTTATTCATAATTTATGTTATTTCATTAGCAACATTAATCAAATATAAATAAATAACTAATAATAATTTAATTATTATAATAATTTTAATAAATGATGTTAGATACTTACAGGGAAGCTTAACGACTTCTTCGTAGGTGACCAGATCCAGCTGGTCAAATACTGCGTTGTGTTTTGCGAGATACTTATCCTTGTACTGTTTCTTTTTCCGGCCAAATATTGAGCAATTCACTGGAAATGTAAAAAATTAGTTAATCGAATGTTTAATTAAATTAAACTGAGCATCAATCATTTGAAAATCCTGTAAAAGAGTGATTTTTTTATTCTTGTACATTCAATCAATTCTCTGTAGAATTCAGAGCTTATATTTCATGATGAAAAAACAAGAAAGAACGAATGTATTTCAATTTATCAAGCTTACGTTTAATTCATCTATGGAAAAATTATATTCACTAAATTTTAAATGATAAAAATGATTATTCTTATGAATTGAAATAACAATGAAATATAAATATTCGAATATCTAAGTATATGTATTGATAAAACGAGATGTTATCAATTTTATTTAATAAATTGGTTCTTTAATTTTAATAAATTCACGAAAAATGAGTCAAATAAAATAATTGATCGAACGTACAAGATTTCTATAAAATTGATTCAATCCAGATATTTGTCTAGCGATTAAGTAACAACTTTTCCACGAAAAATTATATACTATTTAACTATAAAGAAAATTGAAGGCTGTTTCATAATATGAAATTATACATATTAAGAAAAAAAAATGAATAAAAATATTGTGTATAATTCGATTAGATCTTCTTTATTTTAAATTAAAATAATTTAAAAATAATATTATTACATCTAAAATTTGTATATTTTATTTATCCATGTTATTTTCTCATATTATAAAACAACCTATATAATCAAAATAATATTCCCAATAAGTACACAATATCGATGACAAAAAATTACTTGATAAACGTTCTGATACGAAAATAAAAAATAGAAGAAGAAATTCGTATCAATTATTATGCCATTCATATAACGTACGTTCCTTGAAATTCGTTAAAAGTGTAACGTGTGGTAGAGGCTGTAATTGAAACATTTAGCAAATCTATATATGTATCTATATATATGTATATTGCTAATCAGCATCTTCCTCAAATACTCGAAACAGCATTTTACGCGTAATAGAAGTGAAGAACTACTTCAAGTAAATATCAATCATTGTGTAAGCATATTCTCTCTAATGGTAAAGAGATCTCATTCAATCAGCCAGTTTACATAGATAAGCCATAACCATAAAGGAGGGCGTGGGATTCCCACTGAGATGAGTGTTCCAGCAGGTCACAAAATGAAAAGTTAAGGTTGTAGTTCATTGAATAGTTCGTGTATATTTTTGTATGTATTTGTGTGTGTATGTGTGTTTGATATTTTGAAAATCGGAGTCATGATTGAAGCATGATTATGAGATTGAATAATAGACAGTGGAATTATATTAATAATGATATAATTTTATTTAAGTATTTAATTTTTCCTAATTGAATCAATAGATAAAATTTTGTTTCAATAATTACGTGAATATTTTTGAAAAATCAGAAAATAAGCCCAATTCTGTTCTTATATGATTCGAATTAACTTTAGTAAAGCTTAAACTCTTAAATTCTTATCTGAAAATTCTAAAGATAATATAAAGAATGTTTGACTTTACATATCTAATAAATTCTCTAAAAAATAAGATGAAAATCAAGAATAAAAAAATTTTCTATTTTGTTTATTTGGTGCCAACAATTAAAGATAATTTTTAATGATCAATCAAAAAAATATCTTTGCAGTAAATATAAGACAATTCTTTTTTTTAATAAGAATTCTTCAAAAAGAAATATATCTACCATGTAATTCGCCTTGAAACTCGATTGAACCTTACTAAAAATTAAAAAAACTTTGAATCATTATAATTCCGAAGATAATAACTTCCGGTTAACGAATGAAAGCTCATTAGAAGCGCAGAACCTTGCCCTTTAAAATGCTTTTTTATTTATCTCGATACGACTTCCGGTTCCCGAGATATCATCGTGTAAAGGAAAGGGTAATTTTTGATGGTTTAGTATTTCCGTCCTTGTTGTTTATTCGGATTTCTTGCTCGCACCTCGCGTCACTGACCTATTCCAAACTCCAGACAAGCGGCAGACGCGATTCCTAGAAAAACGTAGGACGCGATTCTTGGAAAGATATAGTACGCATTTCCAAGAAAAAATATAGGTCAGTGGTTCGTGGCCCCATTAATAACTGCAGCATCGCTTTAAACATTATGGACACTTTGAGTCCTTATATCTCGGCAACGGATTGAGATATCAAGATGAACCAAAAAGTAACTTCAATGGCATGGTTTTCTCTATCTTCTGAATAGGTTTCAACGATAAACTTTTTGATTCTTCCTCAAAATTTTTACATGAAAAGATTTAAATTTTATTTGTGATCGCAATTCTCACAATATAAAATATATAGGGATTTAAATTTATTTACTTTTGCGATTTTAAGATCATAATTTATCCAATAATACAATGTACGAAGCATATAAATTGTTATATAAATGTGAGGTTTGAAATCACTGTACATTCTATTGTTTCAGTTGTCCTTATTTTTTTGAAAATTGAAAAAATATTTAAAACAAATAAAAATTAAATGAAGCTTTTTATGTTTTGTTTCAGAGAAACTATTGTTATCAGGTTTTCACGTTTGGTACCATTATTCTATTCTTTTTTTATATATGCAATATATATTTTTTTGTTTTACACAAATTTTTTAGAAATAGAATATAAAATCACAAAACTGAATTGGGTATATTAATATTAATTTTAATAGTGACATGTAACATAATAATGTAATAAAATTAATGTAACATGTGATAAATTTATTTATGAATAAATTTTTTTTAATATTTCATAATTTTTTAATGGTTAAAATAAAAATTGTGTAATGGAAATTTATGTTGAAAATCTCAACATAACAATGCTGCGACGATGTGCTTGCGAGTGGTGTCGTGCGAAACAAGCGTAGGTGCGTGAAATGATTAGCGAAAGCATGCATTGAAGCACGCTGCATGAAAGCATGTTCTGTATTACCTAATATAACTCGATGTATATAAAATATAATACTAAAATAAAATATGAAAATAGAAAAGAAAGATCTACTAGCCTTTTACAAAATTTCACATAGAACAAAGTGTGTCCTTATACGTTATCCTATATTTATTGAACAGAAAATATTTTTTTCCATTATTCTTCCTATAATACTTTGTGTCATTAATATGTAGTTCTGAAACGTATATATAAATTTAATACTAATTTGTCCATATAATTCGTGACGAATGAAATGCATTCAGTGAATAATTCGATACATACGAAATATATATTTAGAATTTTAGTGTTATTATTATTATCTTGAATTCGTTCGTTCGCCAAGAAAATCGAAGCCATTCTCCTTTCAAGCTTTCAAGTTAATTCTGAATGGTATTTTCACCTCGGTGAAAAAGTGTTTCTCTTCATTCTCAAGTTGATGCGTGTGTTGAAAGCACGGAACGAGTATATATTTTGTATTACATGCGGACTACACGGTTCTACGTGACTCTACGCGTTGTCTACCTGAAGGCAGAGTCATACCTGTCGAACCGTCGCAGCCTTCGGTGTGAGAAGAACATCCTCCTTCTCCTTCAGCATCTAGCCCCGCACAACACAAAATAATAACTGTATCACTGAAGCTAATTATTTCTTTTTAATCTATCATTCTGTCTCGTTTATCACGATTCACGATTCTGCGATCATTTTTTCCCCTCTCAATTAAATATCCTCTTAATTATTTCTGTAATCTCTTTTATTGTTATCAGTTTATAGTATCAGGTGATAAAACTATATACATTTATATGAAGGGTAAAGGGGAAAACAGGAAATGTTCATTTTTGGTGATTTTATGATATGTAATGTAATTTGTTGGTAGAATATAGAATTGCTGAATAATTATGAAACAAAATTATTCATATTTAAGTGATTTAAGATTTGATATATCGATTTAATATAAGAGATTAATAAAAAAAAAATCTCGTGCATATCAAATAATATCAATACTCCTTTTTTTATATGTATATATATTAATTACAAGTGCACAATTTTTTGTAATCTACAGTAGTCTAATGTCTAGATTGAAAAAAATTTTATGGCATTCGTTGTTCCTTCTCTTTATCCTTTATAATCTCCCCGCGTAAATTATTCGATAAATTATTATAACCATAGTATATTATCGCGAATATAATCAGCTCGAGAAGATGGGCCATTTATATGCAATTTTGTGAAATAAAACGATCAAAAGAAGTAGGTCAAAAAAAAAAAGAAAAAAATTAATCCGTATACGCTTTAAAAAAAATTCAGAAGTTTGTAATCGTTTGAATAGAAAATCGCAATTTTATTACCCGTAATCACGATCAATCATTGAAACACTCAACTTTCGTAATCACTCGTTGCACATTGGAGAGAGAAAGAGCGTAAGAGATAGAGAGACAAAGAGAGAGAGACAGAGAGAAAAAAAAAGAAAAAAAAACACATATAGATGAACTTGGTAGACTTCTCGTATCGCACGATAGACATGACTGACATCGAACGATACTACATGCTCCATTGAAAACCTGCGCACATCTAACAACACATACATGACATCATATTCACCAGCACATTCGTTTTATGGCAGCAGCGAGAGTAGTGGAGATTAATCGGAGAATCAAACGTGACAGGGTTGATAATGGATCGGTAAGGCAATGGGAAAACGCGGCGAAAAAATTTCGTTTTCCGTTTTCTGGATATATTCAGACAGAATGCGATCTGCTGGAACCTATAATTATCCTGAAACTCGTATTGATATTAAGCTACAGATGAAAAAAAAAAAAAAAAAGAAGCGAACGTTTCTTTCCCTTTCTGATGCAACGATATCTGATGTAACGATTTAATTACATTTGCTGTTCGATGTTCGATTCCTTGATCAAAAATCCTCTTGATATCTAAATTTGATCTCGATTGTAATAATCGAAGGAAAATATTGAAAGTGTGAATATTTTAATAAAATCTTGGATTAAGCCTTATGTTAACGAAGTGAAATTATTGTTGAGATTATTAATTTGGACCTGGTTAAATGATAGAAGATAAATTTTTCTTATTATAATAATATATGTATAAGTTAATTTAAGTTTCGCACTTTTAGACGAGGCACAAAAATATATATGCAAGATATATATTCTCAAAGAGGACATTATTATAAGATTTATGTTTGAGAATTCTATCTTTTCTTCCTTAGAAGGAAAAAAAATCAATTTTTTAAATTAGGATTTATATTACTTACAAAATGAATACTTTTGAATTATTTCTTCGTGATGTAGTGATATTAATGAAGCTATATTTACTAATTAACGAATTAAACTATTATCAGGAAACATTGTGTTATACACAACTAGATTTATTTTAAACCCTCAGTAGCTATTTTTAATTATTTTTATAGTAAAAAGTGAAAGGGACTAATAAAATTAATTTTTCTCTAAAAAAAAAACATGAAATACATTATATAATAAATTTATAATTAATAACTAATAATGAATATATTATAAATTTCTGCATTATAAAGTTGTAATTCCATATATAATTTATAATGCCAAAAAAATGAAATTAACATTAAATCACAGCCACTGAGGATTAATTTTAAACATAAAACATTTACTCAAAACTCGACTACCTTATTTCTTTCTCTCACGAATATTTCTCTATGCTATAATAGCTACAACAATTTAATAAATTGAACGCGTATGCGCTCATCTACCACGACACACTTGACCACTTATTATACTTCATTCGAATGTTACCTTGTTCTTGCTTGTTCTTTTCCATTGCCATGTAAGCGATACGTCGTTCCTGAAGTTCAGGCGAAGGTATCAACCCCGCGGAACCGGCCGCGTTATCCTTCTGCGCTTGCCACCAATAATGATCGTCCTTGCTGATGATCTGCAGGATGTCGCCGGTTTTGAACGCGATCCCGGCTTGAGCGCACGGTATCAGCTCGTCCTCCAACGGATCATAATCAAATTGTGCTCGAACGAATATCTGTCGGTGCAGAAAGATCGTAATATTAATATTTTTCAACGCATTCCGGGACAATTCGTTTCGATTGGTTGCTGTATCGGTGATCCTATATGAGATCGGTGAAATGACATCGAGAGTTTTTGAATATTGTTGAAATGTAATGTGTAAGAGATGTGCGGGATCGAATCAAATTGGAAAAATTAGGATTAGATCTCGTTAATTACTTGAGATCGCGAAACTTTTGATTCTGGACGAATCGAATGACGTGAAATCGACAATGATCGAACACAATCGGTTGGAAAGGGGTTGAAACGAGACTATTAAAGCCTTCAACCGATCACATCCGATTACAGTCGAATTGAAGTCGGAAATTGCACTTTTCTGAATCGTCCCTGAATCGAGACTTTCGAAATCCCGAAAATTGCCGACAATTATCGAGGTCCTTATCCGAATTTTCTCGAAATTCGATTTCTCGAATTACACGGGACAATCCTGCACACCTTTAATAACGTGATGTGGGAAGACACAAAGAAAAATAAGATAATAAAAAAAAAAGAAGAAGAAGAAACAAGAACGTTTAAACGGTGCAGAAAATCGGTATCGTGACATGGTATCGTTAAAATTTCAGGTGAAGGGGAGGGGAGGAGAGCGATACTTTACAATTTTCGCACTCAGATCACCGAAACCATTTAGGTTAATAGAAAATCACATCGAGGGTAAATTACTTGTTGGCCTAAAACGCGTTGGCGAAACGTTCGTTCTACGACGTTATCGATCGCTGTGCCGATGCTGCTTACGTTGGCTTAGGCTATTGCTATTGCAAATTAATTAAATCGCTGCGAAAAAGAAGCGGAGAATGCGACAAACGTAAGCTCGCTGGCGACAGTTATTGCAAACAGCGTGTACACTTTCCTTTCAATGGCTATTTTTGCCGGGAACATTTACCCCGGAGAATACATTCCATATCTTTCTCCGTTCTATTTTAATAGCATCCGATGATTATCGTTGGAGCGTGTAAGCGCAACGCGGAATAGGCATTTACAATGGAATTTTGTATTCAACTTCAATAGCGATCGATGCGTAGTACGAATCAGTCACCGTTTCAAGCATCGAAAAACACTTTACGAACGAGAATCAATTTGTTTCATTGTTAATCTCATCATGATTGTAGTTTTAATGTATTATATAATCTTTAAAATGTTCACCTTTGGATTATTCGTATATATACAATATGAAATAATTGAAATATATTTTCGTAATAAATTTCTTTTTTTCCAATTTTGATAATGCAATTTACCGTGAAAATAAAATGAAAATAATAAAATGATAGCAAATAAGATTTTTTTTTCCAAATTTCAATCTTTGTTAGATTAATTTATTTCTGAATTGGCGCAGCAGGAAAATTAATTTACTTTTGATTAATAAAATATTGAAATTTCATGTGAACTTAAATTTCATTAAATTTGTTCGATATAAATTTTCCTGATATAACGATTTTTGAATTTCAATTAACAAGATTCACATTGAAAAATGCAATATAAAATTAATATTTGTTTAACTTTCGTATCAACCATTCCATGAAAATGTTTTAATTCAATGTGAGCACGTGAAAAAGTTTTTTATTTTCACTCTTGTTAAATGAAAATTATCAAACTACATTCAATTTTCTCCGTTAAACAATTGATAGTTACATACAATTAATAAAATAAAATAATTAATAACTTTTAATAATCAATGAACTTCGACAAATTTCACTCTCTCGATCCACATCAAAACGAAAAAGTTATTTTCATTTTTCAAAAAATACTCGAGAAACCAAATGATTTATATCTTCTCCACAAACTCGATTAAAACAACAAGCATAAATCTCATTTCGTAAAGCGTTCACGATACGATGCACGATATTAATTCGCAATCATTGACAATCCATTAGAGAAAAACAAAAAAAAGAAAAAAAAAAGAAGAAAAATATTGAATCGCTGGTTTTCGAAAAGTCCATCATCACACGACTTATAATCGTTTTATATTTACACGTACATTCGTAACAACGATTCGTATGAAAAAAGTTGAACGACACTAGAACGACAATTATACGATCTCGTTGTCATTATCAAATCGTATTAAAAACCAGTGCAACGATCGTTCATCTAGCGATGCATATACATGGACAAAGTGACACGCCTCTTTTTTTTTTTTTTTTTATTCTGTACATTCATTCTCTTTTTTTTTTCTTTTTTTCTTTTTTTTTCTCCAACAATAAGCTGAAGCACTAGATGCTGCACAGTAGTACGTACACAGCACACCGACACACGCACGCACGCCACATACGCACACGTATACACGCTTGAAAATGCGCGATATGCAGAGTATGCATTCGGGCTCTCTACGTAAATGTGCGAATAAGAAATACGGCATACGAAGGAATAGAATAATAATAATGATGCTGAGTGACAATAAAAATGCCATTTTGCGTATCATTCGAAAATCGATTATATATCGACGATGATTCATTATGAATTCAAAAAGGGAACGTGGAGTGTAGTGAGTAATGAAATTCGTGTTTAGTGAGAGCCGGTCTTGCACGAATATTCCAAAAATTTGATTTCTTTTCTTTTGAGGGGGGTCATCTTGGGTAGATAATTATAAACTTGTTGAGAATTAATCTTTGTAAGTAATTTTTGGTATACTTCATTTTAATTTGCATCCTTCTCGAGATGAAAAGAAATTTAAAAGGTTCGAGTAGATTGGATTAGTATTCGATTAACGAGAAAGTCTTTTCAGTGAAAGCATTGTTTGAAAAGAATGATGGTTTGATGAAAAATACGAGCTTTTCACTCGTTTTTACGTACGAATGGTTTTATCATTGAACATGGAACTTTTATTATCATTTTATCATGCACGTTTTATAGAAATTTAAAGATATTTCTATGGTGTTTTTGATGTTTTAGATAAATATGTTTATATGTATCAATGAATGAAAATTCATTTGTATAGTTTTAGAATTAATTACTGTAATTTTTAAATTTTCGTATTCAAAATAATAAATAATAAATAATATAACAATGTTACAACAACAAAAGCTGGCTAGCACTAAGAAGATTACATGATATATTCGATAAAATACAAAATGTACGTCAAAGATTGATTCTTGAAAAGTTATTATCAATTATATCTGAATTCTGCAAGCTAAAAACTCGATTTACGAAACAATTTATCATCCCAACGATATCCTATTTTATGTGAAAATAAATACGCGAAAAAATTTGAAAAGTTTCAATAGAGAAACTTATATCCGTTCCTTCTTATTAAAGGATATTTCATCATTCCTCAAAGTTATATTAAAAATTGCAAAGATTTTCTTGCACAACTGACAGATTCGTGAGATCGTTTCGACAAACGTTTCGAGAACTGAAAAGAAACTGTGTGTAAAATACGTAAGAGAAAATGAAAATTAAAAATTGGGAAAAATTGGTATATTCGTACAAGCCTAATCTCTACGGCTAAATCTAACGTGATGGTTCAATGGTCGCGCAATCATCTACGCCTCTCAGTGACTACGAGGCACGCCATAACATTAGCAGTAAAAGGAGAACTCTTGTGTTCAGGTGTACTAGATGAGATAAAAAGAGAAGGTGAAGGAAGGTGAAAAGGAGAGAAGAAAGGGATAAACGTTTTATTTTACGAAACTTAACACATCTTGACACGTTTTTATCATTTAAATCATATTCACCTAGCAAAATGTTGGAGTAAAAGAAAAAAGAAAAAAAAACGAAGAAAAACTAAAAAATGCAGGAAACATGATGGAATGAAGTAAATGGAAGCCTACTTTCTTGCGATGGCGTATGATATAGTGATCGAATAATAATCGTGCAGCTTGGGTCTGGGTAAATTTCAGACTTTCTAAGAGAAATCTAAATGGATCCTATTATGTATATTCGCTGCAGATAATATTTGATAAAATTTTTCCCAATGAATATTTACTTTCAAAAGAAAAATTTACCAATAAACTTGTCTGTTCGAAGTTACATTACAATATTTGACATTATCTTCATCGAATGCACAGTTAACGACATTAATGAATGTAATGCCAACGTTGATTAGTTGTTAAATGACACGTTAAAATACAAAAACTAAAAAAGAAACAAAAAACAAACCATTGGCAAGGATAAAAAAAAAAAAAAGAAAAGATCAAACATCACACGAGCGATAAATCACGAGCATTGCCTTGATATCTGAGCGTTAGCTTGCGCGTAATTGTTCGTAACATTATTTACTCAGACTCACACCGCACACGGTACACAATATGCGTGTGTTCAAAATGTAATGTGGATAATATATGTATGTATGAATAAACGCATAGCCTTCTAACTACAGCAGTCCAATCACACCAGATCAAGTGGCGGTACTTACTAACACTGGCAGAGGCTTAATCCTGAACAACTAGAGCGTTGAAGAAACAGAAAAAAGGAAGATCGATTAATTAACATGTTCATCAAAACTTGATCTCGGTCGAATTTTCTCGATTTCTCTATTTTTTCTCTCTCTCTCTCTTGTCATTTTCTTTACTCTTGCGCTTTCTCTCTCTCTCTCTCTCTCTCTCTCTCTTCCCGATGTACACAATTGAAAGACAAGAAAAAAAAAGGAAAAAAAAAGAAAGAAGAACACCTACGTTGGAATGTCGCGCTACGTCAACGCTTCCGAGATTCACGGTACGCATTGCTGTGACACATGCAGTTTCCTTTCTAGCTCTCCTCTCTCGACCTAGTCGAGTCTTGGAACCATCGATCCATATCGATCGTAGGAAAAACGATCGAGCTCGTAGCTTCGCGACAGCCAAAAGCGTCACCAAGGTGCGAGCTTTGGAGAACCAAAGATCACGGTACCTTTTTCGTCGTTTCGCAGGAAGAATCGATTTCTGCTTGCACGTATTTATCAAGTGATGCTTTCTTATTACACGAAAACTCGAGTTCAATAAACAGGTCAACGGTGTAATGCGTACAAATAAATGGAAAATCTTGAGGAATAGAGTATATAGAAATGGGGAGAGGTACACAGAATCGATTTTCCAGGAACGATCGAGCAATGTCCCGTTTTCACAAGCGTCGAGCAACGCCACAGTTTACTCACGTTCGACATTAAGTTATATTACGTTATTAAATCGCGTTTTTGTGGCTCATTTCCGCAAAGACTTTACAGTTACAATGCGGCCTGTTGAACGATCACTTGTAGATATACGATTTATCAGATTTTTAATAATAAAAGAAAAAAAAAGAAGAAAAGAAAAAAAAGGAAAAAAAATGAAAAAAAACATGAAAATGTCTACCATCCACATATATATATATATTTCTATAGAAGAAAAAAGAAACATTAAAGGGCAGGTGTACGTATGTATATGTGAGACGGTGAAGCATAAAAATAGACAGACAATGAAGGCATTCTAAAGACCAGTTTCATAGAAAAATCTACCTTCCTTTACGAGCCCTTTATGGTCGATATCTTCGACTATGGACCGTTTTTTTTTTTTTTGTATCTCACATGAACGGTTAAGATGTATGAAACTGATCTTACGAGGAGCCATAGAGGAAGAGAAGGATTCTCCATGAGTTTCAAGCCGCACTGTTCCAGAAAAGTCACCGCGAGAATTGCCTCACCCGATCTCTCAACAACGTTCTCGTATGATATAATAATATTGATGGTCGAATGGCTGCCGGCGTGCATTGGAAGCTACGTTCTACTTTAAAGAGAGCTAAAAAGTGGATCGGGAAAGAATGGTTTGACGAATGATAGGTAAATAATGGGAATCGAGGGAGTAAAAGGGGATACAACAACTTCTACACAGTGACATAGCAGGTACTGCACTATCGACAACTCGTCTGGTGGACTGACTGCTGCTGACGCTGCTGAATTCTCTGCTCGATTTCCATTGGAACTGCGCTCTACCATCGAGTGTCGGACCAGAGAGGGTTCCTTGTTAGAGGATTAAAACGGCAGGGTTCTGTGCCCCGTGTCTCGTTGCAACGTTATGGGAATATGCAAAGAAAAAAGAAAAAAAAAAAAAGGACGCGTACCATCAAGCAAAGAAACATCGAACTGCGTGAAGATATCGTGATTGATACGAAATTTATTGCATCTCGATTTCACGAGGGATTCTATCAGTGAATGGCGTGGAAATGGCGAATCTCTCGAGAGTGTTTATATAGAGTGAGATCTGAGGTTTCATTCGATGTGGGAGACGATTAAGGTGGATTTCTTTCATTTCCAGGCCAGATCTGATCGATGAATAGATCGATGAATAATCGTGAAATATTTCTATGGTAAATATTTCTTTGAGATCCAACGTTTCGCAATATCGTTCACTGTTCTTTTTTCCGGTACTGTCCCTTCGATTGGTACTGTTCATTCACAATTCCAAGGTTCAAGGTGTACATATAATGTAATATGGCCAGAGAAATGGGTTAAAGACACAGATAAATGTTACCTAATTGGTCCACGCATACTGCAATAACTTGTATGGGATTGGCACTTTACAAAGGATCGTCGTGGTATCAGGACAATGAATTTTCGACGAGTTTACGGCACAGATTTCCGGTAAAATACCGATCCGATAAAAGAAAACGTAAATAGAACATCCTTAATATTCTAGAACGATGCAACTGTCACTCGAGTTAACTTTAGCTCAAATTAAGCCACATAATTCTTCCACTTAAGAGTAACGATACTCTAAAAATTATAAACAAACAATCTCACTAAAGATTTTTCTTCTTTACGCTTAATCTATCCCTCGATTGGAAATAAAATCAATCAAGACTCGATCGATTAACGGAAGGGAAACTGCCGTAAACCTTTAATAATCATAATGGGTATGTAAGTCGGTGCAAAGGGTGAAACAACACGAGTAATCGATTAATTTAAGGTACGTGTACGTGCTTAAAACCGAGAGATCGGTGTCCGGTCGCCGGCTATATTGTTATCTACGACGGACAGAGAGAAGAGAAATCACGTTTGGAGGTGACGTGCGACGAATCATGATGTTCCAGCAGTTCGTGCTTTATTATATCTTCGTACAATGCACCGCCGCAATAATACCGCTGCTCGTTTTGCTCGCCGCCGTTGATGGGTACTGGTTTCGCGTGCAACACTATACGTAACAGAGAAATATCACTTCCCAGATATACAACGTGGTGGTACAATTCTTATCGTTACACACAGGTGTCCACGGCAGGTGCGATCGACCGGGAGACACTTACGTTACTTTGCGCTATGCCAGCTGAGGAGGGGGAGAAGGCCCACCATTGATGCTCACAGAGATAGTCTTAAGCGTATCACAAGCGGGTGTGAATATATATATATATGCACAGGACTCGTAAAAATACAGATCGGCACTGTAAGCGCGGTTGCTTAAGAATTGCTTGGATCGAATTAATATGGAAATAAATAATTTGCACAAAACAGGAACGATTGGATGTCATGTACTTGCAAAATACGATTGGATACTTTTTAGATTTTCTTTCTTATTGATAATAATAATTTTGCAATTTGCCTGGTCAGTTTTGTTTAAGAAGTTTTATAATAAAGAACGTCGATTGTATTGTCGTTGGGTGTGAAAGTATCCAAACACCATCAAACAAGAATTTTATAATTGTCTATTTTTTTGATTCAAATCTATCGATGTTTTAATTTCAGAAATTTTACAAATATTAAAATTTCAGATTGTATTAATTAGATTGGCGAATAGTTAATACCTGTTTTGTGCTGATTTGTATAATATATCGGAACGATATAATAATCGTACATAATAGAGAATCCATTACATTAGCACGTTTACTTACTTACATATGTAATAATCGATAAACTTTCGTGTTAACATTTATATGTATATAGTATATATATATATATATGTATATGTAAGTATCTATGTACTCGGCACAATTTACAATACTTTACAAAACCTGTCAATTAAGCCGTCTGTACACATGGCAAGTGACACGGCCTCATCTCGTGGTGATTTCAATCTCTTCGTATTGGATAATGAAACCGCTGGATCAAACATCGAAACGACATATAGAGGCATATATACATGTACAAACTATGTACAAAAATCGAGACGTAAAACGTAAACGCGAAATTAGGATTTTAATCGTACTTTCTGCCACAAGGGAACATCGATAAATAAAAAAATTCCAATCTTCATTCTTTTTGAAGGCCGTTCTAGTTCGTAATGGAATTCGGTAAATATTGGACAATCACTGGTTTTAATCTACACTGGATTCTTTTCTTTTCAAAAAGGATGTGTAACAATATCAAGCAGGAAAACTATAGGAAATAAATTTCAAAACTATGGGAAACTAAAACTAAAGGCACAAATCTTTAAAAAAGTAATTGTTCTGATTATAAAGTACAATGCAATTGTATTTTATATATATGAATTTATAATTAAGAAAATAAAAATCATATGAACAAGATATGAAAAATATTGTTTAAATATTGTTTTTTTAATTTTAAATCATAAACTGTGTATATGTATTTATAAATATAATATTTTGAAATAAAATAGTAAGTGACATAAATGAAAATGATTTTCTATTGATATATATTGTATATATTGTTTCTGAAAAATATATAATAATACATTTATACTATTTGTAAATTTAAAAAGAGGAACTTATCTATGCTTAAAATAATATTAAATTCATCTTAATCAATTTTTAAAATGACAATTCAAAAAAGGAAAATTTGCCTAATATTCGACCCATCGAATTCCATCGCGTACCAATAAAAAAATTATCGAAGTTCTCTTGTACAAATTCCATGCATGTACAAATAAGAGATCAAAATGAGATCAAAAGAAACGTTAATTCAATCGATCAAGAAACTATTTTCAAGATTATCGGATATTGCTTGACAATTAACGATTACCTATTATTTCTTGAGATACGAGAAACATAGAGCTTTTACAATTACAATTATTCTGTTTACAGGAATCGTTGTTGTTGCATCCGCATTGATCGAATTCCCTGAGATTAATATACGAATATACGAAACATAATCGATGTGAAGAGAGAACGTAAGATTCATCGTATTCGGCTACCCTCAGCTGCATGTTCAGAGATATTTGCAGATTCGGTGACAACTTCGTTGTGCAAACTTCTGAGCAAGGAGAATCCGCTCGTGATGAGGATGCGAGATGATCATGATGATTAGACGCGTGTTGCATGATTTCAGATAGAACAGAGATATTTCTACTTTACTCGAGTGTTTATGCCAAAATAAATAAATAAATAAATAAATAAAATTGCACTACTTTTCCGAATCGGTGATTGTAATTTTGATTTTTAATCTATTTTTATACATATGGAAAAATTTTTCTTTAAAAATAGAATAAATTCGATTTATTACAAGATAAATAAGTTTAATTTACTAGAATCTAAGTTTTCGTTCAAGAATTTATATTCTTATTACAATGATTTTTAATATATTTTAATCAATTTTCTTCACTTTTTTCTTTACATTAAAATGTTTTTCAAAATTATATATATGACACTCTTCAAAATATTACAATTATTCTAATTTATTTAAAATTTCAAAATAAATTAATTATATTTAAATTAAACATCATTATATAATATAATCTGTTATAATATAACTGTTTAAAATAAAAAGTGACTATATCAGTGAACTAAAAAATATTCTTCTATATATATATATAAAGAAAGATTCAATCACCAATTCGATTATGCATCATGTCGTGCAGGAAATTAATATGATCGGGAAAGTCGAAGATAATTCCCGTTATTTCAATCGATCGAACGATCAAGATCGAGAGAGATTGCACAGTGTATGCATTAATTAAAATCACGATGCAATAAAATTATAAATATAATATATATTTATATATATAATATATACCGGTCAGAAAGGAAAGCTTTAACGTTTGCAAAGATATCCTTCATGCAGGTGAGGGTATAATGAGGGGTGTAACAAAAGCTTCTTTACGACAAAAAACAACAAACAACATTCCAACACATGTTGTAACGAAAGGTGCATTCCTTACGAAACTCGTTCGCAATAATATATTACTGTCTACCAGAACGAAGTGATCAACCCGCCGTTAAAGGATAAATGAAAAATAAAACAGATAGAGACAGCGATAGAGATAGAGACAGAGATGAGGAGATAAAAGAAACAGAGAGAAATATAGTATAAGAATATTTAAGGGGACGACAGAGTGAGAGAGATGTAGACAGATTGTCCCACTTTACTTAACTCATTGACTCTCATAGAGAAATAATAATCGAAAGAATGATTATTTGAATAATTTTTTTTTATTTTATAACGCGTCACGGAGACGAAATTGAATAATCCTTAATAATTCTCATGAAAATTGAAAACTTTTAAGAGGAATCTTCTGTTCTATTGAATATTCTTCCCAACGATTTCATTTTGATATAATTCTCAAAATGGTCAAGTGAAATGGGACGCATCCTTAAATACGTAAAGAAAGAACAGAGAGAATGAGAGAAATATATAGAAGGATTCGAAAGAAGAGACATGCAAACGCGCCGTGGACTCGAAAGCGCCGACCAAAGCGTTTTGTTACACCGCTCGACTACTGAACTTTGCCTTCTTTTCGCCATTTCTTTGATTTTTTTTTTTTTTCTTATTCTTCCTCTTCCTTGTATTTTTTTCTGTTTGTCAAATATCACAAGTACAAACTATGGGATCGCACTTAATTATCTTCTAGCAAACGGGGGTCGTCCCTGTTTAGTCGTTTCGTTGCTTTGCAAATGATATGAAACAAGGCGCAAATTTCGAAATTCGTCGTAATACAAAATTTTGTATCCGAATATATTTTCTTGTCGACTGTCTTGATGTTAAACATCCGTGAATCTTCGATTCACAGCCAATCAAGATATAGTTAACGAGTTAAAAATTAATAAACTCCACGTTCGCGAATTTCTTGTTTGCACTTCTATGCGTTTTGTTTATAACAAGGCGAGACGTATTCTGTGATATTAAGAAGAGAAAGTGATTTTTCCCCATAAAATAAGTCGAAAATATAAAATATTATTTTCCTTTTTTTTTTTTTCCCAGATAAACGACACACTTTGAAGATCAATCTTGGCTAACAATAAATTCTAGATAAGTTCTCGTGTAAACTATTGTTCTGATTGAAGATTCTGGTTTTGTTTAAATCAATAATTTATCACTGTTTCCTAAATTGGAAATAGATTTGCTTTGTTGAGCAATAAATATTTATCAAGGAGAAAAAAGTATAGGATTATTTATTACTTAATCAAGCTTGGAACCATTAGTCAGCGTGTCAAATTACTTTATTAAATGTGATATATGGCTCGTTTTTCAGAACGAAATATGACGATGGTTTTTGTAGGGAAAATTGTGGAGATTTTTTTTTTTTTTTTTTGAAAAGGAAATTTTGTGCGGATAAAAAGTATTTTACACTTTCTACTTATTTTTGAGAAAATCACTCTTTATGGATATATACTATGAATCACGTCGCTCCCTGTTTGCATGTTATTCTACGATAAATCACACGTTAATTGGCATCATAGCTTCTTTAATATCCTTTGAGTTTGCAGCATTTATCCGTAAATTAAAAAAATTTTTAATTAATTAAATTTAATTTTAGAGTCTCTTTATATCACACAAATTAAATGATTAATCAATTTTCCTTGTTAAAATATTATTATTAACAAGTAATCTAATTATTATTAATAATAATATTATGTAACATATTCTTTTATATACAATAATATTAATAATTCTAATAATTATAAACAATAATTGAAAATTCTTAAATTTTTTTTTAAAATTTCTTATAAAAATTGACTGAATTCTTGTATAATCTATATGTTGTCGAAATTATCGACAAATGCTACAAATTGTGAGATAAATCTAGGAAGACTATGAAGCATTTTAACTTAGTGATTTAACATAGAATAATTTTTAAAATAATGTATATCATGCGATGCTGGGTATTATTTCTATTAATTTCACTTTTTTTTCACTATTTTATATAATATCTATCAAAAATTTGATTACATCTACATATGTGGGAGAAACAAATGTTACACCTATTTAAAAATTAATGAAAGACTTAAAAAGAAAAAAAATTTCAAATTTTTTTCGAAACGTAATCGTGCATTAAAATTATATATTTATATATAAATTTATATTTAATACCAAGAATAGCATATTAGCATATAATCGAAATAAATATTACATATGATCAAACAATTATTTTAAATAATCAAAAACATTTAATATTAAAAATTATTACGTGCTTTGTATAATTTAATAATTTCAATAATTATTCAAATTATAATTAATATTTAATATTGTTTGTATTAATGTAAACATCAATTTACCCAGAATCGACATTGTTGTGATGAAATTTTTAAAAAAGAAATTACTTTCTTCCCTCACATATTTCGTCATCGCAAAATTACTTTCATCCGTACTGTTCGAAACGAACATATTAAATGACGAATATATATATTCTACGTATAAATATATACATATGTGAGCATATGTATATTTGAAGCAAAAGAGGAGAAGGGATAAATCGTGTTTATGTTCTATATGTATATGTGTGTGTATATATGTGTGTTTAAAATTCTATACTATATATATGTTATTTATTCAATTAAATGTATCTAATATCTATATATATGTATATATATATGCAAAAAGAAAAAAGCATAAAAATATGATAATTAAATAATCAGCATTAAATAGCATCTTTTTTTTTTTTTTTTTTTTGAAAAACTACTTTCAATTTCACGGAATATTTAATTAAGTGGCAAATTCACGATCTGGTTGTTCCAATATAAATTAAAACAATGGTAATTTGCAGATTAATATTTATATTATTAAGTGAAAGCATTATGTAAAATTTGTAATTGCAAAGTATGTTTCACTTTGCATTTATCTAATTGCAAATAAAGAAACGGATTATTCCTTGATAATTAAATGATAAAAACAAAGCTCTCTTGTCGAGAGTTCATTGGATATTGAAATAATATCTATATTAAGCTGAAAAATGAATATTTTTTGTATTTATACATATACTGTTCAAATACAGAGAAAGAAACGAAATATAATAAATAATTTTTAAAATTAAAATTATATCCGGACAATGCAAAAAAAAAAAACGAAAAAAACTATCATAATTATTTTTAAGCAAAATTTCTCTCTCCGATACGTGAAACAGTAAATTAAGCTTCAATATAGGTATAAGAAATTGGTTATATGACTTAAGTGTCTTTGTGTTTAAGTGTATTAAGTGTATAATAATTTTTGATTATATATCTGTGTGTATGTATTGTATATATGTAGGCAAAGAAATCAGTGAAAACCTTTAATTATCGGCTCCGTTTAATAAATCATACGATTATTATTAAAAATAATTATCCTGGAAAAACTTTTTTACCAAGATGGACAAAAATGGTATCTTATAGCGAGGTCAAGACTTCGTAAAAACATTGAAAAAAAAAGTAGAAAAAACATTGTATTCAGCTACGTTCTTTTCAGAGTTCGTTAGCAGGTAACTGAAAACCTCATTTGTAGGGGTAGAAATGGCTCAATTAAATCCTGGTTGGCTTAATTTCAAAAAATCTGCATCTTGCTTCACGTTCCGCACGTACTTTCTCTAATGAATTTATAACGTTACTTCGTGTTAGATACCTCATTTTACAGTTAATTTCACTCTTTATATCCTCTGCGTTTATTATTGATTTAAAAAAATATTATTTCTTAATATATGTAATTGCTCTAATATCTTTTTAATTTATTAAAAACGCAACATAATTTTTGATAATTTTCGTTTGATAGTGATTAATTTTAAATAAAATTAATAGATGATGTTTTATTTTGAGTCATTAAAGAAATGATTTAAAAACTATTTCGTTTAATCTAAATTTATATTTAAAAAGATATATTTATAAAAAAGTTAATGTAAAATGAACGTAATTTGTGAATGTATTTTTACCAATGTACGAAACTTTGATAAAATTATTTTTTAATAATGATATTTTCGCAGAGAATATTTTTTATAATTGAATATTATTACGGGATAAAAGGACTTAGTGCACGAAAGTATCTGATATTATTTTAAGAAATCAAATTTCATAATCTGATTAATGAATGATTCATGAATGAACACTTTCGTAGAAATTTTGAAGATATCAAAATTGAACAACGATCTTTTGCATTAACTATCCAGTGTTTGACCCAGTTTCGATTCTTTCAGCAATTCAAGTACATTGAAATTCGATGTAATTCCTTTAAATTCATTTCTTAGTAACCATTGGTTCATGAAATTCATATTTATTAGTTAGAACTTTATTCCTAGAGCATAAAAATTATCTAATATCAATTGAAAGTATTAGGCAAAACTACAAGTAATTTCCAATAATTCTTATTTGTAATTTAAAAATTTATATAAATTATACGTTTATGCACTATACATATACTACTATAAAAATGATTACTCAAAAAATGATGAAGAAAACAAATTTACTATTTTATAAGTAAAAAAAAAAATGATAATTTTCAAACATGATAAAAATTTTTGTAGAACATTAATTTTTTTTATATTCTAGGCATCAACTAATAATTATTATTTACATTAAGTTTTTTTTTAAAACTATTGGACGGAGGATTCTTTTTAGAAAGGTTCGACTTTTTATCCTCTTGAAATATTATTAAGAAAGATATATTACCCTGGTTGCAGAATTTTTAAGAGAAACGACTATATTTGCTTATCTTAAACATTTATTATGTCTACATAAAAAAAAATTTAATAAATATTAGAAAATATTCGAAAAATACATTTAGAGAAAAATTGGAAATTACTTCTTAGCTCACCCAATTCCAAAGGTACAAAGCTTAATAGTTGATTACAATCTAAAAAGCATTAGAAAGAAAAATTAACTACGAATTCTCAAATTGAAGACAATTATTACGGGATTGTAATGTTCAGGTACGAATATATATATTATTATAATAGGATGTAATATCATAAGTTTATATATATATATATTTTTTTTATGTTTCAAAATCTAATTCTATATTTGAAATATTTAAATTTCTCTAATCGATTCAATTTCCTGTAATTTAGGAAATTTATTAAGCAATTAAATATTCACATTACTAAATTCTATTATTAAACATAATCTATCGTTGACTTCTAATAATTAACTTCTTTGTTTTATACAACATATAATATTATAATGTATGCAAAAATCTCTAAATAAAATAGGAAATAGATTCCAATAATTTATATTTAATTACTTTATATGTGAAGCATATAAATTTTTATGAATTTAATTATTTTATAGATTTCATTCTAGAAATGAAATAAAAATATTTATATAAAGTATATATGTAAATTGTTTAAAATATAATATGTATTATAAAATTGAAAGAAAATCTTGAAATACAATTTTAAAAATAAATATAAAATAGTTTTTAATAGTACATAATAAAATCTCACAGTTTTCAAATTAATATAATAATATCAACAAGCTTTATTAAATAAAAATAAAATGATATTAATTATACTTTTTTTTTATCTAGTATTTAACTTGATCACTTAATAATAATTTATTTCTTAATATCAATAAAAAAATTAATATCCACTCAAAATATAAATATATAAATAATTCGAGAAACTGAAATTCCAATTTAGATTCGAGACTTAACACCTATAAATTTAACTATTAAAGCTTCATAGAAATTCTCTAAACAGTGTAACACCAAATATATATATAAATACCAAGATCTAACAAATCAAAACACGCCAGATTCGAGTACACAAGGTATACTGTAATCTATTATACGAACTGTCTCTTTCCACGTTTATCCATTCATGAAACTCGATGTTTAACTACGTATAAACTACCGACTATCCATGGAACTTCTCAAGTTCCAATGCGATTCCAGTCCAAATCATTCTCGACTATTGTACAAAAGACTAGACGCGTAGTACAAGACTAAATACCGAAATGAAACCTTCATTTTGTCGATGAATAAAGACTAGAAAATTTCAATACTAAAATATTTAATATATATATATTTCTTCTCTCTATTCAGATATTAGATCAAGTAATAAGTTTGTCTGCATTTCCTTAAAAATTTGAAAGTGTTATATAAAATTTATTTAATTAATTATTTTTTTGTGTAAATTATTAGTATATTAGATAATTAATTCATTTATTTTTTGTTTTAAATAAGTAAAAAAAATTAATAATAATTTTAACAATTTTGTAATAATTTTTATCATATCTAATATAAATATATAATCTGATTTGTACTTTTATTCACAGTAGTTGATATTAATAACATTTTAAAAAAGAGACAACTGATTACTCAACCTAATATTATACAATTCACAGGATAAAGAAAAAATAGGAATATAAATTGGCTAGAATTAATTTGTACGTACTTTCTCAGTAATAAATTTCTAAAAAGCACGTTTATTTATCGGAAATCACTTATTTAAAATAAAATTCCTTATTTAATCTCAAGTTAGATGGCATTCTGTTATTTAAGCTCATCCTATATAGGCGAGCAGCAGACTATCAAACAACTGACTAACTGAATACCAAGGAATTAATTTCTATCATCACAGTGACACGAAATAGGTGTTCTAATATTCTAATATTGTTTATAAAGTGACAAGTCTATCTATACAAACTATAAGTAGCTTTCTTCTAATTAAAGAACTTACTGATTGAACTATGTTATTAATTTTTATATTTCTAATTATATAGTAAAATCGATATTAGACAAAGAAGAAATTTTATACGATTAAATTTTCTCAAGTTTTCAAAGTTTTATTTGAAAATTAATTAAATTAATCTTTGTGTTTTGTAATATCACATTATAAAATTCTATATTTTTTCATAACGATCAAATGAATTCTAATATACTATTTTACACTTTAATATTAAGAAAAATACTTAAATTTAATAATCAAAATCTAATGTTGGCACTCCATCAATAATATAATTTTCCATAAACAAATAAAAAGATTATAATTTTTTGTGGATTCGTAACAAAAACTGAAACATATTCACATGTTCGATGATTATAATTATTATCATATACAAAAAAATTTCAATAATTGAATATTCTGAACTTTCAGATATAAACTTTCTGATATATTTTTGAAATAAATAATGTAATAGTAATTATGCATCTGTTATAAGTAGTATTCCATTAATAAATCTTTATCGAGATTGCTAATGAAAAATTTATAAATTTTCTTGCAAATCTTTTGATGAACGATAAAGTTAAATAACATTTTCATGAATATTACTACTTAATTTCGTTTGAATTTCCATATTCCCAATAATCAAAATAAATACCATTTGAAAATTAAAAAACTTTACAAGAATTTAATCTTAATATTGATAACAATTCTTGACGCAAAATTGTATATTTTGATATGAATGAAATGAAATATTATATTAAAAAAATCAATCAAAATAGAAGAATTTGATGAAAAAATTTATATATATATATAAAACGAAAAAGAAAAAGAAAAACACGAATATAATAATAAAATATGATAAAGAATATTTTATTTATTTTCAAGTAAGACTATATCTTCAAGATTATAAGATATTATCTAATTTTAACTAGTGTTCTATCAGAAAATATTCTAATATTTTCCCAACGATTGTAATTTAAAACCAGAAAAAAGATCACTACGGAAAAATTACTCAATGAAACACAAAACACAAAATCTATTCCTATTAGAAAGAACATCAGAAGAACTATCGAATCAATCTATCGAATCAATATATCGTATTATCTATCAAAGATTCTTCGAGTTTAAGATTTTCGCGATCTGAGAGCTGATAAGGGATTAAGTCGTCGTCTAGGTGTACTGTCGGTCGAAGAAGAGCCACTTTTATTTTTAGAAGACTTGGATTTACTTTTCTCTTTTGTGTTGCTAGCCGTAGAGGTTTTCACTGATTTCCCGGATTTGATCGCGGCAGTGGCCGAGCTGGTGCTCGACACTGCCGTGGCCACGGATTTATTAGTTGTACTTGGATTCTGGGACTGGGTTTGGGTTTTAGGGCTTACTTGTACCTCACAGGGGGGTGGCGCGCTCCTGTACGATGGCACGATTTTGAACGTCACCGAACCTCGTGCTTCCCGCTGAAACAAAAAATCGAATTGTTAATATTTGAGGACAAGTAGTCAAGTTTAAAGAAGTATCATACAGATATTCAAAAGAATGATTTTTTCAAAGTGGAAGAAAAATTTTAAATATAATTTTCTACTAATTATTTGAATAAATATATAGGTCAATTCAAACAGAATAATTCTCCAAAAAAGAAACTCGATTAAATTGTATTAAAAATAAGAAAAAAATAAATTTAATTACAACATCGAAGATAATGATTTTTAATTAATCATTAGTATAAATATCACTGTATAAATATCATGCTTTTGTAGGAGTCACTGAGTATTTAGTATTTAGTATGAAGCAAAGAATTACGATGGATTAATGTCAGATTTGATGTCAAATCTCCGAAACTAGCGATAAACTCGACGTATATATCAAAATGACTGAAGATTTTATTGGTTATATAACAGAATCGGAAAATCAGGGCAGATTTTCTGTGATATCGATCTGATCGTAGAATTTTATATATTCGTAAAATTTTCTCCGTTTATATTTGCATGTATATGTATATTTGCATTTATCTTAAAAGATTATTTTCAATATGAATGATATAAATATAAATATAATTATTTTAATATTAAAATCACAAAATAAATGATTGAAGAATATAGCTTATAAAAGAATTCTATTATTTTATAAACTACTTATTATTTTAAATATTGCAGAATAAAAAAATAATACACCAATTTTGAATAAATTAAAAAAAATGAATTTTATCTATTATTGTATTCTTTTTTATATAATTTCATTTTATATCATTCGACAAAATAAGATATTATTTGTCTCAGTTACGAGATTCATTATATATTTATATATTCTTCAGAAAAAGGAAACAAGAAAACAAAAGCAAACAATTGAAACAATGTAAATCATGCGAAGTTATTCAAATACGTACGTATCGCACATCAATCAATAATATTTCACAATATCTATGATTTGATCTAATTGTACTCACGAGTATCTTTTGCAAGGCATTGACAGATTGATTGGCCACCGGTATCCCATTAATTTCTCTAATCTCGTCACCCACGTGAAGGGTCGCTTGTCTGTGTATCATACCACCGTGCATAATTCGTGCTACCACACATTTTCCATCTTCGTTCATTTTTAAAGTGATTCCCTGCAACCAAACAAGTAATGCTATCTTTTTATCTTTCCTTCAACATGTTTTCTTCTTATCGAAGACAAATTTTATTTATACAAAAGATAATAAATTTAAAAAATTTGATAATCTCACTTCTCAAATTTAATGATATTAATATTTTCGTATTTTCGAATTTACATTATATCATATTTATTGAAATAATTTACAGAAAATTTAATTTTTCATAGCTTATAATAATAAATTTCCAAAGAACATTTTCGGATAATTTTTTCCATAAATTTCATACATCTTTAAAAAAATTATTTATAAAATTTAATCTTTAATTATCTGACTTACCTGACACGTTATACATTTAATTTATGCAATTATACTATAAAAATTATACTATATATATATGATACATATTATTTTCTTACCATTGGCTCATCCGTATTCTTTTGGAATTGGACCAGCCTGACGCGCGTTACATTTTCGAGGTCCAAATCACCGTTTTGTCCCTCGAGATCGTCGCCTCCGTTCAGATAGGGGAGAAGAGGAGGTGGCGTAACTCTGGTGGCTTCTTCGCCATAAACTTCATGTCCCGCTACGTCATGTGCTTGCAAAAGCGCCTGGAACAGAAGATCAAACGAAAGAAATTAAATACCAGTCAAACACCAGCTGGCATGGAGCAGGAATAAAACAACAAACCGTCACGATGTTTTGCTATCATGGATGCAATATTGCGTGTCGCTTGAATAGCAGCTACTATCCGTAAATACGCCAACACTTTTGTTTTTTCGTTCACAGAATTTCAGGATATTGCTGTCTGCCGTCACTTTTTCTTTTTTTTTTCTTTTTTTACCGAAGCCGATAAGAGCAGTATATTTTTATAAATCGCGTTTAAAAAAAAAGAAATAATAAATACTTTCGAACAAAAAGAAAGATTTCAAATTTTACTTAAAATTTAAGAATTATATTATTTGAAAATCATATATTCAAGATTATTAGAAAAATCAAATTGTAAATCTATGAAATTAATTATTTGATATACTCTTATATTTTAAAGAATTTTTCTTATTATATTTTTATTTTGAAAAGAAACAATTTTCAAATGTAAATTGATTCTTATGAAACTTACGTATGATATAGTTCTCGAAAAATTTTTTATATTCGTTATCCACTATATTATTCTTTTGTTTCGACACTAACTACAAAAGCCATCATCAGAAGAAATTGTGTTAAAACAACATTTCCTTAGAAATTTCATTCGTAATAGCCTTTGAGGGATGTTAGTACATAATGAAGGAATAAATGTTCTTTTGTTTACTTAGAAATCTTTATAAAAAACTTTTATGGAAAAATTTATTTCTTACAAAATGAAAGCCTCTTGTCCCATTTAATTAAAAAAAAAAAAAAACAAATGCAGTCGCCATCTGCAGTGATTTCATAGAAAACAATATTTAACGCTTTATTTGGTCGAGTGAATTGAAAATTGCATAGAAATCGCACATTGTATGATTTTGACACGTGTAAAGAACACGAAGTGGTGACTTCGACATGAAAAAACATTAAGCAAATTTGTTAAAAATTTACAGTCTCATATTTAACGGCAGCAGTTAGAGCCATACAGATGGAATAATTGAAGTACGTAAATAGTTGTGCAACGAAGCGTTGAAACATTGTGTTACGATCACTTTTACATACTTCACGAACTGAACGTTGAAAACACGTGCAATTTTTTACGGTGCATAGAACATTCGTTGAATTTATAACGCGAAACTGTTTGGAATCACAATTTATGCAACACGTGGCGTATGAAACGATCAAGAAACAAGTTCACCAGCATGTATATAATTTCGCGCCATGAAATGCGATTAATATTTCCAAATGATGTTACGCGTTATAATATCGAAAAATAAATCGCTTTTCACATGAAAAAAAGTAATTACAAAGAAAGCGAGTGAGATGAAATCGTAATTGTCAATATATTTTATTTTCATTGAAAGATACTTAGAATTGTGAAAATAACGTCAATAGAAATAATCGATATTTCATTTAATATCTTTTACCTTATATCAAACTATTAAAAATTGCACAGGCAAGAATATTATAAATTTGCCGAGCAATAATCAAAATCTATAAATAATACGATAAACTTTAAATCTATTATACACATAACGTTACTTGATAGAGAGCATTCAATTCACAATATTTACATAAATAAAAATCAATCAGAAACTAATCAAGGAATTATCTATAAGTAAATACAACATTATTCGCAAGTTTAATCAATCCAAAATGCTGAATATACCATCCTCACGCGAAATTCATACAGAAATTAACTCTTTGGAAGACCGACCAGCATTGAAAATAGATAGATAAATAGGAAGCATGTATAGAATATGATTTTTCTATCATCGATTTCCATCGACACGTTCAATAGCCTCTCCGCTTCCTTTTCAAACTACGTAATGAGAGAAGAGTCACGTCGGTAGGTTCGAAAAGTGGAGGAAGAATAAGAAAAAAAGAGAAATAAAGTAAAGGTTTGATTCTCGACGCTGCAATACGATATATCACGCGGAATACCAGATTCTATATTGGAATAATTCGTTGGAATAGTGCCAGTGTCTGAAGAGATCGATCTTCAAAATAACCGCGTTTGAAATTCCCGCGTTCACCACTAACTAAAGCAAAAATTTATACTATGATATTACTCTTCGACATGTTTGCTGTCATCATCGAACCATTGACGATGGATAACACGAATTATGCGACAACAGTGACAGTAAAAATAATACTGTAACATAATATCGAGATTAACTAAGACTAAGAGTCTAACCTAATATTTTCTTGACAACGAACGCGTCGAAGGAAATGGCACGGATGTAGATGGAATACGAGGCACGTATGTGCGTCTGGAACCGGTTTTGCTTGAAATCGGGCCAAAATCGTCACACGATTCCCCCCATTGATAGCCACGCCACGTTTCTATTTCCCTCTCAAGCCGTGTACATCCGTCTAATCTATATGTAAATCCTCGGTACGAGGGTGTGTGTACGTGTGTGTAACGCGCGAAAGTGTACGGATATCGGTACAATTTTAACCATAATTTTCGGAAGCGACCGGACTCGCCAGATACTGGCGAGAAAATGGACGAGGGCGCGCTCGGATGGAAACTTTCCCTTTATCGAATATCTTGCTCGCGAATGTTGTCATGTGTTTATCGCGAAAATAATAGCGCGGGAGGGTAATTCGATATCTCGTGGACAACGCGGATTTTATTTCTCCATGTTTGCATGGAAATTTTTTTTTTTCGTGAGTTATTAAAATTGAAGAGTAGCTCGATAGTTTTTTTTTTTAATTTCTATAGTTTTTTCATTTTTTTTTTTTTTTTGAGATAATTTTAGAGTTATAATAGATTGTTATAAACTTAATATCAGAGTTTTTGTACATTATAATTTATTGATGTAAAGTATTATATTTATTGTTGTCATTGAAGTAAAAAGTTTGATTTGCATATTAATTACTTGTTTGAATTTCTTATATCAAAGTTAATGAATGAAATGTGATCCTGGGATATTCTATTGTGCAAATTTAATTATAATTTATGAACTTTTTTGTTCGATAGTTTAATGTTCAAGATTACCAAAGAATAAAATATTTAAAAAAAAAGAATTTTTTCGTATAACTATATTGAAAATTTGATTTAATGATTAACAAAAACAGAAAGATTTTTCTTATTTTAATATTATTTTATATAATCTCTTTATTTATTTTAAATTATTTTTTCTTCAGGATAGAATAAAAGAAAATAAAAATTTTTAGTTTGCCTTTATATAATTTTTCTCTATCAATATTACAATTAGAAGTATTTTCAATTGTGAGAGAATGATAGATAAAGAGTGATTGATAGAGTCTTTTTCCAACAATATTCTATTATATAAATATTATTGATATATTTTCACTAAATTTTCAAATGGGAGGGAAAAAAAAGGTAAATATATGAAAAATGTGAAATAAAATCTTCTCACAAAGCTTTGTGTTAAAAACTCTATTTTGAAATGATGTTAAGTAAAATTGGATACTGTTATATAAAAAATATACAAATCAGCTTTATAAAAAGAATATTATGTCACAGGATGGTAAAGACAAAGTAAATTCGACAGTGATGCTGAAATAAAAGAGGAAAAAGGGAAAAATAAAGGAAATTGTGTCTCACTCGGGTTTTATCAGTGAATTTACCAATAAGATTTCTTGTCAAAAATTTCATAAATAAAAAAAAAACAATAGATCAGATTAGAAGAGAAGTATAATTTTAAACAAACATAGAAAATATTAAAATAAGAATTTTTAAAAATCATTATATCAATTTAAATTCAGATGGAAAATTAACATAAAAATTTTAATTTATAATATTTATTTAGCATTAAATTTGAATGCTATTTGTTTATAAATAAATAAAATCATTTTTATTAAATAAATCTTGAAAAAAAAATCACAGTTTAAATTTGAAAAATATTATTTTTTCAATATATGCATCTACATTGTCTCGGAATAGCCATTTTCGTAAGAACGATACCAAATATTCAAAACGAAATTTCCCAAGATACTGCCAGTAAAATATTCGTGTGAAAAATGCAATTGTATTCTTTTATATTTATATTTTTATTTCTTCGTGCAACGTTTTTATTTAATAATTGAAATCAGAGATAGAACAGAAAATAGGAATTTTCGTATTGTCGATTTCGATAATGCTTATTTGCTGTGATATTAATGCCATTAATCACGTTATCTCTATCCGCTATTCATTAATTAGTATTCACCTAATCGTTAGGAAAGTAAAGTTTATTATGTACGTTTCGCAAGCTTGATAAATAACAAAATGAAAGCTATAAAATAAATCACAACTCGATTCGATCAAATTGAAAACGAAACTTTTATCAATTTTTCTGAAAATTAAAATTTCTTTCTATCTCTGAAATAAGTTTCAGTTTTCTAACTTTTTTTTTCCTAACTTCCTGTGATATAAATAAAATAGTAAACGTGAAACGAATATAGGAAAGTAACTTGTAAATTTTATCAAAAGAAGATATATCTCAAAATGATAAATATTTACATAATATGAAATCTAATGAAAAAGTTGCTAAAAATTGCATTCTGAAATAATATTTTTCACGTGTTCAATAGAAATGATAATTTATATACTTCTGCAGTTAATCATACATTATAAATTCTATAAAATTATTAAACTTTTTCGATGAAATACGGTTACGATTCAATTATTTTATCATTATAACGATAGTGAAATTTATTTTCGGTTCGACAAATACTTGTATATTAATTATAACATTAATGTGAAGTATTCATGAGAAAGAATATTCTTATGTAAAATAATTTTGATCGTTAAATTGGTGTATTTCAAAGAAACCATAATTATATTATTATTATAAATATTAAGTACACATTTAAATTATACATATTTTTTTTTATTATTTGAATAACACATGTTTCATGACGCTGAAGATATAATTCTAGAAATTACCAGAGAATTTTTTTTCTGAAATATTAATTTCAAGATGTGGTGACACTGACTGACTTGCAAGAGATCTCAACTTTGCTCCACTTGACTTTTGCTTATGCAACTTCTTTAAACACCCTGCTTACGGAAACTCAACTAGTCCGCTCCAGTTGAAGCGGAATATCCGAAACGAAGCTGGGGCAATTGCTAGAGAAGTGTGTCAACGGGTTTTTTAAAATTTAAAGTCTTGCTTCAAAGAATTAGCTGCTTCGTCGTATGAATACCATTATAATTATCGATTTAATTTTAGGATACTAGGGACAACATATGCAGCATAATATATAGCAGGATTTTTACGAAAAATATGAAATTGAGTTTAATTAAGAATTGAAATCTTTTATTCTTCAATGAATAATTAATATAAAGCATGTGTGAAAAAAAATGTAAAATGTAAAATAATAAAACAGAATGAATAAATGTTTAAAATTAATAATTGCACGTTTATATAAATAATGTACATTTTATCATCCAGATTATATTTTTTAAAATTTACATGACTCCGCATTTTTTATGTGTCTTCATTATTTCAAATTTATTCAGAACTGCAATAATATTAGTATTTCCAGATAAAATATGTGAAGACAATAATTATTTTGAAAATGTACAATATCAGGTAAACACTTATAGGAGAACTATGAATATATATTTAATTTCTTTTAATATAAACTTTGTTGTAACATGAAATTAGAATCAATTCTAATTCATTTATTTCAATTCATTCGCGTAAAATTCAATAATAATATTGTAAAAGCATAACACAATACTTTAAAAGGATAAATGAAATATCCGTACATTATTATTATATTTGTAGAAAAAAATGCACGAGAAGCGAATAGTCCATGTCCATGCTGGTTACCAAGTGCAATTTAGATGGCATTAAAGGTATAAATTATCTTAATTCTAGCGAACGTTAAAAGGTATTATGACCAGCTAAACTGTAACCGTTTGTGGCTGCGTTTGCACGTCAATGAGCCAGTTAGCGGTTTCGAGGGTAAAATAATATTGCCCCATGCAAATTTTGCTACGGTGTATCTAGCGTGCTACTATCCAGGAAACCTATCGGAATGATCCTGCTTATTGGATCCTTGGATTAACTTGTTTTTGTTTTATATCTCGATCTTTATTAAGTGATTAAATTAATTACTTTATTACTTAACCCAGTATTGTGCTTCAAATTTACAATTTAAATACTGATGTATTATTTCATTGAATCAATTTGAAGAAAGAAATCAATCGTATCAATTTGCGAATATATTATATTAGAAATAATTAGACTGGAAATAAGTAATTACGTTGATTCTAAAAAAAAAAAGTATTCAATTATACGTTCAATTATTTGGAAGTAATAAAACTTTTTAAAATCTTAATTTTATTTTTAATAATAATAAAAAAAAATATCAAATTAAATTCTTCGTTGTTCATGGATTGAATTTATAACAGGAAAAATGAACAACGAGAGGAGTTAAATAATTGTTGTTAGGAGGAGGTTTGAAATAGAAACTAGATGATGGAATGGTGTCACTATGCGTGTGAAAATGACACTTGCATTCCACATGACGAATGGATACAATTCACAATTGATCATTGATTTCTATCGATCTTCCTAAAGTAAAATTCACAAATCCAAATCGAATTATCGTTTCACCATCCTATTTATTGTTTCTATGTTTACAATTTAAATTTATTCCATGTATTTTACACGTAATGCAAGTAAATACTATATATTTGTCCAAATACTATTCGTTTGATAGAATGCATTTCCAGGACGAAACGCGAAACTGATTCAACTGATAGAGGGAAAATAATGAATGCAAAGTATATTGACATCAGATAAAATAATGAAATATGGGTATAGTGTAATGACATATTTCATTAAATTTTCAGGTTACGTTTTGAATGAATTTTCATTGGAATAAATTTTGATTAAACGAATTGAATTAATAATTACACGTATACATATTACATGAAAAAAACTATTTAAAAAAATAATTAATCATTACGTCATTCGCACTAGCATGTAATTTTTTTTACAAGTCCTAGCAAAAAATATTTACAATAATTTAATATTAAAATTCACAAAATTGAATATTTAATATTGCTGCTTTTGAATTTTTTAATTTTATTACTTTAATATATATTTGCAAATTATCAAATTTGCAAATTATCATTCAAAAAAGTAATATTATCTATATTCATTTTCATTGCTATTAATTTTACCCATGAATATTTGTAATACCTATAAAATGCACACAAGAAATTTAAAAAGTTTCTAGTTAAAGATTTTCTTATAATTTGAACACTCGATGGAAAGATGAAGAAAAGGATGTTCGAGATATAGATACGTGAAGACGCGAAGAAAAGATGTGGAGGAATTTCTGCCTTGAGGTGAAGTTTCGTTCAAAGACGGGGAGGGGGTAGAAGTAGTAAAAGGAATGGCGTCTTTGGATGGCGTGGAAAAACCAATGTACACGCGCTATAGATAGTGAATACCTGTATGTGACACAGTTACACAACCATGAATGGGGGAAAAGTTCCAGATTCTGAAGATAGCATAGAATGGCCAAAATTTTTCACCCGAACTGTGTCACTATACTCTCGTAAGTGGAAATCAGAAAAAATTTCGTGCAAACTGCTGTGATAAGGAACAATCGTTGAATACTATCTATGTAATTTTATCTTATTTTATTATATTATTGTTAAATCTAAAAGATACCAGCGTATTTTCGCTTAAGAGACAATCAGAATTTTCAATGTAGATACAATTAATATAATATAAGTGATAATGACTTTGTGAATAAAATATATATTTGTTCTAATTTATAAATTAAATTAGAACAAAAATATTTCTTCTTTTTTTCACGAAGTTCTTGATGTAATTCATTTATATATAATAAATATATAATAATTTATCTTATGTAATTTTTTTTTTAAAAAAGATTGAATAAGATAAATTTTGTACATATAATATTTGATACATTGATAAAATCCATTTCCGATATTTCACTTTCATTATTTTATCTTTATTTATCTTCATTATTTTATCGATAACAAGTGTAACAGTTAGCAAGATAAAGTTACAATGGAAAGTCGATTAAATACGAATCTCTTATTGAATCAAGTATCCTTTCCATTGTTACTACCAAAGAATCATAAGAAGATCAATTCAATATGCTAAAAGAATAGTAGAATTCAGAATATCAATAATGAAATAAATTTTAATTGGATAATTACAATTTTCCATTTTATATTGTTCATTGATATCTAAAGTAATTAATTATATCGTAAAAATCTTAATTCCAAATCAAAATTAATAAACAAAATTTATATTTATGCAAAATATTTTGTAAAATCTTCATCGATTTTCAATAAGCCATATATTCTAAACAAAATAATGCGGAGGAGTAATGTGAAAAATAGACCTAAATCTTCGACTTCCGATTTTCGATAACTTTATCGAGGAGTCTATTGAAGAGGAACCAAGCAGAGATAGTACTTCATATATTTCATGTCATATTAGCTATCTTTAATAAATGACTATAGATAGTATCATCGTTGCAGCATGATCGAAAAATCTATCCTGGAGAATTAAAATTGTTAAAATATTTCAGAATGCAAGGAGCATTGAGAAATTGTAGAGATGAAAAGAAGTTCTTGGCGCGGAAGGCGTTTCCTTTGAAGAGATAAAGTGAAAAGGAGATTTTTTCCTCCCTCTTTATAACTGAAAGAAAATTTTAATCTTTATGATCGTGAAATATCATTTCTATTATTTCGATTAAAATTTTATTATTATTTAAATATATTTAAATGATATGTTAAAATATTACGCATTAATCGATAACAAATGATGTTGAAAATTTTGATTTATAATTGTAACAAAATAAAATAATTGAACAAACAATCAACGAGAAACAAATATATTTGCATATTTATAGTTTTATTTCATCGTTAATTGTATATCAATATTTGTTGAAACATGAATCCAGAATCTAAAAAAAGGAAATAGTGTATTTAATTTTAATTAACAACAAGTTAAATTCCAAATATATATTATTAAAATTTAAATATTTGTTCATTATAGATATTATTATTTTAATTCTCAAATTTAAATTTACGATTCTTCTTATTTTTTTTTTTTAAATGATCGAAGATAATCGAATTACCTGTTATATATTAAATTTCAAGAAATAAAATCTAAACAATTAATATACACACAATATTTCTTCCATCTAACTTCATCAAAACATCATTAGAGTACAATAAACCCGACAAAACATTCGCAATTCAGGAACGAAAGATCATTCGTTACAGAAGTCGGAATTAATGTATGCACAAATTAGCGCAGAGTCGTTATATAACTACGACTCGTTTTACATAATCGCCTATTTTACGTCGATTACACCGGTCGGTTTTGCGCTCGACCCTAACTACTGAATCCGTTAGAAAAGATATTTGCCATTACGTCCGTACGAAATTTTTTCACATATTTTTCTCTTTCTTCTCTTATTTATAACAACACACAGAAGCCATTGAAAACTGTTCCATGTTCTCGGCAAGTTTTCGAATTTCAAAGAAACTTTCTATTTTCAAGCCAGTCGAAAACAACTTGTTTATTGGGAAATGTCGAAGATCGCCCTTTGATGTCGAGGTGTAATTGCATTTTCTCGATACTAATTTTTTCCTTTCTCGACAGAAACGGGATAATCAAACGTAATTCAATGCGCCACTGGTAAAGAGAAAGCGCAGGATCTATATAATTGCCACTTCGTCAACATGAATTGCTTTTTCTCTCGTCTTCATGATTACGTTTTATCGAGAAAGATTCTCTCCTCTTGGAATTACAAGAAAAGAAATTCAGTAACAGATTGTCGTGTTGTTGCTTCATATATATATAATGCTATTACATGATCTACTAAATCTTTGTCTCTTAATCCAGTTACAAAGAATTTAAATTTCAGAAATATATATTATCCTATGCAATAATTTTAATATATTCTTTGGTATAATGAATAACAATATTAATAATTTTTTCGAATACAAAATTTCTCTTACACCTTTAAAATCTTTTCAAAAATTAAACATTTCCTCGTTCAATCCCATCCATTCTTTATCATCAAAGATATTCTCCTTTTCACCCATATCTCCTAACACCCTTACACTTTCCTCTGGTGAATATATAATCAATTTTCCGTATCGACGATTTTCCTGTATTCCTATCTCATCATCTCCAAAGCCAAGGATGGAACAACTTCCAATGAACGGCGATTGTGCAAACACGGCCAATGGCGAAATTATGCATATAATAACTAGGAAAGGCGGAAGGAGGGAGGTATAAAGTGTAAAGGGGCACGGTGTACAGAGGGAATCAAGTTACGAGAGTTGATCCTCGTTGCTTCATATCCACTTTCCACCAACCATGGGTTTGCTTAACGGGGAACAATTATAAAGGCGAGCCACGGCGAAAGAATAGACAGGATAGGAAGCAATGGGAAACAAAGCCGCCTAGGAACATGCCGGACCGTGGTTCTGAATGCTCATTGTATTCTTTTTTCGCGGTTTCAGCTGACGCTGAAGAGAACCGGTTTAGCAATTGGAGTTTACCAGTTTCAACGGTGCAAATGAAATTTTCTTCGTTTCGATGTTCGCACTAGTCGAGAGAAATTTCTCTTTCTCACTCTCTCTCTGTTGTATTATAGAGATGGAGAACGTTAATAGTTGACATCGCGATATTAGGTGATATTTTTTAAAGGTAAAATATTTCATTCGAGATCTGTACGGTGGATTGGCTGGATACGGTGGAAAATAATAATTCAATAAATAAATACAGAAGATTTCATTGTACAATGGGAGAAATACGAGGTTGCACGAAACATGTTATGGTTCATTCAGAAAGTTCGTGTAATTTTCGAATAATAGAGACGAAATTTATCGATTTGTTCTGTACGGCTGATATTAAAAAGACAATTTGTTGGAATTTATATATGCGGCAATGAATAGATGTTGAATAATGGAGCACTATGGCAATTTTAGTTTTTGAATCCACCTCGAGTTTTGATTTGAGATTGTAATAATCCGTTGGATCAATTGTATCTCCAATATGGATCATAATATGAAATTATTTTTCTTGGAATCAATGGAATTTTCATCTCGATGCAAAAATCTTGGAAATTTGTTAAAATTTATCCAAGATAAAAAGATAATTATCGCAATTTTTTCCCCCACTTTGTACGAATTCCTACTAATATATAATTTAATGTATAATTTAACAAGGTTTCAAAAAGATAACAACGTGATATGAGTTTAATATAATTAGAATTTACTTAATTTAGAATTTTGATATAGGAGGAACGTTAAGCAAATAAGGTAAATGAAACGGACACTACTCGAAGTTCCTTTTATTTTCGTAATTTGCACGACTGGGTCCACCGACTCAATTTTCTTCTCCTTCTTTCCCCCCCTTCTCTCTCTTTCTCTCTCTTTTCAACGTATTTCTTTCAGCTCCACGCTTCACTGTTTCTCTTAATGGAACGCCTTTATTCATTCGCGCGCTGACACAATTTCCTCCCAGATAGGTGGAAAACCTCAAACGCGACTCAAGATACTCCAGATTATAATTTCACTCCTTCAGGATGTAATGCATGGGACAAAACACGAACCGAAAACAGATTTTTTTCTCTTGTTCGTTTTCTTCTCCTGTCTCGCCACGAGATTTGCTTCGTTCGGAGTAATAAGCTCTTGGAATTTTGTTAAGTACTGGCCCAGTTAGAAACAATGAGCGTTTTATCATGCAAAGCGTTACAAACGCTTTCAAGAAATAAGCATTAGTTTATGTTTGGTAATTTGGTTGAGCTTTCATATGCAAATGACTTAGTTCCTTTGTCGGCCGTTGATATGTTGAGGTTTTCATTGATATATAGATACACAACGTTGACGAAACGTGCTTTCAACCGATACTTATCACATGCTGCTCTTGAATGCATTAAGATGATTAATTTTACTCCCAGGTGTTGCATTGTTGCAACTTTGAGGAATTATTATTTAGATTCAGATAGAATTGGGATCACGAATACTTTAATAATAACAAATGTTTAATATTAGAATTTTTGATGTTACACTTATAAAAAGATTTTTTTAACGATGATAACACGGATTTATTTAAAGTCTTAACTTTCAACAGTAAGCAGGATTTATTGAAATAACGAACAGATTTGCAATAAGTATTATATATTCATAGGATATTATATCATTGATTTTTCCAATTTAATTTAAACTTCGTTCCAAATAATAAAAAATCAATTTTCCAAGATTCCACATCTCTACTTAATATATTCTCAAAATTCCTGTATCATTATTTAACGATATTTCAGAAAGAATTTAATAGCTGTTTAATTCAACGCTATATGTTAATCTTATTTCCCGATAAATTATCGGAATTCAAAAAGAAATACCACATTAATCCCGCATCAACCGCCGCATAGCCTATTTAAACGTAAGTAGAGCATAAATCTGAAACGTATCCACGATATATAATTCAAGTATTTTTATATACGGAATAAGATATTACCTACAATTCCGCCATAATAATCGCCATTTTCCCGCGAGGATATTTTATCCGTTTTACGTGCTACACGCTCGAAAATCCACTATATTATATTCCACATTACCGTACGTCGATATATCACATCCATCCTCCATTTTCTAACCAATATCTAGCGGATGTATCCCCCTTACCTCGTGATATTACCAATTTTTTTTTTTTTTTTTTTCATTGATTTCAAGCTTCATCTACGAATAGTGTTATTAAGAAACATGCGAAGAAGGTTTTTTCTCAATTTTCATTTTGCTGCATTGCTTTTTTCTTCCCGAGCTCCGCTCTCTGTGTGCCGTCTATTTCCGTTCTCTCGTACAATTTTATAATCTATTTCCAATAACTCAAAATACATTCCATTTAATAAATTCAGATCCAGCAAATATTCTTTGTGCCGCGTAAAGTTTGCTTTATCACACACAAGGGAGAGATCCCTCAACAAGAAATTCTTGCCCTTTCCTTTACCAACTTGATAGTCCCATCGTTAATACCCATGCCACCTACATCTAGCGCAGAGATAGGCAAAATTTTAACACTTTTTGAAAGAACAAAGTTACTTCAATAATTGTTCAAAGCATCGAATAAATAAAACCAATCAAACCAAGTAGATTGTACGAAGAGCGATTATTTATAGTAGCTACAAATAAATGTTATTCAAGGATTATAAATAAAGTTATTAAATTTTGACTAATTAATCTTTTTCCAATTCTAATTATTAAACAATAATATTATCAACGAGTCATAAGTCGCTACTAATCGATTCTCTTTCCTTCCACTTACTTTACTCCCCAAGTCCCTCTAATTCTTCAAGCCTGCTTAATGCTGGCTATCACTAGGTAGCGAACAACGAAGCATATTGAAGTAAGCGTGTTAAATAAACCGTGTATGCACCCACGTTCTAGAATTACGAAACTATAAATAGTCGAGTGGCCAAGATCATTGTTGGCGTTCAACGATCAATCGGTTAACAATAGGGGTACAGGTAAGTTTCAATTAATTGCAATGCGTTCTAGTTTCTACTAGCTTTTCTACCACATTACGTTTCATTGACATCCAGCCTCATTTTCTCAGATCGCCGATGCGTGGTTTTTATGCTAATGTTATCCTCTTCAGCGAGCTGAGAAGGTGAAATTATTTCTTTGCTTTCGTGTCTTCTAATATGTAATTTGCGCGAAATCCGAGGAGAACGAAACTCGACGCGTCCGTTCAATGTTCACTTACTTTGCGTTTGGTTGGTTTGTCGAGAGGAAAATGTTGAGAGAAATAGAAGGGAAGGGGGAAATATAAGATTTAATATTTTCAAAAGATTACGAGTTTGATCTTCTACTTTTTACACCACATAAAATTCCTCCGGCTGTTTAAATTGTCAAAATTGCAGAGAAATTTTTAAATCGAAACGATAATTGCATATACTGCGTATATCCACCATTAGGCCACAGTAAATATATATTTCTGACCGAATAAATGCGAATTCATGCAGCAGTTACAGTTTTGGTGAGCGTGCATATCTGCCATTAAGCCATAGCAAATGCACGTTCATTTTGAATGGATAAATATGTCTTTTGGCGTATAGTTTTTGTTAAACGTTGCATATTCGCCTGCGGTATTCTCTTTTATATTTCCTTCAAACATTTTTGAAGTCGTATAGATACTCTGAAAATATCGGGAAAATCTGTTTTTATCATTAATTCTTTTTCAGTAACATCTGACATACACAGAAACACCGCATATAAACATGTCATGTACAGAAAGATTATAAACATCTACATAATAAAAAGAATTCGCTCGAATAAAGTAGCTAATATATTAATTTTCAAAAAAAAAAGAAATTTAAAGTATATTATTAAAACATTTATAATTGAATATCTAAGAATAAATTAATTCGCATCTTTAATTTTCTATTTTTCGCACAATCTAGTAATAACAAGTATTAACAAAAGTAATAAAATTAGTTTTCAAGTTATTAAATTATTCGTTTTACAATAACAAAAACTACACAAATGAAAAATTTATTTTCATAAATTACTGCGTGCACAATAAATCATAATACCGCGAAATATTATATTTATTGAGGAGAAAGTTAGGTTAGGTTGCCATCGAAAGTCTCCTCTAGGCTCCACTTTCGAGTTGCTCTCATGTCGCGGGATATATGAATCGTGGACGCAACATCGACAACCAGAAACGCACGCTCTAAGCCATCATTCTATCGCTTCACTGTTTGTTGGGATGTACCTTCTGTAATTTCGTCGTGTAGAACGTTAGATTATCCATCCGCCCGTTTAATACGCCCGTATCTAATCAACGTGTTCAATCAATTCTGCATTAAAATCAATTTCAAATTTTCGGTGTTTACCGTTTCCATTGTATCCGTAATTTAAACTACATGTAAATTTGTACAGAAATCATTTATCGGCCGATAATTTACTTGGTTATCACGTTCACAATGAAATTGAAATAACAAAATTGCAGTAAAGTGACGGCCTATCAATGTTTCTTGATATTATTTTCCCCACGAATTAGAATTGGAAACGAAAATTTTCAGCCTATATTATAGATATTACGAATTTCAATTTCATTTGGAGATTTAAGTTTCTTTGTACTTTATTCGATATGAAATGAAATCGCGATGAAAGAATTCTGATTTCTCTTGAATTAGAAATTCCTGAAAAAATTCATCTATATGTCTTTAAATTTTAATTTTACGAAATGAAGAAGTGGAATTAAAAATAATGAATATTTACAATGATTTCTCATTTTAATTTTATAGTAGATCTTGCTTGAAACATTAATTTAAAGACCTCTTTTAAAGATGCATGAAATGTATAATAAAAATGTACAATAAACAAAACAAATCTCTGTTTAACTTCCATTTCTTGAATTATGTTCACACAAAAATAAAAATTTAAACATCTGTAATTTAACAATTATTCAATGTCTTATGCTTCTTTGAACAAGTAACATTAAAAATAACACGTTGGTATAAAATAATAATATTTGTTTCTGAAAATATTTATTCATTCAATAAAATTTAATAATAAAATTTAGTCATTTCAATTAATACTTCATTTCAATTATCTCTTCATTAAAAGTTAAATTGGTAAATCTTTCGTTTAAATGATGCTAAATATACATAACGAAATTTGACAAAGTTGATACTTAAGCGTGAAGAAATTTGTTACAGAAAATATGAATTGCAGAAACCAGAATGGAAAGTTGTGAAAATCTGATTAAGAAGATAAAATTATAAAATGCATGTTTTAATTAAAATCATTATCCATAATTGCATTTCACTCATGCATAATAATTAATTATCGAAATTCGTCGTATATGTCACTAAATTTTAAACAATGTAACAATTGTTTATATTGTTACTTATTATTTAACAATTTGTATTTGTGCTGACAATATATTTATACATATAATAAGCATAAAGTAAAACAGAAAATAATTAAAATATATTGTAACAATAAAATGTACATTTACGAACGATACAACTTTATAAATATTTTACGATTTTTTAATTAAATTAATTTAAAAAATTGTTGTCAGGAAGATAATTGAAAATACAATTGACAAATCTGTATTACAATTCACTGTTAGCTGACTAAATATCTTTCGTTTCAAATAAATGTAATACCAGATATGCATTAAACCTTGGATTATTTAAATCAGGGAATCTAGCGTAGTTTAAATTCGAATTAGAACTATCTTGTTGGGTATATTTGATGCTTTGGTACGTTGTGTTCGTGGTGCAGTGTGGTCAATTCAACATCACATAAATTACGTCTGATTAACTAAGTTAAACTTAGGTTAGATATATTATAAGCTTAAACATGTCAGATCAGTTTAGATATGTTATAATATTATATTTAAATTAGATTCGAGCTAGATTCCGTCTTCAATTTATATCATTCATTCGTAATTATATATATGGCATTCCATAATTCTTCTTAAACCTTCATTACTTGTAATGATTAGTTACAATAAGAATAGGATTTTGTTTTGCTGTTAAATCAAGATAGATTAATTCAAATCATATTTACGATTTATTAAGGTATACATGAATACGTTACTTTCCCAAATGTACTACATAATTAAAACGTCGAAATAAATGTTCATGATACTAAAAATCAGTTTTCACATACATCAGGATAATTTCATCTCTCCATTAATTCTTTTTTCAGAGAATCCATACGAAAATATGGACAAGAACAATATTATATAAAAAAACGATTCATAAAAATATTCAAATTAATTACAAGCTATTTAATTTTACCTCATAATCAAATAATCAAAATTTCTCTCTCGTTATTAGCATTTCAAACTTTCTGGATAAATTATACATAAAATTAACCTACGTTTACGAAAATAATTCGTACCAACTCCAATAACAATATCACGCTCCAAAAATTTTTGTCTCAATTGAATAATTTCTACCTTCGTTTCCTATCATATCACAAATTGAATTCCATTACACGCGTGTTCGCATCTGTGAAAAGGCTCGAGCATTCGAAATTGGCATTAGTATCCAGAGCAGATCTCGCGATAAGTATGCGCTAAACCACTTGGGCATCCGGGTACATCACCGCCGCTTATCTTTTAAATTAGATTCCCTCCCTCGCAAAAAGACCAAATATCCCTGCCAGTTCCAAGTTCAACTTGTGCACAACCGGTACGTACTCTAATGAAATTGATTCATCGACCTTGAACCGGTTTTGTAATTTTCAGGTCCGTTGATTCGACGAAGATGAGGTGGCCGCGCAAACAAATTTGTATTTTCGCAATATCGAATATTGTTCGTAACACTTTTCCTCCATTCTCTTTTACTTTATCGTCCTTTTTCTCCTCAGGATTTTCTTTACGTACGCTTCTTAGATATTTCTATTTTTGAAACTCGTTTCTCGAATCTCCAACGCGACAAGAATTTTAGATTTCAGATTTCTTAGTTAATGATAGAAGAGTGTGTATTATGTGATTCTATGCTTATTAATTTTTTTCGAAATATTGAAATATACCCAGATTCTGCGAAACAAATTATAGATATAAATAAAATAAATAAATGTCTGTAATTATATTGTAAAAAAAATTCTATTGAAATTGCTATAGAATGAAATTGAACGAAAGTTACCTCTTTATTTTTTTTTTTATTTTAATCGTTTTAATTTTCAATATCGTATTTTTTAATTTGTCCCCCAGTAATTGTTTGGAATAATAAATTTTTCTGTTTTGCGTTGCAATTTTTCTGCGTATTTTGAAAAACCTCGATCTCTCTAATTAAAAAAATATTATACCTCGTTGGATAAATAAAGAAACTAATTAATAATTCCATAATTTATTGAAAATTTAATAATATTGAACTTAGTTCAGGAAGTTGGTAATGAAATTTAAGGAAAGTCTAAAGGCGATAATATTTGCATAAAATTAGCATTCCATTGAATAATGTATGCACACCTTGCGATTTTTCGCCATGTGTGTGAGTCCATGATTCCTTTTTCAAAGAACTCTTTGTCTTCTCTCGGCTATGAATTCTCATAAATAAATTTTACGAGACACTAATGTAACCAATTTCTCGTTATTAAAAAAGTTTCGTGAAAATCGGTATAAATGACGATAATAGAGTGGCATATTCGGTGAATAAAACGAATGATAAGGTAATCACGATCGATATTTAATTTTTGTCGTCTTTAATTCATCGATACACCAAATTTATCCTTGTTTTGCAAAGGAATTACGGTCTACTAATTACAATACAGAGTGTTTCTCTTTAATCGTTGCATTCAATTTATCCAATAAATATTTACCGATACACTAAACGCTTTATTATATTATAATAAATAATCTTCTTTCACATACACATCCATAATGGTATTGAAGAAATACAAGAACAAAATGTAAACGTTAAAAATGTCAAGAATATTTCCAATCAATATTTTTATAATAGTTTCATTTAATAAAGTGTTAAAAATTTTGAAGTTTGAAAATTTTTCTTGTTCAATAATTTTTTGATGAAATTGTACATCTTTAAATTACAATTTGTGTTCTCTCGTGGAAGAATAATGAAGAAATCGACATCCAGATATAAAGTTCAAGGATACAACGGATAAAAATAAATTGAAAAGATCTAATTAATGTAACTATACGAATTCACTTTGACAGAGAAACTTTGACAGAGCATCATTTTCGTGAAAGTTAAGGGCAAGCAGACGATGTCTAAATTAATTGTACATATGATACGAGCCGGTGGATTTGCCTTAGACTTAAATTTTTGTTCAAAAAGATACAGGAAAACTTTAATGCATTCATGTTGAGAGGATGATTTAATATGTCCAGAGAAGTAAATGAAGAAACCTACCGTTTAATTAGGTCATTTTAAATGTACGTAATTTCATGGAAATTTGAAACTCGTGAAATAATTTTGTTAATAATGTGTTTGCAACGAAGACAAAAAAAAAATATAGAGATAACATTTAGAAGAAGAAATTTATTTACGTATTTACGAATTTCGTAACATATGAAATATTAAATAATAAATTGCACAAATGTGTATATTTTATAATTTCATAATAATTATTATTTGGAGATTAATCAATCATATCTGTTTGATAAACAGAAAATTTAAATTTAAATTGATTTTTTAACGAAGCAAAAAAAAGTTCATCAAAAAGTTTATCAAATGAACAAAACACAATGCGTTTTTAATTTCATGATTAATGTATTTAATATTATTTATATCGAGAAAGGTATAGGTTATAGTAAAAAGATAAATAATGCTAAAATTAATTGCAAAATTTGAAGAATTAATCATTTCAATTAATCATTTCAAGAATATACAAAAATATACAAAATGATTAAATATATTTTTTTAAATAAAAATAATTTCAATTTGAGAAATATTAGATTTAATAATTAATTGATGTTCATTTCAAAATTTACAGATACATGAAATTATACTTAAATCTACGATTCAACATATGAATAACGATTTATTCTTTAATGTATAATTAAATAACATTTTTAGCAACGACTTAATGTTCTTAATAATGAGAAATGGAACGATAATACAAATTATTGATTGATTCCCAAATTCATCGAAGAAACCATAGAATTACTGATTGGAACACGTGACTTGAATGATATCTTTTCATGATTTTTCAATAAAGCAATTATTTGATAAAAGATTATTGCGACAATATGTTAAATAGCAATGAAAAATTAAAGAATAGCAGCATTTGTAAAATATTGAAATAATTATTTTATGAAAAAAAATTAAATATCCTTGAATTTCTAAAATTATCATTACAAATAGTTAATAATTAAACACCAAAGAATAAATGTGTATTCCTTTATTCGAGGAGAAAAACTGTAAAATAAATTTTATGATGTAATATGAAATTGTTTTTGATAGAAATGTTTTGAAATGCTTTCAAAGAAGTCTGTAAGCAAAAGTATTTTATATCTTAAAATCGAATACGAAGTTCTAACTAAAGTACCACTTCAAACCGCAACATAATTTAGAAACTTTTAACCTGACTCAGGTATAATATTGAATGAACAACATTTTCATATTCGTAGCAAATTTTTATTAAACTGTTTTAAAAAAATTTATATTACGAATTGAAACTTATAATTGCAATTATAATTAAAAATAAAACAAATTTATTTCGCAAAATAGGAAAATGAACACTTGTTTTATATTCTATTATTTATATAATTTAAAAAAGAATTAAACGTAAATTTATTTATTATGATTTATAAAAGAATTCTTATCTTTGATCAAATCTTTTATATCATATTCGTTCCGTTATTATTTTCATCTGACACACGAATTTACATATAAATCTAAATCTACAATTTCAGAAAAATCTACAATTCTAAAATAAATCATCAAAAAAAAAAAATTCGATATTTAAAATATTTTTCTCATTCCAAATCTCACAAAATCTTCGCTGAATTTCCAATTTCTATATTTTATACTCTCTCCACGAAAAATCGTCAAAGAAAATAAACAAAATTTGTAAAATTTGTAAAACTCGAACTCGAACCGAATCCCGCGAAATCTCGACCAAATTTCCATTGTTTCTACTGAAGGAATATAAACAAAATTGGAATAAAATCAACAGGAGGACTCACATAACACAGCATCCTGATACGAAGATAAACAACGAAGGGTTTCGAAAAACAAGTGTCGATTCACATGGACAGATCGTCGTCGCTTTAATACGATCTCTATCACTTCCTTATCTGGATTGCATTCAATTCGAACCGGTGTACTCGCACGATTCGAAAACCGTGAAACGTTTACGCGACGAGTGTACGTGAAGACGGTTGGCCGAACACTGACTGTGCGCGCTCTGCTGTCGACGCTTTAGAGTTCGACTTCCCGCCAATCCCCCTGTTACTCGTCGCTACTTCGACCTTTTCAACCGAATCATCTCTTCGTAAAAAAAAGGGGGTCAACCTTGAATCGAATTACGTCGAACGTGATTAAGAAGGCGATATGGACACGAGATGGAAAACTTATTAGGGATACTTATCGGACAAGTAGATTTGGAATAAGTGGAACGAAGAATCGTCCATTCTGGGGAACTTTCAATGTTGATATTTTGATCGAGCATGAGATATTCTCTTGAATTTCTGATCGCCGGATTAAATTCTCGATCCTTGTAATTCCAGATATTTGGATTGAGAGATATTGGACGATTATACTTCGTTGCTTCGTTTGTTTGATTTGAAAATTTAGATTTTGTTTTTGTGGTAAAGAAGATGGCTTGGATACATTATAGTTAATTAAGGAGGAGAGACGGATGATACAATCTTTAATTTAAGAGGCTTTAGACGTTATTCTGATAAAGTGTATGGGTAAGTTTTCGAGACAAAAGGTTTTGATAGGAATAATTTTATAATTTTAGAATGATGGATAAATAGATTGATATATTTTTCTTCTCTTTTCTTTTATATTGCAATCTTTTTTTTTTATTTTGTTATTGATTCGAAATTACATATTAAAATAATAATTTTATTATTATAAAAGATTTTTCATCGTAACGGAACTTTAATTTAACTATTTTTTAAATAGTTGATGTTTTACGAAACACGTTGAATCTTTTGATAGTGTGTATATATTTTAATTAAAATGCATTACTAATTTTGTCTAACGCAGGTGTAAACGCTTAGTAACTGCAAAAATAAAAAATCTCGCCAAACTGATGGATTTTAGTAGTTTCAGTGTTAATCAAACATGGAAACATGCAGAATCAATACACTTGTACCATGGTGCAACTTTTTTTACTACAGTTTTTTTTTTTTTTTTTTAATCAAAACCAATGCATGAAAACCAAAATTATATTTAGGGAAGGAAAATAGTCAAAAAATGATTTTTCTCGTATGTTGTATTTTCGAAAGATTGAAACCTTGTTTTGAAAAAAAGTTATGAAAGTGGAGAAAAAAGTAAAAATTATAGATGACAAAAATATTCAAAATGAATCGAGAATCGATATATAAATCTAATCAAAAGAATGAATATGCTTTGAAATATTAAATGATATATATATTTTCATACGCATTTACAAATATTTGTAAAAAAATTTCATTTTAATGAGCAAAAAATCACAATAATTATTATAATTAAATTAATATAATTATATTGAATTATATTCATTCAATATTTGCACGAAAATGTTATCTACAAAAATCATTATAAATTTTCATACGAAATACAAAATATATGAATAAATAGAGAAATTATTTATTTGATAAAGAAACAAATGAAATATATCAATATTTTATTTTCTAATGTAACAAAGAGTTTAATTAATTTCCTTGTTTAATCTAACAAGATACGTATGAAACAAATTAAATTAACTGAATCTTGGTTATTTATGAGAAAAACGTGATACGTCTGTTCAGGATCATGCAGTTACTATTTCAAAAGAGTAATGAGTTTACCGACCAACTGAAAACACGATCTCTCTTTTAACGCCACTTCTTGTCGAACTTTTAATATCTCGTTCAGAGTTCATCGAGTTTATTCAACCAGACTGGCAATCTCAGCCAAGCATTATAAACCACCAGCAGTCGCCACTTAACAAATACATTTGAGTATCGAACACGTGACTTATAGAGGTCTTTTCATTGTACCTTAATAAAATATAGTTAAGAATCATCGTTACATATTGAGAGTTAATTATGCTGCAATTACTTCCAGAGTTCTCAAAATAAAACTTTATTATCTGTTGCATTACATTTTTCGAAATTCATAAAGATATGATTAAAAAAAATAATGTGAAAGATTTGAATATATTAAAATGATTTGCATATATTGTAAAATCGATGATATAAATTAATATAATACACATGAAATTTTTTTAATTCTATTAACAGTCATTTTCAATTATGTTAAAGAAAATTAAATTTGGATATGCAAATCACGTTGGATATTATATTTGTTTAATTAAATACATAAATTTAGCATGTTACGTCGTTCTTAATAAATTATTTTAAAAGAAACAAGTAAATATTTGAAAATGTATACTATAAAAAAGTGCATATAGAAATTATTAATTATGAAATATATAATTTATATTCGAGAAAAAATCAAACAGTTAAAATTTTATTCTAAAAAAAAATATTTAAATATTTTAAAAAATAAAATTTCAGTTGTATCAATCTGTATAAAAAAATAAATACGAATAATATTAAAATATAAAATATCCATTTTACTACACCATTTGTTTCGAAATAAATATTGAAATAACATTTTCAAAGATGTTATCTAAGAAAACTTACTACATTATTTACTCAATACTACGATATCACATTACTTTCAATCCTACAATATCATAGACATTCTTTTTTGATCATATTTCTTTTTTCTCTCTTTTTTCTTTCTATCTTTTTTATATGATTCATTATATCCGCGTTCTATTTTTCATTCCCTTTATCGCTCACAGTATTTTGATTATTTATCAAAATCACATGAAAAGCTATAGTGGCGCGAGAATAATAAATACCGCGCGAAAGCTTTAAAAAATTCTCGCAGCTCAATGTGAATCATTTATGATCTATTTCGCGAGTTTCTGAGTGAACGCTTGCTTGTTAAAAATAACGCGATAAAAAATTACGTGGATATGAATCGATAATTGAACAATTATCCATGATTTTTAACAAGATCGAGCACTAAAAACGGAGATCGGTTGGATTAGACAGATTAATTCGACGTGTGATCTAAAGCAGTTCAACTTATAAATAAATAAATAGCAAAAATTATAACCGTAAATGTGGAAAAATAGAAACAAGTTTACAAAGCGAATCCACTGGTAGAAAGAAGAATGTTATAGCAAGACTTTTTCTTTGATCTGAATAAACCATTTAATTGAATGAACATTTAATTATCCGAAGAACATCGGACTTGATCAAAAGATAACAAATGTTCTGAATATAGTTGTTTATGTCATCTTTGCTTTCCTCTTAAAATATATTTTATATGTCTACATCTTAATTTTTCTTTTCTTTTCAAGTCCATTGTGTATTATGCGTATAAATAATTTTGTTTTTCTCTCACTGAAGAAAAATTAAGAAAACAATGAAAGAAGAAGCGATTAAAATATGTATATTGTTTATCTGAAATTGAGAATTTTAATTGTCGGTATTTTTGACTGATAATATTTTATGTGTAAATTTTCAAATATTTTCAAATATTTTAATATCATAATTTTTTTACGAGAATTGGAAACATGTATTATATTTCTTTTAAATAATTATTTTTTTTGTTTTATCAGTGTTATGTAATAATATGTAACAAATCAATGATTCATATAAAATGTAATTAGAGTTTTATACGTTTAATTATACGAAAAATTCGATTGTCCTTAATAGAGCTTAAAACATTTTGTTACTTTTATGATTTCTGACTTATCAAATCAAAAAGATAATTATTGTTTATGTAATAATTTCAAAAAATCGAAATTTTTTATAATCTTAATCTATGACCTTAGAAAAGAGAGTAAGTATTTTTGATTTTAAAAATCAAATTTCAACTCATCTCTAATTCTTACTCGTGCATTCGTTAAAAGAATAAACACGAATCGACTATAAAAATTTTAAATCGCATAGCGAAATGAATTAATCAACGATGAACGTTTTACGTTTCTTTAATCAAAGATTAAAGGAATTCAACGAAAATTTCTAAAAAAATTTAAAAATTTTTCCACGATACACTATAAAACTTGACACGAATAACAAGCGGTTTTTACCGCTTCTCGGTAAACGTTTTCGAAACAATCTATTCTATTTCTAGTTTCTAAGGATGGCGTTATATACCTCGAATATTAACGTCTGTTTTCCGGTTTCCGCTAATATTTCGGAAACCGGGGAAAAACAAATCACATTTTCCCGCGTGGAAACTGGGACAGGGATTATTGTTGCGACGTACCGAAATTCAGAGCGAAACTTTTGCCCGACTAAGAAAGGAAACTTTGGAAGATAGTGTCCAAAAGTTGAACTTACCCTTTTCATACCGCGCCTACGAAAACGTGTAAACTATAATAACATCCTTTCAAACCATTTCCTCTTCTCTTTCCACTATCCTCCACTGAGATGTTTGTTATATTTACAGCAAGTAAAGATTAAGAGATAACTTGAAAAGTTTTTAAAATGCACAACCGTTTAAGAAGAAAAAGAAAACGGGAAAGAAGAAGCAGGGGAAAATTGAAATAATAAATGAGAGTTAACTCGTCGTATCTCGACAAATATTTAAAGAACAATGCGGTAAATTTGGCGAAAGTAGAGTTTTAATTATTTTAATTATTTAATTTCCTTGGGATTGGATTCTTTATCTCGACTTTTAAAAGATTCGTGACGAAAATTACAAGGGTGCAGTCTCTTTAACCGTTTTAAATGGTTTTAAGTGAGAGAATTTCCATCAGCTTGGCGAAGCACTTTTCAAGTCCGATACACTCTTCACTTTTACTGCAAGGTATGAGAATGCCTCGAAGCTTGGATGACGCTTGGATGTACTATTTTCTAGCATTCGAAACTGCGAGATATGGACACGGCATTACGATGTCGCCTCTGGCTCGGCTCTCTGACCGGTACAACTTGCTAAAGAGAAAATTTACTTCTTCGTGGAAGTTCTATTACTATTGTGGAGAACTGGAAAATCGCGAAAGATATTCCACGGCTTTTATTTGTCACGAAATATGAGGGTTAAAGAGTTGCGCAATGTCTATTATTTGTCATAAAGGAAACATAATGATTCTTGAAGATTTATTTCTTGTGTAGAAAATTAATGGAGAGAGTGATGAAAAGTAAGATCTATAAGATTTTGTGGACACTGAATATAGAGAAAATAATAAAATGTTTTAAATAATATGGAAAGAAAAGAAAATTGATTAAGTCGCTTGGAAATCTAATTAAGTAAGTTTACTTTTTTTATAATGAAAATGCATGATTAGTTTTTAATTTTTCAAAAGCTAAATGTCGATGGAGTTGATCAATCTGGCTTTTATGTAGTTCGATTACTTTCGAAGTAAAATATATGAAGTTGTTTGGAAAATTCATAGCAAAATTCGGAGGAACGTATAAAAGGGAGACCATATTTCATGAATTTTGGTATTTATATATTTATCAATTCATTTGCAGTATACTATTTGTTTATTAAATTTATTAAACAAAATTTGCTCTGGGAATTTCGTTTGTTTAATTATTATATGTGCAAATACTATTATACGACAGAATCATGCGCAAAATGATCCGAATTGAAATTAAAAATTGAATAATATAAAAATATTTGAGGATTTAAATATTCAATCTCTTGAATAGATTTCGCAAAATGAATAATAATGGTGTTAAACTTATATAAATATATCTACAGATTTAAAAACTATAAACATCTAAATTTCAATATTTATTTATGATTTTATAATGAAGAATGTTTTGGAAAACTTATAAAATATATTACCATAAGCGTATTCTACTTGAAAACTAATAACAATTATTGATTGAATATGATGGATGAATTACATTATTAATCAATATTACATGATTGTATATAAATTTGAAACTTTAGAATTCTCTAATTCACTGGATACCTATACAATAACAAATTTAAATATATTTAATTAATTATACAAAATTAATAATACTTCCAGTAATTATTATTGATAAACAAAAGTAGCTATAATAATTAATAGAAATTATCAAGTTCAAATTATTTATTATAGATAAATATATAATATTTGTAATATAATATAAAGTAACAAAATTCATTATCCATTAAAAAACTCGAATTGCAATTTTGTTTCATCCCCTTTTTAGTTAATTATAATTATAATATAATATTTACATTATCGACTGCAACTCAAATATCAATCCATCAGATCTTTGTGATAAAAAATTGTGATAAAAAAATTTTCTCGTAATATTTCATCCCACAATTGAGGGTGGTTCGACTTATTTCACAAAGTTTTGTTTCTTTTTTTTTTTTTTTCTTCTTCTACTTTGCGCAATGCAATGAAATAATAATGATAATTCACGTTTCGTGCCACCACGAAATTTGTTAGCTTATTCCACTGTTTGTGTATGTTCCTCCACATCATGCGAGCTCGTATATTTCCAGTTCCTTCCTTCACCCCCCGGTTCACGTCTATTCCACGTGTATACGTATGCAGCTACGTGCTTCGTCGAACTTGTACACTCCAATTGTATTTCCTTTCGTGCGATTTCCTCATGTGCGTGCATTTACGTACGTTGATCGACCAAGAGTTAAATATTTTCCATCATGCAATGAAACACTGACTTTTAACAAGTTTGTTTCTTGCGTTTAATTATACGTAGAGTAGCGTGTCACTGATCTTTCGTTTAGATATTCCGTTTGTATTATGCAAGATGTATTATGACTTTTTATTTTTTATTCTAATCGCCATTGTTTAATAATTGCACGATGAAATTGAAAAACAAGAATTGAGATTGAAATAATTGTTGAGAGGTTTTAAAAAATTTAGAAATATATGCTAAAGTAGTTATTGAAAATATTTATAGATTTCATTTTTTGAATCTATACTAAAGTAATTAACACGATGGATGGAATTGTATGATTCATTTTTAAATAATTATTTTCCTATAAACTGTAAAATAAATTAAATTAATCTTCAATTCTTAATTATATTTTAATTCAGATAGTATTTCAATACTTCAAAATTTTAAATATTTAAATATCTTTTAAATATTTTTGTAAAATCACGATTTTTATAAATTTAACAATTCCATAATATTTTTCTAATATATGAATTAACCATTATCATAAATATGAAATTGATTTAAAATCATTAATTGTAATAAGAATATTTTATATCTACAAATTTCGAACGAAACGAATAACACAATGATTAAAAAAAAAAAAAGATAGAAAAAAAAAAGAATATTTGCATAGCTACAAAAACTTCCTTTTCACGAATGCCACTAAATTCAAACAATTACGTTACTCTCTTCGCAAGGACGTAAATGATGTCTAGAATTTTGCGTTATTACAAGCTTTTTCCTTTCTTTTTCCTCTCCTCCTCTTTCTCCCTTTTTTTTTCTTTTCTTCCATCCAACGTAACGTTCGAAATTCCTCGTTTGTCGCAGTAAATTCACCACGAGCTATTTGCAGGCTCGATAGCTTGCACCCACGGTCGTTGTCGTTTCATGCACGAATTTCACGTTGCTGAAACCGAGTTCCATATTTTCACAGAGCCACGCCACGCCCGTGTGCACGCGTACGTGCAGAAGTTAATCGGCCATGAATCAAATATGTTTTGCTAAAGAGAGTCTCTCCACGACGAGTTTGCCCCTTTACGCATCGCTACTACACTTGACCGTGCACCGGAGGCCGACTATACGTGAGTTTTTCCACTTACAATCACCGTCTGCTCTTAAGCGTCGTTACACTGCGCAAAATGTTAAATGTCGCTTTGTTGATAGACGCACTTGTAGAATGTAGAGATAATGGATAAATGAATGAATCGTTACTCCAATAGAAAATTTTGGTAATAATAGTTTTAAGAGTGGTTTGTTATCGTTGAAATTTTGAAAGTGACGAAGTGGAAATTTGAAAATTCTGTATGGATATGTTTTAAAGTGAACTAATATTGATTATAAATGAATGTGAAAAAAATTAAAACGAACGAGGGAAGGTAGATTTTTTGAAAATAACAATAATGTTGTAATGTAATATATTACAACAATTTGAAATAAATAAAGTTTGAAATAAATTGCTAATTAAGATAAGTTAAATAATTTTAATACCAATTTAATGCGAACTTCTGGAAACATAAAATTATGAAACATATTTTCGATGGAGTAATTTATTTAAAATGTTATTATTATTCAAAATATCATCTTAATGTTCAAATTTTATATTAATACTTAAATTTTACTGTTGAATATTTTCCTTTATTTCCTTTTAAATGTTTAAAAAAAAAACATTATTAAATTTCTAAATTCTATTACAATAAAAATAAATACTTCGATTCTGCAATTATAACATTTCAAAATTCATATTTTTCGTTCGATTAATCAGCTTAATACTCTTTTCTTATATAAGTAAACTTTGAATAAATCATTAACAAGATAGATTTATTTCTCAATTATCTCCGTTCTAAAATAACCGAACATAATGGCTACACAATATGCAATATCTTATCCCCACAAAATACCATTTTTTATGTCGCATCATAAATCTTTAAGCGGTCATGCAAGAAACTTTAATTATACCTTTAAAATTAACGTCGTGCATAAGATTATGGAATTCATCATACAGATTGGAATCGTTAAATCTTGATTTTCTTCCGGGATATCATGTTAATCATTTATCCCAAAAATGGTCCCTCATAGTTCGTCTCTCTCTCTCTCTCTTTTTTTATGAAATATTCGTATTCACGAACTTCTATCATTATACAATTTATAAAGTTGAGCACGGAGTTCATTAGAATTTCTCGAGAAATCTTCCACGTTTAATTTAGCAACGATAAAAAATATATGGAGAATACATCCTGAATACTAATAATATACGATATACATAAAACCAAATACTTAGAAGGAAAATATATTTCTTGGTTCTTCGAAAGGCTATGTCGTTTGCGTGAGTTAATTACTTTTCGAGATAACATAAATTATTTTTATAATTTCACACGTTAGAGAAATATTTTACACCAATCTTTCTGAATATTTATGGAATAATTAATTTTTTTTACAAGTATATGGTCAAATAATCTATGAATATTTCTTTTTATATTTGCATAAAAAGATAATTTCGCTGAACTGAAGAAAAAATTAAAGATCTTTTATAGAATATAATTTTCTGTAAAATTAATTCCACTTAAAAATAATTAGATAATAGCGTTAGGATTTTAAAATAGACGAATCTTTAATAATATAATTATATTACATGTAATTATATTTATATGAATAAATAATTTATGAGTTTTCGTATTTATATTTAGTACGAAAACTCGATTGAATGAATAAAACAAAAAAAAAAATTTTTAACAGAATATAATTTCTTATATATTTAATATTCATTTAATATAATATAATATAAAATACTCATTTGTATTTAAAAACGATCAAAGAGTGTCATCAACAAATTTTGCTAGCTATGAAATAATAAATTTTACAATTTATGAAAAATCCAACTAATTTTATAATTTTAAAAAATAATTCTATTTGCAATAGTTTGTATTTTCAATAACATCTCGACATAATTTGTTCAATTTTGTTTCACGCAATAAAAGTATTCACGCGAGTTCCTGAATTTTTCAACTCTCTTCATTTGTTTTATTATTCCTTCGCTCATTTGCATTTGAGATTAATAGTTGGTATTTTTATATGCATCCGAATCCCGGTAACGTGAAATTTAGCTCACTTTAAAATTCAATTCTGACATGAAACAATATATACGCGACGTTCCTTTTTTCCCTCTCTTTCTCTCTTTCTCTTATTTTTTAATTATACACGCATGAATATATGATTACCGCAATTTTTATCGATAAATATGTATCGTGATTTATATATGTCATCAATATAAATTCATTTCGACGCAGATTTATATATTATATAAATTTAAAAAATAATTCATATTCGATATATATATATATATAAAACATGGTTATTGAGAGGAATGATATATAAAATTATTAGGGTGGTATTGGAAGCGCAGATCACCTCGAATTTGTCTCGTCATTTAAAATTTTAAGTAAGATGCGGAATATTCTTCAAGTTTTTATGCATACCTATTACCTACGAGTACCTACCGTGTTCAATATTTAGCGAAACGTCACTGCCATGCTTTTGCGTCGACCTTCCTCGATTGAATCTAGTTGATTTCCTTCAAAATTGAAATTTATCAATTTATCGTCTTATTGAATCGATATGTCGAATATGCAAGTTGCTGTGATTCAATAAAAATGATAAAGTTTAAAAATTCAATATGAGAATATTGTATCTAATAAAAGTTTGTTGTTTCCATATTTTTATTTGAAAGTGAAAAAAATATTTGAAACTTACAAGAGGTTTATACAATATGTATTTTAAGATTACTTTGTTATTTCGGGAAGAACAATAATATTGTAAGAATAGTTATATGGTTTTCATAGAACTGAGACAAATTATGCCTTTAAAATGGAGATGAAAAGCAATGGAAAAGACAATACCACAAAGTGAAAAAGCAAAATGAATGTTGAATATCTTTAATAATAAAGTGAGAAAGTTTTGACTCTAAAGTAATATTCAATAATATGCTTTGTTAAAATACAATGAATGATATGCGACTGCTAAATAATAGAAAAGAATAGAAAAGAAGTGTAATTCATATGTGAGAAGAGAATGAAGAAATGTTTAATATGCAAAGAATAATAATTCTTTAAACAATTATTATATCTTTGTATTTATTGAGTTGAAATATATTTCAATTTTTAATAATATTTATAATTATAATTTACATTATTCTTTATTTTTTAATGTTGTTTAAATAAAAATCCATAATTGTGTATACAATATATTTCCTAATGATCATAATTGATTCTAAACTACAAAAATATATCAATACATCGTTGAAATATAAATAAAATAAAATTTAACTAAAAATTGCAATTAATTTTCAATTTGTTAAAAGATTTATTTAATTCCATAAAATCATTCCCAATGATAATAACTTTCTAATTTCATTTTCAAAGATATTGCTTCAGTTATCATGTTCTCAATGCAAATCACATAAAATAATTATTTTTTATTATTTTTCATATCGATAATACGATATTAACTGTTCTAGTTACATATTTGCATTGCAATTTAACTGCAATGAATAGGTAAGTAGTGTCAATATCGAATCCATATCGGTGCAAAGGTTTGGTCGGTAAACGTACACCCTTGATATCAAACGGGTAATCGTGAACCACGTATTTTCGCGGAGGGCGTTCATTTCTCTTTTCTGTAGGGTAGCAGAATAGAGCTTCCACTGTTTACCGGCTGATGGCGCGGTGACTAATAGAAATTCCCTAGAATCTCTTTACCATCGAGTTTTCTCCTAGCACCATCTAGTTATATATTAGAAATAGTTATTTATTCATGGTTCTTAGAAGATTGATACTAAAATTTTTTGTAAATTATGTTTTTCATGATTGAATATGCAATGACATTATTATCATGATATTTAGTTATTTATGTTAATTGAATTGGTACCTATTATCTAGTAACAAAGTTAATAGTAAAAAAATGAAAAATTCTAAGATAATTAAGCGTTAAAACTGCTGCAAATGGAATTTATTCGAATTATTTAATTATAAATCAAAAAAGCAAAATAATAATGTGATTTTTATCTCGTAAAACATTCAGTTTTAATTAAAATTATATTTTTTATGAATGTTTCATGAAATGTTAAATATTTTACAATAAATATACAAAATTGTCAATATTATAAACCATAGAAAAATAAAAAAAAAAAGAAAGAAAGAAAAATAAAATAACGAAGCAAAGTTAGAATTTATAACTTTTATACAAAATTTTTTTCATTTCTTTAAAGACAAAAATTTTCTAGATTTAACTCTTTAAGAAGAGATCTTTTTCATTTTCGAAATGGTCTAAAAAAAGTTTATCTCATCTTTCAATTTATCTCAAAGTAATGAAACATTTTTACTATTTTTTAAAATTATACTTTTTCTTTTAAAAAAATATTAAAAATTTATAAAAATATAATTGTTGAGAGAACTGTTAATTTTTCAAAAATTATTTTAAATTATATAATAAACGTAAAAATATTATTACTTCTAATAATTAGAAATTGCTCGTCGAATTTAATTTAGTGTGAACTACTTTAGAGAGGACTTTATTTTTAATAAACTTGCACGAAAGTGCGACTGAGTGTGACTTTTCATATGTATGAAAGTTTCTACGAAAGTTTATAAAAACGAGAATTCGAAGGACCAGTTTTATAAAGTTTAAACGTAAAGTTAGTTAGGAAAACATTTAACAAATTATTCGATTTGATGTACATTTTTACCTCATTTTAAAGTAACAAAGTGAAATTTCATTTAAAGAGACAAAAGATAACAATATAGCTTTGAAATGACTTGTTTTCATAATCATTTAAAAATTTTTATTATTGTATTTTAAGATATTTTAGTAATTGATTTTTTTTAAATCTAATTTTTATTTTGGAAAATACAAGAGAAATTTAATCCAAATTGACGAACTTTTTCCGCTAAATTTTACAGAATTCTTTTGAACACAGATAAAATATAAAATACAGATTTCTGTTTCATAATTTTTACACTTTCATAATTTTTAGTCAAATATAATTATCAACTGACTTGTCATATTCACAAAATTCACTTTTAAAAAACTTTCATTATTAAATTTGTTAGACAGTATTATTCAGGAGAATTTATTTATGAAACTTCTGATTTGTGAAATTTCACTTTATATTTTTTTCACGTTATATTTTTCCACTTTTCCAAAAGAATCTATATTTAGTACATTTAAATATATTTTACTTATAACTTTTTTTTGTTACTTCTTACATCATATTATAATACTTCTACGAATATCTCTCACAATATAAACTTCAATTTCCATTTTAATCGCAAAACATTTCAAATATAATGCAATCTTGGACCATAGAAAAGAACAATTGCCAGCAGCAAGTTGAGAACCAGCGGTTTAAAGGAAGCGCAGGAACGATTATGTGGAACGACGACAATCAGAGGAAGGCTTGACAAACTAAATACGAGAAGGGTGTAAGCACGGTAGGGACAACACGATTCCTCGCGTTTTATAATGCGACGTTTATTTCCATTCCTAGGGCGGTGAGAACGAAACGAGGTTGACGACGCACAATTTCTCTGAGATGCTGTTCTCCCTCTCGTCAACGGACCATTCAGTTAACTTTATTCGTTACACGAAATCGCGAGTACAAATTAAAATGCCAACGGGTCGTTAGTTTCTTAAGATAAATAGGTTGAACAAAAATACAAAGCTAGAAATGGCGTACGTATGCTCGAGAGACGTAATGATGAGATTGTGCTCATGTTGAAAATATTTATTTAATGAGTTCGTTCTTGTGTTTCTCAATGTAATGGAACACGTTATAAAATCAAAATTTTAATTTATATGTCAATTTCCTTTTTTTTTTTTTCGTATAGAAGTACTTATAATAATAAGTTTATCAATTAAGAATCACTGATTTATACTGATTCAGTTTTTCATGAATCTCTAGGTGTAAAAATACAAGTGATTCATTAAATCGAAATAAAATACTTTTGACTTTTTCTTTATTACTTTGTATAATTTTTGAATCTATAAAAAAATAAACGATAAAATATATAAAGTTAATAATATTATCTTAAATAATAGCGCGTGTGAATTTAATTCAAAAAAGGCAGTAAAAAATTCCAGTGATATTCAATAAGACGCAGATTTAAGAAACAAAGCGTACTTCTACAATAATTTTTGCTACAATTTTCGAAGGAACCGTATGATTCAACAATTTTCTAAATTGCGAAATTACAAGCTCCGGCTGTCGCGAAATTCCTTCGTACACTGTGACCTAATTTGCTTTTCTCAGCGTGTCACCATAACTGTACCCGTTGTAAGTGAAACCTTGACACGGCCTCGAATGGATACCAAGAGTATCCTCTCTCGAATTTAAACACACACAGACATATCGAAAACACGGGAATGCTTTCATCAAAGAGCCAATATTGTATGCTCAATTTGTAACGTTAATTGAGAGCAACCATTATACAACGCCAAAGTTTGATAAGAATCGGTTAAACTTTGAGAGAATATTCGATTTGTTTCCAGGTTTGGGGAAACTTTATAAGAGATGGAATTGCGTGATGATTTGATAATGCTCCTAATCAAGATAAAGTATTATAATGTGACAAATATGATTGTAAGAACTTTTCGAAAGAATATTCGATTTGTTTGTTTGAAAAATTTATTGTAAATTGTTACCTGGATTTTTCTATCATAGCAAAATTTATACATATATATATATTGAAATTAATGTATCTGATAATATTTCCATTTTGAAGTATTAATTTTTTATTCTCAAAAGAAAAAGCACTTATTCGAACGAATTCGAACAATTATATTACAACCAATGGAAAAATTAACCAATGAACGTATGGATTTTACGATTGAAATTATATAAATTATTAATTTTAATTTAAAAAATATATATATATAATTTAGCTATTGATTAAATTCAAAATATTAAGACATCAACGAATCCTGAATTCTTCGAAAGAAAATTTTTTAGCATACATGTTATTTAGTGTAACGAGAAACGTGCACTGTTTGAAACGGGAGATGTTAATACGTAAGTGTAATTAAAGAAATTACTGTAATTAAAGAAATTAGAAAAGTACGAAGGTCGAGGATATCTTCTAGATGCACACGACTCGGTGCATGTAATTTGAAGCTCTTCATTTCCTCAAAATCTCATACCTTCGGCTACGTGCACATTTAAATAAAATTGTGTCCGTAAATTAAGTGCCGTGTCAGCGATTCGTGACATTTTCCCTCGGTACTCATTTGCTCGCAACGGAGAAACGGCGAAAATTAATCGTAACGAAGCTTTATTAATATAAATTCATAAAAACCAAACTGACGAATGAAGAAATTTTTTTTTTTTTTACCAATTTTACCAATGTAAATTATAAATACTGCAAAAAATATTTCTTCCTCGAAATATATATGTTACTTTTATAATTTTAAATCAATTAATTTAATGGAATATTCAATTTTAAATATTAATTTAACTTTTATTTGTATCTAAAAAAAATCTACGAATTACAACTATTTCCTGCAATAATTAATATTATTATTATAATTATTAAATAGGCTCTTAATATTTTTGAAGATGTGTGTATAATTTATGAGAAACAGAGATCAATTCATATTTAGAATTAGTATAAAATACAATTATATTCTTTCTATTTTATTGTAAACTTTGTAATATTAAAAAAAAAATCACTATTATGTATTCAAATCTTTTATTTCTAATTACAGATGGTGTAACACGCAAATTTCCGCAAGGGAGAAGTGAATGTTCATTCTGATTATTCCAATGGGAATGATTATCTACCAACTTGCCACTCGAACGAACACTATACTTGAATTTCTGAATTAATTAAATTAACATTTTGCCTTTGTACGTGCATTACTTTAACGATTAACTTGAAAGAACTTCAGCACATGGCTGGCTTTTACAACTTCCTCCTCTGAGAACGCATTTCCAAGATATTGCGAGAAATTGTCATTGGCATAATCATGCGTTTCTTTCAACGAGCTCACTTTATCATAGTTCTTTAAGATTCCAAAAAATAGACGATCCTGAGTCGAAGAGGTTTGAATTTTTTAAGCAGAATTAGCATTTTATTTTATTATTCTCCTAGAAAAATTTATAATAAATTTTCAATTTATTAATATTCTATCTAATAATTATTTATTTAATATTATTAATAATATTTTTAAATGATTATTGCTACTACGCAAACTTTATTTTTCTTTTTAAATTTTGATCTAGACATATTTTTGTACAATTTTATACTTAAATCACTTCTAATTCTGCATTCGAAGAATTCCAAGTAACAATGCTTAAATAATAAACGCTTGCTAATTCGATCAAATGACAAAGATGCTCACTAATCAATACATCCGTGTACTTCACATTCAACAGTATGATTTACAAATGGCAATTTCATATTAATCCGCATTGTATCAATGTACCTATGTAAATGTAAGTCAGGGAAAATGGATTAGCTCATCACCACAGCACAAATGTAATTAATCACTGAATTTTCATTACCGATTTTAGGATAGCTATGATGTAATTGTGCAGAAACGGCGAACGAGCATATTTGACTTGGCACAAGTACGCGAAACAATCAGATATAGATAGGATTACCTATCTACATCGTGCCATTAACCATGCTCTAATTAAAAGTTAGTACATTCGTAATATTGTTACATAAGATATTAATATGAATTTGTAATTAGAAGCTAATTAAATATGTATAAAAAATCGATGTGATTCATTAAAGATGTTTCTTTATCCGTTTAAATTATTTATTAATTTTTATTAATTGATTTCACAAAAAATGCTAATAATTATAAGAATTTTTGCATATCACTAAAAAATTTTTATTCAAATTGTTCAATTATTAATGTATTAAAAGTTCCAAACATTTTAAAATTAAAATTGGTATCTATCTTTTAAATATATTCACAATATGTGTTTATTCATTGCTCATAACATTTGATTATTTAATCCAATTAAATATATTTTAAACGATTTTAAAATTTACAAAGTAAAGTAAATTCAATGAATTATTCGTTTCGTGATTGATATCCTTCAACACAAGAATTATATGACGACCTTATACTCGTCTCCAGAGAGATGCATACTAAAATACAATTCTAGGAAATCCTCACCTAACCACCGCTTTCATATAAATGTGTCCTTTGAGCTTCACTGTCCCTATAGGCCATTTAATCGTAAAACCAGTCCTGCTGATGAAGCTTTACTGATGAGCTCACCATTAGTGTTGAGCGAAATGCATTTTTCTTTTCGTTTCTTTCACTTTCATTCTTTTTTCAATTACAATAATTAAAATGATAAATAAATATAAATGGTATTCGTTATAATCTTTTCTAAATAAGTATTCCCTCGATATATTTACATTTCTTATTAATTAAAATTTATTAATTTAAAATCCCTAGGAATTAATATTCTACAATGATACTTAGAATCAATAGTATTTAGAATCAAGACTTTTTAACTATCCTTTGATTCTTTTTGCGAATCGACACTTCTTTTATTTAGAATTATTAAAATAAATAGAAAATATCAAAAATTAAACATAATAAAATAAAATAAAAGTTAAAACCAGCACTATAATAGATTACAATTACGTGTAAGGATTCTTTGTACCTTTTTTTCAGAAAATTTCTTTATTTTTTACACGATCCCTTTCATGTAAAGTGCCATATAAAAACCAAAAGAACATTCCCCGTAGTGCATTCACGTGCAGAGTATATTTTGTTTTTATCGTTTCACATCATTGCTATTGCTAGGGAATAAAAATAAAGCGAAGTTGTTATCGAAACGTTGAAAAGAACAATTCACAGAGGATAAATAATGCCTTGTAAATTTCACTGAATAACAGCACTTCAACACAGGAAATTACGATCGTGAAGAAACATTGATATTTGATAACAATAAGAGATTGATCAACAATGGCAGGCAGATTAATCAATGATGGTACAAGTATGGTATAAAATGATATTTTTGTTGGAAAAGTAAAATTAGAATAAAACGTGATGATTTATCTAATAATTTTTTAATGTATATGGAATAATTTCTATACTTGTAAAAATATTATATAATAATATCAATTAGTACATTAATCAAAAAATTAAATAATATAATTTCTATATTAAATTATTAATGATACTTGTGAGCATTTGGAATTATTAAAAATTTACTGTCAAATATAATACAATTTGAATAATATATGTATAAACGAACTGATAACTGGAATATAGAAATTGGAAGATTGGAAATCTCGTTGAAAAATATACTATTAACCAATATTTGCTACGCCAAAGTAAGTAGAACTAACACGCAATGTTCAGACACCATTTAATCAAATCGAAATATTTAACCATGTATAAAAATTTTAATAATTATTCTTTTAAGTTTGAAAAAATATTGCTCATCGACAGTAATATCTTCTATATAATTTTATTTACAATTGTAATAGTAGAGTAGATCATATAATAATTGTCATAAAAATTAACCAATTTAAAACAATACGAATTAAATCCAAAATTTTATCATTGAACAGTTCCATTCAAAAGAAAACATTCTATATTAATTAATTTTAAATTAATAAAATAACATTGGTTAGAGATTAGAGTTACTATTAGAAAACTTCACAAACTTGAAACTTGCAAAGTATTCGAAAAGGGAAAATCCGACGTTACGTCACAGCATAGCACGAAAAGTTTTAGGCCAGAATCGAAGCGCGACACGTGGATTCCATTAGGCAGGAAAGGGTTAAGGAAGCATTGTTAACGTGCCATTAACCGTGTCGTAAAGCATTCGGTGCCGGCGAAGTGACGCTCGGCCAACATGAAATATTTAATTGGTCCTTTCGAGGTCACAGGACCGAAACGGGCTACCGAGTCAATTCGTAGGCTCTTTGATATAGCGTTGCGATGAAATAGGTCAGCTGGCTCTGGTCTTGCCATCCGGCTAACAAAGGCATAGCGACCAGTGTGATTTCTGTCGTTTCGTGGCGAGTTCTGTGCAAACGTTTACGAACGCATTCTCGTTAACCGATTCTCTCTCCCTCTCTTTCCTCCTGCCTCGTCTTTGCTTTAACCTTTTTTTCTTTTTCTTTTTTTTTTTTTTCCTCTCTCGTTACGTTGCCAATAGAGGTGCAGAGGCATCCTCTTTGTGATCGAACGCTAACGAATTCCTATTAGAATCGCAAACTTTGATTTGCTCGTCTTTTGTTTTATTCTTGCACGATGGTTATGTTCGAAAACAATAATTTGTAGAAAAAAAGAAAAGAAAAGAAATTAAATTACAAGGAATGCGTTTGTATCGTATCTTGATTAGAATTGCAAATTTTGAAGAAAATAAATTAAATATTTGTAAGGTTTTATATTTGTGTAAAACAAATATACGGTACAACAAATTTTGTCATCAATTATTTGTTTCATCTTATTTTATAAATTAATTCTCAAAATTTGACAATTGATTTTCTGAAGATGATAGCTCGTGAAAAATAGTTTTAAGTTTCTAAATGATTCTAAATTTTATTTAAATACAATTTAATAAAACAGATTTCTATTTAATATCTTATTATAATTAATACTTTAAATTTAAAAATTTAAAAAATTTATATATCTTATTATTTTATATAAAAAAATTTTAATTGTACCATACCAGTAATTAATTTATCAACGAAATCTATCTAAAGAAATCGATTTAGTATTTACAAAACATGTGTGTATAATAATTAATGGAATTTAAATTGATAATCGATAAAATCATAATTTTTTAATATAACATCTATACATAAAATTTAAAATTATTTGTTATAATACTTTTAATACTTTCGTGATTTCATAAATATTCATCAAATATTTTAATGAATTCATTTCAATGAAATTATGCACAGCATATTATTTAATATCGTTATTATGGATATTGAATTTATAATCTCTAACTTGCCTGAAAATCACAATATAATAATACAACGTATAAAAGGGATATATTAATTGTAATCAATTGTAACGATATATGTAAATATAAATGTTTATAATAGATTTCAAGAATTAATTAAAAATTTATGTGATTATAAAAATTTCAAATCTTCATTATCTCATACAAATTAGCACAGATTCTAATCCTTTCTAATTTTCAAATTTATCTCATAATTGCATCATACTTCTCAACGATTTTCAAATCTATTGTTCCGTGAAAATTTTATACGAACTGCGAATAAAGACGTTCCAAGCTCTCTTCAATTTCCGTACAGAAATCAGATACGCATTTCATACTCTTGAGCTAATCCGCGATTCGACTTATAACTTCGAGAAATTTATTCCGAGCTTTCATTGTTTTACTCGGGAATTAGAAAAAAAAGTTATAAAATTCGAAAGTTAAATTTTCTTAATAAAGAATTTCTTTTTCGATAAGATATAAATTAAGAATCGACAAAAATGCCAACATATAAATATTATCATTAATAGCAACATTTTCTATTAATTCTTATATTAATAAACTTAGAAAGTTAGGAAACATTTAATTTTCTTTTACAATTTATAATTTTAATTTTTAAAAATTTAATTTATCAAATTTGAAATTTTGAAATATATTTTTAATAATAAAGAGATCGAGCTATGTTGTTAAGATGAAAGGGTTGTGACGTTGTTTCATAATCAGAGAAATAGCCTTGGCCAGCCAATCGATTTTGGATAGACCGTACTAGTTACAATTTAATCCCTTCCATACAATTTCGAACTTTTTATGTTCTTAACATGCATATGCATAACAATGAAATAAATAATGTAACACATATACTACACACATGTTCTTTACTCGATATTTTATCAAAATTGAACATTAAATTTTTTTAAAAGCTGTATCATATTATTGTATTAAAAAGTATACAGCTCTATGTATGTAGCTAAATATGGAAATAAGAAATCATTTTTTTAGAAAATATTTTGAAAATCTTTCTACTTCTACTATAATTTATGAGAATAAAAAATAAATATTATCCATAATAAATCATCTAAAATAATTAAAAATTCGTGGATATTATTCTGTATACAATAAACTGAATAAATTCCACTTATTTAAGTGAATGAAAACAAAATTATTTTATTCTTGCGAATAAAAATTTTCCAGATAAAATTTCTTAATCATCCCATTTCCTTTGTTTCGAAAATTATCATTATCAAAAACTACGATCAATTAACAATTAACCTTCGATACATAAACAGTGAACGAACTTCATATATAATTTACGAAACAAATTTACTACACTTTTCGCTTAATAAAACTGCTACTCTCAGATAAACTCCTTAATTATCCCATTATAAACTCCTTTCATTCCATTCATTCGTTTCAAAAAATCGTCGTAATTACCCCCTTAAGGGAGGATGCAAAGCGCAAACGGTGCATAATTTATACCAAATAACGTCCCAGCCACTGTTATTTACACTTCACGAGATCGCATCTCGACCATCATCTCCACCTCTCCTCTCCCCTTTTCCTTTCTTCTTTTTTTTTTTCCCAAAAAGATCGCGGTTACATTTGCAATTCACTCGACGTTGTAGGGTGCTGGCAGATTGATAATTGATGACATGAATTCCGGTTGAAAGTAGGGCGGACAAAGTGAGCGGGATAATTGAAGAACGGCGAAAAACTTTCCGGGAAAGATATAAAATTCGGCCGTAAGATTAATCCGTTAAAAGCACCGTGAACCAGGCTTGATCTCCACCACTTGCGGCGAGAAGTAAGTTCGGCTTTGTGCCAGAAAATGCACAGGGAACGCTAGTTGTTCCTCTCCCCCCCAAAACTTGGATGCGGGTTTCCCTTCCATCCCCCTCCGTCCTCGATCGCCATTTCCTCCTCCCTTTGACCTCCGCCAACCCCTCGATCCCGGTTCAAACATCTCCTCTCAACTTTTCGTGTATTTCACGATCTAGGAAACATTCGCGGTTTTCCAGGCTGGATACCACTTTAGAGAATCTGTAGGAATTCGCGCGAGCGTAATGAGATTTTAGAGCATCCCCGATCTAATATTTTAGCTCTAGCTTTTCATGTTTGGCGTATAGCTTTGAAATAACATTTAAATTAAATTCACTCGTAGTTCTCGTAGCGACGTTATATAGCGAAATTTTTTAATTTGTTTAATTTTTTAGACGAAGAGAGGAGATATATATGATATATATTAGAGAGAGATAGATATATATATAGAGAGAGGAGATATATATGATGATTATTGTGTTAAGTGTTATTTAATTTATTTGATCAAAGGATTTGTTTAAATTTAATTCAAGATAAGTGATTAACTATATAATCAAAAGATAGATGTAATATTAGAAATTAATTCATGTATCACAATGTTATTCACTAAACAAAATAATGTTTCAACTTTGTTGAAGGAGACAAACTATACATACTTATGCGTTTATGCAAAATTTGAATGAACGAAAATCTACATAATGCATGTAATATGCAAAAAGATATTTAAAGTATATTATGCCATTATGATATATTTGAAAAATGAAACGTCTTAAATATTTAAATTCCATTTCCTCAGTCGTATTTGTAAATAATGAAACTGAAAAAAATGTTGAAAATCATTTATTTCTATTTATTTATGTATTCATTATCTAAATCATCAATATAACAAAATTATAAATTAACGATATAATTATATCATTAACAAAAATTTAAAAAAAAACAAATACCTTAAAATTACAAATGAAATAAATTAAATTCCTGTAATTTCACAAAAGCTTCATATTTCGAAATGCAAATTTTAAAATACCTTCATCATACTTGCTCTGACGTTACTGCATATGCTTAATAAACGTGTTTAATTATGCCATCGTATATCAAAGAAATATCGGTTCCGACAGTTACAGATTTCAACTTAAACCGTGATAAATTTTCAAGGAAAATTTCAGAGGACCTGATCGTTCATTTGCTCGAGTATTTCGGACAATTATTAAGAGGATATATTATACAATAAATTATTCATAAATTATTCACTCGGTCTTTCAGTTAAACTGCGACTGTTGGAAAAACACTTGTGTCTAGATTGGAAAGCTCTCAGAACCTCGAATTCGTAAGTGTCGGTGAAAAGTTATCGTTTTCACTGCCCGGAAAATTGATTCCACTTTTTCTTCGAGGTGTCCAGACGTATATAAGTCCCTTGATTTTAAGAGAGGGTATTAACGAGAAGATACTGAAATGGAATGTGAAACACAAGTGAAGGGGATTTAATCTTGTTACATCCTTAGAATCGTTTTTAACCCAATTGCATTCTTTCATTATTAAAATATTCTTTAATAGAAAGAAGATAGAAAGAATAATTTCTTATCTCGATTTTATAAACTATTTAGAGATGTTTACAAAATTTATTTATTAAATGAATTTAAGAAATTAAAACACGAGATTAAATGGAGGATACAATATAATACTGGATAATTATTTTTATTTTCGTTAAGCAAATTCACCAATTATTTGTATGCTATGAGAATTTGCAAAATTGGAGAGTATAATTATAATTGACCATGTTCAACGACATATTCTTATAATAAGTATAATAAAAGTTCTATGTGGTTTTGAAATTATGAGAATTATTCACTTATTTTAAGTGAATTTTCTAATTTGTGATAAAAATTGGCACTTAAGGATTTTTATTTTCTTTTCAATTTAAAAATATTGTTTTTGTTCATGTTTATATATGAATTTAATAAAGATATGAATAAAAAATTTGAACATTGATTTTAAAAAATTATATTAAAACTTTTATTAATATGAAAATTTTGTTATATAAAATTCTTTTGAAATTGAAATTTTATCTCAACAAATTATTATTTACTCTCATTTCCTAAAATTTACTGTAAACAATTTATGTTTCAAAACTTTATACTAAAAATTAATGATAGAAATTAATGATAGATATATCATGAATATATTGGGAACAGAAATAATCTTTTATTTCAAATAAAAATCGAACCTGCCAAAAAATTGATCTTACCAGAGTGTCAAAAATCGAGAGTGCAGATTTGTGTAACTAGCTCCAATGTGTCGGCACATAAGGCATGGATGTTATGAGACAAGTTTGAAAAGTGAAATTACTGACGAAGAGTTTCAACTCGACGATATTACCTCGATCATGAATCATGACTGACGATATTTAAGCTACATTATTTGAAAAGGAATTTCTAAAATTCACTTAGTCATCTTTATAGATTAAGAAATAATTATTATGAGCAGTTAATTCATAGCTTTGTGCAAGATTATGAACGAACCTATAATAAAGCTGAATGATATAATGAAATGAAATTCATCGAAAATTCTAGTGACGACAAATTATTTAAGTAAAAATTATGTTTATATAAGGGATATATTTGAGGAACATGAAATCGACATTAAATTTATAAATTATAAAAGAATAATGAAGATATTCCCATTCCTAAAAGTCTCACAACCTCTTTATAAAATATTCTGGAAAAGAGAAGCCTATTCCGACTTAAATCTTCTTTTGTGAAGACCAAATACTACAGTGAAAAGTGGGGATCGACCCTGAGACATCGATCCCTCTGCGACCACTGGGTCAAGATCATTCTCTTCTCAGACGAGGAGAGAGAGATTCGAAATTTCACACAGAAATACTTCTTACATACTTGTAATACGATAAAATAATAACAATAAACTTTAAATTATAGTATTTTTACCTGCTTATAACATGTTATATAAAGAATTGCAAACTAGATAGTGAATTTAAAATCAGTAACTAATTCCTTTTAAAAATTTAATTATATATTTCTTCATTTGCAAAATGCACAAAAATACAATTTTAATAACGGAATATATAATACAAATTTTCGACAAAATAATTCCCAATTTTGAGTTAGATTAAATAGAAAATGGAGTTTGAACTTTCTGCTATTTTTCTTGAACTTCAAAGGAGTTACAGACAGACGAGCAGGATGAGTTTACGGAACCCTTCGAAAGCAATTTACTATCTCTCAGCAATTCTTCAGTGTTTATTTCCTCTGCAGAGAACCACGGCTACGTATCTTTTCGCGAAACTTATCACGAAAAATGGAAGTAGATTTTCAACCATCGATCCTTTCATCACCGATAAAGGAAAATTCTTTTATTCATGAAAAATTTTATCTTTCATAAAGTAATCTACTTACTTTTTATTCGAAGATTTAATGCCACATCGATATCGAGATTAGCAATGAAGTCCTTTATACGAAGTGATTTTATCATATAATAATTATAAGAAAGTATTTTATTGTAAATTCATTTATTTTATTTAAAACTTTCAACTTTATCGAATAATAATAAATATTTGATTTAATTTAAAGAAACTCGATGATATTTATTATTATATATATCCTTATGAATTTTGGTAATTAAACAAAAATGTTAATTAACCATTTCTTATTGCAATATCTGGATATTATATTTTTTCTAAAAACTACAAATTTTCATTCATAATATTCATACAATAGAATTTTTACTTACACGCGCCTTTAATAATTAAATATCTAATTTCTAGTTTTATTACAAATAGAATTCTCGAAATTTGAATCACTCGTTATCAGGAATTATAATTAATTCGTGGAATCAGGAGCTATGCGTTGAACTATGACGAGCGATTCGTCTAATTAAAACGAGATCATCAGGAGATGAGAATGTGCATACCTATTGCATCCAGTTTCCGTATCCACATATTGTTACCAACCCGTAAATAAAGCATAATGACATCCGGGGTGACGTGAGATTGAAACCTCTTGATCACCACGGCAAAGCGAAGCCTCGGGCGATCGACTTACAAGGACTACCGTGCAAAAATTCGTTACCGTGTACATTAGATGCAAATACGTGGATAAAACGTGACCCATTTTTTTAAGCCATCTCACAATGAATGAAATTTTCATTTCGAATCATTTTTTGGACGAGTTTCGTGTAACTATCTCTTCAGGATGAACGTATAACATTTCAAGTTCTTTTGGAATAATTATAGGGGGGAAAAAGGGAAAATTTTTTGATGGAAGGAGAAAAAAAAATCTACTTGTTTTGAAGGAATATTCGAAGCATGAAGAATGAATATCAATGCGATAAATTGTTTACGTGATATGTATAAAATATTATCTATATTATGTTTTGCATCATAGATAAATTAAAATATGAAAAACAAGATGGAATGAAAATAATAAAATGTAAATGAGTAAAATATGTTAAGAAAATATATGTTATGTTAAATTGTTAAATATTGATTTATATTTTAATGAAAAGTAGTGATACGAGAATAAAAAGAATATTCGTGTATAAATGTATAAACAGATTCTTATAATTTGCAATGTTTACGACGAAAGTAAGTCAAATAAATATTTCACGTTTTATTGAAAATATATCTAGATCAGTTTATATCTAGATAGATTAAAGCAAAACCACAATATTTGATTGTACAAAATGAATTCGTAACAGGATTGAGATTTTGAGATCAAAAATCTGTATTTTTTTCGTCAATTCAGTTTGTTCAATATTTATAATTAAGTTCAAAATTATTTTATATTTTAATACTTCTTGTCTATATTTGTACGAGAACTTTAAAAATAATATTGAAAGTAGATTTTAATAATTTACAATAAAAATTTGCTCTAAACAATAAAAATTGTAAATTTCAGTATTTATAATTCATGTTGACACTTTGAAACTTTGAACTTTATTAAGTAGTTTTCAAACTTCTCATACTTTCGTTAGCTGTATACATTTAAGTTTATACTTCATCATAAAAATTTAATATTCGTTTAATACTTAGAACTAAAAGTTATTATTAATATACAGAAACCTTATTTTTCGTTTACGACTCGAGAATGGATAAAGTTAGATTGAATTTACGAAAAATTATAAGAATTTCCATGAAGGAAAAATGGTGAAAAATAAAATTTATTAGTATATTATCGAAAAATTAATTTTCATTGTTGTAAGATAAAATTCAAAATAATTTACTTATTAATCTTTGACTAAATTTTAATAATCTTGGATCTCTTAAAAATTTCTTTAAAATTTAATTTCAATTAATTTTTTGAAATTAAAATTGGTAAAAATTAGGACAGAAGAATAAATCAAGAGAAAAAATAAATTCTTTACTTTCAAATAGATAAAAAATTATTCGTCGAGTACAAGTAGAGACAAATGTAATTAATTTTACTAGAATGAATAATTTACAAAGCATGTTATTCACTATGCACAAAGCATTAGTTTTGGTTTTGTTGGGTGAAGCGAAGTTGCGTGAGCAGGATTGGCACTAAAATAGCTAATTGTCTTAAGGGCTCTGCGCAGTTACCAATGGTAATTCGAAATTCCACTTAAAACCATAGGTTTCTAACTGGTAACTTCAAGTTGATACCAGTTACGAACAAATAACGAATACATAGCATATACATATACAGTGACCTCATGAATTTTCCTTATATTAAATTCAACAACATAAATTTTCATGTAAACCTGTAATATGAAAATATATAAAATTCTCTACTCTATTGGATGTACGAATATATGAACGTTATACTACCAATTTTACTGCTCCTTTGAATTATTATATATACTATGTATAAATTATTTTTTTAAGTTACAAATATTTTTCTGAATAACTATAATATATAACTAAATAATAACTAAATTTTTAAAACAAAATTTAAAAATTTCCAAAATCAATATTGATTCTATTCAAAAATATAATTACACGTATTTAATTATTTCTATAATATTACTTTGATCGTAATCATTTCTATATTAAATTTATAACTATATATTAATTGTTCTGATATTAATAAAAGAAATCGTTCAATTTTAAGAATTAATCTTCAAAATAAAAAAGAAAAGGATTTTTAAAATATTCTCCTCCTCGTAAATAAATTTTAATTAAGAATTTCTTATATTACATTCTTCTAAAAGATTAAAAAAATTCTACAAATACTAAACACTTTTTTTTAAAATGAACACTTTACATAATCTTACGAAAAAGATATGAAAGACGTATAAAACTACGAAATATTATTCAGGAAAAAAAAAGAGCTGCATAACTTGTTTCATAAATTCATAACTTCTCTTTAAAAAAAAAAAAATGGACGAGGCTCTAAGAGAAGTTTCCTTTGGCTGAAGAGAGCAGCATAAAGAGAGCGAGGATCTATATTTGGTCGCATCGATAAAACCAGAGAAATGTCGTTGTGAACGAGACCGGAAATTTAAATAAGAAAAAAAAAAAACCAGGTTAGCTTACGTCTGCCGATGACATCGTGAATCTGTAAAATTATTCTAGTACGCTCGTCGACACATTAGATATTACTTTAATGTGGAAGCGAATACCATGAAAATTTAATAAGAAAGAAAATTGGAACAGAATCTTGGTAAATGGAAGAACATAATAATATTCCTGAGAAAAAGAATGATACACGCTAATAAATGTTACCTTTCAGAGTCCAAATTGTACGAGCGATTAATCATTGTCACTCTTACCTTCACGCCATCTAGGAACGCTAAACTTTCGAGGGAAACTATAAAGACTCTCATCACGGTACAGTTATTCAATTTCAAAAATGAAGATTGAGTACCAACTGTCGCGTATAATTAAAAAATTCCGACGATGAAATATTTATCTTTCAATTTCGATTATTTTCAATTATTTTCTTCGGAATACTTGTTTAGAATTTTTTGAATTTGAAATTATTATGTATTCATTCTTTCAATTTCGATCATTTTTAATTATTTTTCCCAGAATAATTGAAATCTAATTTCTAAAATTCACGTAATTTCCACAACTATTTCTTCTTATTTCTAATTAATATATGAATCGTAGTTTTCTTAATAGAAAAATGTATTTAAACGTTCTGTCTCAACCATAAGATTTTACTCATTTCACTGATATTAACATAATAAAAGCAGTTTATCAGATTCCTGATGCTTGACAACATATTTCAGGGAGAAACGAATCGATTTCGGACGCTGGAGTGCCCTTAAGTGGTAGCCAACTTCGTTTTTCATCGATCGGGACACCTGGCTGAAATGTTCCCGATAAGAGAACTGGAAGAGAGTAGGATGAGGAACTCTCTGTAGGGTTACACAGGGCTCAATGAAAATTCTATTGATAAGAGAACGAAGGGAAAACGTGCTCCTTCCTTCCTGACCGAATCGATAAAACTTGTGCTATCAAGTTTTCGGCTCTTGCCTGTTCTTCCATTGTCCTACGGTTCGTCAAACTGAACGTTTCGTTTATCGAATCGGTGAAATTATATTACGTGCGTCAATCAAGTTTTTTCGTTCAATTCTTATTGTTACGATTGGTGGAAGTGTGAGATAGAAGAAAAGAATGCAAGAGTAAAGTAAAAAATCAAAGTAAATTTTGTAAAAGAAGCTTCAAAGTATATTTGGAGGACATTTAATTTACATTGCCAATATGAATCTTCAAATTATATTTTTTTAAAAATTGGAAAAAATAATTGATCATCAATTGATATGAATTTGATGATTATGCGAGGAGCTGATGTTTTAACAACTTTATATAAAAATTGCACGATATATTCAGAAATCTTGTTAAAAGTATTAGACTTATAAATATTCCAAGATTTTTGCAATTTTTAAATATACTCTCGAAACATTTTCTTTTTACATCATATTCCAATCTAAAACATTATACATAAAATAACAAAAATTTACGTACACATATACAAAATAAAAAAAAGAAAGATAAATTGTAAAACACAGATGCATTTATATAAAAAATTGCACCATATATAAAGATTACTTGCCGATACAAAATTTTACTTTATATTCTTTTTCTAATTTCACTTTACAACAAAGTTATATCCTGACCCAGTTAAAGCCATCCTGTATAACATATACTGGCAAAGTTTGATCACACAGATATTCTAGAATATATATATAAGAAAAAAAAATGCAATACATGTGAAAATAATGAAATACAGTGAATTATTTGCGGGAGAAAAATATCTTCAAGAATGTCATCAGGCAAACGAAGAAAGGGTGCTACGAGGCTTTTCACTTCACGTTATTCTACCTGCACGCCTCGTTTCGTAGGGGATAATTTTAGCTCTTCACACTTCATTCACGTGTACATAGTAACTCTATTCTTTTACCATCCTCGTTACTGGACAGTGTTAAGGGCGTTTCATTGACGCTCCGTGTCATTATATGTCATTATGGAGACACGTGATATACGGGGGTGTGTAGCCAACGTAAACACCCTACATAAAGTTTCATCGTACATTTCTGCAAAACGAGAAGTAACACCCTATATTTATCTCGATTTATGTGTCTACGATTTATTATGTAATGTCTATATTGGACAAATTTACAAATTTATTTCGTTTTCTTTTCTTGAGATACTACATAAAAAACGAGAAAGGATAATTTCGCGTTTATATTCAGAAATTTATATTAATTTAGAAAAGTTTGGAATGGATTAGTTTGACTTTTGAGTGATTTAATTATAAATACAAGCTGAGCAATAATAAAACAAATACAATATTACAAAATAGAGTGTTTCAAAGTATGAAATAACGAGTTCTTTATATAAATATTTTAAATAAAAAAATCGTGAAAAAGTTGAGAGGATAATATCTATTAAAGGGAGAAAAGAAATTACACGAGGGATTACAAATGTTTCGTGAAGAAAATTCCGGATAAAGAACAATTTACTTTTATTATATCTATTATCTACTTAAGCGTAGCATTAATCGTGAGATGTTTGTAATAAGTTATTTCCTGTTGCTTATTTCTTAATAAAAGAATAAATACTTCAGATAAAGTATTTAAAACGCAGATTAGTATCTGATAAAAATAAATATAGAATATTAAATTGTTTCATTAACTTTGCATTCCAACACTGAATAAATACATTACCATTATATTGTTCGAAATGTATAATCAATTATAATTTATTTAATTCATTTGTAAAAATATATTCTCCGTTCTCGTACGAGTATAAAATTGTCGAATCAATTATGAAACGTATCCTTTTAAAATAAAAATGAACATTTTTAATTATTAACAAACACGAATTTATACAAATATTGTAATTCTTTAATAATTTCTTTAAAATATTAATTCTTCGATTTTCCCAAAAACTCATTTAATTAAAATCTTTTTCAAGATTTCTAATATCACTTAAATTTTTTTTTTTTTTTGTAAACAAGTTTCAAACATGATATGAACGTCTAAGGTATTTAGCTTCACAAAAAAACTTTTTTATTTCATAAAATCAATTTCTTAAAAAATTAATTAATAAAGTATCTAATGTAAAAAAAAAAGCTCAAGTTATTATTTAAAAAAATCCACTGAATATCATACATATAAATGATGAAAAGTGGAAAAAATTTCCCCACGAAATAACATGGCCATGCGCAGATCCGCGAAAGAAGCTTTGAAAAATTTGCCAGGAAAAACGAGGGGCAGTTCCCATTTCTGGAATTGGTCGCGGAAAAATAGAAGAACACTTCCTGTTTCACGCGGTCGCTCCGCGAGAAAGTTGGAGATTCGCTTTTTCCTAGGACACATTTCCGGGAGTTTCCCGGCAGAATTCACCGACAACTACGAAACAAAGCACGGAGAGAGTTGCCAGCCATAATGGACCAGTTTCTGAAATAAAATCCAACGAAGTTGACGAATGAAAGATTCCACCCCCCTCCCCTCCTTACGATTGCAACAAAGCATCTCGATGACACGTTAACCGACACGTCAAACGCACACTTCGATCCAAGTTAAGTTCGACGTATATTCATTCTGAGCAATGGATAGATTGTAGATGTATTTATGTATTGGAGAATTTAACAAAATAAAAATAAACAGTACAACGCTAGAAATATCAAAGTTATACTTTAAATTGATAAATATCTTTTCGTTATTTAAACAATTCCAAATTAAAATATCGATCGATTTTTATGAGGTAAAAAATCTTGAAAGAATGAGATTCATTTGTTTCAATAACTCACCATGATGATTCAATTAATTATTACATTAAAATATTATTTATTTTAATATTATCCTATAACTCGTAATTTGTCAACAAACTACTTTCATCCTTTAACCAAATCACAATAAAACTAAATATCATTAACAAAAATTCAACTTACAAAATTAAAATATCATTCTATCTAATTCGTAAGTCATCATCAGCTCACCAATACTAAATCGATTTATCAATTATTTATATAAATTTCTTAACCCAAAAACTTTAAAAGAGCTACTATTCTTCCCGTCCTATATACACACATATTTATCAAACAAATTTGACACGATGGATCTCGACAACCAGTACATATACATATATACACCTGTACCTTTGCCTTCTTGTCAGAGGAAGGCTCGAAGTGACGTGAAATTAAAACGATAGACGTAATCGATAAATGCGTCACCCCTCGCCCACCCTTCCAACCCTGTCCGCTCGTCACATGCCGCCGATAAACCGGGAATCGGGATGTAAAAGGACGAAGGGAGCGAGAGGAGAGAGAGAAAGAGAGAGAGAGAGGAAAAAAGGGATGACGCAGATCCGCGCGCTGAATTGTGACCGTTGACTTTTCGCAGCTCTCTGTGATTGCCCCGGCAACGGTGGCGCAGAATTCACGGCGGGTTAGGCTCAGGTTAAGCCGAACCACTGAATTGAATTACCTTTTATCGAAAACGCCCCCTCTCTCTCTCTCTTTCTCACCCTGCTTCGCGCGCCATCTGAATATTTCTCACGGCACGATTCCTGCCAATGCCTGCACTGTCTTCCAACTCCCTCCACCCCTGCACAGGCATCGACGTCGATGTTTCCGCAACGTTAGGAATCCGTTTCCGCCCTATTGACGCGTTTCTATGTTCAATGATTCCCCTCGAGCAATTGCCCGATCGTTATCCCGATTCCACTCCTCGGCTGTACACACTGGATCTTCGAGGAGGCGACTCGGAAGAGGAAAAAGGAGACGAGGTACTTTTCGATTTGGTTATATGTGCAAGGAAATCTAATAGATGCGAGGCGAAATTTTTGAGGTGAAAATTATTTTGAAGGATTTAATTGTTGGGATTGAAAAGTGAGAATGTATTTTAAATAGGATTGGATGTTGGCAATAATAAGGAAATTGAGGTAATATTAAAGATAGCTCTTATTGTTTATAAATATTTTTTCAATTATACAAGTTATTTATATTGTATTAAATGAAATTGGAAATATTAAATATTCTATTGCTATTTTTTGGATTTTCATCCAATTAATTCATATAACATAGACTCTGCTAAAAAATGATTCTTAAGTATAAGGGACGTAATAAAATCAATATCTTTATTTCTTTGAATAAAATCAATATCTTAATAAAAATATTATGTAAAATTAAGTTATGTTAAATTATTTGTGAAAGTTTATTCGTTCTCAGATTTTCACGTGAATATGTAAAAGGAGCAATGAGATTCGTAAATATGGGACAGGAAGATATATCGCGGCTAAGTAGGCTGTGAAGGATAGTCAGAATTATTTCAGAAATTCATGGAAACACTGGCCACGGTAAAATTGTATCAAGGTTCGCTTATTCAGCAGCTCGCGAAATTACTTCGGCAAAACTGTGCAGAGGATATGACCCGGGGTATACTGTGCTCGATTAGTTTCCTTGAAACGATAGAGAGAAAGAGAGAGAAAGAGAGAGAAATTTTTTACTGGATAAATAATAAAATTGTTAAAATTGCAGAACGAGACTTTGTTATTTTATACGAGTGATTTTTTTTCATATTAATTAATAAATTTATAAATTCCTATTGTTCAGAGAGAGTGTAAATTCAATTTATTTAAGATCCATAAAGATCTTCCATAAAACTGGGAATGTTCCATAACACTGACTAAAATTAAATATTGAAGAAATATGTGCTTATACACCTACGTTAATATATTATGTTATGCACCAACTGTAACATATTTTTTTACAGAGAAAGAAATATATTTAAAAAATGCAAACATACGTTTATCTTTTAAATTTAAGCTCTAAAACAATTTTTTACTTTGTTAACTAAGTAACCAAAGTAAAGTATATTATTACAGTTATTTTTCACAGAATTAATTTCTTTTTGCATTACGTTTAATTCACAATGAAAAATTGCATGCTGTTAATATCATATAAAAGTTGCTGAAAAGTTTTCATGATTAAATATTGCACAAAAAATTACAATGTGAACAGAGTTGGTACATTATTGGATATATGGGATTACACGTAAAAATTTTAACGATTCGTTCGGATGGTTAATAACGTGGAAGAAAGTTACAAATTGGGTGAACACATTTCCCTGAAGTGTACTTATTTCTAGTTTTGTAAATTTTTAATGTGGCATAGTTTTGATTGTCCGTTGAAGAAATAGAATTATAAAATTTTTATACGAAACGAAATAGGTCATTCGCTGTAACAATAGCGATATTACATTCTTAAAATTAATCCATTTGTAATAAATTTGGTGAAACATTCATTCTATGCAAATGCATTAATAAAATATCTGTTACATTATGTTATTCAACAGAATTATTTTTCGAATGCAAATAAATATAAATTAACAATAAAATCAATATCAATAATTTGAATCTGTCATTAAATATTTATTTCCTTTTTTTTATTTTATAAAAAAATATCGTGTTCACCAATCAAAACAATATTTTGCAAGCGATTATACATCAATTCTCGTTCATGCGAATCAGGGCACTATTTCTAAAATTGATTTTCAGGAAAATCCGTACTATTAGACGAGCATATTGATTGATATGGAAGCAATTAATACAGACTGTTCGATGCAACGTAACGATGAAAAATAAAATTAAACTGTCTACCCTGATTTTTTCATCCGTTCTCAAGAATAATAAGAAAGTTAATTTGATATTTTTTACCCTTATATTTGATCTCTTAATTGGAAGTCTAAGTAATAAAAATGCTATAAGAATTAAAAAAAAAGAAAAATCCATATTAAAAATTCAAAATAGATATTATTAATAGCTATTCTTTAAATAATTATTATTATTACAATTATTATTATTATTGATAGCATTCTCAGTTCAATTTTCACGATTATATGATTTATGAATAGATATGAATAGATACATGTTTAGCATCTTTCTAATATCTCATAGAAATGAAAGTTGACGATTTTTTTAAGTGATTCATGTGACAGGAATAAAACGAAACAATTTCAATTACAAGTGATTCATTTATTTCCAAACAACAGGGGATATTAATTTAGATATCAAAGATTGACATTATTCTCAAGAAGAATGATGACGTACGATCCATCATCGTTGAAAGCATCAATATATGTATCTACGAATAATACCTATTTCCTATTGCAAAGTAAGACTGAAATTATATGGATAAAACAGTATATACAGATGAAATATTAGAATATATATATCATTAAAATATAATTTAAAATATAATTTAACATTTTTGCATCTTGTGAAATTTTTTATTTAATGACTTATTTATTTCATAAGTACCGTTTATTTAAACAAATTGTAAATATGTATTCTTGCTTGCACGAATACAAATTAAATTTATTGTTTTATCAATATTGAAAATATAAACTTTTATTATATATATTGAAATTTTTATTCACTTATAATTAGACACGTGTTTTACTTATATATAATAAATTATATATTCAACAACATTTTCTTTTATTAAAATTATATATACATATAAACATTCCATTTCTGTATCGCATTCATTTTTAAAATTGATGAAATTGATCCCTGCATGATAACTAAATATATCGTATCTAATTCCAATTAAAAAAAATCCTTTCTCTCTCGAAACAGATTAAATTTTCAATAGCCAGAGAAAAACAAATCGACTCGTTACTTTTGTATTTTATTCGGATACGCAATCCAATAAATTGAAACATTTGCGAATATTACAGTTATGCGATTCGTTCATCGTGCATATATATATTTAAAAAAGAGACAGAAAGAGATTCTTATTTATAAATAAATTGTATATAAATTCTTCTCGAATAATTCTATTTTTTATTTTCCAATTTTCTAAGTTAACGCGATTCAATCGCCTGAAGAAAATCTAAAGCTTCTAATTTAAGCTAAATCTAGAGTTAATTAATAAATAAATCACTTCTCTCCTTTAGAAAAATACTTTTCAATTCCAAAAACTGATATTCAAATATTATATAAATACAAGAATATTTACACCTACATTTATTATATAGCATTTAAATATCAATTAATTAATATAATTCATATTATTTAGTGTTTTCATATAACGATATGAATATAAAGTTTAGAATATGGAAAATAAAAATATAATTTGCAAATAATTTTAAACATTTAACAAATAATCTTCTCACATTTGTAACAATTGTTTCAACGAGCTTTGATTCTATATATATATATAAATAATTTTCTCCATAATCTTATATTTTTAACTATACAAAACTTAATATTATATAACGATATTGAATCTTCTGCTACTTCCCAGTTTTCAAAACTGTGTACAGAGTAACGGAAAGAGGCTGTTGCACTCTCATAAATAAAAACGTTCGGACAGCATTCATCGCGGATTATCAGCGAATAATAGTGCGCGCAGATAGATACGTTGTTTTTGACAGAAATCAAGGGAACGTAACAACGCGCGGAATCATGCACGCCTGATTGTCCATCTCCAATGGCAATGGAGCAACCGATGCGTGATTATAACGGTTCCGTGAAACTCGGATCACGAGCGTGTGCGCGCATAGCCATACCTTCGACCGGAATGGATCCCCGAGAATGGATTTCGGTCGGCCATTAATCCGATTAAAATCGGCCAGACTCGTTTCCTTTTTCGATTTCCGGTCGCGTAAATCAGCTTAATGTCGGTTATTTGGAACACGAGCGTCTAGACTTGGCCTAGGAGGCTTTGAATGGGGCCCAATACCCTCCCCTCCCCTCCCCTCCCACGATTATTGCCTATTGAAAAACAGTCATTATTGGAACTTGCCGTTGACAAAGACTCGACGGATTTCCTTTGTCTGTAATCTGGTGTAATTTTTTCTAGGCAACTGAAATGGCGGAGGCGAGCAGTGTTGATTGAATTTTAGATTGAACGTATTGAATTGCGTGCACAATTATTTCCCATTGAACGAGCGATCGACTCGTGTTATATTGAACAACGATTTCGAGCAAGCTCGGATATATTCGGCTGCGCGAAGAATTAATTTGGATAAGTAAAAAAAAATGGATTAAACAGAAGTAGTAATGATATTTGTTGGTTATATTATTGTACAGGATTGTTCAAATTCAGTTTCGTATCTTTAAAATGAAATAATATATTTCAAAAAATCTATTATATGATTTCGTTTTAAGTGCAAATACTATTTTATAAATTAAAAAAACGAAAATTATAAATTTATTTATTCAATGTGATAAGTTATCTTTGATCAAAATCAAATTACTTGCAACACTATCGAAATGTCTAACACAACGTGAATTGAATTTTACATAAAAAGCTTTGTCAAAAAAGGGTGAGTGGAATTCTGTAACGACATCGATCACACGTGCGATCGATTAAGTGCAAGAAGGAAAGTAAAAGGTCATTAGAGAAGGGCATACTTAATTATCTTCTAATTAAGTAAGGGAAAGGCCGCATTAAATCGGGGCTTTCGAGTGAATCGTTGTGACTATTAAACCCCCTTCATGATGTTTACCACCTCGGCAACCTTTACAAGGAAATATGATATAGTATCTTCTTGCTAAGTATCCAACGATATATCTAAAGAAGTTACGGATAATGCTGGTGTCAGCTGCCAGCATCGCTCTAAAATTGCTTCCTATCAGTTCGATGGAACCTTGATTGATAATCTTCGTGTGAAATACTTGAGATCATACTATCCTTCTTTCTTGCATTTCTTATCCATTGTAATACAATATCGATTTTTTTTTAAATTCATTAATTTGAATGAATATGCATAATTTATTATACAACTTAGTTCATTGAATGAAAGTAAAACAAAATCTTTTTCGTTTTAATTCTTTTTAAGTGAAATATGGGATGTATTACGTGGTTCAGTTAAAATAAGGTTAAAAAGATACGATATTGGCGTTAAATGTAATTATGCAATGATTGAATGGTTAATGTCATTACATCTATTACACGTATAAAGAATAAAGAATAAAATTTTGTTATTTAAAGTTTCATTTATTAAATTAAAAATACTTTTCAAGTGCAAATGAATTTTCTAGATACTAGTGAATATTTTAGATACTAGTGAAACATCGACAAAAGATTATTCTACGCATGAAAACAAGTAAAAAAAACGTAGAATAAAATTTACTCGTTTATTTATTTTTAGGAAAATTGATTCAATCTTGCGAACTCGGTAAATTTTACTCGAAAATTAGCTTTTAAATGAGAAAAGTTTTATTTTACATTTTTCACTTAATTTCACATATAAAATAACCTCTTTTTCATAATTTGCAACAATTTATCAAAATTATCAAAAATACAAATATTGAAATATAATATACTTATATATTCATTACCCATACTATTGTTCGCAATATTTTTGTATTATATTTTCATAATTTTCATCTTTATAAGTCCAATATTATTTCAAAATTTAAATAATTCGTTTTCAAAATTTGTTAAAATTATTGAAATCTTGTAGTAAAATAAAATAAAAGAATTTTCCAAAATATGAAAAATATTATATACTTAATCAACAAATGACAAATTAGAAATTATTTGTAACGATCTAAAAATCCAAAGGGATCAACATCACAGCCTGAGGAATCAGGAACTACAGGAAATTTCTTGTTATTATTAAAGTTTCATCTATCAAAGACAAGACAAGCATTGCAACATCCGTTTATTAAGAGAGCGTTGTCACTGAGGATGTTATAGAAGATTGATATACCATCAAACGAATTCCACTAATAAATTAACCAATATTGTCAAATATTATAATTGATTAAAGGTTTTTAGACCAAAAATAAATTAATACAGGAGTGTTCAAAAATCATTTTCTAAAAATAATGTAATTTACGTTATTTACGTTTAAAAATAAATAAATAACATAATTATGTTTCAACAACTCCATTACAGTATAAATTTTCAGTTGATAAATTAATTAAGTCTTTGCTAAACTACTAAAGTACATGGTTGAAGTTAATTGATCTGCCAATTGAAAGTTTAGACACTGAAGAGATTCTTGAGCTAGTAATTTAGTGTAATTCCTTTTTAAAAAATATGAATTACGCTGAATTTTCGACTTTTGAATAGCTAAAAATAATTTAACAAATACATATATAAAACATAAATAAAATTTATCCATTCTATATTCATTCATCGAAATATATGTTTCATAATTAACATGAATTGTCATTGAATTACTCTTCGATGTATCATTGTTATTTTATGATAGCAATCCATTGGAAGGATGCATTAATCCTGATATAAGGTAATTCATATTCAATTCACCATTCGACCAAAACGAAATAGTAGACACGTAGAAATAGGATGTACCTTGCACATGATGTAACGACTGGCAAACTAATCAATTCGATGGCGTAAATTTCGAAATAATTTCATTCATTTAACTACGAGAAATCCTGTATCGAGTAAATTCTATTTCTCGTATATGTAGTGCAATTAATGATTTTTTTTATTGTAGTGCGTTGAATTAGCATTAATTTGAACGATTTGCATTCACCAATTTCTGAACAAAATGTGTTAAAATAAATTATATTACAAATAAAATTTAAGTTGATAATTTGCATATTTTTAAAAATTGTTTTTATTGTATATAAGAAACTATTGAACAATTGAAAACTATCATTCTATACAAAATATCGGAAAAATTTTTTAAGTTAATATTTTTTTTAAATTTAAAGGAAAAAACTTATATTGCACAATATAATTAAAAAAAATATTCAATATTAAAAAAAATGCTAAAAAAAAGAAATAAATGCACATATTTTCAATCACAAAAGTTTTGAATCATCGCATTACATCGCATAATTTCCCAAAATTATAATTAAAACAAACTTTACACTTTATTCCAATTCAACAAAATCGAAATACAAATCTAATCGCAGATGAAACAATTACAAGAATAACGAGAAAGAAAACAAATATGCACAAACGCAATAGTAATTAAAGACAAATTGCAGCGGATTTGGAACGAAAGATGAACAAAAATTCCAATTAAGCAAAACGACATAATTTACCCATTGCGTTTTAGCCAGAAATAGTCGTGGTATAGCATTTTCAAATACCAGTTAACGTTCCAACTATGATATATGAGGTGCTCGAAGAGATTCCAACTTCCTGCACGCGTGATAAATTGCCGAAGAAAAGCATCGCCTCCCCAGTTCCTTCGCCGATACATCAATAGCGATATTTCTCGTGGCGACAACAGTGGAATAAAAATAAGAGGAAGCATGGAAAGAAAAATGGCGCGAATCGGTTGAACAATCTGGCGTTTCTCGCTTTGAGAATGTCAGGCCATGTCTACTTTTTCTCCCACGAGACAAAGCTGAGAATAGGATAGATCGAATTGTAAAAGGATATAATGGAGGTATGCGGTATATTCGACAGTAACATTCGAATTTCCCCATGGAAAAATGCCACTAAGTCTTGGCAACTGTGTTTTCCTTTCGTTCCTCCTTTTTCTTACTCTCTCTCTCTCTCTCTCTCTTTCTTGTCTCTGACTGAATATTTTCGAAACGAAATATCGCCAGAAGCTATCTCATATATGAAAGAAACGGTCCATTGTGCGAAAAAAGCGTTGGGGAGTGGTGCTGATGATACAGAAGGTTCGATGATCGTTCGCGAAAATGTGTACGAGGAAGAAAAGTAGTAAGGCGCGACTGGTGGTGCATTGTGCGAGCTGCGCACCTAACTGAAACGTTACGATCCTGTGAAAGACGGGAACTATAGAAGAACACAATATCCAATATCTCTTACGATAGCGAGTATCGATCGATCGAAAGAATTCTTCGATATCGAGGATAGAGGGATTGAATCTTGTGCAAAAACGAAAAGAAAATAGATTCTGAAATAGGAAAAAAAAAGAAAAGAAAAGGGGGGAAACGTGCAAAGAAGAGCAGAGGAAACGAGTTGGCGGTTGTTAATGCGTAAGAGAGTCGTTTAATAATACGAAGTTGTTCTCAAATCCCTAACCTCGATGGAGAAGAGAGAAACCGAAAAGATAGTTGTTTCGAACGTGAAGTTTCGAAGAGTTTTTGGGCAAGAAGATGCTCATGGCAATTCATTAAGGCGAGATGCATGTATCCTCCTTTTGGTTGGGGCAAAGTAACGAGTAAAGTTGGTGGCCCCTGCTTATTCCCATTTCCGATGATGGACCGTGGAGCAAGCATCCTTCTGGCCTCCTACTTTCCTCCTCCACTTTCGATCTACCTTTATCTATCCATCCTCGGTTATATCTCCGTCTCTCGTCCAGAGATATGCGTCTGCAGACAGGATAGGGAGAGAGTTGGCCGAGGTCCAACCAACTCCGACCAATTGGCTCTAGCAGGCGTTGCAGTATGTTTGAACGTCTCTGGAATGTTTGGTCCGCAAGTCTCGCGAGTTCCAGCATCGAATTTCTCTTCCCCCTCCCTTTCTCTATCGATGGCCGAACAGGCTATCGACGTGCTTGCTTCTTCCTTGCTTCTCCACCGGATTAATTGCTGTCGTATAAATCCAAAACGATCGATAGTTTGGTGCTGGAGCTTTTCGACCATATGTTTCAAGTTGATCAATACAAATGACGACCAGGTGGCAAAGGTGACGATGAGCACGATGAGATTTGTTTGAGATTCTCGATCTGGGTCTCGTTCTCGTTGCTCTCGCCCCTTTCCCTCCCCTCTTTCCTTCCATTTTGCGACCCTATGTCGTATCGAATATCGATAGAGGGCGTTACAATCGGTGTCCATTACGAAAGCTCGGCATTTAAGTGTATCTTATTTTTGTGTCTCGAAGGGAATTGGGGCATCGTTATTGACGAACGGGTCAAAAGTTTCTTCGATGTTTCGTTAAATATTATTATCCATTTTGAAAACGTGGTTGCTAGGTGCTCTATTAGAGACGGTTTCGTTAGTTAGTGCTTATGTTATTTACCGAGGAAGTAGCGGAGATCGTCATAGTTGTGTAAATCGTGTTAAATTATTCCCAAGTTTGATGATGCGATAAGGAGAATTTGTGAAATTACGCGTGAATTAATTTGGAATATGTATACGCGAGCTTGTTTTGGCAAATATTTACAACTGGAATTCATTAAAGAGATTTATCGAAATTTATAATCGCAGTGTTTTATTAAAATACACGATTTCAGAAGATTCATCTCTGATTATTAATGATTAATATCGATACACTGATACATTATAGATATTTATACATATATGTATTGGTTCAAGATTTTATTCTTATAATATCAGAAAATAAATATAAATTAAATCTGAAAGATGTATAAAGAAATATTAGAAATATTAATATATAACAATTATAATAACAGAATTAAATAGAAATTATTACCAAGTTTTTTTTGATTATTCATCTTTTTAATTAAAAATTCACATTAATTTATCGTAACTTCTAATTTATAGTAATTCATCATTCTCGAATTTCGTTGATTTACGTAAAACTAATTTATATTAAAGTCTAGTTGAAACTGGATACGAATAACTGATGACTCGACATAATTTTCATGAAGTTATATTTAAAAAATTAACGAGATGAATGTGTATTCGATGTTATATACGCTAGAATTATTATTGAAATTTGCTGATTCTGTCTCAATTTTTGTTGAACTCGTTTATTTTTTATTGATGTTGTATATATTTCTCGATCATGGATGTAAAACATCCCTCTGAAGAGGGAATTAAAATAAAAATTTCACAATTCATTTTCGAACATCAAAATATTAATATTTTTATTACGAAAATTCTTCCTTCGATTAAAAAGAGAAATTTAATATCTGGATCTTGAGGAAAGTAGTCATAAAATATTTTAATTGACCATGATGACTAATATAGAGGGTTAATATAATATTTTATGTGTTCTCTGAGATCGATATACAGTTACGAATTACATATAAAATTTATATATCATTATTTTATGAAATATAAAATATATTCCAAAAAACTTTTATTTGATACATTATAATAAAATAAATTATATTTTTACAACAAAAAGAATCCGAAAAAATTTCTAATATTCATATTATTTAAAAAATTTATCATCATTATATTAATAAATTTCTCTCGATATACATCAATGGATAAAAATTGAGAGCAACTATTAATTTCCATAATTTATATTTAATCATATCAGATATATAACTGAATGTCGATGGTAAATCTGGAATGATTTAAAAGAAAAGTATCATAAATCATCGCATAATATTATCAAAAAATAAAAGGACTGAGATAAATTAATCTACTAATATTTAAATAACATTAACTCATTTAAAAATTGACATATCTTCAAGAATCATTGCTATCTAGCTGATAAAATTCAATTAATTTCAAGATAGGCTCTTCCTTTAAAACCTACATTATTGGACGTGAAATTTTCCGAACATTAAATCTCACGGTTCTTCCAGATAAATTTATCGTTGGACAAGCAACGAACCACGAATTACCGAAGAAATTTCTGCGACACGAGACTTGAAGGGAAATATTCCTTGAGTAAGTAACCATTTATTATCGAGGCAGGGTCACAATTCATTGAGAAGAAAAATGACGAAAGGAATGGAGGGTCCAAACAGAGCAATATTACCAACATTCTGATCTTAAGAACACTTGGAGACATTTCATCAAGGCTGTGAAATAATATCTTTGTGACTGGGTTGGCAAAATTGTTGGGTAATTTTGTAAATCAATAATGATTTCTCTGATTGAAAATCTTTAAAATATGTCTACGTAGATAATTTTCAAAATTCATCAATCGAAGAGTTCAATGATTGTAAAAATTCAAATTTTCATTGAAAATGACTTGGGTTATTCTAATAATTTTTAAAATTATTTTTAGAATCTAAAGTTATTCTTGGAAATTATTAATGATTAAAGACTTTTCTTTTTTAAATTATTTTTTAGAGGATTTTCTAAAAAAAAGTATTCCATTTAAATTATCTTCTAGATTATTCTTCGATTATTTTTCCACTCCAAAACGTTTTCATACTTTTTCTTCGTCACGTCATTAATTTCAACGTGCAACGTACCGAAAGATCATCTCATATGACAAATAATTCTACCCCATTTCACTAAAATTTATATACAATTTAAAGATTATAAAATTTATTTGTAAATTATAAAATATAAAGCTATAAAATTTATTTATATATCAACGAGGAATGACAGAATATTGATGCGAAACATATGACTAAATTTGCAATTGATTGATAGATATTAGAGGGTGCAATATGTGTGATTATTCGAACGTTTGAGGGACAACGAGATTGGGGCACGTGATTAAACGGAAGTAACACAATTTTAAGCGAAAAGTGATTTAGCAATTTATTCCATTATAAATATCCAATGTATAGTTGTATTTATATTATATATTTCAGAAATTCAAACGGGATATTATTCGAAAATTCTCTGATAATCGAATGCGTGTTATTCTCTAGAGTTATGATGAAATACGTGTCCCAGAAGGTGGATAAATTATTCCTTTACTGACCCCGTTATTCGGTTACGCACACACGTCGTTGTTCGTGTATTTGGGATCACTAACATAGATTACGTTTTATTGAAAATTTCCTAACTTTCAAACCATCCACTATAGTTTTATAATAACTTTATAATGCGATAAATTGAAAAAAAAGAATGCAGAATTATTTTCCGAATATTGTTCCATTCACCTGATATCAAATTTTTGAATATCTATATAATAATGATTTTTTTTATTTAATTATAAAATATAAGGCGAAAGAAATATTGCTTATCGAAGGGAATTTTAAAATATTAATAATACGATGAAAATGAACATGAAAAATTGCTTGTTGCATAAAAATTTTATAGTTCGATATTTACATCCTTTTAAAATAAATCGCACACGAATATTTACTACATCACTCTCGCAGATTCTACAGATACACAAAAAAAAATTATCCATCCTAATTTCTGATAATTGTATATTATTATTATACGTAAAGAACTCGATAAGTTCAAAAAAATGGACCGAAATACGACGTGTTTACACCACGACTTCATTTCCTATTCTTTACAACGCGTTCTACCCCCCCGATAAACATGCATACATCCGACTAATCGGATTTTTCGTTGAGCGCATCGAGAAATTTAAGCACGATTTCACAAACGTCTTATCAGCTCGAGCGAATCGTCGCGTTATATCGTCGCCCCAGTTTTCCAAGGATGTTCCTCTCCCATCGTCGACGGTCATCCACGCGGAAGGCTACGACGCATTGGGATTCCTATTCACAGGGTCGGGGGAAAAAGGGTTTCCGTGTCGCAACCCTTGCGCCCCCTTCCAATTAACGCGAGGCGATAAATCATGGAAACGTAGCGATTCAACGAGGCTCCAGAAAGGATATAGACCGAGTTTCGTTAATAAAACAATACGCGAATATCGAGGGGGAAGGAGACCCTTTCTAAAAGACTTTCGACGAAAGAAGTCTCGCGAGTATCCTGGAGAAGAAGCTCGAGAACTAATTACGAACTTTAATGGATCGTGAGAAGAATGGAGTCGAGCCGGTAAATGACTTTCTTTTAAACTTTTAACAATTACGAACAGCCAGTTACGAGGGACGAGCTACAACGTGATGCAAGATTTTTAATAGGAAAGGAATTTTTTATGCGTGAGAATTGAATGAAATGGCTGAGATTTTTTTGACTGCTCGACGAACGCAATTTCTACAAAGTCTCGTATCTTCACATCATTGTAAAAACCAAAATAATTGGTAAATCCATCCAATAAAGTCCTGATCGTTTCCACTTCTACATCGATAAAAAAAGAAAATTGAAAAAAATTCAACTGTCTCAAACAACCATTAAACAGCATTAGATCCAGCATTAAAAGCGCAACTCCGGAGCAAATACAATCTCAAAGGTGGATAGTCCGAAGGACTAACACGCGGCCGATTAATGGTATTAAAGCAAACGTGAACAACCGAGGTTTAATCACGAGGGGGAGAGCGAGGAAGCTTGAAAGAAGGGAAGCAGATTAAAAGGAAAACCGATCTTCGATAAAATTCGCGTTATATATATAGGAGGCATTAACGTTTTACGTTCTCGTCTCTTTATATCTACCCTCCTCCCCAATGGAAACCGACCGGATTTCGCATCACGGATTCTTGTTCCACGCAAAGTGTACAAATAGAAATAAGAGAAGTATAAGAAACCACTCAAAGCACCGCCTCGAGGAGATATTGTGATTGGCCGCGATAAGGAAAAACTCGCAGGTTTACGGCCATCCGACCGTAAAAGTGGGGTAGAAGCCGGGCTATTGAACGTCCACAGGAAATTGAACTTTACGCCTGAAGCGGCGACAACTGGCATAGGTAATTTGCGTGTACCGCTAAATCCCGATTCATTCTTATTGCTAGGTTCAATCTCTATATTGGTATCTACGAATCGAACGCGCGTTTTTATACGGAGAGTGTTACATTGGATACATCTGATGGATATATATATATATAAGGACATTTTTGAAGGAGGAGAGAGATTGAAATAAACGCGAAAGTTGGTATAAAAATTTTCTTGGTTTTTGGTTTAAATCGATTCTCTAAAAGTGTTGAATATATTTGTGGAAGAGTGGATCTGTAGTTATATATCATTTGAAATGATAAAAGGTTAATGTAAATTGATAATACTGACACTCAAATGTTTTGTTATGGAATATAAATAAATTATATTGAGAATTCTGTCGTTGATAATATTCTATATCATTCTTATTTTAACTTTTTTGAAAAAATAATTCTTTTTAATTGTTGTTCAACAATTTTTCAATAAATTGTTTTAATAAATACTTCGTTACAATTGGAAAACTGAATGTTGTTTTATTGTTAACCGCGTTCAATAAAAATATTATGGGCTAGGTTGTATTGTTATGAATAATAAAAAAAAAAATTCGTTTGATTTTCACGTGTGAGTTAAAATTTAGAAAAAAAGGGGGGGAGGGAAAGAAAAATAAAACGAAAATTAAAAAATACCTCGAATTCAAAAAGAGATAGATATTGCAAAAATAGACCAAAAAATTGCAAAAGATTATGTAAATGTTAGGTCAGTATGATTATCAGTTAGTGTGATAGATCAATGTGGTTCTGATAATGTTGACTTTTCATTACAAAATGAATGGAAGGCCGGGAAATATTATCGGGACAATAATATTTCGAAAGATATTATTGAAAACAATTCACGTGTTGACAAACTATGAAATATCGTTTGAAAGCGAGTTAACATATTGGACAAAAATAAAAAGAATTAACGAAAATAATTTCACTAAAACTATCGAATATAAATAAATCGCTTTATATTCTCTATGATAAAATTTATTATAAATAAAATTAATAACATCGAATATTTAATCCTAAATAATTAATTAAATCAAAGATCTATGCAAGAATCACAAATATAAAATTTCCTACCGCATTATTAGTAATATACTTAATTTCTACTTAAGAATGAATGAGAATGAAATCGAAATTCAATGATTTTATATTAAAATACTCGTTTCCTAAATTTTTTTTTAAGAAAAACGATTCCTCTTGGAGATAGACAACGGTGTCATTCATTTAAACGAAGTGTTCGATGAAAAGATCACTCGAGATACCATGCTCTCTTCATAGAATAGCTCGCTAATGAACTTATCAAGCCGGCATATCTCCGTCTATCAAGCCTGTGCAACACCGTTAATTGCGATGAAATTTTCGATTAATAGCAATTTAAGCCCTTAGACTCCGCCCAAGATAAATCTATATATATATCGAATAATAGAGCATACTTCCGATATCCGTTCTACTTTACAAATAGCGATAATTTTAATCTGTTAATCAGAAAGTTTGGAAAATAAATCGAATTCTATTTACGCGAATGATTAACATAATGCTATTGAAATTAATGTAAGGGTTTGTTAAACTTTTTATTAAGCAAAAGTGGAAGACGCAAAAGAATTTATAATCTTTGATTATAATCGTAATGATTAATTCAAAAAGGAAAGTGTTTCGATTAAAAATATTATTGAGAAGTATAAAATAATATACTTCTTTTACTTATTTTTTGCTTGGGGGAACAAATATATCCTATATTCGTCCAAATATATATTTTGTACATGGTTGAGTCTCAAACAGGAGATTTTATCTAAAAGACAAAAAGTATATTTCTTTCATATCTCAAAAACACATTCTCCAATATTTTGTGCACCAAAATAATAACTTCAGTTCTGAAGGCGAAATTCCTATAAACAAAAAGTTTTAAATCTGTAAATTCTGAAACTTTTCAATCAAATTGAATCGAAGATGTTCGAAAACGAAAGAGATCGAGAAATTAGGCCACGAAAAGATTCATCTAAAGTTATTTTTGGAACTGAAACTTCTTCTTGTTAAGATGTTTCTGAAGAGTTGCGGAAAAGAAGTAGTCTTGTGAGAATGCCAATGAGAATGTTTGGTATGCTGGATTTTGCTCATGTTCTGCATAAATATATTATGTGCAATTCTGCAGATTTGCTTTGAGACAGCGATTTCATGCCTTTCGTATGCAGACGTGCGTTTCTGATTGTACATACGTGAATATGTTTGAAGAAGTACGATATTTTATTAATGAATAGAAAGTAAGGAATTTCGGTTCTTTTTAATATCGATTTAAACGTTTGAAAATTCGACAAAATTTAAATATCCCTCAATTTATATTTTAATTTCAAACTTTAACAATTATATGCAAGATTAAATTCAATAATAAGACTCGAAGCAAAAATCTATAACCGTTATTTTGTATATGGATCAATTTGGTATCTGGAAAACGATTATTTAATTATCGGTCAATCATTCAGAAGTCATATCCATCTATAAAAATATTGATAAGAAGTAAAAAAATATACCATCTATTTTGAATAAATTGAAAATATCTCGTAATTTCCGCGAACTAAATAGGCCATGATGCGATAACCTATATACAACAGTTAATTAATTGAATAGTTACCGTGATGGATAATTTCAAACATAAATTCGCTCTCCCTTTGAGCGAATATTAGAAATTTCAATCATTTTCACCTTAAACTAAAATTTCAAATATTTGTTTGAAGTGACAAATTAAAAAAATTAAGAATAAAATGGCGATGAAAATATTTTTCATGTTTGAGAATAATAATATTAAGCGCCCTTCGTTTCCTATTTTCACATGAAAAATATCTTTCATTTCTCGATACGATGATAACGTATACAGTACTTATATAATTTTAAAAAAAAAATTCAAACGTAGATTTTATATTTAATTAAACCTGTACTATTTTTCACACGGATACTTGACTAAAAAATTATCTCTCAATAAAGAAATTTTCCATTATATGGAACCTTAATTTATTTTCTTTTCTTTCTTTTTCCTTGCCATCAAATTTTCCTTTGTATCTTTTCACACTGTTATCTCAACATAAGACCAATTTAATCGAAATAAGAACATTATCTAGGCAGTTTTCAAGCAAATTCGCGAACAACAACGAATCAGATTAAAGTAGAAAGGGTTTTAATGAATCCTTGATGAAACATCAGAAGTGGCGAGTGAGTAGGGTCGTTAAAGACCCTATACAGGTTGCAGAGTATCTATCAACGAGGCAATTGGCCACGCGGTCGAGGCTTTGTGCAAATGGAAAGCGGAATGACAGCGATTATCCTGATGCCTTTGTCCCTGGTCAATTTTCTACACTAGCACTCTATAAACAGTGACGCTCGTGTGTTGTTACCAAAACGCGTGTCGATGAAGCATTGAAAATAAAAGTATTCGTTAACTTATTTCGTTTACAAATTCAGCACGAACTTTGATACCGTTCCAATGTTAACAATTCCATCAAAGTGAACTGAAAATTTTATTTGAGATTGAAATAAAAAATGAATGTTTGAAATAATTTATTCCGCGTTATTGTTTTCGATGTTGTCATGTTTGAAAGTATAGATTATATTAATTTATTTAAAGCGATAACGTGAATATTAATGAGCTTGATATAATGCAAAATGTACAAAATATCTATAAAATGCACACGACGTGTAGAAAGATACAAAGAAATTTATGAGGAATAAAATAAATTTCTATTTGAACTTATTATATATTAATTTTGTTTAAAGTATATAATAATAATGATTTTAAATAATTTTATTATCATCTTTTTTTGATTATTATATCATACCATGCGAATAAAATTATCTGCCTACGTTTCAATATTACATTACAAACAGTTGGAATTAATCAAGAGGAACTATTAAGCATACTTGTTGTTTGAGTATAACATTATACTCATTAGACAGTTTGAAGAGAAGTAACATTACCTAGCGTGTATATACAGTATAAGATACATTAACGAATTAATTGAGTAGAACGCTATAGCATGTAGCTATAGCATTGATTTGTCCATATAGAATGAGATTAGAATGTATATTATTAAGTCATTATTAAGTATTATGTTATTATTTCATTAAATATTTTTTGTAATTGAAAGAAAAATATGAAACTTTTTTTGAAAGATGCACAAATTTTTAAAACTAAAATATTCTACAAAATCTGTGGATACAATTTTTTTTATCATACACTAGTTTTCAAAAAATTATAATACCGTAAAACTTCAATTGTTCGAATTTTAAAAAAAGGGATTACGAAAATTATCAAAGTTTACAGAGTTTATATCAGTTGGTTGATAAAACTTTTAAAATTAAATTCTGTAGATTAAATTCAACTTACAGAGATAAATCAAAGTACTTAAGATGTGACAATAATTCGACTTAAAGTTACACTCTGAATTGTGTAAAAATTCTTACAGTGAAGCAAAATTCCAATCGAATAGAAAAAAATTCAATACTATAATATAAATAAACAAAAATATACAAATTCTCTCATAATAATAGCATAATAATAAATTAAACTCTGCAAACCAATAATTAATCAAATTATAACATATACGTATCATCGTTCGTTTTGTGCCATTTGCTCATCCCTTAAGTATTAACAACCCTATTTCCATTCTATTTCACCCTTCCAAAGATTAACGAATAAAAAAACAAGAAATGTTAAAATTTTTCTTTACCTGATTCGATTAGAATAGCAGATAATGGACACAGATACAACTTCGTGAACTTACCTGCAACAAAAAGAAAAAAAACTTAGATTAGTTAAAGCGTTAAAATGGCGTGCAAGAAACACGACGGGAGGGGGAGAAGAAGTTGTCGTTAGCCGGGGGTGTTAATTCGATTCGGTTAGGAGAAGTCGACAGCATGGAGCATGGAGAGATTTAATGCGATTTCAAGGGACAGACACGTGAATTTTCGCGGAACTTCCCTCGCTTCTTTCGCGCGTGCACGTTCGAACCAGAAATTCCGCATTGCGGACTATCGGGGGTGAATTCGCAGACCGGCCACATACCGGGTGGTTCCCCGCACTCCAACCACTTCCACTCTATGAAAGATTAATTTTTTAAACTATGACGGCTCAATATTTCTGTCTTTTCTTTTCTTTTTTTCTTTCTTTCTTTCTTTTTTTTTTTTTTTGAAATGTAACTTTTATACAACGATGCCATAGAGTATAAGTAGAAAAAAGAATTTTCAATTTCAATATCTATGTAAAGGGATGAGAGGAGATATACAGCATTTTATTAATTGTAAGTAAAGAAATAGATATAAAAATACAAAATATATATATATATTTTTTTTAGGATAGTAAAAATAGAGACATACTATAATTAATACATTGTATTGTAATTTAAATTTAAATAAATTATATATTTTAAATTAATGTAATTTTTACAGAATAAATTGTTCTTGGGAAAACAAATTTATTAAGTACATTGAGATAAAAATTTCCAAGAACAAATAAGAACACAAACATTTCAAATATTTTCATTTTTTTTGATTGATGATAAAAATTGCGTTCAATATAATTCGAAATTCATTTCGCATCTTGTACAATTTATTTTTGATTCATAATATGTGCTTATTAACAGTCCTGGCATGTTTGTTACCATTTTGCAAATACACGTTCCATCCGTATTATATCGATTCAACATGCGTATTCGAAAGTACAAAACAAATTATTCGACGTAAAATTCAAGCATTAAAAAACGAGTGTTCTTCTCGTCCTCGCGTTAATGCAGTTAATGCGTAATTAAATGTAAATGTACATTCGTAGAATCGATATAGTTTTTGTATGCATGTCGTATACAATGTATATTTTAACTAAAATAATAAATAATTGAAAACGAAAAAAAAAGAATGGATATTTTTATAAAAATATAATGGCTTTAAATCGGAAATTTTAAGTTAATATGAAATCTTTTTGAATTCATTCAAATCGTCTTGTGTAAAAAGAGAAAAGAAAATAAATAAACGGAAATGCGTACCATTAATATTATCCATATAATTTGCAAATATCGATTGTACGTATATCTCGATACGCAATATAATAGTTCAATTTATTTTGAGATATAAATAGAATATACATTAATTACGTATCGATGCACAATTTTATTCATTAAGAAATAATAAATGAAATATTTATCATTGATAAATAAAATAAAAATAAGAATTTCAATAAAATTAATCAAATTCATTCTTGTATAATCAAAACTTACTGATGAGAAATTATAATTCATTACAGATTCTTCCTATAATCGATATCGTATTATTAATATTTAATAACACTTTGATACCATAATATAATTTCATATGATCAAAATGAAATTATATAAGATATAAAAGTCATAAAATATACAAATTGCAATAAATAAATTATACCTAATCATATGAAATCATAAGATAATTAAATAAATTGATTTCCAAGTGTCAAATATCTTGGGGAGAAAATATTAAAATTCAAGATACCGTTTATTTATAATAAATATCGTTATATATAAAATACAAAAAAATATCATTTCCTCAATTTAAAAATAAAAAAGCAACGTTCCTATTCAAATTTGCACAATCGTACCTCTTTTTTCCCCCCCAAAAAACGATATTTCATCAAATTCTTATTTCATTTTTATCAAATATCAAATATTCCTGAAACAAAAAAGTATTGAAATTTAATCTAATTCAACATGTCACCAAATAAATTACCAATCAAGCCAAGTCACCAATCAAATCGTGCCAAGATCGATTCGAAGATACCCGAAAGCATTGTACACGTTCTACGAGAGGGATCAATGATGAAGATTGTTCATCTTGCGTATAAGCCAACTTTACTTGGCGACGAGAACGTAAAATTACACGCTGACATCGATGATTTCGAGCGTTCTTCGAGACTGGAACACGTCGTGTAAACAACGAGAAAGCCCCAATACACATGAGACCATAAAACAAACGGAGGTCGTAGTCTTGGCATCAATAATTCTGACGCTGATCCACCGTGGAAAAGGATTAATAGTGGTGGCTGCTTTATCGGTGGAGCCGAAAAGAAGGGTAATAGCCAAAATATGGCATAAATATAATCATAAATGATGCTCGAGATTGCTACAGACTGCTACAGGGACGTAAAAGGATCTTACCCTTCATTGCACCCGACAAAGAGAGGACTACTTTTCACCTTTCTTCGAAACTTTATCATCGGGTATTTGTCACATCCCTTGGACCGTGTGTCAATTGAGAAAGATATTGGCCGAAGTGGATTTAATCTATGGACTAAATATAGAAGGCAGAGAGGAAAAGAGAAAGATATTTTGCAGTAGTCTTCTCCTTATCGAATATCTGCGCATCAAAAGATTCGAAGATTGTCCAGCCGCATCATCTTCAAGAGCTTTAACGGATGATTTCTATGTGACCTGTTTTTCAGGAATTTTATGTTCTTATTATGAGATTATTTTTGTAATTTTGTATTTTATGATTTGGATTTGTGAAAAAGCCATAATTGAATTGAAAAATTGAATGTTTGTTGAGAATCAAGAAAAATTAATCTTTTTTTTGTAATTATTTTATATGGATAAATATGAAATACTTTGCGATAGAATATAATGCGAAAAAATAATGATGAAATAATTACTGCAATTGTTGAAAATTATTCTAACAAATTGGAATAAAACTGTTATTTATATGCATACTATTATTTGCAGTTACAGTGAACATATAATCATAAAGGGTTAAAGATGAAGAAATTAAGAAGAAGAAATTAAGAAAAAGAGATATAAATAATTATATCTTATTAGTTTAGAGCATTATACCATAATATTCTTCGACTAACTCTCATTCTACAATTATTTCATTCAACTTGGACAGTTAGATTGTTAGACTGACTTTCCTCCTTTGAAATTCTCCAAGCTAAACTTCTCTCACCTTAGAATATACATAATAAATACTGGAGAAGTTGCCCTTAATTAACTACCTTTTGTAGCAAGACCTAAAAAGTTTTGAAGAATCTAAGGTGAACGTGAGACTCGACAACAAAGCGAATTTTCAAAGATCGTTGACTTCACGAGAAGTGGAAGTCGGTGGAAGCATACTTTTTGAGAATTTTTGGTAGTCATATTTTCCATAACAAGCTGCCGCTATTCAGTTTTACGAAATTACTAAAATGACTCCATCTCTAAAGGATCGTGTAGATCTTTATTATTCCTAGTGAAGATTTATTAAAAAAATAATAAAAAATTAATAATCATAAAATTACAAATCTAGCTTTGTTTTTTTCATATAAACACAACTTATTTATAATGGAACAATACTAAAATCAGATTGACAAAATGTTCTCGTTTTTCTTTTTAAATTTGTAGTTTTATTTTCACAATATTTGAGATATTTTATTTTATTTCTATTTAACTCTTAGTATTTAGTATTTTACGTAAATTAGTTTTGATCAAGACATTTATTTAATTTTCTTACTTCATAATAACTGAGATTCATGATTGAAATTTTAAAATAGAAATTGATATAAGTATCGTTTATAACACACATCTATTCTTATTTTTCGATATTTTTCTAAACATTTGATCAGTGAATTTCAAAACGAAATGAATCAATTAAATATAGTATAATCGATAATTTTTATCTCATGTTATCTCATTAATCTATTAACCCATATCTATGTCTACGTCAACAATTCAAAATTCTGTCTCACTTACTCTCGGCGTGTCCTGTTTATGCGATGCTACATGATCCGATTCGACCAATAATATAATCGTGTCATGGAAAAGGATCTTACATTATAATTTAGTAGACCCGTATTTCTTTCACTTGCCAACTTTCCAACCATGAAAATCAACAAATTGGAGCGTGAGAATCGGAGATTTGAAAATTTGATATCCGAATATACAAAGTATTCTCTAATGTGATGTATTTCATGATCTGAAGTGGTGTTAACGCTTCATTTATTCCATCAATAACGATTAACGATCGTCAATTGGAAGGGAACTGTCAATTGGAAGGGAACACATACACATACATACACACACTGATTCTTATCTCATTTATGCTGGTACCCATATTCAAATGTGCTCATAAATATTCTGTTCGAAAGAGTAATGACAGATTTCCATAGTTAAATTTATGTAACTTTTCAGTTATATTCATAAAAAATCAAAATTTTTGCATTTTGCAAAACTCTTGAATTGTGTTAAGAAATTACAATTATCAAATTCGAAAGAACGATAACAATGTTCAATATTCAATAATGGAACTGCAGTTCTGAATGTTGGATTCGCAAAAAAATCAAAGTTTATTTCGCAAAGATCCATAAATCAGAATTTGGAAACACTACAGCTTTCTTTTTTAATCATAAAAAAGTGCGATAAACTTGATCAAAACTTTTCTCAAAGATTCATAAATCACAACTCTGAATTATTGATTCAGAATAAAATATCGTTTATCATCACAGTTATTATTGCAACTTCTAATCAATCCATCAAAAAGAGACGTTTATTTTATATCATTTAACAGTAATGAACTTAACACTTGAATCTCCTGCAAAATAACATTACGCAAGAGAATATTCTGCCCACGCTGTTTCCAAAAGCAACATCACTTTGTCACTTATTCATCCATTCCAATCGTGGATCCCATTATTCTCAACGTTCCAATTAAACCTTCGTAAACAATTCAATTCAGGAAGCGTCGGATCGAGAAATATTCGGAAGCAACTCGTTCTTTTATCGTTCAACGCAATCCATATCCGCCATCCACGGGACAAATCAATATCCCTAGAAACGGGAACAAAAATTCCCGCATAGTTATAAATCTTTCAACGTTTTCACACACAGTTCTACGCCACGTTCTCCTCGGCCAGTTTTTCATTCCTATCATTTCCTGGATAACGTTGGAAATTAAGGAGCGAAAGATAGCCAATTCTCGTGGCCTCATCACTCGGTATATCGGAAAGTTCGGGAGAGCTCGACTTTAATTCAATTTATCGAAGGACACGTAATCGACTTATACAGTCACTCGTAAAAGTCTTCGCGTGATATAAAGAAATTTTCTACAATGAATTGATTTTAATGAAAATTTTTATGCAAGTATAACGGAGTCATATATGGAGTAATTTATTCGATGGAAAATCTATTTGAATCCGAGAACTTAACTCTCGAATTTTTATTTATTAGAATTTAACATAATAAAATATTTACGAAGTGAATATTTTATGGTTTAAAATTTTGCTTTCATTATAAAATTATATTTAAAAAGAAAATGGAAATAAATCTGAAACTCTATGAATCGATTTCACCTCTTTAAAACTGATAACTATCTAAGAAGAAAAATTGCTTCATATAATAATTTATTACACATCCTAAACACTCATAATATTTTAATAAAATTATTTTTGTCTTCAACATGTTAATTAAATTCATATAAAGTATACCAAGACTTTTGTGAATGACTGTAGATCGTGAATTCACAAGGTTCTCGGGCTATTAAACGATGTCCTAGCTCGTTTCGATGAAAAACAGTCTCAAGTTGCAAGATTCGATCATCGTTAGATCAGTTTTATCGTTGGAAATGGATTTATCTTATGGAAGTCTGTATACAGTATAGGTTGGATTTGGGTTAGTCATTCTATAAACCCAATTAGATGGGTTAAATTAAATTAAGTAACCGACGTGTCTGAGTCGCTGCTCGATATAGGTTAACAGCTTAAGTTGATTTGGCATGGGATATACGTTGGTTAGATAGATAGGTTGAACCGAGTTATGTGGGTTGGATGTGTTGGATGCGTGTTAATCAGACTGGATGTATCGGTACGTTTCACGGTGTAGGTATAATGATTAGAGTTGGATTAGACGTGTTACGAAAGTACTGCAGGGATAAATGAAGTAAACGGATTAGTCGACCGAATTAAATAAGTTTCGTAAGGGATATGAAAGATTAGGTAAATTTGATGCAAATTACGATGACTGACAATAAGCTGGAACTGCTAAGATTAAAGGTATAGTAGATTTTGAGTTAAAGAGATAACTAGATTAATATTAATTAAAATACTCGTGAATCTAATCATTTTATAAACGACTGCTTAATTAGCCATGAAAAATATATAATGCATAATATAAATTATGTACGAAATACTTAGAAATTTTTGGGATCGATTATAAACTGTACAAACAATTGCTATATTTCCAAAAATCGTACAAATATCAAAATAATAAAGTTAGATATTATAACATTCATATAAAATTCTAACTTTCGAAGCAACTTCCCATTAAATCCAATTCAAATATTATCCCAAATATAACATCTTAATATGCATAATAACAAAAAGAAACATTAAATTCCTTAAAGATCTTATTTTCCAAAGAACGTCAATCAGCTAATCCGACTACATTAAGCCTTAAAGCAATTCAATCTCCCCTTTCAGAGATTCCACCCTTCAATCTTCTTATTCCTCCTGATTTCGTCGAGCTTCCTCATTAAGTCTCTCGCGATAAAAGTCGTAATTGACGCGGGACTGAAGGTCGTGCGCTTGATGATAAGGAAATGTGTCCCACAGTGCACATCAAAGAACGAATTTGAAGTGGAGTTAGTTAAGAGTCGTGACCAGATGAAAAGTGGCTGTTATCTGCTCTCTCTCTCTCTCTCTCTCTCTCTCTCTTTCTATGTATATATGCCGTTTTCTATACCACCCTCTGTAATTAAAAACTCGTAGAAACCGGAAAGAGAGAGAGAGAGAGAGAGAGAGAGAGAGAGAGAGGGGGAGCTAGAGTGTTCGTTGCGAGTATAATTAATATGTAGCGCGAGTGGCACGAATGGCTGTTTATCTCCCTTCCGAAATGGCGTTACGTTTTAAGGGAGAAGCTGGGTGATAGTTGGGAATGATAAACACCCAGAGAAGAGCGAGCTCTTCCTTCTCGGTGGACCGTACATCTTGGATGATATTTTCGTCGAGATCGAGGTCGATTCTCGAGGAAAGCATCCTTTCGTGAGATAAGTTTAAATCGTTGTTGAAGATTTGTGATGCTAGGGGATGATTAAAGGGGATAAATTAGAAGATATTTTTACAGACGGGTTTGTAAAAATTTTGCAAAATTTTGGGAGAATCTTAAGAAAGAGAAAAGGAGAAAAAGATTTTTGAAAGCTTTGAAAAATTGTGGAGAAGGAGAAAATGGTTGAGGGAATATTTGTTCTATTATGATTTCTAAATTTAAAGCCAAATTATGTGAAATCTTTACGTTACTAATGTATGCATTTGATGTAAAAGTCTATTATATTTCTATCAACTATCCACATCATTGTAATTGTATAAGTTTAATTAAAATGACACTAGCACCTCTTAATGCTAATAGAATAAAAAATAAAATTAAAGCTCCCTTATCTTTATTATATTTCATTGCAAAAATAATTCTTTTTATTCACGATATCTAACAATAATATGTAAATTTATAAAATTGTTGAAATAGTATATTTTAAAATAGCAAATATTACTGATGCATATACATCTAATTCTAAAAATAAAAAAATAAAAAAAATAAGGAAATTTGTTAAAATTTTAGTAATTTATTTTTTTAACTTAATAAAATGCATATATATGTGCACATATTAAAATGATCTTTAAATATCAACAAACCTAGCATTTTGTGTAGGAATTTTTTTAATTGATTATTTATTTATTTATTAATTTCGAAACTTTTCAAAATGATCAAAATAAAATGCTAAAATGCTCTCTATCCAGTTTTATTTTTATAGAATGATGATAAAAAATTCCGAATATATAATATAATATTACACATATAATTTTAAACTCGAGAAATAAAACATTTTAATTGATTATCCATGAGATGATAATGACAATAAAACTCACGATACTCGAATACCACTCGAGAAGAATAATAATTCGAAAACACGAGTATAAAGCTGAAATTTTTCTCAAAAAAATTAACATGTCCATCTTTTCACAATCTAGCGCAGAATAACGAGATTTACTAGAATAGAGGAGAACATGAAAGAATAAATTCGATGGTAGAAACGAAAATGAAACTATAGAAACCAAAAAAAAAAGTTATCTCATTTCAAACTAAATAATATCGTATCCTAAAAGAAAACTAAATATTCTATCTTCCTCGTGATGGACCCTGCATCTCATCAGCTTCCTTATCCTCGTCCTTCCGTCCATTTTATACATATTTTTTCCATCTCCGTTTCGGTGTTCTCAAATATCTCTTCTTCGCCCAATCCATCCTTTTTCTATTTTTACATTCTCGTTACTGTCTCACGTTTTACCTCCTTTCTGCTGCTTCTTCATGTGGATGTGGTGAATTCAACCCCCTTGGTCGCTCTGCAATGTTTATACAGCTTCCTCCTCGAAAATGGAGTTCAAACGCGGCCACTTAAGTGCTTGTGGAATCTGGTGATACTTAACGCGCTACTGCGCTTTCGAGATAGTTGTGCACACGATAACTAAAACTTTTGGGGGTTAGTTTGATCTTCAAACGAGTGTATTGATCTTCTTTGCGTTTCACTTTTATCTTGTTACGTGAAATTTATCGAAGACAAATTTTATTTTATTAAAGAGACTGGTCTCCATGTACTTTGTATGGATTTATTTATCTAATCTTTGGGATACTTGTATTTAAAGAATTCAACAAATTTAAATGTAAGTAATATTCCAAATTAAAATTCGATCGATCATTATAATTTTTAATGTAGATTATTCTTAAAAAACGAGTAAATAGGAGAAGGAAAAAGTCTATGTTCAAATATACTTGTCACACAACAAAAAATTTTATAAGATAGTGAATAATGTTTTAATCTCCTATATATTATTATCAGAATTATAATTACATAGATTTAATAATGATAAAGTAATGATTTTAGAAAGAGAATATAATCATTTTTAGAATAATTCACATTTAGTTGCACAAATTTTGATAATAACGAAAGGGATTAATCGTATCTTACAACAAATTCAAAATCTCCTTTGGTTATAAGTTTTCTAGAATTTACAACCCTCATTTGTATACCATAGATAGTTTTGCTCCATAAAACAGTTCTACATGCAGATGGAATCTCCCTTTGTGAGATTTTATCTTCCTCCCTTATACAGAAAAAAAGAGACATCAAAAAGAGATCAGCAAATCTAATATAACTTTTCCTCTTTTCTAATTCTTCAAAACAGAATACTATGCAAATTCTAAATTTTAATAATTTATTTATATAAGATTACTAATAGTATTCAGATTAAGAGATTCTTTTATTTGATATAAAACATAAAATAATTTTAAAATAAAAAAAGAGATTAAAAACTTATTTTAATTCCACTTTAATTTCCATAAATATCTTGCAACTCCCTGATAATAAAGACAAAATCATCCAACCATTCTAACCATTCTTAATAATTCTTAATAATTAAATTACATCTGATATTTTCAACCAGTATCATATCATACTTTCAATGTATCATCCATCAAACGTACTCTTTACACGCAAATGCAGATCTCGTGCAACGAGCAATATTTCAAAAAACAAAGAAGAAGAAGAAGAAAGGAAGAAAGCAGGAAGAAATGTAAATGTTTGAAATTTGTTTGGAGGTGGAAAATGATGGAAAGAGCTGATGCGGGGGATTGGACAGATAAATGGGACACCGACATACGCGCGCCACGGGGATGATTTCAGAAAGTGTTGCGGGCTAACGGAGTGGATTTACATTTAAATCCCATTCTCATCTCGTTCGTGCAACCCTCTATTCCCTTGGAATTTATTTTAATCGCGAGTGATTAAACCAGACACACGCGAAACGCATCGGCTACGGCTCGATTCCGCTTCACGCACGAGCGTGCGATGGATCCACCACCGTGTCGAGTAGACGGCTTCGATTCATCCATTTACCCGGTTCATGGAGCCTCTTTTTACGGAGAATTTTTTTTTTTTTTTTTTGCGCGCGCAGGAATCTCGTTCATCCCGCGCAAAAGAAATTAAAAGATTAAACGTTACACGGATCCTTTCACGAGAAGGTTAATTACGCGTGATTGGCAGCTGTTGGAAGAAAAAGACTTGAAGCCGAATGAATGAGAGGAATATAAATTAAGCGTTAATGGAAAATTACAGAAGTCTTAATTTTTGTTAAAAAAAATCGATGGTAAATCATTTATTATCGGTAGTTAATTTAGATCGAAAATTGATGTTTTAAATAAATTTAGAACATTGTATAACAATATTTATCGGGAAAATGTTAAACTTGAGATAAATAATAAATGTAGAATGAAGTTTCTTTTTTATTCAAATTTAATTCCCTTAAAAATTAATATCGAGAAAAGAAAGACTTTTATACATATTTCCGTATACAAAATAATCTCCTACCTAATCCAGTCAAATTTAATCCTAAATTAAAGCGAAAAAATCTATCTAATTATATTCATCTAACATCTTAACAAAATAAACTATTAAATATACCAATCCAATTATATCATTTTCAAACTCATAATAAATCCAATGCAGAAGTATGTCGCGTGTATTTTTCATTACTGAACAAAATGCTAAAATAAAAATGTAAGAGCAATTTTTTTTCAACCTTATGTTTCATATACTAATCAACGAATGTTACAATTTTCGTAGGTGTAATGAATTAAATCATTTCATGGCCGTGACGTGTGTACATAGCAGGTGAACCTTCCTGCATAGCCGCAATGGGTTTGGCGGTCTAGTCGATAGTCCGACCATCTGCAAACAATGTTACAGTAACCGCAAACCTGATCGAAGGTCTCTCTCTCTCTCTCTCTCTCTCTCTCTCTCTCTCTCTCTCTCTCTCTCTCAAAGGTCATTTAACCAGAAACGAGGCCCAGGCTTAATTCCAAGATTGGCCACATAAAGATTTCCGCATACAATTTAATGTGCGTTAGATCGTAACACTGTCCCATGTTCCACGATTATCCGGCGGCATGCTAATGAAATCTCCTCGTCGTTATTTAATGCCTCGTTGCTATTGTAATAGTAACATTGTGAAGATAAGTATGTACGTATATATAGATATTTCGTGTGTAATTTGTGGTATTGGAAATGATTCGTCGATTGATTGAGAATCTAGATTATTGGATAAATTGGAAAAGAAATGTTAGAACGCTGAAGAATGAATATTTAATTTTCTCTTGAAATTGTTCTTTTACAAATTCTTATTATTTTTTGATAATTAGGATATTATTGTATCAATATGATTGTTAAGATATTTTTAAGATCAATCATTAATTTATAAAATTTTCCTATTTTCGAGAGATAGTGAATGAAGAATGAAGCTTTTGATAATAAAAAATGCTCCGTTACTGTAATCATTGACTTGATTATCTTCGAAGAGATTTTGTAAAATTGAAAAGTTTAAAAGTTTAAAATTGTTTTATCCAAACAGAGATATTTTATAAATTAATAAAAATACAATGTTATAATTATATTTAAAACATCTCAGGAACGTTCATATATATAATAACCGTTCATATATCCCGTTGTTCTAAATTTAACAATTTACTACTCCGAGTTTCGATACTGAAAATTATTAATAAATTATAACTTCATAAATTGCGGTCATCCCTTACTATCTTCGTTTCGAAAACTTTACTGCGAAAAATTCCAATAAAATACGATTATCTGCTAAAATACTTTATATATAGTTTCTTCTTTCGTAATGTTTCAATAAATTTAATTAGTACAAATATAATTACATTTCATCGGGATATTATAACATCCAACGATATGTTCCACGTATTATAAACGTAAACTTCATAGTAGAAAAGTTACGTAACAAATATTCCAATTAAAGTTCCAATTAAACTTTGTCGTCTTCGCTAGTACCTCTGTTTTAACACCTGACTTCGTACACCCCTTCAACTCCTACTAATGAACGAATCTATATGCTCATGTGTGAAGGACCATTACAATGGTTTGTTCGATTGCTGACAATTCGAATAATTTAATTTTCCGTGGAATGAAATATTAAGGAATTCGTTGAATCGCATACCTAACTGGATATCACGATAATTATCTGTGGGTATTAAATGAGCTTCTAATTTACCGGACACTATATTAATCATGTATTACCTATATGGATAATAATATATAAATAAATATATATGTTATAGAATGTTAAATTACATTCAATTAAATATCTAATAATCTATGTATTAATGATTAGTTAATAATAATTAAATCTATTAATTATTCATATGTTATTTATCCGTATGAATAATGATAAAATATGAAAGATGAGACAATCCTCAGAATACTTTTCACATTGTCAGATTTTCGTCTGCCTTAATATTCCATTTCTTTCTTCCTTTCTTTTTTTCTAACTACGAATTTTTATATAATATCATTAGTCACAATGAAAATCTTTCAAAACTCTCAAGTCTTTCTAAATTCCGAAGAAATTCATTGGTGTACCTCGAGGACCAAGAACGTTAAAAAATAATGTTAATCATCTACTCCAATTTATCCATTTATTATCATTATCATATACAATTTTCGACTCATTTTGACATAACAATTTCGCGATCAGAAGAGAAGTTCCCGGAATCACGGGAGTAAGAAATTACCCTCGGATGCCAGTTCCCGCGTCGAACTTCACCACAGTTCGAGATGGTTTGACGCTTGCTAAATGCGAAGCACTTATGCAACTATTGTAAGTTTCCACCAGTCGGTTCCCATTCTGTCACAACACCAAGTATTTCGTAAGTTCATCAAACTAACGGGGCCATGTGCACCACCTTCGATCGAGTTGATCGATATTCGAAGGTGGAAACGCGTTTGACACCATAAGTCAGTCGCAGATGGGAATAAGGGGGCTGACAAGTTTTGGATCCAACTCGTACACGCCTCGATATCGACCATCGTTCTCTTTCCGGCTAAGTCTGGAGAGATTATGAAGACATACACGTTGGGTCACAGCCAGGACCTTAAGCCCTCTATGGCAATACTACTGTATTTATCCCTGCCTCCTGCGCCATTTCTTCCATTTGCCCCCTTAGTTCTATGCAATTCATCCAGTTGAATATGTGGTGCATTCCTATAAACTCGAGAATCACTCGTAATGAAGAAATAATACTCTGAACTGAAATTCTATTGTAATTTCTATTGTAATGTTTAATGTGTGATCGAATACTGGGTTATTTGTGATTTATACGTGTAATGAATATGTGTTAGTGTTAATTTTTTTCAAATTTTCATGAATTCGTGAAAACAAATTTTATATGTTATTATTATATTCCTTTCTCTTCCTTAAAAAAAATTTAAAGTTCAATGTAATGGAAAAAGAGTATTTAAAAATGTATTTTAGAGTCGAAAATATAATCAAACAATTTAAAAAATAATATAACAAAAATGATTTAAGAATTTTTTGAAGTTATTATACAAAAATCAAAATATCTTTTTTGTTCAAGGAATTCTTCTTCTATATTTTAACACACATTGCGCTAGTAATACGTTTTCTTACTTTGACAGAAAAACCAATAAGTTACATCTTAAAAAATACAAATGTAACTCCATCGTGAATGAAAGATATCATACGTATCTAAAGTCAATTTTATTTTCATAATTTTAGGAACACTCTAAATACGATAGAAATAAAAAATTGTTCATTCATGAAAAAATATTCCGTTTGAAAAAATGGAAACTGTATATTTTCTTTCTTACACGTGACACATATATAATCGATACCTTGTATATATCTACAGAACGTTCAATTCCAAGGATCGTGTTGTGGAAGTTGTCGAGGTGACAGAATCCTCCACAAGGAAAACGTTCCATTTGATAAGTGTGTAGTTCAGATTACAGATTACATTTTCATTGAAATATCTAAGTTCTTCACCCCCAGGGACACGAATTCGTTTCGAACTCGACTTTCCACAAGAACTCGCGCGTAATATCCAGAGTTGTGGAATTATAGATGGGGCAACATACACGCGAGATAGAAGGTAAACAGAGAAGTCTCGGAATCACTATTTCCGGAGATATTCTGTGATTTCACGTCACAGGGGGGAACTATTTTAAAGCGGAGGGAATCTCAAGGAATAAAGACGCGTGTTTTGCATGTAATAACGGAAGTCAGGTGTCACGAAGTAAGCTGGGAGAAACGGTGCTTCTAAGCTTTGCTAAGAAGAGAAAAACCCGAGGCGTGTATCTCATTTAAATTGCTTAAGTTGGTTATTTTCTTATTCCTATTTAATCGATCTTGTAAATAAATGGTTCCTGTCGATGTAAAGTTAAATTACTAAGATTGGCTATATATTTTTTTTCTTTCAATGTCTTTTATATATGTAAAATTAATATAAAATGAAGAAAATTTTGTTATTTAAATCGCAAACTTTTATAGTTGGCATTTTTGTTGCTTTAAAATTACCTAGAAAGAGCAACAAGAAATGTAAAATTTTTATAGAATAAGTAAATTGCTTGCACCGTAACTGTAAATTAAATATTTTCGCTTTAATCGTATGATTTTAAATAAATTTTCATATCATACATATTTTACAGATATGTTTTTAAAATCATCTAAAAGAGAAGAAAAAATAAATAATAACTAAACTTTAAATCATATAATGATATATAAATATACATTAAATTTAAGATATTCTTATTTAATGTTAGAAATTGCAAATAATTCGAAACAATTAGTTCGAACAAAATTATACATAAATCTAGATATATATCAGTCAAAATATAAAATTCCGTCACAAACAAAATTTTAAGAGATCTTGATTGATTTTATTGCGTTTTTACATGTTTGTTTATTCCAAAAGTGACGTTCGTAATCGATAACGATAAAAATTTCCACAACAGTATCGAAAGGTATTAAAATAATTTTGTACAAAATAATTTTCATAAAAGTTTAAACATTCAAAACATGTAAACAACGCCATTTTAAAGAGGATCCTATTCACGTGACGATCATAGTTACGAACGCTGATTTTATTTCAATTTAAAAGTTTGATGCCTGGTAACAAGCTATCGTGTCACCCGGAGCTTAGTTAGCTTGAAATTCGACAATAGGCAAGCACACTGTAGTGACAACACGGTATAACCATATATATATATATACCATTCGTGACTCTTTTAATTAGAAAGTTCATCTTTAGTCATGGTTACATGGAAATCTCAAAATGAAATTCAAGGGTGAGACATAAAATTGGATTAATTAAATTTTCTTCCTCTGTTGTTTCCTCGTTTGGAATAATCAATTTTGTTGAATTAATTAATAATTATTTATCATATGAATTATTTATGTGTTATTAAAGAATGATTTTACGAGATATATTTATATGTTGAATTGATAAGATTGCATAATTTTAGTTAAATCGTTTTTTGTCGTATTAAAGATAAAATCTGTATCATTGCATAATAGAAATAAAAGATATATTTTTATTATGAAAATACATAATATGGAATCCATCTTCATTAATGAAACATAACGTTCAAAGAATTAATGAGGATTAATAAAAATAGTTTCTATTCGTTACATTTCCAATTTATTATTATATATAGAATATCAATTAGAAATATATTTTTGAAAATATATATATTACTATTCTATTTCATTAAATTAATATTCTATGAAATGTCATTTTCAGGATTTGAATTTCACGGTTCAATACAAATCATTAAATTTACATATAATATTGAATAGTAATAAGATTTATAATAGAAATAATAGAATCTCATTATAATAACCATGAATTTAGATATTTCAATTAAATCCATCCAACCGTGCCAATAACAATAATAAATGAAATATTAAAATGAGAGAATAAAAATCTTAGATCCATATGTTATAAAATTCCTAGCATTCAGAATTGAAAAATACTGAGATAATATCTTAAAATAATCCAAAAATATAATCCACATTATATGCTACGCTTTTAAATTAAAAATAATGATGATTCCGTTTACCTCCTTTTCTTAAAAACCTATATTCACGATTAACAATGTATTTGAAAAAAATATTTCAATTTCTATTGATAAAATATGGCAAGTTTATGAAAAGAAAGTTGAGGAAATCATGATATTACACAATTAATACCACAAAATGGACTTTACATTGGAATAAAATAAACCTGAAGTATCTCGAATAATTGAAAGAATTTACCATTTAATTTGGATAACGTTGGATCTTCGAATTTCACAAATATGAATTTATTATTCGATACTTCAAATCAAATGATACGTCATGTTTTACATATTGGCGGTTTCATGCGCTACGAACGGCGTTATTTAGCATAGTTCCATCATGCTGCCGGCTTCATTAACGGCCCTATTAATATGACTGACAACCACGATACGTTACGACGCATGCGATTTTCCTGAACGAGACCTCGTACTTGCAACACGCGGCCATCTCACGTACCTTAACGCGCCTCGTTCATGAATACATTTGCCGGCGAATCGCATAATGAGGCCGGCTGGTTGCATAAATAACAAAAGTGTGTCCGCAAAACACGTTGCATCCGGGCCAGTGTTGGTTCCATGCTCAGTTTAGGTTAGTAGTTATGGATGCTTGGAAATACCTGAAAATCCCGTTATCAAATTGGGATCAGAAGGATGCAAAGATTTGGGTCACGTGTATTTGTCGAATCGAATAAATTTTAACCGATCTCATAAATAATACGATCTTTCAGAGAAATAACGTTAAAATAATATAACTCATTACGGGAAATAGGAAATTTAAAATGTTGCAGTAATATATAATAGAGAAAAATTAAAAAATATTCTCAAATTTTTCAATTTAAATTTTTTTACCTTTATTAATTAGATACGTAGAAAGTATAAAATGAACTTTTAATATAAAAAAGCGAGGAAAAATTAAAAATTTTGTCATCGAAATCCATTCAGAAAGTAGTGAAGATCATACCATTGAAGTCTCTTTTTGTTTTATCATGATATCTCAATCGATTGCAGAGATATAAGAATTCAAAGTACCGCATAGTGCAGAGATTATGAATGGGTTCGCGACCTACATTTTTTCCTAGGAACGCGTACTACGTTTTTCCAAGAATTTCGTCTATCACTTGTTTGGAACTTGGGTTAGGTCAGTAAGACCTACGTGCAAGCGAGAGATCTAAGTAAGCGACAAGGACAGAGATAGCAAGATCAAAAATTATCCTTTCCTTTACACGGAGATATCTCAAGAACCGAAATTCGTATCGAGAAAAATGAAAAAGCGTTTCAAAGAGAACGATTCCGCGCTTCTAATGAGCTTTTACTCGTTAACATGGAATTATTATTTTTGGAGTTATAACGATTAAAAGTTTTCATAATTTTAATAAAGTTTAATCAGGTTTAAATGATGAAAAATTATTTTTCCCCAATACGATGATATTTCAGGAATCAAACGTTATATTAAGATAAATGAGGAAGCATTTGAAAGAGTAAGATTTCGCGTTTCTAACGATTATTCACTCGTTGACCGGAAGTTATTATCTTTGGAGTTATAGCGCTTTAAATTTTTTCTAATTTTAATAAGTTTCAATCTGAGAGTATTAGGATTAATAAATTTATTTCTAAAAGAATAACAACGATCTTATTAATATAAATTTTTTGAAAAGAAAATATTAAATTTATCAATTTTAAATTTTGTAGAACGAACAATAGAATATCGAGCGATATTTTAAGAATGTTGTAAATATGCTTGAAGTAAAAATAATCATGATAGATATTTTTGTCAAATCTAGAGGAAATAACTATATTATTTATAAAATAATTTAATCCAGAAGAGATTAATAAAATATTCATATTAGATCTCATTCCTGTACATATCAATGCGATAATCATGAACTAAATTCGATATTCCAGGTAGACGTGTTGATTATATTAGAAATATTTAACATATTACATTGGATTAAATTATGTTAATGATATAATTTAATCGAAATGCAAGTTGGACACACCTTGATGTTAAGGTCTAGTTAGGCCTTGACTTAGTTAAATTGACCAATTTTGGATTAGTTAGTTATGTTTGGGTTGGGATGCAGTTGGATTGAATGGATCCCTTGACTCTGGAGCGAATGCTCATCGCTGGACCACTTCCTGGTAATAATTATAAACATGCTCCATGGAGAGAATGTCCAAAATCAATTGTACATTTAAAACTGCTACAATTCGGAATTACGTCATGATTGATATTCCGCAATATCATTTCAGTTCAATAATTTTATTACAAGTGAATAATATACGATTTATTATTGTGACTAAAGTATAAATTCATATATGTCGCAGAGAAGACAATCAAATCTTTTCAGAATTGGATCAAACATTACTAAAAATTTGTTAAACATTTATTCATAGATTTTGATGATAAATTTAAAGATTGCAAATATAATTTTTATAAGATAATATACAGACTACAGAAAAATAAAAAATTCTATTCTTGTCTTTTCCTTTTCTTTTTTTCTTGATGATCAAAATTACAAAAGACCAGAAATTTATACATCATTAAAATTTAAAACTAAAATATAGATGGAATAATATTTGTGACATAAATTAAAATGCTTATTAGAAAGCAGAGATAAAAATATTATCACTTTCATACAATTTAATTAATGTGATTAACGAATCTGAAATGAGATTATGGAATGCTCGACTCATGTAATCTCAATGAAGTTATTGAAATGAAGAATCAATATCATAATTATCATATGTAAAATGAAGAAACGCATTTGTTATTTGCATAATTTGAAATTGAGCGTATGATTAAATAATTAAATTGAATAAAAGAATTCCTCTCCTAACAATGAAAATATAAAACTAATATATGAACTGTACGAAATTAATTTGAGCCAGATTTCTAAAGATTTAATAAAATACGGATCACGAGGAAATCTCTAACCAAAATAAATTTCCTCTTTCGTTCCAAAGACCATGGTTCGATAGACTTCTTGATTAAATAGTCTTGACCCTATCTAATCAACTAACCTGTCTGAGAGGAAGAAGTCGAAAATGTCGGAAAAGTAGTAAGACATTTCCTTTCATTTTCCAGATAAAAGAGACTTTTCTTCTAATATCTTCTTCTCTAATAGTTTTCAACATGTTTTTATCCATTAGATTGTTGCATAATAAATGTTACTTTCCAATGAGATCTTGTTTCAGACTTTTTAAAATCATGAAGTATTCAGCAATTGAATTGGTATGTATCTGTACAAAAAGCTTCATTCTATTGTTTCGATTTTCTTAAAAGATTTATGTTTTACTTCCTTCAACCTATACATAATTTTGAACCTTATACACAAACTTAGTATTAGTAATTTTTATTTATCTTGATTAAAAAGATTAAGAATTAAAAAAAAAAGAAAAATTAAAATTAAAAATACCGAGTCATCTGTATATTTCTCTTTAACATGAATATTTCTTCTCATTATCTTCTATTATTTCTATTATATTATATCACATTGCGATGTAATTAAAAAAATATATATTAAACAGATAAGAAGTAATTTTGATTCAATTGAAAGAATCTAATAATTAATATCTATTTCTATAAACGTCCTCTTGATTTTTTAATTAACATGCTGAGATGAAATAAGTATCCCATGATATTAATTTCACTCGATCAACAAATATAACTCAATAAAATATTAAAAATTAGATGAAACATGATATTTCACTTTATTCAACAATTAAATCAAAACTCAATTTTCACTCGTGCATTAAACTTAGATAATAATATCATCTATAACGTTACTTGAAAGTACATATGCATATCGCGTAATACATCTATTATACGTCATCATCGCTCGACATATTTAGGCTAATGTGGAGTAACAGAGAGACAGTTGTCGAACTTTCTTAATTCTTGGATAGACAGATAATCTGAAAGAACACTTTACGAATGAATCGAGTGCTGTTAACGATTTCCCAAATTAATCAAATGAACTTAAACACATGATGTGCTTACTTTGAAAAGTAAATAATTGTGTTCTAATTGTGTTCTAAAACAACGACACAGAGCTAATTACTTAGTCAGATTACGAGGATCCAAGTGAATTTCATGCAACGTTGGCGCGCTACCATTTTAAGTTTATGTATGGAGTGTTAAATTATTGATGCAAAATAAGATAATGTATAAAATTTTAAGTATAATAAAGTATAGTAATATTTGTAAATTAAATTTAGATTTCTACAATTTGATTTAAGATTAATAATGTTTAAAATTGTTTAAATTTGAAATTTATTTTGACATAATAAAATAAAAGTAGATATCGTTAAATCATGGAAATATTCAATTTCTTGAATTTGTGTCAATATCCAGACAATTAAAATATTTTGAATGAAATGGAATCTATAATGAAATGAATATCTCAGAAATTTTGGAATAACAACATATTCAAAGATGATGCAAACTTGAAATTCCATTATTATTTACATCTTTAAGCGAAATCAAGAAAAAAACATTTATTTTAAAATGATGGATAATCATAAAAAAATGAGATTGAAGAGCCGGTTTCATGCAAATGTATTTGATATTTAGCCTTTTCATGAAAAGTGTCACTTGTCTGTGAAACGTAATATCACATGAATGCTCGACTTTTAAGAAATACAAAATGCAAATGTAAGTAGCTTGAAGAGTTCCTGCACACTCTCGAAAAATGAAATTCACGATAAAAATAAACAGCATGTTTTGACTTTAATCCAAATCGAGTTTGCTTTGGATGTATTTTATGTTTTTTTTCATTTTCTTCTCATTAAAATTGATGTTTTAGAAATAATTTTTTTAAAACTGTATTAATAATTATTTCACTGATATATAAAAGATTCATGATTCATAGAAAACGTACAATTGAAAAAATAAAAAAGGAATAAGATATCTACAAAAATATTTGATTATTTATACGATTTTTTAGAAAAATTATTTTAATAAATATAAATATAAATATAAAAATAGATTATAGATTTACAAGAGATATCTTCTATATCATGCATCTTTTTCTTATTTGATACCTATTATAAATGATACTTTAACATTTTAAAAAGAAAACTTACTTTAAGAAAAAAAATAATCAATAGTTAAATATTAATAAAAAATATTTAAATATCTTATTTAATATATTGTTTCATGATTAAAATAAAAAAATAATCTGAAGTGAAATTTATTTGATAATACTATTGTATTATTATTATTAATTCAAATAAATAAAAATAAAAATAAATTATTAATAATTCTCCTATTTCTACAATTCAAAATTTCGTTAAATAATTATATTTCTCGAAAACCATAATTAGATACTTCTGTTCAACTTGAAAAAATAAATCGATACTCGACACGTGATGTGAAAGATTATACTCTGAATGTGTTTTCGAATACCTATAAATAAAATCTATAACTCAAATTTCACATAATACCTAGATTATACGACACATGATATAATACATTAATTTAATTTTCAAAGAATATATTCTACATATTATATATACTTACTTTAATTAAATTAAATCTCTCATACAAAATCATAATAAATTTATAAATCCATTCCAATAGTTTATCATTATTAAATTAATAATATAGTCATAATATTATCGCAGATAATTATAATATAAATTTATTCTTAATTCTCATTTATCATTTATAGAACGATATCATTGTTATGAGATAATCACGGTCCATTACCCTCTTCCAGCATATCTTCTTCATAATATTCTCTTTTCATTCGCTCTCGAAAATATACGAAATTAATTCGTATCATAACAGAGACGATCGGTGTATCTTTCAGGTATTAAAATTTTTCCATAGTATTAGATAATAAGGTACTACGGTATTCACGGCTGCAAAATATCGTTCATCCTGAGTCAACGCGACTTCTTGGCACAGAGTGGTGCATAATCCATATTCGATATCGAGAGTTCGATTAAGGATTCTCCGTCGATTTTTCTCGTATCGATTAGCGATTTGGCTTTGGCCGAAAGTTAAAAGATCGTGTCTTCGACGACCAAAAATGTTTAATGGTCACGAAATAACAAACAATCTTGTTCGTTCATCCGAGTAAATTCGAGAAAAAATGAATGTCACTGGCAAGAGGGCCTCGATAGATCTCTGAGTGCAATTGAGCAAAAACAATCGATATTAAGGGCTCAGGATTTTTCACAATAAATGTTTGTAATATCTTTCGAAAATATTACATTGATAAAAAATAGAATATAGAAATAATAATCGTTATATTGCAAGATTATCTCGATTACAGAAATCAAAAACTTTTAATCACAATTAATAATTATATTATTCTTTCGTCTCAATAGCAAATTATTGATTAAAAATTCTTGTGAATATTGCGATTCCCTTTTTTTTTTTTTATCTATTCACGAAGGAAACTACGAGCACCAGTTTCGCGGGAAAATACATAACTATATCGAGGCGCATTGTAAAGTTCGTATCTTACCTCTATATATCTCGTCTGCGATAGTTTTACACTGAGCAGAGTCGTAATCTGAATACAGATACACGATTTCACGAACTTGTATTTTGCTCGATGCAACGTAGCATCATTGTATGATTCGCAATACATCACTCACTCTCCATTGTATGATCAATTCCCAATTATTATATCTTAACGTCTGCTAACAAGCCTCTTTCACGTGCCACATATGAAATATGAAAGGATCGATTATCGAATAATGTTAATTTCCAAGAAATTTCACCGAATTTTAAATTGTATTTCAATAAACGGTAGTGAACTGAAATCATCATTAACAACTTAAAATTTTCTCGGAATTTATATTTCAATATACAAAATATAGTGATGATTTAATTTTTTCATGGATATAAAAAAAGTTTTAACCGTTTGATATATTTCAGTCGTAAAATAAAAAAAGGGGAGAAAAGTTGAAAAGAATGGAAAAAGCAAAAAGACAGGATAACAAAGAGAAAACAATATTTGCTTCGCAACAGTGTACAATATAGAAGTGTAAAAGTACTGTTAAAAAAGTCCATTGATTAAAAAACAAATCGCGCAGTTCAACTGTCGATTACACGACGCGTTCTATGTGCCCTATTTTCACGGAAACCACGACTTCTGAACTTGTAACTATCAATTAAGATGCGTGGATACGATACGAATAGTTTAATGGATTTGAAATGAAAATTTTAAACATCTCTCCTTGAATTACTTTCAATTTACGAGAACTTTCATTAAAGAAATTGATATTTGAACATCTTCAATTTGTAATCATAAGCTTATAATCGAATACTGGTGATCTTTGTGTAAAATTATTAAAATAGTTGAATTACTTTGAAAATTCATATATAACTTAAAGTTATATTACAGGATGTTAATTTTAATTATAAAAAATAAAATTGGAAAAGTAGGGTTTCATAAATGATCAATTTTAAAATATTCTGATTAATAATTCTTTAATGTCCTTTTAAATTATTTTAAATAAAAAAATCACAAAATCTACAAAGTTCACCTTGGCCAATTCATATTGATTAGAATCTTTACTATCGGAGCAAGCATCTACAAAATCCATCCGAAACAACATCCAATTTAACTACAACTAACCCAGCTACCAAAAAAAAAAGAAAAAGAAAAATTGTCACAAACCAAAAAAATTCATCTTAAACAATCCACCAAAGCGATCGTTAGAGGTCAAGAAACGCGAGGGACGCAATTTCAGCCTGCTGTGGCCGTTAAATATTGATCAAAAAGTAACGAGCCACCCACTTATCGTGCCCGAGATTGTGGAATAGCCGTGAACCGCAGCGTTGAAAAGGACGGAAACGCTTGGCGGTCTGGACCCAGCATGTAACTTCTTGCAGCAGGTGGATGACTACGTGCATGCACACACACACACATAAACACACCATTCGTTGCTCGCACCAGTTAGCTAGGTAAGCCAGCCGGCACGGAAGAAGAAGCTGGAGAAACCGGCAAAAGGGAACAGAGAGAGAGAGAGAGAAAGAAAGAGAGAGAGACACACACGAAGAGATTACACGAAGCGTGATACACGACGAGCTACCGTGAACCGGGTTCTGCGAAATTCTCTTCCGCTTTGCATAACGGTAATGTATTCTATTGAGGCTGACCAGAGCTAGTAACCCAACAACCAGCCCTGTGTTTTAAATAATGGCCGGTGCCCATGTGGGTGGCGGCTATTTCCCCTCGTGCCAAATTACTTGGATTGTACCACTTAGAATTCTGAAGATACCTGACCTGTCCAAACGATTAAGAGTTTCGTGGATATTTAAATATGGGAGGGGGAGGGAAGAGGAGGGTGTGTGTGTGTGCATGCAAATTGTTTTATGGATTATATATCGTGGTTGAAACGTAATTTTGGGCGAGATTTTGACGTATATTTTAGAAATTTATTGTTGTAAATTATTAAAATCATTTTATGATAGTTTCCAACAATTTTCACAAATGCGCGTCGTTTTAATCTCTTTAATCTCTTTAATGTGAAATTATTCTAACGTTTTATTAATTGTTTCTATTCCATTGTTAGATACATTTTCCTTCTGATAAAAAAAAGTATATTAATTCTGGAAAAGTGGACAATGACAACGATGAAACCGTGAGAGATTTAGAAAATATGAAATATTTTCCACTCTAATTTTTCTATATTGAATAGAATGAACATTGAATTTTCTTGCGAACATCGATCTATAATAATAATAATTTGTTCGATGAAGTGTCGAAAGAAAGCTTGAAACGAGATATTTTCTTCTTAATCTTTTTATCTCGTTAATAAACGAAGAAAGTGTAACGATTATCGAAAGATTTCTCTCGACCGTTATTCTTTAAAAAGTTTGAAAAGAAAAAACAAAAAGAGGAAGAGAGAGAGAGAAAGAGAGAGAGAAAGAGAGATTTGATTTAGCGCTATTTACTCAACCGTCCTAGGTAAACGAGGACGTCGTTCTTCTCGCGAGAAAAACGAAATCCCTCCATCTTTTCAGTGAGGTGCAAATACCAGATATTCCTATTCAAAGATTTTGTATTCTGAAATGTCATGCTGCTTTGTGGAGAGAGCAAACTTGCAGCTTGAAATTACGAGGAGCTTGAGTAATAAGAGCTGCACGGTTTGATTCATTTCTGTGTCAAAAATATGACACTTTGGTTGCTGAAGATAAACCTGATGAAGATAGATGATTTAAATTATTTAAATATATTTGAAAATAATTTTTATTCAAAAAATTATTCTAATAATAAAATTTAAATATTTAATAACATGGATTGAGATATCCATTATCTTCATATGTCGATATTGAAACTATTTTGCATTACTTTATAGATTGCTTTACGATTAAACAAAAAGTTAAATTGTTAAAGTATGAACTATTGTCGAAAGCATACATTTCTGTCAATTAATGGCACTTCTAATCTTGCACGTTCTCAATAGCAGTTGATGCATTATAAATCTATGGACGAGCGTTCATAATTGGCAACATGATAGGTTCATAACTCGCATTTCCGACGTTCGATAAATTTCCATCCATTTCCACAATTAAAGATGTCAAGATCAGAGGAAATTATCATTTTTCAAAAGAGAAGCAGTACTTACGAATGAGTAGTAAGATTATTAAAAAATTAATATTTTTAAAATATTCATATTCGTTCAATTTATATTTATATTTTGCAATATCTTGAAAATGAATATTAATCACATAAATAATTATCAACGTAAAAAATTTAATGACAAAACTTACCTATATTAAATCAAATTTATTAATCCAACACATCTACTTTCATCTTATTATTAAAATTATAAAAAAATTCAAATTAGTATAATCTCTATGTGTATATGAAGTTCAATGAATTATTATCAAGAAAATAATTATAACGATTCGTAAAAGCAAAAAGAAAAAAAATTGAAATCTTCATTTTTTTCGATCCATTTTCATTATAAACATTTCACATCATAATATACATCATATATCTGCAATAACCAAGGAAAAATGAAAATTGGATATGGAAATCATTATTAAAAACTTCAATAAAACTGACCGACAGAATATATCGAATATACACCGTTAAAAATTTATTCATTAAAATTTTCAACTAATTTCCAATCTATACGCCTCCCAAAAATGGAAATTCTATAGAAAAACTATTGATTAGTTTTCGTGAACCGGATGGTTGTATCTCAATCACGATGAAGACACGAACGTTGTCCAATTTCAGAAATTGACAGTAACGACTGTCGTGGTGTGTTTTAAAGGTAACAGTTTACGGCTATACGTCGTTTTACGAATAGAGAGATACGTAACAATGCATCAGATCATCAAAGAGTTAAAATTTATTTCAAACAATGCGATCTCGAAATCATGCTTTTCATAGAGGTGTTCCATTATAAAGAATTTATTAGAGACTGATTGCTATAATTGAATTAAGTAAACTTGAAATACAATTGAAGGATTACAAGATTCACATAAGATCCATTATAACTTCATAATTTGATTAAATGTAAGAAGATTTTATGTAAGATCATTATAGATAATACTTGCACCATTTGCATAATAATATATAATGAAAGTTTAAATTTATTAAAGACTAAAGACTAAAGAAAAAAAATAAAAATAGATAAAGATAAAAGGTATGTTTTACATAAATTGAAATTTGCTTAAAAAGTAAATATGATGAAGAAATGAATGATATAATGAAAATGAAATAATTAATTAAAAACTCAATAGAATTGATATTTAGATTAATAAAAATCATTCGACAATTCTAATGTTAAATAATTTAAAAAATATAATTGATTAAATTCGTGGAAAACTAAATTATAATTAATCATTCTTCTCAGAATTCCCCTTATTTAAATTCCTTTAAACGAATTAAATCAGCTTAAACAATGTATATATCCAAATAATAAACATAATTGATATGATATTCTGATTACAATCATAGAATGGAAATTCGAGAAAACATACACACAAACATATATATTTACCACCACTGAAAATTTTAATTAGTAGAAGCATTATTTATACATAATCCTGCATTACAAAGGAAATTATAATTTCCTCCATTCCAGATTACTAACAAAGCTTTAATTATTCCAATATAAGATAGAAAAATATATAAGTTTAATTAACTTTGATTAATGGTATTATAGTTTGTTCAGTGTTCATTAACGATCACCATTTATAATTTATTTTATCACATGTGTTTACACTTCATTCGATAATTTCATACAATCATGCATGTTCTAATTCCTTTCGAATCTCATGAATATTCAATAAAATCAAATCGCACAGGTAAAATATCTCAATCTGCTCTTAAAAAATTTTTCTCTCTTATCAAAAAAATATTCCATCCATAAAACATCCTGAATAATAACCGATATAACAATACACATAATTTTCTATATAAGTTAAAACTTTTTAATAAAACTTATTACTCTCTAATAATTCTAATTTTTAATCATTCCTTCTTTTATTACAGAACATACTGCACGATTGAAAAACGTTATGCAACACTATGTTCTACTCAACGTCGTCGAAATTTCCCTGATAATTTTTCATCCTACATTATCGGTCTATCATCAGAGGTATCTCGACTTCTTAGTAACCGACCCATTTAAAAAATGGCGATCAAGGCGGTTTCTCGTGCACTGTTTTCTAATTGCAACTGAAATATCCGAACCACTTAAAGAGCTTGTATTGATTATGGAAATGTAAGTTTCCGCTTGCCGACAATCCAATTCACGTGGAGGCTCGACGAGACGCATTAACTAAAACGAGTTCTTTCTCGTCCCTTTCGAGAAGCATAATACCCATGATGATAATCAACGTTAATTGTAGGGGTATTGATTGAACGTTAGGGTTTCTAGGCGCCGGAGAGATAGTGATACTATGAGCAGTATGCAAGATATCTCGATGATCATCTTGAAGTCATTACGCGCGTATAAAGGGATTTCGCCTTCCGCTATATTGGAGATATATAGAAGACATTGTGTGTAAACTTTTAATTGTGATAGAAATTTATGGAATCCTGAACTTTGTGAATGAAGATTTTTTGCGGATGTGAATGGATTAACTGGTTTTTTTCGGTATAGATAAAGCATTTGAAATATTAAAATTTTTTAAATTAAAAGCTTGAAAGTTTTTAAGGTTTCAATCAAAAAAGTATATGGAATATTTTTTTATTATTTTTTAAGAAACGTGATTAATTATACAGAATATTATAAGTAACGATAATTTTTTCCCAGAAAAAATGATATATAAGATGAAAAATATTTTGAACGAAAGTTAATTATTTTTCACGGTGGAAAATTTATTAGATATTTCGATATTAAAAAATTCCAAACAATTATTTTCGTTTAGTTTAAAATGAAACCCTTGTTTGGGAAATTTTTAATATGTAAATGTGTAAAAGCTTATTGAAAGTTGATTATGATTTTTCTTTGAAACATTCTTTTCTCGTACTATTGAAAGAGCTTGAAAAATGGCGGACATTAAAACGAATATCCTCTATAATATATAAGATATAAGACCTACACGAAGTTATTGCGAAAGCTCGAGCCATTATAATATCTTTTCGTCTCCTATAAAGATCGAGACAGAACGAGTATTAAGTCCAGAATATTTTATGCCTTTCGCACCTAAAACTCATTCTTCTCGGCAATAAAGAACATCCTTGGCCATTTAAAACCTATTTTCTCTAATTCATTACTATATCACGAATATAGCCAAAATACCAGACTATATAATTTAACAATTGCGGGCAATTTTCTATCCCATTAATTCGACATGATTGCAATAATTCAAAAATTTATATAACCAAAAACTGTAGAGAAATTAAATTTGTCGCGATGAAAACGATTGTAACGCCGCATTTCTTTACTTCCAACTTATTGACAGACTAACGAAATTGTATGGTGGGATGGATCCTCGAAAGCTGTATATCGAAACAGTTAGTTCGCGTGGACAATAATTAGCTCTCGAGGGAAAACGATGAACGACGGGAAGTGCTTAATTGCTGACCTCGTAGACTGTTTCTGAAATTGGTGTTCCCGGCACCGCGCTAACGAGAAAATGAGAACTGATAGAGAATGAGCCACTAAACTTTGCCACTTCGAACTCCACGAGTTTATTCGTGCGAATCATTCCCTCGATTCGGTATTATTGCGAACCGGGATAAAAAATTTCCACGAATGACAAAGTTTTGTTAGGAGAAAAAAAAGAAGAGAAAGAGGAAATATTGAAAAAGTGTAGGAATCATTGTTGGAAAGGTTGAAAAGCCAATTATAATAATTAAATTGAATGGAATAGTGAAAGAATTAATTGGAGATTATGACACGGATTATGAAAAGTTGGGGGAATATTAGAAATATTTACGAAAAGTTGTAAAAATTACATTGTTGTATTGGTTTATTCGCATTTTTGAATATCGATTTATTTAAAGGCAATTGAATTTGCGTAGGTAATCGAACAAATGTAAATTGATATTGTTGATGAAGATTAATTTATGTAGTTACAGGGATTAAATAGTGAGTATATGAAATGAAGAATGACTTAAATAAATTTATATGCTGTGTGTAATATATTTGATAAGCTGAATTACCAAGTCAATTAATTCACAAGTTAATTAAACACGCGATATGATTACAGGTAACAACACACAACAACAATATGAACATTTTAAAGAAAATAAATTCTCTTCTGGAAAGAGATAAACAAGTTGTGTTTTCTTAATTACTTCGTTTTTTAATTATCGAAAATTCAAAATCGACAAAAATATTTTGAAATGCAAACAAATTTAAGATCGTCTTGTAGTTAAACAACTTTATATTAAAGTGGAACAACTCAACCAAATATTGTACTCCATAAATTTCAAACAATTCCGGTTTACAATTATTGTACAATATTTAATAACAGCAGGTTGATTGAGTCCAAAACCCGGAGCAAAATAGATTCTACACCTTCCAAGTCTCGTAATTCCAGAATCATTCGTATTTCCCGACTTCAGCAGAAAATATTTGATTAAAAATTGCCGACTACGCTCGTACCTCGCAAGATAATTAACCCATCCTCGAATACTTCGAATAAGATGGAACGGAATAGAACTCGAGAAAGGAACGTATCCCCCTGCGTGAAATCCTCCTGCTAGGTCTCCAACGATCGTTAAACGCGCGGTGATGAAAGGAAAAAAAAAAGAAAAAAAATGTTAAAAATTTTCGTTAGACGATCGAAAGAAGAAGAAGAAGAAGAAGACGAGGCAAACGTCCGCATTGTCCTGGATTTCCCGAGATTGCATTTTCAAAAATAGGTTAGGGAATTAATCAGAAAGAGAGGAGAGAGATGGCATAGAAGTCAGCGGGGAATCGTGAAAACGGTCGTCTGCCCGGGTAACTTTTACCTCGAGGGACAAGAGATTAAACAGCCAGTAAGCCGAAATCATCGTTTCAAGGGGACATATTGAAGATCAGTCGCGCTGCTATCGGGGTCAATGCGGCACAAGTAATTTCTGGATTATATAGCGGCTGTAATCCCTCCTACTGGCGTAATAACATCGTTTCCCGTAGACCGTTATCCGGCCCCTCGATTGTAACGTTGTTATTTATATATAACCACGATGAATTCCTCTAATATCGTATTTAGTTTCATCGGCATGCTTGGCCGCCTGTGAAATTTTAAGCGCGAAGAGGAACGTCACACGAGGGACGGGGTTGGAGAAGGATTCACGTGTCTTGTTACGAGTTTGTCAATTGCAAAGGAACCACTTGACGAGGCGGATATTCTATCAGGTGGAACAGGTACGATTAAATTTTCAAAAATCTTTGTTCAGATATATAAAATTGGATAGAAATAAATAGGGAATAAGAAATAAGAAAAAGAGGTTTGTGCTTACTTAATTATCCAATAATAAATATTAGTTATATTTTAATAGAGAAATGTTATCAATCTCTAATCTAATATCAAGACTTGAATTAAATTATGTTAAGTTATTATATTTTAACAGTTCTCGATCGATATTAGAGGGATTAAAGTTCTTTTAGATTATATATAAGTGATTAATTTGTCTAATAATTTGACTATCTATTTCCAAAATTGATTAAATTCGATTTGTATATTTGTGACGATTGAGCAAATATATTAACGTAATTATGATTGAAGTTTGAAGGTTATGATGATCGATGGTAGTAAATCAATATTAATATAAATTGATAATTTGATAATAAATTATCATTTTGATTAGAATGAAATAGAACATTTTCTTTCCCTTATAAATATTCCTATATTCAATTTAAAAAAAAAAAAGACTAATTTATTCCTATATTCCATTATATTCAACAAGAGTATTTAATTAATCACTCAGAGGCATAGAATTCCTATAAATATATCGATTAAACAAATTTTAATTAAAGTGAAATATAACATTTCTTTTTCCTAAATTTCCTATATTCAATTAAAAAATAATAATAATCCTTCGTTTCTACTTGTATTCGCAAAGATATTGTATTTCTTTCAATCAAAAAATTAAAATCTGAAGAAAAAGTATCAACGCGTATTAAAATTCTATAGAATTCTCTCTGGATTATTGATAAACCATGTCTTCTCTCTTGTGGGAGTATCACATCTCCAAACTGGAGGACTACTAAAATAAATTTATTCAAGACTTCGTGATCGTTAAGTTAATAAATCTCATTAAGAATGATCGAAAACCTCTGACATCCATTACCAGATGATCTATCTGATAAATTTTCCCTCTAGATGCGCAATTTATTTTGTCTTCGAAGATATAATGTAATCTTAAATGATTGGTAAAGCACGATGAAGACTTACGATATATAATTCTTCGTGGGCTTAAAGATGAAGATTATAAATTACCTAAGTTAAGCTCATGAGTTAAGCAACTTCAAAGGAATTCCCAATAATTCCCAATCATTCATTCACGATCCGTGAACCTTCTGTTGCTCGTGATAAAGGTGAAAAAAAAAAAAAAAAAGAAAGAAAAAGAATAACTCGAGTATAAAAAGTCATCAATTCAGGAAGCTTAATGTCGCTTTTCCATTCTCCCGCGAATCTATTCCATGACTCCATGGCTCTTTCTTTTTTCCTCTCATTGTCAAAGGCGTCTCATCACCTTTTGTGCGATGGATATACGTGTATTATAGTGGCACGGCAGAGTTACTTATTACACGAGCAGTTAAAACGAAAAGAAGAGCGTTAACACGAGTGAACGACGTTACCAAAGGAGGGAAAATTTTTTCCCTGCCGCTTAATTTTTCTTCGCGAACAAGTTCCACGGTTTTCCACGTTTTTCACCGCGCGAACTCGATAAAGCAGATGCCTTTTCCTGCCTCGAAATCGGCTCGAACGAAAGAACAAAGCCAGCAAGAACAATAGACATTTCCTTTCCCTTTTTTTTTTATCAATTAAGTTTACTAATAAAATGGAATTTTATATTCGACGAGCGGACTGCCAGTTCGTCTCTCTAAACAGAATTATACCTTCTACAAATGAAGTATTCAACCGAGAGCAAAATTGAACGAACGAGTGACACACATTTCTCTATGGTTCTATTATTTGTTTGTTGAATCCTTAATTTATCAGTATTACGAAATATTTACTTCTTTTTAATTTAACTTCCTTTGTCTTTATCAACTCGTCGTTGATATAATGTACATATGGAATAAATAAGTAGACAACAAATATGGTAAATATTTTGTTACTAATTGTAATACGTGTAACATTATTCTTATTTTTTATTTAAAATGAAGAGATAAGATTAAATGAACGAAAAAGAAATAAAGTAAAAAAAAAAAAAAATTGCTAAAGAGTAATTGCATGTGAAATAAAAATGACTACACGTACTAAAAACTATATGAAAAGTTTTTATTGTATAATTCCTTTTAGTGTAAATTGTTATTTTATGTTAATTTTTATAGGGAAAATATCTTATCCCTATTAGCATTTATTAGCTTTGAAATGTTTTATTACATCCACTTTATGTGAAATTAGTATTTAATTTCTAATATCATCTATTAAATTTTATCTCATTTTGAATTCTTAAAATAACATTAAGGAAAAAGCAATTTGCTATATACTATGTATAACTGTATATCACGAATACTTTGATAAAAATTTATAATAAAACTATTACAATACTCCAAATATTATATATTTACAAAAATATATAAGTTTAAATTTGAAGAAAATGCTAAAAAATAATTTTTATTCTAATAATTAATTTTTGAAAATAGGTAAGTAGTTGAATTAGCCTGAAGAAATTCAGAACACTAAAGTATTATTAGAAAAAACAAATAAAATTTTAATTGAAAAATAATTGCAATCGAAATGTACAACTCTAATTAAAATTGGATAAATATATCAATAAAATGAAGAAAATTCATCCTTTAATACTCTTGAAAATGAACTTTTCACTTCATCCCTTAAAGTCAATATACATCGAACTGAATTTCGTAGATACTATGAACCAAAAGGTGCACAAGCAACGAACCATACTTCTTACACAATACCTATAAAGTATATCCTTTAGCAAGCTGTTCGGTGCATGGAAGTCGGCCATCGATTAAACCTTTTTGTGAAAGAAAAGAGAGAGAGAAAAAAAACAACGATGAAAGGAGTGCAAACGAGCAAGACTAAACTACATCTGACGTGTATTAGATGTTTTCCTGGTATAAACTAACATGGTTATCTCCATTCTTCTCTATTTCAGATGAAAAGTCCTTTTATCTCGATGTTATCTCGTTGCAACTTTTGTCTGTAGGCGCTTGTTACATTCTTAATAAGATCACGTAGCTTGAGTTCAAAATAAAGAGCGATGTAAGTCACTGGAACGTATCGACCGTGTTTTATACATTTTCTTTTATGGAGATATCTAAATATTTTATTTCTACATGATGCTGATAATAATTAGAATTTTAATATAAATATGTTAAAAGTGAAATAAGGATAAAATGCGAATTTGGACGATTTGTATAATGGAAAAATATTTTTGTCTAATATCTATGTTTCTTTTTATATATTTTTAATAACAATAAATTTTCAATATATAAATTGAAGAATAATGATAAAATTATTTATTTCTTTCATTTTATTTTATCTCGTTGAATTTAAAAAAATTTTTAGAATAAAAAATATTAGATTAAACATTTTAAAAAACTCGATTACCATTATAAATCTACCGCTATTAATGGATTATAAAAGAAGATAATTATATATTAATACCAAATTTCAAAATGAAATTGTTATTTATTTATATATCTTAAAATCAATTATTATTCTAAATGGAAATTTATGATAATACAATTACTTTGAATGAACGTCATTTCAAAAACTGTATGTAATAACAGCGAGATAATAGAAAATTAATAACTTTTATACCGATTAAAATCACCGAGATTCTAAAATTAAAGTAATCTAAAATTTTTAAAAGATTTATCTTATAGATTTATCAACAGAAAATCAACCTATACATTTTTATTATTTCAAATATATTACATATATATTTTAGCTTAAATCAAAACAACATAAAAATAAGACATTATTTAATTAAACTATAATGGTCTCGTTAAAAAAAGGTAATTAAAGAATGTAAATTTTTATAAAAATTTTACCAGAATAAAAACGAAATATTTCAAACGAAACCTTAAATCGAGATTACGCTCGAAATTAAACTTGCTACAGTTTCATTGCTCCGCCGTAATGTGTTACGGTTTCTTTGACTTACTAATATCCCGCGTGTGTGCCGAAATTTTCCACCCTTTTAGTTTCTAAATTTTTTCGTTCTACCCTTTTTGCAGTTTACGTTTATATTTATTAAATCTCGATTTTTATAAATATCATATATTTGTAATAAATTTCTGCACATATAAATACATCTTTTAAATTAAACTAGATTTTGCATTTATGTTTTAATAAAATAAAATAAAATAAAATAAAAACATTTTAATTTCTGAATAATTCTAATATTCAAAATTTAAAAATTTTAATTATCATCTTTGTATAAAATCCTTTTTTGTTTGAAAAACTTTTAAGAATATAATCAAGCATAAAAATATTCATAGAATTTTGTCTTATATTTTAATTAATTAGCTTCCATGTAGTGATTTTTTTATGAATGACAATGTAATTTTTTTACATCGTGATATTATTTCATCATAAATTTTTTTATAAATATTAAAAGCATCAATTCCTTTGGTTTATACTCCTTGTATTTATAAGTAATATAAAATTTAATATCTAATATATATAATTTCACATTTAATGTATTCTTTATACTTTAGTTTATAACATGTTAAGATTATTTTTTAATTAATCAACGAATCGTTCTTTTTTAATTAAATTTTTACATACATAAATTACATCATTTGCAATGCAATGAATACTTAATGCAATATTAACTCATAACATAACCTCTATTCAATGTGCAAATGTCTAATTAATAACGTGTTTGTCATTCTTATTCGCATTTCCCTAAAATAAATCGTTTCAGAAAATATACATTTATCTTTCAATTGCGAATAAACCGATGAATGAAATCCGCTTAGGATCTTAAAAGCACTTAGTTATAGAGATGTGCTCAATTACTCGTAATCTTGGATGATTCGAAGTTTACTTTGAAAAGAAATATTATCAGACTTTTATTCCTTAGATTCCCTGATTGTTTGTAAATATCGTGTAAAAACGATATTTTAGATAAAATCTTTCCTCTCTTTAGAATATCATACTGTTTCTATTTCGTTTATCGATCTTAATTTTCATAAAATAAAGATAGAATTTGTTTTAGACATTATGTCCAAACTTCTGATCGTATAATGCATATAATGTTTCGTGATTTTGGTTCTATATGGAAATACGAATATTCTCCTGTTCAGATAAAGATAGTTTCGAATAGTTTTGACATTACACATATATGTACATATTTGGATATTTAAAATTATAATTTCAATCGGATTAAATTAATCGATTACATTATATATAATGAAATAATAATACAAAAAATAAAATTTAAAATTTGAAAAAATCAAAAATATATATTATTAAAAATTAAATTAAAAATAATCTATATTTTGTATTATATCGATATCATTACAAAATATTTTTTCCATATATATATACAATCATTACTAGTATATAGTACACTAATACTATAATTACTAATATCACTAATATCGCATAAATCCTTTGAATCTATATATATACTAATATACTATATATATTAATAAAATCAACAAGAAATAACGACAGAATATATATATGTTCCCATTATAAATAATTACACAACGGTAACTAATTATTTTCCATCGAAATTTTCTTATTACATCTACGTATTACAATGTATCAATCGAAAAATTGTTCTCAACTATCGAAACCTTTTCTCTCTCGTTCATAAACCCGTCGTTGCAAAAATAAATATTTCAAAAATTATTAATCCCCATAACTCTTTACCCAATAAATAATTCCTCAATTCTCGCCTAGTTGTTTCTCAAACTCCAATTTCGCTTACATAATCCATAACGCCATATAACTCCTACTTCGCTTAAAGTCAATCTCGAATTTTCAATCACCCTGTGTACATACACGTGAAATATCGAAAGTAGCATTCATCCAATCCCGATATCGCACGCGATAAAGCGATCCATCCTGTAAGCAAATGGCGCACCGCAAACCATTATCGTCGCAGTGAAGCCCGAGATCAAGCACGCGTCCCAATCATTTCCCCTATATTATTAACCCTTCATTGACGTACCATCCTCCCGTTGATATATTGTTGGATACGCATCAATGACGTAGCGCGATGCACAGAAGGGGTTGAAGCAAGGGGTATCGGTTGGAATTGGAACGCGAAACGTTATCGCGTTTCGCTGTAGGGAAAGATATTTTGGGGAGATCAGCGGCTTAAATCGGCGCTCGATATCGATCGCTACGTCCACGTCCTGTTCTGCACATACACACATGGTATTTGCATGTCAGAGTGAATCCCCCTACGACGAGATGCTACCTGAACAGCGCATATGATATCCATCCGCCCCGAAAATCGGCGAAACTCGTGAAATCAGTACACCATCCCTCCCCTCCCTTTCTCCCCCTCTCTCTCCACTCCGGCTGCGTTTTGTATGTCGGGCACGTAAGCGTGGGCGACACGAAGGGGGACGTAAGCGCGCCACTGCGTTCTTTTTCAGGATCGACCGAAGAAATAGGAAGGACACGAATGGGAGCAAATTCAGACGTTACTTGGTAAAACTCTTGATAGATAGAACGTCTTCGATAGAGTTAAAATCCGGCCATCGTTGGGAAGGAAGGGGGAACGAAGTGATTCCTCTTGTGAAACTAAGTCGAGGACTTAGAGGGGGGTGATTTTTTTGATGGAAATATATGTTCCACGGGAGGGAGGGATAATGTTATTTTTTAGGAAGATTGAATAGGCATCTGCACAATGTAGGAAATATGAGAAAATAGACTGAATTTTTATAATCTTCTTTTTATATCGATCTATTGTATGATTCTTATATATATATATATCGTAAGGTATTGGTAAGATATCCGATATGTTTTTTATATTGAATTTGATAAGATGATACGGGAAATTGGATTTATGATCATGATATTTCATATTTTCATCTCGATCTTTTCTGCTCGTTTAAAACTAATTTTTGTACGAGAGATTTTTTTTTTTATTGTTTTCTGCTAATGCTTATTATTACAATTTTTTCGATCGTTCGTTCGATCGAGCACATAGCTCGAAAGAAAAAGTTAAACTTCAATTTTTGAAAGGTCGAGCGAAAGGAAAAACGATAAGAGCAATTTCGTGTCGGTTTAAATAAGAAAAACTTTTTTAATAATTCGTGGACTTGCAAGTAAAACGTAATCTCGGCTTTATTTCTTAATGAACATGCCTATAAAAGTTACTCGAGTTTGATCGATATTATATGTGACGGAACATCGATAGATTTGTTTGCTTCCAACCATCGATAAGTTAAGTTGTAAGAAAGATAAAACGATATTTTCGTAAAACTTAATTCTCAGTAGATTTAAGATTATTGCGCATACTTTTGATAAATGTGTTATCGCGTGACATCAATTACCGACGACGACACACGGATAAAATACGGATTGAAAATGAAATAAAACGTGAAAACACGGAATTTTCGCTCGAATTTTATGAAATTCATCCCTGTAAAACAAACAAAGGAAAACTAAAATTGAACAAAATACAATTTGTTATTATTGAAAATATTTCAATACCAATATTTTTCTATTTTTAACAAATGAAAAAGCGTGTTAGAATAACGTTTGATATCGTTATAAATATGAAGTAAATTCTTTTGATTATTGAATACATCGAAATAAAAAAAAAAGAATTAGATATGAAAAAAAGTATGATCATTCAATATTCCACGATTAAAATATCTTTAAAAGAAACAATGATATCCCAAGCAAAAATCTTTGCATTTTCTCAATTAATCGCAAACAGATCCTAAAAAGAAAATATTTCATCTCCCCTAAAATTATCCTAAATTCTAAAACAAATAGAAACGAAAAATTACATTCCATTAGATTCTTGCGACACAAAAGCTATTTCGAATGCTATCTCTTAAGTATTCTAATTCCGTTGAACCGTTTAATTAAACCTCTACACGTAATTCTCAAGTAGCCAATCTCAGCATCACTCTCCGCACCATTTCCAACGTGGTAAATGCATACTATCTAGTATCCTGATAGATAGATCCGTTTAACCAATTCTCTTCTTCGCAGCCAGTGTCGCAGACGGTACCACTGCAAATGTCTTGGTAATCTTATTTAAGAATACCTCAAAGGAAATGAGACATATAAAAGAAACTAATTATGTCTGGGCAACATGAATCTGACGCTAAACATTGAAAACATTCATAAAGAAGCAACGAATCCACGGTTGCGGTATTGTCCCATTTTCAAGGTGATTGTTGACTAAAACAAGAAAAGATTTCTTTGGCTGGACAATTATTTTCGAACTAAAAATTATTTTCATCGTTGGTAAAATTTTTTTTTTTTTTGTATAAGAAGAAATGGAAAAATTTATTTCCTTTATACATTAGAAAAATTATAATGATAATTTTGTTGCGAATTATCTTTGCTGTATTTAATTAAACTATTACAGAAGAAAAAAAATTAGAATTAAACCTTTTTATGTTGAATATTTTATGTTGAATATAAATATATATATATATATAGTGCAAAAACGAAAAGATTTTCTTGGTTTTCTTTTTTATAGGAGATATTTCGTAACCGTATATATCCGTGTACCATTTACAAGTTTCTGAATAGATATCGATGATATCGTCATGACGAGACTAAATTTACGAACCAGCGAACGGAATGCATAATGAAGTAACTTTTATGTATTTCGAAAAATGGTTTTCAGCAGGACAGTCGTGCTGAAATTCACGACTAGATGGAAATATGTCTCTCCGTTTGCTTTCTTGTTGAATACATATTCTCTGTTCCACTAGTTACATAAATTTCGAAAATGCATAAAATTTTTTACATGTATGAATTTCACGCATGATATAGGTAAAATCTACACATTGAAATGTAAAAAATTATTCCATTAAACTATTTTTTCTTCCATCTGTCTCCAAAATAAAACACATTTCGTTATTGTTAATAAAATTATTTGTAATACAATAATACAATAAACATCTCTGATTGTTTATCATAAGAAAAATTGAGGTATTCGAAATCATTCGAAAGAGAATACATCCAAAATTTCTATCTTTAAGGAAAAATCAACAGATTTACACATGTATCTATTATCATATCAAAGAAAATCTGATGGAAAAGGTACACAAGCATTTCTTAAGCTCGAAAGACAATACTTCCAAGATTTCTTTCTAACGACAGATCGACAGAACCCCATTATCATACCAAAGAAAGTCTGATAAAGAAAGTGCTCAAACATTTTTTAAGCCAATCAAAAGACAACGCTTCCTTCAAGACTTCAAATCAAACCTATCATCGTACCAAGAAAATTTCGAAGAAGAAAACATTTGAAACATTCCTTAAACTATTCAAAGAACAACGTTTCCAAGTATTTCGTCTTTAACACATACGTATTCATCACTCTCAAGAAATCTATTGTCAACGATAAATAAATAAATATCTACAAAAAGAATTCTAACGAACATTTCGTAAGCCATTGAAAGAACGACGATTCCAAGATTGCTATCTTCAACGATAGACACAGATGAATGCATCCATCGCCACTAAAGGAAATTGCGAACTTACCTGGTGTTGCGAATGATAATCCACAGCACCATTGGGAAATCTATATCGGAAAGGGCTGTGCACGGGGCAGTTGACGCGAAAGGGGCTTTCGCTCGGTAACCTTGGCGGTGGATGGGAATGCGGACCATAGATGACACAGTCCATCGGCATAGGTCTTCCGGGTGCGTGATCGAGAGGCCGGCAGGAATAGTTGACGGGTGGCGGGCGCACAGGCGGATGCTCGATTGGCCGACAAGGTGGCTGGTCAATCGGTCTACCGGGATGCTGCTCGTGAAAGCGATGCTCCAGCATCCGCGATACGTGCTCCACGGATCTACACCCGTGATCGTGCATCCGGCCAAAGTGATGATCGTGAATGTAACTCGCGTGATCCTTGAGCCTGCACGGGTGCTCTATCGCGCGCAACGCGTGATGCTCGATCCCGGCCCTCATCGGCGTGGAAGACATGGAAGAGGACGAGGCTGGGTGCTCGACGCTCGATCGCGGCTGTTCCGTGCGTATCTGCTGTTCCATAGGCCTTGCCATCCCCTCGAGCGACCTGCTCGATTGATGGTGATCGACGGAAGCCCGCATCGGATCGGCCGACGGTTGCCTTATCACCGAATCGATTGATCTCATCGACTCCATCGACCTCATCGTCTCGGTCGAACGCATGCTGTGCTCGATCGGCCGCATCGGCGACGGATCGGTCGATCTGCACGGTCTGCTCCAGCATCGCGGTATGGTGTTCGCGCCGTCGCTCATATTTCCTCCATTCCCACTGGCAGCCACACTGGCTCCGCTAGCACTGCCGACACCATGACCTTGAGCCGGCCAACCGACCGCGTACGGATCCATTTCCATCTCGCGGGGAACAGAGCTGGGTGTACAGCCTCTGTCCTCTCGCCTCCTTATTAGGATCTATCTCGCCACATGGTTCTGAGTACCGGTGAGTACATTCTCGCGTTCATGCTGGCCGACGCACGCCACTGACAACGTCGCGACAACGCGCACTTGTGCACACTACGCGAAGAAGAGGAAGAAGAGGAACCGCACTCGCGGGATACACGCGATCTAATTTACACGATGCTACGGTATAAAATTACCGGGGATATATGTACGTAATACGGCGCGGGGGGAGGACGGGGAGAGGAAACGAGAAACGAAACGAGTACGGGAGAGGGAAATAAAAAAAAAGGGGGGAACGCGTTGTCACTCGAAGGTGAGGAATGGAAGAAGGGAAGAGACGTTTGAACGAGGAAAAAAGCCGTATGCGAGTGCGGCAGCAATCAGAAGGCGACGCATCGCGATGCTGCGCTCCCTAGCACTGAGCCTCGCGGCCTCGACTGCCGCGCAGTTCCTCCACGCAAACCAACCAACCGACCCTCCATCCACCCACCACCTCACTAACCACCCTTCCACTCCTGCTGCCTCGTCCATCCCCAGTCGTCCCCGTACGCCACCAGTATCGCTACCCCTCAATGCCTCTCCTTCATCCCTCTGGACCGCAACGTTCGCCCACATCCCCTCTTCCTCTGCCCCTCTCCCTTCGTCTACTACTACCCCTCATCCCCACTCAATCGCTATACTCTCGTCCTTTTCCTTCTTCCTTTCCTCCACGGACAATCTCCGGCTCCATCCTCGGATTCGCACACTTTTTCTCATTCGGCTTCTCTCTCCTTGTCCCTTTCCTATTTATAGTAGTACGCTCTTTTCACGGACGAATGTTTCTTCTTCCTTTTTCCCTTTTTCCCCTCTCTTTTGTTTCTTTCCCGCGGATCGTGCAAGATTTTTCCTTCCCAACAAAATAATTCGACGCTCATTTCGAGCAAGATTAACTTCACTCGTGCTTCGAGTTGAAGAAGGGGAGTCACAGGTTTGGTTTGGCAGAGTTTCTCCACTCGTCCAGGTTCTATCCGGAAAGCGGGTAGAAGTGGGTAGAGGGAGGAGACGAAAATTGGAGTTGTGTTGAAACCGCGTGAATGAAAAACACAATCGATTTCTCCACGCTGGGTGGCTCTCGTGATACAGCATCATCATTGTGCATATAGTAACCTCGTTTCTCTCGGTTACATTCAGAATTGGCCCGATATCTCTAAAGCGGGCTGATTATGTTCAAGTGTTTGAATTCGATTATAGCATCCGTGTATTGCTGTGTTCCAGGAAGAACAAGCGCATTGCCATTGTTTCCCTCGGTAAAGGACAAATAGGCCGTGCTTACACCTACTGTGCTAATGGATACAGATTGTTTCCATAGTTTGTATTCCTTTCCCTGAAGTGTGAACCGACCGAAGTTTGTGGATCATAATCAATTTTGCAAAAGTTATCATTGCTACGTGTACACCGATATAACGTATGCATTGATACATCCGACAAATGCTACACCGTCGACATAATAGAATTTTTTTAAATAATTAATAAAAAAAATCGCGTGATCCCTCTTGATGAACCGCGAAATTCGCTTTACAAATTATTCCATACTGTTTTGCATCTTTCGTTTTCTTAATGCTCACGGTTCACTTGAACTTTTCCAAGATGGAATATCTTCAATAAAATTTCACGACACGAAATGTAATAATTTAGAGAAGAAATAAGTTGAATTTTCGAAATTCTATACAAAATTACGAACGTCTTCTTCTTCTTCTTCCTCTTCATTGTTCCTTCTTTAGATTTTACTTTATCGAGAGTTCTTTTCAAAAAGTAACCCGGACGCACTTCTCAAAAGATAAATTTCTAAAGGGAATCGGTTAAACAAACGTCATCGATCATAAATTGTGCCAAGTCAGATCGAAGAATAATCCTACTTCCACTCCATCTTTTTCAACCCACACACACACACACACATATATTCTATTTATTAACGGATCGTTTGGTCGTTAAGATTTCTCAACACTTGTTGCCTATCTTCATCAATCCATCTTTAATCGCTTTCGCAATTCGATCAGCTGCGAGACAGATAAAGCACGATCCGTTAAGATACGGATCGCTTTAATCTATCCGCTCGATCGCGTTACAGTCAACTCAAAATGGAAGCTGTGTCTAATACGAAAAAGGTTTTCGTTCGTCATAACTTCAATGTTGGGTTATATAACACGTTATCAGTCAACGTCGAACCGATGGGCAACTGTACGATGGGATCTAATTTCCCTTAATCAGACACACGATATTACCATCGGTATATCTATTTTTCATCATCGTCGTCGGTGTATGTCTCTCGTTCGTTCGACGTGTTCCGCTCGTAAAGTTTAGGAGTGAATGTTGACCTACATTATTCTCAACATTTCCAGGACACGGCTCCTAGTTTCACGCTCGTAACCAAACAGCTTTCCCAGGACTGTGTACAATCCGTGTTCCTTGGTTTCGTTGCTGAAACGCGTGAAACAATTCTCAACGGATTCACCTTGGACCAGTTTCTCTGGTGGTTACACGTGTCCAACGTGTTGTGGGGAAAAAAGGAGGGAAAAATTGGCATCCTCGTCGTTTCACTAGGTTTCGACACTTGAGGGTATGGATGGTCTTCGAGATTCGAGCACCCTTAAAGGACGATCGAACGAGTATTGTGTTCACAGTCACAAAGGAACATTGTGCGCGTTTCGAGACGAGATGCCGGTTCCATTGTTGCCGACGGATCTTTAAAAATGTCACCATTGTTGATGTTTTCGGCCGCGAGAAACTAAACACCCCTTTCCACCCGTGTATTTTCATTTTAAAGTGCACTTTGGTATTCTTCTAGTTGTTTCCTTCGATCCCCGTAGAAGATACGAAACGAAGATAGACTATTTTCCTGTTATTCTTTTTTTTCTTTTTCCTCTACTTTTTTCGAAGAGGGATATCGCACAGTGATATCTATGCATGGATGTGCGAATAGTTCTATCGTGAGGTTAGATCTGCGCATAAATCGATATCTACGGTAGACTTAATAGCACCAAGTTTGAATGTATGAATTGTAGTGGTAGCCTCCGTTGTTTTCAAAATTATTGTTCGGTTTGTTGTTCAATTTACTATGCGTATTTACATTTAAAATTATTTCTTTGCAGGATTCATTAGCGGCTTGTTTGATTAAGTTGTTCAACCTCAGAGACGACAAATTCTTTCTCATCCGTTCTCACGTTCGCAGATTAATGGGTGGACTTTTTTTTCTGTACCTCGTTGTACGCGTTTTTTTCTTTTTTTCAAAAGATATATGCGCATTTTTTTATGCGTGCATATCTCTGGTTACAACTGGCTTATATTTCATGGCTAATGTATCCAGATTTATTAATTTCAAGCGCGTTTGCATCGATTTACTTTTTTTTTCTTTTCAGAGAAATTTCGAAGATATATATTCGTGCTAAAAAGAGCGTAAAATAATATAATAATAGAATAATTTGTTCGATTTATCATTATCGTTTTCATTATTGCGACTAATTTTTCATAATTATAACGTTGGCTCTTATAGTTATCGTAACCATAAAAATCGACTTTTTACGATTATTACGACGCTAACTTTTCTCGCACTGTTATCGAAAGGGTAACGTGGAACTTTAGTGCAAAGCCATTTACGCCCATCTATACTTGTTGGAAGAAGATACAATATTTACGGAGACATTAACATCATTCTCGATGCTGTATCATGAGCATTATAAAGATCCACTATTTATGTCACGGTAAACACACTTTCACCGTCGTTAAGGTCATTTGAGAACAACCTTAAACGATTTGTAACGATACTCTTTAAACGTAAATGCGGAAATGGCAGAAGCTGTTGCAAAAGGTCACGTTTTATTAAGATTTGATTCAATACTTTCCAAGAAATCGACTATCATGACGTAAATTATATGCCAATCATGTTCATAAAATGCACAAATTTTATACATATATTTTACTAATTATTTTCTAGAAGAAACTATAATATAACAATACAAATTATACAATGTAAATCCTTCATCACAAGAAATAATTTTTATAAAGTTATTTTAAAGCAATACACTATTAAACTGAATTTGTTGAGTAATGAACTAAAACTAATAACAAAAATATGTAATTATCTTGTTACTAAAAATAAATAAGGATAATATAATTTAAAATGGTGTAATGATTGGAAAAACCTTTAAAAACGATAAATTTCAGATGTTCTTTCCTATGTACTAACGAGAGAAGTTTCGTGCACAGCACACGTAGAAAACATAAATCCAGATTTTTGAAAGAGCGAATTGGCCCCACATCCTAAACGATTCTTTTCAATTCTCGTTTACGCTATATCGCGTCGGTTACGAGCGTTTTCTTTCTCTTTTTTCCGTGTCGAGATCGTTTGGGAGAATATTAAATTCTCGAAAACACGATTTCAATCAACGAAAGAGAACCGATGAAACGAAGAATGTTTCGTTTTGAAAATCTTCAAGGATCAAGAAAAGGTAAGTACTTCCGTTTCATAATACGATATTTTCTCTTTATGCAAATCGTGAGTTATATGTATATGTATAAGAAAGATATATCTATTGATTTCAAAATGAAATGGAATACAAAATCAAATAGATTATTTAAATCTTTTTTGGAAATCGAAATTATGGTAATAGAAATTACAATTGTATTTAAAATATAATGTAAATCGTCGTTACTTTTTATCTTAGTCATGCTTTCTTAATTGCTTAAGTTTAAAAACAAGAAGCTAGCAAGCAAACAGGTATGTATTTAGTTAGCAATTACCTAACTTAACTAGGTATTTGAATTTTCGATGATCTTAATATCTGTAATATAACATGCAATCCTATTTTATTACACTGTTAACAAACATTGCCACATGTATATTCTACATTGAAACTTTAATTCGTTAAATATTATGATAAAATTATTTTTCTTCTCTATAATTTTTATATTTTATTATATTTTTTAGTATTTTAATCCAAGTATATAAAATTAATATTAATATATTTTATATAGGATAAGAAATAATATCCGTTTCGATCAATTAAACTTGATCGTGACTTTTATACGACCAAATGTTTCTTTAAAATTCAAGTCAGTGAACTGAATCCACTATAAATATATTGTAGTTCGTTTAAAATCAATTGGTCGCTCAAGGCCATTAAGAAATGAATCCCACCACGTCGTTTAGCCAGACTATTACTCTATCTTTCTTTTTATTCTATGTTTTACTCCTATTCCATAGTTCGTTTTATAGAGAAAGTACAAAGCTATAATACTTTCTATTCTTTATCTTTATTTAAAATATAATACAGAACAGATATAAGCATATCGAGAAATTGTAAAGGAAGAGATCGCTTTTTAATTAATTTTAACTTTCTACAATATTTTAAACATCATATTTCGTATTTCTTTTTGTGTGATGTAAATTCAACGAGTATATATATATATCAACATAGATGCATTCCTGATTACAAAATAAAAATAAAAATGAAGCCACCTATTTCTTTATTAAATTCTTTATATATTCAAATCATTAACAAGTGGTTTCTGAAATTCATGGATTACCTATTCCACAGATAAAAAAAGGATTAAGAACAATTATAAATACGTCTAAAATATCTACATATGTATATATTTTAATAAATCCTTCATCAAAATCACTAATTAGTCTTTCCATCAATTATCTCACCCCTCTTTGATCCATCTACGTTTTAAAACTTTCATTACTGAAATTTCCATACAACTTCCCATATTGTATCGCGATCGCCTCTAAATATGCAAATTCCTTTTAATCCTACACACACGATAGAAAGCAATACAAAAGAGCGTTGAAAGTAATAGTTCTCATTCAAATCGACGAATCCATTATCTCTCGTTCCGAAACAGGTCGTGCACTATACGCAAAATATAGGAATAGAAATAAATTTATACGATCCCGTGTCAATGGCGGAAATTGTTCGGTTAAAAGAAAACGATAGCGCGAGAAACAGAAGCAGAAATGCAGAAAATGTCGTCCAATGTGCAAACTGAGAATATTGATGTGGTAAACCCAATCTGGTTTAAGATGCCAAACTTTGTCAATTTACTCTATGCGTTTAAATGAGAAATGGCATTTTGAATATAGTATCCTCTTGGATGTTTTATTTTTTGTTTTTTTTTAATATAAAAAAATAATCTATATATATATTATATATATATATATATATATATGGAAGGAATTAAAAGATAGTCTACAAAAGAAATGCAATTTTATCATATGTTTTACAAGGCAACGAGGCAATCTTTGCAAACTGAAAATGTCAATATAAACATGTGGTAAGGTTATGTATGATATGTGTCGTCTCTTGAGAATCGAATAAAACACTATCTCTCAAAGAGGATTTACAGGGTATGTTAAGAGGAGGAGTGTAAGAAGCAAGTTAACTTTGTAAGCAATCTCAGAAGAAAGAAGTTTTCTTAGGAAAGAAGATCTTTGTTATCAAGAGGACGGATGTTCTCTCTTTTTCCAAGTTAATTTTCATTATCTCGTGTGATATAGAACCTACGTAGAAATGAAAATTTCATGAAAACTTCTTTCTAATTAGCGCCTTTATAAAATTGTTAGCTTTTTTATGCATCAAGCAAAAGGAATGATATTGATTAAAAAATTTTTTTTAATTAAAATGCGCTTTTGATACAAATATAAGAAATATTTTTAACATATAAAGGTAAGAAAATTTTTATTTTAGAATTTTTTATTTTAAAAAATTAACATTCCAATTTCTAATATTCTATTCCCTTTAATTTCATCTAAGATAAAAATTCCAAATTATAAATTCCACGATTTTTTTATTGATATTAATCTCAAATGTATTATATAATTGATGAAATTGAAAATTACACTACTGAATGCATTTCTATAGATATCTTTTTTAAATTTTTAAAAATACTTTTTCTAGATCTCTACGATTCATCGATAAAAAAATTTCCGCTAACCTTAAATGGACAGAAAATTCGAGTAACACGTTAAAAATAGCGTACCGAGCTATTTCAATTTTTCTAACCGTTCCGTTGTCAATCCACACTAGCGAATTCGAAAGACTTTTTGCGTAAATTGAAATTTCAATTTAGACGAAACGTATTGACGCAGCTATTTCACGCAATGAATCGCGCGGATGAAAATTGTTTCCCCGTTAATAGATATCTGTGAAAACTGGAAATCGACAATGCTAAGGGATAATCGCGATATGCTCATGAAATTGATACCTCATTTGTCATGCTTTTGAAAACATCGAAATTTTAACGATACGCGTGTTAAAAGATTTGCTTTTCATGCATATGCAGTTTGTTGCTAAAAATCAATGCGATTGGCGTGTAGGCGTTAATCGTGCGATTACGATAGCTCACTGAAATGAGAGTACACGTGAATATTGAATCGAAGAGGGTATATAAATTGTGGGAATATGTATAATCGTGCGATATTTATTGCATATTCACGTTACAAATCATTCGCGTTTATCAAAATGTATTGTCATACGAATCGATGATAGCAATTGTAATTTTGTTTTTCTTTATTATTATTATTGTTGTTGTTGTTGTTATCGTTGTTATTATTATTATTATTGAATGCTATTAAATATTTTATAAAACCTGATAGACTATTTCTTAGACAATCTCTTTTATATTGATATATTAACACTGATATAATATAATACAAATTATTTTTTTGAAGAATCATGAGATTTTATCGTTTTTTTGTTAGAAAAAACTCCCATTTAATTTATAAAAAAATTGCTGTTTGAAATTTTCTCAAAAATTCTTTTATACTTAATTGACATAAACTTTTTATATTTGTTTCAATTTTTTTTTAATCTGGAATTAATATTGCATTAAATATTTCATTATTTAATATCGTAGTATATATTTACATTATTTTGTCAATTATTTTAATTTCTTTGATGAATTTTAATAAATTAGAAGATTTTTTTCATCACTGGTATTTTTAAATAAAATTATATGTTTCATTACCTATATAAAAGAGAATCTATCAGCAAAAAATTGAGAATACATTAATTCATGATTTATGAATTTAAAATTAATAATAAAACAATATTTATAGAGATAATTATCATTTATTTTTATACATTATTAAACTTTCCTATAAATAAGTAAATCAAGGAGATAAGAAATCATGAATTAATTTAATTTTTTGATAAAAAAATATTTAAAAAAAGTTCTGTTTCCCTGAATTTTATATTATAAGTAATTAGCACAAACTTTTTCTAACGTGGTTGAAATGGATAATAACTATATCTGTTATTGAATTAATTTTCCTAATTTTCACCAAAAATTTTAGTTTTAATCTTTGATTCTACGAATGTATCTACAATCATAAGATTCAAATGCTAATGTAAGAGAATTTAAAATTAAATTCAAGATATGGAAATGTTGTACAGATGCTAGAGAAAGAATGATAATGATATGTTAATGTATGCAAAAGAGAAAGGAAAATTTGTAGGATAGAAATTTCTGTTGAAGAAGAGAACTCGGGACTTCGTCGATTAAATTTAAGTTTACGTTTATATTGATTGTAATTATTCACTTTATAAGAATACTTGTTAAAGTATTTTTTAAAGTAATAAATATCCTGAATAATTTATCGATTCTTTTCTAAATTATAGATATTTTTCCTGAAAGAATAAAATAAAGATTGCTAGAAATCTTACAATGTATAATTTATGATTAAAATTATTTTCGTAAATTCTGAGCTTATTTTAAATTTTTCTGCACAGAAAATAAAATGGAGAAGAATTTGCAGTAAATGTATTACGTGAATGCTATAAATGAACATCTTGACATAGCTCTCAGAATAAAAATTTAAAAAATTCGTATGTTTTTACCTCATTCTCTGTTTATCGAATAAGATTAATCCAGTCAATACGATTATAATATATTGAATTACGATCATAGACTACTGATATTCAATTATTTCATTATATCTAAATAATTTAAAAGCATTTCATTTCACAAGAGAAATTGAATTTTACAAATGTCTGAATTGTAATAATAATTATTTGTTTATTACTTCCTAACTAAAAATAACGATCTAATGAAAAATATACTTTCTTTTCAATTGCTTTTAAATATTGATTCTTTAATAAAAATTATATACATAGAGACTTACCTCCTCGAGAAATGTTAATTACCGGATAAGAGAAACTGGATAACAATTATTGAAATCACTTACCTGAAACATAAAAACAGAGAAAACGTTTTAAAACTGTTCTAATTATATATTTATTCTATTGAATTAAGTGTATATTATATTAAATAAATATAATTTTTGTATAAAAGCACTAATTTCATATTCATATTATTCTTTACAATTGTGTAATTATGAAATAATTAATGATTCTAACATGCTTACATTCAAAATAATTATATTTAATAAATATTTAATAAAAATTTCATTCATAAATATAATATATATTATTCTATTCCTATTAATTTCATATGAACAGAATAATCTTTGAACTTCTTTTTTATTATTATTATTATTATTATTAATATAACATATGTAAATACTCAAACAATAATATACACGATACAAAATAATTTATATTACATTTCACATTATTGATAACTTATTGATACCAAAACGTTTGATACCTATATATATCCCCATCATTCTTTCTTATTTGCTCCATTTATTTTTAAAATTTCAATTTTAAAATTGTTATACAATACCATACTACCAGCACAATATAATAAATCTGAAATAAATCCATAAGTCGTTATATAATTATAATATATTTCCTCATTAATGTATTTTAAAGGAACATCATATCGTATAATAGAGTAGAAGGAATAAACAATGCGATCCTCTACAACCATCCTTGTTTTAATGCTCTCCAATCCAGTGAAAGCTATCGTATGCTCACAAAGGGATCCAATATTTCGAACGAAGCTAATTTTGTGGAGTAGAAAGCCGGATAACGATACGACACAACCGACCCTGTTCGTTCGAAAGGACTTAAGGACTATTTGATATTCAAGGACAGACCTGCCCGCGTTTTGATATTCGTTACGTGAAATATACTCAGATATGGCATTATATCGTTTCGGCGACTGGCGCATAAGCCATTCACAACATATTGCGTAAACGCGACCTGCGCTTCCCTAGAAATTCAACGAGCATCTAAATGTCACTATTATGAGCACATTCATTCCTGTTATAACTGTATTTAAAAGATAATGATTCACGCGTTAATTCATGCTATTTTGAATTTACAATGAGGCCTTTGTCTCTTGAATTATTTTTAAGATAAACGATTTTTTTTTTATTTCGTTAATGTGCGAGATGAAAATATTTAAGTTAAATTGGTATCCTTCCGAAAGATAAAACTGTTGTGTCATTTGTGGTTAAAATCTCTTAGTATTTTGAGATATATGTAAAAATTAAAGTTTTTATTATTTTCTTCGTGATTTCGTTAAAAAAAATAAATTAAACCTGATGATTGAAGTTTTATAATTTTATTTTAAAGTTGAAGGGTGTATAAATAAGTGGTAGATAGACGATTTGAAAAAAAATTGTTTTTCTTTGGTAATAAAATATATAAATAAAAAATATAATAGTTTTTTTTAAAAAGTAATATCTTTTCCTTTTTTTATAAATTATTTTATTATTGATTTTATAAAATTGTGAACTTTCCAAATTATATTAAGTAATAAATAAAATAATTTGTTATACAAAGTAAAATAATATGAATAATTAAATAAGATATAATATTTAAAAAACTCAAATTTAATTTCATTCATAAATTATTTCGTACATTAAAATTTTATTAATAAAATATGAAATACCTCGTATGAAAATTGGTAGGACATTATAATAAAATCTCAAACTCTTAATGATATACGTTATATCTCTGAGATATAATCATATTTTATTCAATAAAATTACATTTAATAATTCAGAGAGAGAAAGAACTATAGAGAAACATTACACTTTATATATTGTAACGAAGAAAGTAATGAATAAAATCCATGATTAAATAATTTTCTTTACCATAAACTCATACATAACTCATGAACTTACATGAGAATACATTTAATATATTACCAATGGATTAACACAACATTTTTGTTGTATTAATATATTAAACGAATCTCTAAATTTAAGATTTTGCAGTTTTAAAATATTAAAACTGCTTTTTAATGCATTAAACTAAAACTCATGACTGTGGAAATTGGATTATGTTAAACATTATATATAGCCAATAAAATAAAATTCGCGAACTATGTCATTCTGAAGAATGATTAATTATCCTGAATGGAAAAAAAAAGAAAAAAAATAAGTATTTGCAAATATTTATGCAAATATATATTATTAAAAGATATAAAACTAATATGCTTTTAAAAATATTAATTTTATTTTGAATATTATACTAAATATAAATATTCAAATATGAAATTTGCAAATATGACGAAATAAAATTAATATAAAATTTCAACAAAAGAAAAAATTGTACTAAAAATTCTGTTATACAATGACAGATCGTACATTGATTTTAATGGTTGTTTTATCAAAGGCGCCAATTTCTATTTCTACCCTAGATATTTTTAAATCTGACTATTGTCAAAAATGTTTCTTTGATATTCATGCATGAAACTTGTCAAAAATGTATTAAAGAGAAAAAAAATATTTACGATAAACAATTTTTTTTTTCGTTTGTTTTTATCTTTATGCTATATGATGTTATAACATGCAATTATTTGTAATAATTTTTTGTTTTTATAACAAAAAAAGAATTGATATATATACTAGTTTATGTAAATAATTTGTCAATTGAAAATAATAAGATGTAATGTGATTAATTGATCTTCTGAATTATTTAAATATAGAAATATAAATCTTCATGAATCAGTTCTTAAAAAATTATTCTTAAATAGTAAGAAATATTAATTTTTCCTTTAATGAAATTTCACACACATTGAGAAACACTGATTTATTCTAATTTCCTTTTTTTTAAATTGATATAATTCTGTCACAATTGTTAATATCTCTAATATTTCTGACAAATATATTTTAAGAGCGTATCTACATATTCACCTTCTGCAGTTACATAGTTGAAAACAAAAAAAAAAAACATTGGTCAATGCACATTATGTTGTATCACGCGTTATACTAAAACAGGTGTTGCAACCAGGTAGACGAGTTACAATCCAGCATGAAGAAAAGAAAACAATTCGAAAACACAACTGGATGTATTTTCATGCATACTTTCATCATAAAAAAAAAAAAAAAAAAAAAAAAATTAAAAATTTTATTCCATTTTATTTCATTGCATAATAAAATAACAGAATCGATAAAGAGTAAAGTGTTACATTTTTTTTAGTATTGAAAAATAGATACAAAATATCCCGCAATAAAAATTTTGTATGTTCATTTATCAAATAAATTTTGAAATTTTGTATCAATCGAAAACAAAGATTGTCATGGATAAAAAAAATTGAATTGCATTGTCATTTATTTTATCCATACTGTAATTTTTAAAATATATTATTTTTAATATCGTGTAATAAGTAATATATTGTTAAATGTGTTAAATATACTATTATACAATTTTTTTGTATTCCCATTCATTTTTTTATGTAGAATTTTTATTGAGTATCATTTATCTATTGGATATCATTTTTTCAGATAAAAATAAAAGGATAAAGAAGACAATTTTTACACCCACATTACTTTTTAAACTGTACATTATAAAAAAAAGATGTCCACATGAAATTTAGATGTATTACATGATTTTATAAAAAAATATATATTTATTTAATTCCAAAGAGCAATTCTACGCGAAAGAAAAATTTTTCTTATCCTCATTCATCTTTTAACGAAAAATTCCTTCACACAGTTCCTCATGTATATTAAAATAATCATTTCAGATGAAATATCAAAGAACAAAAATTTAGAATATTCTTCATACCATATAATTTTCCAAATTTTCCATTTTAAAAAACAAATAATCTCATCCTGCAAATAAATTTTTTCTTATTTTTCCGTCATTCCAATTATATCATTTTTCACGTCAACAATCGGTACAATATAATCGTGGAATATCACACAGATCAATAATTGAAAATAGCAGTTTTGTGTGCATGACGAACATTATGGCCAATTCATGTTACACATGGAAAATTGTGCGTCAATATTGATTCGAAACGGCATTCGTAACCCAACCCGGTTCGGACATTTTACATTTACAATAGAGGCTCGATGCTGGCACCTCTTGTCACCACTTCGCGTGACCTCTTTAATTAATTTTTACCTCTCGCGGTAATTACTTACGTGAATTCATAACAACAAACGGATGGTTGCATGCGTAATTAGTCTTGTATTTTTACACGGACTATCTGGCTGAGAGGAGACGCGAATATGAACGTGGGTGGTGCGATAAAACGGCGGGAATAATTTAACTACGATCTAATCGATTCCGCGGAAATTGCATTTTATTTGCTTTTTAACGGTCACATCGTTATCGCTTCTATAAATGTAATCGAGTTTTTCTCGAAAGTAAGCAAAATGCGAATAATAATTGCGATACGGAAGGGTTGTTTTCAGTGGTTGTTCTCGCATAATGGCGCGAATCAGGTTAACTGACCTAGTTTTTACGTTGTCACTTGGATAAAAAATATAGAAGAGAAAAGCGAGATTATTAAAATTATAGAAAATTAATAGAATTTTATTTTCAAAAGATTTATAAAAAAGAAGAAAAATATATATATATATGTTATATATCATGTATTCTAAGATTATTTATTTTGATGAATATTTTTTCGTTAGGAACATCGTTGAACTATTTTATAGTCAAGAGGCGTTTTAACGAAATTGGATTAATTATCGAGACACTATTCAGATCGAAGAGATGTTTTATCGGAATTGCATTTATTAGGTCAATTTGTACATACGAGTTTAATTTTTTGCCGTTTATATGAATAAATGTGTTTATATGAAAAGTTTTAAAAAAATTTAACTGAGTATAATGTCATGGATAGATAAATATATAATACTAATTCAAATGATAACGATGCACGAATCATACAAGATTTTTTTTTATTGATGTACACAGTTGTTTCATTTAAATTGGAATTATAATTAATAAATATATAAAGCATTAAAATGCTTTGGATTTAATATATTTCGAAAACTATATGTGAAAAAGTTTATTTTTCTTTTTCTTTTTCTTTTTTTTTTTGAGATAAAAATTATTAAAAAAGAATAATTTACACAAATTTAACTATTTATAATTTAATATTAAATTAATTTATATATGGTTAAATGCATAATGTTTCATATTTCATTATAAATATATATCTTTGAAATTTATATTTATCCTTGCTTTTTTATTATTTTATTTCATTTATTTTATTTTATATTGTACTGTACATTTTATATTTTAAAAAATAAAATAAAAATAAGACATAAAAATTCTATATAAAAAATATCTATTTGCATATGTAAGTATACTGATCATAAATAAAGAGAGATGCTGCCATCTACCGCCAACTATCGGTAATCAATCGCAGCTGCAGCTGCAGCGTGTACTCTCTCAGATGCAATTCAAATTACGTTTTTATAGCTGAAACCATCAGACGGATTAATTTATCCAAATCGAAATACACACACTGATGCATTTTCGATCAATGATTATTAATTCTCATATTCGATTTTTTGAAATAATTTATCAATAATTTAGAAAAATCGAATCAAAACTTTAATAAAGTAATAAATTCCTGTTATATTTTTATTTTTATGCAATTTCGATGAAAACTTTTTATCTCGTGACAATAAAAATTATCCATTATAATTTATATTCATAAATATATCTGAAATATGTTTCATAATTATTTCTTTTTTGCAATTAGAGGGAAGTTTTACATATCTTTATTTTCATTAATGATGTACACGTATATTTACTTTATGATCCTTTGACTTCTTACATAAACCACTGTGAAATATGTTTATTAATGCAACTATATATAATAGCCATATGATAGCATATTTATACATAGTCTTAATCATGAGTAATGTATGCATGCAAATATTATGCCACTAATTTTGTCTCTGGTTAAGATATATTAATTCAGACTAACTTGTTGTCTTTCACAATAAATGGTTTCCCTTATTAATATAAATTTAGAGGCTGTAATCAAAATGCATAGTAATAAATAAAATTACATTCTTATAATTTATTGCATGAATTTAATAAGTTGAAAATATTTTGCTTTAATGAATAAATTTGAAAATTATCAAATCTTTTGTAACATTGTGTATGAATAATTATCAAAATTGATCGATTCCTCGTTGTTTATTATTATAAGAATGGAAATCATCAATTTTGAACACTCTACATTATCCTTGCAAATTTTTGATCTTCGTCCAAATTACCACAACTTTATTTTATCCAACGCTTAATCAAAATTGCGTAAATACTTCAAACGAAATCGATTAACGCTTCAACTCGAACTCGTAAATCCTGAGAACCCACCCTTATCGACACTTCGAATGCAACGGATCAAGTCTACGAAAATAAATTCGAACTATCTATAAAAGCACGTCCAATTTATAAAATGACACCATCCAAGTCGAATCGTATCTATCTCGTCTATTGGAATTCCGTAACTATCGAAACGGTATTGCATGCGAAAATTTCAATTCTTTTTTAATTACATAGAATAGCCTTTGGCGGTTATACGATATATCAATAGCAATTCATTTCTAATTTTCATATCTTTCAAATGCTAACTTTTTATTTGTCATTTTTCATCAATTTATACACACGATTGTAATCACACTTTTTAAAAATCATAATCATAAAAGGAAATTCCAAAGAATTAATAATTATCCTGTCGAAAAATTCGTAAAATTGCGAATCACTTCAACACTTGTTCTTCCCAAACAAACTTTTTCCACTACACGAAAAGTGGACATCTTGCAAAAATCTCACGAAAAACTTAACTCTTAACCCCCAAACACGTACCCAAACACCAATGACACTTGACATCGAGAGCTTTCCATCAAAGAAATCGAAACAGGTGTTCAAAATCTTCAAGAAGATTCTTCAAGAAAGATCAATAAAGTGGATTCTCGCACTAAATCTCTCTTCCAAGAAAAAAAAAAAGAATTTACCTTGATATTCTGACGACGGTATTCCTTGGTATGAGCGAGGTAGTACTTATAAACGTGGGATGGCAATGACCTCTTGGTCTCCTCGCCGATCCATCTGTGCGGCGTTTCGAGTGCCGGTGGTTTCTGCCCCCTGGTACCCGGGGAACGTTGACCGAGGGAACCACCGGGCGAGCCGAGCCGCGCCGCGCTCACCGATTTGCTCAGATGATGACCAGACGAGGAGCTGGGCGGTGGATGCGTGTGGTAATAGGGGTTAGAGGGTGGCCGCCTGTCGATTATGTCGACGTGCCTTCGTGGCGACGGTGTCTCGGCCGAACGTTGACGCCGCGGCCGTTCCTCTTGCTGGCCTGCTTCTGGGTAAGATGGGCGCACGTAGGGCGGGGTGTGCCTCACCGTGCACTGCTGCAGCGTCAACACCGGCCTCTGACACACCCTGCACGGTGGGTACACCTGCGGGTTCCACGAGTGGTAGCAGCATCCCGGCGACCTGGAGCCAAGCGGATCCCTGGTCGCAGGGTGGTTCATGACGGACTTCACATTGCATCAAGGACCTTTCCTGGCCTTTCCTCTTCCGGTGACCACCACCACTTTGTTCACCACCTATTCGCCTATTCACACTCGCGGCTACATCATTTTCAACGCACAATATTCACACGCGCGGCTCGCAATATCGTGTATTTCTTCGTGTGTGGGGGATTCACTCGCATGGCGCGCACGAATTGGACCAAGATCCCGGTGGAAGATTGGCTTTTATTCGGACTACGGATGGTTACCTCTGGTTTGATAAACAGAATTTTGGATGGCGGTTTGGAGGTAGGTGGCGAAGTTAGGCGGATTGTCTTGGGCTAAATCAGCGTTATGTGCTATTTTTATTTATTAGGCGATATCTCGTATAAATTGATTTTTAAGATTAAATATCTTAACTATGATCCAATAATCGGCTAGACTCCAATTTTCACGTTAAAAATATGCTTTTGTTATATTTGTAGAAAATTATAATAATTCAAATATTCAAAATGTAAAGAAATGATTAATATTAAATTCATAATTTAATAGATTCCTACAAAGAATCACATAAAATTTTCTAACTTTATGAAAAGTTAAACGATGCAATTAAATATTTTAATTATATTTTGATTTATAAAAAAGAACAAATGATTGAGAAACACTGGACTAAATGAATGCTGAGCCTTTGTATCTGAGCCTCTGAGCTTGGAACGTATGTAAATTCGATCCTTTATTTAAAAAGAAGTCTCTCGGAAGCGAAATTGAAATAAAGGACGTATCCGTGGTTTTATCGGAACGTTTGTTTCGGTCTGAACACCACAAGTTTCAAGTTAGCGTTAATAAAATGAGCACCAGGTGGCAGACTTCTAATATTCCTCACACGTGTGCACTTAGACAGAAATTTCTAACGGGAGTGGAGGAGCTTGTGTCAACTCGATGGAAAAAAAAAGATTTGAAGCTCGTGTGAATGAGAACGGTACAAAGAGAATGATTCTGAGAAATTGTAAGCATGATTAATATTTGACACGGGAGATAAATGCAGTTTTCAAAAAACAATTAAAGTTAAGGATAGAATGGAATTCTTTTGTATTTTCTATGGTGTTATTGTACTACGTACTGTTGAATAATTTGTTAGATATATTCGTCGAAAAAAATTAAGTATCTAATAAAATATTGAATTTTCAATAACTTTATCGAATCGTATAATTTGCATATAAAATGGAAGAAAAAAAAATCATTTACAAAGAAAAGTATATCACGAAGCAATAAATAATTTCTTTTTCATAATTCTCTTTTTTTCCACTTTCTTTTAACGAATTAACGTAAATATCGAATATAACTTGTCATAAAACAATAATTTTTTTCATATTTAATATTTATTGAATCTATGAAATAATCTATGAAACTATACTTTGACTTCATTCTTTTGTTTAAATAACATTTTCGAAAAATATATTCCAATAATATCAAAGAAAATCGAATTAAATGATCTTATGAAGTAATACTATATATTTTTTTACAAACGATATAAGAAAATCCAAAAAGAACAATCAAAGACACAAAGGATGCAGGCAAAAAGAAACGATAAGGAACGAGAAGTATTCAAGAATTTCCTGCATTGTAATATAAAACTTATGCAGAGAACCAGTTCCTTTTTACTAAAGAAAGACGGTATGGACAAGCGTATCGACATGAATAAAGGGATATTCAAAAGTAATTACTTTTTTTTAATTATATTATGTTTCAAAATGAGATATTGTTTTTTATACGAAAAGAAAAAAATACTTGCGAATATCGCTCGTTTCTCAAAATTGAAAATAAAAAATGATTAAATGATCAATTTTATGATTATTAGGAATTGATTTTTTGTATATTAATTTTATAAATTTTAAAATTATAGACATTATTTTATTAAAAGAATTTTTTATTTTGTATTTATTTCTTCATCTAATTTATATGTACATATGATTATAAACTTTATCTAAGTAAATATCATCTAAACACAACGTACTAAATTAAGTTTATTCGCTATTTTAATTCTGTTTATTCAAATAATCATGTAATATATAGACAAATACAAATCAAATGCTTTTAATTAAAATGATTATTAAAATCAAAAGAAATTTTTAATTATTTTCGAAATATAAAATTTATTTTTAAAAATTATTATTTTAAAAAGAATTTGAAGAAAAACTAACTTCAAATATGATTTTCAAAATTTTATAAAGCAATAAACAATAAAAATACTAATAAAAATAATAATGAAAAATATACGTAATTAATTCGAAATAAAACTATCATAGAAATTATACTCAAAATATAAACTATATAAAAAATATGGCATTATCGTTTAAGATAAAAGAATAAGATAAAAGAAGATAAAAGGAGATAAAAATATAAAATAAAGATATGAAATAAAGATAAAAGCACAAAGAAATCTATTCACACGTTCATTTTCGTAGAACCAAGAGAAAACTCATTTTCACTAATAACTTATTACTAGAATTCTTACTTGTTACTAGGAATAAAATTTCATCGTTAAGAATAACTTAACATCGTTCTGAAAATAATATAATGAATTTAAAAATTTTTAGACGAGAATTTTTGCTTATTTGATATATATTTATATTTTTTATTAATTTCATATTAAAAATTATATTAATTTATCTTATATATTTATAATATCCAAATTATATTTCAATATATATAAATTACTACTTGTTACTAGGTATATACTAGTATATAAATTACTACTTGTACATTCAATTTTATTATAATAGACAAATCCAAAGTTTTTTTATAACCTACAAGATTGTGATTGAAATTTTTTTGCAGATAAAAAAGAAGGTTAAGCACGAGAAAAGAAGCGATACGTGATCCTGAATATAAAATAAGATGATAAAATGAGCAATACCCTATCTTAAAATGCACTATCTTACATTCAAAAATTTGAAAACTTCAAAGAATCACTATCCTTCAAAGCTTTCTTCGAAAATAAATCAACCAGTAAATCTAACTCGATCGACTAGAACTATCTACAAGAGAAAATCTGGTTTTTACAATCTGTGCAGCTTTCTATGAGTTTCTGATACAAAAATAGAACTTGGAAGAAAAAGTAAAGCTAACTATATATTGATTAAATGTATATATCATTCTAAATACTAAATATAAATTACCAAAATATAATTTATGATAAAAATAACACTTCAAACTTAATCAAAAATCCGCAATTAACTTTTCCAAACTTGATCCAAAAAATTAAACACATCTCTGCTAAAAAAAAAAAATAATAATAATAATTGTAAAAATCTCTTTACCCCAACATTTCAGAATGATACACAATCGTTCTGAAAACGAGGGCGCAGGAAAACGTAGTTAAACGTAAATCAATGGACGCCTCGTGGTCTGGCACCACGGATTACAAATGTGTCTAATACAGTCGAAAATGTGTTCTGATCTCGAAAGGAGTATTCTCGTTTGCGTAAGCTGTTTGATTGGCCGACATCGGATCTCTGAATCTTCAGGCAGCACGCCATAAAACGAGAAACAAGCGCTAAGCGTTTTCGTCTCGAAGTCTCCCTTTCCCTCTTTAATACTCCTCTGTCCTGAAACTACACACAACTGCGCACATTTTCTTAGCCTCCACCAACACGCTCCCCTATCGCACACGTACGTTCCTTCCTTCCGCATTTCCATTTCCTTAAACTCTTATTCCTACGGCGGCGTTTCCGCCCCGGAGAAGTCAGACAGGGGTGTAACTTCGATCCGCGGCCTCCTGGGAGAGAATTGGCACTATTTCAAAAGCGTTCGCTTTTCCCTTCCGTCTTCGTCTTTGTGCGAGTGCGAACGACTGACTGCACCGAGATAACCAGAGAGACTCGGAAATAATTGTACAAATAATGGTACAGGGCTAATGCACTTGTGTCCAGACAACGGTTAGACCTCCCCTTTTATATAAAGTGACGTCTCGTCCGATATTGGTCGACTTTTATTCTTTCGTGCTGGCAATGTCTATTAATGTACTTTTTACGTTCAATAAGTTAAAATTCGGTTAAGAATAGTATATGTACAATTTTATTTAATTTTGCTAGCATATAAGAATTTTATTTAAGTTAGTTATCTTTAGAACGATGTTTCTTAATCAATTTATCAAAATTGAATGAGAATTGTATCAAAATGTTATTATATACGAAAATACTTCGATATTTTTATTAGTTTTTAATAATTTTAAATAAATTTTTCTTCATTTCTTTTCAGGTTTTATTATTATTATTATTATTATTATATATATACTTATATATTATAAAAACTTCGTATGAATGAAATACATATCTTTTATATTACGATATCGATATTTTTCTTTTCTTTACTTGATTATTTATAAATAATTGAATTCTAATATAATATAATAAATTATTAGATACTTAATTAAAGAAAAAATTATATTTCGTAACTTTTTGTAAAATTTTTGAAATTATTATAAGTATTAATTGTGATCTAAATAATTCTTACTTATAAAAATCTATCTGTTTTCATATTATGTATATTATATATATTTATATAATATACGAAATAAAGCTATTTAATTTAAAGTGTTAAATCGATAAGTTTTTCTCTTGTTATATCTTAATATTAATCCTCCTAGCATAAATATCTCAATTTTCCAAATGTGTATCAATCTTAATTTATTGCAGGCGTTGGAAATAAATGAACAAAATGTCGTAAAATCGTACGAACTTATTCTTTGGATAGATGTTCGATGTCTGACATGATAAAATATTCGCTGCTAGAAGAATATCTTGGCGTTCGTTCAAAAACAATTTTAATCCAAGCCTGATCCAGATGAGGTCTCTAACTGATCGTATTAGTCGTAAGAAGATGGATAAAAATATGTTTGAGGATCGAATCGCAGCGTTCAAATATATTTTTGTTATAAAAAAGAAAAAGATAGTTCTTTGTGCATTAGAAAATTCGTCCTACGTTTGCTTGACATTTTTATTCGATTATTTGATATATCTTTCTTAAATAAGGAAAAAATTATCAAACAATGCTGCTAACACCATAAACTAATTAATCGAAACAGTAAATTAAGCGATATTTATATAAAATAAAATCAAATGGTACATTAACCTGATAGATATATATTGAAAGTAATACTCTATGAATTTATTTTTAAATAAAAAAATGACAATCCACATGATTAAATTAAATTAAATTAAATTTAATTAAATTTTATGCTACGTTTTAACCCAAATATTATGTTTTGTTTGAAATCTTAATATAAATTTTACGCAACTTTTTTCATAAAGATGGAACATAAGATTCTAGAAAGGAAATACATATTTCGATATATATGAAAAATTACAAACATTATTGCTGATATTTCTAATATTTATATAAAAATTGATTGAAAAAATTAATTAATTAATAATCGCCTAATTATACTGCAAAAGATTAATAAATTTAAATAATAATTCATGATATCACAGTATGAATTATTAATCGATAAAACTTTCTATAACATCAATCATAACGTAATATAATCACATATATTAATAAAAGATTTCACGAGTGTGTTTTTCTATTATCGATATCCACAAAAAAAAATTGAAACAAATGAAATCAAATATATTTCTCCTTTGCATATACGTAATTAACTTCAAGCTACATATGTGACAAAAATCAAACACACCCTTTGTTTCTAATTTGAATATTATTCCGAGAATATTGGGTGTAACGAGCGGCCTCAGTGCACAGAGACAAAGTCCTCTCTCACAAACACAATACAGGAACCCATGAAAGAAGAGAAGAAAAAAATCCTCATTCGGTATTGTCAACGGTGCGAGATACGACGATGAAGAAAAAATATGCACGTAGCATACACACATTGGAAGAGTGTACTAAATCAAAAAACAGTATCACGGTGTGGAAGTTAGGGGTGATGAGCGTGGAATGAGCGCGTTTTCATGCTCGAACGCAAACAAAGAGGCTCGATGACAAAACCTGCATAACCTGAATGCTTGCCTGCCAGGAAACACAAGAACTAGTAATATCGCCGAATTCCCTCAGGCCACTGATCACGTGATTCGAAGGAATCTTAAATTCCCTACTAGACGCGCGATTTGTCAGAGATTTGTGTCGAATTAATTGGCAAGGTGCATACAGCGAATCGTGAAAGTATATATTTACTGTGAATAAAATTATGAACGATAAAAATGTGCAAGATGAATTTAGATTTTGAAAGTACTATTATAATTAGCGTAAGGGATTATGTATATATTATCGAGGTTATGCATATGAATTTTCTCCTTTAAAGTCATCAATCAGACGATGAGGGAAAAACTTTAAAAACTTCAATCTTCTCTTCGTTTTTAAAAAAAAAAAAAAGAAATAACTTTGAAGTATTTGGAGATAGAGCAAAAGTTTAAATATTTAAAATGTTCGGATCTCTTTATCTTACAGAAGAGATTTCCAAGTGAAATTGTATTCAAAATAAGAAAGAATGCTGAGAATGAGAAATTTTATTTCTTCGAAGAGATTTTTCGCTTGGAAAAAAAAATTGCTCCATGTGTAATCCATTGTACATACACGCGAACTTCCATTAAAATCAGTATATTTCGGTTTAGATATATTTTCCTGTATGTTCGAATAATTTTGTGAGTTTCTATATATATGTGTGTATGTGTGTGTGTTTTTCTCCCTTTCTCTTCCTTTTTTTTCTTTTTTACGAATGCAAGCAAAACACAGGTATGTATATCAAGAACCCTTGAAAATTCGGTCGAACAGCGGTTCAGGTGAAGAGAAATACTGCCCCCATTATGTATTCAGACCCGTAATTTTCTAGCTAAGCAGTTTCATTCTTCTTCTTTACTGCAAGAACTAACTCTGCTAATTGATTTTTACAAGCCGCTGTAACTGAGAAATTGTGGACGAATTACATGAACGAAAATGATATATGAGCGTTTGATTCGAACGATCAACTATTTTTTTTTTTTAGACTACTTTTTGCTAGTTTCTATCAATATTATAAATAAATTATTATTCCATAGAATCTTCCACAAAATGATTTTTAACCCCATTATCGAAGTATCGAATTATTTCATTTGATATAAATTTAACATATATTGTATTAACATAATATAACCATTAATGAATTAAAACTCAGATATCATTTCTTTCTTTGCTTATATTCTTTATTTATACTCTTTAATTACATAACAATAATTTTATAAATTTCAGGAATAGATAATTCGATATCTATCTATCGTATAAATATTTTATATTTGTTCAATTAAAAAAAATTAAAAATAGAAAACTATAAAAGTGAAAAAGCAACTAACAGGTGTGAAAGGATTAGATTTTGTCCAATTGAAATTTGATAAAAGTTTGTGATATCGTTCGTTTTCAACAACATTCGATAAAACAAATATAATTCAAAACTGCGATCCAAATATAGTTTGTTTATGGAAATCTCTCTTTCTTTGATTAAAAAACGTAACACACATATACACATATATAAAATAAAATATAACGTTTAAAAATCGAAGTGATAATTTATTTTATTTTAAAATAAAAATTCTTCATCATTTAATTTCCTCTGAACTTTCTCTATCTTACTGAAAACACGTTTGGCTATACACAGAATACTATGCTACTTATAACAGTTTAATCTGAAGCTGTTTTTCCAATAAGGTTAACTCGAAAAAATGGTCTCTCGTTCTGCCAAGACAATTTCCAAGTTTCAGAAGGGCTGAGCAGCGACGAAAAAAACATTCTTATGTAACATTCTCGTCTATTCTCTCCCACAATGATAAATTCCTAACCGACAGCGATGTTTTTTACTTTCCATCACGTTGATACTAATTTTAAAACGGATGGTGAATAGCCGAGATCACTATTTTTCTTTAAGCCCGCTCTTTAGCTCTTCTAAGCTTTCCTCTATGCTTTTTCCCTTACTTGGAATAAAAATTCTTTTCTACAACCGTTATTATCGTATACCTCCGTCAGAAGAAAGAAGAACAAAAATAAGTTATTTGCTGCATCGAATTTGAATATTAATTATTGCGAAAGAAAGCGATTAAATTTCGATTAAAAATACACATGCACATTAATACTTATATTAAGTATTATTCTACATGTAATTTCAATTTAAAAATCCAATTTGGATTCAAATTCGAGAATTAAATGAAGCATTAAAGGAAAAATTCCACACTAAAAACTACCCCTATAAAATATTTCCCCTTCCAATAATTACCTACATCATAGGGCACGAGTAAGTCCATTTTTAAGATTTATCTACAAAATAAAAAAAGGAAAAAAAAAAAGAAATTAATCCTACAAACAGAATCCGTACTCAAGTAGTAACTTTTCAACCCCTGGACCCAATCCACTTCCTCAAACTCGTTCCCACGGAGCGCGAGCGTGTCGCAAATCCCCTGTAATGTTAAAGTTGACGAATCGTATCTGAAACTTCCAACGATCTTGGCGAATAGTTTCGCGGTCTGTTGACAGTGTCAGAACAGCGAAAGCCCCATGGCGGCCGGTGGTGGCTCCCTCTTTCTCTCGAAACGAAATGACAAGTGGAACGAGGCGGGAAAGAAGAACGAAGTGAATCGAGGCGAAGAGGGGAAGGAGGATATAAGAAAAGTGGAAGCAGCACACCCGCAACTTCGGTTTGAGGAAGAGGATAGTGAAGAGATTCGGCAAGACGGTACGCGCTGTTAGCTTCATCCCTTCGCCCCCGACAATTTCGCCGACCCGACGACCCGTCGCTTCGAATCCCCGCTCGATCCTTCCCCACTCTCAAAAATCTAGCAACCCTCCGCCAGCCCATCCCTCTGTCGTTCCACGGTTTCCCTCTCTTCCATCAGCGTGCCCGTACAAAATTCAATCAATGCGCTAACGCGCAGGTCTCCTACGACTGTGCAGACTTCCCCGTTTCGTATCTCTTTTCTTTCTACTTTTCTACTTTTCTGTATCTCTCTCTCTCTATTTCTTTTTCCCTTTGTCTCTTATTATCGGTTCTCCTCGGTTTCGCGGAGAGGGCGAAACTTAGAGGGTGTGCTTAGAAGGCGCGAAGATTTGAGGTGGAAAGGGAAAGGGATAGTTTGTGTGGAGGAACATGTGATTTATTTTTAAAGAATTTTTGAAACGGACGCGGTAGTTTGATATTCTGCCTCGTCCATACCGTTCATTCGCACCTATTTGGTGAATGAAATTGATACGGTTATGGAGATAGGTTTAGTAAATTGATGTTTGTGATATAGAATTTTTTAGATAGTTGTTAAAATTCAATCCGCAATTTCGTGATTAATAATATCGATGGAATTTTATATTAGAATAGAATTTGATTTATAAAAATAAAATGTGTTTATTAAATACTTATTAAATTGTTAATTAAATTGCTGTTTATTGAGCACGAAAGAGTTAAGTATATGAAAGAAGAAGGAATTTATTAAAAAATTAACTTAAAGACTTGTAATAGAGCTATTTAAAACGATTAAAATATTTCTGAACTTGATAAAATTTCAACAAAAGTTGCTGGAAACATTTTAGCATTTGAAGAGATAATTATATTCTATTCCATTCAGATAATTTTTTTAATCTAGACGGATTCTTTTGAAGGAAATAATAAAAGATGTATTCGAAGATTTTTAGAATTCTGGAATTGATCGTTCTATGCATAGAATTATAGAAAATTTTGTCGGCTTATGAAATTACAATTGTTTATTTTTTACAAGATTATTTACAGTGAATAAACTATTTGACGCACAATAAAATAAATAGAAAAATAATAATAGACAAAGAAAAAAAAATCCAAAATTAAGTAAATCTTTTTTTAATATTAGAACACCCAATATTATACGAAGTAAAACTGGAATACTAAAATATAGTGAGAATAATTTATAATTCACATCCTTTGCAAAAATAAAAAGAAAATCTTATTTAAATAGAACGTAACGAAGAAATCAAAAATTGAACTTGTAAAAAGAGAAAGAAAAATAAAAACCATAAATTGTTTTTATTAAATTTTAGCATTTTACTGGATAAAATATTGCCAAAAATAATTCATGAAATTTCAGTCCGATAATTATCCACCTCGATACATCGAAATCCACATCGAAATATGGATCAAGCGAATTTAAAAGAACGAATATCCTCGAAAATTATACCGCTAACGAATTACGAAAAATTCATTTCCATTGAATTACGATCAAAATTGGAGACCGTACCGTGCCAAATCGCTATCGACCACTCATTAATTTCGCAACAAGTAAAAAATCAGAGGCTTGCCAGATATATGTATGCACTATTGTAGAATGTATCGAGACAACCACGATCATATACACAGTGAAACGCCAGAGATTTTATATATGTATATATATATATATATACATACATACACATTTTACAAAAATTATAATCGAGATTGGTCCGATAATTTAGACCTTGTTAAGCATCGAAACTTGTGCCAAATTAATAATAAAATCGATTGACGATGCGATAATTTCCACGAAAATAGTTTCGAAACGTTGAAAATCAGAATGAAATGTAATACTCTGCTACATACAATATTTTAATATGCGTATGAATGTAATTTCGTTTTACATTGATAAATGGATATTTACTATACGTATACGCGAATGATTTGAATTTGAATATATGAAGAACGATATATCTATATAAAACAAAATTACATTCATATGTATAAAATAATTTATATAACAGAGCATTACGTTTCATATTATATATATCTTATTTTTTGTACAGTATCGATAATCTTTTATCGTTGAAATTCTTGCAAAATATACGAGAAATATATATATATATACAATAATGGAAACCTTTTTCAATATAACTGAAACATTTGGATTTGTGGATTATTTTTTTTATAGTAGTAGTTTTGTCTGAATTTGTTCCGTCAGAATTTTGTTATCCGGAAATGGAGGATTTAGTGATAATACAAAGAAATCGAAGTGACATTTAAATTTTTTTTTAAATTTAAAAAACAAAACAGATATCGAATAGGGATAGAAGGAAATAAATTTTTCATAATTTTATGCAAATAAAATGTTAAACGTATTAAAAAATATATATATAATAATCATTTTTTATAAATAATATAATAAGTATGAAATTTATAAATATGTAAATTATCTAACCTGCATTATCAATTTCACTATTTCTCGAACATTCACCCGAACACACTGTTTTACAACATCGATACTACATAAAGTAAGAATATGTACAAACTACACTTGCGCTTTTAAAACTAGCTAGACTATGCACGGAATTTCTGGGATGAAACTAAAACCTTATTATTAAAGTATTCAAGGAATTTTCAAGACAGAGTCACCCAACTTCAAGCGAGACAAATTTTCGCGTGACCGGCATACTCAATGAGAAAAGGATAGAGAAGAATGAACTTTCAAATTGGAAACTTCATAAAACAACTGACTTTGCTCTAAACGAAATTTATCATGATGAAAAAAGAAAATTTATCTTAATCTTCGTACATTCTAAACAAAATTTAACGCCTCTTATTCTTATAAATAATAATATAACTTGTTTCTTATAAAAATTGAAAAACTATTTAAAAAGGCATTATATTTAAAAAATTTTAAAAGGAAGTAACATAGACGAAATTAAAATTTAATAATCATAAATTTAAGTATTCCTTTTTAAATTTACTAATCTATCTTTTATTACTAAAAATTTGAAAAAGACATAACACTTGTCTCTTAAATTTTTTTGGAACGAAGTTACAATTTCAAATCAAAAAAACAAATTAAATTCAAATTGATTATACATTCATAAATATATACAATCTATAAGATTTAAATATTATTAAAAATAAGTATACGTTGTTGAATCTGATGCAATTAAATTTTATTTTATCATTACTGTTAATTCGTTCAACGAATTCGATTCCCATAAGAAGATCCATGCTACTACGTCTATATACATCACTATACGATGCATACAAGAGATTGCAGAGGAAAAACGTTTAATACGATCAATTCATTTTTCTATCATCTCGCATAATATAAATTTATATCCTGATGCACAGCACCACACTCGATATAATTTATTTTAGGATCAGAAATAAATAGTAACACTGTCACGATATATTTGAAATCGTAGCGCGTGAAAATTTTTAACGAGCTATGGAAATGAAAACGACTCTTTCGCCAGAAATATTTTTTTATAATTAGATTATAAACAATGAAAAAAAACGCTACATTTAAAGAACAATTCTACATTTCCCTCGAAAAAAAAATGAACCTGCACAGAGGATGCACGGAACCGTGTAACGGAAAAAATGACGTGCATACCGAAGCTTGAAATATTTTTCCTTTATTTTTTTTTTTTCGAACCAATATAAGGACATCCAATACACGGCGTAACAAATTGTTGGCAGGGAGGCTTTTCGATAAAAAAGGATATTTCATCGAGTCGCGCATCGATGAAACATCGGACGGTTTCCGGAGGGTGAAGAGCGTAGGCGTTTAAATCGAAACGATTCAAGGGGAAACACACAAATTCCCCGAGCATTCTTTGCAACTGTTCGAGCAACCCCCAAAGGATTATCGATTATACCGATAGCAAAAGCCGATAGGATGGAGCTAAGACATTGGAGCGAAGGAATTTTAAGATGCCAGGCGATTGAGCCAAGTGTTCCAAGAATACACGTATACTGAATGTTTAGATCTTTGAAGAATGAATTCGAAACGAAACGAAAAAAATTTATATTACACGCAAGTCTCATAAAATTTGATTGAGTTATGAAGAATTTTAATAAATTCTATTAGACAAAGCGAGACAAATTCTATTCTCTATTCTATTCTACTTTTTCATCGTTTTGATGTCTCTGGAATCTATCGTTCCAAAGGTGCTCCATATTTTTATAAATACGTATATCTATCCTCTCGGATCACGGATACCGAGTTTTCATCGAGGCCTGTTTTCTTAACAGCTGAGTCAGACAACCTGTCCACGATACGAGATTCAACGTCGTTGAACGGAGACGTGTAAGGGTCGGCCGGGGGCAAAGATCGTGTGATAGGGAGGGAGAGCCACTTCTGGGCTGGCAAGATGAACCGATTATGACGATGGAATGGGATACGAAGTGAAATACGGTTGCAATCGGAGGAATCTACCGCACCGATCGGAGAACGGTGGTTAAGTTATCGGGGGGGGGGAACCCGCGAAATTATTGGTTTTCGGTCAATCAAGACTAAATTCATTAGCGCTCACAGCGCGCCGCTTAACGAAATATCGATAGGTTTATTTCGTGGCAGGATGCGAGTAGGTAATTTTATTCTGGGACAGATTATATTCGTGCAATCTCGTTAACGAATCGAATATTCTCTGAAAGAATGAATCGTTATAATGTACAGCCTCGTATTTATAATACCGTTCCTATCGATTAAAATTTCGTTTTCTAATTTTTGGAACAAATAAATTAAACTTTCTACCAAACGAAATATACACGTTTTACAATTTTAATTAAAAAGAACTTCGTATGTTGCGATATATCTTTTAAAATAGATAAATAGGGAAGATTTTTATTTTGAAGAATCGAAGAATATAAAATAATAATAAAAAAAAAAAAATTACAAAGTTTCTCGAGGCGATCTAAAAGAGAAATTAGTAGACTTCGTCGGGATAAAGGTCTTTCGAAAACTCTGTCGAGATCCTAAAATACCACCGGTGGTGCATTAACGTGTCCCCTGCCTAATCATCCGCTTCTGTTTTCATCCGGACCAGCCAATATTTACGTCATCCTACTGTGCAAAGCGATACTCGAGAATATTACAGTCCAACATCACTCTTTTGTATCCATTGGTTAAGCTTACATAAGAAGCGTATACTCTATTCACGGCGAAGACATTCGACGGCTTTTTCCACGCGGTGACCGCCCGCGAGATCAACGCCCTCCAACACCACACGAGATTCTTTCACACGCGCACGAAACGCGATCCAGCTTTTCATAGACTCGAAAGATCTGACCGATACGTCGAATGCTTCCCTCTATTTTATCCCAGACCAGATTGAAACAGACAGATACCCCGCGAAAAGAGATATTTGCAGATACTTCTCGAAATTAGATATACCCACGTGAAATAGATATATGACCAATGCAAATAGCAAAATCTCTAAAAATGAATTCCCAATCCCTTATTTACGTAATTATACTTGTAAAAATAACAAATCGCAAACACGTACAATTCAAATTTCTCTAAAAAAGTCTTCTAAATAAATTCCTTCTATGTTCTCCTATTTATGTTTTTTAAATTAAAAAAAAAAAATTCTCCATCGAAATATCTAAACGAATCTAAATAAATTCCATGTATAATTCCTCGCTTCTCAAATTTGTTTTCTACTAATTAAGAAAATACTTAGCCCAAGGAAACAATTTACACGAACAAGAATAACAAGCACAGTCGACGAGTAGCATCATCGAGCTGAAACAGGCCACCAGCCTGCAACCCAGCGGTTCGAGCTCGAGATGGACAACTCGTGAATGACCGGGAAAAGCGGATAATGGAAAGGTAACGTGGGTCAATGGGACATATCCCTCCCCCGTGGCAGATGGATCCTCTCCCGTGTCGTGTCGCAGGTAAAAGCATACCGGAATCACGAAACTCCGGCCGAACAACACACTTCCATCTGTGAGACACGCCGTGTCTCGATCACCAACCGATAAAGCACAATATTGGAACGGCAGGTGGAAATACGTCACGCTCGCGAGAGGTCGTGTCGAGCTCCAGTATGGAACTGCCGGCTGTTTACAGGCACATCCCGAGAAAACGTTGTCGTAAAACGATCGGTCCACGAACGGTTATGGATGTTTCGCGGCACGTTTCGCCGGGTGGAGGTACGACTGTGCACCGAACTGGTCGCACGCGAACTGTCACCGAACCGTGATCATCTCCACGTGTTTTCGGCAACGCGATCGACCCCCAGGGGACGCTTGGTCGTGGACGAAAGCCGTGAACGAAAGGGGAAGCGGAACGCGTCGCTCGCGATCTACGTTCTGCGACATACTAGCTTTCGTAGCTTGAACGCCCACCACCCTCGGCCGGCAACCCTCCCCTTCCTCCCCACGAGCAACCCCCACCCTCACCTCAGCTCTTGCCCTAGCTCCGTCTCACCCTCCGTCCAACCCTGGTCTACTAACGGCGCGACACGACCAGCAACCCCCGCGTTCGAGGAACCGACGTTTTCGCAGCACCAGCTGCCGATTGGCTTAGAGGACCAGTTTATCGTTCTCTTCGCGGTACTGAAACATGTAACGTGAATCAATCGTGGCTCGTGGAGTTTAAGGATGCTTTTTTACCTGGTATCGTGTTGGATGTGTAGTCGTGGAATGGAACATCATTGATAGATACGTGAGAGAAAGAGGATGGAATTGTTATGATGATCTTGAGAACATAATGGAAGTGTAATGTATAAGGTTTTTGTATAATTGATGAAATATAAGAAATGCATTATAATGTGCATGGATCTAAACTTGAGTCTAAAAAATACAAATTTTGTAAAAAAAAAAATATTTGTATTTGTAGAAGAGAAATGTATAGAATGTATTTTGGAAAGGAAATTTTCCAGTTCTTTGTTCCAAAAATAGAATAGAAAAAGTAGCAACCTCTGCCAACAATTGTGAATTGGTTTGGAGAGTCTGGACCATCGTTCTCGTGCTACTGAAAGATGTAACATGAATCAATCGTGACCCAACTTTAAGAGTACTTTTTACGCCCACGTTTCGACATTATACTTCAAGTATCATATTGGAAATGTATGTATTGTGCATGGATATTGTATAGAGATGAGAAAAGGTTAGGCAAAATCATCATGAACTATAGTGTAAGACACTTCTGCTCACAGCTATTTTTATTATTGGTTGAGTTGATATATACATATACATGACAGAAAATGAGATAATATAAAATAGACAATAATGACAATGATAAATTGAAAAATATGCTATTCTATTTCAAATATTGATCTTTAGTTAAGAATTAGAGGCTTTTGCCTCTAATTAAAAAATTTGATTTTTGAAAGAAGATTAAAATAATCAATATTATATTATCATTTGGATAGGCATGAATACAATATAATACTTTTCTTCATTAAAAGTGATATAAGATTCTACACTTAAAGGGAGATTGGAAATTCCTTGCATAGGAAATATATCTACACTTGACACTGATGAAATATAAATTCTATTTAAAATGTATTTTGGAATTAAATTTTCTTTTTTTTTTTAAATTAATAGAAAAACTTGAATATTAAGAATTTCAGAAATAAAAAATGAAACAATTTTACTTTATATTTTGAAATATCAAAGATGAAGCACGATACTTTCAATCTTCATCTTTTTTTACTAATATATTTACATATTTACATAATATTACATAATTTTTGTATATAAATAACTCGAAGAATTGTATTAATAAAATTTATTCCGTCTAATAAATGTATAATAGATTAACTGCGTTAGCATGAAATCGAACGTGATTGATCTTTTCTACTTTGATTGAAGTTTGTAGTTGACCTGGATGCATACTAACGAACTAATGCATTGAACGTTAAAAAATAGTAGGAATCAAAACGTACAAGGGAAAATATAACAGGAGCTAATTGATCAATCCTCGAGCTTTTTGAATCTTTATCTATGTATAAACCATTTGAATAGATAGTACGTGTACACAAGTCCGAAATAGCCAATCACAGTTATCCTACTAAATAAAAGAGCAACAAATTGCTTTGATATATCACGATGTTTTTAAAAGGATCGTATTGTTTCATTTTAACAAAAATTTTAAAAATTAAATTGATGATAAAAACGAGAATAATAAAAGGGAAAGTTTATTATCGTAGACTATATTAAATTATTCTAGTAGTAAAAAAATATTTAATATTAAATTTTTTTCAATAAATGTATTTTTTTAAGGAGATATTTCATTATAATTGTTATATTTAAAAAGAAAAACTATTTATATCTAATAATTGAAATTAAAGATTGTTTTTATCATGTATCCTTACAAACAATTAAACAAAAAATAATAAATTCTTTCATAAAATATATCTCATGTAGTTCGATAATTTTTTAACTAACAGTATATACAATTTCTATACAATTTCATTACAATTTATTATAATATAGTTGTACATTTAAATATAACTTATTTAAATGTATTTAAAAATATTAACCAAAAAAAACAAAATCAATTCACAAATATTTCAACCACAATGGATATGACCCACTAAAAACTATTTTAACAATCTTAATTATTTAATCGATACATCTATAAATATTTACCTAACCAACAAGCTATATGTTCGTTACGGTAATAAACTGCATGTCGCATTCGTAGTTATTTCGATGGCTAGACAACCGAAAGATCGGAATAACTAACCACCTGTTCTATTTCTGTTATCCTGTCACTCCATACCATCTCGAACTCGATTTAATATTAAAAACGCGAATATTTATACGCCACTGTTTACCGAAATATACGCTTTGAATCCGCAATGTTCGTTTTCTTCGAACGAACAGCCAGCAAACAAGAAACCAGGATTTAGATTTCTTACCAAACTTCTCTACCATTCTCTGTCTGAATAGTCTTGGATGCGATTGATCGATTGTAAACACTATTGAACATTCAGATCACGTCTGATGCAACAGTTTAGAAAGCTGTTGACAAACATTTTCTTTGAAGTATTGCTTCTAAAACGAGACCTATGCCAGTGAGTCGGTGAACCTATTCGATGATGCAACATTAACTCCTCTTTATCCAAGAATGAGATATCTCGCGTGCAAATACCTATTCTGACGATATTTCTGAAGATTCTTTATGTATGTGTATACATATGTACGTATAGTTCACATGACGCTTTGAAAGACGCTATCTCGTGTATCCTTTTTTCAAAATTGTCAACTGGATGCTATATTACTTTTGGATGCATCTTATATTTTGTATCAAAGGAAAAAAATTTTATTTTAGAAATATAATATTTGGAATATTTGTTTATGATATATTAAAAATATATTACATATATATTGATAATCCTTTGTATGTATTGGATATTTTTTATATAATTTATAATTTATGTATCTTTTACTTTTTCAACGAAAAGTATACATTTCATGTATACTTTTGAAAATTTTTAACCAAATTGTTATTTCAATTATTAAAGTAAAAGAAATTTTATTTTAAAAATATAATATATTTTAGCATAATTTCGATAATTCTTTTATATCAGCCAAATATAAATTAATGTATAGAATTTTAATCTTTCAAAAAAATTGTGTTGGAAATCAATACATTTGATATTAGATATCATTATGTTTTTCAATGCCTATTTTTCGTATGTCAATAAAAAGAATATAAAAATTGAAGTATTTGTAATTAAAATGTCATGTACTATATGTATACATGCATATACATGTATATACAAAAGAATTGTATTCTTTTATTGAAATATAATTTTCTATGAGATAAATCGAATATAAATTAAATACTTTTATGACCAATTATATCTAAATTAAATGAAATCACAACTTTAGACTCAACATAATTAAAATTTGTTATAGATCGTTTTCACTATGAAAATTTATTTCAATATTTTCCCTTCCCTTAATTTTTACATTTTACAGGGGAAAAATAATTATTTCGAATTGAAAAGCAAAATATAGATACTCAAATATAGAGATAAAAAATGATTTTTAAAAATAAATAATATATTCAATATAAATGAAAAACTCTAAAATAGTAAAACTGAGAGAGTATAATAAAAAAAAATTTGATGATATGAAAACGACCAACAAACTCTCGCATAAAGTGAATCCTTTTTTTACTACGACAGATATATGAAACTCGGTTCGTTTCCATGTTAGCGAAATCACATTGAAACTCGTATCGTGACTCTTGAACGCTTGAACGCTAGTTGTACTTTATCATTTCTAGAACTGTAGTTTCACTCTGGACATTTTGAAACTAACAGAGAGCGTTAATACGACTCTGGCAAAGGTCCATTATTCGTATCTTTTAACATGCACTTCCCTCGTACGAGCACTTCTCAAAAATCTTGAGTCCAAACATGTTGAATATTTTTTAAACTACAAACTTCGCTTAGTCTCATTTCTAGGTATAATAAAATTTAAAGAAAATTTTTTTCACTTTGTATGATATTGTATTAATTAAAATTTCAAAACTATTTTATATAAAATAAAAGTTATTTAAGTTATTTAAATTTTGAATTAAAATTATAGAAAAATACACATAAGCCAGAAAAATCTTCAGTTTCTTTTGCATATTATATTGTATTAAGATAATTTACGTAAAATTTGCATTTTATATGATATTCTATACCTAAGAATAATTAATTTTGATATAATCTTTTTTATAAAAATATTAAAATTTTTACTTTAAACGATATAGATGTATATTTTAATTTTTTTTTTCATTTATACATTTTTGAAAAGAGAATAAATTTTTTATCTAATTATAAATTAAATCTTAAAATCAATTAATATCATCAAAATAAAAATAATGAATCTTTCTCCAACAAATTGAAATGCCAACATGAAAGGCGAATGATACGTTTTTATAACTCTAATCAAGCCAGAATCAGACAACGTAATTTATCAAAAAAAAAACAAGACGTGGAACAATGAATGTCTAGCAATCAGGCTGAATGGAAAAAATTAATAAGTCAGCACTCAGGATGGGCACGCAAATCCATTCGCGCATCAGAACCCGTCCTTTTCACGGTAACATCATCCTATCGTTCTTTTAGTCCGGCCCTATTTGTCTTTTCTTCCTTCTTTCTCCATATTTGTCCTGCTCTTTCCTGCAATCTTTCTCCCCTCTTTACGTGTTCCTCACGCTACAGCTACGGGATTTTTAAATGAGAATTTTAACGATCGACCTACATTTCTGTGCCCTATTTACGGTGTATCGCAGGCAATGTCAAACACCGCGGCAAATACACTACCACCAGCGACGAGTGCCACGGCGGAAAAGAGGGAACGATGTAATTGCGAGTACGTCGCGAGACCCCTTCGCATTGACACCTTCAAAAACGCGAGACTAGGGAAGAAAGGGAACGGTATTGTAACGATTACCAATTCGTCGACCTATTTTTCGCAATCATACGATCTTTTTGTGCCAGTGTGCTTTGTTTCAATTTCGAAATGAAAATATGTGTCTGAAGATTACGAGAACAATGTGCAATTTGTCAATTTTCGAAGGAATGTATTAATTTCTTGGTTCATTCGTAAAGCGATTTTAATTCTGTCTTTGTAATAAATTGTATAGCGTATTTTGTTTGAATTTTGAAATGGAAATACAGATGCTCGAAGATTGTGATCATGTGAAAGATATTTTATTAAGTAGTTAGGCAAATTTCGAGGAGAGGATATATTGTAAGTACGAATTGATTCCATGGCGATGATAGTTTTAATCGACGTGTTAAAAAATCTCATAACTGAATGTTATATTTGTTGTATTACATGGTTGAATTAACTTGAATAATTTTATGTTATAGTAAATATTTTATTATAATGAAATTTTATACAATATTAAATAATGAGTAATTCTGAATGTTTGAAGTTAATTCATATCTTTATATCCTCAATGTTTCCAAAGAAAGAATTTGGAATAGTCAAAATTTTTTTTTATATAATTAATGCGAAATAGAATTTCTATAAAAAAAAAAGAGAACTTTTTGATATTAATATTAATTAGTAATATTTTTTCTATAAAGTTCAATTTGTAATTTAATAAAAAATATATCAGTGAAATTTACATTATACATAATCTTCAAATACTTTTTACTTTTTAGTTATTAGAATTACAGTTTTAAAATTAATTTTTTAAATTATATCTTTCCTGTTCTAAAATCTTTTATTTGATTTAATTTAATTACTCCGTAATTTCTAATATATACTTGTAATACATTCCTTCAAATTTCCTTTGTATCCTTATTTCATTATTTATAACTTATATAATAACTATATTAATTATAGAATAATAGTATTACTTAGCAATATAGTATATACTAACTATATAGTAATAATTATATAATATAATATTACATAATTTTATATAATATTACTTATGCTATATTATTTTACTATATTATTAATATATACATATATGTTGCTAAAATAAAATTTTGATTATATAAAGTTTCAAATATTAATCTTCGGTTCATAACCACACTATTATATATGGTTTTATACGTATATGTTATATTCATTATCCATTTCGCGCCAGAATCGTATCGATAGCATTTGAATGAATTATTCGAAGACTTACCCTCATGTGTGGCTGGACCAAAAGTTCATGGAGTTCCCGAAGATCCGCCCTATCGATGTTTCGTATCGCTGAATGCTCTATTTCTCGAAGAAGTTCTTCGACCTCTCGCGCACGCTGAACAGCGTCTGTCTGTGGCGCTCGACATGGCGTTGGAACTCGAGTCGAAATCCTATCGTAAAGCTGAATAAGAACAACTACGTTAATCCTTGTATTGAATATTTCCACGACTAAAACTATAAAGATATTTCAAATTCATTAAATCCAATAGCTTTGGTTATGTACTCATGTCAATATACTCTTTTGTATATTGTGTGTGAAAAATATATGTGATAACTTCATTTCGTATATTTGCAATACAGTTTCCATATTCATATATAAATTATAATAGTCAATAGAGTTATTAATAGGTTAAAATACTTACATAGATAACTTAAACACAATAATACTAAAACAAATTCGAAATCCAGTTTCATCCAAATGGTTGAATAAACTTGAAATAAATCACGTATTAATTTCCACACATCCGTTTATTAAGCCTACCAGCCATGTACTAATCGTATTCGCGGGAAAACAGGTTAGTTCATCATGAAGCCTTCAGATGTCCTATCACGTCGCGGTGCAGCGAAAGATCATGTGTGACGAATGGAACGATGGTATTGTTTACATTACCGACGAAAGAAAAAGACAAAATCAACGCCGAGATAATTACCCACATTTTGTTTCGAAATCGATTTACTTACCAAGAGATAGGCAATTTCGAGGAGATCACCGGCCAATTCGACTTCACCGATGAACATTAATTGACAAAGCCGCATCTTTTTGTTTACGATATTCCTAATTCTAACAAATAAATTATTGATCTCATATGTCTTTATATAACGAGATACACATACACATTTATCTATTGGAAAATGAATTGTGACGATTTTGCGATCCTGTATAGCATTTTGTTTATCAGACCAGCACGTCAGCCATCTTGATAATCAAGGATCAAGCGCTTGCGCCCTATTCCCGAATAAAATGAGGGCGCGTACCTCTTCCCTCGGGATATAAACACGATAAAGGGTTGAAACTGTGGAACGAAACAGTGGAGCATGGAATGACCTTGAAATCAATAGAAATCAACAGTGGCGCCACGAATAAGAACTATTACCGTATGCTAGTAAAGTAAAAGGGTTAATGATAAGTATAATAAAAATTAAAATAATTATAAAAAAAAATTAACAAAAATTATATATCGTTAGTGTGCACAAATTAAATAACGTTAATATCTAATCTTAATAATCGATTTCAAACGAATTATTATTATCTTCGTTATATTATCGATATACAGTAAGTAAGCAGATAAGATAGAGATCTATATGACGAAGATATATTTTTTTTAGAAACTTGTCTAAATTTTGTAATTATAATTATTTTACAAATTCTTGATGCTATACATATATTTGAATTTATATTAATAACATATTTAAAGAACTGGAAACTGTATTTTAGAATTACGAAATATGAAATTTATTGATATGAGATTTAAAACTGTTTTACGATATCTTAAATGTAATCGTACCTCTAAAATAGCTCGAAGACGATAATCATCAACTGCATTAAGTATCTCGGCACGCGTCAGTCTTCCACTCTCTTGAAGTACTTCAATATCATCGAGAGAGTCTATAATTTCAGCTAGAGCACCTGAAAAATAATTACAATTTTAGAATGTATACTATAATAATAAATATAATTAAAAAAATAATCAAATTTGCAATTAATCAATCGTTTAATTATTATTGGAAATAATCATGACTTAATAATTAACTGATAATTAACCATAAATTGTTTATAATTTTAAATAAATTAAAAGTAATATAAAATAGTAATAAAATATGGTAAAAATATGAATAAAATACAGAATAATATTTAAAATGCTAAAAAACTTATATAATAGCACTTACTTTTTTGATTTATATAATTTTATTTGAAAATCAAATTCTAAATTGCATTTTATCCTTTGTTTATAATTATGGCTATACAATATACATAGATATTACAAATAATTATACCTGTGGTTATGACTTCATCATCTCCTATATCGAAAAAGCTGTCACCGTTAATTTCCGAATACGGGATGTGCCATTTGGAAGACGAAATCGCCGCTTTCACAGCATCTTTCAATTTTCGTCTAGCATTAAATTTCTTAAGCTCTTCTATAGTTTCAGCTAAATGTATTCTGGCCACACCCTTATCACGATCCTACAAATATAATTTATTTAAGAATTATGTAACATTAATATAATCATTAAAATACGAACAGTAATATTATAAATATATCCCCATATGTGATAAATCATCCAGAGAAAATAACTACTGAAATTAGAGCATCGAACGTACATCTGATATTAATTATTTCTCATTAATTTCAGACCCCATAAACGTATGAAATTCTCGTGTTCAGCAATAAACTATCATATCATACAATATTCTCTACTTAGTTAACATATATATATATCAAATAAAAAGAGATTAATATTCGTTTAATTAAAATAAAATACAGTGATTTTTCATTAACTTCAATGATTATAAATTATAATATTCTGAAAAAATTTAATTAACAAATACGTCTATTTAAAAAGAAATTAATATTCTTTGTCTGAAATGAAATAAACGGATAATACGAACAAATGGATTTGTATACCGACAGCCAAGCGATCTACACGTTCGAACAAGGAGTGTCCAATATTTGTTTCGAAAAAACCTATCGGGAAATTTCTTATTAAAAGAAAAAGGGACGATAATTACGCTCGTTTTCTATGAAGTTCTTAGAACTTGAGCGAGTGTGCAGTCACGTTCAAAAAACTGTAACTGGCACAGAGAAAAATATACACTGCTACAGTTATTTTCATTAACCGGTGGAACTTTGCCCCTGCTATAGCGATCGATAGCCCAGTTGCACGTGTATTGCATCGATATATGGGGTGACTCCAAGCTTCGCTACCTTAGGTCACTGGCTAACTGTCGTGTCATATAGGTATATTCTTACTTTATTACACCATATGCCGTGCACATGCGCAACGTACATTCACCGGATATAATAACAGAAAATGAGGCCGTTTATCGAAAAGCTGATACGATATAAAAAGAAGGCAGATACGCTCCGAGCATCTATTAAATAGAAATTGTTAAACACGAATACACGTGTTGTCGGGAATAATCGTTTGTACTTCGTTACACTTTCGCGAAATAAAAGTTCCATTATTTCAATCATTTTTTATATTTTTTTATACACGAAGATTATTTCCTCTCCTTAAAAACAATTATCAACTTTTCACGTTACAATGTTTTTCTTTCTTTCTTTCGTAAAAATGAATCTAGATGAAAAGCTCCATCTATAAAACTCGTCCATATCGATGATTTCATTTTCAAGCTCATGCTCGAAAACTTTACACGTATTTTTCAAGTATTAAAAAAGGTCATTTAACAATCAACATAATCTTTTGAACATGACTAAAAAAAAAAATCCTCCCATTGCTTCTGATTCAATCAAACCTAACTTACTCTAAGCCACTTGTGATTCAGCACTTCTTGTATGGTAATCCTATGATTTACATCCGTTGTGAGCATTCTTTGTATGAGATCCTTGGCCGGTTCACTAATATTGTCCCACAATGGTGTCTCCATCTGCAAGTTTTACGATTATCTCATGAATAGTTTCATTGTTGGTGCACAATGTCGTGTAAACGTTATATTAAAGTATGCAAAGATATATCGTCATCTTTCTTCTCTCTAAAATAAGAGAAAGTATTACGTTTAATCAATTTCTACCTGTACTCGTCCTCTGCAAATTGCTTCTCGCAGTCTATCTCGAGAGCCGACGAATGGAAGTGTACCAGTTAATAGGACATGAAGTAGTACTCCGGCTGACCAGACGTCACCAGGCTTCCCGTACTGTCTCCGTTGGATCACTTCCGGCGCCATGAAGTGTGGACACCCAACACGACCTGCACGACCGAGAACATCTTTAGAATCATGTAAAACACGGTTTATTCGGCATGATGGAAGCGAGCTGGGGCAGTGATTGCTTCGAAAGTTCGCAGTCGATCGTTACACGTTTCGTGAAAACTTTCATACCCGGGTCGAAACTTCGTCGTTAAGTTCCAAATTGAAAGTTTGATCCATATAAGCAAAATTCTCGCCTCGATGCTATTTACGATCACGCGGGTAAACACAAGTACTCTAATAAGTTTTTCTATCGCGTTCCCGATGAAATTTTTTTTTTCGCGATCGATCAAGGCAAGGATCGATGGCTGGGTCATTTTTGATTCGGGTAGACTTTATTAATTAATCCTTCGGGTGGCAACTTTGTTCCGGATTAATTTTTCTCCTAAAAACCTTTGAAAAAAATTCGAAGGTTAATTTTAATTTAAAATTCTTCAACGCGGACTTGCTTCAGAAAGAAATTTAACAACGAAATTTTTTCTTGATCCTTGAGCAAATCGGACTCTATACAAAGGATTAGATAAAGATTTAGAAGATTTAAAGCTTTTTCAACGAAGAATTTAACAATAGAATTCTCTTTCTATTCTTAGCAATTCAAATCGGATAATAAAAATGAACATATATACATAAATAAAGACAAAGATTTAAATAGTTTGGATTTATGAATATGAGTTTCGATCCAGCCATCGTATTTCTAGTATCTTCAACATATACATCTTAAACGATCAACATTGATCGTGGATTTTTATTGTAAAAAATAATTTTTTGATAAAACTAACGCGGTCATGGGGCGGAAGTAAGGGAATAAAATGCGGGTAATCTGTATTCCGAATAATTTAAAATCTTCCGATGAATCTCATCGCGTTAACGATCGAAAACTCGTAAAGAAAGAGATAGAACCGCTCGTTATCTCGTGAATGCTAGATCGACTGGACCAACTGGATATGTACGTAATACCAACAGACGAATATGTATTATATTCAAATGCGAAACAAATGAAACATTCGGTGAGAAGAGAATAACGCATTGCCGCATCTAGGCACACTTGTACGAGCACAGTATGCAATGTTTTGCAAATTGTAGCGTGCTAATCAAATGTATAAATAACATCTAGCTGGAGGTTGCAAAAACGAGGCAGAAAAGCTGGATAAAGAAAGGATATTGAACAAATGAATTTAGAGAAACGTGAACGATAGCGTACGCGATTGTCAAAGCAAACAAAGCGGAAATAGTAGATACACGCGGAATTTATTTATTGCAAAAGTTTGTTTAATTGTCATAATGTTTTACATACGTTCAACGAGTGAAACAGAATACCCAATCATCTTTTCTATTGAAACTTAAAGATTTTAAGATTTTATAAGTATGAAAATTTTCCAGCTAATGGCAGAATTTGAGTATATAAATAAAAGCAAGAATTTTAAAAAAATTTTCATAATATTATTAATAAATTCTTGATTTTATTAATGCTTTGTAATAATATCATTTAAATATCTCTGCCTAATTTAATTTATAGTGAAAATGAGCTATTTAATTAGTTGATAAAATTCATTTTTTTAATTATAGTTAAAAAAAATGATTCAAAATTTAATGTAAATAAGATGTAATACGATCCACAAATTTCTAAAATTTTTCAAAAATATATGCAATAACTTTCTTGCAACAAATACAATTATATTTTTAGTAATTTTAATATCTAGATAATTAGGTTTCTGTTTCATGATGAAAAATCCTTTGAAAAATAGCAATAGATGTACCTGTATAAATATAACACATTCATTTAAATATAAAAACATGAAAATAAATACAATTAATTTTTACATAAGCGAAATATATATATATAATTAAACATTTAATTTTTATTTGTATAAACTGTACAAAAATATTTGTTTAATTGCAATGTTTCGGATATTATATAAATTTGACAATATCGAATGAATGAACAAATCATAATATACTACTTACAAAACTCCTTTAGTGAAAGATAAATGTTGTTTACGTAAGGGAGTAAAATAAGTAGCAAATTAGCATATATATTAGATAAAGAAGATTCCGTCCATCTCTCTCGAATTTGCACCAACCGGAATTATATACGAAAATGCATGAAACTAGGTCAAAATTATAATACATAGAGAGAGTGTGAAATACATATAGCGTAAAACATGAAAAAAAAGACGTATAAGGGGAATACATCAAACTACATACATTAACAAGATTACAAAGATGAATCTGTGCAATGAGATGGAGATAATAAGACAGAATATAAAATTTCAAAAAAATGATGCTGAAAAAAATATAATAATATTCGCAATACGAAGCTGTCGATATCAAACATGAATGAAAAAATTATGCGAATTGTTAATAATATCGTAAAATATAATGCGTGTATATATACAATAACAAATAATAGTGTTTCTTTTTTTATGAATTCTGTGAATATTTATGGAAAGAAATAATTATCATTAATAGTGAATTAAATCTATTAACAATAATTGTTCAATAAATGCATCTTGCCTTCTTAATTTATAAATTGCATTATGCATAACATAAGTCGCTTCGTGGATGTACGTAACAAATATGACCACTCACCATAAACCATTTCCACGTGGTCGATGTTGGTGCATTAAACTTTAGCGAATATACGTAATAAATGCGAGCAAAATGGATTACAAAATTACGCGATCATAAAACTGTGCAGTAGTTGAACGTGAATTTTTTACCATTGCTTTTTCATGGAAATATAATAATAAAAAAAAAAAAAAGATAGAGCAATATTTTATTTTAATCCACGCTGAGGGATAACGGATCGAATAAACAATATAGATAATTTTATTTTGATTTAAATTGACATCAAAATTCAAATCTGATGTATAATTTATAGGATCGTGATTTTATGACATTCGCAAATCTCATCTTTAATCCTCTCTTCCGATCTGCTGTTTAAAATTTTGATCACGAACGAAAGCTGATACGCACCAATCATTTTAACGCATTGCTATGTTCGCTCAATCCGATTCTCACCGATTGAAATCTTGAAAAAACTATACTGTCACGTACTTGACATTGCTTACTCATTTCTTTTTTCCCCTCCTCTTTTTAATTTTTTTCATTTTTTTTTAATTTAATTTATCATCGATTTCGAGAGAAGTTAATTAAAATTTGCTTTTGCCCGTTCGAATCGAGTGGAATAAATCTAGATATGCACGTCGATTTCGAAGAGAAATATTTTCTGCGAATACGAATTTATTTTTTATAAAATTTATTTTTCCTCATTTACGTATAATTTAATGATCATATGATATAAAAGAAGATTACATTTTAAAATATATGATACCTATAGAAATAATATTTTCAATAATCTTCAAATGAAAAATCATTATCATGATGATATATAATTGCAATGATGTATGTATGTGTAAAACACACATTCATGTTTAAACACTTACGTTCGACTGTTCACTTGCATGATATTATTTTTTTTTTAAACAGATGGAAAAATATTGATGATGTACACGACACCACAGATAACAAACGATAAGACAAACACAAAGGCATACATATATAGGCAGACACATAGAGACAGGCTAGTCTACCGCTACGAACAATGACGACACAAACAAGCCCAACAATCGGGCAATTTCTGAACGCAATCAGACTAAACAAGAAAAACATTGAAGAGTTTATTACGTACTAAAAGGAATGACGATTAAAAATATAAAAATCATCAAAATTTATTTATCTTTTTATGAATACGTGCCAATACAATACTTACTCATAACGAACGAAAAAGAGTTTTATACGTATACATTAATTTGATAAATAATCTTCTTCTCTTCTTTAATCGTCAAAAATAAAAACTTACTGATTATTGATACTATTTCTAATTATAAAAAATGGACAAGGAAAATCGTAATGAACCCTTCAATCATAGAATCCCTATAACGATGAAGCAGAAGTTGACTCATTCGTACACTCTACAAAACGGGGCACGTCGACGTAGGGGAACAAATCAAGGTAACGAGAACAGAAACAAGAAAAAAATAAAAAAAAATAAAAATAAAAATAAAAATAGGTCTTTCTGTCTTGTTCTCGAGATATTAGGCAGCTCGACGACACAACAGTGTATTTGTCACTACGCGGGCCTGCACAACGACTTTACAGGAACAAACTACCGCACGTAGGTCAAATGGAGTGTCTACGCAGACACTACGTGTTGTTCTGAAGCTGACATAATCGAACGACGGGGGTAGAACGAATATGCGTACCATCGAAAACCAGGAACGATTATAATCGATCCCCTGTTAGTTGTAACGATATGACGTCGTCACAAGAGAAATCGAACACAGTCTTTTAAAACCCATCAGGGTTGTGCGCACGTGTTAGTATTCGAACGAACGATTCGAGAATATTTCGAAGGAGAGTCGAAAGACTTTTCTTTTTTTTTTCTTTTTCATTCGTTTCTCGTCGTTTCTACCCCCGGTTCTCGTTATTATGCGGATGTGGCAGGCATACGAGTACCGATATTCTCCTCCGTATCGCTCACTAGCGAATCCTCGGCGTCGGTCAGGTCCTCGAAAGGGAAATTGCAGCTCGGAGACGTCAGCCCTATCGAAAGAACACAGACAAATAGGACAAGGATCGTTATCGTCGGAGTAATTTTCGGGTTGGGTGGCGTCCGCCATCATCGACGATAAGAGGAGGACCTTATCGTCATCGCCGTTATTCGTAGAGGAAGACAGACCTGTGTTTGTGTCATTGTATCGAAGAATCGAGTTTGGTACGGGTCAGAGCATCGAGTCGTGGAAAACGGATTTTTCTAAACGATTCCTTTTTTTGACATAGTTGCGTCTTTATCCGGCCAATTGAATGTTAACCTCGTTGACTCGTTTGGTCGTTGGAGATAAAAAGGGATGCTTTCTTTAGTTAGTTATTATTGGCTATAAATTTGCCATTCCTCGTTTGCTTTCGAACGACTTTCTTTGGATACTGTGGTGTCTTGTTATATGTATACATATTTTGTATACATATACATTTATATGTATATATATATATATATATAAATAAAGTGGTAAATTGGGTCACTGTATTAATTGCTACTAAAAAATTTATCGCGAAATTTGAATAAAAATATGGATGTATAAATGGTACAGAGATGGAATCTATGATACATTGAGAACATTGAAATGGAATCAAGTTAAACTCAAGTGCACTGTAACAAAGAAATTGAAAATATAGAATATAGAATATAATTTTTAGATACGAAACTTAGTTTTTAAAAAATGTGAATCGAATCCTCCTTTCCCTTTTGTGTTAAATATTTAGCTAATTTTTTATTTTTCATTTTCTTTGATTTTTAACGAAAAAATTTTCTAGGCTAATGATATTCTAATTCCTTGAAATGATTTTCTTTTTCCGAAATTCTAATTCTTCTACATTTCTCTCACATACATGTTAATTTAATTCCAAACTTTTGAACAGAATTTTCCAAAAATTTCCAATTTTCCAAAAAACAAAGCTTCGTATTGAAAAAAAAAAAACTCACGTTAGAGTCTATTCGTATAAAACCACGTAACATTATTTGTATAATTATTTACATCGAAAATCACATCGAATAATAGTGAAAGAAAGGGAGTAATCATGTTTTTCAAATGTGACAAATCCTCTGATCGAAGGATTTTTCCTTTATTTCGAATTCGTGTCGGGTTAAGGTTCGATAAAACACACGATGACAAGGTGACAGTTTTTCAGACTGTTCTCAGATCGAAGTTTCAGACTCGTGGTCGAAATCTGGACGCGAATAAGCAAGCAAGCAAGCAGTAGCAGCTTCTAGAAGTACAGTAATGTGAGAGGGACACACGGATCGGGTTAAGATAGTAGCATAATGTGTGGTTCATGTGTGGTATATGTGTTTGTATATGTGAGTGTGTGATACATATGGCATGATGATACAAGGCTCCTGCGGAAGTGATGATTAAAGGTTAGGTCAGGCTTACCCTCGTTGTCGGCCTTCAAGTAGAGCTGCCCCTTTGGGCTCAGACACTGCCGATACTCGTTGTAATACTCTGTATTCATTCAAACCAAATTTCAAATTATCAAATTTTATCATTTTAAACGATGCTCTTTCCTCGCGTAGCTATTCAAAATTTTCTATAATAAAATTTTGGAATGTTTTCAAGCAAAATTGCGGACAATACTTTGACACGCAAATTCTATAATAGCGCAAAATGTTTCTCAAGCTTCATTACTACAGCGAAGCGATGAAAATTTGTAATGTACACCATGTGAAATTTTCATTACTGGAATTGAATATAATTTTGTTTCGATCGATTTCGTTGGATAATTATTTTTGTTAAATATTTTAGTTTTTTCATTGCTATTCGTTTTATGCTTATAAAATAAACATGTTCTGTTTTATAGTTATAATTATTACGAGGTACATGATACGATAAAAATTCTTGAATGCTACTAACACATTCTTTCATCATATTTTCTAATATAAAAATTGCAAAGGAACTAAAATTAATTGCGAAAAATACCAAAGCCTCGTGTTTCGTGTACGAAAAGCGAAAAAAAGAGATAAGAAAACCTTTTTAATATTGAATCGATAATATGATAATAAAAATTTCAATAACATACTCGCTTTGATACCATTTGAAACAATGCATAATAAATATAGAAATTAGAAAGAAGATTAATTTTAGCGTTAGAAAAGTAGGCTACTATTGTCCAAAAAAAAAAAAGAAAGAAAAAAAGGAACATCTTTCGTCTTTCTCAAATTCGTTAAGCAGTTCATCTAGAAACTCATGAATCCAAGAAGATCCAGTTTTCGAAGATACGAAGTTTGCTGCTCCACTTTTAAGGCTACTTTTCTCTTTGATATTTGTGTTTTTCTTATTGTTCGATACCTTAAATTAGTTCCGAAAGTTGGAAAGTTACATAATAAATATAGCTTTCGACAAATTTAACATCTGCTTTAATCATGACAACTTTCTCCGATAATAAATAATCCAAGAATTCTTCCCTTTAGATTTTCAATTATTGCTATTTATCGAATAAAACTGTGAGAAAATTAGACTAATTATTAGAAATTCAAAATAAACATTTATTTAAAAAATTTGAAATGTTAATTTTAATTTTAATCGATAAAAGAGTAAATTACCAACATCTTAAATAAATAAACTTGTGATTTCATATGTACAATTAATATTAAAAATAAAAATATAATTTATATAATAAAAAAAATAATCTTTTTTTAATTACTATATAAAAATATATAATCATGATGTTAAAATGTGACTTTTTATAAATACCATGAAATAAATTATACTGAATAATATATTTAATTCAATATAATTTAAATACGACAATATTTTAAATTAATTAAATTATGGTTATATTTTAAATTAAATTAAATTAAAATATATAATATTTAATAATAATAAAAAACAAATCTTCACAATGTGAGAAGATCCAATTTTATTTTTTTCGAAATTCAAACATTTATTAATCTTCTATTTCCAAATCATAAAATTAATATATTAATATATTTTTACACAAGAAGTAACAACTATCTGTTCTATTATCTTCTGTTATTCTGTCTCTCAGCTATGAAAGTAAATACAAAAAAATGTGCAATAAAGTCAAAGTTCCTAAAGTGACAGTAATTGAGTCTTTTGTCCTAATTCTACAATTTTATCTCGCAACTATTGCAATATTTATATACTAGAAAAAAGAACTTAAACATTTTCTAAATAATCCCAAAAGTATCATCTAAAAGAAAGAAAATTTAGAAAGTGAAAAAAACTTTTATTCGAATATTAAATATTTGTTCATTCACAACGCCCTATGAAGAAAATCTTTCCTCAATGATAATCTCATCTACTCGATCCTCGAATTGAAACGCGCCCAGCTTAAAATTACAACGAGGCGCAGCACATACTTGTTTTAGATCCTCCGTAACATTCTTTCGCAAACAACTCGGATCAATACTCCACATCTCCTACGAAAAATGTATCGTGGTATCTGTTTCCGCGTTTCAGTCAGTTCTCAACGCGGAAAAACTAGGAAAGAACACGGGTGCATGGAAAATAAATTTAGCCGCCACTATTCAGACAGGAATAGGGGAACGAGGGGACGAAATCATTGATTTTACGGCATGATTCATTGATTTTATACGAATCACGGAGCATGAATGAAAGTCTGACCACTTACGCATGAGCACCGAGTGAAGTGGATCGATTGCTATAACAAAGTGCATTTTATCAACGGCTCTTAACGGCGATACGATCAAATGTGGCGCGACAATTCCTCCTACGATTATCACTAAAACGGATTTATAATAATAAAACAAGGGTACAACGGTGGTTGGAAATATCGGGGATTTTTTTTCTTCTTTTCTTTATGAATGAAAGAGTTTTGTCTACGTTGTGCACTGATTACGATAAAGAAGCTGAAATTAATTATTGTACTACGATTGAACCTCGATTATTCACGTATTCTCGATTATCCATGAGTTCAATTACCAAATAATCTCGATGGCTGAGATTAACTGGAATTACGAAGCGCATTTTCTCTGTAAATTTACACGATACAATGAAAATATTTGCTGAATATTTGTTGAATGAAAATATATATAAATTGTGGATATTAAAAATTTTAAAATGAATGGATAATTTTCTTCGTTAAAAATTTTGTCTTTTTAAAATTTTACAAAAAAAATTGGCTTTTCAAAATTAAAAAAAAATATTCCTTAATAAATTTATAAATTATTTTTTCTATTTCTATTGATAATTTTGAAATCTTTTTAAAATCTTAATATAGAGATCCCTTTCTACTTAAAAAATTTGTATAGATTATTTTTCTAAACTAACTATTTCTGTATCATTCTATAAAAATAGAGATACAAAGTTAACTTTATGGAATACAAAACCGTGTTTATTTTGTTGCTCAAATAGATTAGTAAAAATTTTCATTAAAACATACAGAATCGATGTAGAGCAATTGCTAGTGAATTAAGGCTGTTTATTTACGACGCGTAAAAACTCCTTAATCTACATGAATATTGAAACCTTTGACACGTTCACAGGCTGCCTCAGGGTTTTATCTGAAAACCAAAGTTCCGTCTTTTTCGCATAGTGTTCAAATGTGTAAATTGACATTGGCGTGTCTGATGAAATCCTGATGAAGCTAGCTTCAATACTTCGAAACGAATGTTTTTCCAAAGAAAATAAAGAAAAGTTCTGAAAACTCAAAAAAACTTCAAAAGCTTAGAAAATAAGTGCGAGAATATTAAAATCTTTGACATTTTTGCGAACTGATCAATCATGCAATCTGATATACACGTTCACTTTTTAAAAATTCTTATCTTTTTATGTAACTTTTATTTGATTATATTGTTATTAAAAATTGAAATCTAACATTATAATTAGGAATTTTGATAAGTAAATTACTCGAAATCAATGTACTGATAAGTATAATAACACAATAATAAATGAATAAAATAAGATAAAATATAAATACATTGAAATGTAATTTTTAAAAAAATTCTAAAAAAATCTTTTTTTTTTTAACTGTAACTATTTTTTGAAATAGCCAATGATTGTGATTATTTGTAAACATTATATAAAGAAATCTATTTATGTATTGTTAATTTAAGAAATTTTAATGCCTGAGATTAATTAGAATTACAATTTTGAGGTTGTTTCCTTTATCATTCACATTAAAATGAAATTTTCAACCCTCCTTTTCCATATGACCAAACATGAAATTCACATAGTGAAAGGTCGTGATGATAAGGCAGATATTCCTATTATTCCATCTGAATTTCAAGCAGTAACTCCTATATCACAATCACAAAATGTGGTCGAGCATTGTTCCGAATAAGATTACTTTTCAACAAGATTTTCCAGATCATTTATTTTTTATGGCTTTCGGTAGACACATGTGTTTTCAAATCTTGCAATAATTAAAGGTATTGATATAATAAATTAACATTAATTTTTTTAACATTTAATTCATATTTCTATTTATAATGATTAAATATATAATTCATAATTGACTTTTTCATTTTTTCTTAAAAAAAATATAAACTGGAATTGATGAAAATTTTATCAAGGATTTTTTTTATTTACTACTTGTATAGATACTCATCATATTTATGGAATATTTAATAATAGAAATTGAGTTTCGTGCACTATGTAAATACACCCTTAAGATCTTCCACACATCTTTTGAGAAAGATAATAACTGGATAATTGTGGTTCGTAAGTTCGTAAGCGTGTAATCCAAGACCCGGTCTCATCAAGGTGTATTTTTCTTCATTAGTCGCTACTTCCTTCTCTCAGAAATAGAACTGTCTACGGAAGACTGATTAGACCTTACTTTCTCGCTATTAATAAGAATACGTATTTAAAAAGAAAGTGAATATCCCTCTAATTGCATTTTTTTTCAATCAAGAATGATTAAGTAAAAATATTTTTATTTTCGTTTAATAAAAATCGTAAATTATGATATTCCGTTAACTTTTCTAAAATACCATCGAAACGTAGAAATGTCTTCTCTTTATCGCGTTCACGGTTTATGGTTTTTATTTCAATAAAATTTTTGTTGGCCACCATGTCGTAAACACGTTTATCTCGGAAAAAAAAAATAAAACTCGACCAGAAGGAAATATAGCGTGAAAATATAGTGAAATTTTGGAATAAAATTAAAGTCATTATCATTAAAATATGACAAAGAGATATATATATATATTTATCGTTGAATAAATGAATCATTAATTACGGATCAAGAGCGTTTCTTTTTCTTTTTCTTGAATTTAAATTTGATTAAATCAGTATACGAATAAATTTTAAATTAATTAATTTAAATTATTTATTTGAAGAATATGCAAAGAATAATTATTAAAAAAAGAAAAAACATCTTGACTTTAATAAAAAAAATATAAAAAAGCTCCAATAAAATTTATGATAAATATTTATCAAATCTTGTCATTAAAATAGCAAAATTTATTCAACTACAAATGATCATTTGAAAAATAAAATAAAATTATCAATTACCTACATTTTATATATACAATACAATATTTTTCATACGTAACTTTATAATAGATCATCTTTTTGATCCATACATTCACATAATTGAATTATAAAATTCAGGTCAAACAAACGGAATTGATTAAACACGAAAAATATTAATTCAATAATATCATTTTCACATATTTCAAAACATTTACTGTCAAAATATTTGTATCGTCCTTTTCAAAAAACGTGAATGTACATATGAAAAAAAAAGCAGATAAATTGAATGAATTGATTTGTAAAAAAAATTTATTTTGAAATTAAATTCTTCCATCGCAAGTAATATTGAAAGTCAAGAAACGAGAAAAATTAAAAAAAAAAAATAAAGTAATGAAAAAAACAGTACAATATGATTAATTATCACGTAATTTGCGTTAGCTTTTTTCGCATAAAAATGTATGTACAACGAATAATCGAGGCTCCATCGCAAGTAAAAAGTAACGAGAAATTGCAATCGTGTAAACCAAAAAGTTTAATTCGATATAAATCTCAATATCGTACTTTTGAAATCTTGATCAAATATAAACTCTACTTACCGTGGTATCATGCGATATCGAAGCAACAGAAGAAAAATGATCATAATTAAAATGGACATCAACGAAGATAATCGTTAAAAAAGTAACGAGGAGAAATTTTTTGGACGAAAAATAACCGATAAAAGCCGTTGCATTCTGCACATTGAACATCGAGAAATTTCGAATACGACTGCCAATCATCGACCAAGCCAGCCAATAATGAAGAATAGGGCATTCAGCAGAGAGAAAGAGAGACAGAGACACGATACAAAAACACCAAGTGTCTTTGAAAAATTATTCTTAACGAACGTTCGTTAACACGTTTTGTTTCATGGATGTATATAGGAAAGAAAAAATAAATGTACATGATATATACTACTGTTCATAAATATTTGGATATTGATGTGGATTTGCATACTAGTAATAAGTATCTATTTAAATTTTATCAAACTGAGAATAAATTAATAATTCAAAGCAATATTTACTATCTTTGAAATTAATATGGAATTAAAATTATTTATTAGAATAGCTATTTTTACATTTGTATTGCATTTATTATTATTTATATAGCTTAATTAGATGTAAATATATTTTGTATTATTTAATAGAACTTGATATGTAACTTGATATACTTTTTAAAATAAGAATAGATATTGGTAAAATTTAAGAAAATCTTATCAGTTTTTTAAAAGAATCTAATAATTAATTTATATAAAAAAAAATCATTGTAAATTTTTCTACACTTATATATCTTCGAAAAATTGAAATATATCTTATCAAAAAATGAATACAGCATTCAGATATTTTTGAACAGTAATATATACATGTATACTATCTTTTTATACACTCTGAAAAGGCAGCATTCGATCCAATTCATCTTCTAATCGAACTTTTTGTGATACTAAAGCTATAACAAGGAAGCTTTCTTGTCGATTCATCCTCCAATAATCGTCTTTTCGTGTAATTAAGTGGCTCTTTTCATTTGCAAAGACGTTAATCAGCTTTGTCTACAAATATGTCACTCTGCTGGCAGCAATAATGTCCTAACTCTGAGGGTAAGCTCATCTCCTTGCCTCTGAATCTTTTAAGGCAGCTTCTATAACACTGTCTAGTGAAAAGGAGGTCGCGTAGCTCAACGACATTCGTTAAGATCGTCTCGTAAATAATGGATCCCAACCAACACATATTCAAACACTGTCCTTTTCTACTGGTTATTCGTGAAAAAAAATTAACAACATTCGTAATATTCCGTGTAAATCTTACTTAATATTACAAAGATGAGAAGATGAGCGAATTCGAAGGCAAGGATACACGAGTAATTCATGAAAAATATTTAATTAACGTTCTATTTAAAAGCATTTGACTACTTAAAATTCGACTTCTTTTTTTTTCTCTCTCTCTCTCCCTTTTACTTTTTGTGAAATGATTTTTCTTCAGGAAACATCTTTCACTGGAATATATTTTCACTGACTGAAAAACGCTGAAACTCGGCCATTTATCGGGTACGAGTAAAAGTTCTCTATTAAGAAACTTTATATGTTTTAAACTCTCATTCGAATTCGTTTTTAATTACCGTACACTTTGTATTTTTAAAGCGAAGTAAAAGTTTTTCCATGATATATTGAAAATCTAGATTTTTGATTTAAAAAAGTAACCTTTCGATAATAGTTTTGAGAATAAATCGAAAATAAAAATGATAACAAAATGAAACATCAATTTTCTTTCGAAATATGATAAATAATTATTCACTAATAACGTGCTAAAATTATATAACTAACAAATTCTACTAAAATTGAATTGAAATTAATCGATACTAACATCTTTTTTTACTACAAGATTAAAAAAAATATATATATATTTAAAAAAAATTATCACAATAATTTGCAAATTATATCGAATGCTGCCTCTCCAATGTTTGCAAATAATTAGAAGCGCATATGTGTCACGATATTAACGCGTAGTAAAATCTAGTAGTAAAATTATAAGTATCGTGTTAAAGTCAAGTTGGCGGCGGCCATGTTAGATCCGAACGATGTTAGCTCTCTTCTAGAACTAACAAGAAACATAAGAAACGTTAAAGTGCCCTTTCACCTTTGCCACACTTCTCTAGATAACCGAGTTTGCTTACTTTGTATACAGAGGAATTGGTAATTTATTATCATTCACACGTCGCGAACGCCTATAGCGACTAACCTTTTCACTATCGTGGCATATTATTTACATACATAACTGGTTTGATAACTAGATCCTTTGTGGCGGTATTCGACAAAGAGAACCGCACCATCATTCATTTCATATTAATCGTTGAGCAAGCAACATTCGATTTCGAAATAACTTGATCAACCGATTCGTGAAATTTTAATTGCTTGGCTAAGTTTGATGCTGATTGCTTTTTGATGTTTAATTTCGGTTCATTAATCGATAATAGTAAGATTGCATGTTTTTCTAAATGTGTGAAAAATAATGAAAAAAACATTAAATATTTCTCTAAATACAATATGTTAAAAAAATATTTGTTAAAAGATTTGTAGATTTATATTCTTATGATATAATTTAATTTCGTATATAACTCTGCCTATAATTATTCTATAAATAAATTAATTGCATAAATTAATAGTATTTTATATATTAATATTTTAGAAATATGAATACGAATATTAGAATAATACTTCCTAGAAAAAATTAAAAGTAAATTAACTTGTTATCTATCTTCAACGCATTTCATATTATTGATCTGTCCTCTCCGATCCCCTTAACACTATTCAATCTTCATCTTTATCAAATCCCTAATTTAAAAATATTACTTCATGTTGATAAATCATGCAATACATCGATATATTTATAAACAGGATGAACAATTACACTCTTACTATGTCTTACTACATCCATTCAATTTCATCATATGATATGATTTTAAAAAAAGCATGATAAATTATCGAATTATTTTGAAACTGCTTCGAAATCACCACGATAAGAAATAAAAAAATAAACGCTTCACTAATGACGAAAGTATATCCAGACAATCATACTCTAACTTAAGATTCGCCCTGTGCATAGTAGATACTATTATAATAACAACGCTTCATTCCCCTCCATACTGCTCGTTCATTACACATCAGAATTTTTCCAAATTACAATAATTCTAAAAAAAAAAATCGATTCAATTCAGTTCGATCAATGTATAATCATTGATTTCAAAATGGTACATACACGTGAAATGTAGAAAGGACGAGTGAAAAGGAGCGCGAGTATTTGGCGAAGAGAGCTAACGCCGTAGCGGTCGATTCCCTCGAGATGTACGCAGGAAAGAGTACGTTCCCTTGGAACGTGTATGCACGCAGATATAGAAACGTGGAGAGAGAGGTAAGGAGAAAAGAAAGTGTTAAAACATACCGACGCCGTTCGCCTGGGACGACTGGAGTTGCACGGCGACGCTGAAACCGCGTAGCTTTACCGGTGCGGAATTTTCCTTGCCCGCTAAGAGGGCGCACTGGGGCTTTAGATCACGATGAATTATGTCGTTCTCGTGGCAGTAGCGCAACGCCTCCAGGATCTGTCGCATGTAATGGCTGGAAAAACGAAAGCTCTTGTTATATCGGTATCCTGCGGGAGATGAGGCAAAAAATATATGTATATGGCCACGCGTTGTCTATTCAGAATAGATGGATGAAAATTTTCTGCCCCATCGCGACCTGGCACGATACTGAAGCGATATGTCGGTTGAGGTTGATCACAGGTTTATATAGAGGAGGACGTTTAATATAGTGGAGAAAAGAATATTGAAAATTTTTATGTGTATACAACATCGATACAAGTTAAATTGTGCGTAAGAAGATAATTCATGATTTCTATTTAAATTATATCTCGAATATATGAATATTTATTATCATAATGTATTAGAATAACAGTTGCAATGAAATTTTCCCTAATTAATTTATGTAATTATACCCAATATAATTAATACCCAAACGTTTCATTCTCGTATTCTAATTCCTAATACTAATTGCTGTCATATACTTCCTTAATAAGTTATGAAATTATTCCCTGTATGATATCTGGATAAAAGCTGTAAATATATATCGAAAGTTTCTAAAGTGGACGTTATTTTATATCAAGACGAGTGAACAAATAATAAAAGTGAAACACAACAACTTTGAAACCAGGTCAGATAGTTTTGTACATTTATATGTATGTCTAAAGTTAAAATTTTATCAAATATTCTGTAAATTGTTATTTTCAAATTTCTATTTTACGACAATAAATATGACAATATTCAAAAAATAATTTAATTTTTGTAGGTAATTGAATAGGAACAATGAGAAGAATAGAACTCGTTTTATATTAAAATAGGAATGCCTATATATATATAGGTATACTGTGGTTGGCATATTGAGAAAGAATTCAAGAGAGAGAAAAAATGAAAAAATGAAATAGAAAAAATGAAAAAATAATTTCATCGTTTACAAATGCCTAAAAAAATATCTAAAATATTGTATTATTGATTACATAACAAATTTTTATTATAAGCTAACAAAAATATAAATTTTTAAACATTTTAAAGAATTGAATTATAAAAAATATTTATTACTTTTTAAAATCATATTCATATTGTTAAGAATTTAGAAAATGGTTTCGAAAAAACATAAAAATTAAAAATTGTTATTAATATTTACAACATAAATCGACAGAAAAACTAATAAGAAAATCGATATTAATGCAAATATATGATTATAAATTTTTGATTGATAATATATACTCAATGAATCGAAGATTAACAATTGTGGAAAACACAATTCATAATATATATCAAAAAACACGAATAAATACGCTATTGTCAGTTCATTTAAATTCGGATTAAATTATCTTCACTTAAAATTTATTGATTGTTTATTCCATTAAATTCACGAATATAAAATGCCGTTCCAGAGTTTGAAATTGATAAATTAGTGTCACAAAATTAAATTTTATCTTTTTATATAATTATTAATCGTATAAAAAGATTTTTTCACTTATGACTACTTATAAAAATGCAAATAGAAATGAATTTTTTTTATATTTAATTTAATTATTACATTTTCATAAAAAATTCATAATTTTTTTTTTATTAAAAAAAACGATATTTCACCAACCTAATATTCGAAACGAAAATTACTAATTTATTTTGTTTTATGGAAACAAAAACTAATGCAGATAGAAACGGTGAAAGTAAAATTAACTCGGGGTTAAAATGGTGTAAAAATGTCTATACTTCTTAACCGTATAGGTCAGTCGATTAAGGAAAATGTTAAAGGAATGAGAGACACCGGTTATTGAAGGTTGACCGAGATATAAAAAACGATAGTTAAAGCGCTTCGTTCTCGTGTATTTATTGCATATTCGTTAAACTGTCTAGATAACGTCGGTTCAATCGACTTTCTGTTAAGGGTAAAATGGTAAGCGGATACAATTCGTTAATACAACTATTCACCCCCTTTCATATACATTTGGAAGACACTGTCGGCTTGATTAACACGTAAACATTTCAATCGAGTTATCGAATATCGAGTGTTCGATGCGATATAAAGTCGAATTGAACGTTGGAGAAGACATAAAATTGAAATAAAACGAGAAATGTTAAATAATTACACTTTCATAATATGCAATAGAGTATATATATATATGAGGAATTTACATATCGATTAACAGGAGGATGAAATGTTTAAAATTTCATGTATCCGAAAATATTTCAGAAATATATGAAATATATGAATAAATTTTATAAATATGAAATATATGAATATACAATATATAAATATAATGTATTTTATAGGAATATAATATGGTTAGGAAACGACCTTTTAATTATATTGATAAATTAAGTTCAAAACATTGTTTTCGTTAATATATATAAACTTTCAGCTAATTTAAATTATTGATCCATAAAAATTTGTAATGTTTTTTGCAAAATGATTTATCCTAAATTATTATTACAGCAAAAAATATCGAAAATTATAATTTATGAAGTACAAAATTTTCAGCATTAAATATGATTACTCTTGTTGCTTTCAGAATATCGTATAAACGTCACAAATAATTTATTGATATCAAAATGGAGGATGACTTGTACGATTGTTCCCCAAGTAAAGTGAATTCTCAATGGTGTCGAATAATAACTTTGTAACTAGGTTTAATGCATCTCGCGTGTCTAATGTATCTGCAACTTCTAACTTCTGTTGCGGGAAGGTTGCACTTATAACTCGTGTAAACCGCCTCCTTTATTAAAGATTTATGTTTTGTGCTGTACTGAAATTTTTTTATACATTTTTACTGCCGAATCGAAAAATATCATTAGATGAAAGTTATGATGTGAAATATTTCAACGATTATAATATGTAAATATCGTATCTAAATATTCTGTCATTGACTAAACCTAAAGGAATACTAGATAGTATTTATATCACAGAAATTTTGAATATTATGCTACAACAAAATAACTTTTAAATCCTTGATTTTCTATTCAAAATTAATTTATGAATGAATATGATTGTACGATATATTGTTACATTTATAATAATGATAGAAAAGTTGGATGAAAAATAGAGGATTAAAATTTTTTTATGGCGTAGCTTTTTAAGAAAATTAATTTCAAATATTTATTAAGTATCTGTACCTAACTTGAAATTATTAACTTTTCGCAAGCATTATGTCCATGCAAACCTTTATGAAAGACAATTTTATACGTGAGGAAAAAATATTAAAAAGTTTTTTTCCCTAACAATTTTCTAAACTTGTACGATTATAAATTGAACTTAATATTCAATATTAAAGACACGAAGAAAAACTTTCAACTTGAACATCAATATAGAGAAATAAAAAAAATTTTAAATACATTCTTTTAATTTAAAAATTTAAATCTAATATATGCAAAATGATTCAAAAGCCAATCAATATAAATCAATAAACAGTAAAAACAAAATAATTAATTGAAAATTTTAATAATAAAGAAATCCTTGATCTATTTATTCTATTTTCTTTGATCTTATTTTTAGAGTAGATTAAGTTTTATATTGCAATTTTATGCAATTTATTTTTATATACATCCTTTACACTAAAATATATTATAAATATAAGATTAAATATTTATAAAAAAATATTGCATGAATATTACCTGTGAATAATATTAGAAACTGATAATTGAATATAATTCATATTCTAATTTATAAATTTTCATTCAAATTTTGAATTTAAAGTTTAAAATTATGCCAATATATTCTTTAGTTAAAATTACATCAAACACTAATTTAAAAAATTTAAAATAGAGGATAATTGAAAGTCTTTGCTACAGACATTCAAAGTGATAGCTATGAGTATGATGCGAGCTTGCAAACGACTATGAAGAGAGCAAACGCATTTCAGAGACAGTTTTGGACGTGACATGTGCCTACACTGTCCATCATACTCCTGGTTAATCTAGCTCCACTAAATGCAGGTAGATTCAGCAAACAGATAACCAAAACTTTCATGAGTAAACATCACTTACGAAAGCATAATAATAATACTATGTGATCAAACATCGATAAATAGAAAATATTATCGTATGATTTAGATCAGAATCCTGAAATATTGAGATAAATTCATTTTATTTATTATTATTTTAATTTTAATTATTTTCTTGTCTCAAAAATATAATTTGGAAATGAAAATATTTCGAAATTTCTATTCTTCTTTTCTAAATTTAACATTTCTTAAATAATTTGCAAAACTTTACGAATTTTATAAAGTGAATAATTTTTCAAAATCAACAAAAATGAAACACGATATTCCACGAGATTTCTATAGTTCTCAGATCTATATCAATATTTTTGTTTTATAAAAATCTAATTTGATTTTTAAAAAGAATAAAATTAATATAAAAGGTATTACTAGAAACGTGCCTCAACAATAATTTCTCGTATTTCCTTTAAAAGAGGAAAAATAAGAAGAGATATCAGGGAAATGAAATTCGATTGGATCAAGGAAGAAATATAAAAGAGATGGTAAAATTAATTAAGAATAAATGTAATTGTTTTTTGAACGATATTATATAAAATTCTATGGAAATTATTTACGTGAAATTATATCACTCCATCGTTGATACACACGATAAAAAGCTATTGCAATTCAGATGAAGTCTACGGTAAATATTTATCCTTTGCTAAGACTATAAAAGACAATGTTCTTTTTATCTCGACTCTGTTCAAAGATACATCCGCAACAAAAGAGACATCTTTAATGCTTGAAATACTTGTGCGTGAACAATGCAAAGATCTTCTTACCTGGCCACAGCTTCACTGTACACGAATCCAGCAGTTGCTCTCCGGACGACCTCGAAGCATAAATCAGAGCCATCCATACTGAAACAGAAACACGACATTAATGCATAATTTACAAGGTATACAACAATTTATGAGCGCATCGGTAGAAAAAAGCTCTGGTATTTTGCTACACTTCCAACGTGTGCATGTGTTTCGAAGGACTTGCATAATGAAAAATGATCTCTGAACTAAATGCATACATAGCATCACGTGTTGTTTTATTTTATTTATTTTTATTTCAAGAGATAAAAAAAATAAAATAAAAGATCTGCCATATGTAAAATCATCAATACGTAAAAATATGATATAATTTTTCTTTCACAAATTGAAATATATGCAATGAATTGAAATATGTAAATTGAAATATATGCACGTATCATATGATATTGTCATAATTAAAATTAAAATTAGAATTAATGATTTTCAATATTCTGAATAACTAAGATTGCGTAAGAATATCATATCAAGATAACACTAACAAATGTAAATTGAAAATTTACAATTCTCTCAATAATTATGAGCAATAATGACCTTTTGCAAATTTTGAATTGTTACGAAATATTAGCAATATGTACATAAATATCTAAATACATTCTGCCATTTCACGTTTCTGAAGATTATAAACTGTTTCATAATTATGATATTTATGGCATAAATATCTATATATAGTTGGAATTAGTTTCTGTGCATTGTGTATTCAGTTTCGAAAGCGAAGACAAAATATACAAGTATTGATTATACATAAAATAAACATGATTTAAATTAACAAACCACATTGATGATCAATAAATCGGCTGTGTTGTCTGAATTGATTATGTTAACAATCGTAACGAGGTTTCTTGCCACATTGTACCGTGTGTCCTAATTATTGTGGATTCATTCGAAGCTAATTAGGTCGATTCGTAATGATGTACAATTTTTACGAAAGAAGTATAGTATAGAACGAAATGGGAAACTGTAATTGTAAAATTTTGTATGGCACAAAGATGTTCATTTAATTATAAGAAATTTTGAAGTCATAATTTTTCATTTCAAATTAATCGCAATAATAAAATTTAATATTTTTATAAAATAATCACTAACAACATTTAGCTCCTGTATTTTTATTTAAAACGATTTATAGATATTAAATTATACAAACAAAATAGAAATTGCTATAATCCCTAAATACTAAACTTATATCTTCAATTATTTTTTTTTTTTTGAACTTTAAGCTTATATAAAAAAATATTAAGATTATTCTAATTATTCTAATATTTTTATTGTAAATTTTTATTGATAATAAAATGTAATTAATTAGATAATATTATCTTATCGATCGAAATCTGAAGAAACAACGTTTAAATATGTATATGTACAATAAATAGTGAAGACAATAAAAGACTGTAACACGTGAATTTACCATTTAAGAACTTTGCGTGCTTCTTGATATATGTATATTAGAACGCGTGGCTAATTCATACAACGTGTGACACTGCTTCACAGATACTAGACATCCAATTAGAACAACTGCTGACAGAAGCTTGTTTCTTTCCGCAGTGACGATAGAACGATCATATAGGATTATTTCCAGTGAAGTGAATAAGTATTTGAGTTTTATTTGTCACGATATTTTTTTATGTAATTTTAAATTTTATTTTATTTTATTTACTTAGGATATATATAATTCGTTAATAATAATCATTGAATCATCTTCCATTATCTATTACTAAAATTCATGTCTTTATCATTATCAAACTTCAAATTTGAATTATTATGATTATTAATAATATATCCATACTATCTAATGCTGGATTATGATTTCGTTATTTAAAATGATTTATCTGGTTCGTTGAATTCTTTTTTAAATTATTTTTTGAATGAAAAATTGAAACAAATAACAAGCAAATTTTTCATTTAGAAAAATAATAAATGGAAAGATATAAAAATCAAACGCGGTACTCGACGCAAAACAAAGTGTAACTATTTAAAACTAACTGCAAACGATTTAATCCATTAATACAACCATTCCATGGCATGATTTTACCATTCAATTTTAGAACACTTCGTTTTATATGTTTCATTTTAATATCAATATATTATTATGTTAAATATCACATGAATATGACAAATTTATCAATTTTTTTTTATTTATCTTTAATTATATAAAGAATTCAACTTCAAATAAAATAATGAAATAATGAAGCTTATCGAAATAATATTCAACTAAATTGCAATTGAAAATATTGATAAATTTGGAGAGATTATATTATTAATTAATTAATAGCGGCAGCTGACAGAAATGTAACTAACTGCAGACCGTGATATTGCATAAACGCAAATTATAACAATTATAATGCAACGAAAAAAGAAATTTCTAGTAATTCATATATCATGAAACATGAATTGTATCTTCAATAATTATATATTATTCAATCGCGAATTAATTTCAATAAAAAAAAGAGTGCATAAAAAAAAGAGAAAAGAATCTTTAATATATAATTTTGGCTTCAATTTATCAATCCAGTACGACACGATTAAATAATTTTATGATAAAAGGGAGAGACAGTGAAGATGAGTGTGATATAATATCTTTTATAAGGTATATTATATATTTCAGTACATAAGTTATTGTAGCTTGAATCCGTAGCTAAAATAAGCAAACTGCTAAGCGGTGGGTGTATCGGTTATACTCGTATATGTCAGGAACGTGTGCGTTACGTAAAATAAAATTTAAACTTTTATATTATGAAATAAAACAAAATTATATATGAATCCCACATTTCGAATATTTTAGTAATATTAATTTTGTAAATATTAACGCTGTACTACATTTTAATGCATTTTAATATTATATTAAATGCACAATCTCTCTCTCTCTCTCTCTCTCTCTCTCTCTCTCTCTCTCTCTCTCTTTACGGTTTAAAATAAAGTTTTTCTTGAAATTTTGATTCTTTATAAATTATTATTTTATAAACTTTATATTATTAATTTCATCAAGTTATATTTTTCAGCTTTTTAACTTTAAAATATTAAAACATGCCCTTTTATTATATCAAAAATATAAAATGGATATAAAATATAAAAATGAACTTAAAACAAATCTTTTTATCATGCTTTTCATTTGAAAAAATAATATTTTCTATTTAAAAAAATATGTATTCTAAAATTCGTTGAAAAAAATTTAATGAAACTGACGTAGTTGATGTATCAAGAACATATTCAAAAGATGATCTTTTAAAAAATTATAAACAAATTCTATTAAATTCAAAATCAAGACGTCTTTTTTAATTTCATTTTATTTTTCCTCTCGATACTTAAAACACTCTAAAACGTTACATAAAATTTCTTTGAAAATTTAAGATTAATTTTTGGAAATCTATTCTCATTTTTATTGATGAATTATTAAAATCGAACAGAACTCTGTGAATTGAATACAAAGTTTTGGTCTTCAAAGAAAGAAGAAGGAATAAATTAAAATAAATTAAAATGTAAATAATACTTACTATTCGAACACCATATAGAGCATACCCTCCGAGCTGTATGTTTCTAATAACTCTACTATATGGGGATGTTTTAACATGTGGCATATCGTGGCCTCTCGTTTCAAATCTGCAACAATCGTATTTTTGAAATTAGATTTTTTTTATATAAATTATGATAAAAAAATTACGATAAAATATTTGAATTAATGATATTACTTGAATGAAATACTACTTTTAAGATTTTAAGATTTTTAAAAAGTTAACGAAAATTGTACAACTATTTTAATGAAATTAAGAAGTCGATAAAAAATTATTTTACAATTAAAAAAATTATTATACAGAATACTTTTATAGCTTCTCGTGATTGAAATATAAAGATGATAAAAAAATATTGGAAAAATATTGGACAATAATCACGTTAGAAACCGGATCTTATTAAATTGATTTTTATCAGAACTATGACGTTCAAGAGGTCTCTTGAAATCATGTTCTAACTATGACGCATTTTTATAATATTATTAACCTTTAAAGCGATGCATCTCCTTTTTACCTATTATTAGACCTATGTATCTCTTAGATGAACGTATGTAAAAAAGATAATTTTTATTATTAGACACGTAACAAATATATACTGTAAGAAGTGCCACGCCTACGTAGATCTCTGACAATTATATTTTTTTATAAACAGATATTAAATTTTTCTTTTAAAAAATGAAAATAGACTCTTTAATCTAAACTCTAAATCTTTAACTATTTCACTTCATCTTATTTCTTTCTAAAAATATAAGAAAATGATATTTCGAAATAGCTATATAAAGGGAAACCCACCACTTTGAATGTTTTATATTTAACTTTCATGGTTAATAATATTAATGTCGAAAGAATAAACTTTAAATATTGTGAAGAATCCTAATTATACGATCAATAATATTGTCAATATTTCGATACGTATGAAACGTGAAAGATTATCTAATAGAGACATAAACTTGTTTTGATAACAAATTTGTAGACATATCATACAAAAAAACTTTCTGACAAGAATGAATATTCGTTTCATGATTTAATATATTTATATAACAATATGAAAAATAGATTAATCTTCTTTTACGTATTTATTATTTCAATCACGAAACTATTTACACTTTGTGCTCTTGCTTTCATTAATTTACGTAAATAAATTCCAGTAATTCTCTTAATTCCAGTAATCGTAAATTTCGATATTTCATATTAATTGAAACTACAAATATAATTTTTATAAAAATACAATTATAATACAAATATTTCTTGTCCACAAGCAGCTTAAATTTCGCAAAAGAAATTAATTTAAATATATAAATAAAACATTCGTGCATTACACACCCTTACGCAATGGAATCTTATTTTCTCATTGATCAGAAACCGGAAACTTGGCAGTAATGATCGCAGTAGGATTTACGGTTCATTTCTGAAATCCGCCGCACGTGTTCCACATTAAAATTCACATTTAGGAGAGACGAATGCAATTTCATTCGAATCGCACAATGGATTGTGCGGATTCATGGGCTTCGTATGGTGGTGCCGTAAAAGAGAATACGTAAACATGAAATCGAGCAGAGAGAATACGTTTGTTTCGAACAGCCGTGGCGGAAATTAATGGCGGAACAGAGAGGCGTATGCGCGAGATTCCCAATTCCCTCGAGGACTCACCGTTCGTGCTTAGACCGGGGCTGGATGTGAATTTTGCCACGTCCACGATTTTTACCGCGAATGTCTGTCCTGTCTGCCTGTGAATGCATTTCCTTACAACGCTGAATGGTCCCCTGAAAAAGAAAATAATGGGTTAAACACGTGTAAACTAAGAAAAAAAAAAGTTACAGGAATATTTCACCGAAAATTCCTCTTTTAGACTCGTTTTTCATTGTTTCAAACGATTATAAAAAACAATCCTTTTTCAATTTTAATGTGTGTTAATAAGCTTAAGCAGCTTATTGCAGTGGATTGCAGTTAAAGAAAATATAAATTTAATAAATTATCAATAATAGACATTGAAACAATGTTATGTTGATAGATTGTTGTAAAAGACTAGTGGGAAATGTGTTTCTATCGACAAAAATATTTAAGTCTTTAATTTTTCATCAAATTAGAGGTTTCTTTTTCTCGAGCCTATAACCTATAATTTACAACTTGTTAAGTCAATTATTAACTAGTGAATTATCGTGCAAAAATGTTCTGATAATGATACTTTGTAAAGAATAGTTTTAGAAAGTACTTCATTTTATATTCTAAGAACTCCACCGCGCCACCTATTCTCAAGAACTATTTTCATGGATGAATATAACTTACATATATCACTAACATATTCAAACAACTTTGAACTCGGTAAATTTTTGAACTTTATAGATCTTCCTTAAAGTAACTAAAAATTTGTGGAATTTATATCTTTTTAAATCTTTTCGTATTTAAACAATGAGCTTGAATTATGTTGCGATAATTAGAATTATCGGTATTTACAATCAGAATTTTTATATTTTATTACTACATAAATTTTACAATCTCGTTATATCTCTAAACAAATATTTCGCAATTTTTTTTTAATTCTGACCTCTTTTTGTAATATTCAAATAACTTTCCTTTACCCAAGATAAGGAAAATTAAAATAATTCTTTCTTTATAGAATGAGTAATTTCAATTTAACTAGCAAAAGTATTATCGATACTCTCCTAAAATATAAAAATGTAATTATTTTAATTAAAACAACAATAAAAACAAGTAAAAAATTCTGATTTACAATCCATAGATCGATAACTATTGCTTCAAACAATAATTATTATTCTAACTCTTATTCTAACTATAAAAAGGCTCTCTTGCAACACTTTTTACAACAGATAAGTTGAAAACCATTACTCTAAAGCAACAATTATATTTAATTTTAACTTATTATTAAAAATAACCAAATATATTCTCTAAAAAAAAAACATTTCATAATCTTCTTATCAATCTACAATCGATTGAGAAGCACTGCTTCATCACCCTATTAAGAAAATCTTATTGGTGGGGAGATATCTCTTTTTGAATCCCTTCAACTTCTCTAATAGCTCATTCATGGCATCAATGAACGATCATGAATGTTCCACTGTTCAGCCATATCACCCGAAGAAGTTAAAGCTACGATCCGCAAACATAATCGTAATCACAGCCATGGAACTTCATCTACGACCCATCCCTCGTTCCCATTATGCGAGCATAAACGCAATGACTGGATCAGCATTGACCGCGGCCAACTAAGGTGTATTCATGCCGATATCGGTTTGGCTAATTTGCCGTATGTTAACCACGCGCGCATTCATCGAATTCGCGAAAACCATAATGCACCAAACGATCTCTGCCCGTCGATCGAGCCGCCCACGCGTTATTGCGATTCGATCTGTCTCGAGCACGCCATCTCTACAAATACGATAAGTAATCGAGTTACGTAATCGATTCGTCCAAAATATGTGCATTTGCGAGAGAAATATCTGGGTCACCGATTTTGATTTGATTAAATTTAACGTGTCGTGTGCCGTTTACACATGTGTAATAAAAGAAATAAGGTTTTTTTTTTGTATGAAACAAGCTATGTAAATGTTTCTTCGTGGTTGAAAAAGTAAATTTCGCGCGCGTTAAATTATGAATACGAATTGCTAAAGATATTTTTATTCGGATTTCATATTTTTTTAATTAATTATTAATTTTAGGATCATTATATATAGCTTTCTTTCTTGCAGTTGAAATTAATCTTTTGAGATATATTGGAAGAACGTGTAAATGTAGTACGATTTAATTTAATTACAAATATATGTGGCATGATTAAAATTGTGTATTATTATTATTTTTTAAATAATAAAAAAATTTATTAAATAATTTTTATTTTACTTTTCAATAATTTATATCCCTATAATTTCTATTAAAAGTTATATATTTTTTAATAGAAGTTGCAATACGAAACATTCTTCATACCTTTATAGCTAAAAAATATACAAAGTTTCATTCTAGAAGATACATGTACATAATATATGTACAAAGTTATTACGAAGATTATATGTTCCAACTTATTTCGATCAATGAATCGTATATCATAATACTAACATTGAATATCCAAGCAAAAGTAACAAAAACTTCAAAATATTCTATTATCTAATTTTTATAAACAAAAATTACAGATTATAATTTACAAAAAATAAAAATCAATACATATTTACGATCATTTAATTAAAGCAAAACATTTGAAAACGGATATTAATTACGCAATTGATTTTACATGTGCACTTACTATGAAATGTTAAAATGTTTATGAAACAGCTATAAGAAACAAACGACCCGGAAAACCGAGAAAAGCAGTATTACTTTATGATAATGCCAGACCATATTCCATTACTATAATATAAAAATTGTTGCGTAAAGTGGAATATCCAACTTATAATCTAAACTATAAATATATAAATTAAACTGATTTTCATGCATTGATTAAGTTGAAGAAGATATATGCTCTCATTCGTATCAAGACAATTGTAAAAAATGTAATAAATGTTATAATGTAAAGGATATTAAAAAATAATAAAATTTTTTTAATAATTATTACTTTATGTAAACCATTGAATTTTAAGGAAACTATTTTTATTATATTTATTTTTGTTTCATTTCGTATCTTATAAATTATATCGAATCAGATGCAAATTTCATTTATTCTTCTCTTTTATAAGAAAAAAACTGTAATTTATTTATTATTTTATTCCTCACATGTATTTAGGTAGTCTATTTTAACTGTGAGATTCTGTATATGTATTTATCCGAGATGAAGACACAGTATAAACATACACAATATATGTATATCAATAGCTAATAATTCATAGTGCTCTGGAACACGTCTCTAGAGAAGCGATAAATAATAAATTGTTAAGGCGATCAGTGAGCTATATTATCCAGGCAGATCCTATAACCGACATAACAAGTATCATATTACTTCTCGCGATAAATTATAATATAGTTATATTTTCTCAGAAAATTTTTCAATCACAAACGATAATTAATAATAATAACGAACAAAGGAAACGTAATAAGTTAATTTTTATTGTTATGATTATTATTTAACTTTAGATAAAAAATGAAACTTTTAATGATGATTTCAGTCATAAAAAATTTCATTCTCATAAAAAATTAATATTATAAATAGTAAAAGAAAAGAATCGAAAATTCACGAAGTTCTATAAAAAAGAATACCTAAGTTCTATAAAAAAGAATTGTCAAAATATCTAATCTAAAAATATTTCTAAAGCATTCAAAGAATTGACAAGAATACATCTTCACATCATAATCAAGATCATAAATGATCAAGCAAAATAAATCGAATGAATCGAAATTTTCCATTTACAGAAGATCAAAATTCATCTCATTAAAATGGATTATAAAGTGTTGAGCAACAAGTATTCGCACTATCGTGAAAAAGCTCATACCTAGATACTCGAAGATTCGTGTCAAGAACTAAAAAGACGATAACTGAGCAAAACCTGACTTCACATATCTCGTGATACCATCAACAGGAACAATCTTTATATTCAAATGTATTCAAAACGAAAGTATGCATTATATTGAAATTCTAGAATTGTCTTCTTCTCATTCCCATAAATAATCTTAAATTCTAACGATGTATCATATTATATAAGTAGATAACAAATATATACAACGATACGAAATGAAAATCATCAAACGTGTATATTTTCATCAATGTTCGAAGATATAAATCTCGAAGAATTTTTTTCTCGTTTTCCCGTCATCTGATACTAAATGGATTACACAAATTGACATTTTCTAATTTTTGTTGACAAAAACTCGATAATTCGACAATTTTTAACCGCATAAAAAAGCAATACGAAGGTTTGTTCGCCCATGTCCCACTTTTTACAAGAAATTATCGACACTTCGTTGTTACCTAATGGCGATCGATTAATGTAAATCGGTAAATATTACCTTTTGAATTAACTTTCAAACATCATAATTTCTCTACGATATGAACAATTTTGTTGTCGAAGGTAAAATTATGCTTTTCGTACCTTGAAATTTATTATTTCGAACAGGTAATTTCCACAATATTTTTATCTCAAATAACACGTAATTTGAAAGTATAATTTAACATTATTGTCATAATTTTATGTACCTTAGAGATAAGGATATCTTACTTCGTAAAAATTGTAAACGTATGCCATTGATTATTTCATTATGAAAAAAAAAAAAAAATTAAAAAAAAAATACAATATAAATTACACGTATATATTTTCATTGTTCTCATAAAAAATTGCTATATTTACCAATTATTTTTTGCAGACTTGCTCATTCTAAAAAATATCCATTCTGAGAAATGAGTAAAATTAAAAAATCGTTTATAAGTTTTCACTTGAGATATATTTGTATAATATTAACGAACAAAAATTTTTAAATGGAGTTTGTATGAAAAAAAGATAAGAAATAAAAATATTTGTAAGATATTTTCAACCGACAATCGGCCAATCATAAAGTGAAACCTCTGGGATCGCAGTCAATTAGGTCAATGAGGGAAATCAAAGGAAACCGTTCTAAGCAAAAATATTACATGAGACTATAGGCCGATACTATATAGATTGATGGGAATGAACGCATCCATTTTTTTTTCTTTGCTTTAAGCTTGGAAGAATATAACACATTTTTATTTATTTTAAACCTTTATGTACAAACTAGGTTGTTAACAATCCAACATTAACTTCATTCTTTTTTTCTTATTTTTTCTTTTTAAATTTTCACATAGAAAATATACTTTTAAATATTAATATATGATATTTAAACATAACAACACAAATTACACGTACTAATTCCTTCTTGTTTTTTACTATTCATTAATGATAACTAAAAATGACTATAAATAATTAAAAGTTTCTAATGTAAATAATATAATAATAACATTGATAAATATTCCATTTTTGAAATCTAATTTTTCTAATTTATTAAGTTAAAATTTGTTAAAAGTCTAACAGCAAGAAAATTAAGCTTGAACATTTAATGTACCTAACAGAGTATAAAAGAAAAAAAGATAATGTATTTACATTTCGAAATTTTGTTTTTTAAAATAAAATGTATGCAAATATTATGAATTTTAAAAAATTTCGAAAAATTTCAATAATCACAACTTAATCAATTAATTATAAGTAAAAAAGAATTAAAAACATTATTGAACAATATGAAAAATATAACATCAATCGATTAGAACAGTTTATGAAGAAATTTATGAACGATTTTCTAGAACATGACCAACTATCGACTTGACGATGGAAGAAAAAACTAGGTTTTTTTTTATGAGACTTGCCACGAGAAATGAAGTTTAAGTGGTGATAATTAAAACGCCAATCAAAAGTTGATGCGCGAATTCATGAAATGATCTCGAATTTTTAAATTTCGCTCATTCTGTTGCATGTAACTGCCTGATTCAGCGGCTTCTTTGTTCTGGAAATATATAGACAGAGGTAATCGAAAAGAAGAAAACATCGAGAACGGCTTTAGAGTGGTCCATTAAAAGGTCTAATCAAAAGTTTGTTTACCTCGGAATTTATTAAACGTCAATTGTCCTATTGAGAGTTAAAGCATTGTATTGTACGAATGAACATCTCTCTTTTTATTTTTTCTACATTGGGAATATCGTGCTTATATAAATACTTCTTTTGGAATTTTGATTTCTTGATATAAAATAATTATTTATAATTACATTTTTTTTAATTTGAAAATTAATTTAATAATTTGTTCAACAAAGAGAGTAAATCATGAAAATTCAATTGAAAAAATTAATTATATCGTGAGAAATATAATTAATTTATCAAAATATAAAATTATCATTATTCAATGATGATAATAATTTTAATATTTCAAAAATAAGAATGAAAAAATTTTTAATAAGGGAAATATAATAATAATCGCTCATTAAAACTGAATTGTTAAGACAAATAGAAGTAATAAATTACTTAAGTAACAAGCAATAAAGGGAAAACAAAGAATTACTTATTATTTATAAAGATACAATTGATTTAATAAAATATTTCCCTTTTATAATAAAAACAATAGCATCATTGAAATCATTAATTTAAATAAAGCAAAAATTTTAGATCAATCGGACAATTGAGTTTACGTAGAAGACTGATTCATTCATTGTACTAATTTAAAAACTATTCTTCTTATATACAATGTTTTTATTTTCATATCCAATATAAAATTCACTAATCGATGATCAAATATTTAAAAAAAAATTTACGCAAGAACGGATAAAATTTTGTAGCACATATACGTAGGCATACAATATTTTCAGAGATACATGTAATATCCAGAGATACAAGTGAATTTCTCCGTGAAATTCAGAAACTAGATAATATCTCTCGCTACTCCCCGTTATATGACAAATTAATACTACGGGTTTATTTAGTAAACATCGAGTTCTAAAAGGAAGTTTTAACATAAAACTTCCGCAGAACTAAGTTATATTTCTGTTCACGATTTATTTAAAGTACAAGAAAGCTAATCTGAAAATTAAATATATGATTTATTTGATTATAAATTATCTGAAAAGATATTTAAAGGTATGGACACGTTCATAAGATGGACACGACTAAAATAAATAGATGCATTAATTGAGCAAAATTCATTTGTATAAAATAGAACGATATTTGAATGGTTAAAATTATTCATTTATTAGAACGGATATGACTTTTATTAGAGAGGAAATTACGAGATAAGAAGAATTAATTCTTCGAGTAATGTGCATGATAATATGTGTTTCCTAAATTATTTCTTGTATAATGTATGTACATAAATAAAATGTTTAAATTTGAAGAAAATATGGAACATTCATCGAAAATTTTAATTACAGTTACTGTGTGTTACATTTATTAACCTACGTACAATGATTAAAACATTATACATATTCATTACACTTTACAATTTAAAATAATGGAAATTAAAAATTATTAATCATAATTATTTTAAAATATTGTAGATAGGTACAAAAAATAATAAAGACGAATAAAAAAAAAGAATGATAAAATTAAAAAAATAAAAATTAATTTTCTTTCGTGTAAATTTAGATTTATTATTATTTACTAAAAAAATAATATATCTTTCACAATTATAATATATTTATATATGTAATAATTTAAATAACAATATTTTTTGTTTTTTTTCTATTTTTAATTGAAACAAAATATAATCTGATAAAAATAAATAAGATATTAAAAGTTGAAGCTAAAAATAAATATGAAAATTTATGCATAACAACCTAATACGTACGATTTATATATTCGCTGCATGCTTGATTAAGAAAAGAGAAAATTGAAATATTATTTGTTACAATAAAAAAGCATATTATAAATGATAAAAATTCACTGATTACGAAAATGTATATTATCATAGGAAATATCCTATAAGAACAATATTAAAGAAAAAAAATATTAAAGAAAAATATGATTCATTGAACAAACAAAGTTTCTAATAATCTTCATGAACAACCTACAAAACTTTCTATAAAATCATGTGTATTAAATATAACCCTAGGGACATTAATACAAAATGTTGTAATATAGGTATTCACTACTTCAACACGACTTAACGAATGAATACGATATTAGTCAAAGTTTGGTTTCGAGAACATTGAAATCCCAAAAGCTTTATCCATCTCATTATTTCACAGAGTAAACTTCGTCTCACAATTATAGAAGCTATTTTAATAGACGATTATAGCTTCTGTGATTTTATGTATAACAAAAAGAATGTAAAATATTAGAGGAATAATTTTATAAATGTACGAATAAAATTTTATAAAATAATAATATAAACTACTATTATTATAAAATTAAATTATACTTCGTTGATCAAATTATTTCAAGAAAAGAAATTTTAAATGAAATATTCGTCCTAAAAGTTATCTAATATTTAATCTCACTATCATTTTTAAATTAAATCTCAGACCACGATAATAATCTTAATGATAATTGAGATTTACAGAAAACAAAATACAATATATTTTTGAATATATATTTGAAATATATCTTTGCTTTTAATATATAATTTCTATTTAATATTTTATAAGACATTTTTACAAATTAGAGTTTTCAGAGTTTCGTAATGAGAATATTATCATTTTCAAAAGCTTCGTCATTCAAGAAAATTCCTAAAATCTTAAAATTTCTAAATTAAGATAATTTCTAAAATCTTTAATGACACAAAGTTATACTAGTGAAATAATAATTAATATAAAATATATTGTAATAGTTTCAGTCCCTAAATCTATCTCGTTTTTGTTATTGTTTTTTTATTAATAAAAAATTACTTCCCATCTATATATCATATTTTAAATATAATATAATTAAAAAAAAAATAAAAAATATGATATGATGAAAAGCAAAAATAAAAATGTATTATAAAATACGATGTCAAAGTCATATCATATCACCTAAATAATGATAATATTTAAAAAAATAAAAATTTTTATAAATAAAGATTACTTGCATTTCAATTTTATTTCTAATTATTCATTATTCATTATTTATAAGTTTATATTCGTTTCTTGTATTTCTTAATTTAAGTTAACATTCTAAGTTCACGCAATTTTTATTATAATGATTTTATAACTAACAATTCCTATCAAATTCTTAAATCTGTGATGAAATGAAATTAGTTATCATTATTTTTCCTTAATTCGATAAATCTCAAAATAATCTTTTCGATTCAAAATCCTTTGATAATTGTCAAATGAATTAGGTAATAGTTAGAAATATACAAATGGATTATGATCGATTCTATGCTTCGTTGCGAATATCGAAGGCTTGTTGCGAATATTAGCCTTGTTGTCCCAATGGACTCTGCTCGATTGCTTTATACGACTATTCTCAAAAGACTTATATTCCGAATGTTGGATAACTATCAAGAGGCTGTTTTCAAATACAGAACTATATTTCCAATAGGTAGCACGACTCGCTGATTCGTCTGATTTGTGTTCAAAGAACCGATAGAGATAAATTGAGTTCCTTTTGCTTTTTCTCTATTTGTAAATGTCCCGAAGAAGAGAAAACATTTCCTTGCTTTAGAATCCTAGTGAAATAGGAAATGTCTAGCAAATTTTTCACAAATTTAAAGTATCATTTAAATGATAATCTTGATTTGACGAAGCTGTGATGAAAATTTTTCAATGTATTAAATTATAAAGATATTTTTCTTTGTCTTTTAATTTTCTATTATTAGAAAAAAGGTTTGGTATCTGATTTATTCTATTTTGATATCTCAATTTACTTTCTACTCATTTATATTTTTTTTATTAACAGATTAACGATAATATTGTACATGTAATTAATAACAATAACGACAATGAGTCTTATTACTCAACTAGTGAAAATTTCAATGCTGGAGTTAAAAATAATTTTTAACATCAATTTTCAGTGAAATATAGAATGATAAATCCATGTCTTGACTTTGGACCATATATCACAAAAAATGAGCAGAGTTATTATATTTCACAGAAAATATTATCTTGCTTTCCTATTTGAAGGATATATCACTTGAAATTAGAAGAAAAATATGATTGCAACAGACGATGTACAATCTTATGTTCAAAAAAAGATAATAGCTCACTTGGAACGCCAGTTTTTCAAATGGATTGGCATATATATGCTCTTGTTACGGCCATAAAAATCTTCGTGGATTTTTTTAAATCTACTAAATTTTTCCCACCAATTTATTAAAAATATAATATGCATCAAATAGAAAAATTGAAAATATATACATAATGTAAAAATTATCGAAATTATTATATTTAAAATTAAAAATAAAAGCTATAACTTTGAATATGATTTAGAAGCATTCTACAGTTCAAATCGACTTGTTCAAGGCTTTTATTTTCGACATTTATCACAGTTGTCGAGCACCATGCGAATATAAAGTATTCAAAGCATGATTTTCATGCTGAATATTTCGATCAAAATTTTAAAAACTATTGTTAATGCCTATTATATCTTCGAATTATCTTATCAAAAAAATATGGTGAATATTGGATTTGATGAATATAAGAATGGACAAATATAGAGATTCAGCTGTATATGAAATATGATATTTATAAACTAAAATACACGAAATTACAAACCAATGAAACGTTCCAATATGATTCCAATATAATTGAACAAGATCCGAAGACGGAAACAGTGCTCGATGTTAAAGCTCATCGTTGAAGTAGTGCAGCATCGACAATGATATTCTAGCCCTATAGTTCGGTTGTTTCCGCATTATTGGACTCATAGAGATTACGCAGTAGCTGGCTATAATTGAGAAATAAAGAGGATGGAGAATTGCATTTAGCGAAGTATTAGAGAAGATATTAGAGAAACTTTGACGTAAAAAGCTTTTTCAATACAAGTTCGTAGAACTTTGTTGATACCACTTGACACATTTATTACTAATTGGATTTTGGTATTAGCTATGATCCAACAAAAAATAAAAAATCTATTTATCTATCTATCTATCTATACCTTAAATTGATTTATTGTTTATTGCAACACTTCAAAAACTAAACAAAAAAAATTAACTTAAAATTCTATTATCTTAAAAAATTCTCTAATTAAAAATTTATAAAAATAAAACTACTAGTTATATTTATAACATTTCGAACTAATATTAAGCAATATATTTAATGTAGAATTTAATACAGAAATGATTTCAAATATCTGGTTGGCAGTTTATAGCTATAGATGAAAATACGTGCCAACTTGGATCCAAGCATACGCAATGAATGTTAAACAATCGAAATACTATTTGAAGAAATCCTTTTCCAATCTATTAAATTAAATCTTGATGGAAATCATATTACTTTAAATCTAGAATTTAATTCTCTAGAGAGAAATCTACATTTGTATTAATATATGATTATAGAAAGATATAAAAGAGATTTAACTCGATACTGAAATATTAATCCTAAACTATTTATTTAGAGACATTATATTATACACAGATCTATTTCGTATCTTTTTAATTTTACCACTCTTCAAAAAATATCTCACAATATTTACTTACAAAATTCAATTGCTCGACTCAAAAAACAAAGTCCAAATGGAAATTTTTGCATATCATCTTATTTCGATTTTATTTCGATCCTCCAAAATTATCCCATGAATATCATCATCCTGTATATATGACATTATTTATCCGTTAAATATAATAGATAATGTAAAAATAAATCAATATAGAAATACCTTCTTTCATAAAATGCTAACATAAAATTACCTTTCAAAGAATACATCCATAAACAAGTTTTCTACATCTACTTATAATCACCTTCACATTAAACCAGATACACGTGTATATCTTTATAAAACCGGCAAATTTTTCGTCGATTTCGACAATTCAATGAACTTTAACGTCCAATATAGAAAGTTTAAAATTCGAAAGTTTATTTGGTACATCTGCATCTTGGAAACAATGAGGTGTCAGTTTGCATCCATAGCGATGCCAAGAAGATTTCAACGATTCAATCTTCACGCCACTTCTGAGTTGGAGAGGATCGAACTTTCTCACTTCAAATATACTCGACTACTACCAACCTCGCCTCGACCTAGCTCTAAAGTCTACACATCATCCTGTGCATATAGGACAAAAATACATTTTGCCCTTGATATACATTAAATAACTGACATATATTAAATAAAGCATTGTATCGTCGCATCGTCGTTAACACCTCCAGTCCATCGATATCTTTATCATTTTGTAATTATGTAAATTGTTGTCGGGCAAGTGTCAAATAATTAATAATTAATGTAAATTTTCGATTAAATGAATATTATTGTATTGATATTGTAATGATATTGTAATGATAGCGTAATGAAAGATAAAATTATTATTCCTATATTCCACATTAATGCTCAACTAATATATGATTTCAATAGTGAAATTTATTACAAATATGGACAAGAATTGATCGTGGATAATATTGATAACGTTGAAATATATGCTAATGAACGTAACGTGATAATGTAGCGAATAGTTAAATTGTATATCTATAATCCCTATGATTTAATAAATAGCTATAGAATACAGATATGAATTTAGGATATTCAAAATATAAAAAAATATCCTAGAATTAGTAATGAATATTGTAATAAATGATTAATGTGCTTTAAAATTTATTACAGATTAAATTAGATTTATGTATAAAATTTAAAAAAATTTTTAAACTATTACATCCTATTACTTATACTGTATCCTTTTGATTTGTTTAAATTTTTGCCCAAATAATTACATAATTTAATTTATATTTTTCATAAAAATATTAATGTTAAATAAAAAGTACAATTTTTAATCATTCAAAAATGCTGCACACGCATATCTTTGTAGTTATTTTTGAATTGTTGAGAATAGGAATGAATTCGACCGTGAAGCGAACGGAATACTGATACATTACAGAGTAGAAGAACGAATTAAAAAACCAATTCAAGCAAAAACAAAGCAATGCTGATAAAACCACGGAAAAAATTATTTATAGTACAATGAATCTTCAAAAAACACATTAAACATATTGATTACTCAACGAAATACCTGATGCAACATTTAATTATACGTATAAATTCTATACTAATATTTATTTTCAAGAATATTACGAGCATTTTTTTGCAACGTAACGAATATAATTTATTTTGTTTGTAGTTTATTTAAAAAAATTACACGAATTCGGCAAACATGTTTCAAAATAAAATCTGACCTGTTAATTTTTATTTCAGAGAATTTTAAGTTTACAAAATTCATTAATATAAATTTAATAATAATAAATATTCACCGATAGTATTTGCAGACAATTTATCTATTTTTGTGTACCTATATAATATATATTGATATATTCTGATAAATTTAACGATTTCAAAAGTGAATAATTGTATAACTTATATTCCATTATAAATTTCGAACATTAATATTTATCAAATTTTTTTATGTTTAATTTATTTTCAAAAACTATACTCAAAATTATATTCGTTTTAAAAACTTATCACATTTCTGTGATTAATGCTACAATGTTTATTTATCGTTTTATAAATGGATTCATTGTTATAATATATATATATACCACAATGATTTAACCTTCATCGATTAAACAATGGTTTCCTGGATCAATGAATTGTGGCTCGTAATTTCCAAACTATTACTAGATTAGATTTGTATCATTGTTTCTCTCTTTTTTTTAAATAATTTCATTGTAAAATTACGATAATTAAATTATAGCTTCGAATCACTATTGAATCTTTAATAAAACTATGAAACTATAAAATGCCAAAAGTATAGAAAGAGAGAATGCAAGAAATTATGAAAATATAAAAAAATATTATACAGCTTTGAACTGAAAGAATTTTTTCTATTTTAGATATAAAAATATACTTTATGTAATAAATGATAATGCATTCACATCTTGGCTCTAAAATGGGCCAATCATAACAGTCGGCCATCAACAGAAAATACGAACACCGATCGGTTGTTCACTATCCACCAGGCTAATATTTTAAAGTAAAAATATCCTCGTGAAATTGATATATAAGATCCACGAAGATTACTTTCCGCAAATCTATTATCTCTTTTAATATATGATATATCAAAAGAAAGAAAATCATTTTCAACGTTTCGCTTGTGGACAATCGTTTCGAATGCACAAAATATTTCATTAATAGTTCTCATTAATACATTGTTCTACGGAAAACTGGGACGGATATAAACTACTATAATTTCTATACCCGTTTAAATCACCCGTTTTGGACCAAAAAGAAAATAAAATCCAATTTCGTTTGAAATAAATTTATTAGAATAATAAACGATCTCTCGAAACAAACGATGCAATATATTTCGAAATGAAAACTTTTAATTAAAATAAAAAATTATATCGATATCTGTATCTATATCGACTTTTCCAATTGTATTAGATTGCTGCATAAATTTCATCTCGAAATAAATATAATAGATGTTACTAAATATAGATTGTATAGTTCAAAACAAAAATTTTCGATCGAAGCAAAAAGTTTTTCATGATTGAATGGTTTTGTCGATTTCAATCTTGTACCTGTCTGGTTTTTGCTCTTTCGAAATAGCTTTGCTAAATTCGTAAAGAAAAACGGTCTGAAAACCGCATTTCTGCATGTTGCGCTTTAAAAGAACTAGAACGTAGTTGCTTTAGAAGTATATTTATCAAACTGGCACAGAAAATAATAGATTGAAATTTTCTGAATAAAATACTTTTAAAATACTATTAAAACAAGATTTTGTAAAACGATATTAATTAATCTGATAAAAAATCTTTCTAAAGCTTCTAATTAGATTACTAAAAAAAGATATAAATGATGAAAAAGATTCATAGAAATTTTAGTAATTTAATAATAATTCAATTATTTTTATTTCATATAATTAATTATTTTTATTTATTGAAAAAATTTGTAACTACTAAAATTAATATAAAAAATAATCTAATCTTTCAAAAACATTATTTAAAAAATATAATCGATAATCGATAATCGAAAAAGAAATATAATTGCAAAAATTTGTAACTCGATTGAATTATTTTTAATTTATACACGATTATTATTTTTATCACTATACAAAAAATGTTCATTGTAAAATAAAATGATATAATAATACCACGATTACAAAAAGTTAAACTTCATAAAAATTAAAAAATTTATATATATAGTAAATAATAAGATATCATGTTATTATAGAAATGGATTTTTTTTTATAAATCATGTTAATAAAACATGTGCCCAATACAATGTTATCTTCTCATACCTAAATGCTATTCCTCAATGGAGAATGTCATCAATGGAGCTAGAATGATGAACAAGTTTCGTTCTAAACTATTCTTAGGATATCGAAGTTTATACAGTCATTCATGGGCTAATGACCATGGCGGATAATAGAGAACCACACAATCAATATCCTGTTCAAAGATGATAAGGGCAAAGGGTAAATAAACTAATTCTTCTTAAACTCTTTGTAAGACTATATACTTTAAAACTTATGTTTAGGAAATGAAAGTAAACCATCTTTATATTCATCAATTACTACTGAAATTATTTATTCACGTTAAAATATAAATTTTAAAAAAATCGATCGACAGAAAATCCTTTAGAAATCATATTCGAAAAATTTATGAAATTGAATTATTATTCTGTATCGTTAGCCATATATATTTATTTGAAAATATGAATCCAAAAGAAGATTGACAGAAATGATATTAACGTGAGACCATTTGGGAAATCTCAATCAAGTCTGTTATAATCTTCGAGCATCGATTCCGAGAATATCAAAGTCGAATGTGGTCGATATTTTAATAGAACTATATTGGATTTTACGATATGTCAACAGGAAGGGTATGAGTGGTTAAAAGAGAAATACTTGACGTATTTGACGAGAAAAAATTCCTGATAAATCGCTTGTGATTTTTGTACAAAACTATAAATGTACTGATACTAAAATTCTAAATAATTTTTCCTGTCTTATTTATTATATAATAACTTTTATAATAATACTTTAGTAATAATGAATAATAATGAATATTAAAAACTAATAAATGAAAAAATTTGGAATTTTTTTCATTGTAATGAGTAATATGAACGCCGATGAAATTCTATTCCATTTTAATGAAACTTATTAAAGGAAATTCGAGATTTATTAAAGTAATCTTGTAATGAAAAATAATAAAACTGAATTTTATTACTTAATATATATATAATATATTTAATTATAATATATATTATATTATAATTATGTATAATTTACATAATGCTAAATAAATTTAATTTTGTCGCCATTTTATTATGTAAGAAATGATTTATGATTTTATTTCTCTTATTATTATTACATTAAATTTTGCTTTACCTCTTTCTACTCTATTATTGTTTATCTACTGTATTATTGTTTAGAAATAAAATCATACGATATTGCTTTCATATTTAATTATATATCGAATAAAAATATATATGTGTGTGTGCAATTATTGGTAAACTTTATTATTTAAAATTCGAAGGACAAAATATTACATCAGAAACATTCCACGAATTTTCAGCTATTAGCGACTCTGTATCGTTCCATTTAAAACGTAACGATTCATTAGGATCGATGGCACCTTTCCTATGAAATAGAATCCAACTTCATATCATCGGTAACAATTGGCATCATGCCAAAGAGAAGATATAAGAAACAAATGGCGCATCTATTGCTTCGGTAATAACTAAGTTATAACGTTTATAAAAGCGAAGAGCAAAAACAATAAACAGATTTCTTATAAAATTACATTTAATCCATAATTAATTTTGCATAACGTTTTGTATACATTTTTCACAGAACACTGCAATCATATTTTATATAAAAATATATATATTCTATGAAAACAAGAAAAAAATATCATGTAATATAAATAAATCGCTCAGAAATCAAACCTATTATCCATTTTCTAAAAAATTTTTAATTTTATGATCAAGATTTAATGTTTAAGTTTTCAGAAAACAATTAACCTCGATAAAGTTAACTAATGGCACCTATGTAGCTTAAGTAAAGTATTCTTACATTTTATCGAGCGAAAAACTAGTCCATTATGATTTAACTTTTTTTATTCATCAGCTTCAATTTTTTTTAATAAAGTATAAATATGATGTATTTTTTTTGCCTATAGATTTTAGAAAAAAAAACCTAGAATAATGTTTATCCTATAATCTATATTGTCTTATTTTAAATTGAAACGAATAAAAAAAATATAATAAATTTTTACCTTTAAAACTATTTTTTGAGAGAGAGATAGTTTATATGATAATAACACTTTTCATTACATAAAATAGAAAAGCTAAAATTGATAATATTTTCATATTAAGTTCTATAATCTTTTTATTCCATTTTAGATGTAATTATAAAACTTATAAAGAGTACCTATTCGAATAATCCTAATTGAGAGAAATTTTAGAGCAAAATTTTCTCTTTGAGGAAGAAACTACTTGATACAAATAATCTTTTGGAAGGAAAATCCATTAAAAGGACTTTATATTTATAGAGCACTCGAAAATACGTTCTATGATAAATGCATATATGTAAAGTACTTCATATCTAAAAAATATTCTAATGCAATCTATCTATTATCATATTATCACAAAAATATAATAATGTAATATTCTCTCATTACACATTACTAAAAACACATAAAATGCACTTATATTCTTTTACTTTTCAAAATAAAAATACGAAAATTTTTCATTACATTTTCACTATTTTATTACACCTTAAAATAGAAATTAAACAATTTCTAAATATCAATCACTTCAAGAACTCTATACATACATCTCATATCGATTCGATTTCGATCTTTTCCGAATATTCTTGAGATTTTGCAGTATCTTATTACTTTGAACTTGATCGTATGAGTTTAATATTTGCACGGTCAACAAATCCATCGAAGAAAAACACACGTGACATCTAAGTGATCATCGAGACGGGGAAATCGATGTGATAAGCTTTCTTTATTATCTACAACAGGTCCACACCAGCGACCGACTGGTTCGCAATTAAGTTCAAGGGCGAATTCCATCATCAAGAATTTACTCTAACTTTTCAGAAAACATGTGCACACAGCCGCTGTATACACGACCCTCCACGGCAGTGAGTTACGAGGGGGATGAAAAGTAGGGCGAGCCATCGTAAAAGAAGTGGCGGCCAAGTTGCATTTCACCTGCTATCTGCCAGCGTTAAGGCTCGCTACTGCAATTTCGTGTATTTATTGGAAACTCCTCTCCTTTATTCAGTCGCTCGATCGAATCGAGGGAAACGTATGTGCCGCAACGCTTTTTTCATCCTCTCACGTTCCGAATTTCCATTTCTTCTCGTCGATGTGATCACTCGATAGATTGGATTTTTTAATTAGTATTTAAATTTATGGATAGTGAGATCTACGAAAGAAAGAATGAAACAATAACAGGGGATAGAAAGGATTGGTTAGGGTTTTTTAAGGTGTGAAGTAGCACGTTCGTCACAGAATTTCGCGCGAATAGAAACTCTTGAAGTATTTTATCGAATGAGAGTGAATTTACCATTGATCATATTATCTATAAACATGAAATGACGTAGAATAGACTGTAATAATTTGTTATATCGTATTTGAAATATAATATAAAGTTTCAGGGCGATCTAGATTTTCAAGTATTTTATTATCGAGCTCGTTTCATGCATTACTATTTTTATTGCATTTGATCGAGGTTTTCGTGATTTCGAAAATTTAAATAAAAAGTTGAACATAAAATAAAATATTGATTTAAATTGATATTAAATAACTAAAGGATTTTATTCTAAAATCGTGTTCTTCTATTTTTTTCGTATATATTTTAATTTTTTTTCAATTTTACGGATGACAAATAAAAATTTTATATTTTTTTATTTAATATTTTATTCTTAACAAAGAATATTTAAGAATATTTGAAACATACAATCTCTTTTTTTTAAAATACTAATTTTTTTTTTGAAATAAAAATATAAAAAATCATAAAAATTCTTCTTAAATAAAGTTAATCTTTAGCTACATCTCTGTTTACATATTAAAAAAAAAATCATACGATGTTTTGCTTATTGTTTATATAGTTACATAACTTAATAAACAAATAAACAAAAATCATTTTTTAAATTATCGCGTTTAACAATATTCAAATATAAAAAATAGAGATTATACATTATACAAAATAAAATACAAAGACAAACTATTCCATGAATTTTGAACTTTTACTTTTGTAGTATATATAAAGTCTATACATACATAACTTTAATATAAAGTACTAAAAAAGCAATAAAAAAAAGTTTGTATTTTAAGAGAATGAAAAAATTAAAAAAAATTTAAAAAGTTATTTTTTCATGATTTTATTTTGTAGAAATTTCGTAATTTTGTATGACTTATTGAGTTTAAAATAATGTTTCATGATCAAACTTTTTATTTTATATATATTTTTCTAAATGAAGGCTATAAAGCATGTTAATGATGTCACGTTTATGTAATAGTTTTATCATTATTATTGATATCTTTATCAATATTTTTTGTGTAGAAATAATAGATAATATCTCGTCATTAGTTAGTTTCTATTTGTAAACTTTTAAAAATAGATAAATATTTTTATTTTATATCATTTTATGTAATTTAAAATTAATTTCGTGACAATATATTATCTAAGTCAGTTAGATATCCTAAAATATATTTAAATATAAATAATCATATGAATAATCAATTATTATAATTACGTGAAAATGACATAAAATAAATATAATAATACCGTTTTATATTTTGCATATGATTATAAGTAAAAAAGAAATTTATATTTGTATTAAAAGGATGGATTACATTGCTAAACAACCTATGAAAACTTGAAATAAAACTTGCATGGATTGCACGTAGAGCAGTTTTCTTATTCAACACGCATCTTTTTCTTGCTTTTGCATTGTTACTTACCCATTCGCCCCTAGTCAACAAATATACGTCATCGTTCGTACACGCGGTGCATGCTTACGCGCGCGCAACCAACCCCGGATTCAATACGTGCACGCATAACCTAAGCTATACTCACGCTACGCATATCAAATAGCCACGCATACAAGCATTCACGTATCGTTTAACTGTCAAAGTACTATATTCCTCTCACCGTTGTACAGTATCTTACATCCCTTTCACCCCTCCTTTCAAGCTGATTCGCATTTTGACACTTGCCCCCCTCCCTTTCATTCAGTATGACTCACACTCGTATAACGCAGCTGTCTTATTCTTTCTCACGGATTCGTTACTCACTTGCCGATAATCTCGCAGAGCTCGTAAACCTCGTCGAAGAGAACCTCGTCGTCCGCCATAATAGCGACGAGGAGGTCGAAGAAGTCGACCGAACGAGGATGATATACGCGCCAAAAGGCGCGTCAAAGCTATGCGAATTCGTAATAATTCGTAAGGTGTGCAGATATACGTCTTTCTCCTCTCGTAGCCTAAGCCGACGGAGCTGTTGTGTTTCGTGTCGTGCCGTGTGGAATACGCGGCGGCGTGAACGTAGCCGCGTATCGTGGATTCACGGCCGCCTTCGTTCTCCCACCCTCTTCACTCCTATCTCTCTCTTCCACCGACAGCAACGTATTCGTTTTCCTCTACGCGCACGTTACGCACATACACACATATATATGTACACAACCATGGATAATACACCCGTATAGCACGCCCGATTATCGTTGCACTGGCACTCCGATCAGTACACGCGAGTCTGCAACCGTATAGCTGAGTTATATTATTAAACCGTATGTAATATTTTTCACGATGGCAAGGGTGCCCAAGACACAATCGACACCGCCTTTAAGCCTTACTTTACTATCGCCGGCAAAGACAGTATACACAACTAACGACAATACGTAATACAGACGATTACACGGTCGTATCCTGACTCAAGCACGAAGAAAACCGGATCTGGCCGAATCGGTTGCTTCTACGGAGCAGTCGGTCGTACAATTAACAAGACCGATCAGTGAGAAGCGGCCAGACAGACACTGATGTCACTACACACACTTTCCTCGTCTGTCAAAGGCTGGAGCAGTAGTTTCACTCGCTCCGAAGCAAGACTGGTTGCATAAAACGCGGCGAGCGACTGCGCCAACTGACTATCTCCCCTCTAATTCCTCCAATTCTGCTCCATATGGCGGGGCGGGCGTGGCGCCGCTTCGCGTGCAACTTTTAGTGCTTTAAAACATTCTGTCTTTTACTTGTTCTCTCAACAATATTTGCAAATCGTATGAGAACGCAACTATGGAACATACCTACAATGATATTATAATATTCGATGATATTCAAATTCTACACGTAAGAGACGGAATACGTTCATGATAGCTCCTATGATAAATAATACAAGTTATCAACGGAGCAATATATATTGAACTTATAATGAAATCTAAATACCAATAATAGAATTTACATAAAATATATAATTATAAGATACGGAAAAATAAATTTATATAAACTATACGAATAATCAAAATCTATTAAGAACAGACGTGATAAATGAGACTTCGTCATACACAATCTGAAATATCGACTTCGAAAAAAACCAGACATAACTAAATAACAAATTAGGTAAAAGAATAATTTTTATTTAGATATGCTTCGTTCCTCACTATAAAATACCGATTTCAAATCGATAAAACAGTGTTTATAATGACTATAATTTATAAAAAGAAACGATATGAAAGATATATAAAAAAAAATGTATAAAACAAAAAGAAATATATTTATGTCATATAAAAAATCTTAAAAATCCTCAAAATTCGGAAAAAATCTTCATGCAAGAAAAAGTAATAAAGCTATAAAGACAACTTACTATAAAAAAATGAATCTAATAACAATTGCTTATAATAATAAATATACCAAGCCATTCTAATTTAAAAAAAAATATTGCTATTAGAATTCAATTACTATACATACAAAAATATTTTTCATTAATATTAGGTTTTGCAAAACATTCAATCATTGATCGCTTTACAAACCAAATAACAAAAGAAGTTTTAAGAAAAATTTATGCGAAAAACTTTATCCTACAAAAATCTAAATAGTAGATTCAAAATTGATTAGCAGTGCCATCTTTCGAATACATCTTCTTAAAAGCAGGACAAAATAAAATAAGAATCGCACTGCAGTGCCATCTGTTGAACGATTTTAAATAAATCTTTTTAAAAGCAGGATAAAGTAAAGTAGGAAACGAACTGCAGCGCCATCTATTAACTAATTCCAAACGAATATCTTTAACACCCAATAAGTGGCAGTTATCTTCAACCGGTAAGTTAATCTTCTTTTGAAAAGATGTAGCGAGTTCTCGACAGATGACGACGTACATCAATTCTTATATTATCTCTATCTCCTCTCCATTATTCGTGTTCCTTGTCTATATTCAGTTACAACTACATCCTACAGATGGCACTGATCTTCAAATTTTCTTCAAAAGATTACTCTTTCAAAAAATTTTTTAAAGATTCGTGAAATCCACCTATCGAAAAGTTTCAAATCACGGGAAAATATAAATATCTTTTTTATTCCATTCCTACTGAATTTATATTAACTTAGGAAATGAATAAAACGAAGGATTAACAAAACTATAAAGTAAAAATAAAAATTAGTGTACCACGCGACTAGATTTTTGTTCAAGATAAAACAAACGATAATTATATCCTAATAAATACTTTACACGTAATATTTCTTTCCAAAAGAAAAATATAGTTTCTTTTTTCGTTTATCACGACAAATTGCAGAAGACAGAATACAAAAATATTCTGCCATAGATTAAATTTAATTGATCTATGCACATATCTAATCGGTGATTTGTATCTTATGTTTCAAAGTACTTCGAAAAAATAATGACCATAACTGCAATTTACTGAGGCCAAAATAGAAATTGCATTATTTATATTACCGAAAAAGAAAAATAAAAGATTCTCGTATGTTCCACAGTTTCAAAAAGAAATTTCATGCAACGTGCTATTCGTCAATAACCTACTAGGAAAATTTGCTACATGTATCAAACGAATCTAACAGACATCACAATTAATGTCTATATATATACTCTGATTTAAATGTTACTATTTATCTAAATATACGAATAAATTTCTCACCAATATTTCTTAACATCAGATTTGCAAAACAAATTCAATCATTGATCGTTTTGCAAAACGAACAACGAAAGAAATCTTAAGGAAAATCTATGCGACCTATGCTAAACTTGAAAGTAAAAATTAAATGAGACACAGAAACAATACTTTCTACATGTATCAATATTTTGTACAATCATTGTCATGAAAATATAAAATATTGATAATTATAAAGTTCGAAGACAAACAAAAATAAAACATCTTCCATTACTACTGTTACACTACATGATATTACTACACATATACACAAATTCTATTATTACTATTATATTATATTACGTATATTATATATACGTATTATATTATAATACGTAATAACATTTCCATTATTATTTATTACAAATAAATTCTATTCCAAGCACTATTTCTACAACAGCAATTCTAAAAACCATTTGTTTATATTTAAAATTTTTTATTATTCACATACTAACAATTTTATGAATTTTTGAATGTAATTTAACTTAAAAATATCCTAATCGTAAATGTAACTAATCTAACACGATCCTTAAGAAATCTATGATTCTTCGTAAATGTCTACCTATTTTTACCATTAATTAAATCCCATCCTTGTTACTACAATTCTATACAAGTTCTATAAAAGTTCAATGTACAACGATGCGAAGATTTATTTAAAAAGTTTACCTACAAAAGAATCTCAATAAAATGAGAAGAAAGAAAAAGATGAATTATAATTTAAAAATCTAACTATTCTTTGTTTGTTTCCCACTAGTCTCTAGAAACAAATAAGATTAGCATTAGTAAAAATTGTGTAAAACATACTTACTTTCGAATTGCTGATATTTTCTAAAAATACATGATCGATACTATCCGAGAATTAATATCTGAAACAAACTTATTTAGAAAATTAGTATAACATTTAAAAAAAAGAGAGGAAGAATAACTATAAAATAATATGATATGGAATAATAGAAAAAAGTAAGTTTTATAATGAACATTCACGATTATTGATTCTAAAAAATTTTAGCGAAACGGATTTAAATTTTATATTTTTAAGGATTTTGTAAAACACACAGCGATAAAGTCAAACATACATATTATTATAGCAATATTTTCTGAAAAAAATGTGATAAAGGCTGCTGAAGAAGAACTGAAAAAGAAAAAAAAATATCTTCCATTCGATATAAACCCGAGCAACAAACCGCGAGTGGAATATTCATTTTCGCAACACTAATAAATATTTTTTTTTTTTGTAAAATAAAAAATTTTCTAAAATCAATCGCGATGAGTGCTTTCTATTTGCGACATTAATTAATTTAAAATAAAAAAAATGAAAAATTCCCGGAAATAATCAATTATTAACGTAACATTATCACATGCACTCAAATTTAAATAACGCATAACGATATTAAAAATCGAAATCTGGCGAAAAATCCTCTTCTTAATGATTGCTGTTGTACAATCACCCTTGTTAGCTTTTTTAGCTTTTTTAAGGTGATTCAGGAACGTGAATGTTACCACGATTTCAGTGGAAAAAATTTGGGCATTTCATATTCGCAACACTACTTGAGCAAACGCGATTATCTGTAACGCAACGCTAATTTTTAAAACGAAATCAATAAAAATTATTATTTCTGTACGATTAGAAAACAACCGTATCAATTAAAAATAAAACATTCAACGATGAATTTTGATATTGCTTTATGAGAAACTTAATAATTTATAAGAAAGAAACCACGATATTTTATAATTACAACGCTAATGCAAACGAGATTTTGATTCTAACGCAACTCTAATAAAAAATCGCGATGCCCTTGATGACTGGATTTGATGGGTCGGCATGCAATCGACCAGACGACACAACATTTACTACATATTACTAAAACGAGCACAGAGACAAAGTAGTAACAATGACTTCCCATTCTTTGGACCCAAACAAGATCCAAAAAATGAGAAACCATTCGTTGCAGCCCTCTTCGTGACAGTTTGTCGGGCCTCTTCGGTCTTCCTCCTTCGGGCGCAATGCCCGCTGAAACTTAAATCTAGGCTCGAGATTCACTAATCGTAAATAAAAAAAAAAAAGAAAAAAAAAAGTCTAAATCGCGGAAACTGAACGCACATGGACGACTAACGATCGCAGTGACCGTTGTCCGTACATGTGCAGAATCTCGAGCGCAACGTTCGTTTCGAAACCAAATCGCGACCGCGACCGCGGAATTCGAAAAATCGAAAGCAAAGCCAGAAACGAGTGATCATTTGATGATCACTCGTCTCAGCCTTACACTCGATCTCTCAAATTTAATTTCCTGAAACAGGTTGTCACGCGAAAACGCGCCTACCCGACCAGAGACTGTGACAACCTGCCCGGCCCTACCTACTTATAATTAACATTCGCACCAGAAAGTATGCTACCTATCCTACCTAGCCCTATATTTAAAAAAATGGCAAAACAGGCATACCAACACATTCATTCCACGATTCTCACGCATAATGCTCGGGCGCAAAAGCCTACACTAGGGAAAGCGTCCCGGGACACCTCCGACACCCGAGCTTGGCACACTACTTTCACACTCTAACTTTACGTACCTTTTCCTGAAATCGACTGACGATGGCTAGCGACCATTGCGTGGAACGTCATAAAAACGTATGTGTATTTCATAATTTTATTTATGAATATTTATTAATAAAAAAATATGCTTTTAAGGCCAGTAAATTACAAAAATGATGAATAAAATTCGATACCACTGTTATAATTTGAAAATAAGAATTATAGTATTGTTGGAAATCGAGATTAATCGATTATTTTACACATCTCGAATTACTCTGTGAAACGACGCAATTCCACAGCCTAACCATGCACGCACAATGTGGAAAATACATCGCGCACGATACACTAACGCATCGTCAGTCGCTGAAAAATTATTATAAACTTAACAACTACAATCGTCATATCCATCGCCTTTCTCTCACCCAAGTAGCGCCTGAGCACGTGAGTGAGATCCTGACAATGGATACGGAAGGGGTTAAATCTGAAAATCCTGAGCTAAAAAGAATATTAGTGTGTCTAACGAGCTAATATTGTAATTCAGGATCTGTTCATTTTATTTTAAACTTTACTAAATTTACTTTACGAATTTGAGAATTATTAATTTTAAAAAAAACATATACAAATGATAAGTAAAAAATTTGACAATTATTAATAAATTTATACATGATAGTCAATAATAAAAAATAATTGATTTTAAATGGAAATATAGATAAAATGAAAATAACCTCAAGCGATCTCTTCATCAAAGCATGTTTTCGAAAAACATATAAAACTAACGTTTAAAATTTCTTGCTCTGATTCAGAAATCTACTTGTCGCGAAGCATCTTCTTGCACGCATTTCAAACATTTTTTTACGGAGAAAATAATTTTACATTTAAAATCATAAGTTTGTGACAAAAAATCAAATAATTAAATATTACAATAAAATCAAAGATAAAATTAAAAATTATTCGTTATCATATTGATAAAATGAATTATCAATAATATCGAAATAGTATTGTAACGAAGTCGGAGGATATCGGACTTCTTCACCAAAAGATTGAAATTGTTTTACTATCTCATTTATGGGAACATTAATTTATATATATATATTATTCATATGATTATTTAACTTTCATTTTATAAATAATTATGACGAAAATCATTTTCAAACTAATTTATATCATTCGTATCAATATTACATTAATATATTACTTCATGTAGAATTAACCATTGATATCTTGGTAAAAACGCGACGTGCAAGAAGATCTATCCTATTCTAATAAATAAAATACAAGAAAAAGAATCGTTACTACTCACGGGTGGTAAATACCCGCGGTCACTGTGCTCGTGCAAATATCTACGTATACAACCAGTCACCTGTGTCGATTCGGACCTTTCATCCTACGACATGATCGAGTGACCAGAGGAACATAAATGCATGCGACTCACCAATAGATGCGAAGAATCTACCATGGCTTACAGGATGTCCAGTAGTCATCGAGTGTGAGTAAGTAAAAACTGTAAGAAACCATGGAATACCATTGAAATACAATACTGATTGATTGAAAAAGATGAAATAAATAAAAAATATATAAAAATAATTACCTCTTCGCGTGATGGATGACCGCCTTATTCTCTTGAGCACTGACTCTATCTTATACCGAAAACGAATATTATTTTAAAAAAAGGAAAATAAAACAAATAAAAAACTATTAACGCGTTCGTTTAATTTACAATCGGCGAACAAGCACTGACTCTAATTTCGCGATTATCATAAGTAAATTTAATTAGAACTATTGTGTTTTAAAATATTAAGAAAACTATTACGAAGCAAACACTGAATCTATCAACCGCATTGCACGCGGTCATAAAAATTCTCTGGAAATAAAGTTGTATCAATAATGAAAGCTCTATAGAAAAAGAAGTAAATTGATCTCTTTAGATTTTCCTTCTTTTTCTTATCAAACATTTGTTTCAGAAAATATTACCCTCTTTAAGTCTAGTTATTAATTTTTCACAATAAAAAAATTTCTTATATGTATAAAAAGATTGTACATATATTTTTAAATTACTGTACAAACATAAGTATTGATATTTTGTCGTGAATGTTCATTATAAAACTATAAATATACGTTGAAATAATATAGTATAAATCACATAAATATGATCGAATAAAAATAGAATAAATACATACAGTACAAAAGCGAAAAATCAAACTTCTCTTTGAAAAAATATTAATGTCCATATTGGAATTCTTCCCGTCTTTGAAGTTGAACTATTAATCTGAAAATAACTTGTACAAAAGAAAATAATAATTTTCAAATTAACGTATAAAATGTTTAAAATTAACCGACCTCGTGAAAATAAAATAATAATCAATCATAAATTCCATTTTAGAAACTCGTAATACCAGTTAAATGAAATTGTAATCAATGAAATTGTGTCAAATAAATCATGCTAAAGAAAAGAGAAAAAAATACTACCGAAAAATTGCCAATTATAATAATGAATCCGTATTGATTGAATACTGATATACGAACGATAAATAATATATAATTATGGAAGAAAATATGCGCCTATTACATAACAAATAGATCGCATACTATAAAAAGGAAATTTTCTAGTCACCACGAATATCGACAGTAACGCTTTGTGTCTCTATTTCGATTATCGAATTATGAATTAGGGAAAGGGGCGTTCGACAAATCGAAAAATGTCGAAAAATGTCGAAAAATGTCGAAACGTGTCGGAACAAGGGGTGGGTGTCACATGAACGCGACTCCCAATTTCTTGGAAGAGATATGTTATGAAAAAAATGTCATCAATCTCGAGCATAACAACAAACGAAAAGGAAAGAAAAATACGTAAATATTACAATGAAACGCATTTAGGAACGCAATACATATTTAATCAATACACTATTGTGATTTATTTCGACAAAATAAAATTGATTTTCACTTCAATAAAAATAGATAAAAAGTATATATTATAGAAATTTATTCTAAAATCTTTGTTCGTAAAGAAACAAAACATTATCAGAAAAACCACAAAAATTACTAGAAATTTATCGTGACATGTACGTATTATAAATTATTTTTCAAAGTTATCTCGACAATCAAACAACAATTTTAACGAACGAAAATCAAAACTATAAAACAAATGTATGAAAAAAATATATTAAGATGAAGCAACAAGTGAATATCGGCTGAACAAAACAAGAACTACCAATAGCACGAATAACTTCAACAATGGAATACATGATCGACGAAAAAAACACAAAACACTAATTAATTTCTTCGTTACAATAATAAATGGATTAGAAAATAAACAAAACTGATAGTAATTTTCAAATTTGAGAAGAAAATATTAAGAGAATTACTTACTGCTTAGTTATTTACTTACTTAGTTGAATTAGCGAGACCGGTTGCGATCGCACGTCCTATCATGATGATTTTCCACAGGAAACTGACGCCATCTGTTATAACTCAAATTGGCGTTTTCTGATTGGCTGATTATTCTAAGCCAATTCGATAATCGAAATCGCGTGAAAAATTAAAGTATTTTACATTATATTTTTATTATTCTAATTAAAAATATATTAATTTATTTGTATATTACTAATTTTTAATATTTTTAACATTTATTGTTCTATATATCTGATTTTTATATTTATGATTCTTTTATTAATTCAATTATGTATTGATTTATTTATCGATTATCGATTCAGCGATTATTTATTTATTTGTCTAGTTATGTATATATATACATTTATTCATTTATTATCATCTAAGCTTTTTTCGCTTTAAATTACAAAATTTATTTTGATACGGAATACGCTTACAATGAACTTACTTAATTAATATAATTAACCTGATTAATATAATTTATTAATTATTCTATTAATACCTACAATCCAGTCTATCCAATTAATTAAAATAATCAAAAGAAATTATGCAGAATTTAGACTGGACTGCAGGTGTGCGTAGTTCTTGGCTTGCCATCGTTTTCCGAAGCACTATTATTGATAACATAGATATTTCAAAAAATTTCTAATAAAATACTGTAATGTAATTTTGCATAATTTTGAAAAAAAGAAGAATTTTTAGAAAACGATGCCAATTACCAGGTCTCACCCAACGAGGAGGTGACTACGCATCGAGACCCACCTAAAACTAAAAAAAAAAATATATTACAATGAATTTAAAATTAATAATTAAGTTAAAAAAACATAACTAGACAAATAAATGAGAAATAAATTTATGACAAAAGGATATATAAAATATAAAAAATAAGTCTTATAAAAATAATTTAAAATATAAATTATATATTTATATACATATAAATTACAAGGATCTTTACATTGTTCTTTACAAAAGTTTTTTACATTCTTCGCAATTCTTCTCGCAATTAATCTCACGTCATCCAACGATGAGGCTTAAATCTAACTTAATCTAGATCTTAATACTAAGTCTTAAATCTACGATTTATATGTCCTCCTGGCATCATCCATATCAAAGATACGCTCCTATTTAAAACGAAATAAAAAAAAAAAGAATTGTTAGATATTCAATCGAAATACAAATGCCTTCAATCATTGCAAAAAAGAAGGAAAAAAAGAACAGAAAAACAAGCGCAAGGAGAAATGTAAAAATCCAAAAAAGAAAAATGAAAGAAAAATTAAGAAGAAATTAAAAAATTTGAATCATAGGCTTTATCACAACTTATGTCAATGGATTTACGAGAATCACCAGACAGATATTTATTGATCTAGTAGAAGAACGACTTACATTTTGACGACACAAAAACAAAAAATAAATCCACAACCATCAGAGTCGATTTACAAGAACGACATTCGATCACAAGACCTTATTCTTATCCAATGCCAAAAAATCATAAGAGCCTAGCCATAAAAAGAAGAAGAAATCGAAAGAAGAATAAGAACAATTTGATTTTATTCGAGAAGAAAAGAAACAAAGATATATTGAAAATACTTTAATTTATCCTATGTTAGGAGTGTATCTTCATATGGAATATGCTCACAATAAATACATAATTTAAATATCTATCTTATATTCTATTTAAAATTAAAATTTAAATCTAACTTTAAGCTAAAACATATATATCTCCGTCATGTCCCGTGAGTTTGAAAAATGAAGTAAATCTAAAAAAAAATCTGAAATATATATAAAAAAAAATCAATTAAATGAAATATAAATGAATTCTGAAAATCTGAAATCTGAAAAAAAAATAAAAATTGAATTATGATATTTCACATAGAAATTTCGAATATTTATACAAGTAGTTTAAAAATAAACAATTAAAAAATAAAAAATACTAGATATATAGACAAAGTTAATTAAATTTTAGCATAGAAAAAAATTTAATTTTAATTTTGACAACGAATAATTATTGTAATTCAAAGAAATGCACTGAATTCATATTAATATATCATAGTAAAAATATTAAATAAATTAATATTTTTACTATAATCATAATGATTTTAAATAATATTACAAAAATTAAAAAAATTTATACGAATAAATTTTTTAGCAATATTTTTATAAACAAATGCTTCAATACTTACTTAGGGACGCTGAAAAAAATAGCCAAAAGAGGCTATAAAGTAATTTCGTGATCCAAAAAAGGGACCACACTTTTGCAGTTTTTGTAACTGCATTTTATGATCCATAAATAGGACCATTTCCACATTTTATTAGTGGAAGAATTATGGGCATTTTATATACGCAACGCTATTTTCAAAAACGCGAAAATTTTTTAACGCAACACTATTTTTAAAAACACGATCATTTTTTAACGCAACACTACTTTCAAAAACGCGATCATTTTTTAACGCAACGCTACTAATTTTAAAAATAAATTTAATATAAACAATATTAATAAGAATACAAATAAATTGGAAACTATACTATACTAATATATTATACTATAATTAAACAAAAAAAATTAAAACAAAAAAACATACAAATTTTTAATATTAATTTAAAAAAAAAATTACAAAATTAATTTATATCAAGATTATCAAAAAAAATCGCGATATATTTTAAAACGCAACACTAAAGCAAACGCGATTATTATTTATTCGCAACACTAATGCAAACCGTAATTTATTTATCGCAACACTAATTCAAAAATCGCGATTGCCCATTTGTCCATGATGATTGTACGTTGGGCCGGAATGCACATCGGCCAAATAAATACAACTACTACAACACAACACAACTACTACTACTACTACTACTACTACTGCTACTATTACTGGACTCTAAACGAGCATAGTGACAAAATAGTAACAATGACTTCCCATTCTTTGGACCCAAACAAGATCCAAAAAATGAGAAACCATTCGTTGCAGCCCTCTTCGTGACAGTTTGTCGGGCCTCTTCGGTCTTCCTCCTTCGGGCGCAATGCCCGCTGAAACTTAAATCTAGGCTCGAGATTCACTAATCGTAAATAAAAAAAAAAAAGAAAAAAGTCTAAATCGCGGAAACTGAATGCACATGGACGACTAACGATCGCAGTGACCATTGTCCGTACATGTGCAGAATCTCGAGCGCAACGTTCGTTTCGAAACCAAATCGCGACCGCGACCGCGGAATTCGAAAAATCGAAAGCAAAGCCAGAAAAGAGTGATCATTTGATGATCACTCGTCTCAGCCTTACACTCGATTTCTCAAATTTAATTTCCTGAAACAGGTTGTCACGCGAAAACGCGCCTACCCGACCAGAGACTGTGACAACCTGCCCGGCCCTACCTACTTATAATTAACATTCGCACCAGAAAGTATGCTACCTATCCTACCTAGCCCTATATTTAAAAAAATGGCAAAACAGGCACACCAACACATTCATTCCACGATTCTCACGCATAATGCTCGGGCGCAAAAGCCTACACTAGGGAAAGCGTCCCGGGACACCTCCGACACCCGAGCTTGGCACACTACTTTCACACTCTAACTTTACGTACCTTTTCCTGAAATCAACTGACGATAGCTAGCGACCATTGCGTAAATCGCGATAAAAATATTTTAATTGTACTTGTAATTCTATTTATGATTGAAAGAATACGTGTAACTTAAAAAAAAGATGATATTACTGGATTAAGTAATACAAAATTTGATAAACAATATAATTATAATTTGCAATTAATTTCATAGATATATATAATATAATTTCATAGAAGATGTAATAACAAATGCGATAGTTTGAATTTTTATGAAAATTAGTAATAATGAATGAAATAATAATCATAACCGACGCAATTCCACAGCCTAACCACACACACATAATGTGGAAAATACGTCGTGCACGATCACTAACTCATCGTCAGTCGCTGAAAAATTTGTATAAACTTATCAACTAATCGTCATACCCATCGCCTTTCTCTCACTCAAGTAGCACCTGAGCACGTGAGTGAGATCCTGGCAATGGATACGGAAAGGGTTAAACCTGAAAATCCTGAGCTAAAAAAAGATATATTAGTATAATATTTTGTATCTAACGGGCTAATACTCTTTAATTCATTTGAATTATTTCAAACTTTATTTTTCTAATTTAATGAAATATTAATTTTAATATTTACTAGGCAATTTTTGATTTTTAATTTTAATTACTAGGCAAAATTTGAAAAAGAAATTTATTAATGAAAATAACCTCAGACGATTTCTTCATCAAAACATATTTAAAATGAAAGCAATATTCAAAACGTGTTGCTTTGATTCCAAAATCTATCTGTCGCGAATTGTCTTTTTGCACATATAATTTAATATATTTTCGTAAACAAGAGAAAATAAAATAAATAATAATTATATTTTATTTTAAAATTGAAAATTTTGATTTGAAATTTACTAAAAATTTATTATTACGTGAATGAAATAAAAAATAAAAACATTTTGTTTTCAATATTATTGTTTTTAATATTCAAAAACGCGATGTGCAAGAAGACCTAGCCTAAATTGATAAATAAAACATACAAAATGTTACTACTCACGAGTATAATAAAATACCCGTGGTCACTATGCTCGTGCAAAAATCTACGTATACAACTAGTCACTCGTGTCGATTTGGACCTTTCGTCCTACGACATGATTGAGTGGACCAGAGGAATTAAAAAGCATGCGACTCACCATTAGATGCGAAGAATTTCTATGGCACACTGGGAAGTCATCATCGTGTAGAAGGATGTAGCACATCTAATAAAAAACGAAATATAATTTAAAATATAATTGAGATAATTTAAAAAAATTAAAATAAAAAAAAGGAAATTTTATTAGATTAATGTAATAGTAATAAAAATTGAAATGTTAATGAATATTAATAATGATAAAAATTAAAAATTAAAAATGATTCTATATTGTAATAAAGAGTAAGAAATTTTTTATTTTAAATAAAATAAGATATTTACCTCTTCGCGTGATGGATGACCGCCTTATTTTCTTGAAAGAAGCACTGGCTCTAATTTCGCGTTATCCATTAAAGGATTTAAAAAAACTATTTCGAAGCAAACACTGATTCTAATTTCGCGTTATCCATTAAAGGATTTAAAAAAACTATTTCGAAGCAAACACTGATTCTAATTTCGCGTTATCCATTAAAGGATTTAAAAAAACTTTTACGAAACAAAGCACTGATTCTACTGATCGCATTGCGCGCGATCACAAAAATAACACTATCATTAGAGGGGTAGATTAGAAAAAGAAGTAAAATATTTCTTTAATATTTTTCCTTCTTTTTTTTTATGAAGCATTTGTTTAAGAAAATATTGCTATATAAAATATTATTTGTTATAATTATATCTAATATTTTAAAATATTTATGAATTTTATAAATTTAAACTATTAATTTAGAAAAATTACATTGTTATAAAAGTTATAATTGTTCGTTGTCAAAATTTAGATTATAAATTTATTAAGATATATTGCTATAAATATGCTATAAATATTCGAAATTATTTGTAAAATAATCAAAATACTATAATTAAATTAAATATAATACAATGTAATATATAACAAAATATATATATATAATTGAATTAAAAAAAATCTGAAACATACAAAAAAGAAATTAATGTAGTTCTTAGCTTACCATCAGTTTCCAAAAACTAATGTAAAATCTTTATAATATAAAGCTACTAACATAATATTTCAAATATAATTTTAATAATATAATCTTTCTAATATATTTATAATCAAATAATATAAAAAGGAAACCGATGCCAATTACCAGGTCTCACCAACTAGGAGGTGACTACGTCGAGACCCAGATATTATTAAAATTTATTTATTTATACTATATTATTATAAAATTAAAAAATAAATATAAAAAAATAAATAAGTAAATAAATAAAAGAATATGCGAATAGAATATAAATAAATAACTGAAAGAGTAAATGAAAGAGTAATGAAAAAATAAATTGAAAAATAAATATTTAAAAAAAATAATATGTAAACGAATAAATAATTAAAGCAATAAATAAAAAAAGCAATAAATAAAAAATAAATTGAAATAATTAAAAAATAAAATGAAAAAATAATATATTATATATAATAGCAATATTATAAATATTAATATAAAAATAAATTTTATAATATTAAAAATTATTTGTTATGTTAACAAATTTAATTAAAATGTTATAATATCGATCTACTCCTCAATTAAGTTCGATAAGAAATGATCGTCCCGTCGCGACCTGTCTTGTATTTATAGGACGCGAAAATTTACGGAATTATACGTACTTTGCCGATCGTTTCAAAATCAAGTTTTCGAATATAGCGATTAATAATTTCTCAATTATTAAATTATTATTGTTAATTTATGCATCTAACAATTTATTATAACTTATTACGATGCTAAATGTAATAATTTATATATATATATGTCATTTTTCGAAATTATCCCGACGATAAAACGATAATTTTTATAAATAAAAATCAAATTCGTAAAAGAAATTTATAAAAACCTATATTAAGAAGCAACAAGTGAATTCGAATTCGAATCTCGATTCAACGAAGCACGAAATGGCGGTAATCTTGACGAAAACGATTAACGGAAAAAACACGAAAAAATTCGAAATATTAATTAATTTCAACATTATTAGTAATAAATAAATTAATAACTAAACGAAAATAATAATAATTTATAAATTTTATAACGAAATATGAACAAAATCACTTATTGCGCAGTAGAATTATCGAAATCAACGACGATCACATATACGCGTTATAAATCATTTTTCGAAATTATTCCGACGATCAAACGACAATTTTTATAAATAAAAGTTAAATTCGTAAAAGAAATTTATTAAAAAATCTATATTAGGATGAACGAACAAATGAATTCGAATCGACGAACCACGAAATGCCGGCAATCTTGACGAAAACGATTAACGGAAAAACACGAAAAACTCGAAATATTAATTAATTTCAACATTATTAGTAATAAATAAATTAATAACTAAACGAAAATAATAATAATTTATAAATTTTATAACGAAATATGAACAAAATCACTTATTGCGCAGTAAAATTATCGAAATCGACGAAGGTCACATATACGCGTTATAAATCATTTTTTGAAATTATTCCGACGATCAAACGACAATTTTTATAAAAAAAAATTAAATTCGTAAAAGAAATTTATAAAAAAAAACCTATATTAGGATGAACGAACAAGTGAATTCGAATCTCGATTCAACGAAGCACGAAATGGCGGTTATCTCGACGAAAACGATTAACACGGAAAAAACACGAAAAACTCGAAATATTAATTAATTTCAACATTATTAGTAATAAATAAATTAATAACTAAACGAAAATAATAATAATTTATAAATTTTATAACGAAATATGAACAAAATCACTTATTGCGCAGTAGAATTATCGAAATCAACGAAGGTCACATATACGTGTTATAAATCATTTTTCGAAATTATTCCGACGATCAAACGACAATTTTTATAAATAAAAATTAAATTCATAAAAGAAATTTACAAAAATCTATATTAAGATGAAGCAACAAGTGAATTCGAATCTCGATTCAACGAAGCACGAAATGGCGGTTATCTCGACGAAAACGATTAACGGAAAAAACACGAAAAAACACGAAAAAACTCGAAATATTAATTAATTTCAACATTATTAATAATAAATAATTAATAATTAAACGAAAATAATAATAATTTATAAATTTTGTAATAAAATATGAAAAAAATCACTTACTGCGCAGTAGAATCCTCGAAGCCAGCGACGATCACACATCCACTCACTATGACTTTCCGCACTAGACTGACATTCGCGCGCCAAAATTCTATTAGATGCCCTCTGATTGGCTGACATTGTAATTATTTCGATAATCGAAATCGATAATCGAGGAAAATTATGTATTGCATAATATATTTTACTTATTTAAATTAACAATTAAAAATAGATTATTAATTTAATTTAATATTAATAAATTTTAATTTATTAACTATACATTTTACTTTTATATTTATATATTTTCTTATTAATTCATTTATTTATTGATTTATTTATCGATTTTCGATTTATCGATTATCGATATATTTATCTATAATTATTTATTTATGCATTTTTTTTACACAAAATTATTTATTTATTTTATTTTTATATATTTATTTATATATTTGTCTAATAAATTTTTCATAAATAAATTTTTTGTCCATTTATTCCTATCCATTTAAATATATATATATATTTACTTATTTTATTTATTTTTTTATCTCATTTATTCACATATTTTTCCATTTATTTAATTATTTAAACATTAATTCATTTATTCATTTAATAATTTATTTTTAGACTTTTTTGTATTATTCACAATCTCTATTTGTATCAAATTATATATTCACATATATTATATATTTATATATTTATTATTTACTATATGCATGAATCAATTTATTTATTTATTTACTTTTTCATTTGTTTAATTATTTATATATTTTTATAATAAACTCACTTATAATGAAAAATATTTATAGACTTCTGATTTTGTTTACTTATATACAGATTTACATTACTTATTCAATTACTTATTCATCCATTTGTCTAATGATTTATATTCCACATATTTTTGTTTTATCCATTTATGCATGCAATAAATAATTTATTAATCTCTTTATTTATTTAGTTTCTTATTATTTATCTATATATTTCACTTCTTTATACATTCCTATGTTTAGTAATTTACATGTAGACATATTACTACATTACTATTGATATATTAATTATAAAAAATATTATGCAATTCTTATATTTATATTATATTTATACATTTATATATATTAATATAATAAATAACTAAATAAATTAAGGTATAAACAAATAATTTGATGCATGTATAAATTAATTAAACAAAAATATGTAAAAATAAATGAATACACACATGAATGAAAAAAAATGAAATGCATCAGTAAATAACTAAATAAAAATACCATAATTAAATAATAATGTAAATAATGTAAATTGATGCATAAAGAAAAAAATAAAACAAAGAAAACTCACCAAATATGAATGAAAATACATACAAATAAATAAACAAAGAAAAAAATTAATAAATAATTTGATGCATGCATAAATGATTAAGTAAGAAATGTGTAAAAATAAATTATTGGTCAAATAAAAGAATAAATAATAAAATACACAAAGAAATAAAGAAATAATTTGATACATTTACAAATTAATTAAATAAAAATATGAATTTGTTTTAATTTTTCTTTATGCATCAGTTTACATTGTTTACATTATTAAGTAAAAATGTGTAAAAATAAACTATTGGTCAAATAAAATAATAAATAATAAAATACACAAAGAAATAAAGAAATAATTTGAAACATTTACAAATTAATTAAATAAAAATATGAATTTGTTTTAATTTTTTTCTTTATGCATCAGTTTACATTGTTTACATTATTAAGTAAAAAATGTGTAAAAATAAATTATTGGTCAAATAAAAGAATAAATAATCAAATAAACAAAGAAATAAAGAAATAATTTGATACATTCACAAATTAATTAAATAAAAATATGAATTTGTTTTAATTTTTTTCTTTATGCATCAGTTTACATTGTTTACATCATTACTTAATTATAGTAATTTTATTTGATTATTTGATACATACATAAATGATTAAATAAGAAATGTGTAAAAATAAATTATTGGTCAAATAAAAGAATAAATAATCAAATAAACAAAGAAATAAAGAAATAATTTGATACATTCACAAATTAATTAAATAAAAACATGAATTTGTTTTAATTTTTTTCTTTATGCATCAGTTTACATTGTTTACATTATTAAGTAAAAAATGTGTAAAAATAAACTATTGGTCAAATAAAATAATAAATAATAAAATACACAAAGAAATAAAGAAATAATTTGAAACATTTACAAATTAATTAAATAAAAATATGAATTTGTTTTAATTTTTTTCTTTATGCATCAGTTTACATTGTTTACATCATTACTTAATTATAGTAATTTTATTTGATTATTTGATACATGCATAAATGATTAAGTAAGAAATGTGTAAAAATAAATTATTGGTCAAATAAAAGAATAAATAATCAAATAAACAAAGAAATAAAGAAATAATTTGATACATTCACAAATTAATTAAATAAAAATATGAATTTGTTTTAATTTTTTTCTTTATGCATCAGTTTACATTGTTTACATTATTAAGTAAAAAATGTGTAAAAATAAACTATTGGTCAAATAAAAGAATAAATAATAAAATACACAAAGAAATAAAGAAATAATTTGATACATTCACAAATTAATTAAATAAAAATATGAATGAAAAAAACAATGAAAAAAATGAATAAAAAATTTGATGCATGCATAGATGATTAAATGTGAAAAAAAATTATAAAATAAATAGAATAAATATTAAAATAAAATTAAAAATTAAAAATTTAAAAAAAATACATATTGTTATTTAATTAATTTGTGGATGAATCAAATTATTTCTTTATTTTTTTGTGTATTTTATTATTTATTCTTTTATTTGACCAATAATTTATTTTTACACATTTCTTATTTAATCATTTATGTATGTATCAAATAATCAAATAAAATTACTATAATTAAGTAATGATGTAAACTGAAAATTAAGTAATAATGTAAACTGATGCATAAAGAAAAAAATTAAAACAAATTCATATTTTTATTTTTATTTAGTAAATTCATATTTTTATTTAATTAATTTGTAAATGTATCAAATTATTTCTTTATTTTTTTGTGTATTTTATTATTTATTCTTTTATTTGACCAATAATTTATTTTTACACATTTTTTACTTAATAATGTAAACAATGTAAACTGATGCATAAAGAAAAAAATTAAAACAAATTCATATTTTTATTTAATTAATTTGTAAATGTTTCAAATTATTTCTTTATTTCTTTGTGTATTTTATTATTTATTCTTTTATTTGACCAATAGTTTATTTTTACACATTTTTTACTTAATAATGTAAACAATGTAAACTGATGCATAAAGAAAAAAATTAAAACAAATTCATGTTTTTATTTAATTAATTTGTGAATGTATCAAATTATTTCTTTATTTCTTTGTTTATTTGATTATTTATTCTTTTATTTGACCAATAATTTATTTTTACACATTTCTTACTTAATCATTTATGCATGTATCAAATAATCAAATAAAATTACTATAATTAAGTAATGATGTAAACAATGTAAACTGATGCATAAAGAAAAAAATTAAAACAAATTCATATTTTTATTTAATTAATTTGTAAATGTTTCAAATTATTTCTTTATTTCTTTGTGTATTTTATTATTTATTATTTTATTTGACCAATAGTTTATTTTTACACATTTTTTACTTAATAATGTAAACAATGTAAACTGATGCATAAAGAAAAAAATTAAAACAAATTCATGTTTTTATTTAATTAATTTGTGAATGTATCAAATTATTTCTTTATTTCTTTGCTTATTTGATTATTTATTCTTTTATTTGACCAATAATTTATTTTTACACATTTCTTACTTAATCATTTATGCATGTATCAAATAATCAAATAAAATTACTATAATTAAGTAATGATGTAAACAATGTAAACTGATGCATAAAGAAAAAAATTAAAACAAATTCATATTTTTATTTAATTAATTTGTGAATGTATCAAATTATTTCTTTATTTCTTTGTTTATTTGATTATTTATTCTTTTATTTGACCAATAATTTATTTTTACACATTTTTTACTTAATAATGTAAACAATGTAAACTGATGCATAAAGAAAAAAATTAAAACAAATTCATATTTTTATTTAATTAATTTGTAAATGTTTCAAATTATTTCTTTATTTCTTTGTGTATTTTATTATTTATTATTTTATTTGACCAATAGTTTATTTTTACACATTTTTTACTTAATAATGTAAACAATGTAAACTGATGCATAAAGAAAAAAATTAAAACAAATTCATATTTTTATTTAATTAATTTGTAAATGTATCAAATTATTTCTTTATTTCTTTGTGTATTTTATTATTTATTCTTTTATTTGACCAATAATTTATTTTTACACATTTCTTACTTAATCATTTATGCATGCATCAAATTATTTATTAATTTTTTTCTTTGTTTATTTATTTGTATGTATTTTCATTCATATTTGGTGAGTTTTCTTTGTTTTATTTTTTTCTTTATGCATCAATTTACATTATTTACATTATTATTTAATTATGGTATTTTTATTTAGTTATTTACTGATGCATTTCATTTTTTTTCATTCATGTGTGTATTCATTTATTTTTACATATTTTTGTTTAATTAATTTATACATGCATCAAATTATTTGTTTATACCTTAATTTATTTAGTTATTTATTATATTAATATATATAAATGTATAAATATAATATAAATATAAGAATTGCATAATATTTTTTATAATTAATATATCAATAGTAATGTAGTAATATGTCTACATGTAAATTACTAAACATAGGAATGTATAAAGAAGTGAAATATATAGATAAATAATAAGAAACTAAATAAATAAAGAGATTAATAAATTATTTATTGCATGCATAAATGGATAAAACGAAAATATGTGGAATATAAATCATTAGACAAATGGATGAATAAGTAATTGAATAAATAATGTAAATCTGTATATAAGTAAACAAAATCAGAAGTCTATAAATATTTTTCATTATAAGTGAGTTTATTATAAAAATATATAAATAATTAAACAAATGAAAAAGTAAATAAATAAATAAATTGATTCATGCATATAGTAAATAATAAATATATAAATATATAATATATGTGAATATATAATTTGATACAAATAGAGATTGTGAATAATACAAAAAAGTCTAAAAATAAATTATTAAATGAATAAATGAATTAATGTTTAAATAATTAAATAAATGGAAAAATATGTGAATAAATGAGATAAAAATAAATAAAACAAGTAAATATATATATATATTTAAATGGATAGGAATAAATGGACAAAAAATTTATTTATGAAAAATTTATTAGACAAATATATAAATAAATATATAAAAATAAAATAAATAAATAATTTTGTGTAAAAAAAATGCATAAATAAATAATTATAGATAAATATATCGATAATCGATAAATCGAAAATCGATAAATAAATCAATAAATAAATGAATTAATAAGAAAATATATAAATATAAAAGTAAAATGTATAGTTAATAAATTAAAATTTATTAATATTAAATTAAATTAATAATCTATTTTTAATTGTTAATTTAAATAAGTAAAATATATTATGCAATACATAATTTTCCTCGATTATCGATTTCGATTATCGAAATAATTACAATGTCAGCCAATCAGAGGGCATCTAATAGAATTTTGGCGCGCGAATGTCAGTCTAGTGCGGAAAGTCATAGTGAGTGGATGTGTGATCGTCGCTGGCTTCGAGGATTCTACTGCGCAGTAAGTGATTTTTTTCATATTTTATTACAAAATTTATAAATTATTATTATTTTCGTTTAATTATTAATTATTTATTATTAATAATGTTGAAATTAATTAATATTTCGAGTTTTTTCGTGTTTTTTCGTGTTTTTTCCGTTAATCGTTTTCGTCGAGATAACCGCCATTTCGTGCTTCGTTGAATCGAGATTCGAATTCACTTGTTGCTTCATCTTAATATAGATTTTTTTGTAAATTTCTTTTATGAATTTAATTTTTATTTATAAAAATTGTCGTTTGATTGTCGGAATAATTTCGAAAAATGATTTATAACACGTATATGTGACCTTCGTTGATTTCGATAATTCTACTGCGCAATAAGTGATTTTGTTCATATTTCGTTATAAAATTTATAAATTATTATTATTTTCGTTTAGTTATTAATTTATTTATTACTAATAATGTTGAAATTAATTAATATTTCGAGTTTTTTCGTGTTTTTTCCGTGTTAATCGTTTTCGTCGAGATAACCGCCATTTCGTGCTTCGTTGAATCGAGATTCGAATTCACTTGTTCGTTCATCCTAATATAGGTTTTTTTTTATAAATTTCTTTTACGAATTTAATTTTTTTTTATAAAAATTGTCGTTTGATCGTCGGAATAATTTCAAAAAATGATTTATAACGCGTATATGTGACCTTCGTCGATTTCGATAATTTTACTGCGCAATAAGTGATTTTGTTCATATTTCGTTATAAAATTTATAAATTATTATTATTTTCGTTTAGTTATTAATTTATTTATTACTAATAATGTTGAAATTAATTAATATTTCGAGTTTTTTCGTGTTTTTTCCGTTAATCGTTTTCGTCAAGATTGCCGGCATTTCGTGGTTCGTCGATTCGAATTCATTTGTTCGTTCATCCTAATATAGATTTTTTTTAATAAATTTCTTTTACGAATTTAACTTTTATTTATAAAAATTGTCGTTTGATCGTCGGAATAATTTCGAAAAATGATTTATAACGCGTATATGTGATCGTCGTTGATTTCGATAATTCTACTGCGCAATAAGTGATTTTGTTCATATTTCGTTATAAAATTTATAAATTATTATTATTTTCGTTTAGTTATTAATTTATTTATTACTAATAATGTTGAAATTAATTAATATTTCGAATTTTTTCGTGTTTTTTCCGTTAATCGTTTTCGTCAAGATTACCGCCATTTCGTGCTTCGTTGAATCGAGATTCGAATTCGAATTCACTTGTTGCTTCTTAATATAGGTTTTTTTATAAATTTCTTTTACGAATTTGATTTTTATTTATAAAAATTATCGTTTTATCGTCGGGATAATTTCGAAAAATGACATATATATATATAAATTATTACATTTAGCATCGTAATAAGTTATAATAAATTGTTAGATGCATAAATTAACAATAATAATTTAATAATTGAGAAATTATTAATCGCTATATTCGAAAACTTGATTTTGAAACGATCGGCAAAGTACGTATAATTCCGTAAATTTTCGCGTCCTATAAATACAAGACAGGTCGCGACGGGACGATCATTTCTTATCGAACTTAATTGAGGAGTAGATCGATATTATAACATTTTAATTAAATTTGTTAACATAACAAATAATTTTTAATATTATAAAATTTATTTTTATATTAATATTTATAATATTGCTATTATATATAATATATTATTTTTTCATTTTATTTTTTAATTATTTCAATTTATTTTTTATTTATTGCTTTTTTTATTTATTGCTTTAATTATTTATTCGTTTACATATTATTTTTTTTAAATATTTATTTTTCAATTTATTTTTTCATTACTCTTTCATTTACTCTTTCAGTTATTTATTTATATTCTATTCGCATATTCTTTTATTTATTTACTTATTTATTTTTTTATATTTATTTTTTAATTTTATAATAATATAGTATAAATAAATAAATTTTAATAATATCTGGGTCTCGACGTAGTCACCTCCTAGTTGGTGAGACCTGGTAATTGGCATCGGTTTCCTTTTTATATTATTTGATTATAAATATATTAGAAAGATTATATTATTAAAATTATATTTGAAATATTATGTTAGTAGCTTTATATTATAAAGATTTTACATTAGTTTTTGGAAACTGATGGTAAGCTAAGAACTACATTAATTTCTTTTTTGTATGTTTCAGATTTTTTTTAATTCAATTATATATATATATATATATATATATATTTTGTTATATATTACATTGTATTATATTTAATTTAATTATAGTATTTTGATTATTTTACAAATAATTTCGAATATTTATAGCATATTTATAGCAATATATCTTAATAAATTTATAATCTAAATTTTGACAACGAACAATTATAACTTTTATAACAATGTAATTTTTCTAAATTAATAGTTTAAATTTATAAAATTCATAAATATTTTAAAATATTAGATATAATTATAACAAATAATATTTTATATAGCAATATTTTCTTAAACAAATGCTTCATAAAAAAAAAGAAGGAAAAATATTAAAGAAATATTTTACTTCTTTTTCTAATCTACCCCTCTAATGATAGTGTTATTTTTGTGATCGCGCGCAATGCGATCAGTAGAATCAGTGCTTTGTTTCGTAAAAGTTTTTTTAAATCCTTTAATGGATAACGCGAAATTAGAATCAGTGTTTGCTTCGAAATAGTTTTTTTAAATCCTTTAATGGATAACGCGAAATTAGAATCAGTGTTTGCTTCGAAATAGTTTTTTTAAATCCTTTAATGGATAACGCGAAATTAGAGCCAGTGCTTCTTTCAAGAAAATAAGGCGGTCATCCATCACGCGAAGAGGTAAATATCTTATTTTATTTAAAATAAAAAATTTCTTACTCTTTATTACAATATAGAATCATTTTTAATTTTTAATTTTTATCATTATTAATATTCATTAACATTTCAATTTTTATTACTATTACATTAATCTAATAAAATTTCCTTTTTTTTATTTTAATTTTTTTAAATTATCTCAATTATATTTTAAATTATATTTCGTTTTTTATTAGATGTGCTACATCCTTCTACACGATGATGACTTCCCAGTGTGCCATAGAAATTCTTCGCATCTAATGGTGAGTCGCATGCTTTTTAATTCCTCTGGTCCACTCAATCATGTCGTAGGACGAAAGGTCCAAATCGACACGAGTGACTAGTTGTATACGTAGATTTTTGCACGAGCATAGTGACCACGGGTATTTTATTATACTCGTGAGTAGTAACATTTTGTATGTTTTATTTATCAATTTAGGCTAGGTCTTCTTGCACATCGCGTTTTTGAATATTAAAAACAATAATATTGAAAACAAAATGTTTTTATTTTTTATTTCATTCACGTAATAATAAATTTTTAGTAAATTTCAAATCAAAATTTTCAATTTTAAAATAAAATATAATTATTATTTATTTTATTTTCTCTTGTTTACGAAAATATATTAAATTATATGTGCAAAAAGACAATTCGCGACAGATAGATTTTGGAATCAAAGCAACACGTTTTGAATATTGCTTTCATTTTAAATATGTTTTGATGAAGAAATCGTCTGAGGTTATTTTCATTAATAAATTTCTTTTTCAAATTTTGCCTAGTAATTAAAATTAAAAATCAAAAATTGCCTAGTAAATATTAAAATTAATATTTCATTAAATTAGAAAAATAAAGTTTGAAATAATTCAAATGAATTAAAGAGTATTAGCCCGTTAGATACAAAATATTATACTAATATATTTTTTTAGCTCAGGATTTTCAGGTTTAACCCTTTCCGTATCCATTGCCAGGATCTCACTCACGTGCTCAGGTGCTACTTGAGTGAGAGAAAGGCGATGGGTATGACGATTAGTTGATAAGTTTATACAAATTTTTCAGCGACTGACGATGAGTTAGTGATCGTGCACGACGTATTTTCCACATTATGTGTGTGTGGTTAGGCTGTGGAATTGCGTCGGTTATGATTATTATTTCATTCATTATTACTAATTTTCATAAAAATTCAAACTATCGCATTTGTTATTACATCTTCTATGAAATTATATTATATATATCTATGAAATTAATTGCAAATTATAATTATATTGTTTATCAAATTTTGTATTACTTAATCCAGTAATATCATCTTTTTTTTAAGTTACACGTATTCTTTCAATCATAAATAGAATTACAAGTACAATTAAAATATTTTTATCGCGATTTACGCAATGGTCGCTAGCTATCGTCAGTTGATTTCAGGAAAAGGTACGTAAAGTTAGAGTGTGAAAGTAGTGTGCCAAGCTCGGGTGTCGGAGGTGTCCCGGGACGCTTTCCCTAGTGTAGGCTTTTGCGCCCGAGCATTATGCGTGAGAATCGTGGAATGAATGTGTTGGTGTGCCTGTTTTGCCATTTTTTTAAATATAGGGCTAGGTAGGATAGGTAGCATACTTTCTGGTGCGAATGTTAATTATAAGTAGGTAGGGCCGGGCAGGTTGTCACAGTCTCTGGTCGGGTAGGCGCGTTTTCGCGTGACAACCTGTTTCAGGAAATTAAATTTGAGAAATCGAGTGTAAGGCTGAGACGAGTGATCATCAAATGATCACTCTTTTCTGGCTTTGCTTTCGATTTTTCGAATTCCGCGGTCGCGGTCGCGATTTGGTTTCGAAACGAACGTTGCGCTCGAGATTCTGCACATGTACGGACAATGGTCACTGCGATCGTTAGTCGTCCATGTGCATTCAGTTTCCGCGATTTAGACTTTTTTTTTTCTTTTTTTTTTTTATTTACGATTAGTGAATCTCGAGCCTAGATTTAAGTTTCAGCGGGCATTGCGCCCGAAGGAGGAAGACCGAAGAGGCCCGACAAACTGTCACGAAGAGGGCTGCAACGAATGGTTTCTCATTTTTTGGATCTTGTTTGGGTCCAAAGAATGGGAAGTCATTGTTACTATTTTGTCACTATGCTCGTTTAGAGTCCAGTAATAGTAGCAGTAGTAGTAGTAGTAGTAGTAGTAGTTGTGTTGTGTTGTAGTAGTTGTATTTATTTGGCCGATGTGCATTCCGGCCCAACGTACAATCATCATGGACAAATGGGCAATCGCGATTTTTGAATTAGTGTTGCGATAAATAAATTACGGTTTGCATTAGTGTTGCGAATAAATAATAATCGCGTTTGCTTTAGTGTTGCGTTTTAAAATATATCGCGATTTTTTTTGATAATCTTGATATAAATTAATTTTGTAATTTTTTTTTTAAATTAATATTAAAAATTTGTATGTTTTTTTGTTTTAATTTTTTTTGTTTAATTATAGTATAATATATTAGTATAGTATAGTTTCCAATTTATTTGTATTCTTATTAATATTGTTTATATTAAATTTATTTTTAAAATTAGTAGCGTTGCGTTAAAAAATGATCGCGTTTTTGAAAGTAGTGTTGCGTTAAAAAATGATCGTGTTTTTAAAAATAGTGTTGCGTTAAAAAATTTTCGCGTTTTTGAAAATAGCGTTGCGTATATAAAATGCCCATAATTCTTCCACTAATAAAATGTGGAAATGGTCCTATTTATGGATCATAAAATGCAGTTACAAAAACTGCAAAAGTGTGGTCCCTTTTTTGGATCACGAAATTACTTTATAGCCTCTTTTGGCTATTTTTTTCAGCGTCCCTAAGTAAGTATTGAAGCATTTGTTTATAAAATATTGCTAAAAATTTATTCGTATAAATTTTTTTAATTTTTGTAATATTATTTAAAATCATTATGATTATAGTAAAAATATTAATTTATTTAATATTTTTACTATGATATATTAATATGAATTCAGTGCATTTCTTTGAATTACAATAATTATTCGTTGTCAAAATTAAAATTAAATTTTTTTCTATGCTAAAATTTAATTAACTTTGTCTATATATCTAGTATTTTTTATTTTTTAATTGTTTATTTTTAAACTACTTGTATAAATATTCGAAATTTCTATGTGAAATATCATAATTCAATTTTTATTTTTTTTTCAGATTTCAGATTTTCAGAATTCATTTATATTTCATTTAATTGATTTTTTTTTATATATATTTCAGATTTTTTTTTAGATTTACTTCATTTTTCAAACTCACGGGACATGACGGAGATATATATGTTTTAGCTTAAAGTTAGATTTAAATTTTAATTTTAAATAGAATATAAGATAGATATTTAAATTATGTATTTATTGTGAGCATATTCCATATGAAGATACACTCCTAACATAGGATAAATTAAAGTATTTTCAATATATCTTTGTTTCTTTTCTTCTCGAATAAAATCAAATTGTTCTTATTCTTCTTTCGATTTCTTCTTCTTTTTATGGCTAGGTATGGCTCTTATGATTTTTTGGCATTGGATAAGAATAAGGTCTTGTGATCGAATGTCGTTCTTGTAAATCGACTCTGATGGTTGTGGATTTATTTTTTGTTTTTGTGTCGTCAAAATGTAAGTCGTTCTTCTACTAGATCAATAAATATCTGTCTGGTGATTCTCGTAAATCCATTGACATAAGTTGTGATAAAGCCTATGATTCAAATTTTTTAATTTCTTCTTAATTTTTCTTTCATTTTTCTTTTTTGGATTTTTACATTTCTCCTTGCGCTTGTTTTTCTGTTCTTTTTTTCCTTCTTTTTTGCAATGATTGAAGGCATTTGTATTTCGATTGAATATCTAACAATTCTTTTTTTTTTTATTTCGTTTTAAATAGGAGCGTATCTTTGATATGGATGATGCCAGGAGGACATATAAATCGTAGATTTAAGACTTAGTATTAAGATCTAGATTAAGTTAGATTTAAGCCTCATCGTTGGATGACGTGAGATTAATTGCGAGAAGAATTGCGAAGAATGTAAAAAACTTTTGTAAAGAACAATGTAAAGATCCTTGTAATTTATATGTATATAAATATATAATTTATATTTTAAATTATTTTTATAAGACTTATTTTTTATATTTTATATATCCTTTTGTCATAAATTTATTTCTCATTTATTTGTCTAGTTATGTTTTTTTAACTTAATTATTAATTTTAAATTCATTGTAATATATTTTTTTTTTTAGTTTTAGGTGGGTCTCGATGCGTAGTCACCTCCTCGTTGGGTGAGACCTGGTAATTGGCATCGTTTTCTAAAAATTCTTTTTTTCAAAATTATGCAAAATTACATTACAGTATTTTATTAGAAATTTTTTGAAATATCTATGTTATCAATAATAGTGCTTCGGAAAACGATGGCAAGCCAAGAACTACGCACACCTGCAGTCCAGTCTAAATTCTGCATAATTTCTTTTGATTATTTTAATTAATTGGATAGACTGGATTGTAGGTATTAATAGAATAATTAATAAATTATATTAATCAGGTTAATTATATTAATTAATTAAGTTCATTGTAAGCGTATTCCGTATCAAAATAAATTTTGTAATTTAAAGCGAAAAAAGCTTAGATGATAATAAATGAATAAATGTATATATATACATAACTAGACAAATAAATAAATAATCGCTGAATCGATAATCGATAAATAAATCAATACATAATTGAATTAATAAAAGAATCATAAATATAAAAATCAGATATATAGAACAATAAATGTTAAAAATATTAAAAATTAGTAATATACAAATAAATTAATATATTTTTAATTAGAATAATAAAAATATAATGTAAAATACTTTAATTTTTCACGCGATTTCGATTATCGAATTGGCTTAGAATAATCAGCCAATCAGAAAACGCCAATTTGAGTTATAACAGATGGCGTCAGTTTCCTGTGGAAAATCATCATGATAGGACGTGCGATCGCAACCGGTCTCGCTAATTCAACTAAGCAAGTAAATAACTAAGCAGTAAGTAATTCTCTTAATATTTTCTTCTCAAATTTGAAAATTACTATCAGTTTTGTTTATTTTCTAATCCATTTATTATTGTAACGAAGAAATTAATTAGTGTTTTGTGTTTTTTTCGTCGATCATGTATTCCATTGTTGAAGTTATTCGTGCTATTGGTTCTTGTTTTGTTCAGCCGATATTCACTTGTTGCTTCATCTTAATATATTTTTTTCATACATTTGTTTTATAGTTTTGATTTTCGTTCGTTAAAATTGTTGTTTGATTGTCGAGATAACTTTGAAAAATAATTTATAATACGTACATGTCACGATAAATTTCTAGTAATTTTGGTGGTTTTTCTGATAATGTTTTGTTTCTTTACGAACAAAGATTTTAGAATAAATTTCTATAATATATACTTTTTATCTATTTTTATTGAAGTGAAAATCAATTTTATTTTGTCGAAATAAATCACAATAGTGTATTGATTAAATATGTATTGCGTTTCTAAATGCGTTTCATTGTAATATTTACGTATTTTTCTTTCCTTTTCGTTTGTTGTTATGCTCGAGATTGATGACATTTTTTCATAACATATCTCTTCCAAGAAATTGGGAGTCGCGTTCAAGTGACACCCACCCCTTGTTCCGACACGTTTCGACATTTTTCGACATTTTTCGACATTTTTCGATTTGTCGAACGCCCCTTTCCCTAATTCATAATTCGATAATCGAAATAGAGACACAATGCGTTACTGTCGATATTCGCGGTGATTAGAAAATTTCTTTTTTATAGTATGCGATTTATTTGTTATGTAATAGGCGCATATTTTCTTCCATAATTATATATTATTTATCGTTCGTATATCACTATTCAATCAATACGGATTCATTATTATAATTGGCAATTTTTCGGTAGTATTTTTTTCTCTTTTCTTTAGCATGATTTATTTGACACAATTTCATTGATTACAATTTCATTTAACTGGTATTACGACTTTCTAAAATGGAATTTATGATTGATTATTATTTTATTTTCACGAGGTCGGTTAATTTTAAACATTTTATACGTTAATTTGAAAATTATTATTTTCTTTTGTACAAGTTATTTTCAGATTAATAGTTCAATTTCAAAGACGGGAAGAATTCCAATATGGACATTAATATTTTTTCAAAGAGAAGTTTGATTTTTCGCTTTTGTACTGTATGTATTTATTCTATTTTTATTCGATCATATTTATATGATTTATACTATATTATTTCAACGTATATTTATAGTTTTATAATGAACATTCACGACAAAATATCAATACTTATGTTTGTACAGTAATTTAAAAATATATATACAATCTTTTTATACATATAAGAAATTTTTTTATTGTGAAAAATTAATAACTAGACTTAAAGAGGGTAATATTTTCTGAAACAAATGTTTGATAAGAAAAAGAAGGAAAATCTAAAGAGATCAATTTACTTCTTTTTCTATAGAGCTTTCATTATTGATACAACTTTATTTCCAGAGAATTTTTATGACCGCGCGCAATGCGGTTGATAGATTCAGTGTTTGCTTCGTAATAGTTTTCTTAATATTTTAAAACACAATAGTTCTAATTAAATTTACTTATGATAATCGCGAAATTAGAGTCAGTGCTTGTTCGCCGATTGTAAATTAAACGAACGCGTTAATAGTTTTTTATTTGTTTTATTTTCCTTTTTTTAAAATAATATTCGTTTTCGGTATAAGATAGAGTCAGTGCTCAAGAGAATAAGGCGGTCATCCATCACGCGAAGAGGTAATTATTTTTATATATTTTTTATTTATTTCATCTTTTTCAATCAATCAGTATTGTATTTCAATGGTATTCCATGGTTTCTTACAGTTTTTACTTACTCACACTCGATGACTACTGGACATCCTGTAAGCCATGGTAGATTCTTCGCATCTATTGGTGAGTCGCATGCATTTATGTTCCTCTGGTCACTCGATCATGTCGTAGGATGAAAGGTCCGAATCGACACGGGTGACTGGTTGTATACGTAGATATTTGCACGAGCACAGTGACCGCGGGTATTTACCACCCGTGAGTAGTAACGATTCTTTTTCTTGTATTTTATTTATTAGAATAGGATAGATCTTCTTGCACGTCGCGTTTTTAAGATATCAATGGTTAATTCTACATCAAGTAATATATTAATGTAATATTGATACGAATGATATAAATTAGTTTGAAAATGATTTTCGTAAATATATAAAAACATAATTATTTATAAAATGAAAGTTAAATAATCATATGAATAATATATATATATAAATTAATTTTCCTATAAATGAGATAATAAAACAATTTCAATCTTTTGGTGAAGAAGTCTGATATCCTCCGACTTCGTTACAATACTATTTCGATATTATTGATAATTCATTTTATCAATATGATAATGAATAATTTTTAATTTTATCTTTGATTTTATTGTAATATTTAATTATTTGATTTTTTGTCACAAACTTATGATTTTAAATGTAAAATTATTTTCTCCGTAAAAAAATGTTTGAAATACGTGCAAGAAGATGTTTCGCGACAAGTAGATTTCTGAATCAGAGCAAGAAATTTTAAACGTTAGTTTTATATGTTTTTCGAAAACATGCTTTGATGAAGAGATCGCTTGAGGTTATTTTCATTATATCTATATTTCCATTTAAAATCAATTATTTTTTATTATTGACTATCATGTATAAATTTATTAATAATTGTCAAATTTTTTACTTATCATTTGTATATGTTTTTTTTAAAATTAATAATTCTCAAATTCGTAAAGTAAATTTAGTAAAGTTTAAAATAAAATGAACAGATCCTGAATTACAATATTAGCTCGTTAGACACACTAATATTCTTTTTAGCTCAGGATTTTCAGATTTAACCCTTTCCGTATCCATTGTCAGGATCTCACTCACGTGCTCAGGCGCTACTTGGGTGAGAGAAAGGCGATGGGTATGACGATTGTAGTTGTTAAGTTTATAATAATTTTTCAGCGACTGACGATGCGTTAGTGTATCGTGCGCGACGTATTTTCCACATTGTGCGTGCATGGTTAGGCTGTGGAATTGCGTCGTTTCACAGAGTAATTCGAGATGTGTAAAATATTGGCGATTAATCTCGATTTCCAACAATACTATGATTCTTATTTTCAAATTATAACAGTGGTATCGAATTTTATTCATCATTTTTGTAATTTACTGGCCTTAAAAGCATATTTTTTTATTAATAAATATTCATAAATAAAATTATGAAATACACATACGTTTTTATGACGTTCCACGCAATGGTCGCTAGCCATCGTCAGTCGATTTCAGGAAAAGGTACGTAAAGTTAGAGTGTGAAAGTAGTGTGCCAAGCTCGGGTGTCGGAGGTGTCCCGGGACGCTTTCCCTAGTGTAGGCTTTTGCGCCCGAGCATTATGCGTGAGAATCGTGGAATGAATGTGTTGGTGTGCCTGTTTTGCCATTTTTTTAAATATAGGGCTAGGTAGGATAGGTAGCATACTTTCTGGTGCGAATGTTAATTATAAGTAGGTAGGGCCGGGCAGGTTGTCACAGTCTCTGGTCGGGTAGGCGCGTTTTCGCGTGACAACCTGTTTCAGGAAATTAAATTTGAGAGATCGAGTGTAAGGCTGAGACGAGTGATCATCAAATGATCACTCGTTTCTGGCTTTGCTTTCGATTTTTCGAATTCCGCGGTCGCGGTCGCGATTTGGTTTCGAAACGAACGTTGCGCTCGAGATTCTGCACATGTACAATGGACAATGGTCACTGCGATCGTTAGTCGTCCATGTGCATTCAGTTTCCGCGATTTAGACTTTTTTTTTTCTTTTTTTATTTACGATTAGTGAATCTCGAGCCTAGATTTAAGTTTCAGCGGGCATTGCGCCCGAAGGAGGAAGACCGAAGAGGCCCGACAAACTGTCACGAAGAGGGCTGCAACGAATGGTTTCTCATTTTTTGGATCTTGTTGGGTCCAAAGAATGGGAAGTCATTGTTACTACTTTGTCTCTGTGCTCGTTTTAGTAATATGTAGTAAATGTTGTGTCGTCTGGTCGATTGCATGCCGACCCATCAAATCCAGTCATCAAGGGCATTGCGATTTTTTATTAGAGTTGCGTTAGAATCAAAATCTCGTTTGCATTAGCGTTGTAATTATAAAATATCGTGGTTTCTTTCTTATAAATTATTAAGTTTCTCATAAAGCAATATCGAAATTCATCGTTGAATGTTTTATTTTTAATTGATACGGTTGTTTTCTAATCGTACAGAAATAATAATTTTTATTGATTTCGTTTTAAAAATTAGCGTTGCGTTACAGATAATCGCGTTTGCTCAAGTAGTGTTGCGAATATGAAATGCCCAAATTTTTTCCACTGAAATCGTGGTAACATTCACGTTCCTGAATCACCTTAAAAAAGCTAAAAAAGCTAACAAGGGTGATTGTACAACAGCAATCATTAAGAAGAGGATTTTTCGCCAGATTTCGATTTTTAATATCGTTATGCGTTATTTAAATTTGAGTGCATGTAATAATGTTACGTTAATAATTGATTATTTCCGGGAATTTTTCATTTTTTTTTATTTTAAATTAATTAATATCGCAAATACAAAGCACTCATCGCGATTGATTTTAGAAAATTTTCTATTTTACAAAAAAAAAAAATATTAGTGTTGCGAAAATGAATATTCCACTCGCGATTTGTTGCTCGGGTTTATATCGAGTGGAAGATATTTTTTTTTCTTTTTCAGTTCTTCTTCAGCAGCCTTTATCACATTTTTTTCAGAAAATATTGCTATAATAATATGTATGTTTGACTTTATCGCTGTGCAAGGATTTTACAAAATCCTTAAAAATATAAAATTTAAATCCGTTTCGCTAAAATTTTTTAGAATCAATAATCGTGAATGTTCATTATAAAACTTACTTTTTTCTATTATTCCATATCATATTATTTTATAGTTATTCTTCCTCTCTTTTTTTTAAATGTTATACTAATTTTCTAAATAAGTTTGTTTCAGATATTAATTCTCGGATAGTATCGATCATGTATTTTTAGAAAATATCAGCAATTCGAAAGTAAGTATGTTTTACACAATTTTTACTAATACTAATCTTATTTCTAGAGACTAGTGGGAAACAAACAAAGAATAGTTAGATTCTTAAATTATATATTAAAATATAAATTTATATAATATGAATTATATATATAAATTTATATAATATAATTCATCTTTTTCTTCTCATTTTATTGAGATTCTTCTGTAGGTAAACTTTTTAAATAAGTCTTCGCATCGTTATACATTGAACTTTTATAGAACTTGTATATAGATATTTTATAGAACTTGTATAGAATTGTAGTAACAAGGATGGGATTTAATTAATGGTAAAAATAGGTAGACATTTACGAAGAATCATAGATTTAGATGAAATTATTTCTCGTTTCTTAAGGATCGTGTTAGATAAGTTACATTTACGATTAGGATATTTTTAAGTTAAATTACATTCAAAAATTTATAAAATTGTTAGTATGTGAATAATAAAAAATTTTAAATATAAACAAATGGTTTTTAGAATTGCTGTTGTAGAAATAGTGCTTGGAATAGAATTTATTTGTAAATGCATGTGTAATAAATAATAATGGAAATGTTATTACGTATTATAATATAATACGTATATATAATATACGTAATATAATATAATAGTAATAATAGAATTTGTGTATATGTATAGTAATATCATGTAGTGTAACAGTAGTAGTGGAAGATGTTTTATTTTTGTTTGTCTTCGAACTTTATAATTATCAATATTTTATATTTTCATGACAATGATTGTACAAAATATTGATACATGTAGAAAGTATTGTTTCTGTGTCTCATTTAATTTTTACTTTCAAGTTTAGCATAGGTCGCATAGATTTTCCTTAAGATTTCTTTCGTTGTTCGTTTTGCAAAACGATCAATGATTGAATTTGTTTTGCAAATCTGATGTTAAGAAATATTGGTGAGAAATTTATTCGTGTATTTAGATAAATAGTAACATTTAAATCAGAGTATATATGTACTGGAACATTAATTGTGATGTCTGTTAGATTCGTTTGATACATGTAGCAAATTTTCCTAGTAGGTTATTGACGAATAGCACGTTGCATGAAATTTCTTTTTGAAACTGTGGAACATACGAGAATCTTTTATTTTTCTTTTTCGGTAATATAAATAATGCAATTTCTATTTTGGCCTTAGTAAATTGCAGTTATGGTCATTATTTTTTCGAATTACTTTGAAACATAAGATACAAATCACCGATTAGATATGTGCATAGATCAAATAAATTTAATCTATGGCAGAATATTTTTGTATTCTGTCTTCTGCCATTTATCGTGATAAACGAAAAAAGAAACTATATTTTTCTTTTGGAAAGAAATATTACGTGTAAAGTATTTATTAGGATATAATTATCGTTTGTTTTATCTTGAACAAAAATCTAGTCGCGTGGTACACTAATTTTTATTTTTATTTTATAGTTTTGCTAATCCTTCGTTTTATTCATTTCCTAAATTAATATAAATTCAGTAGGAATGGAATAAAAAAGATATTTATATTTTCCCGTGATTTGAAACTTTTCGATAGGTGGATTTCACGAATCTTTAAAAAATTTTTTGAAAAAGTAATCTTTTGAAGAAAATTTGAAGATCAGTGCCATCTGTAGGATGTAGTTGTAACTGAATATAGACAAGGAACACGAATAATGGAGAGGAGATAGAGATAATATAAGAATTGATGTACGTCGCCATCTGTCGAGAACTCGCTACATCTTTTCAAAAAAAGATTAACTTACCGGTTGAAGATAACTGCCACTTATTGGCTGTTAAAGATATTCGTTTGGAATCAGTTAATAGATGGCGCTGCAGTTCGTTTCCTACTCTACTTTATCCTACTTTTAAAAAGATTCATTTGAAATCCTTCAACAGATGGCACTGCAGTGCGATTCTTACTTTACTTTGTCCTGCTTTTAAGAAGATGTATTCGAAAGATGGCACTGCTAATCAATTTTGAATCTACTATTTAGGTTTTTGTAGGCTAAAGTTTTTCGCATAAATTTTTCTTAAAACTTCTTTTGTTATTTGGTTTGTAAAGCGATCAATGATTGAATGTTTTGCAAACTTAATGTTAATGGGATATGTTTGATTGATTTTATTTTATTTTAATTCTTAAATTGATATAGAAATTAATGGAACAGAATTAAAATATATTTATATTTTTCTTTGATTTTATTGAAATTTTTCTGTTGGTTTAAGAAATCTTTAGGTGGATTTTGAGAATTTTTGAAGGAAATTTTAAATTCATGCTTGTTGAGTACCATTGTTTCGACTAATATCTATAAGAAAACTAAGTAATATCGTTAGGGTGAATTAGAAGAAAGGAGAGAGGATATTGAATTAGCGTTGGAATTGTCTTATCGACTATATTTGTTTAAGTTCATGTTATTTGGATGTGATGTTGTTAGTTATCATCGTACATTGAATATTAGAAATATTCTTTTAGAATTGTTCAGAAGATGGCGTTGTACTTCACTTATTATGTTACATTATCCTACTTTTAAAATGATGTTCTTAGATGGCAATAGTTATCAATTCGAACCTATATTCTTATTTTGATTAATGTTGATCTTATTATATTATTTATTTGTGGTGCTAATTTTGTGTATTTATTTCTTTTTCTCGATAAATTGCAGTCATTCTTTCATCATTTGTTTTTATGTATGACATTTAATTAGAGATATCAAAAAATTAAAATGAAAGATAGAGAATTATAATTTTTAATATTTTATTAATAGATTTTTGGTTTTATAATTTCTTAATATAATATAATGATATATGATAACGTATTAAATTTTTTATTTTTACGAAAGCTTTTTTTTTTTACTGAGTTATAAATTTTCAATATAATTATTTAATAAATTTATTAGTTTTAAAAGTATTGTATATTTTTATTATCGTAAATATGACATTCCTTCAAAAATTTCTTCTATATCTTCTTTTAGTCCAAAAACTGCTAATGCAATGATTGCTTGGTTGCGATTCCAAAAGTGACGAACCGCATATGTTTGAATTGCTATGAATTTTAATTCATCTTCGAGGTATTTCAAATGTTTATGATCGTATCCTTTTAGTATTACTATTCTTTGTCTGTTTCCACATAATTGATTAAATGAGTTATATTTAATTTATATTAATTTTTGTTGTTTAATTTTTTTAATTTTTTATTTTCTAAATGTATACAGAATTAAACAAAAAATGCTATAGTATAATTAAATTAAAAATAATTAAAATTAAATAATATATGCTATACCCAGTTTTCATCCAAGAATCAACATATTGGCTTTTCACTTGATCAGAGTCCAATATATTATGAAGAAACATCAAACTTTTTGCGATCTAAAATTAAATAGTTAAGAATATAATGGTATATTAAATATAATTTAAATATAATTCAAAATATATTATAAAATTATTATAATTTATAATTATATAATTATTCTTAAAGAGAGTGTTTTAGATATTCTTCAAAATATATCAAATAATGATATTAAATAAAGAATATGTATTATTTATTAAGAATATATATTACATTTGCCGCTGCTGCTCCTCGATTCATGTGCAAATCAGTATTAATTATAGCATAAAATACATATTGCTTTAGGAATGGTTGACGTCGAATACTGACATGAGTGTTTTTCTGTTTTTTGTTTATTTGATTATTTTTATTTATTTGACTTCTAAAATTAAATAATATAAAATTCAATTATATATATATATATTTTTGCTTTGTTTCTCAATTATTTTCTGTGCTTAAAAATCAATCAATTTGTTTTTATTATAAAAATGTAATTCAAGAAAAAATTTAAACCTATTAGTTATTTTCAATGGATTAACTAAATTTTTATTCATTTTCTTTTTGTAACATCTTCGTTTCTTTTTCTTTTCGTATTTCATTATAAAAGAATTTCTTGAACGTGGAAAATATAAACGAAAAAATATTTACTTCTTTATTTCATTTTTAATTATTGTCATCACCTATTAAAATATATGCATTGTATATGTGCAAATAAATAATCGTTAAAGTGAAAAATGCACGAAAATAGTGAGTTATTTAAAATTTAAAAATGAATTTTATATCATGCTTAAAGCAGATAACATTATCTCAAATATACATTATTTATAGCTAATATAAGAAAAAATATAATTTACATATTTAAATATAGTCTTATAATTTTTTTAATATAAATATTTATAATTTTTTAATAAAATAATTATTTTTTAGAAATTAAATTTCTTATATTTTTAATAAAAACTTGTAGAATACATACATATATAAAATTTGGATAAATATTTCGTAGTTATCGGTTGATCAAAATATTATAGAAAACTGTTTCATCATCTGCTGCACAGTAATTTATTTTTCTCACATTTGAATACATTTCATTTTAATTTATGGGTAAAAAATTCAATTTTGTATTAATTTATCTATGATATTTATCTATGACGTAATTAATCATCAAAGAAAGGTTATTTAAAAGAATTTTATCATCTGTTATCGACTTAACTGAACTTGTATTTATATATTGAACTCTCGCAAACAGAATAAATCGACATTTTGAATAACCGGCAATTTCAGGGTAGCAGTGTAGTGTTTGGTATATTTAGGTTAGAATAGCTATTTTCATAATTAAAAATATTCGTGGTAAATCTGAATGTCATGTGATTAGTACGATATTTTTCGATATTAATAGTGATTAATATTCGAATGAAAGTTCATTGATCTAAAATATATTTTTTGTGGTGATACAGTATATGTCGAAGGTTGTCAAAATATCTATCAACTGTTCTTCTGTCAAATGATTTTTATACGACTTTGATAAAAAAAGATAAATAATTTAAATTGCAACAATATTAACGATATTTCATGCATTGAAAATGGCCGCGAGTGAACCAAGTGTATCATTACTTTCTAGAGAAGATAATAAGTGGAGAAAAGATTTAATTTTTCAATTACAAGAAAGGAACAAGAGACAAACATATTGTTTTGCAGATCTTATTAGTTTACGTAAGATTTCTTTTGTTATTGTTATCAATATAATTAGTACTATTAATTTAAGTGATATAACAGTAAGTTATTGTTATTATTTATATTTTAACTTATGTCCTAATATGTTTATAATGTAAGGTGAAATATAAATAAGTTATTTTATGAAGAAAAATATATTTAAAACTATTTTGTATTCATAGATAATAGATTGTTTGAAAGTGCAAATACATTACGTGGAGAAAATATTCAGCTAACTATAGCAAATGAAACTCTCCGTCGTGAAGCAGCAAGTGGGACTCCTGGTTTAAGTGTAAATGCTGATCTTGAAGCTCGTCTTCTAAAGCAAGCAGAAGAATTAGCAACATTACATAAAAGAAAAGGAGAACATACACAACAAATAGTAGATCTCAATAATAAATTACAAGAAATGATGAAAGAACTTCAAGTTAAAGAAACAAGGTATGGTATTTATTACACTATTATTATAGAATTGAATATTTTTTTAATTTATAAATTATAATTAAAAATAAATTATATAATATAATTATATTTAATAAATTTACAGTCTTGCAGAAAGTATAGAGCTTAATACAAATTTACGTTTAGAAATAACTAAATGTCTTAACAAAGAAAAGGAATTGGAAAGCATTAATCAAATGTTAAAAGATGAGCATCAAGCTTTGCAACTTGCTTTTGCATCTTTAGAAGAAAAGCTTAGAAAAACACAGGTATTTATTATAATTATATGTATATATACTACTATAATATTACTATATCTTTTAATAATGTAATAAATTATGCATTTTATATTTATTATAATATATATTTAAATTTATAAATATTAATACTTTTCTAATATTTAATAGGAAGAAAATCGTCAATTAATAGAACGTTTGATTAAATATAAAACTCGAGATGCAGAGAAAGTGAATGAAGAAAATGACAACTTTTTGAAGTGAGTACAATAATTATTTTTATTTTATTAGCTTTTTGTTTATATTAATTATTATTTTTCCATTTATTAATTTCTTATTAAGTTATTAAAAAAATATCTCATATAAAGATTTATATTTATTTTCTTATTTATTTTATAGTATAGAAAATAGAAAAAAATGGTTTTTATTTAAATGTAATATAATTGTAACATATATTGTTGTAAATAGCTTTTCTCAGTATTTTTCTTCTTAAAAAATGAATTTCTTTTCTTTGTGCTTTCATGCAAAAGTAGTATCTTACCAAATAAGTTTCTATTTTATTCTTTATCTTTTGCTATGTATTCTTTGTAAATTAGGTTTTTATTCTGTCTTAATGCTTTATCTTATTTTATAATTTGTTTTGATATTATAATTTATTTTCACATGCTTGATTAATTTTTTTAATTTTTATGCATTTAAGTAATTTTCATTCCATTTGGATTTTAAATTTCTCATAATATAAATGTTCTTTAATATTATATAATAGATTATATCATAAAAAAATGAAATTAGTTAAAATATATTTGTTATGTTTGTTTTGTTTATTATATTTTCACTTTTAAAACAAAATTCTTGTCATATAGAGAAATATAAATTAATTGAATTTATATTAAGAATTTTCATTACATTTTTAAGATTTATTTTCATATTTTTTAGTAATAGTTATAGTAATATATATCTATATCGATCGCAGATCACTAGTTATGCTTCTATACCATCTGTCGGCAAAAACTCTCACAATTATCATATATTATATAAAATAATAATTTCAATGCTTTTGTAACAATTAATCACAATTACAATTGCAATTTAATATTAATTTTTGCATAATTTTTACATTTTTACAATTAATATATCGATCAAAATATGAAAACAATTCTTTCATATTTTATTTTTATTTATATGTATAAATAAATTGTTTTTATTATAGTTAATATAGTAATAATAATAAATTTAAGTTATAATATAATAATGCATATTGATTGATATTAGTAACAAATTTATATTAAATTTACACATATAATACATTGTGATTTATTAAAAAATAATAATAATAATTTAAATAGATATTAAATTTTTTTTTCTTTTTTTAGTAATTATGCTTGATAACTTATATTTTACAAATGCTACATGCACGAAATTTTAGATATTAATTTTGTTTCGCATGATATTGTATACTAATTTAAAAATATTTAGTTGTTTAGTTGTTATATATTATTGAATAATATATAACAATTTGATAATTCATATTCCATTATCATGCACATATCTCTTTAATATTTTATTTTTTATCACTTTTCAAGGGTATATACATTTACTTTTACTAAAAATTTTATTTTTTTACATCGTTATTTATTAGATATAAGAGAATTTTTTCTAATGAAATTAAAATTATATAAAATTATAAATACAATAAAATTTATATTATTGCAAAGGATTTAAAAAAAAGATTTAAAAAAAAATTATATATATCAATATAATTTTTCTTAATATTTAAGATTTTATTTTTAAAATTTAATATGTCACAATTTTTATAATTTACGATTATTAAATTTCTTCATTTTAGGAACAAAAATCTTAACAAATTATATTTATGCAATTGAAAAAATTATTTATGATAAAATTAATTATTTAATATTTAAAATATATATAACATGCCAAAATGTAAATTATTTTATACTTTATTGGTATAATTTTTTCTATAATATAGTGTTCTGTGTTTTTTCATTTATCATAATAAATGGTAATTCAAGATTTTTTAAAATTACGGGAAATTATTAAAAATAATATTTAAGTTAAGTATAAAGATTTACAAATCATTTTCATTTAATGAAATTATATGCAAAATATTGAGCTTTTCGCAGAACAAGATGTCATCATCGTAGCACTTTACATTAGCACTTCACAATGCTTGACATTTTATTTTCAGTGAGAGTTTTTCCAGTCCGACAGCCTTTTTGATGCATACCATATCAAAATTTGGGTAAGTTTGTGCAAGTGACGTGACAGAAATTATGCTTACTGCTCAATTACAGCTTTGGGTCATTTGTTAAAGGAAGCTGATCGTACCATATGATCATATCCTTCATTTTGTTTGTGCTTTTGTGTCCATGAGTATTAAAAATAATGTATTATCATATAACGAATTAATATAAGAAAATAAAGTAAATGAGTGAATTTAAAAATAATAAAAAAAGAAATTAAATGATAATTGCTTAAAAATGTTTACTTTACGGAACAAATAAGTAAACATAATGATTATAAATATAATTGAACTAATGTGAACAGATAAGATATAATAAATGTTTAGAATAATAACTAATACAAAAGAATAACATCATCGAAACACTGATTAAAACTATTACTAATTGTTTTGTTTTGTGCATGAAACATAACATGTGATGATGAAAGAGAAAGGGCATTCCGATATTTTTGGGTATTTATATACAGCATATTGTTCTCTCTGATGGTTATTTGATTTTTATCAAATTGTGGATATGTTTATGTGACATTTTTCAGAAAAAGGCAAGCAAAGGTCCAAAAAGAATTAGAAGATGCTGCACGTGACACACGACCAGTTAGTCCTGATAGATCGAGTTTAAAAGAAGGAATTGCTGGTCTTCCTACTGCGGTACCGACGAAAGTATCCGTCACGTTTGTACGTTGACAAAACTTTAATTTATAAAATAATTTATATTACGCTATATATTACTGTGGAAATTTTAGTACAAAATGTTTATTAATTCGTTGTAACACGAAAATGCATGTTTTGTATGACGAAAATAAGAAATTGTTGAATGCAATCTCGACGCTTGATATTTGGAAATTTGTATCACGAACAATTACACGAACATTTTATTTCTCACTTCAGCATTAATATTATTAATTTCATGCAATGATTTAAAATATCCGATTTTTAACGATCTTCGAATATCAAATAGAATTAGATTTATGTGATATGTCAAAAGTTATTTTAATACGTATTAGTTATAAATTGAATATTTACAAAATTATTTTTAAAAGATATATAATGAAATATATATATATATATTTTATTAAAAAAAAAGTTGTTATTTACAGATGTGATTTAAATTTATTTTTTTGGAAGATTTAAAATTCATTTTAAGAAGATTATTTTTTTATTTTAACGATAGCTAAATTGATATTATAAATTTTATTAATGGAATATTGACACATGGACATGTCAATATGCATATGCAACATTCGTTTTCGTTTAATGTAATATATTCACATAACTTATACAGTATCAATTTCTCCACATATTATGTATCTAGAGATTAACGAAGAATAAATATACTATTTTTAATACTTTTTATAAATATAGACATAAATATTTTCAAGATGAAGTGACAAATTAACTGTAAAAGAGTTTATTTTTCAAGTGTAGGAATTATATAGTATGTATTTATATAAATTTTTTACACAAATAAGTGTAAGTTTTCTCTATATATATAGTGTAATTTTGTAGAAAGAATATAATTCGTTAAACTAACTAAAGGTATCAGGTAACATCGTTTGGTTTAAGTTAGTTCGTTGTGTTTATAACAATAAATTGTTTAATGGGAATATATATACATAATATATATAATCGTTGAATACTATATTATTACTATTTATAGTTCTTGTATTTCTCACTTATGCATGTTATGTTACTAGAATATTAATGTTATTGTACTATTATTTACTTATATAGTAGCGATATTTTACGATCACATAAAGTCTATTCTTTATTATATTCTAATTGAGTATATACATATGTAAGAAAAACGTATTATTTATAGTATATCAAGTTAAATATAGTAATACAATATCACGTTATTTAAGTTAAGTATATTTCTTCTGTGTTTACAAATATGTCAATAGATTAGATAATATATTAAATATTATTGGAAAATATTATTTAAATATTATTATATTGTTTAAAACGGGATAATTATATGGATATTAAAAATATTTTGTATAGACATACCATGTACCTATATGCTCTAATTTAATACCATTTATATTACGATTTTAAATGAGGCCTTGTAGTGTATAACGCAAGTGATAGTATATTAATATAAATTTATTCTAATAAAAATCATATGAATTTTTAAACCATTTCGCATTTAGTTTTAGCTTAGTATAATTTATCTATTGCACATAGCATCGAAATTTAATGTCCTGTATTTAGCAATATATTTACAGCATTAAACCATTTTACGTCGAATATATTATCATGATCATGCACAACATAGAATGCGCGTTTTATGCATGAAAATTGCAAAGTATATATAAATTCATTTCAATATTCAAAATATTACGTAATATCAGTATAATCATTTTTCATATTACAACATCTTTTTATTCATTATTTACGATATATTTTATTTATATCATATATTTTGTATTAATTTTTTATATAATTTTTATTAAGTTTAATTTTTGAAGCTTTTAATAAGAGTAGCATATAATACAGATACTAATTTTTTTTTAATGAAAATCAACGTTATATCACAATATTTTATTAATTTTTTTAATTTTGAAATATTTTTTCTGATTTTTCAGCATTTTCGAATTATATTTTATGTTTTTTATGTAGTACGTAAATTTAAAAAATTTTTTTTTTTAAATTTATTTTAAAATGTTTAATATAAAAAAATTTCAAGAAATTTCCATCAAACTATTCTATATTCGATCACTTCGTTATAATTCGAACGAACAATATAATTTTACTTCGATACTCTTGTTATATTAATTACTGCCTCATGCATGCCCATAAACTTTTCAAAATTTATACGTCAAGTGTTTAATAACCCTTGCAGACTGCACACGACGGAGAAGTTTATGCCGTAAAATGGTCTCCCGTCGAGAGGATGCTTGCCACCGGTGGTGCTGACAGGAAGGTGAAGCTTTGGAATATCTCAAAAGGTGATTAAACGAAACAAAATCGTATTATTATCGAAAACATTTTCGCCTACAATTTAAATATTCGTCACGAATCTCGTGTGATACATATACGAGTGATTAATCAAAATAAACGATTCCTCGAACGGTCTCTGGTACGGAAATATTACGCGCAAGCATCGAGATATCCCCATGTGTATAATCTATTTACCGGTCTTGCCATTATTCAAATTTGTAACGAGCCTCCAATAGATCGCGTAAATTATTACACCACTCTCGTTTCAGTCACACGGGTCTCACAGGAGTTTATTCGTTCAATGTCATAAGAGAGTTCAAGGATTAAACGTATAATGTTAAATAGCAGAAATATTTTATCGCATCGAAGCTAATGTGAAATTTAAAATTTAAATAATTGATTGTATAACGCCTTGCGACCTATTGTGCAATGCTTAAAGTTAATCCAATATCAAATACAAAATTTTCTTAATTGAACGAGACTACGTAGGCCAATCAAGCGATACACAGTTACTTTAAAATTTCATTAAAACTTGCTATAATGGAGCAATTAAAACTTTGTTACCATCTTTTGTTCATGAATACGTGCTTCAAAGACTTCCTTTTCGTGAAGATCGTGAAAAGGGAACTGGAGGGATATATCGAATAGTCTGCTATTACGATAAGCAATTTCATTAGGAAATTGAAATTCATTTTAAAGAGAATTTTATCAAATTTTATTACCAGGTTTATCGATACTTTATGCTTTTTTATCTTCTGTGAAAGATGTATTAAGATCATTCGACGCCTAGAACGTTGGAAGAATAGAGAGATGAATAGAAATAGAAAAATGATGCGTCAGATAAAATATATCGCGATGTGCTCTTGAACACCTCTTTTCTTTCTGGTGAATGAAGTATGTTAACGAATCAACAGGTTTCTTGCAATGTATACAGCTGACTAACACCGACAAGTTTATTAAAGTTCTGTTTTCCTTGCTATAGTCGATGACCCACACATGCTTTATGGTGCTTGAATGTAATCTCCGCGCTATGTTGCAAATTGGATGAAACATCTATCTTTATTATTCAGATTATATCCGCTTAACTCGTCTCATTCGTGGATTTTCTCTGGTCTTCGATTTCTCTTGATACTTTTAAACGTTATTTCATTTTTAATTGTTTTAATTATAATTGTTTCGTGATCTTGACTATCTCTTTTTTTAAACGATTGTCATACTTTTGCATTGTAATCCAAATTAAATTAATATAAATACGTAATTTAGTTGATTTTAAAATGTAGTTTAAAGAAATTGATTGCAAAATTAGAGATTATTTTAAGAATAATAGAAAAAGGAATGTAAATGATACAGATAAGGATAAATTAATGTGAATAAGTAACGGGATAAATCGATTATTTTTTTGCTAACAAATTTAAATTTATTATGTTTCAGGCGCTTCAGAGAGCAAAGGTATTCTCGTTGGTAGCAATGCTGGAGTGATGTGCGTCGATTTCGATTCTACAGGAACATTGATACTTGGAGCATCGAATGACTACGCCAGCCGAGTATGGACTGTCAGTGACTTCCGACTAAAGGTAAGTGGAAAACTTACTTTGCGCGTAGTTGATCTTGAAAGAAAGTAGATCGCCGTACAAAAGTAATGGAATATAAAATAGAGGGATTTCTTTATTCAAATATTTTTTTCATCTATCGAATTAGAATCGTAAAATTATATATCAACAATGTTGCGATTAAATTATTTTATTACTTTCATTAATTCTTATTTAGTTGATGAATATTTTATTATATGTATTAGAATTTTTTGTTATTAAAAAATAACCAAAGTATAATATATTATTAATTAAAAAAATTTATTTAATTTATTTAAAGTTAATTTATTTGATGTTCTATCAATTTCATTAAAGAAATGGAAAAATATTGAGAATTTAATATAATTCTAATTCGATGGATGTATCATAAACCATTATTCGTATATTAATGTCGAATATCTTTGAATTCAAATATTAATTAATTCCAGTAGCATCATTCGCATCCATAAATACGGGAGTACGATGTTCCATTCGAAGAAACTTAAAATCATTACATTAACAATGGTATCATTATCAGGTTATATCGTATCACATTAAATTTACAATGAAACGACAGTATATCAATTATAAATATTTGTCGTCGTATCATCATATCACGCTGAAAATCTAGAAGAGACAAAAAAGAAGGTGATATTAGAAAGGAGCAAGAAAGCGTAATAATGAGAATCACTCTATGAAAATATGATTAGCTTCGTGTCCTAAAAAGTGCATAAAGAGACGTCTAAGAGATTGTCCATTAAATTACAGGGTTATTCCAAAATGAGACGGTCTGGCTAGTGAATCTGCAGAAATGAAGCACTAGAATATGAAATTTATCACTCTTCCCAAATGACCTATTACGCTATAATCCGCGTAAATCTGTTGGCGGGGAATCGTAAAGTTGATGACGATTCGCAAAAACCATTTCGACAAAATTGTTCCATGAAATCATTCGAGGACCTTCAATTGTCATTCCTGTCGCGTTGGAATACCTTCTTGGCGAATACCTTCTATAATCTTTCACGAGAGAATAATATTGTCCCCTCTCTGTCCATGATGTCGATATTTTCCCCCTCATCTAAAGTTTGTCCTAGTTTTGTTCGACGTCAATTCTTTATATTGGGAAGGAACTGTAAGTTTCGCGGTTATCTTCTTCGTGATACTGTCTTCTTTTCTGCTCTTTGAGACCTCTCTCGTGAGATCTCGTTGAAAGGGGAAGAAAAGTCATCAGTAGAATGATCTTTTTTTCTCACACGTACGGAATACGTTTCTTCTATTCGGATGAAAGATTGCGTGGTATGTGGTTTTTATTTGAATATCAATTGCGTTCAATCTCGAGCACTGATTGTATTGTAGCAGTTATATTTTATTATTTTGGCCATATCGTCAATATTTATATCGATGATGTATTGTGGTATAGAATAGCTTCTGATAACTATTCGAAGTTTATAAGGTGGTTTTAAGTGGGGAGGAAAAATTATTGTTAGTGTTATCTTTTTTACATTCTTACATTCCATGTATAAATATAATAATCTTGAATCTTTAAGTTTCATTTATTAGTTAGGATTTTCAATCAATTATTACTTATCTTAATACAATACAAAAATAATAAGAAAAAGTTAATCAAAATTGATAGGAATCGTTTAAATTAAACGAAAATTAGAAATCAAAGTAAATATTCCGTAGAACGGTGTGCATAGAATTTAGTTATCGATCTAACACAAAATTCGCAATCACACGAGTGTACTTACTCATCACCAATATGTACGCGTGTAACAAAGCACACGAGTGTATCCTAGCAAAGTTAGATTGGGCGATAACGTGACTTTACAATTCCATGACATACTTGATACCACGTTTCTAAGTTGCATTGTAAGGTTTCAGGTTGCTTGCTATGCGGTAATATCGCCGTTTATAGCATGGCCGTTGCCAATGGAATACAATGTGTAATATATCCGTATGAAGGACGGTCGGTGTATTGTTCGCGTATCGTTGGACATGTTAAATGTGATTATTCGTCGCCCTCGGATCGTGACTGTTATATACGGGTATTTCATCCTCTCAGAGGTCTTTCTCTCGTTTCTCTTCCCTTCGAGAAGCTTCTATTTCTTCCTCTTTCTTTCCTCTTCTTCTTCTTCTTTTTTTTTCACGGAACATTTTTTTCTTCCCGTCTTGTTCTCGAAACAAGTCGCGTTGAGAATCCACTCAGAGGCGGCAGTTTCATTCTAAAGATTGGCGGCCAATGGTGCGTAAACTTACGAGAAAACACGCGAACTGTTGAAGGATTCGAGGCGTAGCCGGCCACTCTCGGTTATTCACGATGAAAGGTGCGAGAACTTGGCCGCACCCGATGTTTATTCGCCTTTGCTGCTCCTCGTCTCGCCAATCTACAATGTTTCTCGCGCACAGTTATCCCCCTGCTCAGGAACTCTTGATTAATTTCTTTACGCGGCGAGCCAGTTTCTTGTCCCCCGTCCGCTCGAGGATGCTCCACTCGCGTCGAATATGCAAGCGGTTACCGTCCCCTCGTTCGTAAATTATAGCTCCTTTTATTCGATACCTTCTTATTATGGTGACGATCGAGAAAATACGTAACATTTTCCTCCCTTCGATTATTCAAAGTCCGTACGCTGGTGGAAAAGCTGGCGCAATTACTGGAATTTCAATATTTTCACTGGAAACGAATCGTTCGCCCCGTAGAACGCGGAATCGTTCGCGGATAGATTTTATTCGAGCGGGTATAATAGATGCGATGGAATTCATGAATAAAGTTTTTCCCTTAATCATAGAAGTACCTTTACTTCTCTGCTTTTTTTTCTCCACTCGTTTTTTTTTTAACGAAGGAGAGATGGAGGGAGGGAGAAAGAGAAAGAGAGAATAAAGGTGGAAAAAGAGTTTCTTACAGATGTGGTAGAATTGAAAGCCATGGGCTGTCATCCATTTCCTTCTTCCCTCTCTATTCCACGATTCTTCATGGCGGTTTCGACGGGTCTCTTTCTCGTTTTTTCGCCTGGTGACCTCGCTTCTTAAATTTTATATTTCTCGGTAGGACCCTTGTTTGTCACCCTTCCTGGCAGGGAAACGATGCGTTAAACGAATATCGATGGTATTGGAGGGTACCTGGCCAGAGCGATAATGGACTCAATTTCGCGGCAGTAGGGCGCCAGTCGTTTGGATTTCTCACGTCCCGGCACAATATCGATTCCCTCGGTGAAACCCTCAGTGATTTCCTCCTCGTTCACCATTGTGAAATTGCACGTACCTTTTTACATTCTTCTCCGATAGTTGGTGCAAGCTTTTTCGCATTTTTTTTTTTCGTTCATCCTCGGTTATCCTCTTTGTCCTCGATTGTGTAAATAAGAATGACACGAATATCTTTTAATCGCGATTAATCGTGAAAGTAGACATTTGTATTTAAATCGTGCTTAAGCGATAAATGTGAATATTTTCTCGTGTACCTCTCTAAGAATCAAACTTTTAAATGAACGAAAGTGAAAATTCTTTAGGTTATATCTAGAATATTTATATAAGAAGTAGATAGTTATATTTTAATGTCGCATTCTACTTTCCCTAAAATTATTTCGAGATTATTTTCGCAAATAGAGACATACTACGTTAAGAGAAATTATTATCCAAATTATGAGAAATAATTCTTGAAAGCAATTCGCGACTCTTTTACTTTCAAAACTCTAGTAGATATTCTAAGAATTGGAGAAAAGCTCTTTTAGATTCGAAAGCTCTTCTTTCTTAAAATATAAATACTTTTTATTTGTGGTAAAGTAGCTTAACATTTATTTAAAGGAATTTATTTGTTGAAAATTATTTTTTTATTTTAATCAAAAAAAGAAAGTATTTATATAAGTTCGCCATTGTATTTTTTCTCTGAAGGCACATAAAATGCAATGATATAATTACAATTCACGTGATATTTCTCGTAACAATGAATCTGCTCTCTTAAATCATTCTTAATTGTCCAAGATGTATTATTATAATACGTTATATCCTGTTTTTGGTTTCATATTGATACGTAAAATACGTGTTTAACAAGAATCGAAAAAATTATTCGTCACTTCCGTGATTAGTTGACGATGAATCGTTGATTACTACTTTCTATCTCGATATTCTTTTTGATTAGAATAATTGACTGGTCGATCGTTGAAACCTCTGATTTTCGATATAAAATAATGTATTCTTATACAAGGTGAAGCCAGGGCGTTATTCACATAAAATATCATTGCTATTTTTAGACACACGAGAAAGAAGCATTCATTTTAGAAATTTCATAGCATCAGGAGAATTACAATGTGCCATTAACAAATTTTTTTCGACAAATTCAAAGACATTATCTGCATTTTCTTCTAAATAACATGTGCCATTATCTTTTTACTCTTCTGTCAATGTGAAGTGACTGGTATGTATTTAGAAAATTTCAACAAATTATAGGTGGAGGATCATTAGGTATCAAAAAAAAAAAAAGGGGAATAATATACTGATCTTTATATTGGAAGACATGCTAAAAGTAACGTCATCTCCGCCAATGCTATGTTACATAGAGGAATATGATGGACTGATCATAGTATGCTCCAATGATTTGCTATTCGACATTTTTTGACATGATGAGTTTATAATTACTTTGAATGTACATAATGATACAAGGATATTATCTCATCTTATTTTTAAGATTTAATGATCTGACATTGTATCTTTGAGTCTATCTAACTCCAGTTATTATACGAGGAACAAAACAGATATGATGTAATATCAAATATAAATGAAGATGATCTCGAAATGACTTTGATAAATATATGATAAAATTTGATGAGATAGTGGGATGTATATCATTATATAGGAAGTGATATAAAATTGATATTTATGTAGAAAAAACTGATTCTCTTAACTTTATATCTAAGATTTATATTTATATGTCGTGTATTGAGAACAGAAGTAGAAAAATTTATCATTTGACTAATAAAACATGATTGGGCTAGTAATATTGAATAATACTCTTTAAAGACTGTGAAGATTCCATTGCATTTTTTATATAAAAAAAGAAAAAAAATGATCAAAAAGTAATTTGAAAAGAAGAGATAAAAATTAGAAAAATATTCGTATTCTAGGAAAAAAAAAATAGAAAAAGAATAAAAAAAAATGAATAAACCGGTTCGACTAAAGCTGAAACGTTAATTCAGGAAACAGAAACGAAGGTGCTCTCAGGCGTCATCCAGTAATTTCAGGGTAACGCGATGGGTACCATAGTAGTCCCCTTCGTTCAAAGGCATTACTTTCAAGCTCTGCTCAGTAATTACCTCGCGAAATTACCGCATTTACATCCCTAATAGAAATAGGTGGATATAGATAGGAATGTCAGGTACGCTGCGAGAATATCACGAAGGGGAAAGGAAAAAAAAAATGAAAGAAACAGGGAATTAATCTAAATACAGAGTTCGCTTGTGTCCTTGCGTGGAGACAAAATCGTTCCTCATTGTTTCTTCCCTCGAATTTTTATTTCCCTTGCTCATCGACAGGGATGCAAGAAACGGTTTCATGATCAGTTTTATCGAATTAAAAATCTGGATCGCATGTAATACCTATTAAATCCCAATGGTGGAGAATATGGCGAGACGTTATCCCCTTTTTATCGATTTATTTCTAATTTTCCATCGAGAATTTCTAACAGAATTATCGTTTGATTTCTATTCAGCAATTTCATTTATGAGAATCTGGTAAAATGTTCGATAGCATTTGCATATTTAAGATTCGATATATTATATCATTTTTTCCATTGTAATTTTGTGTGCTACATTATTTTCCATTTTTTTTCTCTGTTTTTTTTTTTTAATCCTTTTTTCTTTGTTCCTTTATTTAGAGGATGACATCACATTTAGTTCATGCAAGACGAAACACGAGTATGTTTTGGATTATATTCAACACAGCTCGTAAAATTTTAGAACATCGTGTTTTTAACGAGGAAGAGATTTAAATTTTACATATTATATTTTTGTTCTAATTAACGTAAATTTTCGCCAAATTTTTTTAATATCTCGTTAAATATTTAGTTGTTGTTAATTTTCTTTCTTTTTTTTCTTGCTCCAATTAATACATTTCAAGATTCTCCTCGTTTTATGCGTAATTTTTAATGTTTCAAAATATAATAAATATATGTTTTTTGTTTATTGCAAATATTTTCTTTTATTATTTCTCTTAGTTACTTTCGTTTGGTCACGCAGGAATTAGAATTATTTTTCTTGTAAAATTTGTACGTGGCTGAATTTTTTTTAGTGACAGTAAATCATAGACATTTCAACGTTATTATTGAAATAATTTCATTTCTCGGATATTATATTATTGGAAAATTCATAATAAAAAGTACTTTTTTCAACTTTTATCTTTTTGCATAGGAAAAAAGTATCCATACATAAATTTTTAATTATTCAAATATTCAAGTTTCAAGAACGAATTTTTTCAAAACGAATTCAAAATTTATAATACATGTAACAGATATCTATAATTATTTCTTTAATTTTTAATCAACGAATTAAATTAACTGTGCACGCGATCATAAATTAAGCAGAAGTATTTAATAATTGCACTTAATGGTAAAGAAATTATAGGATATAATATCAGTTGATAATATGAATTATAGGCATTAAATGATGAATTCATATGATTCTTCCATAAATTTATTTTATGGTTATATCATATATTTAACAAAATTATAAAGTTGTATCAAATCGATCTCTTCAATTGTAGAATTTTTTGTCCACTTTTACTTATTTTTAATTTATACAATATTTATACAATTTTTACTTATTAAAATGCATTTCATTTAAATTATCAAATCGGTCACATACACTCCCCCATCAAAACTTGTTTCGAAATATTCCAAAAATTAAACTACAAATAATCAATTTCGTATTTTATAAAAAAAAAAGGTATAAAGTACCATCAATAATTTTGTTAAAAATTATACGCAATTAAATTTCTATTTGCCAAAGTTTCATCAGAGAAGTATCCCAAGATTTCTCATCGAAAGTAAATATCCAATTCGAGTTGAAGAATCCTTGGAAGCGTCGGAATCGGAAACTTTTGCAGATTCCCTATCCGGGAACGGTGTAAATGTCCTGGCTTTTAGCCAGGGACACGCCTAACGAAATCACCACGTTTGTATCGAACAACACACGCGGGACAATGGACAACCTGTAGATATTTGGCTAGCTAACTACCATTTCGCTAGTGGGGAGTCAACCCCGGGATTTATGGGCCAGGGTGTTAAGTTTCTATAAGAATCATTAGGCGGTGAGATACGTATCGTTTTAAGAGCTCTTGCTCTTTCAGCTGAGAAAAAAAAATATATATACATGCACCTTATCTATGTAGATCCATTCCACGTACATACATACACACATTGTATATTATTGCGTGAAAAGGTAGAAGCCCGCCAGTTCTTTTCACGTCCGTTTCGCCTTTTTCTCTTCTCTGTGTCCTCGGCGCGAAAACGTATATGTATAACTGCGAAAGTAATTAGTATTTAGTACGCCACTTTGAAAAGCGGCACCAGTGTCTTCCTTTCTTTCATCGTGTTTTAACGCAGGAAAGTATGTTTTAATGCAGAGAATTATGAACTTGGTTGGAAGATTCACAAAAATTGCCGGTCAAGTAGTAACACTTGTGCGTGTCGCTTCGAAGGAGAGGATATAGTCCTCTCACACGCACGAACGCGTGATGCAACGGAGTATCCTGTATCAATTAGTCGTTAATTGGAAATTAATGCCTTTCTCCAGTCATGTCTTGAATAGCATTAATGGAGAACTGTGAACGCTTGCAATTTGCTCTTCGTGATTACCACTTACGTGTTTTGCGAGGTATGCACGGTTAGAATTTCAAGTGTCGCTGCGTGTTAACCGTGACGAGGTTCAACTCTGTTTTTCCCTGTTTGAGATAATGAAATATTAAGTGAGTATGCTGTTTCTTCAAAGTTGCGTCGAGTCGAGTTAAGCTGAAAGTAAATTAATCCCAATTGAAAAGCTGAGAAATTTGACATCGTTTGAAATCGTTGCCTTGAAATTATGATTTATTTTTATTTAAAGCGTAAATAATAATTTTTAATACATTCTTTTTTTTTTCTTTCTTTTTTTTTTCCTTTCTTCTTCTTTTTCTTCTTCAACAAACAAATCGTTGAATAATTTAACATATATATTCCGTAGATCAACTTTAAGAACGTAAAAATAAGCAAGGAGAATCAAAAGTAGAATATTCTCTTTTTCTTAATCAGATAATGGAACGTTGGTTACGCTATTCCATAATTACCAATTAGAAACCAAAATATAATTCCATTGAGACGCGCTAACAGAAGCTATCTTCCTTTATCCTCTATCGAGATCGTTTAATAATTTAATTAGATCTGCCTGGCACTTTGTTAAAGGATCGTTCAACGATCGAACCTTTCTCGTCATTTAATTCTATCCATTTCTGTCGGAGCGTGAGCATACAGAAAAGAATTGAAAGAACGGTTGACAGGATGGGGAAGATAGAAAGGAGGATAGAAAAGAAAAAAGGGAGGAGAAGGAAGAAGAAAGGGGAGTTTCTTAGACACGCTCCAATTACGGTGTTCAGGGCTTTAGAAGAGATTATAGATATAGCACAATGACTACCTCTGATCTAAATCGGATTTAGCTTCAATTCAAGTCTCCATTCTTCGAACTGGTACTCGTGTGCTCTGACCACGTACGCGGCGCTCGAGTTGCAAGTTAAAACGTCCCCTGAACCGTGTATGTAGGTCTTCGTTTCCAAGCTAAAAAGCGAAAGGGTGAAATCGGTTGGAAAGCGCACGCTTTTACACTTTTTGACTTTCAGCCACGTCGGCCTCGTCCCTCTTTTTAGCTCCGCCACTATGTATTTATTGTATCTATTATTCTCGAACCGCGTATGCGTGCTATTACGCATCGCGTGACAATGTGGAAGTCCTCCTGTTGCCTCTTTTCTTGCGAAATTATCAGAAAGGAACGAGAAAGAGAGAGACAGAGAGAATAAGAGGTGAACGTTCTTTGACATTTCTCGTTACAACGCCATTGTTTCCCATGCAACGTGACCCTTTTGTTCCCTTCCTCGTGATTGCGGGCGTCTTCTTGATTGGCGTGAGATTAATCGCGAAATAACACACCGTGCGAACATTTTTTCGCATAACGACATTACTTGAGATATCCCGCTGAGGAATTGCTTTTTCGTCCAGAATGAAATTCGAAGAAGGAATGTGCGAGCTTTTTCTTTCAAGGAAGTAATCTCTATAAAAAGTTTAGATATCTCGGAATGTTTATTCATTGTTTGAATAATTAGGAAAATGAATATTAACTTGTGGTCGTATATCATTAATTTGATTAAAAATGAAATTGCAAATTCAGTTGAATTTCGTGCTTCTTAGAAGTATAAAGTGGTCAAAGATTTTTGAATAGAAATATATTCACATACAATTTAATTTGTGTTGTTTTAGTTTTCGTTTTTCTTTATATAATAGTTGGTTTGTTTAATTAATTAGAAAGTTATTTTTTTGAATTTTTCAAAATCGAATTGGAATGATATTTAAAATTTTTAAATCAATTTTAAAGAATTGGTTTTAAAGAATGGTTATCAATAACGATATTCAAGTTTTCAATTTTCGTTTGTACAATGAAAAAAAAAATAGTAATTTTATAGAAACAAATAATTTAATTTATCTTTTTTCCAGAAATTCGATCTCTATGTAAACTATTTTTTCTTTTTTTTTTTTTTTTTTTTTTTTTAATATAAAATAAGGTTTCGCGAAAACAAATTCATTTGTTCGATCGCTATATCATTTTCTTTCAACGTACATTCTGTTCGTAATATTTCTATAGAAAATTATTCGTTTAATTTTTGAAAATCTCGGAAATATATCTATAAAAGTGGAAATATTCGTTCCAATGAATTTTCATCGATCAGAATATTATCGTGCGTTATTTGCCGCGAATCAAATGCGCCATGGCTCTCTGATTTTTTTCATATAGAGAAAATTATGCATACCATGCATACGAACAGGGTAATTTCGGTCCGGTCCTGTTCTCATCTCGCGCTTTCCACTTCCCTTCTCCCTCTTTCTATATCTTTCTTCAATTTCTATGGACGATGTTCCACGGATGACACAAAGCCAACGTTCCACGGCACGGTTTAAACGCAAATTGAGCACGAAACTATTTTCGATATCGCATCCTGCTTCGAATCTAATGAACCAGCCACGCTCGTTCGCGGTATCCATCCTGACAGGGTTGCAAAACTCCTTGGAAGGAATTTAATTAATGGGACACGGTTTATATGATGTTATTCGCAGGCCTGCCCCTCCCATCCAAAGCTATTCTACTACCTTCCACGGAATCTTTCTCTCAACCCTTGCTCCAAATATGAACTGGATTTAAATTAAAAGTGTCGAGAACTTTTAACCGAAGGGGTGGGAAAGATTCCAATCCGACCAACCTTCTGAATTCTGAGCTAATTAAATCTGGAGCCCGGCTTATTGCTCGTTTTGCTATTGTACTCCGAACAGTTTGATTGCCGTGCGATAATTATGGGAACGGTGATGATAATACCCGATAATTGTTGTTGGTGACTTTTCATTATTGTCGGTTGGAATTTTAATTTCTACGAGATGCAAGATCGATCGAAATATGTTATACGCGCGTTCGAACATTTCAAAAGTTTAATTAATATTTTGGGGATTTGAATCGGGGTATGAATTGGGATTGAGCGAATTGTTTTGAAAGATCGGATAAGGATGAATCTTCAAATGCGCGAACGAGACTTAATAAAAATCGTATAATTTATCGCATTTTTTAATTAGTCTACGAATAATCTTCTGTATTTTTATATGTCATTTTGAAATTTGTTCTGTACAGTTTTTTATACCTTATAAATAGATAACTTTATATTTAGAGAAATCGTACGTTTTAGAGTTGGATTAAGAACAAATCTCCCTATCAGAAGATATCGATATTGCACAATTTTCAAATACGTACAAGTTCAGCAGTTTGAAATTAATTCACAATTACAAACGCGATTGAATATCTCGCATCACATTTCATAAAGTTTCCAAAACTTTGAATCTATTCCACGCGACGAGATCTCTCTCTCTAGGAAGTAGGATATTTAATTACCGTTCTTACCAGACCCTCATCGCGCATATATCCGGCGTGTTATTCCCTTAATCCAAAGCCTTAAGTTAATGAAATTAGTTTATGGATATTTGCCAAAGATAAATATAAAATCTTCGTTTTCCCTTTCAAATCCTTCATTTCCTCTTTCTCTCGCACAGCTACCGCCCTTTCAACTCGTGCGTCTCGCCCGTGCCTCTCCTATTCCACTGATTGTCCCCTCGTGCCCCCACCCTTCATCCCAGACCCGTGATGTTCCCTTGTTGGGTCGTGAGATCGAGAGACGACTATAATGGCACAATGTCAGATAATTTCGCACGCAGTGTTCTAGCCCCATTGTATCCTCAAATAGAGTCTGCGGAAGTCTTATCTACGAACCACTGATGGTTCAATTAGACGAGATCTAGCTACCTTTATACTGGTATAAATAAATGTTGATATATCATCAATCGTGTTGTTTCGCGATTAAATGATGAATAAAAATGGTTTTCAGTGTTCAGATGGAAATTGTTATTTCGTTACGCGTGTTTATACATATTGGATATGTTTAGAATCGTATATTTTTTTGATTCATATTATTTTAATAAAATTGTTGTTAAGATATTATACGATTGTTTGAAACAATTGTAATGAAAGTTTGTTGAGAAAAAGTTATTTTATAAAAAATTGGAATAAGTAAAGAGATGGCTATAGGATTATCTTTATTTATAGAATTTTCAAGACAAAGATTTCAAAATTCATGTCGCGATTAAACTAACTAATTAATATTAAATATTAGGAAAATTTAAATAAAAACTGATATTTGATAAAATTATCTCAATTAATACCATAGTTCAATTAAAATGTCTATTTTATTATTTATTGTCATTTTTAGCATATTTTTTTTGTTTCATATTTCTTCAAAGTCGATTACATCAAAAGTATAATGACAGATTGAATATCTGTTATCAGAATAAATTTATGCATGAAGAAATTACTAGTTGGTACTGTATTTCATTGATATTTGAGTTCAAATCATTCTTTGGATTCGTTTAAATATACAGCATGTTCTTATTCATCTTCCCTTCCTCTTCAAATTCCACGAAATTAGTTACAAGCAAATGATTTACATAACAGATGACGATTACAACACCTAGTGCACTCTAGTCATCCTCTCAGTTTACTAACAATTAAAAGACGACAAGTGGAACTCTTTGTATTACGAAGACGAGATTAATTTTTCAACGAAGTGCAAACACTTCTATCTCATATAGTTGTTTCTTCACAGTTATAACTCCTTCGATGCTTCAGCTCCTTCATTCTTTCTTTTCTTGTTTGTAGTAGAACAATTTAAATATTCATATGTAGCTCAAGGCAAAACTCGAATATATCGAGTCAATTTTAGAGAGTCAATCAAGTGCAGTTTAAAGAAATAGAAAAAATTTATTTCCAATTCACTTTCAATATCACAGAATTCTTTTTCTAATTTAGTTAGATAGTCAAATTTATTTCTGTTCAATACTTTGATTGTGAACGTAATTGAAAATTGAAAAAGAATTTCATACATTCCTTTCTTCTTTAATAATTTTTCTTATCACCAATACACGATACAATACAAAATTCTTTCATCATTTAACAATGAAACTTAAAAAAAAAAAAGAGAGAAAGAAAAAAGAAAAGAAACAATTTATTTCTCGCATTGTATTTGCTCTTCCTTTCAAAATATTATCCAATTCGCAATATGCACAAATCTTACGCTGCGCAAGATGATCGTTCAACTCGCAATCTATTAACGAAGACCTCCCCGACTATAAAGATCTAACGACTCGTTAAAAATTGACGTTTCAAATTAGGACTCCCTCTTACGAAAGAGCGAACATACTCGGCTATAAAGGAGGACGTCTGATTACAAGACACAAAGGAATCATTACTGCTAGGAAAGTAGACGTGTCCGTGTCCCTCAACGGTCGGTAACCGTTGACTGGCAAAGGGATTCCCCTCCCTCCCTCCACGCTAGGTCAAAGATTATAATTAAAGACGAATCTTTATTCGGGATAGAGCACAGTTCGGGAGGTCTTCTCGTGGATCGCCGTTGCTATAGTTACGATGAAAGCGGACAGGGAATATCGACCGAGAAACTGCACTAGACGGACGCACTCGATTCGCTCGGTTAAGTTCGAGCAAGTTAAGGAATAAAGAAAAGGGGGAAGAAAAGGGGGCTGCGATGTTGCGAGGGGATGGTCGGAAGGGAGAAAAAGATAATTAGTTGATTCGCTGAAGTATAATTAAGTGGAGATTCCGCGTTGATCTCCGCGGGAATAGCCGCGTTTTCGTCCCTCCGCAATCCTCGAAATCGGCTGTAATACCTAGCCTTATCAGAGTTCAAATTAGAGAAAAGCTACTAGCTCCCCTTCTCCGCCGAGATTTCGATGACTGTCGCGAACTTTTCGACTTGGATTGCCGGATTGGAAATTGCGGGAAAGCGCGGGATAGCGGAGCGCTTGTGTTTCCTTCGAGAAATATGCAAATGATAAATTGCGGGGCCGGGGGGCCCGGGCATTATAAGGACTTTATGTATTTTCGCGCTGTTGAACACGCGGGGCTTAACACAATTCGTCGTGATGAATGGGTTGAACTCGGTTGAATATTACGCGTTGAAATCACGTTCTCCCTCGCGAGCGTGTGCGCCAGATGTGATAACTTGTAACTGAATTAACGCGTGAAAGTGAATTCTCTCGTACATCGTTCGTTGTGTTGTGGTTAGATCTTCGAATCTTCGTTTTCTTCTTCTTTCTCTTTTTTTTTTCGTTTCTTGCGAGGGGTAGAAATAAGCCTTCGAGTATAACTGTACGCTATAGTTGTTTTGAAAAGATAATAAAATTTAATATTTGGAAATATTCAAAGAAAAATAGTTGATGCATGATTTTTGTATAAATAAAATTGTAAAAATTTTCTTTTTGATTTGATTGACAGCAAGTTCGTGCTGATATTAAATTAATAATTTTTGAAAAATCTTTATCAATTTCTACAATTCACATTGTGTATTCGATAATATTCTGGAAATTATGAATACATTCAACGATGGAAATATCTTTCTGTGAATAGCCTCATCTTAATCGCTTTCATTTATTCAGGAACAATTATTCCCCATGTAATTAATGGCGGTTTGTCGATAGTAATTATCCACTCGGCTTAATAATCATGTACTTGGGCTTTGCTCACGCATTCGAAGCATTTTCTCTCTTCGAGACCTATTTCAAAAGTTTTAGCTACCATTTTTGTTATTTGTAATAAAGTTCGACCCATTTCACTGTAACTACCTACAGCATCGTGACGAGCAATTTATGCGTCTCCGCCGGCAATATTTCCAATGATTTTCCTCCGTTAAATCTTCTTGATCGTCTGTTCGCAAAGAATTTTTACGAAGACAGAAGAAACATGTTTATGCTGATTGATTTTCCTTTTAGACTTGAAGCTTTATATATTTTCGTGTATAAAGATTTACGACGAATGAATGTTTGATATTGAAATAAACGTGAAGCGTTATAACTCAAAATATTTTGAATTTGGCTGTGCATAATCTTGAATTTTAATTTTTATACGATAAAAATATGAATGAAATATTTGATTCAAGTAAATTTTGTGTGTGTAATTATTTCTTCTATCGTTCTATTTTTTTATATTTTGTATATCGAATAGAGAGAAGAAATAAATATTCAAAGTATTAATTATAAATAATTGCATCGTGCAATTATCATTTTTATTATTAATTAATAACGATGTTTGTTTAAATGATTTAAGAATAATCTTTTGCGTATCTTTTTTTTAATGCAATTTATTTGTGTATTTATTTATAACATTTCATAAAGAAAATACAAAGTAGACAATTGTCTTTATGAGATTGACCGTTGACACAAGTCACGAGTAGTTGCATCAATAATAATTGCGTTATCTAACGTCATCAACACTTCACTGTAGGCAGATATTATACTCGTTAATCACGTAAGATTAACTTGGCGCATGACATGTAAGTTATTGCAGTCTACACGGTGTCTCGACATTTCTAGTCTTAAATTTATGGTACAAATTATTATTATACAACGCATGATAAAGATAATTTCGTAGTGTTGATTGTTCGTAACAATCCTGTGTATGCAAGATGTTTATTTTAATTTTAGATTTTTTATAGTGTATGAATGTATGATAATCGATCAGTAACGCGTCCCTTAATATATTATAAATTACAAATAATGTAATATTAATATTGTCGAAAGTATCCATATCTAAAATATCTGAGAGTTTTGGTCTAAAAATATATCTTGATATTTTTTTTTTCAATTATTGCACAGCTAATTATTTTTTTATATTTTTAAAATACAAATAGTATTTTTGAGTCACAACTTTCTACGTATATCTATATTTTTAAAATATAGATTTTTATTTTTATTTTATTTGCTTATCACTATTTCATTCGTTTATCGTTACTTATTATCAAAGAATCAAAGAATTTTTTTTACAAATTAAAGAATTGCTATAAATTAAAATTTCTCTTTTTCTCATAAACGAACGTTAAGAATAAACTTACGAAAGATAACTCTCAGAAAAGATAACCCAATTCTCAAGAGTTTTAACTCTTCAATGTTTTTGCACTATACAATAAATTCCAGTAACTACGACATTGTTGCTTCAGTCTTTAAACTAGGTGCGTGACATTGCGCGGGTTTATATTTGTGCCAGAAGGGGGAACATTGTAGTTTATGATAAGAATTCTTAAGGGAGTGAACTTCAAAGTGCAATGAAGTGGTTCCCGTATCAGTTTTACTGCACGTGATTCGCAAACCATACACATCCCTTTGGTTTCCTTGGCTCTTAAAGCTCTATGATGTACATGTATGGGAGTACACATATGTAGAGAGAAACAATAAAGAATTAATAAATAGCAAGGGAGATCTTTGTTCTTTGTTCATTGTCTGTGATCTCAAAAGCTTTTCGTTGCGCCAGAAAATAGAAAATAGTTTAGAGAATTAGAGAAGTATTAAGGGATAAATTGCGAATACAAGTGTTAAATACAAATGATTTCGTCATCATTATTTAAATCATTTTCGTAAATTACATATCATAGTATGTAAACATTACGCAATTATATTGATATTAAATTATTAACAATTCAACGCTTTGATAATTCTCTAGTGATATATTAATCATATGCCTAGGCGATTTCAATATATTATTCGAAAGTCAATATTTGGATAGAGCACAAAGTATAATATGTTTACATTTATTTTGCTGTTATTTAAATTTTGCTATCAGATTAAATCTCATACTTATATTTCTTATATACGTAAAATAAATTTTCACAAATAATTTATCAAAAATTTAAATATTCGTAAGAATCATTTATTAATTAAATCTTTTGTGTTTTATACTTGTCTTTCATAATTGGTTCGTTTAATTTTAAAAGGTTAAAAATTCCAACGATATAAATGAACGTATGCCATCGCGATTACTGATAAAATCTTAGAACTCCAATCGTGTTATTTAAATAAAACAAAAATTAATTAGGATTTAATTAAGATATCGCTTTTTGCAGACGCTGTTTGAACTTCTTTCTCTCTTTGTTCAATTGTTCGCTGTTCGTAAAAGATAAAAATCTGTTGCTCAGATTTAAAAATTTAAAGAAAGAAAAGCAGATTCACAATGAATTTATCCGAGAAAATTGTCCTCCATTCACTCGTCGTTTTTATCGTTTATCCTTCCGTGATTAACAAATTCGATAAAGAATTTTGTTTTGACGTCAAGATAAATGAACGAATAGAAACGTATTTCCCATCCATGGTTTTGCTTACATAATTAATCATTTATCTGACTGATACACGAGTTATTTGTTTTCTTCCAACATTGATGTACATCTCAATAGGGCTGATTGGATCTATTTACGACTAGATTTATCCTCGAACATTCGAGAAAAAATTAATTGCATATATCTCAACTAAATGATTCACAGTAATTCACAAATTGATTTATCACATCACATATTTATCCATTCCCATATTTTGCTTAGAACTTCACCTAACAGTAATGGCTTCGCGTGCTGTTTTATTACCATGTACTTTCACACAGAAGATACCGTAAATTAGAGGAACATTGGCAGTAGTAACTAATTGATAGTATCAATTAGTCGCATAATTAAATAATTTTACTTAACAATTATTCTTTTTAACGAATTAAAATGTTTCTTTTCTTTCTTATTTCATACAATTGCAATATAATATTATTCTAGTATAATAGTGTAGCAATATAGTAAGTCAAAGAAAAAATAGATAGAAAACTTAAATTTTTAGAAAGGGAAGTTAACTTATTTTCTTGTCAAGCAAAATATTGAATGTTAGTTAGATTGTGACATAATTATTTCGAATTGTAGGTATATAATAATACACTGCCCTGAATATAAACTTTTAAATTATATCATTATTATAACGAATCAATAACAAATAATTTGAATAAATTTGTATCTTATCCATAGATACTTTCACAGTATGATAAAAGAAAATGAGCGAAAATTCTCTTCGAATCTTGAAAAATAAAAATTTGATTGTGGAACAAGATTAGAGTAAACAGTTTTAAGAAATTAATGGAGATTCCTAAGAACAACCGTTTATCCGTGTAATCACTAACTCCTATCTCAAATAAATTAATAGCTTCACTCTCGAAGAATCTTCTTAAATGGCCAATGAAAATCCGAGCAAGTTCGGCTTTCAAGCAATCTAGCATGCAACGTGACGGACGCGTATACACGCATATGTACACACACACACACGCGCGCGCGCGCTTACCACATAGACGCATCAATTATGCATGCATCCATCTATCCACCAGTGGCAGAGCATGTATGCGGACGTATGCACGCGTGTGCACGGTACGGGCAAAGCGTCAGTTAGATTTCCAAATAGGCATGCTCCTTTGACATAGGTGCATCTTAGTGGCTTCCCTTCGCCTCGTGTGCAGTGGAAATTCACATCGGCGTAAGCACTTCCGTCCTGGTACACGTAATATATAAAATCGGGGGATGTGGACTCCGACAGGAAATCATTGCAAACGAGAAAAGGAAACGCGAGTTAGAGCTCTATCAAAGGCGTGGACGAAGATTGATTTGCGGCAGGTCATTTTATTGCTAGTTTTAAGATTTTCTATTTACGTGTACAGGATGATATATTTTAATAGATAATTATCTTTTGAAATATTGTTCGAAATATTGTGGAAATTTTAATTGGGGATTTTTGGAATTTAATGTAAGAAATAGGTGGATACGTGAAGGATAAATAAAGGATTATAATCGCTTATTTGTATTTTTAAAATATCTTTGGTATGTTGGGCAATATAATTTTTTTTGAAATATTTGATATAAATAAACTATATTGTAATAATAAAATTATATTTAGATTTAGATTTAAAGTAAACTTCTTTTAAACTTCAAAAAATTTTAGACAGAAAATACTAAAGTATTATAAAAATATTTGAAAAAATATTATATGTAGTAATAAAATTCGAGTAATGTTTATTCTTTAAAGATTTTACTGGCGAGAATTGTGCTATGCAATGAATTCCTCTTGAAAATTTTATTTTAATTTTATATTTGATTAATATAGAATATTATAATTAAAGATGAAAAGAAGATAAGAATTCGATTATAATTTTTATAATATTTCTTTTTTTAATCACTAATATATATTCGTATATAATTTTCTCATAAAATATTTATGAAATAATTAGAATTCCAATATAATACGATACAAACATAATATTTAATACATATTCATTTGATATATTCCATATTTTCAATAGTCGTTAATTCAAATCCGGTATTAAATAAATCTGACTTTAGCAGAATAATAAACAATAATCACAGTTTACAACAACTTATAATTACATATAATATATGTAATTTAGCAATTGAATAATTTCAATAATAGAGGAATAATTGTTTTAATAACGCGTGATCATATTCATTTGATTATATATAAATTATTTATTTCACATGAAAGTTATTTTATATCAAAAATAAAAAATTAAAATATGAATAAAAATATTTTATTTTCTCGAATAAATAAATATCATAAATAAATAACTATACGTAGATGATTAAATTTCAGAACATAATGTCCATTATTCTTAAAATGTAATATTTTACGTATTTTCTGTCTAAAATTTTTCACACTTTTGGGAGATAGGTATTAAATTCTGAGTTAACAAACAATAACATTCAGTTTATATTTTATTTCGAATCAAGTGGAATATTGATATTTGGATTTATACTATCGCTCTTTTATAATACTTATTTCAAACTATCCAACAATATAAGATATCGTTCTTATTGCACGAGTCAAACGATATCCAATTCAAGTCCAAATCCTCATTTCTTATTTCCAAAAACAATAATATCTATTACATAATTTTACTTTTAGAAAAATGAAAGCATGAATTTTTAGAACTCTGATTTCTTTTTTCATAAAATTTGAAAAAAATTTATGAGATTGATTCCAAGGTGAAAATTCAATTTCTGATTCTTTCAATTTCCCTATCACTTCCAATCTCTTTCTATCCGTTCTTCTACGTCTCATCCTTGAAATGACGCAAGAATTGCTCAGCATTCTCGTCTGCTCCTCTCAGCTGACGAGTCACGATTGATTTTTAATGCTCCTGAAGCACGAATCTTAACCTTAACTAAATCGGTGAAGTCGAATCACTCATGAGCGATGACGAACGAAAACGAAAGTTCACCGGCTCGATCGATAACGATGTATGTAACCGACGATAGTATCTGCCGATCAAACAATACAACAAGAGGTAAATTGAGCTGCCACTCGTTGTATCCTGTCTATCATATCTGAAAGAAGAATTGCTTTCCTTTTTCGCGACACGGTCTGTTCTCAAGTAATCAACTTCTCCTTTTGCTCGTTTTCTCTCCTCCTCTATCTCGTTCCCATTTCTCACGTCGAATTTTCTTCTTCTCTCCTTCCCTGTTGTGCGGTCATCCTTCCTCCAACGTTTCTCCTTTGCAACGTTGGTCGTAAGTTGAAAATTTCAAACTTGAGGAACGTCGATAGCCGTGCTGCATCGATCGAAGTTTTGCGATTGCCTGGGGCGTCAACAACGCGCTCGGACTGTACAATTTGTTCAAATCAGAAAGTTTCGATATTCCTGATGGAGTTTTGGACGTAAATCGGATAGAGTTGGTTAAACGTCCACTTTGCGATTATTTGTATAATTTTAAATTGAGTTTTGTGAAAGCGTCCGCGTCTAGTTAATATTTTAATTGAAATACGTTTGATTATTTTTCCTGCACTTTATTTTTTTAGATTGAATTATTTACGTAATTTTGAAATTATGTAAGTGTTTAAGCTTTTTATGTAATTTTAAACAGCTTTTTTTAAAAACATTCTTATGAATATTTTAGTTGGAATGTACGTTTGATTATATTTTTATATTTTATTTCGCAGTATAAAAAGATAGAATCGTGAAACGAAACAAAATTTTTCACGTTTTCTAATACATTATAAATACATTTTAAATGATCAACTGTATTTTGAGTATTAAAAAATGATGCCAATTTTTCAATAGTAATATAAAATACGTGAAAAGAATATTTGACATTAAGTTAACCGAATAATATGAATTTATTTTTTATTTCTAAAAACAACGATATCGTACAATATTAAAACTGATCCCATAAAAAAAAAATAAAAATAAAACAAATTTACTTTTTATTTTCAAAAGCAATAACATCCATATGTTACAACTTCATTTACATCCATGCATAATTTTGTTACGTTCAATGTTTGACATTTATTCACTCTTTTGCCAATCGTGCTCATCGAAATCATTATTCTATTTATCATAGAAAATACCAAGCTCGAACGAATAAATCTCAGATATAGATATACCACGTGCACAATTTCCCCTCACAGCGACAGTAATTGCAATTTCACGAGCTTTCCACGCATATACCGAGCGCTCTTTCTATTTGAATTTTATATTCCGTGTGCATTGTTCCAAGAGGGCAGGCTTGCATCGCTCGCTCGTTCGGCGTCGTGGAAACTGCATAACGTGCTTGCATCTCGCGTGCTCGAATTGCGCGAATCACTGGAATTACTGGAATCGCACGAATCTAATGCGCGAGACCGCGAGAGAATCGGCCGGATCTATTGGATAAATTTCGATCGATCCATACGCGTTCTCGTTGTGTAAACTCAATAGGTGATTTATGGCGTTTCTACGCGGGTATAAAACTTTGGTGGATTTTCCTTGGAACACGGGATCACTAGGAGCTGCTTTCGTAGGAAGAATTCAGGAAGCGGTTGAGTAACGGTTAAAGTTCCTTTCGTATAACCGCGATGCGTAAATTATTTAAAACATGTTAATTCTGAAAGATATTTGACGAATTCAGATGAATTTCTGAATATTTTATATGGAAATATCGATTTGTATCTTATCTCTTGATCATTTTAAGAATTTTAAATTTTTCAACGTTAAAAATGGATGATTGGTGCTCGATTTTGTTCGGATATCAGTAATAATTAGAGTCGATAGAGTTTGATTTCTATAGGCTTTTTATATTGTATATTTTACTTCAATTTTATTTTTAATTTTAATATTTAGGAACAAATTGCCAGCTCTGCGAACTTTAATAAAATAATTTTAAATTCGGGGCGTACGTGTACAATAGAACTCATTTATAGGTACGAAATTTTAATTACTGCGCAGTTAATCGAACTTCTGTCGATTGAATCCACTTACCTAAACGTGAACTCCTATTATTTGAACGAGAAATCGTAGGCTAGAGAATCATGGACTTCTATTACATGAACTCCAGTTATATTAACTGTTTGTCCCTTAATGGATTCGGATAAATGGACTTCTTCTGTAATGCTAATTTCATGCTAAAATGAACGAAACGTTGCGAGGATAATAGAAGATTCGAATAATAGAACGTTTAAATATTTCATTCTAATAGATTTTTAATTCTTTTCTTCCTCTTTTGTAACGAAAGATTTTTTTTTCCAACAGATATTTCAACATTATTTTAATTATGCTTTGATATCGATCAACAGCTTAATTCCCGTTTTTAAAAGAGTTACTTCTTACTTGGAGTAAATTTAATTTCCAGATTAAATAGGAACAATTTCTGGTCTAAAAATCTACTTGAGCAAAGTACTTGAAGTGGGTATAGTTCATATTAATCTGAAAGTTAAACTCTGAGAGTTTACTTTAAACTCGTACATGACCGTGGACGAAATTTAGGGATTATTGCGGACAAATGCGACAAAACGTACGGTTAAGTTGAAAACTTCTTTATGTGTGCGGAACATATATTACTCCCCAACTTTGTCTAACAATTTTATCTAATGAAATTTAACATTCAATAACTCGCGTACATAATATTCGCACCGTTTTCTTTTTACAAAAAATATTATTAAAAAATATTAAATTTTTCTTTAAAAATAAACGATAAAATATTCAAAACATTCTGAATTTATAATAAAAACATAATTCAGAAGGTATATTAGTCTTTTAATTAAATATCTTAATATTTAAACAGTTAGATATATTTATAAATACTATAGTTATTAAATAATACAAATTTTAGGACACTTGTTTACAGTCTCTTTTCTCTCTCACAAAAATTTTCAAGAATCTGTTAGTCCCTCTTTTTTTTTAATTTCCACGATGTTCATTTTACTTATTCGTTATTAAATTTCAACAATTCACTTGTTTCGTCCCGGATAGATTAGCAATCGTGATAGAACGTGGGACAGTAAGTAATTTAGCGATCGCCGGGGATTGTCGTATGCCATCATCGGGCAGGGAAATGCAAATTGTCTTTCGAGGATGGAATCCTCTTGAGATCTGCCGCGGCACGGCTCGTCTCCCGTTGAAAATACCTGGTCCGATCGCGACCGATTTTCAACCAGACACTCTCAATCTTCATCGTACACTTAGCTGGCACCGCGTAAATGAATTCTTCGTGTTGCTAGATGCATACGGACTAAGGGCCCTGCTAAGTCACGTTTCCATCGGAATAGTTTTCCTATCGATGGTACGATGTCGCCTCCTCCCCCTTTTAAATGCCACCCTCGTTCCCTCGTGGGTCTGTTGGATTAATAGAATGTGCTACGAGATGTAAGGAAAAGAAATTCTTCTGCGTAAATTCTTCAGTAGATTTCGTAAATAGATAAATTTGGAAAAAGTGAAATCTTGAATTTGAGGTTAAGGAGAATTTTTAATGATTTTATATAATGATGAGTTTTAATTATTTTTATAATGTTACGTTAATTTTACATGTATATTTAGATATTATAGATTGGTAGTTAAATTATAACGAGTAACTCGTGACTTAGTAGAGAGAATCTTATAAAACAAGATGAAATGATGAAATGATATTCGAAAATATTTATTACGTTTGATTGATGGTATATTTTTGATTATAGTGTATTTTTTTCAAAATTCTTTTAAATATATTCGGCGAATAAAATGTTTTGTAATTAGCAATCAGCAAACGGACATCACCACATCGCATGCAAAAATTATTTTCCCCTCACACAATTATCATATACCCGCCCCTATGAACTCTCACCTCGATGAAAATTCACTGTTTACAGACCATTAGAATACTTTATTCCACGCAAACACATCCAATTTACCTAAAAAATAAAAAAGGGGAAAAAAATCCGTTCCTCTCTCCTCGCATATTTATCCTATCCCTTAGTTTTCTCTTCGATGGGAAAAGTTGGCCATAAGAGCATAAACCTGGCAACTGTGTCGCGAGTCGTTGAATAATTGAGGGAAACACTCTACATAAAGGACATTTTGTTAAACACCGCATACATAAATTCACGGTTCTCCCGATAATAATGGGGGAAAGTTCGGATAACAAAGTCGGGAAGAAAAGTTCCCAATACGGGTGGGGTTTGTCGGTTAACCGCCGCTTTCCATGCCAGCACAACTTCTCTCGCCCAAGCCATTTTTCGATCTCTGCCAAGTTTGATATTATTCGCGCCTACGTCGTACATAAATTCAAACACTCCGCGGCGTGCATATATATCGGCCATGCATATATGTATATATAGGGGGACGGTTCCCAGGAGCGAGTGGGTGTTATTAATTCGCCTCGTACATCACACGGTTTCTCGGATTGGTTTGCCCACCACCGGTAGCTTAGCAGGAGTTAAGTGCAACGGCATAACTGATCACGAACTTCCTAGTACGGGATATGAGATAAAAATGATTTTTAACGCTTGCTAAGGGGAGAAATGTTGTGATGGTAGTTTGTAAACGAGATAAAGATGTGAATTACGTTTTTATCGCGTGAAAATGTACACGATGCTTCCGAGTTAAGTGGCCGTATTTGAAATATGAATTTAAGACTCGAGGATGGAAAGAATTTTCCATCTCTGAAAGCTGTGCTCGTAAGTGCTTCGTTTAGGAGATATTGATTTCTGAAGTTGTACATGAACGAATAACATGGAGATAATTTAGATTTATTTCCTCGTTTGATAAAATGAAAATGTAGTTATCATTATTTTGAGCGATAAAGGACGATCGGTTGATATATTGGGGATGTAATTTTTTTTATTATTCCTTATTTTGACGATTGAAGATATTGATTAAATTAAATCCATAATTCAACTCTTTGTCATTAATTATTAGTTATTGTTAGTTAAATGATGATTTATTTTTTTTGAGTAAAATAAATTTTCAACGTTTATTAAATATATCTTGTTTGTACAATAAACATAGGCTTCTGCTAAATTCGATTTTATCTTGAAATACGTTCGAAAGCGTATACATCAAATTGTTAGGTCTGTTAGAAAGTTTATACAGTAAACGTAAGTCAACATTTTTTAATTTTCAGAATATCTTGCACGATTTATTTCCATATTTTTTTATAACATAAGAAAACCCATTGCTCGATCAATTATCAACGGAGAAACGTACAATTCGATCTTTTCTTAAGATCTTCCACTTCTACCAAGTTTCAACGATTCCTCGTCATTAATAAATAATATTTATACGAAGAGGTCGTATTGTAGCTCGCCAACAAACGAGCGTACTTTTATATACCGAGTTAGTGCCACCTTTAATTTCAACGGAAGAGAAAAGTGAAAGCCCGTGTCGGTATTGGAGCCCAGCCTGTTTATTAGCCCATTTACGGTAGACGTCGAGTCGGGGCCATAAAGCTCAAAGAAACACGGCTGGTTATTGCGTTCCGTCGTGGTTGCGTACAACCCTAAAACAAACGCTGAGAAATTTATGCATTCACTTAACCGTGGCTGCCGGTCTCCGGAACATTTGGGAGGGGGAAGGGTGGAGGCGAGGTTGACATCGCTTACAGCAACAGAAGTTCACGAATTCCAGGAATGGAATGGACGACTAAGGGATGGTGCGTCTAAACGAAAAGTAATTTCGGTCGTGAGACTGCTGAGGTCTGAAACGTCGATCCACCGCGTTATTTGCATTCTCATATAGGCGATATAGGGCGGTAAAGTGATAAGGAAATAGAGAAGAGATGAGAAAATAGAAAAATAGGAGGATATTGGATATGAACGTCTTGCGTGGAAGTGTTCTAAGTAGGTCTTCCCATATTTTTTTCTCATTTCTATGAGTCAGAAGTGGAATTGGCGCGCAAGTAGAGGGCGTTTATTTGCACTTATGATTTATGATAATTTGCAGCGAAAAGTGCACTTTACGTTAAATTTATTAATATTCGAGGATGCCTGTTAAGTCGGAACGATCGAGTTATGGATAATGTAGGAGTATAGTGATAAAGAAGTGATGGAGATGATGAGGAAATGGAAAAAGAGAAGTGTGAATGGAGAATCCTGGATTTCTCGTTATAAGTTCCAAGTAGGTCTCCTTCATATTTTTCCATTGCTAAAATTCAGAGCCGGAATCGGTACACGTTTATATATATTCATGATTTATGGTACTTTCAAAGTATGCTTTATACTGAATTTTATTAATATTCGAAAGCGAATTTAGGTCAGGATTACATTATAGACGATATGAGAGCAAGGCAAGGAAACAGATAAAAGAAAGTGGTGTAGAATCTTCAACTGCTGATCAAAAATTTCTAGTTTGAATCTTTCCATAACTTTTTTTCTGTTCCTGCAAATCAGAAATGGAATTGAATACACACAGAATTTATGTGCACGTATTTTCTCTTTATAATAGCTTTTCGATTTCAAGAATAGTACTACATTAAGATTATCAAATTATGATAATCATTCTTCGAAATCTTAATCAAATCTTAGTCAAATCTTGTCGTCATCGTATATCAAGCTAATCGATGAAAAATATTATCAAATAAGCTCTTAGTGCCATGCAATCCCGAGATATTTAACTTCGAAATATTTCAATCTGGGTTCGTGTCAAGTCTCATGAAAATTGAACGAATGAGTCGTACCAGGAATCGCGTGCCTTGGATCAATTTCAGTACGTCAATGTATATATCTCAGGAGTGAAATCGATTTCAAAGTTCTGTATTAATAAATAAATATTGTAATCAGAAGAGATTTTCTCATTGTAACGTTATTATTTGCCGACGTTTCACCGTTTAGGAGTACAAATAAATTAAAGGGGAAACATCATTACGCTATTAACGGATCGCGTACGGTCTTCCACGCGATGTTTAAAGCGTCGTGACGGTATTACCTAACTGGTATAGGTATCAGAAGGGTTGAAGGGATGGTTGGAAGGTCGAGACACCGTAAAGGAGGAAATACGAAAAGATCCGCTTCCAGATGCCTGGCATCTCGAACTATCGAACTATGCGTAGTTCGTCGACGATCTAGGTGTGTGTGTGCGTGTAACGAGAGAATGCACGATAGGTGATCGAATTATTTATGAACACTTTGAAACTATCTCTTATTTGAAAGTTGATCAAGAATGCGATTTTCTAATTTACGCTATATTATGCAAATAAATATCGTAAATGTTATAATTTTAGATATTAGATATTAGCACAATTCAATTCCATTATTTAAATAATAAATAGTAATCCTTTTTTAAATATTACACTAAGAATCATCAATTAAATTCAATTCTTGATCAAATTTTTAATTAATAACTTTGATGCTAGATATTAAATTCCTAATTAATAATTTCGGCACTTTCGTTGTTAGTATCAGACTCTATTTACCCCAAAAATCATGGTATCGTACGGTTCAATTTCATTCCTTGTCAAATCGATTCTCAAACATCGGACAGAATTCCGAATTGTTCATAATAATTTGATCACCCACTGTACACGGATAGGAGAGCTCGGGTCTTGAAGGTAACCCACCGCGCGTGTAACTAATTGCGTTTGGATTCCGGCCACGAACGGCGGTGGTTTCCGGGGTCCGGTTCCACGAATCGGGGTATCGGTTAATTATCCGGCCCCGACGTAACTGCAAAATCTATAAGCGGCATTTACTCATAGTTTTTGCCGGGGTGGTAGAGGCCGCCAGGTGGATTACGGTGTAACGGTGAACATTATTGCACGTTTCGTTTCGGAAATAGAAAATCTTGATCCACCGTACGCCGGTAGAGGTAGGTAGCGGTTAATGGTATTTGCCTGGAAGAGAGATGAGCGTGGAGCGGCGTGCAACACGTAGTTCAGATTACTTCAACCACTTGGATAAGCAACGAGAAGAGGGATAGACAGTACGTATGTTTGCATTGCTGAAATAGTTACGTGAAACGGCATAGTAAATTCCTCTGCTTCGAAGTATTGCGAACTTCTGTTTATGTTCGCTTATAGAATTCTAATGATAGTGTTGTTCGGGTGGCATGCGAGCTTATTTTTTTTTTTTTATTATTGTTGAATTTTATGATGGTATTTTTATTGGAAATATTTTAAGAAATATTTATATCGTGTATGCATTTTGTATAGGAAGAGAGTATTGGTACGAGGGTAAGGTAAATATAGATTACTGTCTGTCTTTACGTGTTTCTTTTGTTTTCAAGAGTAGAAAAAATTTAATTGTGTATAGTTGCAAGTCGTGAATAATTTAAATTGGAATAAAGGACTTGGAATATGGAATTATATTATATAAATATAAGTATCTGAATAGAATCAAAAATTAAATATCTCCTCTTAAGAAGATTTTTTATAATAAGTACCGCATATTTTTAAAAATTTTCAAAACAAAATTTAAACGTCTTATGATACGTTCAATCATTTTAATTCATTATTCGTTCGTATATTAAAAAGAGCTCATTAAAAAGAATCGAAAGATTAAAACGTATGTTCTCTTCTCTCGACGAATTCTCAGCCAGATTCCACAGACAATTCGTCTGGCGAGTCTAACTAACGTTCGCATGTCCAAACACTTGGAAATTTCTCGAGACGAGGGCTGATGGAAGAGAGAGAGAAAGAGAGAGAGAGAGACATCCGGCGTATAGTGAGTCTAAAAAGAGGAATCTCGAGTTGCATTTAAGCATCGTGTCGGCTTTAAGGCGTCTGCCACGAAGACAAGGGTGCCATTCTCCCTCTCTCTCTCTCCTTCTCCTTTTCCCCTTTCTCTCTCATATCTTGCATGTAAACTACTCCTGTGCGTAGACTTACTGTCATCCACCTAGTCAACATTTTGCACAAGACGCAAGTTTGTGCACCAGAATGCGAGGCCTCTGGCAGACGCCCTCGGTGACATTTATGGTACAACCTGGTGACAAATGAAACGTCACTGATAAGGGACGCTCGGCAAATTAATGCGTCGCTCCTGGTGGAGTAATAACGACCGTTATACTCGGTCCTGGCGATGAACCAGATGCTCGAACCCTCCTCTGAGCGAGAGACTCCTTGCTAATCTGTTAATGAATATTAATCAATTATCGTTGATAAGTTGCTTTTACCGATCGTTGAGGAGATTTGTTTGGAGGGATAGAATTGGGACTTGAGTGATATCGTGGAAGTAAGCTTGTCGAATTAACGAAAATTCCTCTGTGTTAATGGAATCTTATAAGAATATAATACGCGAAGACATTATTTTTTTCTTGGAAAGGAATATAATTTTGAAGGGAATTGTTTATTATTATTAGTTTTATTTATTATAATATTTTTAAAATAAATAACATTAGAACTGTTTTAGAGAAAATAAGAAATTGAGAAATGAGAAGGAAATGGATTATAAATAATAAATATATACGATAAGTATTAATAGATTTCTAATGAAATATTATTTTTACATTGCAGTAGAATTATATCGAAAAAAGTTTCTTGTTATTTACCGGTTTCAAGGATTTTATTAATCGATTCGCAATTTTCGATGTATAAAATCTGCATAGTTCCGCGAAGAACAGATTTTTAAAAAGAATAATTGTGTTTGATTGATATTGAAGAAGGAGAATAACTTGAAACGTGTTCATGTATCCTATTTCATCTGTCGATACGATGTTTGAGATTTCATCGTATATATTGAAATTAAAAAAAAAAAAAAATTTTATGGATAAAATGGAATGGATAAAATGGAAGAGCCGATGATGTTATTATTATATCTTGAATTTACATTTTCTAGACGTGATTCCGTATGATTATTATAAGCTGACCTTAGATAACTGAGGGCTTAAGGTCAACTAAGAGGCTAAGTGGAGGGTTAGGTTTGGGTTAGGATTAAAGGCAGCGAATAGAGATTACTCCACAGTTACCATAACTTAAATCCTACTATCCTACTATCCATTGCTTAACTCTACCGTTGATTAAAAAATTCACTAAAATTTATTACTTCGATTTTTTTCAAATTTCGAATTTAATTTTTTATTTCGCATTTTATATATTTTCGTAAATATTCACAATTATTTTTAGAGGTAGATTCGTTCCAATAAACATATATTTTCTCGTACAAAAAATCGTTGCTCTCTTAGCTTCACTTGAACTACATTTCCTCAAAAATCCAAATTTTTTCCAAATTTTCTACTTGCTTCACTTCCTAAAATAATGATTTTAATTTCCCAGAATGATGTATATAACATTTATTCATATATTTGCCCAAACAATTAGATAAGGGTTAATAAATATTTATTCGATATCTTATGGAATCGATATCAATGTATGAAGAATTTCTACGTAACTTTTATTATCAGAAAATTGCCCTAAGATTTTCCAAGCAAATTAACGCGAATCGCGCGATCGAAGTAATTAATAATCGAATCGGATTGTCAAAATCGTAGAAGCATAGAAAATGTACATTGTGCACACGGAAATTTCCACGATACGATTTGATTGCATAAATCATACCACGTTCGAATACATCTTCGTAATAAGCCCGACCGCTTTCTATTCGATATACCCACGTATTCATCTTCTTTACTGGCTGACGTTATTTGCATGAAACTTGGAATTCAGATTCCTTAATGCACGCGGAAACAGTCGTCTCCCCCTGTAAAGACTGAACATGATCGAGAATAAGATTCGCCATGGTATATAAGATTGCCATATATGCAGATAAATGACTGGCCATTATTGCCACGGACCGGTAACATTCATAAATGCAAATAAACGGCAACAAAACGTACCGTTAGATACGGTTGCCAAGTGCAAATACAGCGAAACAACGTTAAGGAAAACAAATCTCATCAGTTTTTATGGTCAAGTGGTTTTATTTATAACCTGTTGATCTTCGTGTCGCGGGTACTATACCCCTCGTCCAGGATTTTTCATTTAATTTTGCATCACGCGATTTCTGCAACAATTGAATTATCGAAATTAAGATGGAACGTATTTACTTGATATTTATGATGCGATATGTTCATTCGTTTTTCTTGATATTAGTTATATTGTTTTATTGATGCAAAGACAAAGGTGTATCTTTTTTCTACATTTTTCTTTGCATATTAAATTTTTTAGAGAAATGATATTAGTACATTAACGTTGTGGGAGAAACGAAAAATATGAAGTTTTAAAATTTTTTGATTACATTATTTTTAAATGAAAGATTTTCAGTCAAGTAATATAGCTATTATAAATTTATATTTTATTATTATATTTAAAAAAGGAGTTAATAAATGGTCTATAAAAATTCTTTGCATAACGATGTTATATTATTCAAATTTTTTAAATAATTTTCATTATTATACTTGGTGTGTTCCAATTGTTATTAGAAATATTTCAAGTATTAAAAATTATCATTATGATTTTTATATTTTCATATTTCAATAACCGAAAATAGCGCATCAATTAGAATTAAATTATGTTTAATGCTCATTTTAAATTTATATCTTAACATTATGTTATTCTAACAGGAGTTAAAGCTTCTACGTAAATGGAGTGCGCATGACTAATATTAGAAATAATTTAGCAAAATTATTGCGCGTGTGAAGATAACGTTACTACCTGATTTATTAGCCAATTTATGAAACTTCATTAGAAAAATTTAAACGTCATTCAACAAGAAGCATTTTAACTTCCTTATTGGCTGTTATCTCTTTATTTTTCCCGGTATTAGTCATAATTTGACGATGTAACTGTCAAACATTATATAAGTTCAATAGTTTAATTATTTAACATTTAATATCTGTGTCAATGCTTGATTCACAGTCAAATTCTTCTTTTTCTAATTGTAAGGTAAGACTTAATGATTTGTTATATGCCGTTAGAAAATCTGTAATTTTCGAATCTAACTGGACTGTTAGTACGTGATATAGATATATTTCCATATTCCAAGAGATTTTATCATTAGAATATCGTTCAAGTTTAATTATTTTAAAAAAGGTACATATATTTATATATAAATAAGAAAGAGTTGAACATGGAAATTATCATGGAAGAAAATTAAGGATTGTCAAATTAAATGAAAATTATGTAATTTTTAATTTTTCAAGAGAAAATAATATAAAATTTTTTTAATAATTTATCATTCTATAATATTAAACTATATTGTTTCGTAGACGAAAATATTTGTTCCTAAACGAGAGTGCAACCGAGGAAAGATTACATAGATATTTTATAAGGATGCAATCTTTACAGTATTCAAGCAACTTCACGTTACGATATAAATACGAAGATCATTTTAATCGTGGTAAAGATAAAATGTCGACGACGAATTCTCGATCTCGGTAAGCAATCTTGTTTGCGGATTGCAAACGTTCTGGCTCATCATTTTGAAGTTTTTCTGCGCAGCTTGAAGTTGTCTGTACAGCTCGAAATAAATAATCTCAATTTAACGAAGCGTTTCACTTTTTCTATTCAACTTGATATTCGCATCGAGGGATACGTATGTGCGTTTTTTTTTTTTTTTTAGCTTTTCACTGCACGGATTCCGATTGTACTGTCTGAAGTATGAAATCATAAATTTCAAATTGATGGAATATTTTTTGAATAGCGATTTTTTTGCGCTTGAATTGAAACTGCGATAGATTCATCATTTGAAAAAATAAAAATTATATAATATATATATTACAAGTAAATTTTAAATATTAATTTTGATGAATTATCCTTTCGTACGATATAATATTAATATATACATTTGCATGAAAATATCATACGGTTCAGCTATAAGGAAACGTATTTACACAAGATTAAATAATCAATGGCAGTAGCAATAACGATTAAACAATTTTCATCAGATAATCAATCACGTTTTATATTTTTCACGTAGAGTATTGATCAAATACCATTTCATTACACGAGAATCTTTGAATATGGAAAAGTAAATCATCGCGAAGAACAAGTGAATTGAAGCCCGTAATAATAAAACCATTCAAATGAGCAAACCCCTTCATTCCATAACCAGAACTTTTCGGTTAGCCTGCTTCGGTTGAAAAACTTCTTGGTACGATATTAAATTTCAATTGCTGTTTTAATTATAGGAAATAAAAGAAACTGATCTCCGAGTCCAACTATCGAGTTATATACAAGTTTATATAGAAGGGAATGGAGATTGTTGCGCGCGTTTATTATTTATGACGCCGCGGGCGTGAAGAGCCCGTTTTCAATCTCCCAGTCGAGACAACCGAAAGAATGCGAATATTATACCAACTCGGAAATATATTAAAATTTTAAATGGTAAAAATATGCACGAGTTTGTTAATTTGTGTTTTGCGTAACGATCATTTGAAATATCTCGTTGTTCGTGGTATGAAATATCGTTTTAACGTGGGATATTCCGTTTCGAATCTGAAAAGTATTTGTCATTTTCAGTTAGAATTCATTTTGCTTTTAAACGAAGACGATAAATTAAATTTAAAATAGAAATTGCTAGTTTTGGACACGTTTTCAATTTTATAAATCTTAATAAATTCAACGGTTCGTGGATTAATTAATAAAGTGAACGAGCGAAAAATTGATTCATCATTTGCAACACTCAAAAAAATATTTCTTAATAATCAAAACCTAATTTTTATTTGACACGCATAATCAATATGCATAATGTATTTTTTAAGCGAATATTAAAAAAAAAAAAAGAAGAAGAAGAAAACAATATGATTGAATCGTCGGTAACAAGGCTTTCAAAAATTCACCCGTCGCGACACCAGCAAACAATTAAATATTTCCAGAGTTCGAAGCCACGGGCGCTCCGAAATAACGGGTGGTCTGATGAATGGATAGCTGAAATTATAAAAGAGGTTGGTATCGAAAAATTAGAAGTATATTTTCGAAGTTTTACATCCCTTTCGCTGGCAGCTCGCGTACGAAATGTATAGAACGAATTTCACGTCTGCATAAACCGTGTGGTTTAGCAGGGAGTGCAATTTTTTTGAAAATTCTACGAAACGGACGGAACCGGCGAAACTTTGCGATCAATAAAATCGCGAAACTTTGCATCGTGCGCTAACTTTTCACGAAAGAGGAAAGAAAGAGAGAAAAATAGAGAGTGGAGGAGAGAAGGGAAAGGCCTCTCTTTCGCTTCGTTTCTCATCCGAACGAAAGATTTGACAGCATTGCCTCGCGAATGCGAAACACCAAAAGGCGAGAGAATCACTGGTTGAAGGAAATGCTGGGTGGAGAAAACTCGCGGGATTTCCAACTTCATCATTTGCTTCTTTTTTCTTCCTTTTTTTTTGGCAGCCGTGCATACGTCCATATCTGGAGTTAGATCTATGTTTCTGCGTATCGTTTATGGGAAAATTGTGTCTCTACGTCTGTTTTCCACGTGATAAATTTCTGGAGTGGAAGAAGGGAACTGTTTTACGAAATGAAATTTTAGTGGTTTTCGATTCAGTGAGCTTTAGATAGGCTTTTGTCGTTTTGGATAAGGAATAGATTGGAAGAATCGTAAGATAACTTTATAATGTGATGCAAATCATATTAGATAAATGACAGGTTCGTGTAAATGGAGCTCTACTGTGTTTAAACACGAGCATTATTATAATCTTGAACGAATTTGTAATTAAATATAGTGAACGGACCGAAAATGGGTATAAAGCATTATCGTATTTGCATAATTAATCGGTTCGAATTTAATTAGGCGAGTGATGAGGGTCAATTTATCCAATTTGTTGGTAATTAATTAAGAAAAATATTTAGTACACAGTAATAAAATAAAATATTATACAATTATTTCACATCTATTAAATTAAAAGTAAGAAAAATAAGGAGAAATTAGAATCTCAAACTTCTCAATCAAATTTGAATCTCATCGAATATCTCTTCACTTCTTCCAAAAATCACAAAAAAAAAAATAAAAATAAAATATCTCTCTTATATTCTTAATCATTTAAAGAAAATAATATTTTCCATCATTTCACCTTCATATAAATTATCTCCACTTTCCGCTTTCTCTACTTTCTTTAACGCATTAACGATCCACCAACTGGAAGTGTCTCGCTAATAACTTTCCTTCAAACGTGTGTTGAATTAACACAAAGAAAGCCACCTGCGAATGCCTCTTCTCCCTTTTACATCCTCTCAAACCAAGAACCGAGTGGTTCTTGCGACAATATCAGCAAACTAGCGAGACTCCCTTTATACCCCCGAGAGGGAGAGAGAGAGAGAGAGTTTTCTCTCCCTCGTGTGTTCCTTTTTCTCCATCGTGGAAGCCACTCTTAACGCAGCCCACGTTTGCCCGTGACATCTGTTTGCATTCATTGTCCCTGTCAGGATTCCACGCGTTTCGCTATATTCCAGAGGCGTTCCGCCACCGCGAAATGAAATTTTTTCACGCGCCCTCTTTATATTATACCGCGCACCGCCATTAAACTTTGTTTCGAACCGGCTGAAATGAATATTTAGGAAGAGAATATCGAAATTCCGGATATCCATTCGCCAAGTTTATCCACGTGCGAATGGGTTTGATTGAAATTTAATAGCTATTTTCTGCGTGTTAAATAAAATAGGGAACGCCTAACGACACGATAAATACGCGATTACGTTACCCGAAATTCGATTAATACATTTAATCGGGTGTTTCTGGAGATTTGTCGCTCAGTTTTGTGACCGACCAACCCTGAAATTTCATTTACAATGGGGAATATTCGGGGGCCGATGCTTTGTTTGAAAATATTGGGAATATTGGGTATTGTTGTTCCATTGTTGGACAGGTATAGGCTCTCGAATGATGCAAATGCAATATTGAATAAGTAGATCGTGTTATTCGATACGTAATGGCTTTTGAGATTTAATGTGCAGATTTTCGAACTGCTTTCTTTGATTCCATAATGATATATGCGTGTTCGTTGATAACAGGATTTCGATTTTCCGTGTACCTTTTATGCGACTGCTCCGTGTATTATTCGAACGTTATTTCGTTGATCTGATAACGTTATATTATTCATTTTTTCCCTGCAATATTATTTATAAACGACCGTCGCCTCGTAATCAGTTCACTCGCAAAGAACATCGTTAATTTTGATGACAATTTCAAGCTCTAACGAAGCTTTCAAGCCGTCATACATCGGCAAGTTGGAGTTTCAACGTTAGATCAAAGGCATTATTAAAAATTTCGCAGATCGATTTCTCGAGGGTGGACATAATGTTGTTAGAAAAGGATGTTGGGGATGCATGAAAGAAGAGCCAGTGTCCGGCAAGAATGACAAATTGTAGTTTAAAGCGCTCGCTGAAAGCTGTTCCGACGCGTACCCGGAACACACTGGATCCGAAAGCTCTGTTATGGATGACAAATCGTCGTAGCAGGTGTTTGGACGAGGTGCGATCTTCCTTAGAACTTATCTACGTGCCCCGTTTGTTTGAAACGAGCTTCAACTCTTGACGTTTGAAAGAAGTGCCCCCATCTTTACTAATAGAACATACACGACGAGTAGGACGTACCTATCGCTATAGTTCTCGTCTCTATCTTTGCTACGATTTAACATCAAGCTTGACGATCGAATTTCGATGAGAAATGGTGCTTTTTAGTTTCCACGATTGAAATATGTTAAAGCGTATTTCTGCTAGAATTTAGTTCGAGAACGTTCAGAATTTAAAAATTAGATTAAATAAAAAGATATATATTGCTGTTTCTTTACTTATTATTGCTCATTGGTTTATTGGTTTATCGTGGTATTTATAGTATGAATATACGTATATACCGATGGATGATTACTTACTATAATAAGATACAAACAAAGGATGTTACGTTTCCATATACTAGTAATATTAGGACAGTTTATGAAAAGGAAATATTTTGTGATACTTTAGAGCATCACTTTTGTTTGATAACTTTGTTTAAACTTTTTAACGTGCTTGAAATAATGTTATCGATATGGTATATTTTCTTTTCAAATAAATTGTTTAATGCATTTACGAATTACTGGTTCATATTATATGGATGTTTATAATTAAATATCCTTTTGCTTATGCTAGATAATTGAAAATTATTATGTATTGTGTCTATTCGAGAAAAAATTTCAAAAATCAACGACAGCGACCATATACAGATCGCATGATAAACAAAATTCAAAAATGCAGATTACCACATGGCACCATGTGACAATGTTGCGTCAATCCATAACGCGAAAAATTCCTATTTCAAAACTGTCAGATGCTTCCTATCCATCTCTACATTTTGAAACGTACGTCTCGAAGAATATCCATAATAATAAAAAATTTTCAATTTCTAATATTAATAGCATCTTTTCAAAATTCCCATTTTTTCCTTCCGCCATTTACAAAACTAGTAATCAAATATTGAACGCAATCAAGTTGCATTAATAACTTTACAAAGCCAATTTTCTCAATCCCATCGCACCTTCTCTCTCCTCGAACGAACGTAATTCCATTAGCCATATCTCTCGAAACGTGAGACCATCGTGAACTCTTGATATTCGGATGTATATTAATAACATTGTCGTTCCATTTTCCAAGATGGACGCCAGCACACGGAATAGTCGGCCATTACGACGTACCCCGTGACCGAAAGCTTCGATAAACATTTATCGAGCCTATAATATTGACATATAGAAAAAAATCAACGAGCGTAATCCTCATTCCTCCGCGTTATTTGATCAAAAGATGATGCCTAGTTGCTCGTGTATGCCCGCCGCGACTTGAAAGACAATTTTTTGTCCCCTCGGATATATCATTATGTCCTTGACATGTGTGCCGTATCCATCGATAAAGTAGAAAATAAAAGGCGGGGAGCCGGGGTCCGCGAATTTCGTCTTCGACTTATCATCGATCATGCCTCGGGAACGAGTCGTAAACCCCTATCTAGTATGCCTCCACGTAAGAAAAGTTTATCGTGGAACAAGGATCGCCCACGGCGCTGTGGTCAACCACGAAGAATAGAGGATGGCAAAAGAGACGATCGCCGCGGTACAACATACATAAGTTCCTCCATATTTTCGGAGTACGTAGGCAACGTCCGATTCTAACCTGGTCGGTAAAACCGATGGGGAAAGGAAGCGGTTCCCGACGATATATGGCGCGGTCGGTAACGATAAGGGATTGAGCATAATAGCAGCCCGCTTCCCCGGGAACATAGTTAACCGGCTCCATGAAAAATACTAATGGGACATGGGGTCAGTCGGCTCGGTGGATGTAAATTTCGCGGTTGGATGGTGAGAGGGCAGAAGAGATAAGAGTGCCAGCCGCCTGGATTTTGGACTTGTAATATTATGCGAATCGCGACGTGAACTCCCTTGGTCATCTCTGCCCATTATCCCAGTGTGCTTCGCGTTTTTAATCTTGGTCGATGACAAACATTTATGTGGATGCGCGAGGAGTTGTAATGCTGAAATAATTGTTTTTACATTTATATTTGCACCTTTTTGTTTGCTCGTAATATTTTTCGTTACGTCGAGGACATTGTTTGAGGTGGAAGTGTGATTTTTTTTTTTCGAATTAATAATATTCGTTCAATATTTCGATATTACTTTCTTTGCTTCGTATCAGAGGTCTCAATTTTACGTGTATTTACGTGCATTGTTATTAATTCACATGTTAATTCGTATAATTTTCAAAATATGGATATTGCGTTTTACGTACGACTTCAAAATTATACCAATAAATATCCATGTTCTGAAAATTACATGAATTTATAACATCTAATTTATATTATTAAAATATAACTGCCAATATAATGCAAGCTGTTCAATTGCTTAAATGATGAAATTTCGAAAATGATACGAGAGCTGCAATCTTCGATTAAAACAACGTATTTTTAATAATCGAAACTTATCTAGTAGAATAACTCAATCTATCCAATTTCTTGAACAATAAAATCAAATGTACGATTGTTTTCTCAACGAGCATTATATCAGAGCAGGTAATTCTAGTTGACAGGCAATGTTTGATAAAGATATCGAGAAGGGATGGAAGGAAGAAACAGGAAGCAGAAATGCGAAACGTCCCTGTAAGGGACAGGCGACCCTTGCAAAGACGGACGGGCGAAATCTCCGGGATCGTGGCGAATTAATGAAATGCAAATTGCGTTTAAACGTGAATGCCTCTTCGTGCTTTCGTCACGTTCGCTTTGGTAGCTGGTACAATCAAAGGTCGGTGCTAGAATTTAATTAGCTTTATCCACAGACAGAGATTCGGGGAAACGTTCCCTCTCTCGATCTCGCTCTCGAACACTGAGTTATTTCATCATTTTTTGGAAGCTGTTAATTAAAAAATCGAGGAAACAATGATCCCACGATATTCTCCAAATATATATCGCGTTCGTTCCAGAGATATCTCTCTATTTCGATGTAAACGCGTATTCATATTCGTTTCGCTGTGATCTTTGCCTTCTGGCTATTGAGTGTTCTACCAATCTATCGCAGTAACTTGAACTAATTTGAATAATTTTGGTTACCATATTGAACGTATATAACAATATCTCCATAAGACTATTTTTGTCTTCTGAGATGTTTTAGTTAATTTTATTTAGAATTCAATAAATCGATCCAAGTTGAATAATTTTAATTATTGTCATATTGGATATGATAATTTTTATCTTCTGGATAGAATTTAATCTATTATAGCCCAATAATTGAATAATTTTGGTCACCATATTTTTTTTAACGTGATTAATTCAAGATTTAAACACGTAGTAGACATTTAATAAAATTTGCAATAATAAAGTATTGTGAAAACAAAATCAATAATTATTTCTATAAAGGTTACATTAATAGTAGAAACATAATAAATAAAATTAAATTATAGAATTTCGTAAAAGATTAGCTATTAATTCTTTTTTTATTATTATTTAATTTTTATTATGAATAGTGTAATTATTAAAATTTATTGATTACGAAGGATTGAAAATATATATTCTCTAAAAATAACCTATTTTGAATTTCTTATAATTTTATCTTATAATATCGTCAGAATAGAATTTCAAAAGTACGAGTTGCAAAAAAAAAAAAATTCAGTAAAAAATTCGCATAAATAACTTAAACTAAAACGCATAGTTTTATATCACGAATTAATTAAAACACGAAACACAAAATGAAGTTTCAATCCAGTGATTTCCATCGGGTTGGTAACTCATCATAAGAGCGTGACGCGACGCAATTTTGAAAAAATTCGAAATTATTGCACTCGTATTGCAATACTCGATTACTTTACATCGTATATATCATAAAGATATAGACATATTTCGTGCGTGTATTACATCTTGCATGCGATTCGCCTGAAACGCAATACCGATATCTTCATATATTTATACTTTTGAAAGTTATCGAGTACTCCGAGGAGTATGTACTGGATTAAGCACTTAAGACGATCACCTTGTACATAAGACCCAAGTTATGCCCGGTACACTAACGAGCTAATACAGTTGAAATAAATCTGGCTTTTCGCGAAGAGGTACGTTAAATGTGTAAGTTAAGATTTGTGGAGTGGATAAGCAGTTGGACGAGTTTGGTTTATGAGTCTTGTTGCAGTTTATTCTGGAAGAAAGGAAATTAAATGAGGTTTTCGACACAAACTTTACGAGTTTTAAATTGCGACTTTTAATAAGTTAACGTTCTTGTAAACAATATAACTGTATGTAAAGTAATATACTTTATGCAAAGAATTAATGTGCAATATGTATGCAATGGATACGTATTGATTATAGTAACTGTATTCAAATTCAGGAAAGAATAATTTTAAATTAATGAGATACTTCTTCTTTTTTGGGAATTTTATCATCGATAGTATTTTAAATCTTTAATTTGTAATTTCTATATTTAGACGAATAAAATTTAATTTAATCAGATCTAACTTCGATTGTTACGAATCTTACGTCATGTATTTTAAAAAGTGTATTTTCTAATATTCTCTTGTATTCATCAATTTAATTTTCAATACGTCCTTTTCTATCATTGTACATTTCGAAAATAGCGAAAATAATTCAAATATTTATTACGTAATATAAAAATTCGATGATCGATTCATCATTACGATATTTTTATCGATAATAAAAATAGTTATATTAACTGATCCTTTCTACGTAATTTTCTAGGGATTTTTTAGAATGGTTAGGTCATTCTCTTTTTTGCCACAATATAACCGCATAACATGCCGCTACATCGTTTAAAAAGTGCAACAACGTTGTTGACTGTCTTAAAAATTAATTCCAAACGCAGGGCATCGAGTTGCAACTCAGTGTGGCAACAATTTAGCGTTAATTAACCAATAATTTAAGCGGGCCGATAAATAGCTCGACGGATCATTATGCGGAACTCAATATAACGTGGAATAAGTTTGATCGAGCAAATAAAAGTACGTGACACACGGTTAATAAACGAACGGGCGTATTTTACCTGAAGCGTGCTTTAGCAAACAGTCAATAATGCAAAATTTGGCCTAATTAGGTTAATGGATAATGGGAAAACTTGGCTCTCTCGTTGACGGTTTATTGTTGGATATCGGCTTTACGAAACTCAGGACAGCAGGTACAGCTTATTCGAACTTTAACCACAGATATTTCCGCTCCTCTTTCGTTTTTGTCGTAGAATTTATCGTTTACCATCGATTTTATCGTTCGATCGAAGAAAAGTTGAAGATTCTAACTTTTTTTTTTTCTTTGAATTCTTCGAATCTCACAAATTTCACAAGAAAATTTCGATAAATCGAAAATTACGATTTGGATATTGGAGACTTTAGGAAAACGATTCACAGGAAGATATAAGTACCTTGAAAATTTCGATTCTTTTGGAACTTTGCAGGTTTATACGGAATCTATAATACTTTTCTTGCATCCAAGTTCCCGTGGGAACTTTAGAAATTTCGATTTTCTTAAAACTTTACAGGTTAAATTCAAAATTGCGAAGTCAGAATTTCGGGGATATTAAAGTTCCCTCGAGAACTTGAATACAAAAAAAAAAAGTATTACCGGTTCTCTATAAAATCTACAAAGTTTCGGAAGACAAAATTTCTAAAGTTTCTTTGTGAATCACAATATTTTTCTCGAGGTTCAAAGCTGCATGTGGTTTCAAAAAAAAAATCGAATATAAATGTTTTCCCGCGAATCACGTATCTGCAAAAATATCGAAAAAAAGAATCTGTATTAACCGTGCCAACCATTCCAACGTTCGCACATCACCAATTATTTCCGATATTCTCGGTGAACGATCGCATGCTACGTTGATGTAAACGAGACTCGAATGGTATCCGCCGATAATTGGTTTCACGCTTGAAGTCGTGCGCCGAAATCTCGTTTCTCTACATAATGCATTATCTAGACCTGGGGAGACTTCTTTTCTCTTCCCTGGAAGAGAGATATCCGTGAACCAGTTCGCTCCATTTGAAGAAATTGAAGAGCTTAGTTTCCAATCGTCTTAAATTCAACAAGTACGAATGAAAGGGGGTCGTATGATTTTCTGTACGATTGTAGTTATGGTTTCTTACATATCCGGCATTAAAGAAGGATAGAAGATTGGAGATTCGAATGGATGGGCAAGTTGGAGAGATAGAAAATGGAATTGTGATGTGATGCCATTATTTTGAATTATCTTTTTTGTTTCAATGTATCGGTTATGATTTGAAGTTAATAATTAATATAAATGGAGGAATATAAATGGAGAATATAAATATGTATAAAAGAAGTGTTTGCCAAATTTATGGCATACTTTAGTTTCGTTAACAAAAATAATGGATTGTTTGAAGATTTTAATATAATTTTTTTTCGTAGAAGATAATGGTATCTTTATAATTTTCAAAATGGAATATTAATATAATAATTGTTATTAATGTAACAATATTATTAATGTATAATATTAATTTATTATTGTTGTACAGAGTTATATTGATTCATCAATATTTCTCGATAATAATGATTGATAACTTATCTTTTTATTAAACAAGATTAATAAGGTGTTATATCGAACTACACGATCATTTTGATAATATTTATATTATAGATAATATTCGAAAAATTATCTATATTTTTACATAGACAATCACATATTATATTGAGGAATTAAAACCAGCTTTAAAAATAGCTTAAGCATCGAAATCCAAATATTTTTTAAAATATTTGGAAAATTAGACTTTTTACTTCAATGTAAATTGCATATTATTTTTAATATGTTAGTTAGATATTTTTCATTATCGTAGAAATAAAAAAACAGAAACACGAAGAAGAATTTATAAAAAAGAATTTACATTTTTTCATTTTCAGTATCTATATTTTCCTTTAACAAATAAATATTCAAAAAAAGAAAGGAAGAAAAAAAAAAGAAAATACTCAATTCAAATACGCAATTCTATCAAAAAATAACAAAAAACCAAAACCAATATCAAACCCTATTTTTAACACCAGAATAAACGCCACTAGTCTAGTTTTCCATCCCACGAAACTTAAATTAAATACCACCACACGAACCACACGAAACAAGGATCAATTTTCCCCCTGTTTAGGTCACCTTTGGCCAAAATTACACGGCCAAAGGTGAGGCGTGAACGTATCTGTACGTCATTTTGCTCGTCTATCGGTAACGCTCACTGAACAGTATTCATCGTGTTTCAAATCTAGGGAGACGTCAGCTGCGGTCACCGCTCAAAGAGGGAAAGAGAGAGAGAGATGAGTGAGAAAAGGGTTCTCTCTGTTCATGCCCGAACAATTTTCAGTCCCTGTAATTCTAAAATAGCGACACTTGTGCCGAGGGCCGGCACGTATTAATAAGGGCCAAGTTGTGTGTACAGATTCGTTGTTGGCGAAAAGGGGTTCCCCGGTGTTCAAGGGATAAAGGGAAGAGGTTAAACGGTGATTGTGATTTTCTCTCCAGCTGTCAGTGTCCCGACATGCACTGTATTAACGGCATAATATTCCACGCCACCACTCTTAACACATCCACATCCAGCATATCCTGCCTTATGATTCTCTTCTCCCTCACTTTTCTACGTCAATCCCTCGACCAACGTTTCACTACCGGCGGATATAACGCCATCTTCCTTCACGGTATGATGTAATTCACATCTTTCGACCGCCATGAAATATTTAAGAGTTCATTCCCTGTTCTTTTCGTGGCTGTACGGGTTAAGCTGAGAATCCGTGGGGGTTAGTTCTTGAGAAAAAATTTCAGTTTGAGCCTTAGAGTGAATTTTTTGAACGAATATTGCGAATGATTTTGTTAATGATGGAATATTGTTATATATTTTCGTATGTTATGTAACACCATCTTGCATTCTTTTGGAATAATTTTTATTTCGTATAGTTATATGCCCGTACATTCATAAATATGAATAACACTGCTACATACCGTCCCGTGAGTTTGTCGATATAAACTATAAGTATTTATTGGTTTATCGATTTCGGCATATCGATATTAAAGTTAGCGCATAGGTGCTTTTACAATCGATTTTTCATTTTTATTTCAATTTTAAAAAACTTTTGGAAGGATATCTCCATAAAATTTCAATCAAAATTCTTTCTTTCAAAAGAATGTTTTTAAATATATTGCAATGGCCAAGATATATAACATTGTAGAATGTATTCGTTGTAAGAATATTCGTTTCCAGCTTTTTTTATTATAATAATACAGGCTTGAAAGTATCATTTTCGAATATATCTTGGAAAATGGAAAGATATATATCCAATAAAGTGATTCGAAGTGAATAATTTCACTGAGATACTGAGTTACCGTATTTTAATGATCTATGTAGACACTATAAGTGATAAAGTTGAAGAGACCATTCCATATCCACGTTTATCGCGATCTATTTGCTAGTGGATTATTTTCTTAATATTATTATTTTTGTTTTTTTTTTCAAATGACTATCACGTAATACTTGTTATATAGTTAACTAGTTAACTAGTTCATATATTAAAAAATAGTTGATCGGTATTTATCGACGAGGGAAGGTAATGGAGGAAAAATTTATTATGCGGGATCGATAGAATTCGCTTGGAACACTTTTCTTCCACGTCATCGTATATCGTCATCATGCCTGTCGTTGGTGCTCAGTATCTATACCTTCATAAAATATACAGGCGAGAGCAGGTAAATGGAAAAAGGTTTATCGATAAATCAAATTAAATTTACGCGTAACTCTGCCCTCTAAATTTTAAGCGAACGTTGAATAACTACTTCACCTTTAAATTTCTCTGACAATGGATATTCGATCAATTTGGCTGTATCATGATTTCAATTTACTTTCTGAATACTCTCGATGTATTCGTAAATTGAATTTTATCAAACGGGTAGAGAATAGTAGTGTATTCATGAAGATAAATACTGTTATTTCAAGCGTTATTTTAATATGAATTTATTTTAATATGATTTTAAAATATATCGCGTATTATTTTAATAGAATTACATTTTCGTGTTAATGAAACGTGCAAAGGGAGTTATCGATAAGATGTTGCATTTGATTTTAAATTGTATTTATTTTTAACTTTCTCTCTTATATATTTAACGTATATATATTTTTTATAGTTTTCTTGCTTTATTTTTATTCGGTATTGGTAATTTATCTATTAATAATTAATTGTAAATATTTTATTATATTAGTCTAAAAATAATATAAAATATTCTACAATTATTAAAATAAATTATCTGTTGAAATAAAATAAGTAGAAATTATTTATTATGACAATTTTTTTTATTTGTATTATTATCGTTCGTTGTAAAGTATTTTTTTATTTCGATATAACAAAAATAATGATAAAATTGGCGACTATTATGAATCGTTGGACTCATTAAAACTTATTACAATTATATGTTTTTATTTATGGAGGAAAATGTTTATACTATTATTTATAATTTATAACATATCATGCCAATATTATTTTTACAACAATTATATAGTTTCACAATATTTTATTATTTAACCAGGAATATCGTTTTTATAGAAAAGTGACAATTAAAAAAGATAAATTTTTCAGAAAATCGTTTAACAATTTTTTATTCAATCATTTTATAACGAAAATATTTTTCTTCTCTCACAATTTTTCTATTTATTTTTTTACGTACATTATATTCTACTCTTCCAATTTCTTTTCAAGTCCAATATTTCTCAACAAAGCAAAACTTTGAATTTTCCTTGTAATTTTCATCTAGTCGTTTCTTCAATCATTCATTCTTTCTAACTTAAATTCTGTATCACATTTTCCTCTCGAAATTATCGCCAGAAATCTAACGAATTTCCTCGTTTATTCTTCACAAAAATGGCCACAGGCACGACGATTCGGTAACGCGAATTCCAAGAAACAACAAGGAATTATTTCCTCCGGATTACGATCTCGTGTTACCCAGGTGGTATAATGCGAAGAAACAAGCGTTTCACCACGATTCCCTTTCCTTTCTTATTCTTATTCGCGCTTTCTTCTGGGATTAACCAGGAAAGATGCACGGACCAATCTCCTTGATCCTCGGGAAAGACCAAAAAAAGAAAAAATAAAAGAAAAGAAGAAGAAATGGCAAATATCTTATTCACGGCACTTCGAAATGGGAACCTGCTTCTTAAATATGTCCCGCCAATCGAATCGGCCGCCAGCTACGCGTATATTGATTTACCAGCGCGGCACGGCGTAAATATTCATGGTGGCTATCGGAAAAATCGGCACCGAGCTTCGAAGCTTTGGACGTCCGAGCGGAGAAAGCAAACCCCCCGAGCGTTTCGATTCCTTGTTTCCCCTCGGGTGGTAATTGCAATTTCAAATGCGTTAACAACTAATTCTTTGCTTTCGTCCCCTCTGTTTTGCGCGCTTCGAGCGCATTGTTCCCTGTTTCGATAAATAAATTAATTGCTGATGCGTTTTTGTTCGGCAGAGGAACGATGGGCCTGTTAGTTAGATAGGAGTGTAATTTGATCGTGTTTGCAATTTAGAAAATCGAACTTCGTGATGTTTTTTTTTTTTTTTTTTTTTGGTTTAATCAGCATGAATTTTTCTCGATGATTTGGATAATAGTTTGCTTTGTATTTATTTAAAAATTTAAATATTCAAAGTAATGTGTATATTACGATATTTGAAATAGATATCTATTTGCATAAATATCCACTTTCTAATAGAGATAACAAGAAATGAATTTAGGCGACAAGAATAATTCTCTTATTTGATTGAAATCGTGGAAATAAAAAGAAAACGTAATTAGGGTTATAATATAATCAAATTTGGAAGAAATGGATTAAATATGTTTACAATAATTTGTTTCAGATAATTTAATAATTAGCTTTATTAGTTTTATATGCATGCTATAATCTATTATTATATTTCTGCTATTTTAATCGATAATATTTGGGAAAATATTGAAAAAATCTAATAGAATGTAAAATCTAATGTGATAATACTCTAAATATCAAATATATTTTTAAAATAATAAAATGAAAAGATAATAATAATGAAATTTAAATCAATTATGATTTTTCCTATCTTTTCTTTTTAAATAAATATCATATTTCGATCAATAACTAAAACTTCTTCATGAAATATTTTATTTATAAATGAAACATTCAAATTGTATTTAAATCTTAAGTATATCATTATATTATATTATTTATTATATTATCAATGTTATATTATTATGAAATAGCAGGAATGTAATATAGATTTTTTTTTTTAATCTCGTAATTAAGCTAAACTTGATCTCATTGAAACGATTAAAAACGATCTATTCCAAAAAGGCTTTTAAGTAACTTTTGTCTTTCATATCCTTTACATTTTAGTGGAACAAAAGTCTATTTGCTTTTTATCTGAAACCAGAAAGATTAACCCCCTTCTCCCTATAATATATCAAAGCGCACCGATTTTTTCGTATTTCTCCGTTTCATAAAATTCTAAAACCGCGACAATCACAAAGCAGCATCCTTTTGCTTTATCTACTATATTATTATACCTATTAATTAATAGTTAATTTTCACTGTAATATATATTAGAAAAGTGTTAGTTTATTTCTTGAATCAAAACGCTATTTATCTTCATACTCGAAATTAACATTTTCCAATTTTCCCCTTGAATTTTCCAAAACTATCCAAAATTAGATTAAAAAATAAAGAAGGATATTTCGAATCTCCACTCTTTCTTCCCCCTTCCGACATCTCAAAGTTTAATCAAGGCTTAGCTACCAGCAAGGGAAGAAGAATGACATATCTGGAATCCAGAAGATTCGCTAATACATATTCTCCTGTTCCGCGAACGAAGCGTATCGTTATGCAGCCGCGACTCGAAAATCGATGTTGGTTAGAAGGAAATGGATCGACTCGCCCACGATATTTTCTTGCGTCGAGGCGGCATTATCGTTGAAAACTACTTCGACGATCCGCCGCTCTTATGGCGGACCCCAGCTACGATAAACCCGCGGCGCTTTTTCATTCTTCCCCCCTTCTCTTCAAACTTCTTTCTTTCCTCCCGCGAAAATGTGTCTTCTTTCTTTCTTTCTTCCCTCTACCGATCACCGGAATCACCCACTTTCCGGTCGCGCGATCGCGATGTAACCGTAGGCAGTTGACTACGTGTAAACCGCGCTTTATATGGGTAGATCTGTCGGTATCTTGTGTCCACCAGAAAGAAAAGAACGATCTGTTGCTCGCGCCGCTGATTTATCGGCCGAGCGGAGCCGAGCGATTTTCTTTAATGCCACCACGTACACCCCTCCGCCTTTCTTGTTACACGGGTATCCGGTTGATCGCCGATTGATCGCCTCGAATTGAGGATATACCGTCCATGGTGGATGAAACACGCGATCCAATGAAATGCTGACTATAAAATTGTCGGCCTTGGAGCCTTGGACGCGCGTGTCATGACGACGGCTAGGCTCTCGATCGTATTAAGGTGTCCTCCGTATATATACGGAGTGTGGAATGGCTTTGTTGGCGAGGGGGGAGGATAGGGATTCTGCCGGATAAATGGAACATGTTTCGTTTTGGTTGTTTATGCGCGCCGAGTCGATGTCGTTCCGTCATAAAATATATTTATATTGTATTTGAGAAAAATGAAATTTTATTCAGGGAGAAAACTTGATTCGAGCCCAGTTATTTTCAATATTTTTACGTGAAGAAGTTTTGTGATATTAAAATGTGGATCGTTTTTTATATAACTAGATAGAGTAAATTAGATCGTGTAAATTAAATCTGAAAATAGTTTTTTGCTTTTTGTATTAAAAATCAAATATGAAAAGTATATATCTATAAAAATATAGTATTGGTATTATTGCCAAGAACAAGATAATATAAATGTAAATATTTTTAAAAATATTTATGGATATTCGTGTACATATATATATATTTTTTTAAGTTGAATTAAAGGATACATATATTATATTATTTATGTTTAAAAATTTTATATAATCATTGGAATATGAGTTTATAAAAATATATACGGACGACAAATGAATCATGCATATTCTAAAATATGTATTTCAATATTTAATATTTTTCTTCTAGTAAAATTGCAGAATAGTGGCATGTATTAACGATCGACATCAATTTCCTGCCGTATAGTGGAACTATATCCTTCAAGTATTGATTTTTACGAGAGTTGATTCAGACTTTTTATTAAACTTGTCAACTAAAATGACGACCAGTTCAAAGAGCCAGTTTATTTCCTTTTCACTTTTACTACGATGATATTGTATTTTTTTAATTTCTTCATTTATAATCACTACAAATTCTTATCTTTATTTATATTATTATTTTAAATTATTAATTTTCTTCTAATACATCACTAATATATATTTAAGGGTAGATTAAAACGTCAACATTATCTATCATTAGCAAAAAGTATTATATCGTAACTTTTCACAAAGATTTAAGAAGACTCGATAAGTACTTTTTAGTTCTTTCACGAGGAAATTTTCTTCTCTCAAACTGCAAACGATATTACAATAAAATTATTGATCAGAAATTAATTAGCTAGAAAGTTCTTTGAAAATGTCATCCATTTATAGTCGAACCGTGGATACGAAGAAATTCCACTTTTTAGATTACGACCACTATCTTCTACTTCTTCTCTACTTGTATAAAAATTAGAAGAAGTTTTTGTTCCTTCAATAACCGTAAACGGGTTCTCACCGTTTTCTTGAAACTTGAAAATTCAAAGGAGCAGGTTTACTTTAACGATTCACCAGCTCATTTGAAGCTTTGTTTGCCTTACTATGAACCGGGAAATTGTATCGAATAACTTCACATTGAAATTTTTATCAAAAAAACTTTAATTAATATCATTAATACAAAAATTAGATTCAATTAACATTCTTAATAAGGAGGAAATTTATAAATTTATTTTACTCGTAATATGTTTATATGCAAGAGGAATTTAATTACTTTTTAACTTTTCATAACTTTCATACTTTTAAAAGAGTATGGAATTAGAATTAAAATTAAACAATTTTTTATCTTGTTTAACGATAAGGGATTATCATTACCTATTATTTAATAATAGATAAATTTTTATTTAATAATAGGTATTAATATTATTTAATAATAGATAAATTTTTTAAGATTTTGTTTTTTGTTCTTACATATTTTTTTAAGAATAATTCCAAGTTGCAGAAAAATGATGAACATGATTCATGATGAGAATGAATTGACGACAGTTTTTAGAATCTTGAAAAGTAATATCGAAATGAAAGTTCACCAGAACATTGTAAAGTCTCTTTTGAATCATGCAATATTTGTCTGAAACAATTTTCATCGCCAAGTTTCCGTTACGTAGCCGATTCTGAATAGAATTCTAAAAGTTTTCTTTCTTCTTAGAATTGTATCATCAGGTATAATCATGTTCTTGCTGTATCTCATTGAACATGAGACTGCAAAATATTAGTTTAAAATGTAAGAATTCGTAACGTTATTTTATTCTTTATTTAATTCTCTCTTGTATTATTTGTCCTATTAAGGTATTATTAGATATATGAGTTTATAAAATTAAGGTTTTAATTCTGAAATATTTTTAGAAAATTAATTTATGCATTCATTGGTTGAATTAAGTTTAAAAAAAATCTTTCAGTATTGTTATTATTTATTAAATTTTTAAAATATTAACGTATTTTTATGTAAATTTCTTTTGATATTGCTCTATATTTTTTTCTACAAAGTCTTCACGACTCGGAAGAAAGACGAGTTTTTTTTTTCTTTTCGCTCATCATTTTTCATGATCCGTCGTTCTTGACGTCGTTGCATTCGTCCCGCTATAAAGTTATAAAAGAAACAAGTACAATTTCTTATTTTCTTTGTTCATTGATACATTTCATCAAAAATAAAGCTTAATAAATGTTGAAATTGTCGAGCAAATACGCGAAACTATGAAAATCAACTATGAAATACGAATTCTTTAAAAATATTATATCATAGGATATATTGCAGAGTAGTCCAATTTCACTTATAAATTATATGCAATACTGTTTTATTCAAATTTTTCTTCTCTTTCTACATTATTCAGAATTTTTTTTTGCAGAAACGAGCAATTTCTTAAATAAATCTTTTTACATTTCTTATTTATAAAATAGGATCGTTATTCTAAAAAAAAATAAAGAAAAGTTGAAAATATAATTTGAATGTAATGAAATTTTTAAAAAAATTAAAGATTTTGTTAGCTCATTTAGTTTTGTTCCAACAATAAACTCAATTGGACTTTATTAATAATTTAATGATGCTAATCAACCAGCTTAAGACATTTAATGTCAATAATTATTATCATTAAAATTTGACGTATTCAAATAAACTGATGATGTTATCAATTCGATTATATATCCAATTAAGAAATACAAACCAACATTCAAACTGTATCGAGTTATTTTACTTTCTTAATATTTAATACTAAAAAACATTGAGCAATCAACAAGCTGAAACATTTCTTCTCCTTCCTCTGTCGAGTACACTAACACGAGCGTTATTAAGTCGTCTCCCTCTGCCAGAATTCATTTTCTTCCACCAAGTTTTGATGACGTCGCTTTCATCGTTTTTGAAAACAAGAATCACTTTCATATCCATTTTCGTGTCTCTTTCTTGTGATTCTTACTCCCAAATCGCTAGAAAAACGACAATCTTTGTTTGTTTTTCTTTGCAACAAATCCTTGTGCTTGTTTCTTAATAAAATGTCCTTTTAATCTTGTATTATCCGATTAAATCCTCGTGTGAATTTGTTATGTACGTTTTTTTTTATTGTTATATGATACAAGTATTTATTTTTCTTTTCAGAAGTAATTCCGAGATTCATGGATTAAAATGTTTGTTATTTTTTACCTGTAAATAAACTTCAGAAATAGCAAGAGTGATCTAGATAAACTCTGTTTCTAAGATTTTTCTGGTGGAATTATAGTAATTAGTTTGAATATAAAATATATATATACATAAAGAAATAATAGAAAAAAAAGAAAAATAATTTTGACAACATTTGATAAATTTTAATTTTTCTATGTATTCATTTGAATCCTGATAAAGTGTTATTGAACTCTTCCTGTTAAACTTATTTATTGAAGATGAATTTAATCAATTTTCAATTTTTTTTATTCAATCAATCTCGAAATATACATGTGTACAATATAAATGCACACAGAAAGAAAAATTATCAGGAAAAATTATATAGGAAATGCTTCGTAAAATATAACTTCGATTTACTAAATTAATCCAATAATCCTTTTATTGCAGAATAAATTAAACTTTTTCTTATCTATATTATAGTTGACAATTCCATGTTATACACAAATGGAAAACCATTACGAGATAATCTATATTGCATAACCTTGGTTTACTATAATCCTTTAACCGGTTCAAGCGTATGATAGAACTTCATTTATCTAAACTTCATTTATCGGAATGAAATTGTAGTTAAATTAACTGAATTCCTGTCGATTGAATCTCATTCATTTGAACTATTATTATTTCAATGGAAATTCATTAGTGTGCGGGGAATTAGTGATCTTTTTATCTTCCAATAGATTTATATATTAAAAGATATTAAAAAATTTTTTTGAATTAAATGCTTGAAAAAATTCCAATCTTTTTAATTATCCATAATCATTATTCGCATAATTAAGACATTTAACAATTTTAATTCTTAAGAGTCATACATGCGTCTCAATTGACAATTCGAAGCATTGAGAATCGAAAAAGGTGTCATTTTCATTATTTTAATTTATAAATCGATACACAAAGTTATCTATAAGAGAATTTCCTATTATTTTATAGTATGACTCATTTCAATTAGATCAGCATCATCTTGACACTCGGATTCGAATCTCCTAGACTCATCTGATTACATTCACCGATAGCCATTTGTTTTGATCCATTCCTGTGAATCACAGTGCTAATTAACCGACTGGTTTCCTACGGGATTAATCGAATAATCGGCGAACCAACTAATTAACTAACCAGTTAAACAACCAATCAACTAACCAACTAGATATTCATTTAGACGATCAATCATATTGACAGCAAATAAAAACCGACGTGAAATATAATTTATTAACAGTTATGATCGACATGTTATAATATGTAATAATCAATACCATTCTATTTTTTATATTTCTGTTATTAATTTCACCTTCTTCATAATGCCTTAAAGTATCTATAAAATAATTTCAGATGAAGAAATTTATTCAGTGAAGAATAATATAAAATTTTGAAATTTTATTCGAATCATAGAAATTTTAATACGATCATTAAAATTTGTCTAATCTTTTATAATCATTTTGTATTACGTTGATTAAAATGAATTTTGATATGTAAATTATTATTTTACTTTGATTAATATCAACAGTGATAGTTATTATAGCTTGTAGGCTTTATTATGGTACTTATTGGTATTATAAAACGAAATATTATTAAATTCAATCTTATAATTATAATCTTATAATCTTAAATAATATCAGAAATAAATATGCAAAGGATAGGATTAAACATATAGATAAATTTTTGATATTTTTCCTAAAAATCCTAATAAAATTGATATTTTAACATTCGCAATTTTTCCCGGATTTCTAATGTTGCTATTGCCGATGTGTAGATAGTTTTCTACATAGTTGCTGAGGAAGCGAATCGTTAGTCATCTTATTTCCATAACCTGAACCAGCGTTGCCTAGAGCCTGCAAAAATGGAATGTTGGATGTGAATGTGCACAGGGCCGTATATGCAACGTGAAAAACGATCGGTTGCGTGCCACATCCATTCGCAATGAACTCATTTCGGTTCGTCTCCACCGGTTCAATTGATGTGTCGTTTATGCATTTGCACTTTAATAAATGATTATCGTATGAAAGTACTGAATACGATTGTTGAAAATTGATCGATGTACATACGATTATTAAAAGAAATAGAAGCAAAAGTGATATTTATAATCACTTTTGTTAATTGATTATTGTTGATAACGCGATATTAATGTGGTCGAATAGTAATTTGTGAAATTTTTTTCATAATAACTATCATAGTTGTATGATTTATAATGCAACAATTAAAATTATATATAATTTAGAAAAAGATACGTAATAATTTTCAGGATGAGAAAGGCTTTATCGTTTCTCTTTTTAATTTTCTACAAATTGTTAGTCGGATCATTCATAAATATATAATAATTGATAATAAAATAAAAGCATACACGATTTAACATGTGTTTATCTGTAATCTATCTGTAATTTACTTTGTAACTCGTCAATTTGCAGAATGTTATTAGTTTGTCAGATTATCATTTAATTCTATATACACCAGCATTTTTCTTGTGTAACGTTTGAAATCACCAGCTTGAATTCTCCACACCTACGTCTCCTGTCACGTTAACGACAGGTAACACGATACTTTTAAACAAGTTGTACCCGCAAGACGGTAATCTATTACCTCACAATCCGAAAATTGTCATATTTGCATTTACGACAGATGATAATTCGTCTTTGTAACCGGTTCCAGTTTCTATCTAGTATCTATCTATTCTCCCTTAAATGGTATGAGTTGCATAGCAATCACTCTATCCGTTGAATTACGTAGTTACTCCCTTTCCCCTTTTCCTTTTTTTTTCTTTCCCTCCCCTCTTTTTTAAACAGAATCGCGTTTATTATGAAAATGACTCACTCGAACCGTGATCTGACCAATACTAATAAACAAATAACGATTTTCGCTGGTGCTCATGAATAATTCCACGATTTCTGTTAAGGTTCCTTTGACAGAGAGTCGAGAAAGCATTTCCGCGTTCTTCTCACCGCAACTGTATTTTCTATTGGATATATATACGTGACTTAATGCCGGTAGTTGTTACTTGTCACGAGTTTACCTTTAAAACTTTCCTGAGAGAAATCAATGCGGCGCAGAGGATCGAAACTTATTTGATTATACACCCACTGATTAAATTTCCTTCTTATTTAAATATCATTCGTTTCAATAATACATTAATTTACTAATAGAGCTGTTAATTTAATAATGGTACGTTTTGTATTATTAATTTCTTAATTCAAAGATACTCATTTTTCAGATATTATAAGCTGTTGTTTTGTTAATTCAGAGGTATTTATTTAGCAAATTGTGCTAAGCTGATTAATCTGTTCGTTCAAAGGAAATTTCATATCCGAGATTGCGAGCTATTAATATATTCAGTTCAGAAGTCTTCATTTCTAAGGTATTCTAAACTATTAAGCTATTAATTCAAAGGTAATATCATATCTAAGATAAACTATCAATTTATTGATTTAATAGTTTCTAAATCATTCTAAATTATTTTTCATTAATTCGAAATTAATTTTAGTAAAATATTCTAACGTTTTATTTATTGAATATAATTCTAATCAAATTTCTTCTTCTCAAGATCGTCTAATATGCTTTATTTTTCTTCTTTTTTTTTTTTTTATAAAAATTTAATCAAAAGAATACGGCTTTCCGGTACAATTTAATTATAATATATTCCTTAATACCTGTCCTTCCAGTTTAACACCGCCACGTAGCGAAAATTGGACACGGAAACAAAAATTCCGTATCCGATCTTAATTAAAGCCAGGATCTTAAATACCTTATATAAAAGCGCTTAGGAGCCTGCCCACATTGGCAATGATTCGAAAAGCCGAGATTTAATAAGACGTTGGAGAAAATTGTGTGTTGCCCGTGATACCAAGCCACGACGAGGATTATTAATGCTCGTCAAGGTACGCATAATTAGAACGAAAGCTTTGATAACGCTTTAATTGGAATTCTAATTGCGGGGACGTTCTAAATGAGAGCGTGAACGTACGAGCTGAACCTTCTCCTCTCCTCCTGATGACGACATCGGCTCTATTTCACGTGATGCCGTGAGGCAAGAAATCACGGGGGAGGAACGAATATCCTCGCTATATCTCTATGAGATATACATCTGTGATCTCTGTGAGATATATGCATATACAGTGAGGGACAAAAGTATTCGTACACTACTTTGCGAAGAGATGTTCACTCGACTCGAAAATTTTTATTCATTAACGAACGTGGACGTGGGTATTTAAAAGAATTTTTGAATTATGTTATTTTGGGATTTTTTTTTTCAATAAATCTATTTTTACAATGATTTTTAGAATATATTCAGGTAAGTAAATTTATTTGTTATTGGTTGATTCACGAACGAATCTTTTTAATTCATTATTCTTCTTTATAGTTTTAAATATTTGTCCCGAATTTTTTTAATTTGACGAAACAGAAATGAAGCATCAATTGATACATTAATTATCAATAATAATTGGCCATTATTAACAAATAATTCAAATAATTGTTTTTAAATTTCAAATTTCGTTTAAATCTATGGAGAGTGTAATTGATCATAGACGAGATAATTTATTACTCGAAATCAACACTTCAGGTTTCAATATTTTTTGGAACATTTAAATTTTCCCTTCAAAATTGTAATTCAAACCGAAATTGTAAGGATTTTCAAAGTAAAAATCCTCTATATACACACAAAATTTACAATTTTGAGTTAATTTCAATAACATAACTCATTAGTTAGTCTCTCTTTATATGACTTTTGGGTCTCACTGTACGTTACCTAGATCCGTTTGTACGCTCACCTTCGTTTTAATACTTGAAATATAATAACACGAATCGCTGTTAGTTACGAAATACCCGAAGCTATGTCTCTAACGACGACGATTTGCTTCCTAAAATTCTCATTACTCGTTATTTATCAAACGGATAAACAACACGATCACGTTTAATTCCTCGAGGTGTTTTCTATGGGGTGGTAATTATCAAAGATCGATTATCTCGCATTCGGTGTTGAATATCAGGTTTCAAGGTATGGAAGGAGAAAGATGAGTGATAAATCGGCGATTTCGTATTTTTTCACGTCCTCTTGCTTTATTTCGCAATACATTCCGATTGCTCTATCGTCTCTTATATAGATGAATCTTTTCGTTGGGGATTATTTTTAGAGACAAGTTATAAATTTGCGATACTAAATTCTTAAATAAGTGGACTCGGAGTGAATTGAAATTAAAAAGTTAAGTTTTAATGACTGGTAGTTACCATTCCATAAAGTTTTTCATGATATTGATATTCTTAGACTATGAAATCGATTTATGAGGTTATTCTGAAGCAAGAGAGAATATCTGCTGGTTATTTTCTGATATTATATTTTTAGTTTCATTGAGATTGGTAATTAAGTTAGATTTGTATCCTTTATAGAATTATTCATGTTGAAAAGTATTATCTTATTTATATTAAACAGCATTTGTGTATAAGTGAATATAATAATGAAATAAAATATTGAGTTAATTATTAAATATTAAGTATATTTCACTTTATTTCGTAGGCTTGTTCGATCCATTAATTAACTCAATTAATCGAATAATCATAACTTTTCAAAACTACACTTTTTTCAAGTTTCAATCTATATAAGAAAGTGTCACAAATAATCCAATTATAGTTTAAGATTTTAATTAAAAATCTTATTAACGCTATAGTATATTTTTTAAATATAAAATATAAAAATTAACGAAATACAAGAAAACAATAATGAATAATGAAATAAAATAAAGTGCAAAAAATTTTCGTACTCGAATATTTCCATCGTTCGATTAATATAAAATAATTTCTACTAATGTTTCGAGAATTTAACAAGATCGAATAGTGGTCGGATTATTTTATAATTACTTTCCCTATCGACACGCGAGATATCTTTTGCTTTCTCGGATGTAGCTCGAATTATCCTTCTCTAAAGTCTAGACGAAATTAACACAGGTAAATGCTCTTGGTTGATCAAGCTCGTGGAAGCCAGTACTGTTCGCATGATTTATGGAGTACTAATTAACGCGCGCACTGTATCTCGATACGCGTGTTTTTGTGTGTGCGTGCGTATGCACGTGTTCGTTTGCAGAGTGTACTCGGTATACGAAACCTTTCGAAGAAGCACGTATGATGAAACACGACGTTACACGTTGTTCTTCCCATCTGACCCTTGTTTCATCGCGACTTGTTAATTTCTTCGCGCGTTAAACGCGTTTCAACGGTTAGTATGAATGATTAATAATAGAAATTGCGAGTACGCGACTTCCATTCCATGCTCCACGTTCCTTTGTTCTTGTTTAACGAGCTCCGCTGTTTCTATCTCGTTCACACGGAACAGATATTGCACTCGAACCTTGGATTCGCGATACTGGGTCTTATATCGTCGACCAAATCGTGCAGGATATGTTTGAAATCGTATTGTAATTTTTAAAGCACAACTCTTTTATATTTGGAGAAAATTGAATTTGAAAATTCGTTAGATTATACGTTTCCTTTTTGAGCAAAATTTGTTTCTCGGCTTATTGTTAGGGCAAATCGTTTTCTTCTTTAACTACATGATTATTTTATATAATTCATAAATAATATGAAATCAATCTATGAAGAGAATGGAATTATAATTTCAAGTTGAATTATTATTTTGAATTTAACAATGGTTGTTAATTATTAATTCTAAGACGAAGCATTAATTATGTGTAATTCGTAAAAGCGAATTATTATTCGTAGGGTTATTAATATTTGAAAGTGTCCTTCCATCCACAATTTAATTATAATTAAAATGATTACAAGGATTCATTCATTCTTACTACTCTAGTTTATGTGTGAATAGAAACGTGTTTTTCTACTCGTTTTGCCTTTTTAGCACATTGGTAGCCACGGTAGGACTAGAATAACTCTACCTTGGCGTACATTAATCTTCATAACCTTAACTCTTTCTAAGTAAACTGAATAGAGGTTTAATTCATTACACAGCGAAAAAATCCTGGAAGCTTGAAAAGATGATGCATGAATGGAAAATAAATTTTTTCGTGGCTGAAACGTTGAACAGTTTCCTTTGAAAATTTTTTATCATCAACCCACGCGTTCACGGATCATTTATGCAATTATTTCCTTAATATTCCTAAAAATTTCCTGCTTTTTCACTATTAAGGGGTGGCTAAAATTTTTACGATCGTGTAAAATATTTTTACCCATTGTTTAACGTGCATAATGGCCACGGTAATGATTGCAATAACAGTAATCACGCATTCCTGCATTCCAGCATGAATGGAAAATGGTACAATGTGGCCGAATTTTAATGTGAGATAGTAACGAAAATTTCGACCATTTATAGATTCGTTATGTGAAGAATTTGAATGATTTAATTGGCATAATTTTTTTTTATTATTAATATGCAAATTTGATTTAAAAAAATAATAAATAAGAGTAATTGATTTTGTGGTAAAATTAATTTTTAGGTTTTTCTATTGTGTACAAAATTTGTAAATTTTGTTTCTAGTTTGTTAATCTAAAAGTATTGCATAGCTTTTATCGTTTTGTTTCTTTTCAAATCATTTAATCGAAATAAATTCGATTAAAGATTAAATTAGTGTTATTGTTTGAAAAAATAAAGATAGGAATATCGACAGGTAATCCATATGTTTATATTTTTATTTTTATTTCGTTTATGTATGATAATTTACGCTTGAAAATTTATATTAATATTTAAGATTTGATGTTTTATTCAATCTTCATAATAATTTCATATTAAGAGTATTGAAACGTTACGTTATATTCGACAAGTAAAAGTTTACAATTTTTTTTTTTTTACCAAAATTAAAATTTTTCAGAATTTTACGTAGGTTTTATAAAATCAAAGGCAACAGATCGAACGTAGAATTTGACGAATGACCTAGATTCCGAATGCAACTTTTCCAATTAATTCGCGCTATTTTAATTTATCGTATCAATCTTCTATTCCAAAGTTGGTGGAAATAAAAGAGAGAGTCAATTTGAAACTGTAACAACAGAAATTCAATTCTCTTCCTCGGATGAATGATAATGGGTTTACATTGCGATCGAAGAAGCACCCGATCCGGCCAATTCTTTGTTATACTCGAATAGTCCATTTATAAGTCCTTTACAATTGATTACAATTAATTTCGATAATTAAAATTATTTTTTAAAAAAAAAAGAAATACAAAGGAATTCAATTAGTCATTTGAATAATTTTTACGTTAATACGATAATATTATATTTTTGCAAATTTTTTAAAATGAATTTTTGATGTACTAAAACTAAACTTTGAAAAGAAATTAAAAAAAGTGTGAAGAAGTCAATAAGTTTTTTAAAATTTTTTGTGGCTTCTTTAGAATTTTCATCTCCATTTGATGTGTTTCTTGTGATTTTATAACGCGTTAATTATTAAAATATTGAAAAAGGTTCTATCTCTTTTTAAATATAAATAGTGACATAGATACATTAAGAAATAAAATTCAAATTTTAATGATTTTTTTAAAAGATTATTAGTGAAGAAAATTATTCAAACGTTGACAAAAAAATTTTAAACAAAGAATTGATAGCTAACAGGTGAAAAATCGGATATAAAAAATATGGTAATATTTGAAAATTGATCTTTTTTTTTTATAATACTTTTTGTACAATATGGATTGAAAAATCGATTTATTTTTCGTAAATTATGGATCCTTTTGTGCAATATACAGAGAGTTGATTTGCTTTTTGCAGGAAGCTCTTTATGCATTATACAACCATTTTATTCAATATCACGTAACAAGATTGACATGTTTCTGTTTATTAATGCGGCAGTATAATTTTATTAGCATTTTATAAATTCATTCATCGCATTGATAATATTGCGTCAATTATTAAACCATTTATTTTTATATATAGGATAAAAATTGATCAAACGTTTATAATTTAAAAAAACGATTTAACATTATTTTATTATTCAAAATTTAACTTTGTTTTATTAATAAAAGTTGAAAATATCCGTGACTTATAATATTTGATAATAAATATAATTGATGTAATAAAAGTTTTATTTTGATTCAAAAAAATTGGAGTAAAAATAATAGCTAAAAAACTTATTATATTTTAAAATTTATCATTAATTTTATTTCAAAATTATTAATGTATTTATTCATTCATTATTCATTCGTACAATACTTATGAATGAATGAAATAATCGTTACATTTAAAATCTAAATTTTGATAAATTATTACTATTTCAGTAATATCATTTTTTAAATTATATAAATATTATTTCTCCTACAATGATATTCAACGCTAAATAATGCAATTAGATAGCAATTTTAGATAGTATTATAGTGATTGTAATTATAACAATTTTTCAGTTCAATGAAATTGATTTTTATCTATCTTCAAATCTTTTATAATTTCTTAAAAAATAGTGTACTTCTAAAAATATTCGCTGTTCATGTCTTTTTTCTCCCCATTTCCAATATACATAACTTCTGTTTCATCGGTTAAATCAGCTTTATTGCCAGAACTCTCTTTAGTTGGCCGCTTTACAGCCATTACCAAATTGCGCTCATCGATGACCATTATTGGTTTTAAATTCGAAATGGCGAAACATCATACGGTTACAATATTTTCTATACATTATATTCTACATTTCGCGTTTTGTATGAAATAGTAAAGCAGAAAGTCGACATATTTAGAAAATAGTTTATAAAATTGCATACAATTGGATGTAGTGGAAACATGAACGAATTTTTAAAATTAATTTTGTGAAGTATAAATTGTGTAAAAACGAAGGAAAAAATTTATTGTTAAAAAAAAAAAAATAATAGAACATGAACGTCTTTTCCAGTTTCAAAGTTTAATCTCAAATATTGCATACGTATTTTTTCGAAAAATAATACGTATTAATTTTATGACTATTATGAATTATTGGGATTAAACTTAATTCTTTATATACATTCTCAAATTTTCGACAAGAATTTTATTTTCAAAACAAAATAAAATATAATTATTAAATGAAAGTAATTGAACAAAAAAGAAATACGTATCTCAATAAGGGTAGAGAATACTGGTGTCACTTGATTATAAAGCTTCTAGATTATTGTTTTCCTTAAAAAAGCATACATGACAGCTGTCAGTACGTAAAACGTGCCTTTTGTTGCTAAGTATTTCATAGATTATTGGACATTTACACAAAAAGCAATACACAAATCAAATGTTTTATGAATCTATATACATATAGCGAGATTTGTGTTTGAAATTTTATTACACCCCTCGAAAATAGTTCTCTCGCTTGTTAATTAAAATATAAAGTTTTTTTGTACATTCAATCAAAACATGACAGAGTAAAACGCCATACAAAAGTTGCGTTTCAGAACAGTTAACAATAGTTAGTTAACAATATATGGATACTGAAACCAATTTTATACCAATAATAATATTTTATAAATATTTTTCCTATATATTGATAATTATCAATATATCAAAGTGTTATTTTAATATATTTTTTTTAAATCTTATTTTTAAATATTCTATAAATATTTTATTTTAAATTTTATGATAATACATCGTTATAAATATTTCTCTTACTTTTTTCATATTTCCTTCTTTTCAACTAATATTTTCATATCTCTATATTTTTTAGAAAAATATTTTATTTTTCAAATTCCATTCATGTCAATATCCACATAACAAATTCCTTTCCTTTCATAAATATTCCTATATTTTTTTTTTTACGTGAAATAATATTTTACTTTTTTTTTAAATTCTTCTATGAAAATGATATTCGTATAAATCTTCTATCATAACGAATTCCATTATTTTAAACCAGTTTCTCAAAAAAAAAAAAAAAAATGCATTATTTAAGAGATGGCGTAATATCGTGTTATTCTTCTATAATATTTTGCACGAATCGTCGAACAATTTCAAAGTTGACACAGTTTGTAACATTACCTATATTATGTTCGCTATCAAACATTATGCTCACTTGTTGTACAAACGAATTAACCATCATAGGTTAGATGAAATAGATAAACTTTGTTTAGGATCAATGTTCCTAACGGTGCTCACGTGTACAACAGATCTGTACGCGACAGTAATCAAATGTACGATGCTCATCAGGGATACAGGATTCGCGTTGCAAATCACGAACACTGTATAAAAGTCAGTTATTGTTTCAAGAATCAAAATTCATTTACTTTCATCGAAACAAGCAAAGGGAATCGTTTGCTGCATCCGGTTTCACCATAAAAAGAAAAATAACGATGAATATAAGTGTCTCAGTGTTCCGACATTTCACCTAGTTTTCTGATATTATTTTGAATTTTACCAAATTTTTGTATATTCTTTCCTTTTTTTTCTAGACTTTTAATTCAGAAATGTTTATTCTTATTTTAAATTATATTTTTGTAAATTTTAAACTTTTTGTTTTTTTATTTTAATAAAAAATTTTAAATTTAGAATAAATAGAATAGATAAATAATATTGAAAAAAATATTTCATAAATTATTTACTATTCGTAAAGAATCAATTTATGGAGACTATTTAAAGATTAAAATATATTTTTTTTTTGAGATGATTGCTAATTCATAAAAAAAGTATTTCCTTGTATAATTTTTTATTAATTTCATTTAGAATAAAAGTACGATTTGCTGAAATTACCTATATATGTAAAACAGATCAATAATCGTAGCAGGTGTTTCAAATCGATTCAAAATATACATTATCCTTATTATTATTATATACTTATATTTTCTTTACCCATTTCTCTATCGTTTTACATAAAAAGTCCAATGAATGTCAAAAATTCACAAAATTCACAAAAGAAGACAATTTAAATTAATTTTCTCACCAAGCTAATTGAGGTAATATTCAATTCGCAATAGGATTAAAATTTTTGCTTTAATGAAAAACGAAAATAATAACTTTCGACAGAACTGACTAAATTCTTCGAGCTTAAAAATCGACTGCTCTACTTGAATGTAATAATTCCACCACCCAAGTTGAAAAGGACGAAGTTAGAATATTTGCATCGTGCCAACTTATACAATATAAATCTCGGCTTTCGGTAACCCTTTCTTCATCGTACAAATTAACGTAACCATCTACGAGTTCCTTAATGAGCATTTCCCTCACAATCCAGCCAGCCAACCCTACTAAACTAACTTTCTCGCAGAGGTATCAGGAATAATCAGGAAACTCCGTAATAATAAAGCATCCGATTACGATACGTAAGTTAACATCTTAATTAAAAAAAAAAAAAATCTCAACTAGTAATAATTCATTCATCATTATTGATATAAAAATGAATGAAAATTATAGAAAAGTTTCTGATTCGTGAAATAAAAGATATTATTGCAATTAATATTATTTTATTTCATTTCAGTTTATGATACAATAACAAAAATTGATATGACTGGTTATAATTGGTAATTTGAATTAGTTAGACTCTCTTCATTGACGCTTTAAAAGAAGAATATTGAAATTTTTAAATAACAATATTTTATTTGGTTTCAAAAGATAATGTTACATTATTTTTCAATTTAGTGGAATAGTTCATAGTTCATACTTAAATAATGATTTTATATTTGGTATATTTTCAGTGCAGATACTTTTATTTATCCTTTCTCTGGAAAGAAGATTCACTTAATATTTCTTAATAGACAAATAATTATACGATGAATAGGTTCCTTAATGCATTAAGCATTAGCATGTGTCCTGTTAGGGGTCCTGAATCTGATTCTATTTAACATTTGCATTACCTATGCGTTCCATAATCAATCACGGCATATACGTATTGCTGATTACGTGCATAGCATAGCCTTGTGCTTAGATCTCCCTCATGAAAGGATATTGCTGGAACTAAGTAAAATGGAGTAACTTCGAGATAAATATTAACATTTATAAATATCTATATCTTCCTCTATTATTTTGATTATTGATTTATCTTTAATATTATATCAATTTTCATTATTTTAATAAATAAACGATGATTTTTGATTATCAAGATACATATCGACATGATACGTATAATTACAGTTTCTGAAAAAATTAAAAAAATATATTCTTTTAAATATTTAATTTAAAAATACAAAATTAAATAAACTTATATTTGGATTTACCTTGAAAAATTCGTATCTTGACACGATAAAAAACTTGGGTATACCATTTCAGGGTTAACATTATCGATTTTACGTCAAGAGGATAAAGCTTGCATTAAAAATACCAATAACGTGAAAATAGTGCTGCGAGATTGCTTATTGCGAGTAAGATTGTTAAATCGAGATGGAAAAAGAGATCTACATAATATCATTTGACGTAAATAAACGAAAAAAAAAAAAAAATACACAATCTACGAATTTGCAAAAACAATTTTGCAAAAGAGTTGTGAAAAAAGATTGGCAAAGTAATTATCAATCGCTGTAATTATCCAATTCGTATAATCCATTGCTGGAAATTAAGTTATCCTACGTGTCTACACTTTGCAAATAATCAATCAAACAGTCGTTTGTACTCTCTTCTTTCACCGGCTATTTATCAACGATTAACTCGCAGGAAGCTTCCATGCAAGCTCGTAAATTGAGCAAATGCTTTTGTGTATCGAGTGACATAGGTCTGGCCAAATTCACTAGACTCGTATCCGCCAACGCGGTGAATCAAACACACGCGACAAGCTCGTTATCATTCGTGTGGCTGCGGAGGAACAGACTTATACACGGCACAACAACACGACGTTTGCGCGTCGCGTTACCAATGACAGATATCAAAGCGTTCGTATAATGCACGCTGTTATGTGGACTCGTGTACGAATAATTGTCAAGGGACAACGTTAACCCTGTTATCGGTCTAAGGCACGATGCAACGTACTCACTACGTGTATTTGACGGTAGCTTGTGTAATGGTCGGGCGTTGCGATCCGAATGAATTGAGAGAAAGAGAAGAAACTGATATTTTCATCAACAAAAGAGTTATATTATTGAATAATTCTGGTGAGAGAAGTTGGAATTGGATAACAAGATAAATTGAGTTGAACGAGGATAGGCGATTGAATAGAATTTGAAAAGAAAGAGGAAGTAAAAATATAGATGTAGAGAACGTCTCGTAATTCATGGTAAAATAAGCTAAATTTCGATGGATTTTCTTGGAAATGATAATTTTGATTTAATTTTATTCTTGAGTTTTGGAATCTTTTTGATCCTATTTGTGATATTATAGATTATTTTTGTAGTTATTTTGTTAGTTATTATTATAAATTAGTGGTTTATTGCGAATTTAGAAAAAAAAATTCTCAATAACTTTCAATATTATATTCAACGAGTATATTTTCACTAAACTGATTTAATAATTTCATTCTATGATGCATTGTGCATCATAGATATTAACGTGATTTATTATCGTAATTTTAAGGTTTCATTGGAAATATGGCTACCATTTATTCTGATAATAAGATATTTTACACGATCAATTTTACAATATTGTGCACCTGGGTGTATCTCTATATCAGACTTTCATATCTATAATTTTAATTCTTCAGTTATAGAAATAACTGGGCCCAGGAAATGTGAATCGAATTATGATTATATAATGCACTGTATTACGGTGTATACGATTACACGACACGGTATATTTTAAGACTTGAATTTCTATATTTTTGCCATCATAAACTCCTGTTCAATGTAGATACATAAACTTTTATCTACATTACCGGCTCGTTGCGGTATCGCAAATATGTTAAAAATCATGTTAAGCCGTCACGATACACATCTTACATGTACTCAATTTCTTCTTATGCTTGTTGTTGGCAGGGTGTAGCAATTTATCTTCGACCTTCGTCTTATACCTCTCCTCTGTTACAGAGGAAATTTGTTACTAAATTGCTGGTTAGGAGAAATATGCTTACTGAGATATAATTAAATCTTTTTCAGACTCTTCCTCGTAAATTAAAATACATTAAAAATGAAATCTTTCAAATTCCTAAATTAAATTTCCGTTTTAAAAAAAAATATCATTGTGATATTAAATTACTCATTATGATATAATTCTCCATTCTCCAATTTTCCAAACTGACAACGTTTCTTCCAAATTTCCACAATTTAAAAAACATTTAAATTTAATATTAAAATTATCAAATCAAACTGACTATTCATGAATTTTCTAAAATTGCTCTTCACAAAATTAATATCAATGCTTATTTAAAAATGTAACAATATATCTGTCTAATCATTCTCATAACATTATCTCAATTTTTAATGAATCACAGATAATTTTAATAAAAAAAAAAGAGATACTTCGATCGTTAACACTAAAAACTATCTCTCACTTCATTTCAACCAGTTTCCCATTACTGCAAATATTTCCAAAATATCGCAACTTTATATTCCGCCTCTATCCTCCCTCTCTCTCCCCCTTTCTCTCTCCATATTCAACCCTTCCGAGATTAGGATCGCGCAAATTCTGAGTGGTCTTTGTGTTTACTCTTCGAATCATTGGATTACCGAGGGTTCTGGCTTTTCCACCATCGGCCAGAATCGCGGTTATCTGCAGAGTGAAATTGATAGATTCGAGCTTTGCATTTGCGCCGGGCCATCCCATTTCCATATCCAAGTACCTACTTCCGTAACCCCCTAACCTTCCTTCCCCGCCCCGGTTTCCTCGAAAACCGCTCGACTGGTAGTTCCGCGCTCTCTTGGTTAACACGACAAGCCGAACATCACTCGAATCCACGATGGAATCCCCGGGAAACTCCCTCTCGACCGCTTATCGCCTTCTCAAGCTTCGACGTCGTAAGGTTCCAGATATGAGCTGCATTGAGAGCAGATGCGGCTGATCCAGGCTATATATATATATATACGAGAGGGTGTAACCCACCTCCAACTTCCTACTTCCTCCGCCCGAATTCATCGAAATCGTGATATCAGAGTGATTGAATTTTCGTCGATGATCTTGGACGCATCGAGCGTGATCGTGTTTGGGGATCCGGGAAAGCTTATCACGCTCGAGCGTACGCAATCCTGCTCTCGCGTACGCCAATTAACGAGCGGAATCGAGAGCCTCCGTTATTGGAGCGTGTCATTCAGATCGACGATCAATTTTTTTTCCACCGGTTTCTTTTTCTTTTTTTCTCTCTTTTTCATTACTCTCCCGTGTACTCTTTTCGCTCGTCAAATTCCATCTAGAGCTCTCGGTAATGTGTTCTTTCAACGGCTTTGATCGCCGTGTCTCTCCTGTACACGGTGATCTATTTTAATCTGTCGGTGGATTCGCGTTGAATCGATTCGGGAAACAAGATGAATGCAAGTACGTGTTTAGAATATCACGTGGGGAGATGATGGATCGAAGGGTAACGGATGCATCGAGTTTATGTTTCTTTATGCGAGATGTTCATATGTGAGATGATAGGGAAAGAGAATTTTAGAAAGGCTTTGTTGTGAAAGAAAAAAAAAGAAAATGAGTTTCAGAGAGATTCTTTTGTAAATGATGAACACTTGATTTTGTGTTTCGTGTTTCTCAATTATTGTTTCGTTTTTTTTTCAATTTTAGAGAGGAGCGATATGTATAAGATTCTAAATTTGAAAAAACTTCATTCCAGTATTTATGATTCATATTTCTCGAAAAAAAAGAAGAAATATATTTCTTTCAATGTACATCTTCGAACAATCTCCATCTCCATTGATATTGAGCTCCACCGCGCAAAACAAAAAGCGAAATTCGGCCAGCATCACGGTGGTTGCTCAGCTTCTAAATCTGCACAATATCACCCTAAGGACCCATCGAAATCTCTACTGTTCACCTCAGCACACACTCCATTCGCACTCCATTCGGCTTTGTCTGTATTCGTCTTGACACGACGGGGTGATATGCTATTCGCAACACATAGTCTCTCTAAAATCAACAACCTGTGGATATTTGGCAATCTGCTTTGCCACCGGAGGAGGAGTGAGGGTCCGTGTTGAAACGGGAAGGGGGAACACGGGAGATAAATCGGGAAGGTGACAGAGAGGAGTGGAAAGGTGGTGACGCGAGGGAGAGAAATGCATTTGGGGAAGGAATGGGAGAGGAGGGTAGTACTCTGTGTCGCTATCTCGAAACCAGGTGCACAGTGAACGCATGAGATATCGTTGAAAGCGATATGGCTGTATCTAGCTGCGAGGCTTCCTCAAGTTCCAAAAGCCTCTCGCCGTCTGCGCGCAGAGATACACTGTATTTTACAAAATATGCCACGTGACGGAGGAGGAATCCTCTTTCTCGTGGCTCAGTTATTTTACTTTCCGCGGGAAACAATCGTGATAGACGTTTATGGTGTTTGAATGGGCCTCTCGACGAGTATGCAGGGCCATTCGATACAGAACGGGCGGTCGCGCGCCGTCAACGTTTCAATTCTTGCACGAACAAACAAAAAGAGGATATTGGACATGATAGCTCGCCTCTCGCGTTTTTTTCTCCTGTATTTTTTCTTTCTTTCTTTCTTTCTTTTTGTATTGGACAATTTAGTGAATTTTCGACAAATTAACGACGAGTGAAATTTGTTAATTTAAATGGTGTTTTTGATTTCTAGTAAATTGGAATTGAATCGTTTATCGCGAACACGAGTGTATTTGAAATATTGAAATTTATTAGGAAAAGTTTAAACCGTTATAACTTCGAAGATAATTATTTTTGGGCAATGGATGAACGATCATTGAAAACGTGGAATCTTGCTCTTTAAAACGCTTTTTCATTCGTCCTGATACGACTTCCGAGATATCCTCGTGTAAAGATAAGGGTAATTTTTAATCGTTTACTATCTCTGTCGCTCATTCGAACTTCTCATTAGCACTTCATCTCACTAATCTAGCTCAAATTGCAGACAAGTGACAGACGAGATTCCTGGAAAAATGTAGTATATATTTCCAGGAATAATATAGGTCAACTCTATTCATAATCGCTATATTAGCGCACTTGGAGTTTTATATCTTGGCAATTAATTGAAATATCAGAATAAGAGATAACTTCAATAGCATAATTTTCTCCATCTCTTGAATATATTTTGATGAAAAATTGATTTTCTTTTATGTCTATTAATGTAAAAAATTGGAGTTTCATTTCATGGTGCTTTTATATTTATATGTTACCAGCAGTAATAATTATACAAATATTTACATGGTTAATAATATTGTAGTGAAATTAAAAAAAATATGTTATAAATTATAAATCGCTGTACAAAACACGACGATCTATTTACACGTATTAATTAATAATGTTCTGTTCGAAATCGTTTTAGCGCGTCAATGGTTTCCTGGTTACTTGGATTAGAATTAGCGGCGTGAAAATGTGTAGGTTGAAATAGTCATCAAGGGATCTGTGGTTTGTACCAACTACACCTTACCCCAACTCCTTCGCCGTTCAACAAACTCCCTTAAGGGTTGTTCAGGTGAAATGAATAATCCTCGTGAGATTTCGTAGTATAACTCATCTCAGAGGGCAGAGAGCTAGGTCCCGCACTTTCGACATTTCATTATCTTTCCTTCCCAGTTCAATTTATTCCTGCATTTATTAGATTTCCTAGCGAAAGGGGTTTTTCTTTGATAAAAGAACTTAATTTTCAAGCTATTATTTACACCAATGAACTTCCAACAAGTTAAATTGATATTGATAATTATTTTTCTTTTTTTGGTATTTAATTTAAATAATATAATTGCTGTATAAAAATTGGCAAAGCAGTAGTTACACAGGATTGAGTTATAATTGAAAATATGAATAACATTTTACCGAGTTCAACAATAATAGAATAATAAGTTTAAAATATTAGTTAGTTATTTGTAAATATTTTTCTTTTTGGACAATCATTTCGAAAATGGTGTTAGCAGTGATATGGAACAAGTTGTTCTACATGTTAATTGAATATGTGGAAAACTTTTAACCGCGTTTGAAATATGTCGAGGTTTAGTATATACATTTTATCAATTGTGAATCTAAATATTTTATTAATAATTTCGATTTAGCAATAGCGATATGTATAATTTAAATTCAAATTATTTATTTATAAAGTTGATTTCACATTTTCAATTTTATACTAAAAAAAAAAAAATTGCTGGAATTTAGCATAAATTATAAATTTTATGATTTTATGATAATCAAATGTATATATATTTTTTTAATATTTTAATATCTTATGTAATATCTTCAAGTATCAAAATTAATACATATTGATGATAATCAACTAATTTCTTTCAATTTTCCACGAAATTATAAATTTTATAAAACTTTGAAACGATAATGTACTTAGTAGTAATAGAGCCAATACATCAATACTCTAACTATTGATCTTTTGAGATTAATCTCTTGAGCGAGAAGAAACTTTTCGTTGGATATTTACAATGTGAGATGAGATTTTAAGTTTTGTTAGCACAGTATATTAGAAATTCTTAATCTGTGTTATTATCATGTCCAATTATTAGTTCATTATTGCTATCCTTTCTTTACTCATCAATATTAACTTTTATTCTAATTAGCATTGTGCAAAGTGCGCTGCGAATTTGAATTTCGATAAAAGGCATTAAAGATTTTTGAAATTTGTGTTAATTTTGTATTATAGTACAAAAATTATTCGAAAAGAAAATGCAATTGTTTTTTTCATTTATTTATTTATTTCGTAAGTATTAATATTTGTCACGAAATGTTAAATATTTATAACAGTAAGATTAAATTTCAGATTAACAAAATATAGATTAATCATTCTTGAAACACAACACGATATTCAGTTTTCCTTTAAAAGTGCGAGAATGATATTGTATTTCTACGAAAAAAGATATATCAAAATAAAAATAATAATTTCTCGTTTAGATTTTCCGAAATAATAAAATTGATAAATTGGAATTTTTAAAAATACATCGTATAAATATTATTATATTTATTATATTTTGATAAGATTACGCGGAAAATTTATCTTATTTATTAAAGATATATTTTGTATCGATTTTTTAGAAATACAGAGTAGCTGATGTGTCAATATCTCTTAAACCAAATGAAATATCGATAAACGGCTTAATGGAGATTTTATCGTAATACATGATATTTAAAATCCAATATATTGCATCTTAGGATATAAAAGTACAATCATATAATATATTAAATGAAAATATTACGTGATTTTTAAACGAAGGTCTATATTTTTTTTTATTACAATCATTGACAACACAATATTCATCTATATACATTAAATAAAAAATATGAAGTTTGCAAAATTATTAAACGCGAACAATTCAGAAATATTTATGTATAGATGAAAAAATTTTTTTTGCATATAAAAGCTTTGCATAGTTTAGTTGGTAAGTTTTGCATGGGAATGGCAGCGTATAAAATTTTTATAAAAGTAGCGTCTGGTAGATTATAAAAATATCTCATGCATCTTATTATTTTAAAAAAAAAAATTCGAGTCGTTTTTTTATACATCTATTCTTTCGTTACTAAATTAGTTTTTAAAATAGATTAAAATTTATTGAGTATTATTTTCAAAATAATTGAATCCGACTATGAAATTATTACATCGTATATGAAATTAATAAATTAAATAAAACATGCAGAATATAATATATATTTGCACATATGTTGTTTGATTCTTCTATTTCTCAGAATTATTTATAAAACATCGTTGGATATATTTTTATTTATTTATTCTTATACATTATATATCCTAAATTCTTATCTTAATTTTTCTTCTTCGATAAAATTTTAAATTATTATCACTTATTAAAAACCAACTTAAAAAATTAACTTAAAAAACCACTGATTCACCGTTTCACGCCGAAAATCCAATGAGCGCGAATCGAACTCACCCCTTTAAATTTTGCTACGGACGATTTCGCTTTCGTCGCGCCCATGCAACACCGATAACGATAAACTTGTGATAATGATGCCAATTTCGCGTGACACTCTCATGGGAGAAGGAATTGACGACAGTGGTGGCGCACAGTTTGAAAACTTACCGCGATCCGTACAGCTGTTCATGGGTAATTACGTTGGCGTTTCTAACAGGGGTCGAGGGAAAGGAAGAGCGTTGTCTTCGAACACTTATCGTTATTACCGCGATAAATCAGCTTAATCCTTCGGCCCCGTGCGAACGGGCCGTGTGTTCGCGGAATCAAAGGAAAACGGGTGCGCCGTAATTTAAGTCAGGGTGTAAAAAGATGGGGGAAAAAAAAAACAACTATTTGGCCACGAAAAAAAAATACGTTTCTCTCTATTAGAACGTTAAGAGTGTATTTAATTATTCGAGTATTATTATTATTATTAATTTAATGGGATTAAATTATAAATATTATAAATATCAAAAGAATTGCTTGAATTTTAAAATCAAAGAGAGAAATTTTTTATTCCTTCTTCTTTGAAGAATAGTTTCTACAAAATTGAGAATCATCGTGTAAATCAAATTTGCAACGAATAGCATGTGACGAAACAAATATTATATAAATTATAAACTTTAAAATTTTATGAAAAATTAAAAATTAAATAATTAATTTGAAAATTTTTTTCACCACTATCGATCACCCATCAAATTTTTTTCTCTCTGCTTTTTTCCTCAACGTCCTTCTTTCTTCTTTTTTCACGAATACCATCCCACGATTTTTTGCCAAACGGGGATTCCTAGGAATGCAAAAGGAGCGCATGGCGCGAGTATTAGCGGCGGAATGTCCCCACTAAGAAAATCCATCTCGCTTGAGCAAAGGGTATCTCGTTCTTTTGTCCAATTAGAAGTGAAAGCGCCGGTTCGTGGAATGCGAGGCACGTTCGAAAAGAAAGAATGAAAGAAAGCACCTCGCCACCACCACTGTCATCATTGTTGTCTCTCCCCTCTGAATCTAGAGCGATCGAGTGTTCTGTTGTAATCCGAACTATCTAACGTATGTGGCGAATAAAGGGAACTATCAATCGTTCTCGTTAATTAGCATTCCCTCCTACTCTGTATCCTCTTTTCTTGCTCTCGTTCGAAAGCTGGATTATACGTTTGCTAATCTCGATGAATGTGAATTCGTGTTATTTGAATTTCCTAGAGGAAACAAGGGATAATTGTAATGTATTAGCAATGAACGAATAAATTTTGTATATTATTCATTGACCCGAAAGGAAATTAAAATTAGGGTACAGCTTATGATGCAAAATTCCATGTGGCAATTTAGTTTTTGTAAATTGAGGAAGCAAACTTTTATTAGTAACTTTTATTAATTTTCACACACGTGAAGATTGTAATATTCCAATAATTAAATCCTTGCAAATCTCGACGAATAAAGGAAGGGAATAGGAAAGATTAAGAAACCTCTCTTTCAGATTAATAAAAAATTTCAACTCACATTCTTACCCACTTTTCAAAATTCATTTTTTTAAAATACCACGAAAATACTCTCCTCCAATTTAATTCCTTATTAAGTTTTAGACCCGAACACTTTCATCTTGATCGTACCCATCATCACGACGTGACGCATTCCAGCCATGGAATTTCACTATAACCGAAAACGGGTCTGGTTAAAGCAATTTGCCATCTGCTGTGCATTTACAACCGCATTTCGCGGGCCGACGAGCACAAAACCAGAGATATAAGAGAGAAAAAGAGAGAGAAAAATCCAGCCTGTATTCACCAGAGAAGCATTATCCGCGGAACGAAGTTAGACGAATTCGGCAGGCGCGGTGCGAGAGCTATTCGAAAAAATTTTTTTTCACAGTGTCGCCTTAACTTTCAGCGATCTAGGCGCGGCCTGAAAATCTCTCGCTATTCGCTGTTTGTCGTCTGTGACTGTGCACGGTTTCCTTCTGTTGCGAAAGAGGAAATGGCGGGCGAGGATAAAAGCGAAAGGGAACGTCTGCCGCATCGGGGCAAAAGAACGGAGGGGGAAAAAAAAACGCGGAGGAAAATCACGGGCATCATGCGAAATTCTTGACTGTCGCGTTCTCCTCGCTTTGCCCTCGGATCCAACGAGGTCTTTTCGGCCCTTTAAACCTTTAAACTGTAGGCAGACGACTGTGTCGACAAACGCGGAACTGTGCACCCTCCTCTCGTGTATGGGGTGTCTCGTTTCGATCTTCCAATTCCATTGCGACTGGAACTGGATAGAAAAGAGAGATACGTCGTCGTGTGAATTGTATTACGTATATTTTGCTTTTAGAAAGGAGGGACGATAAGTTTTGTTCAATTGAAAGTAATTTAATAATAATATTTTTAAAATAATAATCAAGAAAGATTAGATAAATGAGATAATATATATATATATTATTTGGGAGAAAATCTATTTTGAGAAGGATAAAGGTGTAGGTATTTGCGAGGAAATTTCAGCATTTTCGAATATAATTTTATATGAAATTATTTTTTCACAACATGATGATAAAACTTTGAAATTGGGATATTATTTCAAATTTTTCTTTGTCTCGCTTTGTTACAAAATTATATTTTAGAAAATAAAAGAGAAATTTAAGGGTTGATGTTTTGCTTATTATTTAAATTCACGCGTGTGAAAACTTTTATAACTGATTGTATTTCGTTTTTGAAGGGATGATAATTTTTTCGACAAAAAGTAAGCCAAAACTACGCGTAGAATAGACACATATTTTTTTTTTCTCGTAGGTGAGTTTGAAAATCCAGATGAATATGCAGATTCTCGAGTAAATATGTTTCAGTGGTTTTCTATTTCTGGCAATGGGATAAGCGTCGTATTTACATAGCAGGATGGAAATTATTTTTCAAAGTGGAGTTGCATCAAAGTGCATTTAATGACCGTTTCGACTTTGTAACGTTTTGAGCGAATTTATGAATAGGATTCTGTTTCCTTTGATATAAGTGCTAAGCAAAGTTTTTTAATTCTATTAGTTCGAGGAAAGAGTGCCTGTAAAGGATGTTTAAAGCTACTTTGTTTCCATTTTAACTCTTTGTGTAAAATTTCCTTGTTAGAATTAATAAAATGTTAGCAAACAATTTAATTCCAAATATTAGTCAAAGTAATATTTCGATTATAATAAATTTTATATTATTTGTTTATTTTTACTATATTTTTTTTGAAATCATGTAATTTTATTAAAAAATACGCTCTTTGATTTTGTAGAGAAATTCTAAAATTTTTACCAAGGTTACATATCACGTATAATGTGTCATTTTATAAGTAAATAAATACTAGCTAATGAATATTATTTATTCGAAACGAAATTTCTAATTAAAAATCATCATCGTGTTATTCGAACTTATTCGGTTTTATTGCTTCCTTTCAAAAATTGCAACTCTTTCGTGCAATCCTTCGTATAATCGGCAAATTAGCACAAGAAGACACCTTGTACATCACTGGTTTATTGCTCAGACGTTGACTATATAGCGAAACACGCGATCTCCAGTCTGCCATTTTTCATTTAACGTATTAATGGTGGCGTGCACTGCTTTCGCCAACGTAGAAGAGTAAAAAGGAAAAGAGAGATAGAGAGAAAAAAAAGACAAGGAAATGAGAAGAAAACGATGAAGGAAAAGTTGATGCTTTCATTGAATTATGCAACTTTTTCCTTTTCTCCCCCTTTTCTTTCTTTCTTTTTTTTTTTTTTCTTTTTGGAAAATGTTTCTTTATGCTGATGCACATAAATAGGGGATAAATAGGAAAAGCCACGTCATTTTGAATCGCTAAACGAACCTTTACGGTATTGGAATTTTCTTTAAAACAGCATTGCATTGAACGCAGATTCTTTTCAAGGTTTGCTCTATCACGAGCAAAAACCGTGAATCTTTCGAAATGAAGATCATCATAAATTGCAGAATAGCGAATGACCGTCAGATTATGAAAGTCATAGGATAATCATACGTACATCCATGACATGGAATTTCATTATCGAATTTCATTTCGTGTCTAGTAATTTTAGAATGAAAATGAAGTAAAAGTAGTTATTTGATTTGTGATTAATAATCCTAACTTACTCTTCATAGCAAATTTATAAAAAATTAAAGAGACTCATTGAGAAAAAATCTCAATGAAGTATTATTTTAGATCAAAAAGATTCTAAAATACCATGAAGGCTTTAAATAAATATATTTTATATATTATTCTCTTCTTCTCTTTTTTTTATATATTTTAAAACTCTTTCGTGTATCTCGTAATAATTTATTTATTTTTAATCAGATAACGCTATTATTTTTTAAGAGTACAGTAAAAAAAGTATATTCAAAAACGAAATGAATAGAGTATAATTTTTCAATTATAATAAATCTAAATATCATTAAATATTTTTTTATTAAATTATTATGACTTAATTTGTTATAAAACAGTTCATTGTAAATTATCATTTAAATTGAATTTCAATCATTCAGAGTATAATTTTTCATCCAATATTTATTTTCCCCTATCTCGTTTCTTCTACAAATTACACTCGAATATACTTCCATTTTCCATTCTAAATATTATCGAGCTTCACTCGTAAACGATCTAGCTCTCTAATATCTTTTTTCCGTTTGCATAAAGGGAATTATTCTACCTTGATAAATAAATAGACAAGGGAATAAAATAAAAAAAAAAAAAAAGAAGAAAGAAAAAACATTGAACCTTTCCAAAACACGTCGATGGATGAGGATTTACATTCGAACCACGTAAATGCTGAAAATCCTTTGTACCATAATCCCGCACGCGCTGTGGATAACGGCGGCGGGGATGGAGCAATGGTAGAAGGGATGAGGTTCAAGCCGAATCGATTCGTGACCATCGACAACTTCCGGTCTGTCGATCGGAAAACGAAACGGCCCGTTCTTCACATACCATCCTTTTCGACCAGGAATTGTCATTCTGACCTCTTTTATTAGAATCAACCTGCTAAACCCACATTCTTTCTTCTATTTCAAGATAGTTTTTCCTCGATGTTTCTTCTTCTTCTTTCCTTCTTTTTGTGTTTCACCACCAATGTGTTTGTTAATATCTTAATTGTATTGAATTTAATGTTTTTTAAATTTTTTAAACTTGCATCGATTTGTATTAAATAAGTATTGATTGACGAGATTTGAAAATAATAATAAATAAAACATCTTTTTTATTTAATTGGAATAATTTTTACGTGATAAAAAGTACGTTCTAATTTAGTTCTTTGATTAATTTCATGTCTCGTATTTTATATGCATTGAGACGACATACAGAATAAATTAGATATTAAATATACTAGGATAAATAGAATGTAATATAAATTTGAAATATAAAATAAATAAGAACGCAATAGAATCTCGTAAAATAATCTTTCATATATTTTTAATAAAAAAAAACTTTTTATTTATAGCATACATACGATAGAAATGTTTCATTACAAATTCTGAACATTTAATTTCTTAATTATTATCAATATCAACAATCATTTTCACTTAAAAATTTCTTCCCTAAGCAAAATATTCGCTCGCTTTAAATCAATGTGGAACTTTAATCGTAATGATGAATTCACTATAATTTTCTTTTTTCTTTACGAAGAAATAATCCAATAATTTTCAGAATGACTATTCAACGTATATAACAACGAATTAATTTTCGCTCGAAATCATATACAAAGCGCGTAATCGAGTCGCTATGAATAAATTAAGTAGCACGAGCGAAATAAAACATTAAACGAATATCGCGCGAAGCTTAACAATAAATTCGAACCGCGAAACTGTAAAAACATCGATCAAATCGATAAAACACGATTTAATCTCATTCATACAAACCCGTGAACCTCTTCTAACCACGGCATGAAACGAGCGTGAATTTTTTATTTCGTATCCATCATCGTTAAAAGTCGATCGTAGTCGCTCGTGATCGTGTCACCGAATCGACCGTATCGAAAAAGATTTTTTTTTTCTCCCCCAAAGATGAGAATTTCCAGATAACTCAATTAAACGGTGAACAGTGGGAAAGAACGTTTCATGGGCAAGTAAATTATGACGACGCGTTGGAAGTGGCGTTGAATATTGATATTCGAATTATAAGTCGGCGGATATTCACCGTCTCCGTGTTTCGAACATTTAGTTCCATCCGAGTGATTCGTGGCGGGCGACTTGGTGGGTCTGGAACCAGCCATACCCATCCAAATTATCCACAACGTGTGTACAGGGTGTCTCATTTAATTTTGACATCTTCTCAGTATTATTAGTGAGAAATGTTTTAAAAAGTTAATATGTTGAGATGCATTTGTATTACTGCTGCACAAACTTTATTTTCTTTAAATCGAATATAAATAAATATTAAGAATTATTTTTTTTAATACAGATTATTTCAATTTGAAAATACTTTTCAAACTAACTTTTTTCAATAGAAATGAATTAATACTTCTCTCGACACGAAAAATGTGAAACTGCATCGATTGATGCGTCGATAAAAATAACGTATAGCAAGAGTGAAGATGTCGAAATAAGACACCCTGTATATACACTCCCGTGTATATATTATACGTACACGTGGAAGTTGTGCAGCCTCGCATTCGATGGAGTGTTAAAGTTTAAGGGACGATATTCATCCTGGTAGCAATTTGCGCGTTCTGGACCGGAAGCTCTCGCTTTCTCCCCGTGCTGGCCGACCTTCCGGCGGCCACGACAGCTGAAATTAATTTCAGCCGATTCAATTAAAGCTCGGACGGCGAGCCTTCCGCAAAATTCGTGGCGGGGATGAGAGCGATACGTTGGACACTTAACCGTGGAAGAAGGAAAAGCAAAGCTCTAGAAAGCTTCCTCGATCGATTTCCCCTTTCCCTCGGTTTCTCGCGGCGGATGTACAAACACGTTTGCTCGTTTTCCAATGGGCGGGGAACCGATATTTTTTTCAATTAAATTCGCCTACCGTGGTGGCGGCGGCGGTGGTTGGCGGTGGTAGTTTTTACTCTTCGCATTAAACTCGTTCCTCCAATGAACTTAATTCAATCTTATTTCCATTAGTGATGCGAAATTAGATTTTTGAACCGTTGAATTTTATTTTTCCTCGTGGTTATTGCTTATTCGTTTCGCTCGTTACGTCCTTTTGTTTCGCCTTCCCCGCGTTTCGACTAACAAACGATTGATACGGGGTGAGGCGGTTCTATAGGGGGCGAGGAGGAGGAAAGTGGCGAATAATTTTGTTAGATGCAATCAACTCGGAAAATGGGATTTTTATCTTCGAACGTTTTCTTTGCTGATTACGGTGGACGTGGAAACAACACACGTCCATTCCGTTTTTGTTCCTTCGGAGATTTGTTACGAGAGGCGAATATTTATGAACGAATTTTGTTTCTTCGCCTCTTTCGTTTTCATCTTTTTTTTTTTTTTAACTGATTTAAATAATATATATATTGGTTTAAAATTTGATATGTTATTAATTCTATCGTCGTGGTTTTGGGATTAACAGATTTTTTGTTCGTGTAATTGTTCATAACGGTACTTTGAGAGAATAATCACGTATGAAAAATTATTAAATCGTTAAAAAAGAGAAGAGAAGAGTAAAAATTTATTATATTCTAAGGAATATATTAAGTAAATTGCTTTATCACGGTTCAACAAATCTAGAAATAATTTCTATAATTAAGATTTTTACGCGGATACTTTCGTGAATAAAGAGATTATATCTGTGAAAGGTATAATTCACGTCGTAAGAAGGATAAATTTCAAAGAATAATTAAAGCGTTTTCAAGTCTTTTTTCTCGGTTCATTACATATGCGGTGCATTTCCTCTTTCCATATGAACTTAACATCGTTTCACTGCTATCTCGAGAATGGAAGTCACGCTGAAACCGTTCTACTTCAAAACGATCACTTTTCTATTTAATATCCTCTGCTTTTAATGGTTGTAACGTTAAAAGCAAACTGATAAAAATAGGAAAAAAGCGAAATTATTATTTAATTATTTATTTATATATATATATACTTGTGTATAAACTTCGTTTTTATCGATTGTATGAAATGAAGAATATTTTTAAATATATCAAGACAAAATGCGAAGCAACGTTTTAATGCGATAAATATAAAATTCGTATCGAGTTATCGTCACGAGAAAAAAAAAATTCTACTTTTTTTAAAAACTCTATTTCACCAATAGTATATTGTTTATTCGTTACGCAACAAAGAGAAGCGCGGAGAAGTGAAAATGGGTGAAAATTCAACGAATAATCATTTTTTGCGAATCGGTCGTTTTTTATTTCCATTTGGCGAATGAAAAATTCCACACCCTCGAATCGACCCTGTCGTCTAAAATTTTCTGTAATCGTTTATACCGTCGATATATTACACAGCGGCCAAAATTACAGATTCCGTCATTACTTTCCAAACAGTATTCAACGGTTCGCTGATTTGATGCGTTTCCCAATTTTAATTGCGTCCGCCAAATGAGTCCGGGGAGGCGAATGCGAATCTGGCTGGCGTGAACTTCAATCGAACTTGGTCGCCAATTGTGTTAAACCCGTATAATTTTTTAATTGATTTAAATTTGAAGGATAACCGGAAACTCTCTCCGCGTTTGCACTCAATTATTTTGTAACGAGAGTTCATCGACTGGCTGGTCAAATCGTATTAATTACAAAAAAAAAAAAAAAAGAAAATATCTTTGTTAAAATCCCAAGTAATTGTATCGAACGAATGAATCGTTCAATTATTCCTCCCATGATCTTCGTTATTATTTTCTCAAATAATTCAAACGATAACTCGATATATCCTCGACTAATCGCAACAATGTCGAGACACCGATTGACCACGAGCGAGCCCCTCGCCATTGTACACCATTTTTCAAGCCCGTTTCACGGTAAACCATAGTCCCATAGCAAACTAAAACTTCCATGCTTTTCACCCATCATCGTAACAAACAGAGGAAATCGGCGATCGAGGCTCGAAATCCATCCAAACTCTTTGTTCTAAACCTCTTACCAGCCGGTGTCGAGCTGTGTCGAGCTGCCACGTGGCCGAGTTGCGCCCGCTTCGAAAAGGGCCTCCTCCCCATCCTCCTCCTCCTCCTCTCTCTCTCTCTCTCTTTGAATACAAGGGGTCGCGACGATAAACGTTTGCAGGTAACGCGGAAATCGGTTACGTGTTTTCCCTTAGAAAAAAAGGGAGAAAAAAAGAAAGGAAGAAAAAAAGAGGCACGGAATATAAATTCCATGCGCGGCAGTTGGCTAAAGTCCGGCGTTGCAACGCGCATGCTATCCGCACCCATATTGATTTGCTCTCTCCCCGCTCGCGGATACGGGCAGAGAAGTTTAAAGAGTATTCTAACCTGGGCCCGCGTTGTACACACACGTAAGTGTGTGTATCCTCGAGCTTCCTCCCTCCTTTATGCACCGTGACGTGCGCGGATGTGCGTCGAGCAATTTACGCCTACTCGGAGCGCCGCTGCTAATTCGGTCTACTTCCACACTCCCTCTTTTTTATTTCGCGCCCTACTGAAGACTGTCGAGCGCTGCCTGGAAATTAGGGGAGCGTGTTATATCGCGCGCGCCTCGAGTATACCCTTGTTCAAAAATCTTTGGATGAATTTTGGCACGGATTTGGACGCTTGTCGGAGACTTTTTCCTCGTCTCGAGGAAAAGGGAGGTGTCTTTGAGATTTTGGAAGTGTTGCGAGTGAAATAGAGAAAAGATTTAAGGGTTAAATATGATCAAATGAAAATTTTGGATTGCTTTTACATATGAAATCGTTCTTTTTGGAAGATTGGATAAAATATTTCGAGTCTTGATGACTAATTATAATGTGTAATAAAAAGGTTTCCCTTATTGTTGTACAATTTAACTTATTACTCGAGCATTTTCTCATATCTTTAGCATCTTTTCAAACGTTTGTGATATTGAAACGAATATATATATCCGTTCCGTATTCTCAATTAAGAAAACGTATACTGAGAGCTCGATAAAGATCTATTTTCATTCCATCTCGTCGCGGAATTAGAGTCAGATTTTTCTTTCCCGCTGTTGTCCTTTAATTTGCGAGAAATGTAAAATATCATCAGTTTGGATTACATAAGTTTGCGACGAAGTTCAACCACGTCATCGTTCAAAGAGGAACCCGCTGCGGGTTAAAATTGTTCTTTATACCTCCTCCGTCCCCGTGGGAGATTTTTTCTTATAACCATGCAATTTGTTACCCTTTAATGAACGCGGTATAATCCTGTTTGCACAGAAGAACTCCTACCGCGAGTTTCATTTGCATTAACGATCCGAAACGTTAGGAAAATTTCTCGTTTCATCGATACACGGCTTCAATTTTATCTTTCTTTTCTTTTCTTTTCTTCTTTCATTCGTTCTCTTTTATCCTTAATCTTGATCTCGGCAGGATTTCGATGGATAATCGTGACGTATTTATCATGATACGGTTAATTTATTTTTAGAAATTGGACGAGAGGATCGCGGGATATAAGGATAAAAATGAAAAACCGATAGAAGGTGGAAAGTATCGAGCGTATAGAAGTTGAAGTTTTGAAATGTTTTCCCTATCGGTGGACGTTTTATAAGGGAAGTTTTCGCGGTTGAGCCCTGCGGGGAAAGTTTATCATTTGGGACACAGGTTCGCTCCGTGCGCTGGCTTTTTCGGCCTCGAAAAAGGAAGAGGGGATGATGAGGGTGAAGAATGGTCAAAGCGTAGCGTCTGAAAGACGAAAAGAGGAAGAATCAACTGAAAATTAAGAATGTACTAGTATTAGTATCGCTCAAAATTCTCGTTCAAATTTGAAGATTTTTTGGATATTCGAAAATTGTTATTATTTCTTGAAAATGAACGATTTTTAAAAAACCTTGAACCTTGTCTACGCATCGTTAATTACACTTTATGCTTTATTTCAAATTTTTCCTATGAAAAATATGATTTTCGACTTCGACGATCGAATTCAAAATATCAATAAAATAAAACTAAAGTTTAAGCGACAAAAAGATATTCGAACCATCGTCCTCCTCCAAATAGCACAAAATGGAAAAAATATAATCTCGTAGCGAGATGGAAAACCCTCGTCTCGTTTTAAGATCGGACTCTCTCGTCATACTCTCTCGAAAGAGTCCATTAGGATCGAAGAAAGACAGTGAGATAGATAGAGAGAGAGGTAGAGAAAGAGAAGTGGACGGATCGTTACCAAAGGACGGCCATTCTTGCCGGCTGTATTTAAAGGAAAATTGTCCGTAGGAAGGTTCAAATCTTCTTCGTCGAGTTCCTGAACGAGCGAAATGCGGTGACTCGAGGAATCTTCCGGAGTTGTTCGCGGAAGGGTTTCTTTCGTGGGTGCACGATAATACACGAGGCTCTCCCCCACACGGACGACCCGGCACACTCGAAAATCGGTTTCCAAACCAGAGCTTCCCCTCCTTATTTTTCTCTCTCCACCATGCGCCACTTTTGAAACTCTGTGCCGACCTTTAAACCACTTCTACGGACTGATGCTGCCGCATCGCGATCGCGGGAGTACATCGTGCGAAAATAATCTCCCCTCCTCCTGGCCGAGGTTGCTCTCGCGCCTCCATTGTAATTCGACCGGATCCTCGCCTAGGCGGATGCCTTTTTACCTACGAGTTTATCTCGAGCTGTTTTCATCCAAACGGTGATTTTTTCCCCTTTTTTTCCTGAGATAGCCGCCTCCTCCCTTTCCGCTTTCTTTCTGCGAAGGATTTCGAGTGTGGAACCGATCGTGTCGAGGAACCGAGATATTTTGAACGAGACACGTTTTAAGAATTTTTAGAGTTTCAAATGTTTGGATTAGATTTCATGGGTTGTTTAATTTTTAGGTACGCCATTTCGAATATTGAAATTGAGGACAATCGAGGAAAAGAGGAATATGCACAATTGCGAGAGGGAAGGTTCTTAAAATTTGATCTTTTGTTATTACAGATATTTAAATTTAGATGTATAATATGTTTAAAGTGAAAAATTATAACAATTTTATATTTCTAATTATTGTAACGATGAAAATTAATCTTAGAAATCGTACATATTAAAGCTAAGAAACTTTTTTGACATTGGGAGAAATGAAATTGGTTATTGAATGATTCAATATTAATTACTTTTTTTATTAAATCAAAATTAATTAATACCGTTTGATGGGTAACATCAACGCAGTCGTTTGCACCGTGATCGTTCCGAATGAGCTTGCGTTTATGATCCATTTTCTATCGACTGTCGTTACACTCGCCTCTCGTTTCGTTCTCTCTGGGGCGAAACCAACCTTAGAAAGTATAATTCTCTCCGAGCGTAATTTATTTCGTCATCTGACCGAGACTATTGCCGCCGTTCTTTCCACCAACCTTGCTCCAACCGTGAAATATCGATCCCCTCGGGGTTGCTTCACGTTCCACGCGTGAAAGTAAATTACGTAAAAGTAAAAAAAATGTTTTGTTTCCTTTCCGTTCGGAATGTGCGTACGCGAAACGGCTCCCTCTCCTGTCTTCGAAAGCAAATAAATGATCCTATGGGGTGTCGTGTGTTTCTCTCTCCTTTTTTTTTTTTTTTTTAATCCCACGTGTATCGAAAAAAAAGAAGGAAACGAAACAATTTTGATCTCCATGCTTGTATTTTGAGAGTTAAATTTTTACCTTCGAAAAAATAAAAAGAATTTTTCATTTTTTTTCAATTTTCTTAACAATATATATTAATTGGGACGAATATGGGAATACTTAGTGTTCAACGATTCAAATTTATTAATATTTATAATGTAATGTAAGTATCATAATTTCAATCATTTTTTTCTCTTTTTTTTTTTTTTTTATTAATGAGCTAATCGAAATTTTTGTTTCCCAAAGGATGATACTACTTCGAAAGACTTTTATGACGATATATTAAAATTTAAGAAGGATTTATAAGTACAACACATAAAAAAATAATTGGACAAAAATTACTATCTCAAAGATAATTTATTATAAAAAAAAAGATCAATCCAATAATAACAATTTCAACGTCACTCTACTATAATTATAATTATTTATATTTAATGACGATATCATTCCATAATAATTCCTTTACGTTCTATTCACTTTATATTTTATACTTTTATTTTTATTTCCTTTACATTTATATTTGTTTACTTTGTGCGCGTAACTTTATCAATTTATTTTCGGTCTTCCATTCGTTCAAAAAAATTTCACCGTTGGAATTGACAAACGATTGCAGGGAAAAACTAGAGTTGGTTGACAGTGAAAAATGTATTACACGGAATTCGGAATTGGACGTGGTTCTTATTTGAAATTCCATGTATCAGGTACAAGGAATGATTCACACCCGATCGCCCCGCTTTTATGCGGGGAAAACCTTTTATCCTTTTTATTCCATTACCTATCTTTCGCTCCTTGGTTGCTGGAAATTAATTCGTTTGTAGGTACGATTCAATTCAATTCGAGAAACGAAGAGCCTAATAGAATGAATCTTGATTGTCTAAGATTATCACTCGATGAATTCTTCTGTCTCATTCTAATGGACAATTAGAATGAGTTCCTTTTTAATCCGACCATGAATTCGATTTATCATAATCTCACTGTAGCCACAATTTGTCAGCGATTTTAGTCTCATTATGGCATTTGAGCATATCATGGTGAGCTATATACAAGAAGTAATACAAGAATGATACTTTTTTTTATACTAGAGGCTTCGTTTTCGAGAAAATCGAGTTTGAAAATTTACAATTACGCGCACTTGACTGAAAACTTTAAATTTAATTTTTTCAAAAACGAACTCCTAAATAGGAAAATTTAATTCTATATTTTTAATATATATTTTTTTTTAAGAATAACCACTTATCAATTATTTAATTAATTTACACTCGACAAGTTTTTTAAATTTTCTCGAAAAAAAGCGAAAACACGTAATAAAATATTATTATTCTATATTTTTCACTCGTATCGATTTTCGATATATTCTACTGATTCAATTTACATGGATGAGCATTTTGTTCGTTCGTTCATAAAGTGGAAGGCGAGCAAGTGGAATGAAAAATACGCATCTGTAAAGTATTCCTCATAATTAATTCCACGCGACAGAGAGCGCTTTAAATTTTGATAAATTAATAGATCCCTTTCGAGTTTCTAAAACACGTCCATTATCGATCGTTAATCCGGTTTTATTTGGAAACGGGCAGTATTTGTAATTCATATTGTAATTCTTCGTAATCACCATAATGATATTGTTTTCGAGGATTATATGTCATTGACAGAGTATTACCGTGAAATCATTATTAATTAAAAGTGAATAAAATTATCGTCGTTCATAATAGACGATATTTCAACTTAAATATTTTACGGATATCGAATGCATTGTAACGATTTCAAACTAAATATCAATTTGTATTAATAATAAACCCAGTCGATATGCTAATGATAATTAAAAACAATGTATCGCGTCACTGTTTGTTAACGTTCCGATGTTTAAAAGAAATATTATATTTCGAGAATCAAAATTAGTTGTTTCAATAATTGTATGTTGTTTAATAATGTATTAATTCTATAAAATTTCATCGTTTTATATATATATATCTCTTTGTGATTATTCATTACTTTAAGATTAAAAATAATAGGTTTTTATTTTCCTATTTTTTTAAATCCTTCACTATCACTATTTCTATCATTTTGCAATTATTACAATTATCAAATTTCCTTTGCATATCAATTTTCAACTTTACACGGACACAATTTCCTTTTCCTTTCGTTTCTTTTCCTAGGATAGATCTCCGCAAAAAAATGTTCAGCCAATAAAATACCACATCACAAAATTGCATTCCTCATCAAATCGGTATTGTTCCGCTTAATATAACTTTCTAACTCACACCCCGTGTTCCCCTCGTTACACGAAAAGGGCGAAAAGGAAAAAATTCATCGACGTATCGAGCGCGCCATCTTGCTCGATTCCTTTTCGGAACGGGAAAATGAAAGATTGCTGCAAATATTCAATTTCATACACGTTGTCTTATGACGGCGAACCGATACAAAGGGGAAGATGGTTCTATCCGTACCGTTTTCAAACGCGTTTGACGAACACTGATATTGGCAGGTATGAAATAAACATCGGTGAAGGCACAGTCTCGGCTACCAGACTGAAATCAGAGGGGCGAGAGAAGAGAAATACAGCAAAATATCCAATCTGCGAAGGGATCTCTCTCTCTCTCTCTCTCTTTTTCTCTATCCCTCTGCACGTTATGGTCCATCGATTTTGTTATCCAAACATGGCGTCTCGCTTCGCGTTCCAACGCGCGCGATAGAACACTTTAAGAACGAAGGTCCCGTTTTATTTCAGGCACGTACATAACTAGTCCTGGTTATTGTGCTGCCACGGGAAAGTGGCTTTTTCAAGTGAAACAGACGGATACCTCGGTTCCTCCCTATTGCTGGCCACCAGCGTCCCCTTTCTATTCGCTGGCTGGTTGATGAAAGGGATGGAAACCTGGGGGAGGAAGAAAAAAAAGCGGAAGATGCTCTCGTGCATGAAAAAAGTAAACTATTTTCCTATATCCTCCCTCCTCGCTTGTGCTTTCTCTTGTCTTCCTTTCTTGCATCCCCTTGTCTATTTTTCTTTCCATTCGATGAACGTTGCTGGATGTTTAATGAAAGTTTAAAGTGAAGATGTTTTCTTCGTGGCTTTGGTTGTGGCTTTTGCGGGAAATTTTTTTTTTTTTGAGAAATTACAATAGTTCTACTATACGATTTGGTCGATATTTGTGTATTATTTCAAAAAATAATTACGAAGATTCTTTTCTAAAATACTTTTTCGTTCATTTGCTTATTTTGTTATTCCTGAAGTTTTCCATAATATTCTGTGTTGATTAGTTAGAGAATCAATTAACGCGTTTAACGATTTTAAATTATTATTATTAAATATTCGTCCCATGTATATATTTTTAAAATTATATCTGTTTATATCTTTTTTGAATCGAATTCAAATCGAAGAAATCGAGTAACAATCAAGTACATGATATAATTGACTATTCGATTAATTCAAAAAACACCATCGATTCTTGTAACATTCTGATGTAACTATTCCGTTATTTTCTCTCTCAACGTATTTCCACATACGAAAAATAATAAATATAATTCATCAAAAGGTGAAAATTCTACAAAAATCAGAGAATCGTGAATATCATTGCATATAATATTCCCGTGTACTTAAACATCTCATCAAATTACACCGCAAAACCGTGTCACGGACATAAATAGTGGAGTAGCTTTTAAAATGAGAAGCCGCGTTGCAACTCTGTATTTACACGGCGGCCTCCAAACTCGATTTCCTTGAAAATAAAAATTTGTTTGAAAAATTTACTCTCTGAATCTACTTTGCCAAGGAAATAATGTTCCGTCTTTATATCGTGTCAAAATTTCGTTACACGTTTTGTACAATCGATCGTGCGAATCCATTCGTGGTACGCGACTCGCTTAAAATTTGCGTAAAGTTTCTTACCAGTTCTCCTAGGGGTAGGAAATTGAAGTTACGGAGTGTCAAAGTCGTCACAAAGACCTGAACGACGATGTGAGCGACTCGTTGATGTTGTGCCATTGGTACGTAACTTGGGATAACTTGGCAAGTTACATTAATTAATATCAGATCTAAAGGAACTTTATCGAGGCAGGCTCGGCCCGATCGTGATTTATAGGAATATATACGCATAGGAAGAGAAAAATTATTTGCAATGATAGTTTTTTTTTATGATAAGTCTTCGATAATAATTATAAATTTTTAAACGAGAAATTTGGTATTGTAAAAGTTTGAATAAATATTCAATCTCGTACGAAATATTGATAATATATTCTCGTTTTAGATTGCCCGATCAGAATTATAAAATGTTTTCAATTAGATTTTAAAATAAGTTGTATTTATACGAAGATTTTTCAGCTAAGCTGAGATTATACGAATCAATCATGGAATATTTCGTTTGCGCGATTAACTAGAGGATGAAGATGAATTCGATGATAAAATCAGAGCGTGTAATGGAGTAGAGTTTGTTAGGAAAACTTGGATTTTCTGAAAGGAAGCTTAAACGGTTAAAGCAAGTGGTTATCAGTTATGAAAGACTTTACTGGAAAAAAAAAAAGAAAAGGTGCGTTTTAAACTTTTCATTCTACTTTCCTTTTTTAAAAAGTTACAAAGTTTGCTCAAAGTGCTGTGAAGAGTACTAAAAAATAGAGAAAACAATAAACTTTGAACCATTTATCATACTTTCTTCATCTTGTCAGTGATAAATTTGTATTATCGTGCAGATATTCCATAAACACTATCATTCCTTATATTGTAATACTTTAAAATTTGTATCTCCAACTTTAACTTCTTGAATATTATACACTTTATTTTTGAATATCGAATATCATAATATTCGATACATAAATAATCGAATATCGAACTTTAATTAATAACAATCATTTATGATTTGAAACTCAATTTGGAAGCACATATCAATATATCTTGAAAAACAATAATAAACGCTTATAATAGACACATAAAATTTAAATATAATAATAAAAACGTTACAAAACGTACACGATATACAAAGATGATATAAATTTCTATTTAAAATTCTATTTTTCTAATTTACAAAAATTTCCATTTTGCACGGACACATTCGCTCCACTAATACCCAAATTCGCTTACCCTTAAAAAAAAGAAAAACCGCAGGAATAGTTTTCTAAACCCCCTCCCCAAAAAAAGACAAGCCCGATTTTCTCATCAGCAGGTACAACCGCGCGCACCTGGTCGCAAACGGTCAGAGTACATCGGCGCGCCGTACTTTCCTCGTTGGCCGCTGTGTAATATCTGTGCGTGGTGCGTGTAATTAAACTCGCACGCGCGCAACAAAGAGGCAACCACCGGATTCGAATGATGGTTTAACGTGTCGTCACCAGCGTGTCGTTGTATCCGGTAGGCGTGTAATCATTACGATCGGACACGCAGCAGATCCGTTCTGCCTTTCTGCTGCTCCCTTTCCCTCTCTTTCTCTCATGCCATGCGTGGATTAAATCGTGTTAATTAAAGTCATTTTATTTTAATCGTGAATGACGTCGGATCGACGTCGGCGGTGTTGATCGTTTGTTTGTTGGGATCTGTTGGGAAGAAGAGGGGAGGGGAGGGAAGCGAAGCCGGGGGATCGATTAGAAAAATATTTTCATCCCTTGTATTCGCGCCCTTTATTTGCGAACGGGGGAGTGGGTTTTTAGACGCGCCGGTTGTCTCGAATGTTGTACGAAATTAAATGTTGGCGAATTTTAGCCGGATACAATTGCAAATATTGAGATGCGGATGAAATATAACGGAAATTCGGAGTGAAGCTATTTTAATTTAAGCTTTTGCCTTTTCTTCCTTTATTTGTTTGCTTTTTATCGCGATATCGTTTTTTTTTTAATTTTTGTTTGAGCGTGTAATTCGTTTTGATTTTGTTCATAATAAAATCTGTCAAACGATGTAATTATGATTGAGGATTTATTTCTTAAGTAGCATGTAATAATATAATATTTCGTCGTTTATTTGTAATTCAGAGTCGATTGTTGTTCAAGAGTCAATCATTTTAATTATATTTGTTATTCATAAATTTCTGTTTCTAATTTTATCACCTCTATTGTATAGTTTTGATTCTTCTAATCTTGGATTGATAATATAATTCTATCAATCACATCACGTAATAACATTAAATTTGAAAATCTTTCGACAGTAGAATCTTGCCTTAACTAAATGAACAAAAGATAACAATTGAAAATAATTAATTATTTATTAATTTACCTTTAATTAAATTTACTAATTATTTTTAATTAACTTCATTAGAAATATCCAATTTCAAACAATAAATTTATCAAAATTAGATCCATTTCTTTCGGATGATGATTCAAATTTTGTTGATAATTTATGTGGTCTGGTTTGATAGAAAGGAAAATCTGCGAAAAAGACCTTCCCTTTTCTCACCCCTTTCGGCAGATTGACGCGCTTCGGTATAGAAAAATGTTCCTTTGACGTAACATAGAGTTTAATCGGTGCAGCAGAATTTTTTCCTCGGAATTATATCATGGTTGTAGACGCGCCACGGTTCAAGCAAAACGGATTTCAAGCAATTTTCACCGCATCAAAGTGCGGTTCGGTTCAAGTAAAATGGATTCCCCGCAATTTTTCCGGTATAAACGCGATTGCGGATGATGAGACCTCGCCATTTTCCTTTGTGAATATTTTTTTGCTCGGTCTAATAATTGATGCGATCGTCGATTTTGCCAAATTTTTCACTCCCTCGAATCATATCACGCTTAGTTGGCTTCATTTCAACCGTGTTTCTATCGCATTCGTTCCATGATGTTTAATATTCATTTTTCCATTTTTGCAATTAACAAGAAGTACAGTTTTAATATAAGGAATCAGTTTTTATAAAACATATAGAGAATTGAAAAATATTGGACACACAATTTGCTCACCAAGGAATATTAATAGTTGATAAAGATGATTATTAATTATTAATTTTCAAAATAAAGAGCGTGTATTAATATTATAATTATATATTTTAATTAAATTTCTTAATTACAACAATTTCCTTTATCGATAAGTATCTATTGTTGTTTGTAAAATATAGATGAATGAAAAATATTTGTTCTGAAACATATAAATAACTTTCATAGAGAATAAGTCCTGGAAATTATTAATTAAAATTTGGTAGAACACTTTCATCAAAAAATTTATTTGAAATCAAACATTTTTCATATCTGTGAAAATATTTCTTTATTCGCAATAAAAATTCGCAATATCATTCATGCAAAACAACATAATCAAAATATATCGAAACTTGATTAAAATATATTATATTAATAGTAATATGTGTACATAGATTCCACCGAACAGTAGATAAATTATATAATAAGCCTTCTAAACACTTGCCAGCCCTCTGTCAGAAATTCTCCACTTGCCCTAATACAATACAATAGCACTTTGTTTATCCATACTTTGTTTGCATGAACAAGTTTAGCTTCAGATATATATATATATATATACAGTTAATAATTGCTATTATTCCAACCATAGTCGAATGGAGTTTCAATTACGCGAACACATGCTCTTATAACAAATATATACAATGCAGTATGATGTATCATTTAGAACTGCATAAAGATCATTATTAAACAATTCTCCTGCATTGAATACTTTGCAATACTCGTAGAAAATAATTCATCGTGGACATCGATTAAAGCCACTTCTTTCGATTGTCCATTAATTATCAAGATAATTCCTCGCATCATTGAAAATTCTTTACCAACCATTCCATTATTACCACTACGCATTATCAATTCTCCCAGCTACCTTACACAAATTATTACGCCACGTTACCCGTAGAGCCATGCGGTTTCTTGTCGGCGAAGATCGAAGCGATGAAAGCGAGCAAGGGTATCGCCTGGTTCGCTCTAAGCTAGATTAGGGAGCCGTAAGAAAAGCATTGCTTTTGAGCTTCGCGCTCAAACTAGAACTAGGGTAGCCCAGTGATGAACAATGAAGTGGTATATCGTCTCCCAACCATCCCTAAGGAGTCCAGAAGCGACATATTGCCAACCAACGATCTACCCTTTCTATCTTCCTCCGCTTCCTCCTCCTCTTTCTCGGTATCTGCGCCCAACTTCGCATTTCTGCGTTCCATTTCGAATAGTCGCCTCGCCTGTCCCTTCGTCTCGTCCCTCCACTCCCTCGCCGCCGCAACAATATCGCTTCCCCAAATTGTTTCGGCGTAATAAGTTCCCCGATGGTCGAACAAGTCGCTCCTATGGCTCGAGAGATTTCAATTAGAGGGAGATGCCTGTTTTCGATATCTTTATGGGGAAGGAAATGGTGGTGTTTGGTAAAAAATTCAAAGGGATATGATCGTTGAGATGACGTCAATGGTTGGACAGAGTTGTCGAATTTTTAAGTTTCTTTGAGTGAGTTATGGAAAGTGGAGAATTTAAAAGAATTAATAGGAATAAAGTAGAAAATTGAGAGAGAAATATGAGAAAGAGGGTAGTTTGTTGAAAGATAGTGCTTTGTTAAGATATACTGTGTTTTATTACTTTTTTCAATATTAATCTTTTGAAAGAGGAGTTGGTTTTCTTCATTTTTTGTAATTCTTTATGAAATTGGAATTAAAATTAAACGATTAACATCTTTAATCCATCTTTAATTTATTATTGTTTAATTTCGTGCGATTTCAATTATATGGTTGAATTTATGATTAAATCCAACATTATTATAGGTATAAATTTAATGCCCATTATGATCATTGGAAGATACAAGATAACAGTAGTTTTAGTAAACAAGGATATTTCTTGCCTTCCTGTTCAAGTAAGATAAAAGCATTAGGCATTCAGAGCAAGATTACTTTTCTCCAAATGAAGATTATGACGTTAAGCTTAATGGATTTAAAAGTTTCAAGTTTTATAAAAATATTTCTTTTCTTTCGGATACAATATTCGTTAAAAATGAAAACCTCCTACAATTTAATTAATTTGATAATATTAAAAAACAATAATATTAAACTATTGTTATATTTACTTTTTATAATTGTTCATTTCTTTATCTTTTTAGGGAAATTGTTCCAATGAAGATACTCGTAAATTATTACTAAGTGAGTTGATGAGATTTTTAATATTAACGTAAATTTGCATAGAATATAGTGAAATTTATTAACATTAGCGTGGAATTTAATAATAGTATAGAAATATATTAAATAACAATGTAAAGTAAAAAAGAAATATTTATAATCTTTTTATCGCAAGATTGTTTTAATTATTTAGTTTAGCAAATAATTATTAAATAAATCTTTGTTAATCTTTTTCAATTTATTCAATTCATATAACAAATTTCGAAATCGATCTGAATCAATTAATCAACTAAATCAGAATAGATGTTATCTTTTTACAATCTCGTTCTAGAAATATTTTCTCTCTCTCTCTCTTTCTCTTTCTCATTCACTCATTCATTCACTCAACGAGTGGAAAAAAAATTTCACAAATTTTCTGAAAAATAAAATTTTCTAAAAAAAATCCAAAATTGAAATCGAAAAAAGAGTATTAAAATTATTATCATTTACTTCAAATTATTTTTCCAAATAACAAAACAATCAAAGCATCGCTTATTCATTCAAATCAGTCAAAATTGTACAATTTGAATAACAAATCGATATTGCAAACGTACCATGCAGAGTTTCGAACATTCAAATTTGCTATTTGCCGGATTTATTGTTTTTTTGCAGCGATATTTTTTGGCTGCGATACAATTCTTGAGCGTAGTCACGAGAATCCATGTCGTAAACTTTCCTTCTTTAGTCGTGCTTTAGTCGTTCCAAAAGGATACTTGAGGGAGGTTTACAATGGATAGGAATATTTTTTTTCCTTCTTTGTGGCTCTAACCTTGTCGTTTCGCCGCTGATTTCCTCTCTTCACTGCGCCATCTATTAGCTACTCATGTAAATATTCAGAGAGAGAGAGAGAGAGAACACGATCTCTTTGGGATTTTTTTTCGACTTCTCTACGAGATTCTTTCGATTACCGTGGCAAACAAATTCACGCGCGTATTTTGAAATTTTTGAAATTGCTTTCCAACCGTGGCTGTTTGTTAAATTACTTTCGACAGTTTGTCGACACTCTCCCAATCGAGATATTTCGGTTTACGTTTGGTAAACTAGATAAGTTTGACGAACTGAGTAATTGCATATAGTTACATCGAAATCAATGGTTGCGATGAAAAGTAAGAAATGAATTTGATTGAAAAGCGAATAATGTTTCTGCTCGATGTTTAATCAACGCTTCATAAGATCGATTTATGGAAAAGTTTTTTTATACAAAGTATTCGTTCATTTTTTCTTTTTCTTTTAAATTTTATCCAAAATTGCGTCCATTGTTTTTAAGTGAAAAGAGTTATATTTCATTCGTGATATTTAATCAGAATATGCTTATATTTTCCTTATAGTCCTATTAGCATAGTGGCTATAATCTAATTTGATATATTTGGAATTAATTAATTATTATTTAACAATTGTCATGCAACAAATACAATTCAATTATTAATTTTACATTTTATTGGAATTTATTTTTAGCATTGGAGTAAAATTATCGATTGAATAATTTTTTCTATATCGCTTTTTGAAATCTACATACAAAGAGAAAACGTAATTTATTGTGCTAGGCGATTCCTTTTTCGAAAATGAGTCGAAACTGGACTATAAATTTTTCCTCCACAATATTTATTTTTCACAAAAACGATCTTTGAATATTTGTTGGCCGTGCCTGTGTTTGACGTAAATATTTTACTGATTCACCCAACTGATCAATACCTACTGTTTTTCTCTTTCACAATCGGTCGAATATCAAATTTCATATTGTAATTGCACAATACTTTTATAGATTATGGAGAATACGAAGATAGATTTTCATGTTTGGAGAATTTTTAAATATATCATAAAAATATACCATAAAAGAATTAGTGCATGTGATGATAGGATAGAATAGATAATTGATTGATTGAATGAAACAATATGTTGAATGACTTTGTTGAAAAATCAATTCAATTTTTTATTATTATCATAGAGATTATATTGATCTATTCTTATTCCACATTTAAATTTTTATTCAACTTTAGGATATATGTTCTTTAAGTTCATAAAAGAATATATAAGAATCATTCAATAATCGTAGAAGCAAAAGTTCAATTTGAAATGATTTTTATATATAATATATTCAATTATCTTTCAAGATAACTTGTTATCGTGTATCATTCTTAAATTCTAACAGCAACTTTTTCACTCCACTCCAGAAATAAATATAAAAATTAAATTCGCCTAACAAACATTCATATAAATATTTCCACCACTCGATAATTTTTTTCCTCGTCGAAAATTCGTCTCGAAAATTCAAAGAAAATATCGGTTGCCTTCGTTTTAATTTTATTTAAAAAAAAAAAAAGGAGAAAAAGACTCGTTCGTTTTTCTCCCTCTCTCTCTCACTCTCACTCGTAGTAGGCGGCGGCACGAATTACGGGCTCACTCTATATCCGTTTTATGAATTTGCATTGGGCAAATATTGCTGTCATCGAGGGGGATGAAATACTGCGTTAGGTCGCGCGCTCGAACCACAATTTTGCCAAGTGTACGTTACATCCATCGTGGAGCGGGACGACGGCTGCGTAAGGGCATTGTTTTTAGACTGAAACCAATAAACGAGCAGGGGCGGTCCGCGTAGAGGGTGGTGGCGCGGCTGGACCTCTTGCGAGGATTGAAGGCAAACGAAACAGTACCTACCCATCGATCCGAAAATCGATAGACAAGCCCGTTTATTCATCCAGTCGTCCCTCGAATATATATTGTTTCCGCAATTTTGTTCGACATTGGATACAGTTTTCCATCGGCCGATACTCGCTAGGGCTTATATCAAAACGCTCATAAATTTCGTACGGGGTGCGCGCCACTTTTTTCTCTCCGACGAGAAATAAATCTAACGTTTGACGAGGCAAACCTCAAGGACGCGTGTTTTCATCGATTGGAAATTATTTCGATCGTTTTTTTTTTTTTTGTATGTGCGCATAGCATACGCAGGTAAAGAAGAACGGTGGTAAAGAAGAACGATTCATAATTGGTTATTTTGAGTAAAAGGATTTTGATTATTGTGGATCGAAGAATTATAAATATTTTTTTGTTATTATCTTACGTATAATTGGGTAAAAATTGGTAAAAAAGGAATTGTAAGATTATTAGGTAAAATATTGAAAAGAAATTTCGAATTGAAAGATTAATATTTCCAAAGTTTGATTAATTAATTATTAATTAATTTTCTATCTATTATTCTCGTATTATTAATTTTTTAGTTTATATTTATTGGTTTATTTTCTTTGTTACCTACATTCTGTTTTTTACATATTTTCGATGACTATTATTTATTCGTATAGAACATTTTATTGGTCGAAATTTCAGAACGCAATTTTATATCCCATAAAAAGAATTTGGTATATTTTTTGATATTTTAAGAGAATATAAATTTTACGAATTGATTTCATTATCTTTCGATTTGAAAAACTATGATAAGTACTTAAATTAACAGCTGCCTATTTCGTGAAAGTGAAACAATGTTTTGAGGATAATTTTCACAGATAATTTTAAATATTTAAATCTCATTTAAACATTTTCGATTAATCACAGCCCCTCGATTTATCTGTCTAAATGAGTTTTTTTTTGATTAACCATACTCATTGCTTTCCGTTCATACTGTACTTTATAAAATATTTAAATAAAAGTGATAATATTATTATCAAATTTTCAACTTTTGTAATAAAATAATCAAATTTACAACGTTCATAACTCAGAAAAATACCGCAAAAATTCTTACAACTAAATATATTTTAAAAAATGTCTTCAAAAATGCAAATTAATTTAAATTAATATTTTTTATTTTAATCGAAAATATTCGTTTTCTATATTTATAATTTTATATCTAAAATTTCATCATTTATTATACTTCAATTGAAATAACAACAATTCACAAATTATACGTTATCGCCATATTCAAAGTGGAATCGCAGAGAAGAGAAGAGAATGATGATTCGTGTACATAATTAAAAAGCGTAATAGGCACATATATAATTACCTCCTGTGCGTTAAACACATTCTACATTTCATGGGGTCTACCGATATACGCGGGAAAATAATTTACAACGTAACACGAGTAATACAAATGCACGAGAAGATATTCGAGCCTTGAACAATCTAATAGCCGCATGAATTAAGTGGCATCCTTTTTCATCGATGGAATTCTTGTTACGAGAGAAGAAAATTGATGTCGCTAGTTATACAAGTGTTCTGTCCTTTTAACGAATTTCTACGTTGAAAATCTCCTGATTTTATTACCCTAGAAGCTCGCCAAATTGTTCGTTGAGAATAATTATTGTGCGACATGGTTTATGATACGGGCGCGATTTATCTCCTATTTCTGAGATAAATTGCGAAATTTTCATTCGCGCGTTCTTATCTTCTTCTGTTTATATTCAGATGAATTTTATTGTTGAGCGAATTTCTTCTCGAATCGTTTAAACTCTTCCAAAAAGATCAAAATGCTCAAGATTTCGAATATGTCAGCAATCTAATTGGGATTAGATCGATATCATATTCTGAGATTTGTTGTATGGATCTGTGAAATTTCTTATTTTAAACTGTGATGTATCATTGTTTTTTGATTTTTCGATATGATTTCTCGAATTTATTCATCGATTATATACCAATTCCATTCACAGATATTCTTAAAACTTCAAATATAAGTAGTTGAAAAAAAATTGTTTAAATTGTCTTTTGAAATATATTCCAAATAATAGGGGAAAAGAATTAGAATAAGAAGGGATTAAAATTAGAAATCAAATGAGATTAAATTTTTGATGGATAAATTCGTTGGTATTATCATTCATAAGTATGAATGTAACTCGATTAATTTTCAAGAATGATGTACAAGTATTAACATCGTTTCATTGAACCTGAACCACAAGAATAAATTTACAGCTTATCCATTTCATGAGATAATGCGCTCTAAAATAGCAATATAGAAAGTATATTTACTGTTTGTGAAATTCTCATTCCAGTGAAGTGAAGTTGCGCTTGTTTCTAAACTGCTTTCATATTTGATAAGAGATCCTTTTACTGGATCAGGTCGTGGCGGATATCGAATCGAAGGAAAACATCGATAAATACAGTATAAATATTTTGTGGAATAGCTGAGTTTCATATGCTTAATAGCGTGTAATGAATTAACACGATACTGTGAATATTCTTCAAATTTGTCCTCTAAAATTTTACAACCGTCAGTTTAATATCGGATATTTTTGCATATTATCTTCCTTTGTCATGGATTTATAGCATGGCTGAAAATAAAGAAAGATACAAGGAAGTTACGTAAATTGTCATTTTGAAAGGCCCACCCCCTAATCCTGACTTAATACACCTAAAGTGGGGCGAAGGGGAATAAAATAGAGGTGTAAAGCGTTTAATGCCTTTCCTCGAGAAGTACAGTTATAAGTTGCATCGTGTCTTGCACTTTTTGAGAGTTGGCCCAACTTTTAAAATATATCGCGCTCTCTTACAGTCTCGGCAAACTTGAATTCTATAAATAACGAAACTCTATCTCTTCTCGAGCCGGATAACGTCCAGCTTCGTCGCGTTTCTTCCAGGAAACTCGAGCAATGATAATAAACAAGATTTTCTTCCTTAATAATTAATCGATGTTTCAGAGACAATTTATGAATATACATGGCCGCGTTCACTGATTGCTATAAATGTTTCGAGCGCAAAATTAAAACGAAACTTGACACTATTGGCGAATATGGTTGTAATCAAAATATATGTATTAAAGATGACATTTCTCTAAGATAATTAAGAGAATTTTTCGAGGAAGAAGAATATCAGAGTAAAGGATATATAATAAATTTAATAACAGTCCATAAAGATTTAATGTTATTGCATACTTTGGTTCTTTTTCAAAGTTGCTATCGAGGGGGATGATTTTTGAATTAATAAAATAATAATTGCGTACAATAACAAATTTTCTTTAACGAATTTTCATTATGATTGAAAACAAATAATTGCCATTTTTGTCCAGTTATTTTTGTCATCCATTTCCATATTAAATTTTATTTGATATCATATTATCGAAGCAGTGGAAATGATTATAAGTGCTTGTGAATGGTGCTTAACCGATCGAAGCGTTCATTGTGCTGATCGGATTTCCTTCATCTATGCTAAATGCACGCTAATCATTTTCATATAAAATTTATTTTTATTTATTTATATAGTATTTATTATTGTTATTTAACTTTTAATTGGCATGAATACATAATTTTTTTTAAATTCATTCTATAAATAATAAAATCTAATAAAATAAATCATGAAACGACATATCATCCTTTATTATCACCCCAGTTGAATATCCATTTGTTATTTTGTCTCAAAATTATTCTAAATACAAATTTGTATAATTTCTATTCGAATCCTATTTGAGTTTAATTAAATTAGTTTCTTAAAAATTTTTCAGAATTTATCTCGTACACCAAACATGCAAAACACAACAGATTTATCATTTTTATAATTTGAAAGAAACCAGTTTTCAGAGTTGATTATATTTTATTATTAAAAAAATGTAGAAGGTGATATACAACTACGGTAATCACCGATACTTTCATCGCGATTAAATACCATTTGCATAAATAAATATATTTCGTCCCGTTATTTTTTAATTCCATCGAAATAAAAATTCACGTCACAGAGCATGAGTTGCGGCATGAATATTTATCATGGTTTTTCTAACTATCGCGTAAAATTGACCAAAGTTCACGGATTTGGGGAAACAATTAACGAGAGACGCGACAAAAGCTGGACGTTGAATGGAATAAAGTATACGGAAAAAGTAACTTCCTTGGCACGAATATCCTCCGTCCTCTTTGGCCACTGGACTTTAGGCTATTAAGGAAGCTGGAGACGTGTCGGTTAATAGTCGAGGATTCGGGACTAAAGAACGAACGAAGGGTTGTTCTTTTTATTACCGGAAGACTTAGTAGGACTTGGAGTACTTTTTTTATTCGCTCCGGTATCCTCCCTCGTGAATTGTACCCATGGTTCCGAACAACGCAACTTGCAAGTTATTGGCCGCACTTCTCTTCTTATTTCCTTCACCCGCCTGCGTTTTATTTTCGGCAATTTTATCTCGAAGAAGGTGTAAATATTAGCGTATATTCTCGTCCAATTTATTTTACGTGTCATTTAATTTAATATTATAATATAATAATAATTTAATATTTGCATTCGTAAACTTGTCTTTAAGGATATATTCAAAATGGTATGAACGTTTTTTTTATTTATTTCAAATTGGCAAAATTAAATATAAAGAATCTCATCATTTTTATCTATATTTCATTAAATTATATAAGGTATATTTTATCAATGAAACAAAAATTGAGAGGTATATTTAAAAATTAAATAACTGTTATAGGATATTGATGTATTAATGATTTTATTCAATTGTTTTTAGATTTTGTTATATAAAAATGGAGAATTGATATTGATAAATTTTAATAAAAGAAATTACGTATAAAGTATTTCATGCATCGATGCTTTATAATTTATTTATTTATTTTTTTCTTTTATTGTTCATCAATTTCCAATTTTATACACGTTCAACTTAATATTTATGTAATAAATCTTATTTTCGATAGGCTGGAAAATTTTCAAATGACCGAGGCGTGTAATTACGCAATGTTGAATTCAATTACAAGGCAATATTGCTCCATCGAAATGTATGTATACGTATCATGCTGTGGTTTTCTGTTCCATGGATCTTCATTAAGTCATACTGTGGTTCGCTATGAATCATATCTGTAATTTATTGGTTAAATGACGAAACGCGTGATTATTAATCCATGAAGCATTAAATGTTGGAGTAACAATGCATCTTTCATTACGACGTCACTGCATTCCTAATGAGTCTTCTTGCAGCCATGGAAAATGAAATGCTATTCTTAACCATTGAATCTTAGCTTCATTAGTTTGAAGTATTCATATAGAAGAAAAATGTTATATAATTTTTTTATTCAATTAAAAATTAATTATATGAAATCTTGGCTGAAACTATATTATATCATAATATCATATAATAAATGTAAATGTTTTTTCTTATTCAATTCTTAATTTGATATCATTTGATTACGGATGATTACAATTTCAATGATTACATTCAATATAAATATCCTCTTCGTTATCCATTTTTTAAAATTCCGGAAAAACAATTTCGATAAAACCATTTTTATACCATTTGTAAAAATTTGAATCTAAATAAATAGATTTGGATTTAAAAAAATGGGTTCTAAATAAATAGAACAAAGAAAGGAACGTGAAAATTAATATTGAAATTTGATTTGAATAGTTGTAGCGTTTTAGAGAAAAATAATAAAAAAAAAAAAAAAAGAAAATAAATAGCTTTCAAAATTTTCTTATAAAAATAAAGTTAACGTTGTGAGCCTTTTCTGTTGTGATTCTTTTACTTCTAAAATTGAATTTATCTTTAATTTTTATAATTATATAATATATTTATATTCAAACATTTCGTTCCGTATTTAAAAGTATACAGAAAAATTTTATTTACAAACGGAATAAAACTTATTTGATTTATAATTTTCTGATTGAAAATAATAATCCATCTTATTACTCGGATCATCTACAGGATTATCACAGAAAAAGTGGATAAAGAGATTAAATATCGTTCCAATATTTATTTCTTAAAGTGAAATAGAATCCATCATTCTAAATACACATCTACCAAGGCAACAAGTGGGTTATTAAAATATCATCCCAAAGAACTACCCCCACATTTTCACGTATTTGATTGAAACTTCCTCTCCTTTAATTTCCAAACCGAATATTACCACGAAATTTTCATTCACGTCTCGTTCAAAGATTCAACTCTCTTTTAAAATAAATACATTTTAAAATAAAAAAAAAACAAATTCCTGTCTGCTCACGATTTATTTCGCTGGCCTTTATCAAGGCCAATGGCTCGTCACTCGAACGAAAACCTCTATGATTTTTTTTCCCTCTATTTTCCCTTTTTTTTTTATCATCCCTTCGATATCGATTTACTTTGCACCTCTCTCAACGCCGTGGCGGAAAACCAAACAAATTTGTTGCACGGATTCCAATTTTAGAGAGTCTCGAGACGCGGATATCGATACCGCGATGGAGGGGGGATGTGTGTGTGTGTGATGGTGGATAACCCGGCGGAGTGAATAACGAAGTGGAAACTTCTCGACATCACTCATCTGGAGGAAAATTTGTATTCCGTTCAACCGTCCTGGATCACCCTTCTGTAACCTTATCGTCGCTCGGTCCATCAACTTGACTTCCGGCCCCCCGTTCCGAAGATCGGCCATCAATTTCGAAATCGGAACCTTTCCGCATTCCCTCCCTACACTTTAAATTCCTCGGAAGAGAAGCGTTGAGGAGATAGAAAAAATTTGCAACTCTGACAAAAAATACAAGATTAAAGAATATTTGTTCGTAGAACATTCGAGTCAGTTTGATTAAATGGAAATTCGATGAGAAATGAAAAAAATGAGACAATGGAAAAGCAAATGTGTATCGTTCTACATGTATCGTTCTTGGTAAGACGGCAGTGGTATCCTTAATTTGATTGCGTTTCTCTTTCTCTTTTTCTCTTTTTCTGTACGCGGGTACGAAGGATGCAACAATTTCAAGGACACGTATTTCCAGAGGAGGAATCGTAGGTAAAACGTTTCGATGGTTGCGTAAAGGTATTCGCTAATTGGATCGACGGTGGTTATTTAAATTGTAAACGGTGGATGGTTGCAGTAATAATGATGCATTTCGGTCCCGATAAAGGGAGCCGAGGGAAAATTATTGGGATTGTGCATTGTCGAATGGAGAAGAATCCGAGACATTCGGGTTTTAAACGCTCAGAAGATACTGTCGCAAACGAAAATTCTTACGACTATCGATGCTGAAGTAAATTTCTCCGATTCGCTATTTATATACGTAATATTTTATATTAATCCAATACTTCAATATACACATATAAATTTCGAATTTTATTTCATATATGCTCTTACATACACATCCATAATTCTCTATTCCTCTATTAATATTACGAAATTGGATCTTTTTTTTTTTTTTTCAAACCAATATCCCGCAATCTCGGTATCCGATCACCATCCACGGATACCGATTCGGCAAACCGCGACGAAGCTCGTATAACTCGAGCTAGTTAGTGGATCGAACAGTGGCGGCTATTGTCCACGAATGTCAAGGGTGTAACGCGGTATCCACTCGGTCATTTCATAACGAGCACCCAATTAATTCGCCTTTCATCCGTGCGGGATCGATCTATAGAGCGCGAGGCGGTGATTCGCCGATAAAGCGTGTCTTATTACCTCCGTGTCCGGTCGTAAAAGGTGGCGGACACGTTGGGCGAAGGTGCGAACAAGTGCGACGTAGTGCACGGGGCCGGCCAACAAATCTTACGATAACGAGGCGGCCATCGATCGCCATCAACGGCAGTCGCGTAGCTATCAATTCTTGCCAGCTGCCCTCTCGAGAGAGGCGGCCGGTTTAGTGCTCTTAACACGCGTTCCAACTCGTTTTACGGCCCCCTGAAAAGTGTCCAACCGAGTCCGGCCTTTTAACGCGTGAAAACGCTTTCGCAGATCCGTGTGTGTATATATATGTTTACGACACGGGAGGGGGAGTGCAAAAATAACAGGGCGAGAGAGAGAGAGAGAGAGTGAAAGCGACATGTCCACAAGTGGAGAGGACCCTTTGTCTGGAGAGGATCGTCGAGACAGGGAGACGTAACTCTGACATAAATGATCTAATTGCACTGTCTCCGTTCAAAGTCTAACGAGTGACGGTGCCTCGTTACCACGGGTGGAGAACCGTGCATGATCGTGTACGAGGTTGAAGGTTGAAGCTTCGTGTGGAGCATTGAAAATTTCATGGACGCTTGGTTGTGGAGGATGATGGATGGCGCGAGAAAATGATACGAGGAAAGTGTTTGTTTCTTGTTGATTCGGAAGACCGAGTGAATAATAATTGTACCCAATGTATTTGGAAAATTGAATTTTGAATTGAATCTCGAAATCCTCGAAAGAAAGGAAAAGTTTTATATATATATACGAGATGAGATAGGAATATCTCTGATCTATCAAGTTACACAGGAATAGACTCTATCGATCATCAGAAATCCGATATTGCTCAACCTATTATCGAATTATTATTCAATTCGTCGAAACCTTTAACAAAATCGATATTAATTAATCCAACAATTGTACTCATAAACTCTTCCACGTGGATAACCGCAACAGCCAATTTGAAGAGCCTCTATTAGCCTTTGCCCATCCCAAGAAGAACGTCTCTCCAAGGATTTATAGCGAAGTTTCTGCTACGTGTATACAGCGAAGTCGATGTATTACGTGATATAGATGTCTTACGTCCTGTCTCTGAGAAGCATTAAAGGCCCTGTCCTAGATGTAGAATACCGAAAGAGAAAAAAAAAGAAGAAGAAGAAGAAGAAGAAGAAGAAAAGGAAAGGAGCCGCTGTAAGGAGATTCTGTTGGGAACTGCAAAAGGGAAGAGGGTCGGCCTGGCCACACAAGTGAGCGCAAGACACGATACAGACAGCAGGACACTTGACGTTATATACACTCTCGGCGCACATTTATAGAAGCTACCCACTGTGTACCGTATTATCATAACTTTTAACTCTCGTGTTCGCTTCTGGCTGCCACTATAATTACGCGTAATGTCGCGTAGCCTCGCGATTTCCGACCAGTTCCCTTTTTCTTACGCAGGTTCTTGCGCTCCTTTCCTCGTCTTCCTCTCGCAACAGGCCATTTCGTTTCTTCGAAACCTCTCTGTCCCTACCTTTGCTTCTTCTCGTTTTCTTTCTTTTCTTTTCTTCTGCTACCACGAACTCCTCTTCTCCCTTCGCCATAAAAATACGCTGTGTATGCGCTGGCTGATACACATTTGCCGTGAGCTTAATGCACACCTTGCTTCATTTCAAAAGGATGCGCGTAATAATATGACGTATTAGTCCTATTCCGATTCCTGTAATTTTCTACGTTGATTGGATGGTTTTTAGCCACGTGTAATTCACGTGTAGTAGTCTATTTATATGGTGAATATTTTTAATTTATGATTCGTGTATATGTTTGTTTAATTATTGCGAGCAAAGAAATGCGATTTTCAAAGTATGTTAAAATTTTATGTAACTCGAATATTTTTTTTTTTCCTTTTTTTTTTCGTCTTTGATCAAAATTTCGATTTACTCTCTATTTGCAATATTTTTATGCTTCGGAAATTCATATGTATATATATATATATATATATTGAAAGTTTTTAACTGGTTTATTGAACTACAAAAATATTTTTGGTAGAAGTCTTTTTTTAGTGCGTGGTATTTTTCTGTCTGTAGTTTGCCGAAATTAAACGAAAAATACGTTTTGAATGAAAAATAGGAGCAGTATAGGAAGGGTGTAATTTACATGTTGACGGCAAATAGATCAAAAAATGTAGTGATATAATAAAAGTAACATGTATAAAATTAAATATTTAAAAAAAAATAGAAATAGAAGACGATATATAAAAATATTATTTGTAAAAATAATTCATTTTAAAATTCCTCCATTTCTCTATAAAATTTAATTAAAAACAAATAACTTTTTAAAAATACGTACCGTGAAAAAACATTCAAAAAAAAAAAGCCAATCAACAATTTTTCGAACAAATAGGAGACAATAAAATTAATCCTACCTTAGTTCACTTTAAAATCTCTCCAGCAATAAAAGCTAAAAATAAAGTGAAGAATGATCAAACGATTTATGAATATGATAATACATTTGAATCAAAATTACCATTAAAATGCATCTAACATTAATCGATACAAGACATTTAAAATATATATATAAAAAAATCTTTCGAAAGATGAAAAAACGATGAAAATTACAAGACGCATAGCGAGAAACGTAGGATTAATTTGTCACGGCACGGATTCAGATTTTTCGTGTCTCGCCCGTGTCTCACCGCTTCTTACATTTATTTTTATTGCGGCCCACGAACGTGTGTACATATTTGGTCATAGTTGTTATACGGTCGTTTTGCAAAATGTCGGTACTCCGTACCCCTGGGAAATCACGTGACACAGCCAGAATCCGTGTCGCAGGACGGTAGAAATTTACTTCGGCCCGACAAAAGCGATGTGATTGCTTTACAGGTAACAAGGATCGAAAGAATCCATGGGAAACGGATTGCAAAGTCAAATTTAAATTCACACACGGGTATCGTAATCTCCGATGTAATCACATTATTACGTCTCGTCCCGTGGAAAATTTTTACATATCTCGGGATAATTGCTCGCCTTAGAAATAGAGATTTTATAGAAAAAAAATAATTATATATGGAATTGGTTGCCAAAAAACTTCGAGACGTTTTATTTTTATGATATTCGATTTAAATGGATATTATGTAATGCCTTGTTCAATGCCTTTTATCAATTTTTTGATCTATATTTTTAATTGTACGTTATAGATGAAGAAATTTATCGTAGATCAATGCGAATGTTGATAAAATTTCAAAAGAATAGAAGCATTAAAATCTTAACAGGATTCGCATGTATCTTCTATTTGCATCTGTTTAATTGAATCATTTGTGACCCGTGTAATATGATATATTTTCTACGTTCTGTATGATCAAATTAGACTTGATTAATCAAATTTTTAATTTTCTAATTTTCAAGCAAATGTAATTGCCTAAGACTTGTAAACGAGACGTGTGATATATAATATCCTTGTTATGAAAGATAAAATTCGAAGTGTAATGTCGTTTGTGCAACAGGATATATTTGTATACTGATAACTTGTAACTGTGGAAAAAGGAATAAGATGGTAAAGTCAGAAGTTGTTCCTGGGAAAATATCCCTGGGAAGTGGACGATGTAGAAATTACAAATATTTGTGTCATATAAAATATATCTAAGAAATTATCGTGAGCAAGTTTCGAGCAAATCAAACAGGGTCACTTCGTTTGCAATATTCATGTAAATTTTATTCCCATCAAAATCATTAATAATCAATTTTTTAAGGACATAATTTCTAAACTATTTCTCTTATATATCGTGACTTTATATTATTCAAATATACGTGATAGTAATAATATAAATTGAATCCCGATATTTTAAAATTCACACGCATTGAATTAATGTGAAATTTACTGAGAAACAACATAAATTTCAATGATAAATAATATAAAAAAATAATCGCATAAGATTTATATTTCCTGCAACAAGTAGGTACGGTTAATTTTGCATAATGACGGATAGTATGCAACTGTTACACAAATTTTAACAAAATTTTCTTTTCGCTTATTCTCTAGCGTTTAATTCGAAATGGAATCTCTCATTTTATATTTCTCTTTTCCTTTTTTTTTTTTTTGCTGATTAATTTTTTAAGTCAAGAAACATCTGGTAAAAATAAACAGAGTTTTCATAATAATGGAAAGAAATAAAAAAAGAAATCTTTTTCCATGAAATATCAATCCATTGTCGTATTCCTCTCGTTTATGTTAGTAATTTCTCGAGAATCAGAGGGGAAAAACATACGTCAGCTTTATGAAATCTAGTAGACAGCCGTTGACAGCGATTGACAGGCTGCCATTATTGTTTATCGTATTTACAGATATATCGTTTTATATATTATATAGAGTTATGCTCGTGGAATTGTAAATAAGATATTGACTAAACTTGAATATTAGGATTTGTAGAATTTTTGAAAATGAGATATTCTTAAAATACTTGATTCGAGTGATTATTTTTTCAAGAAATTCAATTACTATTTAGGCAAAATTGAAATAAGTGTTTCCTAATTAAAAATATAAAATTTGAAAAATTTAAATGATTTTTTATTAAAATTTTAACTCTGTTGTTCATGTATACAATTTATAATAATAAGATAAAATTAAATATTAATTGAATTATCATAAAGGAAGGTAATATTCACTTAGATTATATAATTTTGAATATTAGTTAAATCTATAATATTTATTTATATTTTCTCTATTAATGAAAGATCTTTAATTTTAATTTTTATTTCATTTCCTTAAAATGGAAATGATTTTTTATCGTTATTCTTTTCACTTTTAATAATTATTACTGACTAAATTTTTATTTAATTTTTTCCTTTTCGTGTAGAAATTATAATGATTCTCAAATTAGAAATAAATTGAAAATGTTACTTTTACTACATTAAAAAACTAAAAACTTCTAATGCCTTAAGTGGAGCATCTTGTACATAAGATTACTGAAGTTGAAAGCAGTTATATATTTGAAAAGCAAGAGTTTCGTTAAGACTTCTTCGTTAGTTTTATACTTATAAGTATTATCCTTTCTTAACACCGTTCTTAAAATACTTTGGATCTTAAGAGTAAAATTTAATTTGATGATGATGTTAATAATGATACTTATTAAATATAAAATTATACGAGTGTTTAATTAATTTCAGAGATATAGACGGACATATATTTGACAAAATTTACTTTATATTTCGAAATAATATATTTATATTTCGATTTAACACGATAATTTATGCTTCAATGTTTTGTGCTTCATATCCAACAGGCTCGTTATTTGGTTAACAAATCAGGTTCAGATTTTCCAAGAAATATTCTTCATGAAATAAATGACATTATTTCACATGAACGTAATTATAAAGATACGAAACAGGTATTTTAATGCTAATCTTGATAGCTTGTAAAATCTTGTAAAATCGATATTTGAAAATCACATTAAAAACATTATGCTTTAGATAATTTTGTTATTTTAAATAATTACACATTTTAAATTCGAAATAATATTTAAATTTGATAATAGTATATCGCGAATAAGTAAAGACATAAAAATATAGAATTAATTATAGAATTTTAAAAGAAAATAGCGATATTGTATTATTCAATAAATTTTTATGTTCCTAAAATATAATTTTTATAATTATAGGGAAATTATAGAATTTATATCTTAATGAGTTCTAATAAAATAATATGAATTTATAATAATTTCATATTTGTTAAATTAATGTTATATTTGTATCAATTTATTATTTACTATGTTAAATTTTAGTAATTAAATTAATAATATATTATATCTTATAATTTTGAGGAACTCATATTTGCATAAATAATTTTTTCAAATTAATTTAATTATATTAAAATTAATTTAAACAAAATATTAAATATATATTACTATATGTAAAATACAAGAATTAAGAAAATTTAATTATCTCTTCAAAAGACATAATATTCTTCAGAAATAAATATAGAATAACATCATCTCGTGTAAATTCGAGAATTCATCGTGATTGATCAGCAAATAAACGTTTGATATTCTTGTTATTCAAACTATTATATAAAATTATACAGTTGATATATCACGTAAACGACATGCATAATATGGGATATTTTCATCACAGTGTATCGAGATTATCGAATATCATTAAAATTTGCAAATATAAAAAATCAAATATATTTTGGTATATTTTTGATTGCAGTATTGAAGTTTTTCATTATATAATCATTTATAAACTAAAAAATTTCGATTTTTTTAAACTTTGAAGATTTATAGGGATACAATTTTTCAACGAGGATACAATTTTTCGTTTTTTGAAGTTAAAAACAATTTTTAAAGATTAATGCTTTTTTTACTGTATGTACTTCTATACAGTCTAACTAACAAATGAAACAAAATTTTTAAAATGTATATTTCATAGATATTTATACTTTATAAAATCGTACAATAAAATTGTTAAGGATTTATCGTTTAAATAAAAGTGTATATTTTATCGTTTATATTTTTTAAATTTAGTTTTTACACAAAATAAAATGTATATTATTATTTTGAAAAGTTTTTATCTTAATAGATTAAAAGATGTATTTTAACAATATTATTTTTTCATAATCTTAATTTTACTAAAGTGAATTTTGAATATTTCGACGTAAGTCATATTTTTTGTATTGCAGATTTCATTTTAGAATTTTGTGCTCCAAATCGATCATGCTTTCTTCAATATTTTGTACTGTAAGATAAGATTTATAATATATATTCTTATATTTATTGTAATAAAATTTTGCATAATTTTTGACTTGAAAGAAGAAAATTAAAATTTATTTATATGATTTTGAATAATTCGAAAAACCATTAAATTTCCATTCAAATATATATACTTTTACTTCTACCCAGTTTTTAAGAAAATGAAAAGCTACACATTAATCTTCAAAGGCTGTTTTTATCGTTAAAAAATGAAAGATAGAAGAAAAAGAAAAAAATTATCTGACATTTTTATTAAGCCCAATCACAAATTTGCAATATTTTAAAAAAAGAAATTGGGCTTTTCCCATCATAAAAGTTTCCTTGTTAGCGTATTCAAAGTTTGAATCAAATATAGGATAGTGCAATCAATATCTGTCTCAATAAATCACCAATGAAGATCGTTTATCTTTGTAGAAAGAAATTTTTAAAAGACATAATACGATTTTTTGACTAATAGTCTTTTTTTTTTTACTTATTTAAATTAATGCATCAATTAATAAATTATTAATTTTGATAATCACGATAGTTGATTATTGGTGCCTGAACAAGTTGACCATTGATTTTCCAAAGACTGATCACTAATTGACCTCCGACACACTAATGACTAGCATTTGACTACTCATTGATCATTGATTTTCCAAAAGCTGACCACTAACTGATCCTTGAATAACCAGTAACTAACCTTTTGATAATGCTAACTGCAACTAACTATTAACTGATCGATAATTGGATGACTACTGACTGACCATTGACCGACCATACATTGACCAAATTCACTATGTTTTATACAAAGTTTAACAGATATATCTTTAATTATTGCAAAAAACTATATTTCTAGAACACAATATTTAATTATATATTAATACCATAATAACTTGATAAATCTTTCTTTTAACTTTAATCTCATAATTATCCAATTACTTTCATCTTTTTCTTTAAAATTATTCTACCAATATCGATCGTTGCAATATTAATTTATTTAAAATTATTGAAAGCATAAGGAATATTTATTGAATATCTGGAAAAATTGCGTGCGCTTGCCCAACATTTGAAATTCAGCAGCGGCCATCTCTAATAATAATTCCCTTTGTTGGCCATCCAAATGAGATCCATCACGAAGGTCACGTAGCACGTTTCGAGCAAAGAGCCCGGAGGATTTTATTCAAACGTCATCACTCCTCCGGATTCACGTATCGTGCGAGGACGAAGGGGACTTTCATTTGCATTTAAACGCGGTTAAATTTACCGGGATTTCACTCACGATTTTACCACCTACGATAAGCAGAGCCTCGATAATGGCAATAAAGATGGCAATTTGTCGTCACCCGCGAAAGAATAATTTTCAGCCTGCAAGATTTTACGGATAATGCACGTTGACATTTCCAATCGTGCCGATATCTCGACTACGTTTCTCCAATGCACACCCCACGCATAATAATCTTGTTAAGTCACGTTCTTTTTTTTTTTTAACGTGCAGATTGCGAGGTATCGAAAGCAGGCCTAACGAACGCGGTGATAAAGCTCTGTGTAATAATGTATTATCGATATGAACCGAAAAGAGAGGAGTTTTCGTTATCGTGTACTCCTCGCGTGTCTCGTTACGTGACTATTCTCCTAATTGGAGAGTTGCTATGTTTTTTTTTGTGAGGTGAAAAAATTATGCAAGAGAACGTTGAATGTTCGTGAAATTCATTATAAATTGATATCGAAAGTGGTGTTATACATATTTTATCTGGAATTGAATTTGTTGTTCGTGTTTTTGCCATGCTCGATAAATGTTAAATTATTTATTTATCAGTTTTTATTTTCAAAGTGTTTTCGATGATGCATCGATATTGTTAATGAGTAAAATCAAATAAGATAGTGGTTTTTACACAAAAGTATGTATTTAAATAAGAAAATCTAATTATTATATTTTACGCTTCGTGAAAAATTGTTTTGCACGTAAGAAACTGTTTAAGTGAAATTTAAAATAATAGATTTCGTTGATTCGCCCTGTATGATTATTTGTTCACCTTTGAAATATTTTAACGTTTGATTAATTATGCAAATTGAAAGGGGAAAAGAATCACATCTAAGTGGTTTGTGGCCTTCGAGGTTTCCGCGATATTTGACTTCGTTAAACCTATTAAGTCTTTTGAAACTCTCGAGAACTTGTGATTTTCAGTGGTACTCAGAACGATTCAGAACTTTGGTTGTACAGAACGAGAAATGGTCCGAAGTCCATCACTGAACACCCATCTGCGTACGCCTCAATCATTGGCTCTTACTACTGAATTCTGTTGTAATGCACTTTCACGCTCCTGTTCAGTCCGAATGAAATTGATAATTGCCAAACTTTCTCGACGGATGATATATCGGAAGACATAACGTAATTTTTTTTATCTGAGCAAGAAATCAATTGTTTAATATTCTACTGAAAGAATTAATTAAAATTTTAATTTTCCAATTCACTTATCACTTTTCTTTACCACGAAAAACCAAACTTCCTAATTTAAATATCCCACCAGTTAATCCGCGCAATTCCGGGAACAACACCACGTATCCAGTGGCAAACAAAATCTCGCAACAATGTATCATTCTTACCTCCACGACAATTAATCATCCCCGAAGGTTGCGCGCACAGCTTGTTCATTCATCGTATAAGAAATTGTTGCGAGATAAACGAACATCACTTGGTACACGCACTCCAGCCACAATGGTACACAGAGTGCGTTAATCCAGGCCCTACTGTTTCGAGATTGCACGAGTAGTAAATTACTACGAAAGTCCTTCTCCCGTGTCACATGCAGCGATTGTCTCGCGCTCAAGGGAAGTCTCTCTCTCTCCACAGCAAAAAGAAGGAGGGGGAAAAAAACGAACGAACGAACAAACGAACAAAAATAAATAAATAAAGAAAGAAAGAAGAATTAAAAAGAAGAAGAGAGGGAGAGAGAAACTTTTCAACAATCCCAGAATCGTCCCGTAATATGAAAAATAAAGAAGTTGCTCGTGACGCTAATTTGTAGTTGGCGTATACGCGACACGTATACCTATTTCTCTATAGGTCTCTCCTCCTCTTCGTCCACCGCTATCATCCCTCCCGGCCAACCACCACGACCATCCCTCACGCCCAATTCGGATTCATATGCAAATGGGGGAGGAGAAGAGAGGAAGAGGGAGTGGTGGTGCGGGTGTGCTTGTGAGATTTCGGGATGGTTTTTAACGGAGAGGTAACGCAGAGTAACGGGCAGTTTCCAACTGGGATGGGTCGATACGGACCCGGGATGAACGCGCAATGCTGTATATATGTGCGTATGTACGTATGCACGTATGTATTAGAATCGATAATCGATACCTGTCCATATAATTCGATTGCATTGTCGATCACGTAATCTTCGACTTCTCTCCCCGTGACCTTGCGTATTCTGCCCTCATCCACTGTAAAACGAACGAACTTCGTTCTCTCTTCTATCCTTCTTCCCTTGCTTTTTCTTTTTCTCTTTTTTTCAAGACATCCCGCAACTGCAACTGGGATTTGCATAATTGCGAGCGATTGTTTGTCCCCCCCTCCTCCCCCTCCCCCGTATCATGGCTACGTACACGCTCCGGGACGCTCGGCGCGCTTCTCTGATCCTGATTCATATGCAAATGGCGGGCTACAGTGGCGCGCCACAGAACGGAATTGAAGACTGCCGCTTACTGGACCACACATTCACCCCTCCCCTAATTCTCTTCTTCCCCTTTCTCTGTTAACGCTTCTCTGTCTCTTTTTGATCTCGACCCGACTCTTCCTTCCTGAGATCCGCTGACAATTTTCCTCTTTGGCCAGGGTTCTTTTTCTTTTTCTTCAGGGGGAAGGAGGTTTTGGGAATAGGTGAGGTAAAATTTTTGAATAACAGTTTTTGATATCTTTATGGCCCCGAGAAAATATTTTAAATGGGAAATATAATATGGTGTAGAATTAATGAAATATGGGGGTGTATCTCTGACGAGTTATTTGAAGCAATAATTTAGAGAATGGAATGTAATTAAACGTAGTAAACGTGGTTAATAATTTACAATAATGGAAACAAGATAATCTTATTATAACCTCATAAATCGAATTATTTCTTAATATGTTTAATTTAATTTAAAATTTATTAATTTATTTGAAAGTAATTGATCTCTACTTCGCACGAAACGAAGTTACTTTTCTTATATTATTTATAAAATGGATACGTGATATAATTCACAATTATTTTTTCCAATTTTATTTCGATTATCTTCGTGAGAGCGTTATTCGTGATTTCTCATTCGTTCCAAATAGAATGGATAATCTCGACGTCGTATCCTCTTGTATTCAAGATGTAGCACAGACCGATTTCTAGGTAATCCTAATTGTATCTGAAGGAGACTCTTTACTCTTCTTCGCAATCCTCGTATTTAAAGGGTTGATAGCTAGTCTTGGACGAAATAAATCAAAGCATATCCACTGGAAAGGATTTGTCCGACGAATAAGGGTGCTGTCTTTTCGAGATGGCCGAACTAGTGACCGTATATATATTTGAAAGTTAAGCTAGAGCTTAGGAAGTGATCGATTCTCATTGTTGAATCCTTTCTCGGACAAATATACTTTAACAAGAAATTTTATTTTTATTCATGATCGATATGAATAAATTTCAAGATAAAAGAAGTTTAATTTTTTAGAAAAATGGAAAAAGAATATTCTTATTCCACGAATTTCTCTTGATAAAACACTATTGTGATTCCTATGAGTGTCAGAAGAGGAGAGAACATCGTTATATCTATGAAATTGTGATGATTTATTAGTTGATGATCAATGAAGTATTTTTTAAAAAATGCATAAATTTATAAGAATTTCATAAATACATTTGTGATAATCATCAATCTTTTCTATTTTAATTCCCCATAAATACAACAATTTCGTTAATTATCTTAATTATTATTTGCTTTCATCTTGATATAACGTAACATGTATTATTATATTTATATTTTCGTATATTATAGATCCCTTTGCACTATGATTATAATTCCTGTATTATTTGGTTAATTTTGCGTACATACACACGCGATGGACACGCACTTCCGAACGTATTTGTCCGGTGAAGTTCGAAACCAGGACGAAAGCCTCGATAATTAATGATTATAGTGGAAACAGGAAGTTCCCAAGCAGAGAATATCGGAAAATTATTGCCTTCGATTGGACAAGCGTATCGACAGGTGTACGCGTGTTGAGTGCAATTTGAAAAAGATTCCGGGAACTTTAATGCCAGATGAACGTGAAATATCGAAATGGTTCTCTCTCTTTCCTTTTTTCTCTTGTTTCACTGTTCGAGCAATTCGATAAAGTTATGAAACAATTGTAACAGTTTCATACAATCGCGAGACCGTTGTAATTTTATGAAGTTGGTGAAAAAAATATCGAAATATATCGGGTAAAGATTTGTAACTTGTATATTATATTATATATATATATAGAAGAGCAATTAAATTTCTTTGCAACAGAGATTTTTGAATTATTAAACAGACTCGTTTACATTATCAATTATCACTTTATCAATTCGTGTTCTGATTAAAAATTGTTGAATTCAAGATTATTATTTCACAATATTATAGCAGATCGTTCTTTCTTCTCTTATGTACCAAATAATTTTAAATCTGCATGTTTAATTTTCGCATTTACATATTTATATCTTCTAATTATTAATCCCATACATAATTAATTGATATACTTATTATTCATTACGTGTCACACGAATATATTACAATTTCACGTATTATAACTTAATTAATTCCATCGAAGATTATTATTATAAAGTTTATAATCATATTAATCACTCTGCTCTATACTTTACTCCGTATACTTTATTATATTATAAATCTCTTATCTATTCTATTAAATATTTTATAAATTTCTGCAGCAACGATAACGACGCATATAATAAAAATAAATTTTTATTTCAACTCATTATGACCGCATTATATAATAACGGTTTCGAATAAATTCTCTCCTTTCTTGCCTCCTTTCTATTTCGAGAACGAATTTTCCCACGCCCTTTACAAAGTTCGGTTAATTAAAATGGCGCAACGCCCCCGAAGATCTCCTCCCAGAACCGTTTAATTCGTTTCAACGTTGCGACAGATCGATGCAGGCACGTTGATGTATCACCGTTTAATAATTCCATCGCAAGAATATAATTATCCTCTTCTATACGTGTTCAAACGTTTTCCACCATAATTCACGTCTCTGTATCTCGCTATTTATAAAAAAAAAGCGAGATATACCGAACGAGATAACCTTGAGTGAGACAAAGAGAGAGAGAGAGAGAGAGAGAGTATGAAGAGAAGAAGAGAAAAAAGCGATCGTGCGATTATAATAGATATTCGTCGATGAACTCGTAACATGTTCGCATGATTCGCATTTCTCCACGGGTATACGTGTTCAGCATCGCGCGGTATGCACGGGCCGCGATTAATAAAAGCCACGGGAACGTAGAGCGTTCGCCACACGATTCCCAACGATACCATCTGCCTTCTTTCACCGAGTGTCGGGCAAGAAATGGCCACGAAATTTTCCACAGGCCGAGAGAGAACCTCATTATAAAGCAACGAGCCAACTGTTGATGGCGCCTCGTTTGCGTTTGTTTGACGAGTTATTCGTCAGGCATCGATGTCGCGATGTACAAATTGCGGAACGTTATATTCTACTTGACTCGGTTGGATTGTAAATTTCCGTGTTGACACTGTGATAATTAACTTTTCTCTCTCTCTTTCTCTTTCTCTCTCTCGATCGGTTTATTGGAATTTGCTCGCTGGTTTGACTAGTTCCAGGCCGTTTGGAGACACCGGTTGAAAAATTTATCTATGAAAATGTAATAGGGCTACGAGAAAATAGCTGTTCAAACGTTACGCGTTAATGGATTATAACTGGATTCGAAAGGAGGAATTCTGCTTATGTCGCGGTTGTTAAAGTCTTTTTTAAAAAAAAATCAAGAGTTGGAATAGAAATTCTAAGTTGTCAAGTTTACAAGGGCACGGAGGATGAAAGATGATTTAGGATAATGATCGGTTAATAGATAATGGAAAATATATCGTTAGAAAAGAAAAGGAACAAGTAATTAATAGATGGCAATAAATTTTCGTCCAATAAAGTTTTCCTCTACGGCAATCTTCCGCTAATTTTACGCTAAACTGGCTAAGAATTCTTAATTTCTTTTTTCATGCTTAACTGTATCCTTCTAAATTAAATAAAGAAAAATATTACAGTTAGCGAGGTAAGAAAAATAAAGGAAACTCGTCGCGTCGGATAATATTTCCAATAACTCGACGATTCACAACGATCGTTCATACCTTAGGCGAGCACGTATCACGAGAACGAGGATACGTCGGCAGACATTAGATTCGTCACAAGCGTACATTGTCGGGGACGTGAATTCTGCGCGTAATGAGGCGACGCATCGTTTGCCCTCGTCGTTAAAGTCTCGGGGCACGCAAGTCGCGTCTATTACCGGATAGCGGTCGCGAAAGGTTGACTTGTGTGATCGCCGAGTAATCGGTGTAAAACCGTAGAATACCACTACGCGTGTATTTCTGGACAACGAATATGCACGAAGCTCGTTGTGCATCGATAAACCACGGGTATTCGCAAATTCCAAGGAAACGAGGGACGCTCGACCATCGGTGGACGGCGTGAGAAGAAGCTTCGACTCCGATCGAGAGTTATTCGAATGCGTTTTCGATCGGATCGCGGCATCCGGAAGAGCGCGACCAATATTTCTCTGATTTCTCTCCACGCGTGACAGCGGAGATAGCGAAATTCGATGATTCGATGATTTTCAACAATTTCGAGGGATTTACGGTGATTTTGGCACGTGATTGAACAATTTGTCAAGTTTCGCAAGAATTTGAAACCGTTTTGTTTCGTTGCAAAGTTTTGTTCAAACAGTGTTTGATGAATGAATCTCCCCTGCTTCGATTAATTATCGAGGAATTCAATATTTCGATCCTACAATAAACAAACGTCGTTTTTCTGATCCCATTTGAGAAAGGACTTCACCTTATTTCCCAACTAGTTCTATCTCGATACTTCTTAGCCACGAACGACTCACGGAATTGGGGAAATTCCGGAACGGGCGGAAATAAAGTAAACAGAAACGTGTGGCCCGGCCGTGTCGAGGGCCGGTGATGCGGGAGAAATCTGTTCTTTGCAACTTTGCCCGGAGGATGGTGGAAGAATTTTGAAAGTTGGTCCATGGAAACGTTGGACTTGTGAAATTCGTTTTGTTCTTTTCCCTTCTCGTGGCCCAGGCTGGGAAGATGACCCGCGGCCGGCCGGCCAATGGAACGGCCCTCCTCTCATCACCTCTGGACCAGCGCGGGGATCGGTGGTAACGAGATCAATTTTTATTTCGAAAAGTTTCCCTCTTTCCACCGTGGTCAGCTCGAAACTTGGTTGGGGAGAGGGGCACCATGGGCTCAATAGAATGATTACGAGAAATCGAATTCGGTGAACTTTCTTTGGAGCCAACCGATTTCACCGATTCTATCGTGTCCTCGAGAACGAGGGGGGTTGATAGGATCGAGCTCAATCCCATGATCGGAAAACCTTCGATATTTGCGATCGCGTCTCCAAGGTATTCGCAACGTCGGTGATTTCGAGAATGTATCGATGATGTATTTATCTTCTTTTCTGTAAGGTAAGATGCAAATGCTGATCCGTTTTTGGTAAAATTAAAATATCTGGCTATCTTTTAAGTGAGTATTATTTTTTTTTAAATTATACTGCTTTCAATATTGGTTACAGTAGTAGATGCCTTTTTGTAAAATATGCAAGTTAAAAATCGATACAGAATTATGAATCGTGTTTTAATTGGTGTAGATACTTCTTAACAATTTTTTATAATTGTAAGGAACTCATACTCAATGATAGAATATTATACTATAAAATTACATTCGTATACAAAGTTGAAAGAAAAAAATTCTATCATCCACGTGTATTGCTATTATACTTTATATTCATAAATATTATAGTAACATTCACGTTTCGATAAAAAAATTAATTGTTATCTTTGATATTATGCAATTTCTTTCTTTGAAATAACAATTACATTAATTTGTAGTTTAATGATTTAGATGCTTCGTGCCACGGTTTCTCTCATATTTTTTCCAAAATATTAAGATTTCTTGAAAAGATATTTTTACGCAAAGGGGGAAACAATTGTTCTATAAATTGAGCGAAAAATTGATTTGTCATTGAACAATTTTTCAACGATTTGCGTACACGGAATCATCGTTCTTCCTTCATCTTCGTCAATTACGATTGACGTATCGTAAACCCATGACACGGCACGCGCGCTTGATGGCCCTAACGGATTTGTAATACATGGATCCAATTTTTCAGCGATGTTTCCGCATAGCAAAACTGTTGGTTCGCGTGTACCGCGTTAAACGAGTATATCAATACGAAAAAATTGTTCCGAAACAGAAATGAGACGTTTATTGATTTATTAGATCTATCGCCTGTACCTTTCAATTAAAATTTTTCAATTAACGCTATTTGTTGCTCGAAATAAAATAATGGTAATTATTCTCATCAACATCAAAATGAAGAGTTTATTAAGATAAATCGTCGTAAATTCTTTTAATTATTGATCAGAAAAGAAAAGGATAAAGAGATGTTAATCATGTCCGTGTGCTGTTCGTTATGCTCTCTTTTTATATTTGTTTATCAAAATTTTTTTACTACTAATTTTGCCCATCGTTAGGATTAAATGTAAAAATATTACAGGCGTAATATTTTGTCATAACATAAATTAATTTATATAAAAATAAATTTTCCCCTACAAATTAGAACCTTTTACAATTATTTCATTTTAACAAATTTGAAAAAACAATGAGGAGAAATTTTGATCAAAAATACTTGGAATTTTAAAACAATTGTTCAAATTGATATAATAATTTAATAAATTACAATACACGAAAAAATATTTTTCGCATAAAAACAAATCACAATTATTAAAGAATAGTGCATAAAATTGGACTAGAATGTTCAAAGAAACGCAACGTCATCTCCATAAAATATTAAAACTCTTTTCAGGATAAAAATTATCCGCACGCTTTCTCCCCAACTTACAAATTGACCAATCCATATACCGATCCGTATAACCTGCATCAAAGAAGGATCCAATCCAATAGAGGCCGGATACATCGATGCCTCTGCGTATCTTTTTCCCTCGTATCTTCCAATTAATTCAGATAATTTAAATCCTTTAATCTATCAACCCACCTATGTGCGCAAAAGCGATCGAAGCGAGCGGAAGGTATAGATATTTTTCACGTTGCACGCTCACAGAGGCATAAGTGATACAGTATGGATAATATATATAGTACGCGTAGAGATGGGAACGACAAATCGGCCGCAATATCAACAAGGTGTTTCGGCCCCGGGCTGTAACTCGATATGGATGTAAACGTTTTAACTTCCGCGGCGTCCGCTATTATTTATCCAATTCAGAGGTTGGTCGATATCTGCCCGATTCAAAACTATACGCTTCCTAAGCAGCTTTGGGCTGGCACCGGGTAAGTGGTGCAACACGATTCATTCGTCTATTTGCACGGGCCCATAGATGCACAGGGACTGAAGTGGCCATGGCTATCAAAGACGATCTCGAACGTCTGTTTATACCGGTAACCCGGCTATCAGATACAGACTGGATTATGAGGTCGGTATCGTGCACTTAATCTTACATCGGTATCCGCAGGCCCATTTGTACAGTGTGTACGTGTATATATATATACATATAGCAACGTTAACTCGCATTTCAAATTTTTGTCTCCATCTTTCCTGTAATAATTCCGTGGTTTTGGTATTCTCTTTCTTTTTTTTTTATTTTGTTAGTGGTGGAACTAGCGTAGAAGAGGGCGGTCGTGCGATTGCCACGGGCTATCGTAATAATACCGTAATATTATCAGGAAATAATAGGGGAAAAATGGGTTCGATGAGTTTGACAATGCTTATCTTTGCGGTAAGTCCTCTTTCTCTATTTTTATTTCGTCGTGTTTTCTATTCTTTTCCTTTTTTTCTGTTTCTCCTTGTTATACTTGTTTCTCGAGTTTATAGGATAGTTTATACTTCTTCTTTATCTTTTTTTTTTTATAGAAAGATCGTGATATATCTTTTATTTTCTAATTTCTAACCCAATGAAAGAAAAAACACAATAAAAATCACGTTTATTTTTTAGTACGAGGTACTATTAGAACGTTCAATTCGATTTTTCTCGCTTAATACGTTTTTTATTTAGGTCGTGTAACCATGGTAATTTTACTACGAAATCCTGTTTTACCAAAAGCAATCCACGTGAACGAATACCTTTTAACCGTTATTAATTGCCCGGCATTAATATAAACACCGAGCTTAAGGAGAATTAATGTACCCATCCACGACTTAGCAAGCCTGGAGAAAATCTGACCCGGCGGATTTACGTGGTTATTCGAATACTGCTGGCTGAGGAAATTAGCGTTAGGTCATATACGACCTCTCTGTTATTCCTCGACCTCATCTTGCTGCTTTTAGCACAATGCATGCATTTTCGCGGTCTTTGCACGATTAAACTTAACGCTCTCCCCTCTATGAATGCAGGTCGTGCTCACTAGCGCCTCTTTATTAATTATAATTTATATCTTGTTTATATCACTGATCGAAAATCTTGTTATAAAATTAATTCGAATTCTTCTCAATTTTCTTCCAAACTGTTCTTCATGTTCTTTTGTCCTTTTTAATTATCTCTTTTCGTTTGCGTATTGTGAAAATATTTTCGAGGAAAGATATTATTATTGTTATTTAGAAGTACGCGACACTGACACTGACTGGCCAGCTCTGTTCGCGATATGCAAATAAATCTCTTTCCGTATGTAAAGTGCCATACATTAAAAAGTACGATGAGCCTCCGAATGTGCATATCGTATGTATACACAATTTTTGCTCTTGCGATTTCTTCGATATGCAAAATACGGGAAAAAATTATGCAAAATTGCAGGCAAAACGTACGTACATTCTATGTGCGCCGTACATATTTGCTCGTAATTAGAGTAATTTGAATTTAAATCGAATTCCGGAAATTATATATATATATATATATATGTATGCTAGTTGTCCCTTCAAATTTATATTTATCCTTAAGTATATTGCAAATCATTCAGTAATTATAATTATTAAAGTAATACATATCTGCAAGAAATTATATCCTATTATTTACGTATTCACTGACGGAATAAAATATTTTATGACATCTGGAATATTTTTTGAATATCCTCGAAAAGTAAAGGTACTTTCATAATTAATACTGTAAAATATATTTTGGTATTTTTCATATCCGAAGGTTATTCTTTCTCTATAAAAAGCATTATTAATTTTTCATCAAAACGTAAATTCCCAATCTTTCGTTTAACCTCGCTTCAACCTATTACCTATCACGCGCCCATTCCCCCCTCCAAAATCCATAAATTTAAATATTCACGAGACCGAATAATCTCATCAAGCCAGAATTAGCCGAGGACGGGTGAAGAAAACGGGGGCGTGAACCGTATCGTCGCCTCTGCTTTTTCATTCTTCATCTTTCCACCTTCGCCCGTATTAATGCACGCAAATAATTACGGTCATTATCACGGGCTGTGTCGCGATAAATTCACAAAGACGCCCCGGCGAGGCCGAGTGGAAACACGGAACTCTCGCTCTCCCCTCCCTCCCCACGTTTTTACGCTATATTAACGCATTCGCGTGCCAAGAGCCGTACGGCTCGCCTCTGTGGAGCAGTGTAGTATCGGGTGTATCCGACTTCGCTCGGGTTTCGAGCCGGGCACGGAACTTTTGACATGCGTGTATTTACCAACCGCACCCGGGCCCGGCGGTTGGTAAATTGCATATCCCAATGTACGCGCTAGGGCCGTTGCTACGTATATGCGGCCGCCAGTGTGTATCGAGTTATCCTAGTTCCGAGCCATGGACCAGCCGTGGTGGTTTGCCCGCCACCGCATAGTTCGCAATGCTTCTAAATTCTGCCCCTCCCCCCTCCGCGCTTGTCTCCACGTCTGTCTTCTCTGTCGTTCCACTCTGTCGCCCTCTGTCCTTGTTTCGCTTACTTTCTTTGTTCAGAGCTGGGTATATTTTCTTTAATGTTTCTTCTGCAATGTTTCTCTTTGATTATGTCGATTGTTATTATCGTGTATGCATAGGCGAATCGTTTTGTGAGCGTCTTCTTCCTTTCTTTAGGAGAGTGTCGCCCTCTGTCTTTCGAAAATATGGATATCTTTTTATATTGTTGTACACAGTCGTCTTCTTCCTTGTTTCATTCCTTTATTCGAAAATCTGAGAATATTTTTTTTTCAATCTGATTTTGATTTTTGAATCTGTCTTCTTCCTCTCGTTCTCGTTTTAATTTCTGTTTCATTCGCGATCAATCAACTTTTTTGTTTTTATTCATCTTGGATTTACTCGAAAATCGATTATGATTATTTTTTTCAATTTCTGTTCCGCTTCTCGCTTTCGACTGATAATGTGCGTACGCATTCGCGAGTCGGATACGGTATATTATATCGTGTCGCGATGATTACGAGAAAATTGTAGTATTCCTATTGTCGATATCCTTTACAAGGTACGTAACGCGAAGTGTTCTCTTGTCACGTTGCAAATTGATGGTATGTGATTCAATGGTGAATATAGGAGGAAAACCAGTGTTTCGATGCGTGTATCGCCGTTCGTTTTCATTCCCATGAAAGCGTAAATTCTGTTTACGTCAAATGAATATACGATCATGTTTTACGTGACGAATTATTGTCGTAGGGGGCGTTAGGTTGATGGGAAATAAATGGCTCGATCGTACTCGAAGGTTTAAACTATTGTCATTCGGATTCATATTTTATTTTTCAGTCGTTCTGTAATCAAACATCGCGATCGATGCATTCCTACAGATAAAATACGATTCCGACGGCATCATCGAAATTATATTTTTCTGTATCGATTGTCTCGTTTTTTTTTTTTTAAACTTAGCTTAAAATATTTTCAAGAAACAAATAACCGAAAGAAGTTTCTGCTTTCGCGGTTACGAATATATTTTCTAATCTGATTAATTAATGATCTAATTAATACATTTATAGAGATTATTTTATAGAGTAACAATATTTTTTGTTTATGGTTAAAAAATCACATTTATCAGATGCAGAAACTCGATTCGTGAGGAGGAATCAATGGTACATCCATATACAAGAGATATTCGTGAATTCGGAAATCTTATTTTTCCGTTTCCCCCTAGAAAGGATTCAATGGACCGACGTATTGCTGAATGCATAGAAGTAGAAGAGCTGGTCATTTTGATAACTTTCTATGTCGCTGCATTTCATTTTCTATAAATATTACGTTTCAAATCGAACAAATAACGATTTAAAAGCACTCGAAACATGATTTTGTCGTGAGTGAATTTCAAACGTTTATATTTTAGCTTGAATTTCATCAATTGGGTATATTTTAACATAGCATTATTTTTAGAATAGAATTTTAATCGTGCAATGTTAATTTTTCCTTCTCTTTTTAAATAATTCATGTATAAATTTTTAACATAAATTTCAACATATTTTGATAAGATTTAGATTTCTACAATCTACAATCTACAATGTAATTTTTAAAACAAAAATAACTTTATGCGATAAAAGTATGTAGTTCATCTTTTTTCTTCTTGTACTTTTGCAACTCCATTATTAAAAATATATATAAAACTTGAACAATTTCTATTTTTATTTTTTTTAAATTTATTCAGCTTTTGAAAAAAGAGATTATACATTGGAGTTTTTCAATTGAACCCTATATTCTATATGCACTTTATTCTATATTTACACAAGATTTTAAGATTTTATTTATATATACTTTCAGTCTTCTTGGCAAGACCAATAGTTCTTGACGAGAAGTGACATAGCTTCAGTTGTAAAGTACAATTGGCCAAAGCGACTTAAGTTTATCCTGAATTCTTAAGATTCTCTTTCATCTACTTTTGATTAAATCCAACAATATGAGACAGATAACAGGATCAGGACTTTTAAAACTTTGTTCTCAATTACTTTCGATTAATTAGCCGGTTATTGTTTCGCATTGAAGGTGGTTAGTTGAACAATTGGTAATTAACAAGGATCAGTTTCGAAATGGAAGCAGTTTAAACAATCCTCCAATTAACTTACTTCTTCAGTTTATCTGTTTTTAAATTAGTTCTGTAACAGCTGGGCTCTGGATGATTCTCCAAGAAAGTTTAAACGACACTTCTTCCTGCGACACTTTGCGATTGCAGTCAATCCGAAATCGTATTTTTCTCGGATATCGATTATATAACTCATCGATTTTGTCCAACATCTTTCAATTGTTTCACTGATAAATGAGACAAATAACTTTCTTAAGTTTTACTAAATAATCATTTAATTTTAAACTTTGGACATCCATTACAGATGTACATCTTAATCAACAATAAAGTCATGAGATCTATCCGTTAAATACTTATTCAAAATTAAAATGCACGTATATCAAATATCAAATTGTAGTCATCTCAACTTTTGTCACGTCATCATAGTTGTTCAACATTGGATGTCCAATTATTAAAAAAATTAAATTATAGTTATCCTAATTTTTATTTTAAATTGATCCATTCAACATTTGATATTAAAATTGAATATATATATCAATGATGATATCTACAATCGTTCGATGTTATTTTTCGTATATTAAAGATAATATTACAATTAATAAAAAGTGAAGATTTTTCAGCTGAAGTTAATTCAATGCATGGTAATTTAATATCCTTGGATTAAAATACCAATTAAAAAATCGGCACGAATTTATGGAATCCAAGATAGTGCAACGAAGCGAATCATTTCGAGGTCCCCGACCTCTAATACCAAGTAAAATTTCAACTTTTCCTCGGTCAGTTTCTTTCGAATAACAACCGAGGAACGCGATTGACGATGTCTGACCGCTAATTCGATACATAACACGCTTCATATAATCCGCTGGCGGTTACGCCGGCACAAAAACGATAATCTTTGATCGATACGGTGATAAAGGAACAAGGGTGTTCCACCACGTGCACTTGACTATGACGTTATGCTTAATTACGTCTGCCTTGTGAACCACGTCTCGGCTATCATACCGCGTAAAGTAAGTAGTAAACGCTCTGCTAAGGAGCGTGGTTGTAATACTTTGATGGTGGTCTCCGTAATAAAGAAGACCTTGTCTTCTTCCTTTCGTTCTTTCTTTTACATTGATTCAACGTGACGTGCAGGTCTTAGGAAACCAGATACGAGACACGATTTCTTTTTTTTTTTTTTTCGTTTTATCGATCACTGGTAAAGAGGCTATCTCGATCGATATTGAAAGTGGTTAATACGTTTCTTGTCGGTGGTTAATATTTAGGAAACGGGGGGAAAAAGTGATGACGCTACTTGAAGCGTATTTTTCGATCGGATCTTTTTCGATCCTTTTTCTTTTTCTTTTTTTTTTTATTCTGTTGGTAAAAATTGCACGCATTGAATAAATTTCAAATCTGGAATGTAGCACGCTACCTACTTCGAACCCGTATGTATAATCAAAGGGTGTACATTCGTAAAATTACTTGGATATTCCTCTGTTTATTTTCGTTCCAGATTCACCAACAAAAATGTTGTTTGAATTCGACCACTGCGGTTTCTTTTTAGAAGTAAGTTTTTTTCCTGGGTGAGTTCAATTCATCTGTTTATTTCCTTCTCTTTCTGTTCCTCAAAGTTCTCGGTGTTTATACAAAGAAGAAAAAAAGCTATTGTGCTCAATTAAGTAATTTAAATAAGATCTTTGTACAGAAATCTGTATAAAGATTAATAAACAGTGTCGAGAAAGTAAATTCTTTGATCAAATAAAAAATAGTTTTAAACTAACTTAAAATCTACGCGAGAAACTAAATATTTCTGTAAGATTGAACATTTAAAATTCTATTAGTAAAGCACGTGGTTTGATCCAATTTCTCGATATAGCCTAATATCGAAACCCAGGAAATGAGTATAGAAATCGAGAAAATTGAGACCGCAATGAAAATTGAATTTCTCGAAAAATTCTTTTCTATTCTATCGCGTTCCTTTGCGATAATGTTAATTATATTTTACAACTTTTATTTTACGTTCTTCGTTTCGTGTCCTTAAAATATTTCTTAAGCGCGAAGGAAATATGAAAGTGTCGTTATCGATACATTTGATTTCTCGTTTCAATTTCACGCTAAAGTTTTAGCGAAGATATTAAAAAACTTTTCGTTTATCGAAAGGGAAAGATAAAAACTCGAAAACTGTGATAGTAGATTAATTTCCAGCGTATCTTATATAAATTTCTAATTTTCGAATTTTCCAATTTTTAAAATATTAATATCTAATATTAATCTAGAATTTAATTCACGAATATATTAAATTTGTGCTATAACGTGCACGTTAAATATTTCAAATACAATCCGAACTTAATACATTTAATTTTACCAAACATACAGAATATTATTAATTGTCATAATTTAATAGTTTCTATCTCTGTAATTTAAACTTGCTTCAAATGTAATTCAGATATAATTTAATAATCCGACTTGTACATGTATTGTACATGTAAAATAATTTTATAATCTCTGGAAAAATATCACTTAACACGAGTATTAAAATATCCATAAATTTTTTTCGTCACACCAATAATATCAGTATCGAATTTTCATTTTAATAAAACTTAATTTTTAACAATAATAATACATCTAAATGAACGAAATAATTAATAAAAAAAACCCATAATTGAAATCCTTCGAGTTCAAACCCTATATTGACATCCATCAACAAGATGGAACATCTATCCGATAATTTCACCTCGAAACAGTTTAACTTGAAACAAAGGCTCATCTTTATCCCGGTCAATATTGACGCGGACCTATGTCAACCGAACCGTTGTTTGCCTTCCTCCTAAGTCCCACCGACTCAGGACACTCCTATTTTTTAAACGCCACCCCGACATTAGATACCATTCACACGCGATATCCGGGATCCCCATGCACGTCCTGCAGAAAATTGATTCGATTAAAAAATCACCGAGCGTAAACAACAGATAACAGCAATATTTTCCCTCCCTTTTTTCCCCCATTATTCGATTCCTGTCACACCTATCCTCCACCCTCCCTGTATCCACGTTTTATATCAGTTTTTCGCGCGTTTTTTTCCATTCATCAAACCATTGTCGAATCCATCGCTCGATTCTCGGTGGAAACGATTAGACAAATTAATACGTCACGAGAACTGACAACGAGCGTGGTGGACACGCTCAAGGGCTCACGTTTCTCCCTCCTCGCGTGTTTGCACGAGACAGATAACATCTTGACTCGGCAGGGGGATGGGGAAAGGTATTAAGTACACCCGCATCCCTTTATTCACAGCACCGTGAAGATGTCCCATGGCCCCAATGACCCTATCTCCTCCTATCAACCTCTCCTCTTCTATCCCGTATACGTGTATTTCTCCCGTGATCACCTGTTTTCTTTCACCTTCGGTCCCTGCCACCGCATTCAGTTTCTCTTCCAGCCGTGTACACGCCTCCAGCTTCGTGCTTCGTTGCATTCGTCCCTCCTCCCTTTTCCCCCGCAGTTGTCGCGGAGCGTTAATGTACGTTTCGTGGAATTTCGTTTGATCTTGAAACTATCATTGAATTAAGAAAAAGGTTAGGATTTTTTTTCTCTGAATTTAAATCGTTGCCAATCACATGCATTGGGGGGAAGTTAAGTGACAAGCATTCGAGCAACGATTCTCGCGTTCCAACGTTTTCGCGTTCACCTTCTCGGAATCTATTTTCCAAAGCTGTTCCGCGAAAGCATTAATACCACTCCTCCTCTGTGCACAGTCGCTCCTCGCGAGTGTACAATTGCGAGGCATGGATCGTGCGTACCGAGAAACATAACTCTTTTCGAGATTGCATCTCGTAGCAGGCTCGATCGAGCGAGGTAGAAAAGTGCGTGTAGAAAGAGAATAGGGCGAAGGATGGCCGCAATGTTGATGGTGGCCTCGTCGGGTTGCTCACCGACGGTTGAACGTTTCAATCGAGGCGAGGCCAAGAATCTCCAAGGTGAATCGAGCGTGATCTAAATCGATATTCCAAGTTGGCGAAGTTGAAATCTCTTGGTCTCGGTTGTTGCCAACTCTGGGGAGTAGTTACGAACATGGTAATCGAAAGTTTCCACCGTAATTATAGTTGTCTGGGAATTCTTTGAATTATTGCATTGCATCCTGCGTGGCCAAAATTGTTATACGAGTGAATAATATTGTCTTAATTGTAAACGGAAGTTTACTTGAAAATCGTCTTTGCAGTCCTTATCCTTATTGCTACTATTTTGCAACGATCCTCTGACGAGAGGAGATACCATCGAAGACGCGATAAAGCAAAGTTTCGAATTGTTATCGTTCCTTCAGATTGTTTTATAAGTGCTTATAAACTGTTTCTCTCGAATCGATGTTATCCATCTCAATCGTTGCACCCGATAACAAGATGCGTCATCTCGCGAGTCAAAAATTCCATTTCACGTCACTTGGCGACGAATTTTTCAGAAGAAGAAGCGTGCACGAAATTTTAAAGATTTCAATTTGTCCGATTCGAAATTCATCGAGAGCAGTAAACATTCGCTTAAATACATAATCCATCGAATCATCTCGAACAAGAAACGTGCGCGATTCCTGGATGTATCGATTCGCGTAACAAGATAGCCTTATGTCAGGAATCCGAACAGATTCGAGAAACAGGTGTCTCCACGGGCCTTGTACAAGGATCGTCGAGGGAGTTAGGGACGGATAGCAGAAATTACGGGTGAAATTTCCTCCTTGGTGCCATCGTCTCCTCCTTGCCTCCTCCTCCTCCTCTTCCTCGTTGTTCCTTTTACCGCTGCCTGTCCAATTCGAGATTCGTGATTCGTATCGGAAGACGAGAGATCCAAAGGACACATCCTTGCACCGTGTGTCCCCTGGATCGAGAACGGAACGTGTTTGTGTGTGATCGTGGATGTGCGAAAGAGTGGTAGAGACAGGAGAGGGGAAGGTTGGATATTCTCGTTGGTCGGGAAAAGAAATTGGGAATTTCACGCTTCCGTTGGCCATTCGAGGGTTGGATGGGGAATAAATATGTGTGGTATATGTGTTCCTACGATCTTTAATGGTAGGAAGAGGACTTCCACTTTTCTCAATCTTATTCGAAATCGCACGTTCCTGTCCCGTTTTTCTTCCTTCGCCTCTCCTCCTCCTGCCTTCTTTGTCCCCTTTCCTTTCGTATCGATAATATTGACTGATCATTTCTCTCCTTCATTTCTCTGTCGTGCTTTTGCTTTTGCTTTAATATTCACTGAACCGTTTCCCCCCTTTATTATCTTTATTAAGATTATTCTTCACCTATTTTTGCGATTCTATGGATTTAGTTTGTTTTTTTTGAAGGGTGGAAAGAGGAGATGGCGAGACGAAAGCATTTAATTTTATCAATAATTTGAAACGTTAGTGATAGGTTGGTCTTTCTTGATGCATACGTTTAATTAAATTGCAAATCTATTATTTTTAAGAATCATTAATCATTCTAAGATTAATTGTTGTATGTAAAATGATTAACGAAAATGCAGGAACATGTTTGATTGAATTAAAATTTAAGATTTTTTTCTTCGATTGAACAGTACCATGAAACACTTATCAAACTTTCTGCAAGATCTGATTAAGTATAAAAGAACAGCCAATTAGGAAACAGAAGAATTTTATTTTGAGCTAGTTGAAATTCTTTTCATAGACTTCTTAATAATCTAAGAACTTTGGTATTTTAATGTGAGAATTTTATATGCTGAACTTTTGCTTCAAAAGAACTTAGAATTTTTTTTTAAACTTTCTTATATCTTACAAAACTTTTCTACTAGAATGAATAATCGTATTATTATTGAAACTCTAGAATCGTATTATCATCGAACTTGGTAGAATATAAATCGTTATTTGCAGATTTAACGATCGATGTTTGAAATTATAGGAGAGCACCTTTTTTTTATATTATTTTATGATTGTCTTATATTGTTATAATTTATTAAAAATATAGGACAATACTATACTATTCATTTGTTGAAGAATTATTAATTCGATCCATATCGATATTGAAACAGTAAAATAAGTATTATCCCTTGTTACACAACGCGGGCATGGCTTAAAAGATGGTAAGTTACCAAAGTCTATGCAACTTGGAAGCTCGTTCAACTAATAATTGATCCATAAAGTGCTTCTTATATCCCAAGTTTCTTAAGTCAACTTTTCACTTCCTCCAATGTAAAAAGATGCACTCTCGGTTAATCAAATTTCAATGATTTGCGAAGATATTTCCTGATCTTGTTTTTTTTATTTACTTCCTCCAATAAAATCAATATAAACATTTTTTCTTGTATTTTCTAATTTTTTAATCGATAGATTATTATTAATATGCTTAGAATACACACAGAAGCATTAATAATAATATCAATTGTGATAAAACGAATTTTTAAATTGTATAATTTTATTTACAAGTAAAAATATTTAGATACGGATTACTATTATTTTTTTTTTCGAAATTTTAAAAATTCACTTCTAGAATATTTTCAATTATTACTTCTTCCTGTTGATTTGCGTTTTTATTATTAATTTAAATATATTTGTATAAAACATAAAATTGATCCAGCGATGAAGTTACTAAAGAATCGATATACATTTTGAATAAACATATTGATCAGCTCTTTGTGAAAATATTTGTCGTAATTTTGGTTCCCGATTTTTTTTATTTTCGTTATGCTAAATATTTGATAAACAATTTCAACAAACATTTTCCCTTTAACGATTATTCAGGATTAATATAATTCATTGATTTTCATAACACGATGCGATGTTTGTAATCATTGGCAAAAAAAAAAAAAAGATAACATTTCGCAACAAGCATTAAATTCGATTTCATTTCATCGTTAATAATAATAATAATAATAATAATTTCCTTTTCCAAACGAGAAAAAAGGATAAAAACAAAATTCGTTTCAAAATAAACCGTCCTGAAAATATTTCAAAAATTCTAGAGAAAAAAATTACGATCGTAATTCAGAAAAAAAAAAAATCGCTTCAAAGCATGCAAAACGCATCTTTCTCCAGCACGAATTCTTTTATTTTCCACACTTCATTCACAGCTTTTATTTTGAACACCTGCACCATCTATTTTTCTATTTCTACCGTCTCTTCCTTCTTTTCTCTTTTTTTCTTTTCTCTTTTCTCTTTTTTCTTCCTCGCGCTGTCAAAGCTTTTATAAACTATTGTCCCCGCGCAAAAGTGCGAACAAAAAACAAACAACGTCTGAGATCAAAAAGCGGGATATAGAATAAAACGCAAAGGGGGGGAGAAAAAAACCTGATCATCGAGGAAAACAAACATCGCATATATCCGCGTATTGTTTCTTCCTTCGCCGAGCCTCTCTTTCTCTCTCCCTCTCTCTCTCTCTTCAAACTTTCTTCGACGATTCAACTCCCTCGACGGTTCAACCGCTGAATAGTTCGCTCCCTCCGCGTCAAACAGCCTATAAGTGTGTACACGTTTACATGTTTGGGTGAAAAGTATATTACCAGGAGCGGAGCGTCGATCTGACGTATCCATTGTAGGGGAAACGCGGTTCATGAATATCGCGGCTCGGCTCGAGATTTCTGTAAACGCGGCTTCTCTCTCCGGGGGCGGCTCGATTGTGCCAAAAGAGAGAAAGCATCCGGAGGTGAACGACATTGAATTAGGTATACATCTCTGAATGCGGTTTTTTCCTTTTCGGCGGGGAGAAAAAATGTAAAAAAAAAGGGAGGAAGCACTCGTTCTCGACGAAGAGTGATAAAAAAAGGGGGAAATATGTTTGGATCCGTCCATGTGGACGGGAAAGAAAGAAGGACAGGCAACGAAGAGTGGAATGTCCGGGTGGAAACCGAGGGTTTTCATAGAAATCTAGGAGGAGAAAGGTAAGATCGTGATCGAAAGTTGAGGAGGAATCGATATATTTTACGTTCGAAACGAGGGATACTTCGATAATTGGTTGATTATTTTTGGCGTTTCGGTTAATTCAAGTCCTTTTCTTTCGCGATTCAATAATTTTTCAGACTTTTGTCTATCTCGGAAGATTGATATATTTTCGAATAAGTTCGATTTCTTTTTTGTTTTATAATTTATTTTATAATTTCATGGAAGATTTTGTTTAAGGAGATTGATTGAACGAGAAAAATAAATTGACGTTTACGAATTTTAACTATTTCGAAAGTTGAGAGAAATCTTTCGCTTTGAAGTAATAGTTTCCCGCGAATAGAAAAATTTATGTTAAAATATGGATTGGATATTTCGAGGTTATATTCTACGTTTCCGTCTAAGATCAAAGTCTCGAAAGTTTCGGGAAATTTAAAAAAAAGGCTGCCGCTACTCTCAAGTCCTTTAAATTCATTGAAACTGTTAAGTTCCTTTAGATTTTTCGAACGTTCCCCGAGGCTCTGGTAATATTTAAACCGATTCGATCTCTTACACGATTGAAATTACTTGAAAACTCGCGAAAGTAAGGGATCGAATGCTCGTCACTACTTACGCGAAAGCTGGAAAATCGCCCCCCCTTCCCTCATCCTAAGAAAACGAGACAACTTCAAAAGTTTCTGGGATATCACGGTTGGGAAGCGTGCCAACGATCTGTGTAACGCCCATTTACCGTTCGAGTTCGTCTTTATTTATTTATTTTTTTTTCTTCCCACGAAGAAAATTGAATATTTATCTCGGATAAAATGTATTTTCGACCCGATTTAACGCGTATTTTTCCTATCTTTGCTTCATCACACGTTAGAAAAAAAATTTTTCTATCCGTTTAAATTAAAAAAAATTTCTCGAAAACAATTGTCCCAGATTGGAATTTATTATTCATCAGATCCGATGGAATATATGCATTGGATATCCCCGTCGAAATATATCGTTCGGGAAGGGAAGAAGGAGAGGACAAGGCAAATGTCATTTTTCAAATCATTTCCTCTTCAGAATCGACTCCCCCTCGTCTTTCTCGTCCCAGCTTATTTTCCGCGCGAAATTCAAAACTCTCATTCTTTTATGCACGATCGGCTCCGTGGAATTCGAGAATGGCGACATAGATATTTCTCTTGCTAACCGCATCATCGGGCGGGTCTCTCGTTTATTGGATCGAGGCATCGATACCGGGAACATCGATGCGTTTCTGCATACTGAGTTTAATGCTGTAGCATGTTGTCGGCAAGTGGAAAAGAAACTCGAGAGGTTTTTCCATCGTTTCTTCTTCCCTCTCCTCTTCGAAGAGGAGGGGCTCCTTCACGGAAGCGTAATAAAATTTCCGCGGAGAGAACGCAGAGAGAAACGTTGCGACAGACGCCTGCTGGAATTTCCTTGTCTTCCTCGAGACGTTGCGCCATTACTTACCGAGGGGAGATCGTTTCCTTCCTTCCTTCCTTCCTTCCTTCCTTCTTTCTTTCCTTTCTTCCTTCCTGTCGCTACCTTTCTCTTCTGCTGCGTTTCTATGAGAAAAAGTACAGTTGATTTCCACGAATTCATCCAGCTTAATAGGATTTTAATAAAACAGCAACCAGAATAACTTGAATCGCGGAGGATCGGTTGTAATTAATTATACCACCGCAACCCCCTCTTTGTTCTTTTCCTCTGCGTTTTCCTGAGAGGATCTGCATTCACCGAGCATTCTGTTTCCGTGGAAATCGCTTTTGTAATATAATGGACGGTGATATAATTAGTTATTGATGTTTTGAAGAAGAAGTTTAAGTTTAAGGTAATGAAATAAATTTAATAATCGATCGTTGATCACTGGCTAGGATTGGTAGGAGGGGGTTTTTAGAAAATTAATTATTTATTTTTGATTCTCGAAGAATCTCGTTTTACTTTTTTACGAATTAAATATTTCTTGTTTTGATGAATAATAAAATAAGTTCATCCACAAGAATCACATTCAACCTCTACTTTTATTATCTCGAAATTGACTCTAAATTTCGTGCCTGAGACAGATAGATTCAAATCAATCGATGAAAATTCGGCAGTGCAATATTTCTTTCTATTACACAGACGGATTGTAATATCAAAAAACTTGGCTGTTCGATAGGAAACGTTTCTCCTAGAGAGATCATCCGGAAAATTCCAAATCCCTGTAATTAACTTTTTCCTTCGAGCAACACGGATGGAAGTCCTTCGAGTCTTCTTGGCGAGAAAAAGTAGCAAAGATCCCGACGATACCGGCCGAGTCGAACGATTAATGAAGTTCGCCCTGTACCGATTTCAAATTAAGATATTTCGCGACGGATATCTCGACGAGGATAATGACGAGGCACAAAGTTCTCATTGCAGATAAACGAACAACCCCATAAAGGGATAATTATCATCTACGTGTTAATATTAATATTATCCACGTGGAATATGTGGTCTTATCAACATTTAGCCAACGGATCGCCGGTTAAAATACGATATTACGATTTCATAAGTAAACACAAATCCCACATTGGACTCACAATTGGACTCACCTCTGGAAATCAGATCTTGGAGGGGAATGGAACAACGCACCGATCGAAGGGAGGATTCGTATAATGGTTTTACACGAGAGATCACCACGCCTTAAGCGCAACGGCCCCCTTCGTAGCTATATAGATCCTTGGTGGCCATTGATCTGCCGTAAATCTATAGACGTGCAATTCCTGTTTAATGACGCGTTAAATATTCCTTGTAATGCGATCCTCGAAGCATCGATAAACGTCGGTGCGGTTTATTATTATATCGTCGCGCGTATGTTATCATTTTATCGGCGCTATATATTTGACGCCCTGTCGATAATACGGCGTAAAAATTTCGGCGATATTGATGTTCAGACAGGCGCTTCGGTTGCGATCCTTTGGCCGTGAAAGGACTTCCAATTCGACGATATCGATTGAAATCTTACAACTAGGATTACGAAAGTTTGTATTTATCGTATTTAGAGTAGTATTTATTGTCTTTTTAATGGATGATGATAAATAAATTTCATCGAGCTGATTTTTATCTGTGAATATTATTGCATTAGGGGATAAGTTGTTGTGCGGTATTAAATTCCATTTCGTCGAATCATGTTTTTAATTACTTTATTTTCAATGTTATTATTTATTATCTCTCATTGAGCTATCAGATATATCGTGGAAATGCAAACCCTGTATATAATTTTCAGAGAAACGAAAATATTTTCATTCGGATTTTCATACGTAAATTTCACACACCTCCGTAAGAGTTCGTTTAAGTTCGCGTCCTTCATTTCGTGGAGCATTAATTCGAGAAGCTGAGCTATATAGGGGTTGGCTGGAAACTTAATCCTTGACTCGATCTAAGTTTACGATTGAAATTTTTCCAAGCGGTTGTGAAACGACCACAGACCCCTTCTCGTTATCGCGATCGAAATCACGGAACGAGACGTATGAAATTTTTAATTGGAAAACAATTAGCGAGAAAAGCTCGGAGCACCGCTTCCGGTCAGTGGTTCTGTTTCAGAGAAAAATTATTTCGAATAAATAAGATCGATAGGAATTTTGTAATTTCGAATTAAAAAAAGATCCACGTTAATTGATTCGAAGCAATAATTCCATATAAATTACATCGATCTCGCACAAAAGTACCACGCGTAATAAAATTTCCATTAAAAATCCGCTTATAAGAAATCGATTCGATCAATAATTTAACGCAAGACAAGAATACGCGCGTAATTACGACGTTTCTCGTAGAAAAAGGAAAAAGAAAAAAGTATTCACCCGCAGAAACCTGAACGACCGATCCGCGTCGCGGCATCAGACTCACGGAAGAGAACGAAAACGCTATAGAATTCCAACTGACAGTGGCAATTGACAGGGATAACGAATGGCCGGCAGGACGAGTAACAGCGGAGGGAAGATAAGATCGATCCTTCCGTTACCCGGCAAGCATAACTCGAGCCGGGCCCTTATGATAATCGAGGGACGAGGAGGGGGGAGGAGGAGGGCTCCCCCGTGATTGCAAGGATTTGTTTCTGCTATAAGCATTCGCCGGTTAGATATGAATTAGAGAGCAAAATCTACGATCTGAAATTCAATAGTCGATAAATAACACGGTCCGTGAATTCTGTAATCGGTACTTTGTACACTGAGTACCGCCTCAAGTCGGCGCTCCTCTTACGAGCACCGGATAAATACGATCTCCCTCGCGCCCCACATCCCCATCCCGCGCGAACCCAGGCGAAAATCACTTTCCGCTCAGGAGTTCGGTTGCCGAGTTGAAACCAGACACCCCTCCCCTCCCCCATCGATATTTATTCTCCTCGAAAAAAGCGTATAGACTCGTCCGGATGGATAGATTCAGCCTCGTAATATATATTTTTTCACGGGATTTCCGGAATATTTCGTCTCCTATTACGTCTCGATGTTTCTCTTTTCGAGGAAAGTGAACAATAATCCCATTGAATTTAAACCCCATCTTAATTTCCCTTACAAATAATTAATAAAGCGTTTCGAAAATGCCAATTTCTGATTACGAAAATAAAAACGGGAAAATTTCGGCAAATTTCTTTTCGATCAAGGGAGAAACATCGAGCTGACACGAAACATTATCCCCCCTCTCCTTGGAAACTCTATTCTCCTTTGGCATAGCTCCGATTTCCCCAACGTTTACCAACACCGCCTGCGGGGAAGTCTCGCGCGGGGAAGTCATAGGCGATATCCGTCGTAGATTCAACACGACAATATTCCATTACCCACGGGCTCCGTGCACACCGACGCCTCTGGCTCCGTCACAGCCGGGAGCGCGCACGTAGCAACCGTGTTGTGTCACGTAATATTGACTATCGAATAGATAGCGGGACGTAGGAAACGGTGGTTGCTACATGGTTACGGTGGAGGAGGGGCGTCGTCTGCGTGCAACACCGGATGTGCAGTTCTTATGCAAACTGGCGCCGGCCCAAGTTCTCCGGTATTACGAGGTGTCAGTTGTGTCACCTCTTACGCCACCTTCTGTCGACTCGATTCGCTCCAAGACTTGGATACGCCAGCACGTGTTTCGTATTTAGACGAGGGGGATCGCGGCATCTTTCCCTCCCTATTCCAGGATCCGAGATTTCGAGAGGATCATCCGATCGGAACCCTTTCTTCGTTTTTTGAGCTATTCAGCGAACGAATGAAGTTAGTTGAATGCACGGGAAGTGTAAAGATTTACCAAGGGGGAAAAATATTAAGAAAATTATATTTGATAAAGTATTTAGAGAAATATTCGTTATGCACCCCTGTATCGACATATATATCCCCGCTTTTCTCGGTCCCACGAGCGGTGAATTAAGGGCGACGTTACACCAGCCTCGCTGTCCTGTTAACCCATTAACCCTACCAGGCCTCGTTAACCCGCTCCGCGGGTTGTACCGACGACCACTTTGGAGTTATGATCGCCCAGTCACGACTCCTTCGACCAGCGTGGGATAATCCGCAAGGATACCCTCTTGGCCCCCTCCCCAAATCCTCTTTTCCATCCCACGCGAGTGAATCGATGCTTGGAAAAGAGTCCAATCGTGCATGATGATTCTTTCGCTCGGGAGACAATAGTGAAAGGAGTTATCGATTTTCCTATAGATTTTTCTGTCGGAGAATCTCTCGTCTCTCGTTACTTACATCGCGAAACAAATAAGATAAAGTGTACGATTTTATGTGTTTTGTTTCTTTACGAAGCGTCGAATAAACCTCGATAGCATCTTCGTGATCCTGAGAGGCGCGAATCAACGTAATTGTTTTTATCCTCATCTTCAAGCCGGAACGATAATAAAATACGGTATTTTCTAGAGAGATCGAAGAGTGGACGATATTCGAAAACGTGTCGAGTATAAATATGAATTAATGAATTATACATTTGGATTTCTGGCACGAGATTTCTGATGATTCGTCTAACACGCGCATATTTATCTTGGCCGTACTTAAATTCCGAGAAATATATAAGCACAGATATGAGTAAATAATCCTACGTTCCACTTCTGTAAAAGCCGAGGCCGTACGCACCTCACGCCCCGCAAGCTCTAAATTATGACAACGACGTGAATCTGGGCCATGAAAGTCTGGAATTCTATTTCCTCCCATCTCGACCTACTTTATCCGCCCGTGTATGCAGCGTCGAAAAAATTTCTCGCCGTCCATTTCTTTTAACTTGAATTACCGATCCCTTAGATTTTTGTTTCTTTTCACACATACGATCGATTCACGAAAATGGATTATTGAAAACAAACGAAATATTCTTCAACTGATTCTTACGACATAAATTTGACGAGGGATCATCCAAATTTTTGTTTCGAAGATCGAGTAGAGATCGGCAAGTGTTTTAAATTACAGTTAAAGAGGCGTTCTCTCGACGCGAGGACCGTAGAGAATAATGGGTTATAACGATAGGGAGCCTAAAGGAATTAATACCCTTCCGAACACCACCCCTCCCAACCCCCTCTCGATTAGGTATCCACGAGGGAGTTGAACCGATTGGAAACTCTCGCTCACGGAGTCGACGCCCGATACGATGGCCAAGGTACATTATGTAAATCGGTGGGATAACTAGGTAATTAAAGTACGGGAATAAACTACTGGAATGCCTGAATTCCGGCGCAAGTTCGTTTCCATTTCACAGTCCCCTTCCCTCCAAGGGACCCTATCCTTTACCTCTCGACTCCTCGTTTTCCCAAACTCGCTAACGAGGAAACCCTCCCCTCCCCTTATTTTTGAATCTCTAATTCCTTTCCTTGGAAGGTGGAACGAAGGAAGGGGAGGGAGAACAAATGGGCGACGGACCGAACGAAACGGCGCTCCCCGACAACGTTGAAAATTGCCGTCCCATCGGCCGGAGAAACTACTCTGCTGGAATACCAGAGTAATTCGCAATTCGTTCAAATGCGGCTGGCAACCCGGTGTGTAGCGAATGCTAGCAAAAGGCTCGAAAAATCCTAAATTTCTCGTTCATCGGCCCGATTAAAGGGGGATCAGGGGGATACGTTGCGCGAATGAGAATTAGATTTGGGGGCGTACCCCCGGCTATCCACGCTTCTATCGCGAATATCTGATATTTTAAATAATTCATGGCCCGGATATCGCGAAATGAGCCGATTATATGATGTATACGTTCATTGTACTCTGTATTTTTGAAGGGGAGGGGGTGGATTCGGGCGAATTCCTTTTTTAAATTTGTTCCCCTCGCATTTGTTAATTTATCAATTGGGCAATTGTGAAATTATTTTTAAATTCGTTTCGTGCATAAATGGGGCGATATTTGAATTTCAAAGATAAAATTCAGAGATGAGGGAAGAATTGGAGAAAAATGTTAATGTAAAGTTTAATTCATATTTACTCGTAAATTATATTGATTGTAATTTAAAAGATAACATATTAATAATAATAAAAGATTACATATTAATTAGTGAAAATATTCGTAGGAAAAAATCTTTCTTCGTGAATGAATGTAGAATAATCCAAGCGGTCATAGAAATAAATATCACGTAATTTACGTTTCAAAAGTACGATTAAAGAAAGTTTTATAATTCCGGAGATAATGATTTCCGGTCAATGAATGAGAGATCATTAGAAGCGTGAAACTTTGCTCTTTAAAACGTCTTTTTATTTATCTTCGTACGACTTCTCATTCCTGAGATATCATCGTTCAAAGAAGAGTATAATTTTTAATCAATTACCTTAAGCCTAATTAAATCCTATTAAAGATAGAAAAAGTTTAAACCGCTGTAACTCCGAACATAGCAATTTCCTGCTAATAAATGAAAGATCGTTAGAATCGCTGAACTTTGCCCTTTGGAATGCTTTTTTATTCATCCCGATACGACTTCCGGTTCCCGAGATATCATCGTGTAAAGAAAACGGTAATTTTTAATCGTTTACCATCTTCGTTGCTTATTCGCATCTCGCGTCACTGATCTACCCCAAACTCCAGACAAGTGGCAGACACAATTCCTGGAAACACGTATTTCCAGGAAAAATATGTAGATCCCTAGATGGCTCTATGGATACTTTGAACCTTTATATCTCAGCAATGGATCGAGATATCGGGATGAATCGAAAAGTAACTTCAATCGCACGATTTTCTCTATCTTCTGAATAAATTTGGTGACGAAATTTTTCATCTTTTCTCACACTTTTTTACATGAAAACTCAAAGTTTCATTTGCGAATTTTCGTAATTACAACGATGTAGAGATCTCGTATTGCACAATTTAAATCTCTCCGATATATTTAAAGATATTTTAAAAAGATATTTTGTTTTGCTTAAAAAATATTCACGATATATTGATTTGTTTTGAAAAGCTAATGATTTCTTCGTCGAACATTCCGCTTATTGTTTTATCATTAAAAAGTTTTCTCTCGGCATTTATTAAAGTAATTTCGTATTTCGTTCGAAAGTTTGAAGATTTAATCCAACATCCAAGGTTGATTTTCAACTTCTGTTTAAAGAAGATCAATGTCTCCTCGAACGCATCGAGGTAGGTACTTTAAAACTTAAAATTAAAATCGGTGGAAAACCAATGCGTCAAATCAGCATGTCTTTCTCTTTCGGAGGAAACTTTTTTTTTTTACCCATGGTTTCTCTGATGGTAATTGAAAATATTTGTTCGTGTTTGTTTTTCATTGTATCCATCATATCAATTCTATTTCGCGCTGACTGAATCAACAAAACTAAACCTGGCAGAAGATTGCGTCACTGGTTTTTACAAACAGACTTTTTTTTACAAATGGAACGTTTTAAATAAACGATTACTTTTGGTGTTATTCGAACAATTTAATCTACACACTAAAATTACTATACTTTCGTGCTCGAGACTTAAAATTGCGGAAATCAAATAAAATCATTATGAAATGCAACTTGATCGAATTGATTTGAAGAATACGCGAAGAAATAAAAGAACAAACTTGGATATTTTTCGATATTTTCTTCGAAGTAATCCTTATCTATTAGTTGATTTTGAAATACTTAAAAATTAAACGTTAATCTACATATATCTGGTTTGCTTTCTCTCTACATAGCAAACAATGAATAGCACGAATAGCACGAACAATGCAAATAACGAGTGATTAACAATTAATTCGGATAAATCTGCTCGATTCTGTTTTACCATGATTATCATGCTGATTTCGCACATAAATTATTAGGAATTTACACAAGGTAATATCATATATCCACGAAGATTCGGAGAAATATGTTAAAATTGGTCGATATAAACGTTGAAATATGTATATTAAACGAATTTCAAGTAATTTAAACAAATTATTGCAATTCACAGTTTCGGTACAAATTATCACAATAATGTGATAATTATAATTTCAATTTATATTAATTACAATTTATATCTTTTATTCAATAAGAAAATAGATACTAAAATAACGTATCTACTTTTTACGCTCCATATAATATTTGATTTCATCATTCCTCCTCTTTATTACATTCTCATTAAAATATAGTTCATAATTAAAGAAAAATCCCCGATATTTTTATTCGATTTATAACCTTCTTCAAATTAAAGATCATGTATAAAAATTCCAATTTGTATCGCATATTGGGAAAGTCAATCTTTCCGACAAAAGGATTCTAATTCCTTCGAATCAATTTCCTTGAGATTAGGTGATTCACGATTAAAAGACACGATCTGTCCCCGATCCGATCAAGAAATTAGCCGCAGAGGGTATCTACGATCGGCCAATTTAACCATTCATCCTCCGGAATTCAATTCATCCCGGATCCAATGAAAAAAAAAAAAGAAATTAGTCGCCAAAGAAAGGATCACAAAGGATCTCACGCTAATTCGTTCGAATTAATTCCGTAAAATCCCTCTAATTTCCTCAGAGGGGAGAATCCACGCGAATGTCGGGGTAATGATTGTAACCCTTCCCATTGTCTGACAATGATAACACGGGAATATCCAGGTCTACAAGCATCACCGCCAACATTAGCACGTCGTGGTCGTCCTATAATCGATCGGTGGAGGTTTCGTCATTGTTTGTATTTCGCGAGTTGGTGATTATTCCCCGCAACTACCTGTTTCGGATCCACCCTTTGTTTTCTCACTCTTTATCCCCTTACCCCCCACCTTCACACTCCTCTGCTCCGTTTTCGTTCAACTTTCCACCCTTCGTTCGATATCCGATATCCAGTCAGTATCCACAATCCTACTCGATATCCATGCAAATGGCGGACAACGGCGCATGTGTCTCGCCATTTGATCCATGCCCAGTTATAATTCAATATGTGCGTGTGACACGCGATGTTATTACCGGATTTTGCCGGTCATCCCTTTCGCATTGTTGGCGGTTTACGATCGAGCTCGAAAATCGGGCTAATCGACGTTCGACGTGCACGATGTACACCCATGTTTTTAGTTTTATTTTATTTTTTCACCGTTCAAATGTGATTATAAGAAATATATTGCGTTATGGTTTTTTTTTAAATTGGAGGAATTAAATTTTTTGGCAACGCGAGGTGTGTTGGTTTTAATTATGATTTTAGGATTAAAAGTACACGGAATTGTAAGGGGAAGGGAGTGTATGGAATCTTTTTATTCAGAATATAACAAATATGGTTATTAATCGAAATAATAATTTGTGATTTTTTTGTGAAATTTTAGAATACTGTAACAAGTGTTAATTGTATTAAATAATATTAATTTCACGTTTTGTTCTTTTTTTGTTTACTTTAATCACAATTTTTAATTTTTGAAAACTTAGTTTACAAATTAAAATCAATCGTTCATTTCTACAAATTTGTAACGTTTCTTTATCTTTTTTAGAGAAAGTCTAGTAACTTAATTTACTAGACAGGGGGCACCACAGGGGGTGAATTAAGAATAACAAGTTTAAAATTACGCGCGCAATGCATCACACTTTTCGTTCCGTTACGTTTGTCTTGAAGCCAGCACAAAAGAAATAAGAAACTCGCGAGAACAACTTTATTATTTATGTATAGAGAAGTAATATGAGAATTTTTTGCGAATGTCGACCTCATAAAGTTTTAATGAAAACTCAGTGAATGCTCAGCACATGTGTCGGTTATGGGAGAGTCCACGTGCAATGAAAATACTTTCTACTGGTAAGTGGACAAACTCGAGTAAACGTATGAAAAGTTGTATGTGAATAGAATTGCAAAAGTGTTTGTTTTGTATTTTATTTTTTAAAATAATTCCCTATGCAAAGTAAGCTTATTATTTGTAATTGATGTGATATCAAGTATTATTATTAAATGAAATACACAAATGAATTGAAAGTAAATAAATTTTTTTACTATAATATACTTTTTAATATAAAATATAGAACGATAAGAGAGATGTCAGAACGTACAATATAGATGATCTACAATATCGAAAATTTAAATAAAATATTATTCATTTACATCAAATGTACGTAAAATACCCGTTTCACAATTATTTGTATCGATCCAATCCAATTTCTACAATTACTTCTCCTTGTCGGATAAGTAAGAATCGATAAGTATAAAAGAGAGAAAGATTCGAAAAAGTTTCGTTAAAAAATTCCACCATTGGAGGGAAGGTGCATTCTTAAAATTCCACTCGCTTTAAGATCCGCATTCGAAACTACTTGCAAGCCTGATAAATATGCATTCCTGGAAAATAGATCGAAAAGGAATAAGATCGATACACACGCACACGTGCACACAGCAACGATGGAAAGAGCAAATACAGTTTTTGCCGGACTGTTAAAGAGACTATGGCAACTGTCCATGCTCCTAGATGCGTTCGACAGTAATATTTTTCGAGTTTTTCATGGTTTTACGCCCAAAAGAGCTCTACGCTTTGAATCGGCTCGGTATTGCAAACCAAGTGGTGGTGGATCAAAGGAATCGCGAATTCATCGACGAATCGGTTTGTACGTCTGCTGCGATACCAATAACGGAATTGTCTTGTAGAATTCCATTGGCAACGTTCCACGAGGGGGAAAAAAGTGAGAGACAGAGAGAGAGAGAGAGAGAGGGAGGGAGGATAAAAAAAAATATGGACAAGCGTCTACAAATTCGTTCCATGACTGGTACAAACGATCCTGAGCTAGATTTACCCATTCATTGGAGTTCTTTCTAAAGTGAAATTTGACTGTTCTTTGATGTTTTCTGTTCGACGTTTAGAAGTAAGAATTAAATATATATATATATTTCTTTTTGTCGTGGATTTCATTGAATTTTGCGAATTAATTTGTTATAGAATAATCGAAGAGGATAAGTATTGATTCATATGTCAAATAATAAATAATAAAGTGAACAACGAGATTACTATTTTATATTCTTTTGAATATATTTGGATATTTTTTTAAAGTTTATATTTATATTTTATTGTAAATATTTATCAGTAATTATAACTTTATATTACAATTAGATTCATATTTCGTCATCACAAGTGATCTTTTTTTTGAGACATTGACGAATGAATGAAAGTATTTCTTCGTTTTCGTCTGAAAAAGAGGGAAAAAAAAGGAATCGAATAAAATTTTTACGAGCACATTGAATGTAATGAATATCGTAATGAAATAAAGCAGTGTGAACGACATCTTGTATTCAAGATAACTCACAGACAATGGAAGAAGAAGAAAAAAAGTATATAAATCTATGTGTGAACGTTCTATGCTCTCGATTCTCGTTGAGAAGAAATTTATGATCCCGACCAACAATAAGCTATAAAATCGTGGGCTCTCGATCAAATTACTTTTTTAATCCTGGCCAGAAATTTTGACTGGAATTTTCTATTTCATGCCAACTTCAGAACCCGTGAAAAAGAAATTGCATTGGTACCGGTGTAATAACAGGGTCGCAATTGTTCTTCGGACTATCATTGGCACCGTTTCAAAAAATATGTTGGCTTGTGAACGTGTGTGCGGGGCGTACACATATCTACCCTTCCACGTATATTCATCATCGCGACTTTAAAGGCTAATTTTAGATTTATTATTCAATTATTACTCCTCTAAAGGGGATAATAATTTTACTTATTTATCCATCTCATCCTGTGCAGAGACTTTTACATCTCGTTTCTAATTAACGTTCCTATATCGAGTTCATAGTATTATAATTGGAAAATAAGTGAATTATGAAATCTATTATTTCACTCAGACGATTCTTAACTCTCAGAAATTCGTGTCTTAGGTTTTTCTATCAAAAAAAAAAAATTAATGAATTTCACAATAAAGCAGAGATGCTTCGATAATAACAATACCATCTAAATAAATATTGAACAAATTACGTATCTGAAATAATAATAATAACTTTAAAATCCAAAATTCATCCTTTCAAACTTCTCAGAATCGTTCCACATCCTTAACCCCTCCACAAGATTTATTTCACCCGTTCATTCGAATTCTCTCTTTCATCAAACTCGAAATCCCGACAAGTCTGGGCAGAGTCGCGTTGAAAGCGAAACGAAGTCGAGCAACGATCAGCGTTAATAATAATCGTGTGGTGGGGAAATCAATCGTGCCCCATCGATGTTTTATTAGCCTATGTCGATCACGAGATTTTTCTGCCTCGAATTTGCATGACCTGGTATGGAAAAAAAAAGAAAAAAAGAAAGAGAGCACGCATCAATGGGTCGCCAATACAAACGGTACAATTTTATCCGCGAACTCGTGCATCAACGCCGCCAATTTTTAGGGGGGAAACGAGGAGGAGGGTGTGCTCCCTCGGTTGCTTTTGATGCATCGTTGTAATATCGGCGATACATTAATTCAAGGTGAACGGGGATATATATCAGGCAGACCGCATAATTTTCTCGCGGCTTTCACCCCCCTCCTCATCCCCCTCATCCCGTGCCTTCCCCATTTATTAACCCTCGGACGCGTGCACGCATTTCGGATTCCTCGAGTTCGGTTCCAGGAAATTTGGAAATTTATATTTGGTACAGTTTTCGAAAAATCGATGGAGATCTATAATTTTGCTGTCGTGTTATCTTTTCGTGTTATCTTCTCTCTTTCGCCGCTTTTTCCATGCTATTCCCTCTCGTTATTCTCTCTGTTTACGTTTAAACATTGACTCTTGCCGCGCGGTATTTATCACAGTCGTGATTCAGCGGTTTCGACGGTTTATTTCTATCGGTGTATATATTTCTATCGCGAAAGTTATGGGCAATTTCCCTTTCGTATCAATTCGCAGACAAAACCGTGTAATCGATTCGTTTAAAGTGTTTACGTAGAAATATTGTAAAATGTACCGTAAGAACGCAAATTTATGCGAATTATATTTTTTACCTTTTTTTTATTTTTTTATTTTTTTTTATCAAAGATTTATCGATCAGTACGTGGATGGATGCGGATGGACCGTTAAGTGAATTTGATCAGAGATAGATTTCGGTTTCGATGTGTACTCGGGATTGCAAATCAATTCCAATACACACGAAAATTTCGATTTCGTGGAATCCTATTGTGTTACTTAGTTTTATAATATATTTGTGAAATGTTTTGTAAACTGGTTTAACCAAGGTCAAATCTTTCCTGTTTGCTCTTTTTTTTTTTTTTTTTTACAAAGTGACTTTTTTAATTCGTGTCCATATTTGTGTTTTTCAGGTCAGTTAAAGTTTGCTGCGAGTTTTTTATTCGTGTAACCATGGATTATGTAAGTAATGATTACGAATTTTCGTGCTTATTTTTATTCAGAAATTGATATAGATTTTTTTATAGATACACGATGAAGAATATTCGTTGTATTTAAAGATTTATCAAAATTCGGCAAACATTTCTTTCCATTTTCACTTTCGCTGTTTAATTAATTAATCAACAATACGCTTTCCATATTGTTTATAAGAAAACAACCCGTCGAAAGCTGTTGAAACAGCGGTATTTGTTAAAAAATTATCAAGCAACGGAATTTGCTTGTTTTAGCGGAAAAATACAAATTTCGAGGACACTTAAACACGTTTACGTTGCTCGTTTGTGAATTTAAACGAAGAATTCTCGTGCACGTGAGGCGTATTAAGCGGGAATTCATGACTGGATATGGGGGAACACGATAGAACAAATGTTTACAAAGACAGAGAAAGAAGTGAGAGAGAGAATCGAGTTGATTGAATGATTTTACTAAGATTTTATTTTACCTCCATGTCACTCCACATTTTTCCCCCCCGATATAACTTTCTTTTGGACGAAAATATATCAGTGGTTATTCATAATACAAACGAGTCCAAGGGAAAATAGTTGTTTTACGAGATGCTCGACCTTTTATGATCGTGTTTTCCCAAGTTTCGGTGTATCGGTGGTTGACTGGACGAAAGGTAGAATTTATTGGCCAGAAAAAAGTTATGAAAAAAAAGGAAAATATTAAATCATAGTTTAAGTGGAGGTCACGTAGCAAACCCTGTAGGGTGGAGAGAGGCGATATATTCCGAAATACGTTCTGGAAAATTTTGTTGGAACGCAGAGGTTAACGTAATTTCAGAAAGAATCGTTTCGATTAATCAAAAAATGCTTTCTTTCATCATTCCAAATAAACCACTTTCAATTTATTATTAAACACACCCATGGTGAATCGTTCGAAAATTCTGGAAATTACACAGAAGACATAATTATCACGAGACGAATCGAGCGTTTGACTCGGAATCATTTTCATTCATCGTTCAAAGTGTTAATCGCAGGCAAGGCGTGTGAAACTTGGCTGCTAGTTGGGTGAATAGATGGTGTACGCATTAAGAAACCGCCGCTTAACCGCAAATGTAACCGAACTTTAGCAAGGATCGTTACAACATAAACTGGTTGGGGGAGCGACGTTAGGCGAGCGTTTTCCCAAAGATCGAAATGCGGGGCAAACTTGGTTACGAGCATCCTTCCATAATTGGCGGGATTGCGAGCACAACGACGAACGTTTTCACCTCATGACACACACACACCTCGGCAACCCTCGTTACGCTTGCATTTTCGATCCCTGTATCAGAACGATAATGGGACGCTCCAGGCTTTGGCCAAAGCTTCCACAAAGGATATACTTTAGATACAGGTTAGCGTGTTGAATTTAGGATGGGGAGGAGGGGGAAGATTAGACGAAAGTTGGCTTAACTAAGATGCTGGTTGAACGGAGGATTGATCGAAACATATTTTTCCAGAGGTTTGCCAATAATAAAATTTTTAATGCAATTGTTCGTCGTGAGAATAAATTCAACTCGTCTTTTAATCTCTTTCTTCTTCGAAATTCTGAAATACAAAAGGGAATTATTTCGAGCGAGAAATAATCCCACTCGATTAATCGTGCAGGATTTTCCGACAAACATTGTCAAACACGCATCGTGATGGAATACCGATGGAAGAACGGCGGGCACTCGGGCAACTTCTCGATTGCAATTCAAATCTCGTACTCGTGATAGAAGTGTTTACCCAGTCCGCAGTCAGTTCTATAAGAAAAACCAAGTGAATCGTTTAATGTTTGTTAAAGGCGGTCATACATTCGGCCACGTTTATCGTTTAGTCACTGTGCTTTACGATTCCCGTCCAAACAACTTAGATAAATGCAACGGGTCTCGTAAAGTGCATGGAGGATAAACGTTTGGCTATTTCGGTCAAACGCATTCAAAAAAAAAAAGAAACGAGATTAGAAATAGATTGGAAAAAATTCAAGAGTTTTTGAGAGCAAATCAGGGATTAAAGTAATGTCAAAAATAATATTCTTAGATCAATATTAAACAATATCTCAGCAAATTAATCGTTTATTGGATATATCTTTTTAATTTAATTTGTCATTTTATACGATCTTAAATCTACTCTGTTGATGAGTTTAAATACTCTTATTCGGTATTAAAACAAGGACAAGATTCTTATCGCGTTATCAACAAGATTACCGCTTCTTCCCCTCTTTGTTCGGAACAAAGAAACACCGACGTTGATCCACGAGGCATTTCAAGAATGGAGGCTGCTTACCCCAGACTATAACGATACCTTTACGACTATCTTGATGCAATTTCTTTGGGAATGGTTCTTTTTTTCAGAACCTCCCAACTCTCCCCTAAGCTCGCGTGAAATGTGAACAAGCGCGTTGAACCGACCGTCGAAAATAATCATATTCTGAATCCAGAAAACTTGTATCCAAATTTTAAGTTTCTTTTATTTTTGTGATCTGTCAAAATTTATTATGCAATAATGCGACAATTTGCGATATTACGGAGAGCAGGAATGGAGAAGAGGAACAGAAGAATTTAAAAATCTAGCCAGACAACCGGTTAACGAGTGAATCTGTTAATGATTCGATGAATAAATTTATCTATTTATCGTTAAGTGATCTTTGGAACGGAAACGTGGCGGTCTCGGATATAACGTTAAATTTAGCCGGTCGTTAGAGCCATTGTCGTTGGGATTACAACGGCAAGGAATCGTTTCACGGTTAGTTTATGGCTACTGCGGGGGAATTTTAAGGGAAACGTCCCAGAATTTACTCCTAGCCCTCGTTTTATTACTAATTTTATCGTGGGAAAGCAATTGAATTTGAAGTAAGACGCTATAAGAAGCTTATACTGTGTTATTTGAAGAAGAGTTGCTCTTTTTTTTTACGTCTACAGTGATTTTTTCTTGTCAAATTGCGGGAATATATATATAACGAGTATTGTAATTATTTATACTTATCTATAAATTTTCATTAAATTTTGAGAAATGTTTGAAAAAATGTTTGAATAGCAAACATATATACACTTCTTTCAATGTTTTTCTCTATAATTTTTTATAATACGGTTTGATTAATCGACCAACGACTCTCGCCTCGCAAAACTGTGCGCATTTTCCCGGATTAATCATTGAATTACATTCGTTTCCATAAACACCGTATTTCTTCTTGCAAAATGACGCTTCATTTAATAATTCTGCACTATATATCCAAGTGTATATGCGTATACACGATAAAGTATACAAATGTGCCTTGTAATAAATTAGATCTCCAACACTTTGCAATTGGACGACCAACGAAAAAAAGTATAACTTTCCAGTCCATAAATTATCCTCCGTTTTCCTATTTTAATTTAAAGAATGGAACATAAAATTTTTCTCTCGAGAGAAGATATTACGCTTATAAAACTCGCTGATCTCCGTAATATTATTATTATTATTTATATTACATTATTTTATTTCCACTCGTCCAATTATAGTACTTTCTTCTTTTGTTTCCTTTAAAAATATCGATTAAAATTCGATCAATTTCCCTGTCCATCTTCAAACACCTCCTCCATTGCTCGAATAAAATCACTTCAAAATAGTGATATTTAAAGAAAAAACGTTTGGACAAATATATCCGGCTCTCCTGGAGTCGAATAAAACGATAGTAAATATTTCGTGTGAGGAACGTATTACGCGGAAACGTAATACGAGCTTTCACTGCATAGCGGTTCGTGAATTTTTTATCGGGGGGTGAAATGAATGATTCTAAATATTTCCTCTCGTGCAATTTTCAACGATTTTCAACGCTCGATTTATCATGTATATGCGTGAGGAGGGGAGGGATATGTATATATGCGCAACTCGAGAACGTTCTCTTCACGTTTTCAATTACTTATACCTTAATGCAACACGGTAACAAGCTGTCGATGTTTAGAGTAATAACTCGCCGGAACTGTTCAACTACCGATTGGTTTTTTTAAATATATCGGTTAATTGCGTGACAATTAAGTAGAATTAATCATTTTCAGTATTTTTTTTTTCAAGAAACAAAAGAATATCTCAGGATATTCATACGTATTCGAAGAAATACCCGATGATCATAAATAAATATTAATTCGATACTTTATAAAACGTGAAATTTAAATTCAAATTTTCATGAATACGATATATTGGAGAATCAAAAAAATGGCGTGATGCATTAATTCCAAAATATGCGAGACGAAGATACTCGTAATCTGAAATCGTTTCATCGAAATCTCTCGATAAAGCGAAAAAAAGAAACTTCATTCCGCATTCTCCGATGCTCACCAGGCTAAATATTCGTCTAACACAACACCGGCCAAGCCTTACATACCAAACCGTCCACCGTGGGATAATATTTTAGCGACCATTGCCAGGATTATTCATTCAGCATCGTGATTACAAATTCCTCCTTTAATTATCCCAAGTATGTGTGTCGTTTACGCTGGCCCACACACGATCCAGTGTGTCTCACAGGTCGAGAACTTCCTGGCTGCATAATGCAAATATATCGCATCCTCTCTTCTCTGACACTTAAAGACGACGTCTTTAAACCAGTGCCAGTTCCCAACTCCACTTTTACATTTCGAATCATTACGATTTTTATAACAATTGACGCGAGTACTTTCCTAAGTTCAGCTAAAATTCGCGTAGAAAGAAAATCTACAGATCTTAATCGAACGGCTTATTCGAAATCGATCGAATTTTTCTCGAATATAGAGCGATCGACGGAACATGGAAATGGAGAAAATTCAATCCAGTGTCAATGTTTTCAGATACTTGTAGTATCATCGATACTCGTTAAACCTACTACTAAACTAATACCGTATCGAATGGAGAACCATTCGATACCGAAGGCAATCAATATCCGTTTGATACTTCATCCATTTCGATACCTTGCCTTTTATTTCTAAATCAGGACCAGATATCGATGCTTCCTTCGATTCTCGAAATATCGAATTTTCCAAAGTATCCTTTACCGTCCCTTTGACAATCATCCCAACCATATCTCTCCTATATTAATATCACGTGCGTGATAGACACACAGTCTACGTTCAAACAATCATTCTCTCATAACTCCCCTCAGAGATGCTCTTACGATGATGCTCTTATCTCATAGTCGAGCATATAGCTCGCGATTTGGCATGCAACACGAATCCACCCCTGGTGAAAGAGGGGTGTAACCGAGGGCAGTTTTTCGGTCACCGGTAGCGAATTTCTATGCTCGTTCGAGATTGCGACAGATGTCGATACCTCCTCCTCCTGCTCCTCAGAGGAGAATCTCATAGGGGTAGAGTCAGATCCGTGGGTAAGATGCGCCACCGACAACGTGTCCCATCAACAAGAACCTATAAACCCCGCTTGCACGGAAATAATATTGGGAATCCTTTCGTCCCCCTCCCTTCCTCTCCGGATTTCTCCTCTTTACGCGAGATCTTTCGACGGCCACGGATTTCCGCCCGTGGCGAGGGCGAATAAAGGTCACGAACCCCTCTCGGGAAAAGCAGTGGAGAAATCTTGGGCCAGGATCGCAAGGATCGAGGAAACGAACTCGACGGGTGGAAAGGAAACGTCGATCCTTGGAACGGAGATTTTTAAACATCGCGTTTGTACGGGATACGAGGAGGGAATTTATTATTATTCGATTGATCTTGATAATGCGTTTAATTATAGATCAGACTGAAAGGATTTCGTGAAGCATTATATCTCTGGAAAGAACGAACTGTGATTGGCAAACTGGGGTCGAAATCGGTAAAATTGTTTGCATTCCCTTCCTCGGAGCTGATTTTATTATAAAACGTTCTATCGAAAGATAGAACGAAGATAGATGTCGGTTGAACGAGACGAGACTCTTTTTTCCATCTTTTTGTCTATTTTTAATGAATAATCAGTCAAATTTGAAAGTTTGAGAGAATTACATAATATCATGTGATTTAATTAAATTGAATATTTAAAAATGCATTTGTATATCAGATGATACGGGAATATATTTTTGAATCAAAGAAAAATGATTTTTATATTTTATACTTTCATGGCAACGAGTTTCTTGTGAAACTCTTTACTTCATATTTTATATAAATATATAAATATTTTAAGTATTTTTCCGCTTTTTCCAATCTATTTTATTCTCGTCGTGTTTTGAAAAATTTATTCTTCTGAAATTCTCTCGTAAACGCAATCACTTCGTTCCACGATACACGTCAAAGGATTGAAATCGACTTAATTCGTTTGAACCGCATTGTTGTTACGCTTTTTCATCCGTAATGCGATAAAATTTGTCGAGATGACTCCAACTATACGCCACGTAAATTTATGCAATATTATGATTTGGTTGAAAAGTGAGTGGGTGAATACTAGAGTCTGATAAAGGATTCCCCTTATTTGCATTTATTTGAGCTTAACATTTCCGCACTAGCTACTTGCACGCGAGATATGAAAGTGTCTTTGTGCATACGTGCAGTAGAACTTTATTTAAATTAATTTATCGAGAGAGAAAGGCCGCATTTACCTTTGCAAAATTTTTACTCGGATGTAATTGGAAGGCTTACAGGAAAATAATAACGGAGAAAATTATAGTTCGAAGGAAAGATGAAAATTTAATAAAACAATTTGTTTTCGTGAGAGTGTATTATTAAATTTGAAAAATATTTTGAAATATAAAGTTTTAATAATATACAATAAACATCCCTCCCTAAACCTTTTCTTCGAAACTAGCACCTACAACGTAGACTCGTAGCAAGGAGATCAAGAAAAGAAAGAAGGAAATCCTTCCTTCCTCGATTTTGAAAAATTCCTCGATTTTCAAAATCTCCCAAACTATCTTTCGAATATCTTCTCCCCTCGAGCCATGAAACGAGGAAATAGGAGAGGGGAAAAAGGGGGAAAAAATGCACAAGCGCAGGACTAACGACCGGCAAGATTCTAGTTGGACGAATTTTCGGGGGAAAAGTTTCTACGTACGACCACGATTGGACCGCAGCCTTCCAGTTCCCAGATTTCTCCCCATCCGTTGCAGTTGGCGCTCGTTTTTTCTCCCTCTGGGTACAGAGGGCCACGCGTTACAAATTGGTCCATGCCTCATACGAGGCCACGTTGCTCCACTCTGCGAGGCGTCTGGGTTGGAGCCGCGTGAAATACCGCGGCCCATTACTTGCGGCTCGCAACTGTGGATTAATTAACGCAGATTAATACCAAGATGCGTCTCGCTGCATCTTGGAAAATCACTACGAATAATGGTGCATTAAATTCCCCGATATGCTCCTCGTGCGTGTTATTATTTAAACTAATCTTGGGGAGAACTTAATAGATTCGTTTCAGGAACGAATTTTTTAAGATATAAGTGTTTCAGTTTCAAAATTAAGTTCAAATTATTTTAATCTCCGAATGATTGATATTTAATTCTCCGAACTTTTGCATAAAACAAATTTGTCGATCGAGAGGTTACCCGTCAAAAATCGAAAATTACTATTCGAACGGGGGGATAATAATTCTGCCATTGGTTACATTCTCGGTATACACAGCACAATACGCGAGGAACGTATTGTTTAAATCAAGTAATATATCTTTTCTTTCAGAGGCTAAACCGGAATATTTAAAAACATAATAATTTGCAGAATTTGTATAAAAATTTTATGCTTTAAAATTTAATATTTAATATGTTTCTGGAAACAGATTTCTGTTTTTCTATTACATAAATTAAAATAATAAAGAAAGCTTTCATAGTGCATATGTATTTTATTTCGAAATAATATATAGAAATAAAAATTCTCGTTTAATTATATTAATATTTTGAAAAACAACAATATTCATAATGAATTTATATATAAAATTACATAAATACAATTCGGTTGAAAAATAATGATTTTTCGTCTGCATTTCAAGAACGCATTTATTGAAATAAAGAGAAAATCAAAATATAATTCATTAGTTATATAATAATACCATATTTTTCAACATACTTATGGATATTGTTGGGCATAAATCGTAATACATTATCACGGATGCATTGTATCGATCATTTATCTCCGCGATGCCACCTCCATCTTCTTCCTCCATCCTTCTTTTTTTTCTCCCCCTCTTCTCTCCCCCTCTTTCCAAAGCGTTTAATTTCTGCGTTGACCGTAACTAGAATTGAACAGATATTTTAGTGGTTGAAATTTATCGCGCGCGATGCATCCACGGGCCGCAAATCTCGGAACTGGAAGATGAATGGATACCGGGGTCAGACTTGCAAGTGGTTTAAATTACAGGCGCGAAGGGGGAGGAGGAAAAAAAAAAATATCGCCGGATGCGGTGTGTTGTTCGCTTCTACAATAAACGCTCGCGACTTCTAACTGTTAAGTCGTGCATTTTTTCCCTCCCCTTTTGTTTTTCGCTGTTTCGCAAACACACTCGACACGGTTGAATAAGTATAACACGTGAAACGATAGACGTGCGTGGAGCGCGGAAATTTAACGAACGGTCATAATTATCGAGCTTCGTCGAAGCCCTTCGTTTGTTTTCGCAGTGATGAGCACCGATTTTTTTTTTTTTTTTCTACCAATTTGATCTCACGCGAGAGTTATTATGGGTTTCAATTGGCGAACGATGAACGAGAAACAGAGTTGATGATTTTTGGAAATTGTAAAGGACAGATGAAGGGAGGAGGATTTTATTAAACTCGAGTTTTCGAGAATTCGTCGGTTCGCTGTTAATTCATTATTGATTGATTTAATTTATCGGTGCAACATGTTGTTCGAACGTAATTTTGTTACAATCGTTAATTCTATTAATTATAGGAGTTTATTGTTGTTTTTTTTTTGAAAATGAACAAGTAATTTCTTTGTTATACAAATTATTTAAGAAGATTATTTTTGGAGGGAAATAAAAATAATATGATACTTTCTTGAATAAATAATAAATTTTAATGAAGATGATTTTGTGAAAAATTAAAAAAAGAAAAAGGAAATCATCGTTTCAAAAATAAATGGTATATTTGTAATACTATCGAATGACGTCGTAAAATAACCGATATGGATCGATCTTCTTTACGACGAATCTTTTAAAATCTGCATTGAAAGGGAATGATATAAAAGTTTTCATTTCGACGAAATAACAAGCCGAAGAGATTGAAATGTATTCATAAATACAAAATTATGAATGAAATAATGATATTTTATGCAATTAAATATTATCGAATTAAATAAAAATTATTGAATCGAATATTTCTCAAATCGAATCACAACAAGGGAGATTTGTTATTTCTTTTTAAAAAAAAATATTGCATCAGTAAGTTTTACATCTTTGACTTTTTTTGCGCTGCAAATTGCCAATATAACGAATCGTAATATTTTTAGTCAATAAAATAAAAAAAAACGAATAACTAATTTATTTTTTTTAACAAAATACGTAAATTTGATCGTTTCAAACTATTTATCACGTGAATAATTTTACAGAAAGGAATTCGCTTGGATTTACAATATTCTGGTTTGTGTCAGAATTTCCCAACCAAGATTAAAAATTGTTTCCTTTGTAATCTTTACGACACAAAGCCGTGCCAATGTCGTGAAGCAAAATCACCCTTTTTCATTCCTTTTCCTTCTATACGATCTTCCGCGTTCCAATTCATCCCTTGAAGTAAGAAATTATATAAATCACGCGAAATGATATAAATATAAATAACATTTCTCTCTCTCTCTCAAATCGTCATCTAAAATGGAAAATATTTCAATCTGAAATAACCGTTGAAAAAAAAAAAAACTAAAAAAACAACTAAAAATTCCGACCATTTAAAAATACCATCATCAGCTTAATACCAGATTAAATATTTCTCTCTTTTAATTCTCTCTTTCATCGAGCCAACAAATTATACAAAATCGTACAATCCAGAAATGATACTGAACGCACGCCCAAAATAATCGAACCTCTACAAATCATTCTCGAATTCATCAATATAGATAGATCAAAAATTGAGAGGCAAATACAAGGAGTGAGCCTTCGAATTCATCTCGAACAGGAAGGGAAGCTAGATTAGAGAGTTTGGGCGCCAACGGCTTACGATATTCTCGTTAAGATCGTTGATATCTGGACACGTGAAAAATGCCCATTAAATTTGATATGCGTGATCGCTGGCTTTTATGATCCGCTAGCGGTTCGGGGGAAGGATACAGGGATTCGAGCACGTAGTCGAAAACTACGTAATGGTATCCTGTAATATTTTCCGTTCCCGGGGCGATCCAATTTTCGGTCCGTTTAATAGAATTCTCTCGTTGCCGGCTACCCGTATTTACACTCGTATATATATATATGTGTATACACGTGTATGGATATCAGTTTTCGAATCGCGGCTTCCGCATCCCCGATGCGAACAGTTATTCCGATATTTATCGTTGGCGCGCGATTATGTATGCGCCGCCGAGATTTTTAGAGCCGTGTCTTCGAAGCGGAGTATGATAAAGAATTTGTGAATATATATATATATTTTTTTTTGAAGTTAGATAGAGTAGAAATTGTTAAACGTTAAAATGTAACATGAAAAGAGAGAATTTTTGTGTTACTTGTATTTTTAAGGAGGTTTGTTTTTTATTGTATCTCTTACTTGATTTTTCTAATAGAGAAGAATTATTCCAAGATATTTTAATTGGTAGAAAAATTGTTTAAATAACTTCACATTTTTCGATTCATTTGTATCACTCGAGATACTTTTGCTCTCTTATAATAATTAAAGAAAGGAGAATAAATTAAAACTAGCTTATTTATAGTAAAAAGATATTATCATCGTTATTTTAAGAAATGTATTTCTTCGTTTTATCAAATCCTCGTATCTTTTTCTCGTCTCAAGGCGTGTTCTCCTCTTTGATACGCGGTGATAATACGGGATAAAATTATATATCATTGCATTGTATCGTATCACGCTCAAATGATATGACAAGATGATACATAACAGGCAACCACATTTCACACACACACACATACACAGTTAAAATGATAAAACAAGGCTTGACTGCTTTGAAAAACCTACCGACATGCAGGTGTTAAAGACAGTACGTGTAATAACAATGATCAAGACAAAAGGAGATACGAGATGGAAAATTGTGATAATTGGTACTTTATGCTCACGCCTTCACGAGAGAAGTGATAAACTGTTCGTATCGAAGGCGTATGAAAATTGTTATAGTAATAGTTTGTTAATGGATACTTTGACACATTAAAATGCTGTAGGGTAAAATTACATTTCTCTGACGTTCCTCCATTTAATAGACGGGTAAATGGCTTTTTCTGTGTGATTTAATAGTGGGTAGCGTACATACGGGTATTTTGATTGATAATACGTTTCTCTAACTAGTAATGACTACATAATTACATGATACACGCGTATTTCATATTCAGAATCATTTCTTGAATTCATTTCCTCGCGGTGGAAAATATATTGTTAATGGATTAATGTATTCGTATTATATATATATAAGATTAATTTTATAAGATAAAAGTCTTTGATGACATTAATTTATACACATATTCTTCCTAGCAAAAAAGTTTAAAAGTAGAGTAACATTTTCAGTTGGATTAATATCATTAAATGTAAAGCGAGTGAATTAATATTATTTTAAGTATCAGTTTGATATTGTCACATTGGGACGATGACAAAATTTGATTATATCATTATGCATGTAATGACAAATTTCTCCATTTATCAACAAAAAGTAACATAATGCGAATAAATTAATTGCGATTGTGTTTTATATTCTATAAAACTTTTGAATACATTCGGATGATAATAATTTCATGTTTCGTTATTTTTAATTATTAATTATCTTAATTATATATGATAATTTAGCCATGAAATAATCGTATTATGTAACTTGTAATTAAAATGTACATTTCACGCGATTATAATTTTCTTTATGATCAATTATAAAATAAATAAAATAATTTCATAAAAGTAAATGTTATTTCAAATATAATATCTATAAGGCAATATACGTAAATAATTGATTTATCTTTATTACATAATTATGTTATCATTATTGTTATTATTATTATCTATTAAATATCACATTGCAGGTAATATTTCGTATAAAGGATATTAATGAAACATCTTCTCGCGAAAAATAAAATAAAATTAAATATCTATTATTGATTATAAAAGGATTTTACGAAGGATAAACTTCTTGGGTATAAATTGTAAATTCTGTTGTTATAATAATTTATGTGCGGTAACAATGATGGTAATACACGTACAATTGAGTTATATATCCTGTACAGAAAACATAATAGAATTTCGACCATTCAAATGCCCGTAATTTATATTCTGCTCAATTGAAGATCGTATTTTGATACAAGTTTCTGTATTTATAGCCAAAATTTAAAATATGCATTGTAAATATTGTTTTCTAATTTTATACGCGCAATTATCTTTTGTCATATAAAAACATTTTATTTTATTTAGAAAATGATCAATATATTTTTATCTTCGTTTTATTTTCCTATTATTATATATGTAATAAAAAATTGAAAAATTTATTATCCAATGTGTAAAATCATATCTCGTGTCAAATCATCTCTCAAATAATATTAATGATTCCCTTGAATTGTCGAGATTTGATTTATTTCATTATAATTTCTGTTTATTGATTCAAGAAAGAATCAAATATAGTTGACAATTAAAAAAAGAAGCTTAAAATTTATATTTCGTCCAAATTATTATATTTTCAATGTTTCGATTTTCTTATAGCATGTGCTGTAAAGTCTGAGAATTGATTAATCAAAATTAATATTGATGAAAACGATTTATCTCTTGCTATCACTATCTATTATATCTATTATACGTTAATTAATTGATGTATTCGATGAAAAAAATTTAAGAAAACAATATTTTTCATTGAAATTTATTCCTTTTACTTTTAATACCTTTTAATACATTTCGAACGATATAATAAAAGCTCATCGTATTTTCCAGAAATTGCAAGATTAATCTTTTCATTTCCTTTTTAATTACCCATAAATCGGAAATTTCAACAACGTTACATATAATTCCCCGTATTTCGAAATGGCTTTCCCCTTTGCACAAACTTTCCAGAATATATTTCTGAAAAAGCTTTGTAAAAATAATACTTCAATTTTTATAGAGATAACGTCATCTCTACCTTCGATACATTCGTAAAAACATCTTTGAAGAACCACTTTAATTTTTAATGATCAAAACTGACCTGGAAAAATTGGTCCACCACGCGCACATGGCAAACAATTCTCAAATCCTCGGCGAAATATAAGTTTTTTGACTCGGAGAACAACATTCGGGGAAATCTCTCCGAGCATCGCGATTAAATTTCGCTCCATTTTGATGAATTGGCTCTCGAGGCCATTTAAGGAAACGGTCACATCGGTTAACGAGGGGAGATTTCGAGAATTTGGTGAAAGAAGGGGGAGAGGGGGTGGTGCACTTTAGCGCGTGACATCGGATCGAAGACATTCCCCTCCCTGGTGGCAGAGAAGTGGTTGCCCCCAACATTTACTTTCCATCGGCAAGTTCGACAATTGGCGACAAAGAGGTCGCGACCCCCTTCTCCCCCCGTTATTTATTTCGCTAAGTGCTCTCGATCGTTCGTTACTTGGCTCCGGCTCCGGCTCGTGAAAATTTATGGTCTACGTGTATAACTCGGGGGGAGCGACGGTTGAAAGAAGAAGAAGAAGAAGGAAAAAATGGACCACGCGAAAATTCAGGAAAAAGCAGGTGAAAACAGCGTCGACGACGAATAATATAATGCGTATGGAATTTGTTTACATTCGTAAATCGCGTCCTAGATTATATCTAGGAATTACGTAGAGTAGAAACAGTGGAATTTGTTGGATAATAGGAGAAAGTTTTATTTGGTACTTTAAATTTAGAGGCATTCGTATTTATCTTCAAAACAAAGTTGGTGGCAACTTGTTATTCGAAGAACGATGTTGCCTCTCTATTTAAAATATTATATTCATTGTTATAATTACTCTTAAGCGTTTCAACCACTTCAACCAAATCACTTTCTTGCACGTCTTCAAAGTGCATTCGCGCAAAATTGCACCGCCACTTCACAGTTTTCATACGCAGAAACCTTAACGTTTCGCAATTTGGATTCGGTTGTAAAAATACCACGTCTGTCATCAACATTCTTCTTCCTTCCTTTCTTTCTTCTTTCTTTTCTTGTTTTTTTTTTTTCGTCATGCATGCATTTTGTACAATTCTCCGGAGGAGGAGGAAGATGACACGTTATCTTCGAGCCTGTTCAGTGTTTTACCAGCGTAACGCAAATCGACTTTAATGGCTGTTCCTAATGATCAACGATGGGAACGGCTGTCAGTCGGACTTTTTTTTTGTTATGGTGGAAACGAGATTTTCACTTACTTTGCGTCTAGGCAAACGAGATTGCTAGATGGTTTGATGGTCTCAGGAAGCAAGCCGTTAAAATTCCTCCTGCTATCTTCTTGTGTTAATCGACCGTGCGCTTCGATTTCTTCTGCGCGCTGCGTAATCGTGCTACTTTATTTTGAAGAATGATTAGTAAAATTTCGCTTTGTTACAATCTCGCTTCCTCAGCTACAAATACATTTTCCATTCCGCGGAGAGGAAAGTTTTTAAAAAATTCAATTTGTAAGTAAATTATTTAATATATTTTTCCAAGAATATACTTTTAGTCTAGATACATATTCTTCTTGGAATATAATTATGAATATAATTATTTCAAAACGTAACATTTCCGAGTTATTTATTCGTTTGTAGAAAATAGAAATAAGAAATAAGAAAATAATGATTTACAGTGGCGAACTTTTTTTTTCTTTTTCGGAACAAGAGGTCGAGGTCGAAAATGCCAGGGTTCCGAAAAACGAGAGAAAGAAAGGGGAAGGGATAATTAAAGTAAGAGAAGAAAACATGACGGGAAAGTTGGAACCAGGAAAACTTGGAGAAAGCGGTGAAACAATGAGGGTGAAAGAGCAGAGGTTCGCCAAATGTGTACATACGAAAATTGACCAGAGTTCCACGAAACTGTGAGAAATGAAAAAACGAGAAAACTTGTTTAATTATACGAAACTATATTACGAAATTAATTGCATTTCGAATGAAAACAATCACCCCGTTTAATTTGCAAAGGGATTTCAACATATATTATTCCTTGTATTCTTCGTTAGGGTTAACTTAAATTCAATGCTATATCGATCGATATAATAGAACAGGATGTACAGAGCATTATAATTCACGCGAAAGAAGTCAGACAGATCGAGTTTAAAAAGCTGAAAGAACGTCTTGATTTATCTTGATTCTAATTAGCTAGATTTAAATTCCAGGAATATACATTCATCAACGTGAATAAATTGTAGATCTCTTGCCAGAGATCTTCTTCAAAAAAGAAACACATTACGATTTATCTTTCTTCCTATCATATTGTGCATCTCATATTCCTCTAAAATTTCTTCAAACTTTTCGAGCAAGATACCTTCGTATTTTTATATATTCTGTGCTGTATAATCATCCTGTGATGATTGAAAATCTGATTGTCAAATCCTCGAAATTAGACAATGATCTTATGATGGAACGAAACACTCGATAGTTGATTAAATTGCATCGTTCGATCAATACGCAATATTCTAATCCATCTTCAGGGGAAATATGAGGCCTTTAAAGAGGCCGCATTCATTACACCCCCGTGATGTATATGCTAGATATATAACGCCGCATACGTCAATAGGCTGTGGGATATTGATAGTAACGTCGTTGGATATCTGTTGGAGTGGTGATTACTTACCGATAGCTCACTGGGTAGGCAACAGTTTTTCTCTCGTGACACGTTCAAGGGAGTGAAGAGGCTGTGATACCGCGCAAGTCGCTCTTGTCCTAAGCCGTGGATGAATGGATCCTTGGAAAGGAATGAAACGAAAAACGTAAAGGATGACGTTCATCGTTAACGATGAAGATGTTTTCAAGGTTAAAATTAGGTATTCCTCATTCTTTTTTTCCGGCTGATGTGGATTTTCTTCTACGCGTCTCTCTCTGAGCTTCATATTTATCAAATCCCTCTGATATCTTTATCTTCCGACTCCTTTCTCCAATTTCTGTTATTTAAATACACACGAGCGTATATATATATATAATCCCACTCTCGTATTAAATTCCATGTTTTAATTAAATTAATGGTTAAACATAGATACGTAAATATTTATACATGTACCTTGCCTGGAATATTACGTAGATTTTCGTATCTACACAAACTTGGTAAAATAATATTCTCGTTCTACGAATTATTATCTTTAAAAATTATATACCCACGATAATACTCGTATCCTATTACCTTTACCACGTAGATTACAAATTCTTCAATTTCTATAAGAAATTTATTCCGGGAGAAAAGAATGACACATTGCGTCGAACACCAAGCAAAAAGATCCGAGGATCCAAGTCTCTTCCCAATTACCCTAATTTCCAATCAACGTATTACCATCAACCTTCTGCATAATTATTCGATTCTGGTGTTCGACGATTTAGAAACGAATGCTTTTCCACTGGTAGCACCGCGAAAGAAGAAAAATTGGAGAGGACAGAGGCGTATAAATCGCCGCTAGGTGGCGTAATGACCATGGTTCTCGTTCCCTCACACCCCATGGCGCTGCGTGTCCGACACGTACCACCTTCGCGCTCTACCCAAGCGCCTCGAGAGCGGCTATCAGCCTCGGTTAAATTGTTTCCGAATGTTTACGACTGCGTGCGGTCTCTGCGGGCATTCTGCCTGTCACTCGGACGCATTTGTGACACCGTAAATACCACCGACTATATTACGCGCCCTTGATCCGGCCTCGAGGCTGGATTCTCATTATCGATACTAATAATCTTCGAAATCCCTCTCCCTGGATTTTCTTTGCGGCTGTGTAACCCGTGTCGCGCGGGTAACAGGTGCTCGACGGAATTGATTTATTCCTCTCGACAGACGCCGCGTCTCGAATTCTCGAGCGGAAGGACGTCGGCCAACCCGTGCCGAGATGGCGAAAAGATTGTTAATTGAGTGATGGATGGACGAATTAATTAGACTCACTACCACTATCGCTATTACCACCACCAGTATCGCTACCAACTACCTCAAACTGCACGCGATTTTCTCGTTATAAAGTTGATCCGAGTTTTCTTCCTTTTTGCGCGCGCGTGTATTTATTCTTGGCATCCTGGCGCGATTGCACGCACTGCGTATTTTGATCTTGACAAATCTGGAGGAGGCTTGTTGGTTGGAAATACCAGTACTTACGATTGCGGGGATAGCGGGTATGTAGTCTGATCGAGTGATAGTGCTAATGCACATCTTGGAGGATGCGGAGGATAATCGTCTCTTTAACTACGATGATATAATGACCGGGGATATAATTGGCTGATTATCAGCTGAAAATCTCTTAAGAGTTTCTTTTACTCTTGTTAGATACGGTTGATGGAATCGGAATGGTTGAGGTCGTAAATTAAAGGATTAAGCGATGGTAAGGATTGATTTAACAGTAATGGGAGAGCGTGCGGTTCGTGCGTGTTTTATAGAGATATATATTGAATTTCGAGGGTGTAGAAAAAGTATTCGAGAATTGATATTTAAAGAAAAATGACAAATCGTCGTGATGCAACATGATGATAAATATGTTTTGTACACGTTAGCCGGTATTTTAAATCGTGCTATTTTTGCTCAAATATTATATACTTGATTTATTAATTGAGGGAAGAATACGTGTATTAATCAGAAATGGAAAAAAATATTCCGAGCAAGAGAAATTCAAAGGTGAATCATCGTAGCAAGCTCGACTTAGCAATTTAACTGGAATTAAAAATCATTGTACGCACAGAGTATACAATTAATACTCTCCGAAGGAAGGATAAAAATCGAATGATAAAAATTCCACGATATTTTCCGACAATTACTTTCTCATTAAATATCCTTTAATAGAAAGACGTAAGAAGAAGCAGCATTAGACCATAAAATAGCATTCCTTTCCTTCCTTCTGTACAATGTATCGAATGCAACAGTTGAAAAACGCTTATAGGAAACCAGAAGCACGCTTCTCCGTTGTTTCTCAAGATACGAGCACTTATAGAAGAAATCCCACCTTAAGAACGCATTTTTCTTCCCTTTTACTCGGATCTCGTTGGTATCGTGCAATAAGGAGTTTCGGATGGGATACTCGTAGACAGAGGATCGGTTTTACATCCGTGTCTGCTTCTCTCTCTCTCTCTCTCTCTCCTTTTCGCTCCCTCTCGATTCCTTATCGTCAATCGTCGAATTACGAAGAGAGGTTTAGCGAGTTGCCTAGCCACAGGGCACGCGAGCATCGAGGGTTTCGACATGCCCCTATCTTAACCAAAGATACCCGCGTCTGTTGGAGGCGAGTTTGAGAAGGCTTGTTGAGAAACCGTGAGATTCGATCGAAACAAAGATCGATATCGTTGACCACCGCGCACTTTACGTAACGCATACCCTTTACACGCTCGATTCTCATGCATTATGTGCTGCGTGCTCCGTCCAATGGAGGTGGGTGTGTATACCGGCACAGGGATCATTACGACCCTTTGCTTTGCCACGTAACGCTGGATTAAGTCATAAGTTATAAGCAGCCAACACCGTAAACTCGATTAGATAATATGGTATGGATAAACGAGGGATATTCTCGTTTTTTCTTTTTTCCTATTGGCTCGTGGAAATATTTTTTAGATCTCGTTTGTTAATGAGGATTTTTAAAACATTTTCCTTATTCTCTTATATCTCGCTCGACAATATGACTTTCTTTATAAAATATCGCGTCCCATCGAATTGGAATCGAATTTTACGTAAAGGATTATTGATTTGATGTAGTTCTTTCGTTTCTATCATTTTTGGCGGTGTTATTATAATTTTGTGTTCGGTTGTGAAACGTACGTAAGTAGAATTCCTAGAAGGATTAAGGAGATAAGTCGAACGTGGGCTTATGATAATATCATCTCGTTCATAGAATACTAGCAGTTACCTTTCCATCGAACTAATAGTATGGTAAGATATTCAGGATAACCAGTATGTTAGTAAACACGTTGGAGAAACATTTCTAAACACGCTTGGAATAACTTAGGTAATATCTAAAGATATTCGTGAATTATTTTTCTCAAAATCAGATATACCGTTAGATTTTCTCAATTTATAATTTTTTACGATTCTTTAATTACGCGAATATTGTTTCGTTCTATGAGAAAAAAAAGTTAGAAAATTGAAACGAAAAATTACAAGGATTGAAAATAAACGTTCAAAAGATGTGTTGAACATCAGTTGCAATAAGGGTGGTGTAAAGCGCAATAAACATGTAGGTACATCGTGTATAGAAGTAAATACGTATTGTCGCGTGAGGAAGAGGAAATTTATAATCTCTACAGAGGAAGCAAGCACATTTTATACGCATACTTCTTTACGAACAGACACGTGACATGGAAACACGTCTTTATTTGCTTTCAACCGTGTGCAAGTTCACATTCCCCTTGACAGTGCTCGGTAAACCCGAGCTCACCACACGTTGGCTTCCTTCATGCACACGTTGTTCCATTAAAATCGACCCTTCTCAAGGGCTTCAAGTGTGTGCAACTGCAACAAAGCGTTGCACTAATGCAAACGTTTTAAAGCGAATGTAACGATCGCTGTTCTGATCCAAGAGCTATTGCCTCTTTGAGCGTGCGATAATGTGATTATTGTTATTAAAACAAATGGAAAACAGATAGAACATAAATGGAAGGTACAATTTGGTGAAAAGGAAAAAAAGATCCTTTTGCTGCAAACAGTAATAAATTTGGATGAATATTTTCAAAATTGAAACGTGATAAATTTTTTCTTATCTCTTCTATTCTTTTTATTTGTCATCTAAAGTATAATATATCAGCAATGTGGAAGAGTGTTTTAAGATAATTTAACTGTTTCGTATTTGAATTTATTGCTTGTTGGAGAGCTATCGTATACGATCAGGTGCGATCGGCATTACAGACCCGTTATACAACAGCCATTACTTTGTTATAAGCGCGCAAAGTGGCTTCTGATTTATTACTTGGTTACAAGTTTGTGAATACGGTATAACTGTTGGTCAATTTTGGGGGGAGGATATTATCAATTTCCATATTTCATATTGAGAATATACCGTATGGAGATATATATGGATATTTTTCATAGCTCGTTATCAAAATTGAAATAATGCGTAAAAATTAATTTTTCGCCTGGAGGATATGATATATATTATTCGAGGATTATTTAGTATTCGAAGTCGACAAGATGCAATGGCACGGGTATCGGTTACTAACGGTACTAGCCAATTTTTTTTAAATAATAGAGGTTATTATTGTAATTTTTATTTAAATTATTATGTTTCATTCGTAGCAGAAATAGAATTGATTTTTTTAATTAATATAATTAAAACGATTGATCTACAGAAATTTCATCCATTGCAATCGCAAAGGAGAATAAATCATCGATGATCTAATTCCATTATTTCACGATCGAACATACTTAATCCCAAGAAAAGGCATCGATAAGCTATATTAATTACAAAATTACCCGCAACGAACTGGATTATTCCCAGCTGGAAAATTCGCCTGAAAATTGATGCAACTTTCAATCGAGACATTTTACGTAACAAGCAATAAGATTTCGCACGAAAGGAAGAAGAGGAAGAAGAGGAATTCCTTCCTCGACAACGTAAAGCTCGACGACGAGAAGATTCGTCGGCCACTAATGACAAAGAAACACCTTTATACCAAGAGCGAGGGAACGTACACGTACATAAAGTTCCTCCGAGGCGAGAAATTAAATTTAATGCCGCCTCGGTTTTTTCTTTTTTTTTTTTCACCAAGGCGTAATAACCTTTCTTACGCCGTTAGCCTCGCGATATTATTTCCTCGAGCGGGTTACGATGTTCTTCGATCGTGACTGATCTACCATGCTTCTTCTTCTTCTTCTTCTTCTTCCTCCTCCACGTCCTCCACCGGTCGACACGTGCTCCTCACCCGTTTCGTTTCTCCCCCTCCCCCCTCCCTGGTCTTGGATCATTGGCTTCTTTCGCGTTGCAACGGCCAACTGCAAAGTGTCGAGGGGGAGGAATGTGCAAAAACGTGGATCGAATGCGGCGCACGTGCGGATAAGGACGCGCTGGAAAATATTTTCGATTATCCTCCTCCTCCTCCCCCCTCGAGTTTGGGACGCTAATGCGAGGCCACTCAGCTTTTTTCCCCTCCTTTTTCCTTCGGCGTCGTTACATAAGTTTCGATTCTTGGTTCGATGAATTCGAATCACGGGGGATTTTATCTCAGGCTATGCATGTTTAACAGAGTGTCATTATTTTCACACTTGGAACTTGGAGCTGGGAAATTGTTAAATGAAATTGGTTGATAAAAATTGTTTGATTCATCGATGCGAGAGTTATTGTGAGGATGAGACAAGTCTGGAACAAAGTGTATATTTTATTGTTGAATAATGAATGATATAATAGATCGTGTAATAATAATTTATCTGGTTTAATTGTCAGATAACTGGGAGTTCAGCTAGAGTTCAGTTAATCCTTGGATAGCCAACCGATTAACACCGACATGGATGGGTGATCCTGGGTCATCTATGACCGATGTTATTGTAATAGGTAAACAGGGATAGTTTCTCTAAGGAAGGTGGCAGAGCAGAAAGGGAATTTGTAGAGTAATTAATTATTCTATATTATAGTGATCCGAGATTACTTAGATTAAAATTTTCGTATAAAATGTTCTACAGGTTGGTATAAAATATTTTCTCGAAATGAAATTTCCTGGAAACATTACATTTTTTTTTTTTTTTATAAAAAAAGTAATTTCCACTTCATTATAGTTACTTTTTCTAATAAACAACAGTAGCGCAAAATTTAATGACAAACTTGGAAAAGAAAAACTTTTATGCGCAACTTTAATTCATAAAAGTTAACTCATTAAAGCCCTTATATATATCAAAGTAACATTCAAAACTTTTTTTTATTTTTTCACTTAATAAACATAATTATATAATTTCAAAACTTTCCTCGATATTTTTTCCTAATATTAAATTTCTTCTCCTTCTTTTTTTTTTTTTAATAACTATCAATAAGATGAACAATGTCCTGATACGAAAATAAATTTCATTCAATTCCTGGAAACGTATTCTCAAATTTTTACCGAAGAAATTTTATCATAAATAAACAAAGCATCTTTTTTATTAACGAAACCATCCAAAAAATTTTCTACTCGTATCCATATTTGTCTTTATCGTGATGTTAATTATAAATAATCACGCATATATACACGCATTTTGCTTAAATAATTTGTTTCAATCAGTATTTTCCTTTCCTCTCCAGTATTCCACTCACCGAGGAGGACAGTAATGACACGTGGGTTATATTTGAACATTCGTACAATCACGCAGCTAATACAAGGCTAAATAACGCCCCCTCATATAGAATTCGTCGCGCATGATTCCGTATTTACCTATCGTGTACGTGTCCCACTCGTCGATGAATCGACACTTGTTAAAACCCGACGCGTGTTGAGGTGATACGTAGGATTTGATTGGCTCAGCTCCACAAATAAATGTACCGTACAAACGCTTTCTAAATTCAGTAGATCTATCGCCCGAGTTAGTTTATAACGAAACGATGCGTTTTGAAGTTGATCTATGGCTATGAGCGTTGCGTGAATATTTTCATTTATTTCGAGTTGACAAATGGCGAGGGATATCTGTATGCGGTAAAATATTAATGATACGTTGAAAGCTCGTACGTGTACGCGATATTGATACATGAATTAATATATAAGAAGACTCGTTGAATTTTTGATGATTATTTCATATTTTAGAATAAATGTTAATAAGATCGACAAGATGTAATTATTATGGTTGAAGATTATGTAAAAAAGAAAATTTGATGGAACCAGTTTTGTTTTTCATTTTAAAAGTTGATATATTTATTTAAGAAAAGTATTTAAGAATATTCTATAATAGGAAATTAAAAAAAAACATACTTTATCAAAATTCCAATTTTCAATTAATGAGAAGAATAACACGAAAATACAAAGTATATTATTTTATACTTGGCTCTTGATTGAATATATTTAAACTCGATTTTCAATAATAGTTATGTTTATTAGAAAATATTTATCAGAACGAATATTGTTATTTCAATATGATTCTATGTGCTATTCATAATTTAGAATCGAGTATATTTGCATCGATATTTGCATGATTACCAGAATGAAGTTACATCGAGATTGACTGATACTCAAAAGATGGATGTATAATTTATGGTGCATGAAATAGAAATTCAATATGAACCATAATCGATATTCTGATAAATATTCTTAGCGATGTCAATCATTTCGATGGATGACTAATGATTTAATCAATTTGAAATATATCAAAATTATTAATATATCTATTATTGATATAATTATTCCATATATTAGAAAATTCTTCGCCCTTGTATACTTTAGATAGGCCATTCCAAAAATATTTCTAATCGAATTAGCAGAATATCCGAAATTCCTATTTTTTCGTGTATTTCTGATCAATTTCGTTACAAAACTTTTTTACATTTTCCAAGCTTAAACTTTAAAACTTAAAAAAAGTTTATCGAACAGGGAAGAAGTAGAAATAACTTCACATATCCGTTTCAATTCCATCGATTCTGCGAGTAAAAATTTATTATTCTCGTACTGCTTCTTTACACTATTTTTCTAATTATTTGAAAAAATTTCGATCATACAACATTCTCATCGAAGAATCTTACGTATCAGAGAAATGGATGTATGAACTCGTTTGGAACGATCCGATTAACAGAACGTTCAGATACCAAGGTATTGAATAATAACAGCCGGTGCACGTATGGTGTATCCCCCACGTATCATTTCTTCTCGTGAATAATGCCCCCTTAAAATTTTTCCAACAGAATCCAAGATTTGCCGGCCGTGATAACAGTTTTATTGCGCGTAATATATACCGATAGTGAGTCGAACGGTGCATGCAAAGTGTCATTTGCATTCTGGCCATGAGTGGCCGTGGGGTGTTTAAAGCCAGGGGGGAGGGGAGTAACGATAAAGGGTAACGTTTATTACCTGTTACTGAGAAATAGTAGTAACCGGAAATAAAATCATTTGTATGTTTAACGTTCCGTGCATCGGCGTGCGATATGATAATAGCCGTTGTACACTTGAACGTTGAGGAAGATCATCGTTAATCCGCGTACCGATACGAGTCCAAGGTAAACGTAAAGATGGGAGGAAATGGCTCGTGGCAAATGTAAGACGACTGGGTTCTTTTCCCCTTTTTTTCCACGACTTCCGCCGGGTGTTTCATTCAATGTATCGGCGGGGAAAGTGAAGTAATAAATGCGCTGTTTCCATGTAGAGGACGATGTAGAGGAGCGTTTCAATGCTGATTTACAATGGAGTGGAGGAATACGGAGGGTGTGTTCGTATCTTTGTGGATAAAATCGATTGCAAATGATACAAATGTTAAGATAATGTCTAACGCGATTAATATTATTAGACGAGTATTATCGAGATTGATGTTAATTATTTTTATGGTTATCCGTGCGAAAATGTGTAACGAATTCTTGAAAATTCAATACTTTTCGTAACATTGCAACTTTTGTGATAATTTAAGGAAGGAAAACTGTAAATGTTCAGATTGTAATTGTAATTGTATTTCAAATATAAGAGGATATATTTAGATATACAATGGTAAATGTAGAAATTTTCAAACGTATTACTTGCTTAAGAAATTCAAACTGTAATTATCCATGTATAACAAGCATCTTCAAATTAATTATAGATTAATTAATGTACAGATATATTGGGGTCGAGTTACATCAAGTGGACTTGACATTGTTATTGCGAGTTAAGTTCAAGTGTGTTATTATACAGCGACAAGCATGTTACGCTTGATTATGTATATCTAGTCTATTAGGAATAATATATCTGGGGTTGATGTTCTCGTAGTTACATCAATACAATAATTAAACCTGTTTTTAATTAATTAAATAATTGACGTTTGCTTTGTGATTAAATTTTAAACAATATACACGGTATGTATCTAGATAATTAAACTGAATATTAAATTTTAAACGTGCATACAAATTACTGATAATTATGTTGTAGAGTGCATATTGTATTTAAGCTCTTAATACTATTTTAAAGGGATTTTAATATAATGTCGAATGAAATTTGAAATCTGATTTCATTGCAATCTTCTTAATTAACACGTGTTTTGTATAATTTCTTAGATTTCTGAATGCAATATGGAGAAAGATATTTAATAACGATATTTTTAACAGAGAAACGTCTATTTTAATATAATCTTTGTCACAGGGAAAGATTGATAAGAGATTTAGAGATTAAGAGACAAAAATATCGTCGTTATTATTCTTCCTGTGATAAATAAATGCGGATATTAAACTTGTGCAATCTTTCTCAAATAAAATATCCTGTTACAAAAGAAGAATTTTTCATCTATTCATAAGCTTTCGTAATAATAAGCTTTAATACCTATTTAACGATCTTCTTGTTACATCTCTGACTTAAACAAAATTTATTCAATTCAATTCACCAGAAAACACATAAAACTAAATTCTCCTCGCAAAATTTTCGTCTCCCAATATCAACAACCCTGGTTAAACCTCAATTAAAAATTTTTTTCGAACATTCCGCTCTTCCTTTCTTTTTCATACAATTTATTTTAATCTCGTGAAATTATAATTCATCGGCCGTTAACAATAAATAGCTAGGAATTATCGAATGGCCGCAAATCGCGGTGAACGAACCTGAACTTAATTTATTTCGACGCGTGTATGGCAACAGAAATTAAACGTAATATCCTGGATAAACAATAATCGCACGGTCGAACGCATTACGACGTTTTGATCTGTTCACATTGTGGTCGAAAGTAAATATTCGGGACGCGACGTTCCATCATTAATAAGCGGTATACGTCGGCATTCTCTGCGGGACTTGGATGTGGCGCACACTGTACAATCCACGAAGGGCAGAGAGAAGGGGAGGGGAGAAATTCGCCAGCTCGATCGACAAAGTGAATTCGATGCGCACAACTACCCGTGAAAATGTCCTCTATTCAGGGGCATTTAATAATTGCGACCCTGGAATGTAATATGTCATAGTAATCCTCGCCCTACGTGCACGCGGAAAACCTGAATTAATTCCCTGCATATTCGATCGCTTTCCACCATCTATTCGCGGATAAAATGAAAATCGAATAAGTTATAAATTATCGCACCATCTCTCCTCCTTTGTTACAATATCCTATCTTAAAAAATAATAATTAATATCTGTAATTTTGAGTTGAAGGACCCGCCGTGGATATTCCATTTCCATTGCGTCGAAACGGGAGGATCGGGCGGACGGAGGATCGAGGAGAAATATGCAAAATATGGTGTATCATGCGGTCGAGACGAGTCACGTATATGAAAATACAGGGGTAAACGTCCGGGAATGGACGGGCCGATCGAATATATTTGATAAGTCATCGCGGCTGTGCGGTGATCCTCGTGGAAAGCGTGGTGGTGATGGTGGTGTGTAGGTGCTCGTTAAGTGGCAGCGGCTAACTCTTCCCATAGAGGAATCAATCGGTACACGGCGAAAGAAAGATCGGTTTCTTTCTCTCCTTCTGTGCAGAAGGATCACAGAAGGAGGTGGTTCGTGACTGAAAGCGCGCGGTGAGATGATATCGAGCGTGCCGCTTGAAAATTATCGTCGGGCGCAGATCGTGGCTATTGTTACGATCCGGAAAAATAGGCGAGTGCTCTGCTGCTCGGTTTTCGAGTTTATGCCCTACTCGTGGATAGAAACGCGATTCGCGTTTTATTGATCGAGGAAAATTTTTAATTGGCTTCGATTAATTCGACGCGATTATTTATTTTTTTTTTATGAAAGGGAATTGATAATAAAATTCGAAGAGAGAACGATGATCCTTAAAATAATTATGGCTCGAGAGCATTTTGTTATTCTATTGAATTGATGCGAGAAAAAGAATTTCGTAGTTGGCGTGTAATTAACGAAAATAATTGGAGTGTAATTGGATAGTAATTAAGTAGCGTGTTTCGAATGTTTAATTATGAGAAAAAGAGGAAAGGCACGAAAATATCGGATAAATAACTAGCAAATAACACTGTTTCGACTATTGCAAAATTTAAATACAGAAACGCATGCATGGATTATTTGGATAAGATTGATTTGTTTCAGATTCATCAAGTTTTCCGATAATCCGATCATCGAAATTCCCGTTGAAAGTTGTACACATATTTATTATTCAATTCCTGTTAAAATCTATCGAGTTTAATACCTTATTCACGTTTTATTTTAATTACAACCTACGGTTGGATAATCGATAACCGCTAATCGACCACTGATTTATCAGACTTAAATTTATCGATATAATTGTAATCAACGTTTCCCTATATATATATATATTAAAATATTCATATTCTGTTTAAATTTACTCCAAAGTATCGATAATCATAATTTTTACTACTATAACGTATATATCCAACTCGATCGAACAACAGATATAACTGGGAATATAACGAATGATCACAAGATTTGATCTTGACTAACTAGACGGCTCCATTTCATTCGACCAATTGTCACTCTCCAACGATTACCTTTTATCGGTAATCCATTGTGGTTCATGACTGGAACGCTGAGCAAGGGAATAATCATCGTGTCAAAGCTGTTTCGACGTTATGGTAGCCTCTATAAACAATCCCTCATCGCGTCCCACGGTACGACTGCTGTTCATACATTAATATCCCCTTGAAACGGTGATCCATCTTCGTAAGAGTGCATAAAGGGCCAGGTTACTGCGCGGTTCAAACGGGGAAGAGGAAATTAAAGGGAGAGAGATGTAAGCAAGATTTTCTTTCGAATAAAAGATAATTTTCAATTCTTTTTTTTTTGATTACATTTTTGATTTGAGATGTGGAAAATAATTATAACAATGTAATATTATATTTTTGTTTTTTTTTTATAGTTATCATCGTTAAATGTCGTTTATATAACATTGTTCACTCTTCGAAGAATTTAATTTTTCTAATTTGTTACCCGTTTGATTATAACGTTTCAAAGTCATCTCATAGCTGAAATTCCGCGAGTTAAACATCAAACTTGTTTTCCGACGCGCCTATAAATCTCCTTCATATTTTTGCCTTTAAGACAAAAGGAGGAGAAGCCAATATCTTCGTTATTTCTTTGAGAATCTCTTCATTCCGCTTGGCCAGTGATGGCTGCGCATTTCGTGTCCCAAGAAATCGTTTCATTAATCCAGCGTCCTCATATTTCATCCAATTTCTTACGATTATCTTGATCTCTCCCTATTCTTCCTCCCCCCTCTCAATATCTAGAAAACTTCATTGAAAACTTGAACTAAATCGATTCGTTATTAGTTATACTACGCTCTCGATAACGTATCTAAGACGAATAATAATTGATTAAATTGCGATATTAATTCCTAATATTGTTCAACTTTAGAAAACTTTTAATAATTCTTTTAATAATTCTCATCAAAAAGAAAAAAAAGAAATTTGCTTAACAGGCATACTGGCGTTTATTATATTAATTTTCCGATGGTTGGCTGGTTTAGTGTGATTCTATTTATAATATAATTAATATCGAATGTTGCTCGCCACATCGGTTTTCTCAAAGAAAAGTCCCTAGAACCCATAACACAATTATATATCGCAGCAGACAACGGTGTAATTGAAATATCTCTCTAATTAGACCGTATTCCTAATGTTTCGCGTTTCTCCGTCTCGGTTGTGAACATCCCTGTAATATCAGACTTGCTATCTGCCGTGCATAAATCTCCCATTACGGGGCAAGAATGAATCAAGTTTGAAAGTATATCTCGGACTGAAATGGGTTTAATGATACGTGAAACCTCACTTGTACACGGTGTATTTCAACACAGTGTATTTGATAACGCATTTGAATAACGCGTACTTTTATTTAAAGCACTTATTAAGTCTAATTGCTAAAATACGATCGACTCGAGTTTGATTAACCCTTTAAAACCTGAACTTTAAGATCGTTATACGATTGTGAAACCGATATCTTCTTACTGAAATTGAACCAACTACGAACAAGTTTGCATCCGAGATTACTTTATTTTATCATCTTTTCATCCTGTGTTAAATAATAGCGGATTTATCAACGAGGAAAATCATTGCTCTCGTAAATTATATTTAATTATTTTTCAAGCGTATTATATCTATTAGATCGCATTATCAAAAATCATCCCTTAAATCGAGTTTCTAATTTTCACTTAAGGAAAATGGACGAAATCAAAGTCGGATAATTTGACAAGATTTAAGAAGAATCTTACCGCCTTGGTTAAAAGAGAAAGGTACTTTGTCTGTAATTTTAGCTTGGAAAATGAAAAGTTACGCAGAAAGTCGATTTCTCCGAGGTATTTTATTTACCATAGCCATAGAGTTTGATGACACACTTTCGAAATGCATGCAACATTTGAGAGGGGGTTAAATAAGGATGAATAGGGAAGTATAATCTGGATGCACGAATGATTCGGTTGTAAGAAAGTAGCTTTTGGCTTGGATCACAGAGGCTTGTTACGCCGACTAACAATAGTCCCGTGCATCTAGCTGCAGGGTTTCGATTTTAAATTGAAATTCGAATTGCAGATAGCGCTTCAAAAGTACTTTGAACTTGTTGTGCATCGGGAACACCGAGCGAGGAGGATACCGGGGATGCAGTATGGAAACACTCGACTGCACCACGATTGATCAAAGTGTTCACTTCGAAACGATGATGCATTGCTTCGCTGTATTTGCTTAGTAGTAATCGATCAAATTTTCATTCTGCAAAACTTTTCCACTCAAATGATCGGGGCTGCTTTATTCCCGCTCTTTCTTTCTTTTTTTTTTTCTCTCTTTTTTCCAGATATTTCAGATTCGTTCCATTTTTTTCTAATTTTTTCGGAACTCTTCTTTCTTTCTTTTTCTTTTTTTTTTTTTTTTTGAAAAATGTAAATTTCTCACGAATAAGGAAATTGGTGGAGACGGATGGAAGGGATGGATCGTGTTAATTTTTTGATTAGGAAATGTTGATTAGAAAATAGCTGATATTGAACGGGGCGATTAGCCAGCTTGCTGATACAAGGATTCCTGGCTTCCAAGAGGAATAATAAATCTGTACACCGGTTATTTACAGTCGTTTTAATTTCCCGAATGTACAACGTAGATTTACGTTCTCGTTGGAAAAGTTTTAATTAAAATCGGCTTCGACTATTTTTGACGCTCGGAACATCGGAGAAGATACATGGCCTTGATTATCAATTATTCTTACATGAAAATATAAGATTTTACATTACATTTAAATACAGATGAATATCTAGTTTTTTTTTTCTCTCTTTCAATTATTTTGAAATTTCGAATATAGATAATAATAGGTATATTTTCATCTGTGATTTCTTTTTTTTTTTTTGGATGAATATATATTATTTTATTATCATTTTTAATATTTGGAAGAGGATGATTTCGATGTTTCTCCTTCTTTTGGATTTTTTCTTCTTGTTGCTCTGATGAATTAAAGAAATTTTTTTTGTTAAATCATTTTTACCTGCCTTTGTTCGATAACTTAATAAATATTTTTCCGTGATCGATATACGAAAAATATGTAGAAACGAAATTTTATTATTAATTAAAATTAGTATCGTGATACTAGTTCAGAATGAGAATGAAAGAGAGTAGTCATAACATTCAGAATTACTCTCTAAATAAAACGAAGAGAAAAAATAAATTTACGTTAAAAAATTAACATTTTCAAAGTTATAAACTACTTCTTCTTGTTTCCTTTGAAGCGAGAAAAATTTGCTCATTTCAGGAAATGAAAGGGAACGCGCAGCTTTTATAACCAGAAAAAGAAAAAAAAATATAAAGATAATCCTTCCTGTTTATGCATATTAACTTCAAACGAGCAAGTCATTCGCTTTAACCGAAACAAAAAAAAAAACTTTAAAAGTTAATTAGTAATAACAATATTTACATCTTTCGACGCACATCTTTCATCAAGATTCTCTACATTTCCCATCCTTCTCTTTACATCATCCATATCAAAAGCCACTACAAAAAAATCCAGAAATCACATCAAAGAAAAACATTATAACGAATAAATTCTGCCAAGTTTAAACACTTCTTCTCAACCTCGTCGAACATAATTTTATTATCCCTAGCAGGCTCGAAGCAGGAAGCTCATACAAACCAGTTCACCAACCCCCTAAATCGAGCTCCTACCACCAATCAAGACCAACCCATTCCCTTCTGCTTCTTCCCGCAATAACGCATCGACTTTTAATCACTTTCACACTGCGAAACACCGCAATGTCCGAAGTTGGCGGAAGCGGTGGGTATAAAAGACACGCGGATGTCGGCGGGTGTAGATGAGCTCGAGGCGAGGTCCAGTTAGTTCCACGTGTCGTTACGGTTTATAAGCATAGGATGCGTTCGACGTTGCGCGCCACGAAGGCGGTTGGGTTCAACGTACCAAGCGAGCTTCGCCTCGGATATATCTGAAATAGGCGCAGAGAGCCGACCGGATATCGACTCGCAATTTGACGAGGAGTGCGATCAGGGAGAAAAATTTCGACGTATCGCCCTTCCCTCTTTTCCTCGAGCCACAGGAATTCGATCGACTAAACGAAACATTCGTCCCGATTATCCTCGGCTGTCGTACGTGCAGATCGTAGCCGATCGCGCGAGAAGCAGTAATCGTTCTCGAATCCTCTCTCTCTCTGTTCTTCGATCGCTGCTTCTTACGTTCAATCGTGTTTAATTTGCATTAAACGCGGCGTGTCGCAGGTGGCAAACCAGGTTGGGAAATTTCGCGGTATTATTGAGGGAGGGATGTTGTTGGAATCGATACTTTTGTTTGTTGGTTGTTAGAATTTATTCTTAATCATCTTAAGATCGTCTTAAGACTAACGAAGGATTTATGATGTCGAGGAAATTCGGTCGAATTAGTTTACACATTTTATAACCGAGTTCGTTATGCAAGAGAATCTATTAATAACTTTAACTCAATCATATCCGATTGTACAAAGGAGCAGTACACGTTCCAAACTATGTTACAACAAGTTATAATCTTGCAAAGGGAATGGTTAATGGTTAACTAAAGCTTCTTTGAGCAGATCAAATTTAAAACCAGAATATATGGATTAATACAATATGTGCAGGCATAATGCGAAATTAAATCGCTCCTCCTCCTCCTCTCTTTTTAATCAAATCATCGACCAGAAGAAACCGATTTCCCCTCCCGAGAACTGGCTTTTTAATCCTCGATCGTTAGCAATTTGCGAAAATTTATAGCCCCGCGGAGGCTCGTCGATTCGGCCGCGTTAACGAAGCTCGATGGACCCCGACATATTATCACAGCCCATGCGCGACTGTTGTTTAATTAATTATAATTCGCCAAGAGTATTCCCCCTTCACTCTCTCTCTCTCTCTCTCTCTCTCCCTTCTCTGCAGCATAGTCGCTCGAGGGAAACGCAGCGGCGATAAATGAGTCCGCGCGATGACGAAGCGGCTTACGCGTGCTTTTCTTCCAACGTTTGGAAGGCGAGGAGGGACAGATGTAGGGAAGAGGAAAGAGATGGATGGAGGAAGATGTACGTATGTTACTTTTATATATACTATATATATATATAAAAAGAAAGCCGGATCGGGAAGATGGGTACAGAAGTGGCGAGCAGAAGGGACTGGTACGATCGAAATAAAGTGGAAAGGAGGGAGAGTCGGTGCAATGGGGAAGAGCGACGAGGCTGGAAGAAGGAAGAGAAGGTACGGTGGGGGAGGGGGGAGATGTACACGGACGTAAGCCGGATAGCCGTGTATAATGCATAAGAGAAGCGGGAAAGAGTAACGAACTGGCAAGGTCGAGCGTGGTAGGCCAATGTCTCGTCCTCGTAGTACGAGGTGAACCAGCGCTGCTGCAACAGCCACCTCCTCCTTCTCCTCCTCCTCCTCCTCCTTGCTCTCCTCCCGTTGCCACTGAACGTCCCCTATGGTTGCAGCTGCAACGGTCCCAACGCGGACTCGAAGGGCAGGGCGAAGAGAGGGGAGAGGGTCGAGGGGAGTTGGGCCTTCCTGCAGCATTGCAAGGCCGCAACCGCGAGAAACCGGCCGTGGAGAAGAGGAAGTGGCGCGGAGTGTGAGTGGAACGATACAAGGAGAGAGATGCAAGGAGGGAGAAAGAGAGAGGGTTGGGAGAGAAACTCGCGGTTGGAAGCAGCGCTGTGGCCTGGTGGTGGATCCGTAAATCACTCGCCTCTTTCGCGTTACGTAACTAATTCGACATCGGCCATTTCGGTCACGTGGCCGGACAAGATCTCACTTTCGAGGCCAGGAGAAGCGGAAGCATCGATATCTCTTTCGGGGAGGAGTCAATCTTTCTTTTTTGAAATGAAATTTAATATTTTTTTGATCCAAGGTTTTGCAAGTTTGGATCAAAAAGTACTGTTATTTGTTTCTTCGAAGAGGAGTAGTATGGAAGGTAAAATTTAAGAGGCGGTTCAAATAATAAGAGCTTAATTTACTACGTTTTCGTTCGATCTTGAATTGGAGCCTCTAACGGTATCTCAATATATTTTCTTGGTGGAACTAAGAATTCGGTCAAAGAAATTGATATTATTTTTATATCGAGACACAGGAGTATCGATACTGCTTGCGGTAGACCCGTGTCAGTTCATGATCGCTCGTTTCATCCTCAATTTACTTGCTCTTTTTACCTCTTTCAGTTTAGATTGGTATATAATTCCATGTAATTAATCCAATATTTCAAGTTTTCCCACCGCGAAACGCTTGTCCATGTATCGCCGATATCGAAACTTTATTCTATTTCTTATTTAACTTGCCTTAATAAATAACTTTTCGAAAAATACGTTTTTATCGTAAATATAAAACCACGAAGAAAAGATACGCTTATTAACCATTCGCAATTCAAATTATTCATACCACATTCTCGCGGTAAATCATCATCCGTATGGATCGGCATATAAAGCTACGTACAACTTTTCAACCTGGGAACCTCTTCTCCGCCGATTCATCGTATCTCCGCAGAATTTCCTCTTTGCATCCCCCTTCTCCCCTCGATACGCTTAATGTTATACCATTCATTTGAAGAGGCCAAACGTAGGCCACGTAGGAGAGGGATCGAAAGAGAGGGGGGGCGAAAATAAAAGAAAGAGCAGGCATAAACAGGCAGAGACGAAGTAAGTCCAATCTATCGACTCTCGCTCGGAACAGGAGGATGCACCTATCTACTCTACTCCCGCAGCGTTGATCGTACAGAGAGACTTGGACCTCTCCCTCTCCTTCCTTCTTTCCCCTCAATCTCTCTCTCTCCTTTTTTCCCCTCTCCTTTTAACTCTGCGCTCGCCCAAACCCGATACACGCCGAGGCGAGGGAACTGTTCTTACACGAGGATTCCTCCTTCGTTAATTCTCCCCAACATCATAACGATGTCCCGAGATAATTTGAAAATCCTCATTATGATCGGTGGAGAGACGTGGCAGGACTCTAACAGGTGCGCGCACAGGGTATGTTAACTATGGTTTCCGTGATGATCACACGGGCGTGGGGATCCGTGAATCGATAGCTGGATGGATATTCGTCGCTCGAGTGGGTGTGTCGCCGCCGTCTCGCGTTGTAATTCATTACGAGAAATCGGAGGATGGTCACGAACCGATTCGTCGAAGCTTGTTCGCTATCAGCGGGGATTTAATCCTACGGCGGGGGAGGTTTACGATTGATACGGGAAAGGTGAAGTTTATTATTATCGAGTGACGATAATTTAACTTTGTTAACGAGCTGCGATTCCGATTTTCCTACCTGTTTGAACGAGTTTTGACGGTTTTGGCTCGATTTGAAAATTGGAATAGTGGAATTAATCCGCATTTGAGGGAGTGATTCGTGTATTATCGAATTGTTTTTTCAAAGGGAAATTTAAAGATGTTTTAATTTTGTTCGTAATAACGATTCTTTATTAAACGACGAAATTAGTCTGTGGTGATTCAGCGTGCGTTAATCTTGAAATATCGACGTTTGTGGGATTTTGCGTGGAGGGATTTTTAAAGTCGATCAAATACTTGATGAATGTGTGAAATCGTTTATTTGCATATTGGACTCTGAAGATTATCCTGCGTTCTAATCTAAAACTAAATGTTATTTTGTTTTGTTAAAAGGGGGAACAACATATTTCACGCGTGACGTGTTTTTAAAGAAACTTAAAAAAATATTTTCCTCCTCAACAATAATAAATTGCATTTTGCGAAAAAAGAGAAACGAGCAGTGAGAACAGATATTCAAAAAATCTGCGCAACTATTCTTCACGTATATTATATACGTAATCCTCCCAATTATGATCATCCAACTCCATCAGATTTCTGTAATAATTTACAGATGGAAAAATAAGGAAAGAGATCCATCCACCATAACATATTTTCCAACTCAACGAGCCATTGAACCGTTTTCAATACCATCGAAACAATACGATTAAACATTTCGCGCTCTTTACAATTCGCGCTCCATTTCGTTTCGACTAACGACAAAATCGTTGCACACCGCCCAGATTATTTCCTCCTCGCCGTTGTAACAAACCGCTTTTATCCCCTCTCTCTATATGAAAACACATAGCAATACATCGAATCTGCCCCTCCTCCACTTCTCCATTCCTTGAAATTGGCGCGATGATGCCATTAACCGCGAGCCAGTTCCCATTTTTCCCTGGCAAATTCATTTTCTCTCCCGCGCACTCGATACACTTATGGGGTAAAATATTCGGCAAACAACGGCACCACGGTAACCACGGTGAAAATACTTCTTTGTCCACGGTGGTCGGTGCACCGTGACGACAAAAGCGACCCCCTCCCCCTTGCTCTCCGTCATCTATTTCCCGATTATCCGCGCGCACACACCCTCCTCCTCCTCTTCTTGGTCGGTCGTCCGCGCCGACCACCGACTCCTCGCCCGGCTTTTTCGTTTTTCGAATATTTACGCCATCGCGACGCCCTCGTTTGTTACCTGGCGCGGCACACGGGGCCGATAATTACGTTGCGGCCGTTTGTTTTAACGCTAATAACAACCCGTGACCCTCGAGCTGCAGGGCGGCCACTCCTCCCCCACCCTCGTGAATCCACTCTTTCGGGCCCCACCCGCTTTTCGCCTCCCTCCTGTGCATATATATATATGTATACGTGTATATTCGTTGTACAGAAGAGGATATTTAATCAAGCGCCGCCGATAATTTCGCCGATCACCGATAAGGCGGCGTTGGAATTTCCTGATAATAATTAATTCGCCCGCGCGTATATTAAATATCCGCGTGTAACGCGGATACGTTCTTTGACCCGTTCGTGTTGTTTGTAATTGAAACGAGGGGGGGCCAATCGCTCCCCCCTCCTTTCTCGATTCATCGCGCTTCGACACTGATTACGGACAGGTTGGCTAGCATGATGAACTCTGTAAATTGCAGTTCACGCAATTTTTCGCGTAGGAGTGTACATCGTTACGCGCGAGGAAGGAAAGGTTATTTTTAGGATAAGTTTAAAACAATTCGAATTAACGATTCGTATTTTTTTTCTTTGTATTTGAATTTAGAAAACTCGAATTGATCGCGCTTTCTTTCGGGAATGGTGAAGAATTGTGTCAAAGAAACGGAGGCGTGCGTTTGTTTTAAAAATAAAAATGGGATAGAGATAGAAACGCGAGAGGTTTCAACGTTGTTAACTAAATTCTTTTTTTCTTAAAATAAATGGTAAACAAGAGCAAAGTAGATCATTTGCAACAGCGTGCTGCACGAAATCACGTTTCGCGGTTGAAATTACTCTAATTTCAAGCTCCCTTACACATAAACTTTTATTCGATGTTTAGGATATTTAAAACGTGCAAAACACGTTATACTTTATTATAAAACGCAAATTTGTGCTTTCTCCCTCCGAAAAAAAATACCGACGCTTCCGTCTCGGGATTCATTGCACCTCGTAAAAGCCCTCGTAAATCGTAAATCGAACCATGTCCGAAGAAATTTAAATTCCAGCGAAGGAGGAGCGCCCCCTCGCTAATTACCCAAAGTTAACCCACAACTCGCACCGTGCCAACTTGCATTTTGCAATTGGTGGCCCCCTCCCCTAATTCGTGTACCCCTCCGGCTCGATGTATCCAAGCCGCCGCTTGCTCTCGGCTTTAGGACATCGTATTCAAATGTAACTACGTGCTGCCGGTGACGGCGTAATATATAAACTTGTTATATGGAAATAGATGCGTGTTTTTACTGGCTTTCCACCAGGACTCCACCGAGGGCGGAGGCGTTTCTCTTCTCCTCTCCCTCTTTTTCCTCGTTCCACTTCAACACCCTCTATCTCTCTCTCTCTCTGGCAAATGCGGCGGTTATGCAAGTCGATTTAAACGGGTAACCCCGTTCGGTGGCTCGTTACCAGTTTGACGTTAGGTGGCCGATTCCGATAACCAGCCTGCTAATTAAGCGCGTTACACTTTTTGGTCTTGGTGGGCAGATTAGTTGGGCAGATACGATTGGACATCGTTGTTGCAGTTATCATAATTCGGAATCGCGGCTAGTTCATTCTCTCGATTCGGGGAGGCTTTTTTCGTTTTTTTCTTTTTTCTTTTTCTACCACTGTTAATTATTCGTTTTATTATATATATATCAGCCATTTGTCACGGTGCAACGAGCGACGTTTTCAACAGCGCCAGCAGGGCGTTCAATAATGCGTCCCCGATAATTAATCCGACCTCGTTAAATCGGTGGCAAGGATTCGGTTGACGCGGCCTCGGCTCAAAGTCACCTTGGCAAAGTAACCTTGGCGGCCATCTTAAACGCAGCCCGCAGAAATCCGCTCGGCTATGTGTAAAAAGATCGCGTTTCGTGTGTCACCGCGTTCCTTTATCCCATCCCGTGATATTTTTCCTCCTCTTTCTTTGCCTCTTTATTACTTCCTTGTACCGTGATTATCTTGGAAAATTATGTTTTTATTTGTCTTCTTCTTTTTTCTTTTTTCTTTTTCTTTCCTTTTCTCCCTTGCCTCGCGTGTCAAGGAGGGAAAAAAACTTGCGAAACGAGTGATGTAGCGAGGTCTTGGAAACGATGATGAGTAACTGGAGTAGAAACGCATGAATGCAACGAGGCCACGTAAGATAACGTTGATATTTTTAAAGATATTTTTTAATGTTAAATTAAATGTTTTCGAGATGAGATTTTTTTTCTCTCCCCTCTTCCTCTCGTTCGTATTTTACCGAGTCGAAAATGAAAGGAATTGTATTTACAAAAAATGATTTCGATCTTATCCTTTTAACAAAATTTTGAGTAAAAGAAATTGGGGATAAATAAAATTTCTTGTACTCGTAAGAGTTATTATATGCACACGGTTGAAATTATTGCAAGATGGAATAATATTCATCAAAAAATCGAGATAATACGGAATATTGATTTTATAGAACGTCAAGCCTTCGTGAAACGTGGTCAAATAGGGTTATTTTCGGTAATAAATCGATACGATCTAGGGTACAACTATATTGAACCTTTATTATATTTTATTCAAAAATATCGAGTTATTTGCCCCGCTGAAAATTCTTGAAAAAGAGAAAAAAAGAGCATAACTTGTGGAACGTTATTATCATTGATCGTTAATCGATCTGTATGAAAAATAGATATTCGAAATTTCTTGTATTTTTCAGTTTTCGAAGGGGCTTGTTGTTCAAGTGCCTCGAATAGCATCTATCTCTTCGGGACGGTTCACATTATTATTCCAAAGCATAACCCTGTAGCCAGTCATTAAGATTTTCTTTCCAGATTACGCGTGTGTGCATTCTACATTGTTCTTCCATAATAATAAGAAAAATTGGATGAGAAACGAATTTTCTACAATATAGAGACTTCACAATTTTACAATTATACCGTGATAAATTTTTATAATAACTATTTGTATAACACATTTCCCTGAAAATATAATATTTCACTCGTTGACGCTTCGTTCATCGAATTCACCACAAAAAATAATCCAGAAACGTGGTTCGATTTCGGATAAAAACTATTTCAAAAGCAAACGTAGCAAAAATGAAAGAATCCAACTGATATAATTACAACACCCCTAACCCAAATTCTATTTTTTCTAAATCCTCCCATCATCGATATTTCAACGAAGGTATAAACGACCGGTTATTTCATTTCCTTTTTTTTTTTTTTTTTGGTGAAAAGAGAGGTTCACAGTGCAGGCTCGCGGTGTATCGAATGTAACGCGTCTACCTGGTGGTTCGATATTAAATCTTTCGTCCGTTAATAACATCGAACGACAAGAGGAGGGAAAAACTGGAGGAGAGGAAGACGGTCTTTGTTATCTTCCGAGGAGGAGACGGCGGCTATATCCGGCTAGTATCGGCTCAACCCAGTACGTGCTTCATTGTTACGGAATAAAATTTCATCGAGCGGACATTCCGTGCGCCGGTTCGAGGATCAGCTTCCTCCCCTCCTTGCCCGGAATTCTATTCGGCCGAAAAAGAGAGAAGGGAGAAGGGATGCACCACCCCCTCCCTCGTTCGTTAATAAAGAGTACTTTTGTAACGATGTTTCATTACGCGCCCCGTTCCTTTACCCCGGTAAGCAATTTCCCCTCTATTATATCCTTTTCGGCGCGACGGTGTTAAAATTGCCGCGAGACTCTTCGCTTTAAATTACCTTCTTGCGAGAAACGACGAGGAGGGGGGCCTCCCATCAGGAGCGAAAGGACGGTCCTCGAGTGTCATATCGAGTCGAGAGAATCGAGGATTCTCTTCGAGGCAAAGTACCACTTTATATATCTCCCGGTGCTGCTCGTCGCAGTCTGCTTGCCACCCGTGATGAAAGATATGTTCCCGTGGAAGGAGGGAAGAAAGAAATCGGTCGGGGGTGGATCGTCCTGATCGATTACCGTGCTTCCGGCTCACTTTCTTTTTCTTTTCGGCAGGAAAAACGATCAATTTGGATCAATTAAAATGAATTTTGAATGTTGATTTATTTATTCGAATCTAAGGAAGGTTACTTTGAATCGAAACTAATTGATTAGATTTGTTTTTTTTTTGTTTACAATTCCAGGAGAAGAGAATTCTCGTTCTCTTATTCTCTTATTTTTTGAGTAGTAAGACTCTTTATCTACGAAGATACGATATTTGATAAGAGATGATGATCGACAAAGCCTTTCATCCCTCGTCGATTCTTTTTTTTCGCAAAGAAATGTCGAAATCGTGCTTCGAATACGTTAAGCAGAAGCAAAATAGAAAAAAAGGAAGAATACTGGTTGGAAATTGAGCTTATATCTTTATAAATGGTCATCCAGTTGACAACATTTCGTTATTAATTTTGTTATTAATATGAAACGATCGTGTCGACTGGCACGTTGCGGCTCGAATTTATCGGCACGCGCCCGCCACGGCTATTTATTATCGACGGTATATTATTACCCGATCGACAAAATTTAGTATTCACGGTTGACACGAGGACTAGATTAATTATACGTGTAATTGAAGTCCCGTGAAAAATGAATTTCAATGTTAAACGCAACGGGCATATTAATACCTTGGATCTCGACGACTTCTCTCCCTCCCGTCAATCTGTTCACGGATACCGACTGAATAATTCAATATCTTCTAAATATTTCCCGGGCCCACTTTCACGGCTTTAAAATATTCCTCCTCGATATCATCCCTCCCCCTCTTTATACAAGGCTTTCTTTAAAATTCGAGCAGGTGTATTCAGAGGGGGGAACTTTGCATCTTTCAATTCATAATGAATAAAGGAAATTCACGTATGATGTGATTTCAATAACGTTGCGAAACATAATCTTTCCCTTTGCTTTCCAACTCTCTGGGGTTATTCCCAAGCTTTCGCGTGAGAGAATGGGAGGATCGTAAAAGGGTATTCCTTTAAAATAAAGTATTCTTTTTTTTCTTTCTTATTATTACCCTTTCCTCGAGAACTTTTGTAATTTTTATTCAGGCATGTATTTTGCGATCGAATTGAATTTTATTTCACTTCTTTCTAACTAAATATTAAAAGTATTCGATATTTATTTTATTCATTTCCTTTTATTATATATGGAGATGATAAAAGAAGTAGCGAATCGAATAACTTTATTTTTCTTTCTGAAACATTTAAAATCCCTTAATATTTAATTTTCGTTAATATTTACATTAAATATTCCAACTTTTCCTTTTTCTATAATACGTTCCACATGTACATAGCGCATATACGTTCCGAATAATGAATTTATACACGTAACACGCAAATCACGCAACTAATCATAAATGATAAATGTCACGCAGGCATTAATTTGGTTTTGGTCGAAATCGATTCTCAATCAACGTCAAGGAACGATCGTGTTTACACTTAAATGGACAAATGATGAACTACTGTTTCTCGCAAAATGTTTATCAATCATCGTATCAAAGGTTATATAAATTGTTCTCGAATTTCGAAACGTACAACTTTTTTGTACTCAATCTCCTGTAACACTTGATGTTATCAATCACCCGATTCCTCCAAGAATTTTCAAGGTGTATCATTAGGGAAGGGTTTCATCTTTTCAGCTCGTAAATTATTGCCCTGTATTTATTTAACGCACGAATCCAAATATAAACTGTTTAAATGATGAGGGATGAAGATTCAGTGAAATAAGCGAAGCAATTACGCCACAGAATTATTTCCTGTTCACATTTCTCAATGGTAGTCAAGTAACGTCTTATCGTCAGATTTATGATACTATAACAAAAAATCCTTTGAATGCATAACAAATAGTAGCAACAAAAATTCTTTCTCCCCCCTCAAAAAAAAGAAACGAGATAAATTTCTTAAATTTATGTATGGGATGTAACAGGATGTATAGGGATGATTCACGCAAAAAATTTCGCCTTTTCTTCTCTTTCTCTTTTTCCAAACTCTAATAATTAGGTGAATCATCCTGTGTAATATATTAAATTGTCAATTTATATTATAAAAATTTGCACGGAAAGAAAAATACTCGTTCTACGAACGAACATGTTAATTCGTAATGCAAAATTAATATCTCCACATATCTATCAACTATCTAGGATTTAGCGAAGCCATCATGACAAAGTTGTTTAGTATACGATTAATCAATCCGACAGGAACGAGAAGTATCGAGAACTTTTTCCATCCTTTTTTTTTTCCTCGCACTATAAATAATTTTCTAATCTTTCAATCGAATTATTCAATACCGTAAGAACAAGAATTTGATTTAATTTCCTGCCCGAGACGAAATTTCACCAACGTTATAAATTATATAATTTTATTTCAATACATATAGAAACCGTGCATCCTCTTACTTTCGACGCGATGACAGCGATAAAAATTCTTCCATGGCATTTGTCATAAGGAATGAAATTCCATTGCCGGTGAAGAGGCTCATTAGTCACTGGGGAAATACTTTCATCCTTGGAAAGTGCACGACGGCCGGGATCACCGCGATGCGTCGCGACACGGGACGGTGTTCGAGTATCGTTAACGTTATGAATGTATTCCAGCCAACGCACGGTGGATACGTATAGGATTCAGGGCCTCTCGATTCTCGAAACTGTCTCGTCATTTATCTCGAAAGCCCGTGGCCTCGGCTGTCGCGAAAATAGTCTACAGTGTGACTATTCGTATCCGTTCGTTCATCTAGCCATTTGTCTTTCAGTAGGCGTCGCTATGTCAAGCACGAATGAGTACGCAGCGGGTGAAGTCATCCCGGAGTAGATCCTTACGCGAGATATGACGAACATCTCTCCCCTATGTACGTAAGTACGTATGTATACATATATATATATGTATATGTATATATCCATGGTGATGTCGTAGCGAAGACGCGCGCTTTACTTTCCGTGCACGTATGCACGTACAGGCCATAATAAATAGCATGGAGAAGTTTGCCTGGCGGAGCGAGAGAATGGGAAGTGTGAGAAGGAGGAGAGATAAATAGGAGGGGAGAAGGAGAGCAGCGGCCGGGAGGGGGAGAGAGAGAGAGAGAGAGAGAAGGGCAAAGCCCCGTTTGACTCGAGAAACCTTGTATTTCCGACACTCATTACTCGCGTGACTGATGACACGTGAATGGAGGCGACAAGAAAAGCACGCTGGTAGGCTCCTTTTCTCCCACTTCGATCCCACTCGTTTCTTCTTTTCTTGTGCTCCTCTTTTTCCCCTCCCCTCTCGTCCTCTTCTGCCGTCCCGAGGAAGGAGTACACACACGCATACACATGCACGAAGACGCATCGAGGCCGCTTGTACATTGGCTCTTTTCCTCATCACGCTCACCCTCCCTTTCTTATCTCGTTGTTCACCGACAATTCTGAACAAAAAGAAGTGTGTCTGCAATCTGGCATTTTGTAAAGTTTGCGAACTTCCCCCCTGAATCTAACCATGGATCCCGATTCTTTTTGGGATCAGCGGGTAGGTAAAGTACGCTTGCGCCAGCATTCAATCGCGCTGTTATTACTGGTATAATTTGTGCCTAGCTCGCCAGGCACTGCCTTAACTACCTTCGCCCTCTGGCGGACGAATGTTAAACGACACTTTAGTCTTTGCCAGCCTCGGACAACAAAATACATTAGAGTAATTACATTATTATGCACGGTGAGATTGTTTGATGTTGTTCTTCTGATGGTGCTGCAATTTGTCAATTTCAGACTGTTGTTTGTTAAGGGTGAGCAGTAAGTACGTTAAGAAGAGCTACTATTTTGCACCGCGAATTGTGGCGGTTGCAACATTATACGTTCTGTTACATCGTTTCGCTCGTGAAATTCGCTTTTAATCGTGTTTCTTGGAGGAATATAAATTTTCAGGGCAAGAATTTATATCACGTGAAATTTTTCGATCGTGTCCCTACTTCTTGAAAATGGTATAATGAAATAATCGAAAGCTTATATACGCTAATACTTTAATATGTTAATTAATATCCTTGTTATTTCGTGAGCGCATATATTCGGACGTGTTTCTTATTACTGGGTGGAGCCAGTTATGTAATTTTTCTCTATTTACGCAATTTATTCCTTTTCCTTATATCTCATCATCAAAGTCTTAGGAATCAACACATTCTCGCAGGAAGCAATCATCTCCTCTAATACGTATTTTTGACGTATAAAGTAACATTAAGCAGCTTCTTATACCGTAATAACGGGTCGTAATCTTGGGAAATTTTCAGAACTTAATCTGTACCGGAGTAATCGAGTATCTAAAACAATAAGAAGAATCTCGGCATTGCTGGACAAAAGAAAAACTCCATTTACTATTTGTCATTCAAGTGGGCAAATCTAGTTTACTTCGGACGCTTATATCAAAAAATTCCCTTACGAAAATAGATATAATCGAAATTGATTATAGACTCTGACTCTGATATTTGAAAAATAAATTTATGTGTATAAGAAGACCAAGCTCCGTCGTTCCAATATCCGCAAATCTGCCAGTACACCTGACGTACGCTTTCGTGTACGCCTAAATGCCCATTCCGCATTAGCCAAGTCATGAAAATTCAATGAGAGGTTGAGGGGGTTGCGCACGGGTAACATGGTATCGTACAAATACCTACATATGAAGAGATCATACGAGGCCGTCCGCGTTGCTTCTAGCAATAGACCACTTGACGACCAGGGAGGGATCAGGCCATATTATAATGCAATCAGGTATAGGTGGATGCACTCACGCGAGGCCCCGTAATGAGCTCCCATGTTAGAGTATCTGGTGTAGTTACCGGACGCGGAAGGCTACCCATCATTGTTTACTGCGTCCCCCTCCACTTGGCCCTTGAACGCCCTCGTCCACATCCCTCCACCGCCCCGGTCTTTTGCTAATCTATTATTCTTGCTAGTTGCTTCATAAACTGCTTATCGCCCCCCAATCAAGCCCTCGACACAAGACGGGCGCGTTAATCAGCTCTTCTTTTTTCCTTTTTTGCTCCTCTCCCCCCCTTCTTCTGTTCGCGCTGTCGCTCATACGGGATTCGCCTTATTAGGACGGGATCGATAAACTGCTTCTGGCCGTGATACACGTTTGTCAAAATCCCGCAGGTGTCCGTTGCAAGCCGCAGATTCGTCCTGACCGGAAATTGAAGGCTGAAGCTAGATGAAAACGAATGTAATCTGTTTTGTGGGGTCTTTTTGTGGGTAGGGTTGAAAGGTTGGATAATGAGATTTCTTTTTTTCTTCTTTTTCTTCGAGGAAGTAGATTGTGGGAATGGAAATTTTTATCGTATACATTGGAAATATTTTTGTCGAGATCAGATTTCGTTTAAAAAGATTTTTTTTGATCTATTTAACGTAAGAATCATTGCAGTTAACATCTGGATTAAATACACGTTGGTATAGGTATTCGTAGAAACCATCTCTTCTAATCCATTTTATTACTTCCTACCTTTCCTATATTTAAATCGATGTAATCATCGACTGGTCCGGTATTCGATACCATCTGATATACGACGAAACAATTATCCACGCAGAGATTGTTTCCTGCAAGGGGCAACAAAACCATCCCCCCATACGATAATATGTACATTGGATCGCGTGCTTCGATTCCATTGATTAGATATTTCATCTATCGGCACGTAAATACCGCTGTCTCGTTACAACGATGAGTTTGCAAACAAAACGGAAGAAAAACGAATTCCTCGGCTGTTACCGCTGCTGCTCCTCTGTCCGCCATTTTTCTCACGTGTAACCGCAACGTCATCTTCGATCTCTCGATCACTCTTCGTCTTATTACCAGTGTCCAGCCCACCAAGTTCGCCGTCCTTCGACGTCCTTCGCGAACTGTTTGCGCGGACGATTCCGATATGGAAAGTGACGACGACGACGACGACGACGATCATCTCCTCCTATTCAGAGAGGAGGAGATCGGCAAGGTCGAGCACAATCGTGGTTTTTCATCGGAGAAAACGCACGCCTGTCTGGATTAGAACTACCCTCTCGACAAAGAGGCGAGTTGAATTCGTCCTGACAGATCGAATCGTTACGTTACGGTTCACAAAGGATCGTGGATTATCCCGTCCTTTGCGTCGTTTGGGATCTTTCTCGTGGACTCGATGAAGGCAGAAAGATTGGATTTGCTTACGTAATAAAATCTCTCACTCTCGAATTATTCTTCCAATTTCTTTTCCCCCGATTACACATTAGCTACGCATATTCTTTCAAGATTTTCTTTCACGAGAAACCCCGTTTAATTCCGCGCACAATTATTCGCCTCGAGGAAGTTCGCCAAGTCGGAAACAAGACCGTCTACGAAATGCACGGCGTGGCTCCTGACCCTTCCCCAACGATTTAATTAAAGTACACGGGCGGATAGTCCCTCGCACGAAACCGAAAAGTAAGTGAAAGCAGACAGTAAGAACTTGAAGCCAGTTTCTGGGGTTCAGTTCAGCCACCCACCTTTCGATTGAGGTTCACCCTTTGAGTCTGCTAACTGCCCAACCGTCTTTCCTAAAAGGTAAAGTCCGTCTCACCGCTGACTCTCTCCTTCCCTCTCCCCCTCCGGGCAACTCCAGTGGGAGGAGTACTTAAAAGTTTTTTACCGGAGGGGGCCGCTCTCATTGAAAGCGGAAGCTCAGAGACGGCGGCAGCGGCCCGCAGCAGCGGTTCATTGAAAGAAGTAGCTGCGGTCGCGGGGCGCATCCTCTCCACCCCTTGATTCTCGCGCCGTCTCTCACGATTAGCGGATAAAAGAGAGAAGAAGAAGAAGAAGAAGAAGAGGAGGAGGAGGAGGAGGAGGAAGAGGCAAACGAACCGAGATACCACTAGCTCCTCTCGTGAAAAAAGAAATACTCTCTCTTTCTTCTCCCCTTCCGCGAGGCTGAAGGAAGAAGATCGGCGCCGATACCAAAGCAATGAGACGGTGTGTTCGAAACGGTGATGAGAGCAAAAGATGGTAAAAGACTTTGGTCGGAGAGACGGTTGACCGGGGGGAAAAAGGAAGGATTGAAGGGGAAGCCGACACTCTCGTGAGAGTCGTGAGTCTCACCTCCGTTCTCTTTATAATCATAATAAACTCAACCTTGGCGTCTCTCACCACCGCAGGGTACGTCGTGCCGTGGAGCAGGAAGGGCGTGTCCGTGAAGAGGAGGCATGGACCGCGGGTTCAAGTGGGATGGAAATGAAGTCGGATTGGGATTGAAGTTGCGGTCACTTCTTGCCTCGGCCGTCGTTGTTGCTGGGACACGGGTCTGCGGATTCTCTCGTTTACACCCTCTCCAGTCCACTTGGAACTGGCTCGTTTAATCGTTGCTTTTATTTGTTTCGATTGAAAATTGAAAAGCTGCGTTACCTTCCACAAGTGATTATTTACTTTTGTACTTTTCTAAACTAATTGTATATTCATATTATATTATTTATTTTTTGGAAAGAAGTTAACAGAAGACTGAAATATCCCGTTCGTAAATAATTCGAAACTATTTTACCCCTTCAATCTTCCCCGAAACGATGTATAAAATCTATATATATATTGAAACTACAATAATTAATTTCCGACAAGTTAAATTTCATCGACGAATCAAATTAAATTAAAAAATAACGATTAAAATATATACTCGGTTGAACCCAAAGTTCGATTAATTTTCACCGATCCGTTCGTTCGAACGAGCGGCTCGAAACTGACCGGCCCTTAACGTCGTGACAGCCTCTCCGCTTCTGCGGGCAAAACACCGCGCGAGACGGCTGTCACCGATTACACGCGCTTTCGCGGTCGATCGCCGTTTTACCTGTAGCAGAGGTAGAGGAGGGGAAAAAAAAGGGGAAAAAAAAAATTACCGCTACCCGGCGAGAGCAAACCGACGGACGCGGAATTGTTTTCCAGGGCTGCGTTTCGCCCGGTTGGCAAAAATAAATGTGCCACGGTGGATTGCTATTAATTCGTGTTTCCGAGTTGACCGAACGTAACACGTCGCAATTTTCGACCGCGGTAACTTTCCTCTGCGGTTTTCGATCATTCTCCCACCCTCTACCTTTTTCCCTTCTATTTTCGGGGGATGATTTTGTTTTTGGGATTATTATATATTTGGGAAGCGCGCGCGTGTGTGTGTGTGTGTATGGGTGAGTGTGAGACGTTGGAGGAAAGGTGATGGAATTATGGCTACGTTTGACAGTGTGACGGGTAGTTATTAGATGGGAGGGAGAGATGGTGTAAGGTTTTGTAATTGGAGGTGCAATTACTAGGTAGAGGTGTCATATATGGTTGTTGTAATTATACGATTGGAGGAAGGGAAATTAAATAGTGATGTATTTAATGGGTTGTAATAGGTTGGGAGTAAGAATTTTTTTCGAACGTTGTGACGTTACGTATTACGTCGTTCGAAGTTATCAAGGGAAATGAAATTCCAAGTTGTTTTTTTACCAGGATTTTGATAAATATTGCTCTATTACAGCGTTAAAAGTATGAAACGAGTTAATACGTCATGCGCGTGCATTTATATTTTTTAAAGGATTGCGAGATGAGTGTTCTCGATGTATTAAGGAATTAAGGGTGAATTGTAATTTGGTTATACTTTAAAGGAGAATATTAAAACTGCCCATTTCTGTAGGTTTTTTAATCAAATATAACGTTAAAATTTCTGTAATCGTGAAGTAATTTTGTGATAATGCAATATCGAATCGGGTAATTTTATAATACGGATGAATCTCCATCTGTGTTCAAACGTTTAAAACATTTTAAATAATTTAAAGGATTTAATATCGGTATAATATGGTACCAAAATTGTTGTAATGAAATACTCTAATTAATTTCTCTGTTTAATGAAAATAAATTTGATCGTTGATGGAAAATTTTGTGCATATTCAATATACGTAATACAATTTTATTACGACAAATTATAAAAACTAAGATATCAAATATCGTATATTTGTAATTAATCGATTAATTTATTCCAATATTTTTGCTCCGATTCTTTTTTCGTACCGCAATACTTTATCAATTTCTTGCCCATATATGATATTATTCGAATAAAAATTTTACGTAAACTCAATATCGTTAAAAATACTTTTTTAAAATTAATATTAATTCTCCTTAATTTTTCTTTAAATCGCATAAAAAGAAATATCTAATTACTTAAAAAATCAAATATTCCAAAAAGAGAAAAAATTACATACGCAAATTTTACAACTATTGTCACTATTTTGCACTGAAAAAAAATTAATACTCTCGCTTAAGAAGGAGTGTACGATTACACAGACGTTTCCCTTTAATAACTTTTCCAATAACTCAATTTTCGAACTGCGTCCAGTACAAGACGAGGGAGGGGGAAAAAGAGAGAGATAAAAATAAAAAATACGGACAGTTATAAAATGCCAATTTGAAGCAAACATGCAATAATGCAAACGCACAAGCGTGAACGTTGGAGTGGAAGATAAACGCGATTCGATTTTCCGTCGAGCGTACGTGGACGCATTAACGTGATTGCGATAAAACGAGAATGGGGGGGAAAAAAATAAAAAAAAAAAGGAAAACAGAAAAAAAGGAAAGGTTTATTATTAATTGCAGCCGACTCGCCGTGAGTTGTTTCGTGGAATTTCGTTCGCAGCAAGATCCGTGTGAAATAATTGCAACCGTGACCGTCACTTTTACGCGAAACTGATTCGCTCCATTACAGGTGAGCGGCCGCTATTGAATAATTTATGCGATCGAAAGCTGCTGGTGGGTGGTACCATAATTCAAACCGCTATCGATAGAGGCGGCCACGGATCGGTATTCGACCATGTGGGCGTATATAAATAAGACAGCGCCTCGATCTAATCGATCCTCTAAAGGATATTCATCCTTTATACGCATTTCTGATCATTTCACCTTTTCTTACGTAATAATATTCTCTTGCGCACGAGAAGACTCGCATCTTCTTTTTCCTTTTTTTTTTTTTTCTTATTTTTAGCAGTCATGCATTGAGTGAAATATCGAGTATAAAGAAGTTTTTTATTTATTATAATTCTTGATATATATTTATTGAAATGTTTGTCCAATGAAATGGTCCAAGGAAAGGTACATAAATATTTCGCCAATCTTTAATTGTATATTTAGATATATAATTAATTGCATAAAAATTAGTTCGTAACTGTTATATTCTACGTTAGAATAGGGTTTATCGAGTGTAGAAATCTGGGAAACGGATCGTTTTACGTCCAAGTAAGAAGTCAGCGACTTGCATGTTTCTACTTCCACGTTGTAACTGGTCGTTCTCCACGCCGCAACTGTGACTATGTAGATTTGCTGCATGGAATATTGTCGGAGACTGGTCTTGCTTTACAATCGTAGCAGAAACCGTATTGTCTTTATCACGCATCGATCGTCACCGAGCAGCAAGATGTGGAAGAAATACACGGATGCAGGAAGGTTTTATGGACTCTCTTCTTCCCTTAATCTTCTAAGCTTTTATCAAATATGATAGAAATCTTAATAAACTGGTTTAATAATGGTCCAAGATAGATCTTATTAAATCCTTGACAAATATTTGTTGTGTTGAACGTCAAGAATGATTTCAACTACGGTGAAACAATCGTTCTTAACATTGGGAAACCAGGAATTGGACACCATTGCTGAACGTTACGACGAATTTTCTTGCCAGAAGAATGGTGTTTACATCGTTCTTGTTGATCTCGATAACAATGTGCTCAGCGCACACCGGTTATAAGCTAAAAGCGAAAATGGTGAAAGAATGGGAGGGGAGGTCGGTGAAAGAGGCAGAGGAAGAAAACGTTTCGTTTCCATTGCGGGAGAAAATTATAAACTGCCACGAGGCCCAAGGTAATCCAAGGACAGAAGTGATTGCGGTTACAAATCTCCGGGTATCTGAACTCTCTTGCAGAAACGGAATAAATGGATGTTCAACGGAATTTTGCGGCAAAACTGGCTGTTTATGGCGAAATCTTCCTTTGAAATTGGAAAGTTTTTAGATACGATTCCTAGATTTCCCCTTTGTCCACTCGACACGATACATTTTTTTTAAACCTCAATAGTGCTTTCGAGGCGCCTTATTATCGAAGAAATTCTAGTTAATAATCCTCCACTTTGGACGATGATTTTGTTCTTAAAGATCTCCTTTTCTTCTTTTTCTTCCTAAGGATTCAATGTTTCTGTATATAAAGAATGTACGAAATACTTTGTAGTATTTCAGATAAATTTATATCATACGCATCTTGATGATGCGTTAGCTCGTCGTATCGATGATTATTGTTGTCTATGCGTCGTAAGTGCATTGTGATGAGACAAACAACGCCATTGATATTATTGCAATTTGTATTTGAGCGATCGAGAAATGTTTCCTAGGTAATGAAATGTCAATTTCAGCCTTTCGGGAATTGCACGAGATTTAATTATTGCCAGTTGCCGGCAGCGTCTCAATCTAGACTAAATTTCAGGTCGAAACTATTAAATCGATTAACAGTTTGTCTCTGCTGTAATATCTCGAATAAAGCAATAGGAGAAAATCCTAGGGGTGTGCACTTGAAATAAATTTCACTCCCGATATATACAGTTTCCGATATGTAACTTGGTGATATCTAAATACAAAATTAAACGTTTCGTTAGTTCGTGCAGTGTGATAAAAATTATTTGATCGTATTGGAAAGAAACGACAAGTTTATTTTCATACTTGTTTCATTACGATTTTTCCGAAAGTCATTCTAAAATTATTTGATAAATAAAAATCCTTGAATGGATTTGTAATTGAAACGTCAAATTTATTTTCCCGGTTTCACTTCGTTCTGGAAGAATTAATCTTAACTTGATTAATTAAAGCGATGTACGAGCTTCTTTACAAAGAACATTGTCTCCTTTTAAATGCGCTCATTGCGGTCTTAACGGTAATTTCAGAAGGATGTGGTGGTTTTCTCTTTTTACCATGGTTTCATGTTCTCGTGCTCATTTCAAGGTCCCTTGCGTGATTCAACGCGAGAGATTTCTTTGATCTCTCTTTAATTTCGCTGAATAAATAAATTAAATAAATTACATTCTAATTTGCCACTTTTGAATGCCTCCTCTCGTGCCATGAATGAATTTAAAATTTATTTTAGAAGCTCTCTCTCTCTCTCTCTTTATTATAAATAATAATAACTTCATAATGCAATTTATTTTTTATTTAAAGTTAATTCAGAATTCTTTGTACAGATTAGATCTTAATATTTCATCGAGGGATAATATTATTTGCAACATCTTGAATACAAAGTGACTTTTATTACAAAAATTTAAAGAATTTTTAATAAATTTTTAATAAATTTTATTAAAGGGTGATACTAATTTTCTAACAACAATTTTTAAATATTTGTAAATTTTATTAATTCTATTCTATAATGATTATAAAATTGATTTTTAATTTATATATTAGATCAAAATGGTAAAGATTCGACGTAAAATTTTACCAAAAAATTAGATAAATACCTGTACAGATCTATAGAGGATTAAACTAACTTTACACCAAGATCGATTAAATCGCTATATTAATTATTATTGAGATTCATAAAGAATTATTTTTTTTATATAAAAAATACAATTCAAATAATCATTTCTCTATTTGTTATTAAAATCAAATGCTTGTTTATCGAGAAAGAAGGAGAAGCTGAAATGGGGAGGGAGGGAAGAAGAACGGAGGCGTGGAACCATTTGGAAATTGTTTTAATTAAAAGGAATCCAACGTTAAGATAATTTAATTAATTTCGCCTTTCGTCAGAACTTACATACGCTGTCGTCAGGTGTCGTTTTAACAAAGAAGCCATGCTTTCCCTTCGAAGTCAAAGAATCCAATTCTGTCTGTACAGTTCCCGTGCACAGGAACGATGAGACGTGGGAGGAGGTCAAATAGAAGACAGTGTTCTGAAACTTCGTCCTCCTCCTCCTCCTCTATCCCCCGGTTGGCGAAACTTTGTCTTTGTACGGGGGTCAATTAGACAGAATTCGTCGAACTTTGTTCGGATGGCAGACATCGCGCGCAACTGCCGTCCAAGATGCGGCGACTTTTCATCGTGAAAACCATTTCCCTTGGCCGAACCGTGACCGATTCCCTTTTCTTTTCTTAATAGAAACACAATTGCACGAAATGCCCCTCGTCCAATCAAATCGACGACAGATAGCGAGAACAAATCGCTTTTGTCATCCTCACTCTTTAATATTTCTTAAGACGACAATCCCAATAATTCAAAAGTCACGGTCACTCGTAATAATTTTCATTCCTTTACTTTTCTTCGTATTCCTCCTCGTGTCCATCCAAGACAATGGGATGCTTTTGCAGAAATCTCACTGCCTCTTTTACCGAACGCGAAACGTACGATTATTACTTTTCCATACGACTTTGCTCTTAACCCGATATTTCATCGGGTCGAACGTGTGTGCGCAATCCGTGTGGTGGACGCGTCCGCTAAAAATTCGCTCCCCCTTCGCTTCGTTTCGTCCCTGTCTTCGGCCATTCGTTTCGGTGACTAAAAAGAAGATGGAGAAAAAAAGGGGGGGAGAGAAGGGAAGCTCGAGACGCCTGCAAAGCGGTAAATAAATCGATGGATAAACGGGTCGTCGCTTGTATGCCCGTGCTAGGGTGCTAGGCGCATAAGAAATTTATCGACGCGTTCTCGGCCATCACTGAATCTGCACGGTGTATCTACTGGGTGCTCTCGAAATGGGAGAATTAGTTTCCTTTAACTCACAAATTTCAAATGGCAACATCTCTATGAAGAAGAAGAGGCAGAAGAAGAGTTTTAATATAATTATTCTTAAATAATAATTACGATTTAGTATTTATTAGTAATTGATAATATTAAATTTTATTTAGTCAATTTTTTAAATTTCTTATAAAGTAGATTTAATAAAAATGGCACCAAGCGTGTTGTGCAAGATTAATGATCAACTTGTTTGCAATTAGTGCGCGAATGTCACTTCATTATACATAAATCGATATTAATCTCACTAATTGGATACTACTTGTGCAAAGAAGATAAACAAATACATCGTTTGATTTATTTTATCCCTCGAAATCATATTTTCAATCCATTCCGTGGGAAATTTTGTTCGGGTAATATTTTAAATACTCGACATCACTGAGACCGATATAAATGATTTTGCTCGTTTACATGCACGAACGTATTAAAGAAACTATACATCATTTCTTTGATTTACGAATTTTAATACGTCTTTCGGTAAAATTATCATTCAAATTGTGCCAAATTATAATTCGATTTATATTGAAAATTCTCTTTACTCCTATTAATATTTTTCCGCCAGAGAGAAAAAGACTAATGTGCACGTTTAATAAACGCTTCCTCTTTGTCGCTTAATCACAACCTTTCATCCATATGCATATGTAATTAGGTTAACACGTTAGTGACAAGAAAAAATGCGGGGAAACGCTTGTCCTTGGATCCGACGACTCTCGAGCATGCACTTCTTTCTTCGACCTCACCCTATTTTCCTCGAATATGCACTCCACTGTAGTGCAATTACGGTTAAAATATCTCGAATAAGGACTTTAACCAAGTTCCAAAAAAAAAAAAAAAAAAAAGAAAAAGATACACACAGAAACTTAAAATCCTTTCGATCCATTTTCAAAAATCACCGACATTTCTGAGACACCCAGAGTCTCAGAAACGCTCTCGTACATCGTTCGCGAATGTGACGTATACATGCATTTGGAAAATCACTATTCGTAAAGTGGGTTCGTCCGACCTTAATACGGTCGACGAACGTGGGGTAGGTGAATCTTTAACGAGCCCTCTTGTCGGAATTTCTCGGGCACAGCTATCGCCGCGCAGGAGGGCACAAGTAGCCCGGCTACGACTTCGTATATGTCGGAAATGTCGTCGCCTTTACCGGTCCTGGTCGAATGGAATTCATTCCGATCGAGCAAGCACACCTCGTTGCGACGACGAAATACGAATCGTGTTACGTGTACGACGAGTTCGGCGCAACAACGTTCCCGCTTTGTACGCGCCAACTTCCTCCTTCGAGATTAAGGGGGGAACCACCACCACCACTGTCCTTTTAGCAAACGTTTTTCCACCTCTTTGTCCTTTTCTTTTCTTTCTTCTTCCTCAGGGTACGTTCCTTGTCCTCGTTAATTTAGTATGAAATTGTAGTCGGTCGAATATGCTTGGGTTATTGAATCGGTCGAATATCTGTTATATCTTTGTTTGATTAGTTTATTGAATAGTTGTTCCAATTTATTATAGAAATATTTCTAATTCTTCCTATTACAATAAAATTGATATAATTTGTATTTACACGTAATGTGTAATTCATTTACCCATTTTTCTTTAGAAAAGGATTCGATATAGAATCCGACTTCATTCAAGAAGTAATAGGAACTACGAATATTTTCCCAAATACTCAACAATCCCGAATTTTTATCGCCGTCTCGAAAAACGAAGAAGAAGAAGAAGAAGAAGAAGAAGAAAAAAGGGAAAGTAAAAAAAAAAAAGGAAGAAGGAAGCATCCCGGTACGCATGAAAGTAACGCATAATAACGCGAACTGTCCGATTCAAGCGTGGAGCGAGTGGGCCGAGTGCATAACGAGAAAAGATTACCCTATACAGCGAACTGTGTAATTTGTTTGACCGTGGAGTGCTATTAGGTAGATTAATCATTCAGTCTCGTTCCTTTTTTTTTTCCTTCTTCCTTTTCTCTTTTTTTCTTTTTTCTTCTTTCCCTCGTATGTCATTAGCCGGCCGATAGATCATACCGCGGGTAACGATATGCGTTTCTGCCTTCCATTTCAACACGGACGTCGACGTCGTCGTGTGGATATGAAACCACGCGCGCGATTCATCGTGCGGATGCAAATCCGCCTATAGGGGGCGGCGTTGCAGTCAAATTTGAATCGCGCGTGTTTCTCCCATCTCCAGAAGGAAAAAACCGATCCACGCCCCCCTCCCTCGTCGAGGAAAGGAAAGGTGGAAAGCATAGCCGGGATCAAGTGAATTTTCATTTTATCCGCCGGGAACGATCTATCATCCGTTTCTCTCTCTCTCTTCCCTTTCTCTCTCGGTATCATATCTCGCGAGGAAGGGAGAGAGAGAGAGGGGGAGCTTTTCTCTCGGAGCAAAGAAGGAGGAAAAAACGCGGGGGGAAGCGGCGCCTGGCGGAATCTATATTTGCACGTCAGTGTGGCAGCTTAATTATCTATGCCAAGTTATCGAGAAGCGAGAGAGAGAGAGAGAGATGGAGGATCGGGGATCGTATTTTCTCCCCGTTACATCCCATTACTATGCCGGAAGGAGCAGGGGATAGAAGGTAGGGAAGGTAATGGAGTGGTGGTCGTAACAAGATTCAGACCGGCTTGAGAAGGAACGAATTCGAGCCGCGACACGGTCCAAGTGGATTTGGAAAAAAGGGAGGGGGAGAGGAAGTTCTTTTTTCTTCTTCTTCTTTTCGACTTTCGCGGCAAAAGAGAGAGGGTGCACTTGTTAGCGAGACACTCCTCGCACGAATAATTAAGCCGAAACGTCTAATTATGAGAAGTCCTTCGTTAGTGACCCCTTTCCAGGGGGAGTGGATAAGTAGATGCGCGTTCTCGAATTCGAGTTAAGGCCGACCTCGCGCGACCAACTTGGTCCTCGACTCCTTCCCTAATTTACTTTGCCCCAGATATGACGTACGCGGGCTTGGAATCTTGAAACGAATCTTTGTGGATTATTATTGATGTAACTGCGTATGCGTTGTGGCCAAAAGAAAAGGAAAAAAGGGAAAGATAATTTGGATGTCGTTTGATTTCCCGCCAATAAAATTGTGTCGTTGGATTTAACGGATTTACAGTGGGTTTCGACAGAATTGAAAATTCTATCTTGGAATAAGAGCAAGGGCACTTCAACTCACTCGAGTATTGACGTAAGGATTAAATGCACGAGGTAGGAGTAGTGTAATTTATTCCGAGAATATTTTATCTTAACTCGTTAAGACGAATCAGAGGAATCTGAGGGGAAAAGATTATATATCAAAGTAAATTGAATGAGTTTTGAATATGCATACATGTATATACTTCCAAAGATGGAAGTTCCATTTATACGGAGGTAAAAGTAACTTTTAAGTCTTTGAAATAGTCTCCAGTCTCTTTCAGCATACGTGCATGCACCAAGTGGTTTGAAAATATTATCTCGAAATATTTAATCCCGCTCCATCGACTTTTTCCCCTATCTTGTTAATTGTTGTAACGATATATTATGCAACATATGTGTGTTAATTTCACCGTTTTATAGAATGATAATTCTATTCGATTTCGTGAAAAAAGTACGAGCTATATCGTTTAAAAAATTAAATTTATGGTTCAAATTTTCTTTGCTGTTCTTAATATAGTCTTCACGACACTTTCTCAATTCGAATTGGAAATTTACCAACTTTGTTAACTAACAGATTATAATTGAATCTAACTCTTAATATAACGTTTAACTACTTCTTGCATATTCAAACTTTCTTCTTGCGCATATTGCATATACAAATGCATTAGGAATTATAATGTACTCCAACGAACCTGTATCTTACTTGTATATATATATATCAATTGCACGGGATAAACCTTAATATCATTATGATATTAAAATTTACATAATCCGACTTGCAATATATATATTAATACAACAGATCTCGAAATCGATTTCATTCGAAATAGTTCAATATTTTTGATTTAATTTATTCATACACGCTCTCGTGCATTCTACGATTCACGTTTCTCTATTATTTGAACGATTAAGATATTAATTCCGTGTAACAATATTAATCATTTCCATTCGAATTAGCTTAATCCTTACTCCTGTTTCGTTTCATGCAATGTAACAGACAGAGAGGAAGAGAGAGAGTGAGAGAGAGTGGCGAGAAAAATAAAATTCTCGTTTGGTTTTAAATTTAAAAACTTTTAGGGGATATATCAGCTTCTGAATTTATTCATTTTCGCATTTTCGCGCCGGCCAAAAGTTTTTACTTTATGAATAATAGTTACGAGGGGATAGAATATTGAAAATATCATGTTCGATAGATCGTTACGTTCCAAGCACGTATTCGCCTATGGGAAGAGGCGAATGTACTCGTGCTGCATACATTCAGTTCTCGTTTTTTTTTTTTTCTTTGCGATCGAAAACAATCTAGGTATCGTTCTATTATGAAACATCACCGTAAATACCTTCTATCTCTATAAGAATGCATCGACCGTGAGTGAGTTATGTTAATTTGTTGTTGTTTCGGAATGCGTGTTGCTCAGGCTTGTTGCCTATTCTAATGGGAAATTAAAATATCTGAATAAATTATATATTGCGTATAATCTTGAGTTAATATTATTTTATTTTTTATTATATTAGAGGGGGTTTTATCGATATTTAATTTGGATTTTGTTGTCGGAACAGATAATAATTGAATTACATTCGTATATTGTTTCTATAAATTTTACCAGTATTAAACTTTGTTCATTTTGTGGTAGAATATTTTCTTAAAAAGTGCTCTACTCTAATTTATTTAAAATGAAACGAAATCGTGGAGAATGTATTTTTATTGAAAAAAAATAGTTGTATTTAATATCATTTTCACGAATATTCCGGTTATTTCGGTATAATAACTTTGCTGAATTTACGAATTTATGTATTTTTTATTAAATATAATTCAATCGTATCGAATTTAATTAAAATCAAATTGTTGCAATTCCATTCGTTTTTATATCTATTTCGAAGCATTTGAATGAATTTTTAAAAAGATGTATAATTCACAATTATCATATAAATCGATACAAAATAATTAAAAAATTTTCTAGTTAAATGAATCAAATATAATCATATATTTTAATATATAAAAACAAAGCCATTCGAGATGTGACAAGCAAAATTATTGAACTTTATTGTACGTACTATAAATGGGGAATAAAAATAATGTTTTTATTTAATTTTTATTACTTTCTTTATTGACAACTTTGCGACCAGAAAATCCAAATAAATTCTTATTAAGTACTTTCGTCGATATCCAGTGCTAATTGACAATAATTGTTCACGAAAAATATCATTTCTTTTACCCCTCCTTCGATAAACACTCATATTTATTACTTTTCATGATCACAACGTTCCGTAACATCGATTGCCCAACGAACTAACCTAACATTTCACAGCAATAAAACGCACCTACCTACGCATTACTCGCAACCTCCTCCCAACAAGGTGGCAGATAGTTCGTTAATCAGAGAATCTCGCGCAGAATTAATACCTCGCGTAATCGTCGGCCAAGAAATGTGACCAGCGTTTATTCCTACGAAAACGATTACACCTCCATATTGGAACGTTCGTTGGAAACTATTCCTCTAGCCCTCTAGCGGCGCGTAACGCAGCGCGAAACCACTCTATCAGCGGTGGCGCTGCTTTCCTTCATGAATTCCCTATCGTGTTATTCCTCCGATCCCCCGGTTGTACATCTGTACCACGCCTCCGTGCCATGTAAACTATTCGCGGAGCGATCAGGAACTGCTCGTACGAGGGCGAAGCCGAGTTGGCCCCGTGGCGAGATCCACGCTCACGTGTATTACACCGTGCCGGATCACTCTCGGTTTCCGACATGTCGAAAGAGTGCACACATGTTTGCGAACGGTGATTTGCGTACGAGTGGGCGTTACCGGCCACGTTGCCCCCACGAGGGCGCCCCTGATCCACCAGGCCAGAGGTTCCAGCTTGATCGAGGAACGAGCCACGGTAATGTGAAACATGATTACTCACGAACAGATAATACGTGTAATAACAATCGCATTAGCCGGCCAACAGCCGGCCCGAAGGCTGCAGGGGATCTGGTTTTACTTATGAACCCATGGATCATGGTGTACGTGCCGGTTGCTCTTTCGCTAGTTTGATGCTAGTTGACAGGTTCGGTTCAGAAATCCCTGGGATTGGGGGGAGAAGGAAAGGGAGGTGGCTTTAGGCGGAATTTAGGTGGTTCGAACGTTTAAATTCAGAGGGAAACCTCTGGATCGGAGATTTGCAAACGTCTCGTATCGGTGAGTGAGGACTCTGCGTGAAGGATGAGGATGGGAGGATGGAATGTGTGAATCAAAAGTGATTTTTTTAATTTGGGGATGTTCTGTACACTCAAAATATTTAGAATTATTATGTACTCTGTTTTAAGAGTTAACAATCGTGTAATCCATTGATAGAGTGATTAATCAAGAAAAGTAACTCTGTAATCTTCATCTCAATTTAATTATAGTTTATGTTAAATTGATATTGAAAAATATTGGTTAAAATGGTTGAATGTTGATCTAAATGTGATTTTAAATATTTTGGTTATACTATAGAAAATTAAATTAGTGGGATTTTAATTCTTTATAAAGAGGCAATAGTTACCAAGTTATAGCAATAGCAATAGTTAATAAAAAATTGAATTTTAATCGCATATTAATTTATTGATAATGATAATTTATGTTTTCTTAAAATATCTACTAAATATTAGATGGTAATAGCGTATAATATTACTTTTACTACATAATTATATAATTAATTTCAATGGAACGAATTGTTCAATTATATGCAGGATGTATGTTATCTTTATTAGAAATTTATTTTTAAATTCGTCATCAGAAGTTATTAGAAAATTATTGCTATCAAAAAAAAAAATTTAGTCTGTGAAATTGCAATTAAACTCAAATTATTCTTAATTACGTTCAAAGTACATACAACATGTTTTACGTCTCTAATAAAATTTCTAAGTTTATAGGCTATTAATAACAATCTTAGTTATGTACTACTAAAAATGTACATGGATTCATAGATATAAATAACTTGTATCTTGTCCGGCAAAAAGTATTTAAAAGTATATTGTAATAAATTCATAAAGTCGTCAAAGTATCTTTAATTATATTTTAATATGAAATTTACAGTTTTGTTACACCGGGAATTTTACAGAATAGTAAGACTAAAAAAAAAAAATCCTAAATTTTATTTTTTATCATTCCCTTCCATAAACAATAATATACTCCAAGATGTGTAACATATACAGAATTCGAATCGATCAAAAAGCTAAAAATCTTCTCTAAATGTGTAAATTTATATTTAATTCCTCGAAGCAGCTTGGAAAAGCTTTTAAAAGCTGTAGAGTGCAGGAAGCATCGCGATGATTCACCGGCGAAAAGTATCCATCCTCTCTGCGCAATCTTGTGAATAAATTACCATCTCGCAGCTGGACGATCGAAAACGCGAAACGGTTAATAATATATCCGCGAGAGGAAGTGTTCGCGACCCTTTGCGCCATAATTAATCGAGGCGAACAAAATGAATTCGATGATTGAACGACGATTAACAGTTAGCTTGATAAACCATAAACTGCGATTTCGCGAATCGCGAATGGCTCGCAAATAACTTTAACCCTGTGTCCCGTGGAAAATGATTACGCGCCAAAATAATCTGATTTTCATTCGGTTTGCCGGCCACCGACCCGCTCTGCGACATGCGGCCACTGAACGTATCGAGAACTGGCTCAGGCAGAAGAGAAGCCTGAACGAAATCGGATAATTGAGACACGGTAGGTCTCGTCTGGTCTGGAACAAAACGCGTAATTAACTTACCAAATTGATCCTCTCGATTCAATTTCGATCCACACTCGACCGAGAACCACCCGTTTCTCCGTGGCACGTGTTTGTTCAACTATTCTCCCAGTCAGCTGACTTTGCCATTTGTTGTGCAATGTGGGAAAGTGAATTTTTTTCTTTTTTCTTTCGAAAGTGAAGAATTTCTGCCAATTTCTCGATTTTTTGAAAGTTACAATATAATGAGTTCATACGTATAGCTGATACAAAAATATTTTCTCTTGCTTTCGGAGAAAATGAATTTGTTTTTCCAGTGAGTTTCGTTCCAGTGAGAAGAAGAGGAAAGAATATTGTCAATTTTCACTATTACATATAACTAATTTTCAAAGAGATGGTCAACTTTAAATTAGAAAGAGCAATTATATAAAATATTCATCCAAATTTCAATCTTTGGAATTACGATATTTTAATTAGAAAATCGAACGTTAAAGGGATGATAATAATCGTATCAACCGTTCGAATTTATAGAAAATTATTATTAAATATCGAGCCTTTGTGCCGGAGATCATTCTTGTAAAAAAATTCCCTATCTTTTTTTCTTTTTTTTCCCTCCGTCAAACGTGTTCTCATCCTCGTCGTTCACCCGAATTCCTCCCCCTCCAGCCTCCATGAGTCTCGCGGCGACCGCCACCGATTCAATATCGATGCCAGATATTTCGCGCGGCCGCTCGACACAATAATTCAGTTGAGCAGGTAATATTGGCGCGGTAATGGTCGAACCATTTGGCTGTGTCGTTATGCTGCATTGCCGCTTGCCACGTTTACCGGGGAGCTCCCCAGTTTTCAACCGCCCCCTCCCCTATTCCCTCCTCCGCCACGTGACCCTTTCTGGATGATACGCCAGATACAACACCCCCTCATCCGTGAATCGGAATGTTATCGTTCGCCGATATATTATTGTTGCGCTTCGACGAGGTTGGAAATTGCATTATTCTTTCGCGTCGATGATAAAATCGTTTATTAAAAATCGCGGTTGACGAAGGGAAGGAAGGATATAATTTTTCCTTTCGTGTATTCTTGTTCCTCGATTGATTCTTAGTCGATTTCTTAGTTGTTCTTTGCAAATTGGGGGGATGAATGTTGAATTAATTCGTTTTATGGTGGTTGTCGCGGGGAATCGAGGTAGATACGTATATGCTTTGGGTTGGGTAATTGGATTTTTTTTTATTTTGATCGTTAAAGGAGTGTCGATAAATTAAGTTGTATTTCCGATTGTTTCGTTCGAATGTCGCTCAATGTGTTAATGTCGGGGAAATTGGATGTTAAATTTGGAATGATTTGTAATTAAATTCTTTGTGTTGCGTTCTTTAATTCGATTCACTGGTTAGTTGTATTGGATTTGTTATTTTTAGTTTCTTTGTTTATCGAGGTTTTCACATATTGCAAAGATCTTAATTTTGAAGTGGAAAAGTGGATAAATGAGGGACAATTAATTCTAAATTATTCGATGATAAATTGTTACGTTTTTTAACTTGAATTTTAAAATTGATATTATAATAAAATATTATTAAACGTTATTATATATTATGATAATTATAATCAGGATATATTTTAATTTACATATTAATTCGATTATGTTATGAATAATTAAATGTATTAATTATTTAGCGCGTGATGACAAATTAAGTAAAATAAATAGCAATTATTCAAAATTATTTGCTTATCGTACAATTAGTTAAAATATCGAATTAAACGAATGATAATTAAATATAAGTACGTATACGTAATGATATGATATCCGAAATAGCATTATGATAAATCAATGCATATTTCAACTTTAATTACTTTTACATTATTAGATTATATGAATATTTTATAATAGTAAATTTATACAGGATGTTTTAATATTTCAAAATGACTAATTCGATATCTCAAAATGTACATAAAACTCTTGTTCAAAGTTGTTAAGCTGAAATTAAAATATACAAAAATGTAAAAGAAAATATTACTTGTTAATGTTAAATTAAAAAATTTTTTCCCAATTTTTATAAACATACCAAGTATCTTGTTAACTTTTAAACAGGTGCATAAACAGGAAACCAAAGTTGTCCACTATTTCTCTATATATATATACATATATATTTTGAAGATCTTGTTTTCCCTATCATGGCTCGAAAGCGTTCCTCTGTTTCATGAACATCGTAAACAAGTAGAGAAGCTTCCGGCTGCAAACAATCCGGTTGAAAAATAGGAAAAGAGAAATGGCTGTCGCGGTAGACAGTTGACTGTTCCCGTATTTGCATAATTCGCTGTTCGAGGGAAGGACCACGTCGCGAAGAAGCGTGAACTTGCTACGATCATAACTCGCAACTCGTTTAAAGCGACACGCTCGTCGTCTAACAGAATCACGTTTACGTTGTTAAATTGAGTTTTACAAGCAATTCGAAGGATTATATCTGGTTAACCCCCATCCTCCATTCCATTATCGTTCACAGACACCGTGGGTTTGTGTGGGAAAATGCCAAACTGTTGACGTTAAATTTTATCTAATAAATTATCAAAAGCCAATGTTAAATATATATTCGTTCAAATGTGTTATTTGCTTTGTTATTGATTCGAATAACTTTTCCTTTCTTTTTTTTTCTTTTTCTTTTCATCGAAAATAATAATTCACTACAAACAGAGTAAAGAGAAACGAATATTCTAAACGAAGCTAACGTTTCACCATTATTCACTACTCGTCCCATACAATAAAGGCAAAGAGAGGATGGACAAATGGAGATATGTATCTCATTACTTCCAACAGAATATGAAATTATCCCCTTCCGTTTTATACTTAAAGATCATTACTTTTTCCAACATCTGTATAATCTCTTTTTTATTAATTCTAAAAATTAAAAATTACAAAAAATTACAAAAATTGCCACTTTTCCTGTTTCTTTCTTTTCTTCTTCTTCTTCTTCTTAATAACATTCGTTCTTCGACAATGAAAATCCAAATGATTCCCATGGATATTTTTCAACGCGACCAACCAGTCAGAAGTGTATTAAGTTAGTTGAAGATATCCGGCAAAAAGTTAGCCGTCCACAATAGGATTAGCATCCCGTGGGAAATCATCGAGGGGATGGGGGAGGAGCAAGGTTTCGCCTCAGAAAAATTCCCCGACCGAAAAAGCTTGAAGTAATTAATTGTCTTCCGTTTTCGTGATACCGCGCCGATATAATAATGCAACGTTGAGAACAAACGGTCAAGTGGTGCGCACGTGCCGCGTACAAATAATTGGGAAGTTTAACTTTAAATTGCGGCGCCCACCGGCGCGAGAAACAAAAGTTTCGTAGTAGCTCGTTAGCTCGCGTTTTATCAGCCAACCAGGTTGGATATTGGTGGTAAAAAAACCAACACACATTGGTGAACACCACTGTATACATATATATATACGGATAGATAACAGGGAGGAGAAGCGGGGGTGGAGAAAAATGGTTTAAGCGGCGGTAATTCGCGGCAATCGGCCATTTTAATCGAACCGACTGTATCTCGTAATCATGCCGGAAACCCTTTTTACGAGTTTCCTCCTCCGCCCCGCGAGGTGGACGATGCGTTCATAATTGACGCGGCTTCGTTATCGATAACAGAAATTGCGCCCCGTTGAGGGCAGGGGGGAAGTATATTTTGTTGAAAGTTGGCCGGCCAGAAGTACATATACGGCCGACCCGTTTCGGTAAAGGTAATATAATTTCGCCAATTTCTCCAACCCATTAGGATAATTGGATCTTGACCCGTACGCATGATCGCGTGAGGGGGAAACTGGCTTTTAATAACGTTATTATTTCCATCACACATAGACAAGACCGGCTTTATAGAGAAGTTTCTTCTCGTTCCTTATAGAGAAATTGATTGGGCGTTTCCTGTGTTGCAAGAAATTCGAACGAATCCTTTTCCGGGAATTGATGAATTTTTGTCGTGGAATATTTTTAAGTATTTATAAATATATGCGGCGCATTCCTCGAATGGATTATGGAATGTAAATATAAATACGTGTTATTTCGTGATGCTGATTACGATACTTTTAATTATTGCAAAGATTATTGCATCGATAATGGTTGAAGATAAGCGTCTGAGACTATATTTCTCTTAATACATTATCGTAAATTTTAGAAAAATCAGAACCGTAGAAACTACGGTTTTTAAACATATTTCCAGTATCTAATTATATTAATATCGAAACAAAAGTGAAGTAACGAGCGAAAATACGAATATCCAATCGGATCTGATCCCTTATTCATCGATAAAATTAATCTTGTTCGATCGAGAACGAGGTAGGCAAACAGGATTCCGGATAAAGCGAAGGTCGTTTAGTTAGAAAAGTGCTTTCGGATATTATTCCATCGTGGTAATCCAAGAGGATGCACGAAATCCGACGGAACTGTTCCCAGCCAGTGAACACGCGGGAAACCTTTTTGAATAAGGATCGCATGGTTGAAACTCGGAGGATACTTGAAGCTCGCCAGTGTAGCGAGAAGTCGGACGGATTGGCTGTTGGAACGACGCCTGGGCGAACGACGAAAGCAGACGTTTGGATGTGGAGGATGAACGAAGAAGAGGGAGAGAGAGAGAGACGAAGGACGAAGAGAGAGGATATAAGTAGAGAAGGAGGAGAATCTGCTATTCCTGGAGATTCACGAACCTTGAAATGAGAAAACCGTTTGGATTTCAACCTTCCGTTTCAGCGTTATGTTTTCTCGAGCCTCTAATTAAAGAAGAAAACCTAATAAGTTGGTTGCAAACAACGGGAAATATTTACACGTGGGTGAATCATTTCGAGCCATCCATCCTCCTCTCCAAGATTAAAATTCCGTTCGATCCGTCTTCGAAAACGAATCTTACGTATGTAATTTCACATTCGTAGCGCATCATAACGAATATTTAAACCTCGATCTCGCCTCAAAGGGACCAAGAATTTTCTCGATGTCGCGAGAAGGATTCTCCACCGCCGATCCCTTTTTATTCTCACATATTCTCCCTGCTCGTCCAACTATATATATACACACACACACATAGCGATGGCGTGAACGATGCCAGCTATTGGCCACGGAAGAATGCAAGTGGAAAATACTGGATGGATAGCCAGTGTAACTGGCTGAACGGGAGCTCGAAAGCCCGAAAAGAAGAAAGGCGAGGAGGTGTTTTCTTTTGGGTTTACGTGACACCACGCGTTCGCCCCGATATAACCGAGCAGATCGAAGCGGAAAGTTGCTCCTATCCTGCGGTATGCTCGGCCGCCCCCCGGGAATGTGGGCTTCTTCCGTCTTCGCAACAGACTATCTCTCTCTCTCCCTCCCTCCTGCTCGCTTTATTTTCCTCTTCCAGCCGTCTTTCATGTACCACAGAGACTCTTCCTTTTTCCTCCATCGATCCAGCCGTCCCTTTCCTTTTCTCTCGCCTTTCTCCCCTCCCCTCCTTATACACAGCCTCTTGGCCTGTGCTCCAGTCACAGGCGACACCCGACCTAACCCCACCCGGGCGAAACAGCCAACCCTGTCATTCCAGTCAGTCATCCACTCGACCCCTTTACCTTACCTACCCTTTCCACGCTGCTGGTCGAATCTTACACCGGGTCCAAGGGTTGATGCACACGCGCGTATACGCTTTGTCGTCTTCGAAAATTGGATTAAGTATCTCGTATAGACGGCATCGGTTGGTAATAATTCGATAGGGAGGGTGGCTGAATCAGCATGTTCTGGAGATATTCGAGGGTGGGGCGGTGTGATCGAGCGTAGGAAATATCTTGAGCGGTTATATCATTGGTTTTATTGGGATAAAATGTAGATTTATTCTTGGTCTTTGGTCCTCTTCCTCTCTCTGCTGACTCTTTTCCCCTCGATAATAATGGAAGGGAAATATTATGATTATCGATGATGAGTTACCTTGTTATCTTTAGCTTTGTTATCTTACGGGCTTCTAGTTTTCCAATGCTTATGCGAATATGGTTTATAAAGAAGGCAGGAGGGGGGAGGATGATACTTGAGAGGAACACGGGGCTACTGGAAATATCTTTTGTTTTTTTGCTGCCTCACGATTGTGCTATAAGGCGATAAAACGAATGTTTAATTTGTTAGGTAATGTGGAATAGACGAGATTCAAAAAACTATCGTCGAACAAATTTATGATATTCAGTTCAATCGTTAACAAGGTGTAATTGTAGATACTTTTGCGTATTAATCGTGTATGCTCGGCATTCAATTTTACGATCGCTTCTCTGATATCCTGATTTATTATTGTTCATTCATACAGTTTGGAAACTTTATGATACGATGAACGCGAAATCCAATTTTCCAACATTCATTTGAGGAGTTGTGTATTGTATATTTCGAGGCTGGTTGCAAAATGATGCGACAGCGAGGACGCAGTAATTCAATCTAGCCATGATTGGATCGAATTTACTGTCAGACGAAATTACAGTTTACAGTCACTTCGTAAACAATGGGGAATAAAATTAAATCGATCATTGAATTTTATCCAGTGGGGGAAACAAACAATGTAAATTACACAATTTTTTATTGCTCGTTTTTCTTTTCTTCTTTCAATAAGATGATTCTCAAGTGTCTATATTTGTTCAAATTTTTATCCGTTTGACATGTACAATTTTTCATAAGATATACCGAATTAATTTTCTAACTTGATATATTTCGTGTTCAGAGCCCAGCAAACGTTATTCCTTATCGTCGAATAAAATTATCTCTGTCGCTTCTAATCATTCGTAAATCGGAAGAATGAAAAATACGAAATAATACAGCTTCATCTGAAGTGCAAATACAAGAAAAGGAGCCGAAGATCACAGCGAGAACTAAATAAAAATAATAACAATAAATAATGCTCCTCTTCGGTTAACCAAGTCTTCTTTACCCGTGAACCGATTCTACTCGAATCCGTTCATCGCATACGATTATTCCCCTGCTCCTTTTGATTTTATTCTCAGCCGGGAAAATGGATTGCGCCGAAGGAAAGAGTAATGGAGGAGAGTCCTATGTCATTACTGTCTACTTTAATCCGTGAAACGTTGCCGTCCTTTCATCGAAGGGGGGGAGAAGGAGGAGGGATCGGTCGTTGAAAATAATTTCAAGATGGGGCAGGAAGCCTGGACTCGAGGTAACGAACGTGAGCATCGAAATCGAGGGGGTGGGATCGATAACCTGGGAGTGGTTAATGTCGGATAATTCGACAGATTGGCCGGAATTTGCCTGGATCCGGCCGGATAATTCCGGCATCGAGACATCCCGATCTCGACCGTTTTCCAGTTTTGACAAATGGAAGTTGATATCTTATAGGTGGCTTCCTTACAGGGGATAATGCGTACGATGACTGATGATCCATCGCTCGCTTACACTCCCTCGAGATATTATTCTTCTTCTAATAGAAACTGCCCTCCAGTTTCTTGCTCGATTTATATATATATCATGCGTGCCGTTGTTTCGTTCCTTGGGGATCGATCGCGTTTGACGAACGTTTGACGAATGAAACGAGCGTTCGTGATCGAATTACGAAACGTGTTTTGTTTATAACAGGTCGAGTGGAAGACGATACGAGACAAGGAAGATAGTTTTTTACTACAGTTTTCTATTTCTTATTTGATGTTTCGACGATGCGTTCATATCGGTTTATGTAAAATGTTTGTGCAATTGTATTTTCTTTTTTTTATAATTACTCTTCTTCCGGATGTCCCTCCGGAGTTTTCATTAATGCAAACAAAAATTCAACATGTTTGTTTGTCCAATGTATATTTAAACGGTGTCGAGAGAGGTGTTATATTTCCAAATGTGAAAAAACAACAAAGTCTCGAAACGCTTTTGTTTTCGAAACTTTTATTTCCACGGTTTCCAAGCACTTGCCGCATTGTTAATTATCGCAAACAACGAAGAAATACTCCATTTTATCAAACGTTCATCTCTTCACCACGACGAATATTCACATTCGTCTGAACGAAAAAATTAAAACTTTCACAATTTAATCACAAATTTCTAAACTTCCATATTATCTGAAACTATCGTCGAATAAATTTATCAAAGACGACAGAGTTTCCTTTTATCTTCTCTCTTATCGCAAAATTCTCCTTCTTAAAACGCGCATCTCTAAAACTCCATTTGTACGTATATATATATATATATATACACATCTGAACACACGCGAAACGATATCGCCCTCGGTATTCCCTATCTGGAAACGTTTCTCGCGGAACGAATAGAGAAATCTCGGTTCACGGGTCGATATCGCGAGACCATGTTCTGTCACCAGTAGCCATCGTCTGGCACTTCCTGCCGCGTTACCGTAGCCGTAAACTAGGAACACTGCACGCCATTATCTCGATCCAGTTCATTAACATAGCCAACCCGTCGAATGGACTCGCCGAATCGTTCCCAACCGAGTTGGGGGCTCTTGTTTAATGCACGATAAGTTGCGCCCGCCAGCCCTTCGATCTGAATGCCTCCACGCGATAATCCTCCACTTTATTCGGTCTAAGATAACAGGCGATCCTATTTTCAAAGAAGGAAATAACCTATGCGTCGCCACAGGAAACGTAACAATGTTCCTCGTTCAATATATCGTCCAGATTAGAGAATATTATTGGGGATATTATTATTGTCGAGGAGAGTAAAGGTCGACAAGTTATGGAGCTATGTATTATTCTTCCTTATTATTATGGGAAAAGTTGTTCAAACGTAATGGATGTGAGCAAATAATTAATGGAATATGCTCAAGTGTGACGTCGATAAAATAGATTTTGGATATTCCTGAATATTTTCTAACATTTCTAAAGAGAATATAAGCTCTCTCTTGTTTGACCGCAGACCTCTTCTTGATCGTTTAATGCTTCGTTAAACGAACCGATCGCCAGCAGTGTCTGAAAGAGGTTAGGTATCAAAGGATAAGGCAGGTCCATTAGCATTCCTTGATTTTTCACGTCGAGCAAAGGTGACTTTGCCACGGTATCCAGCTCATAAATTGTTCTCTCAGGGTCACGATTCCCACGCTGATTGAACGTAACTGCGGCTAACGGATGCTGGAAATCCGTGATCTTGGATTTACTTACGTGATGGTTCACTTTTCGTTCTCTCTGTGCAACGACGAACACCGTGACTGATCGTTTATTTTTTCAGAAACACGTTGGAAGCGCTCGAACTATGATTTTAATTGGCCCCCCCCTCCCCACGATTGACTGGCCACGGCTATTCCACTCTCGACACGAAGGTGGTTCGTTGCTCGATCGATGTATAATGCAAAAGCATCGATCTAACGTACACACACGTACAACTCGTCGACGAACGCTCAATGTAATTTGCTTTGCTTAGGTAGGCGCAAATTCCAATTTCAAGTCACATAATTGAGGGCAACTTGTTGGTTCAAAGCATTCGCGGCTAATATAATGATTGTTCATTGATGAAGCAGTGTCCATTGTCGTTGAAATAACGCTTGATTTGTAATGTTTGACGAGCGTGAAATTTTGAAAGCGCATGCGCGTCATTTGGGAATCACCTGTTACCACCATCTTGTTTTAGAGTGTTAAGTTTCCGATCTCAATCTTTTCTTTTTCAATCTTAATATAATCTTCTATCGATTATTAGGAAAATTTATTTAATTGTTTATCAATAGATCTAAACACCCTTTCCTATATATATCCATCGCAGCTATCGTTCGAGAAACCGATAAGGGCAAAAATATTCACTCGATCCGAGTAACGTCTCGTCTGAGAACCGGCATTTTCGAATCGATGAACTTTGCATCCCGCTCGAAAATTCAGCACGTTTACAAGCGGGCCACGGTTATATTTAGCATAATAATACGTTGATTGATACGTACGTGAGCCAAACTACTGTCGTTAGGGATGCACGATTCGTTTCACAGGCCTCGTTTGTGAATGGCCGCTTATCCTCGATGTAACGTTTCTAGTGATTCCAAATGGTTTGTAACTGTCTCCCCCCAACCTACCAGGAGACCTACTTAGACTGCTCCCAGCAGATTAACCTGGTCATTGCCAACGCGTAAGATCGGGCCATTTGTTTCTCATAACTACATAATGATATTACGTTACTATATTAAGTCTAGGAAGAATTCTACGAGGAACTGTTGTCATTAAAATGCATTTCTATCCGTGATTAATTCCCCTCTTACCGTCAATATTTGAAAATAAGTATTAGTTTTCGTAAAAAAAAAAAAAAAATGATGTTTTAAACGATGCAATGGATTCATAAATACGTTTACGTTTATTGCATAAAAATGATCGAAGAAAAGGAAGGGGAAAGGAGTTGCAGCTTCGACTTTGAGATTGTCGATGCTGGAAATGCTGGATAAGTGAAAAAAACTTGGTTCCTTATAAAATGAGTTTATTTTCTCCGTACCATATATGCTATGTACATCGTGTGTATTACGGTACTGACATATACGAAGTTTATTAGCCAAAGTGTGACGTCTTGATATCTTGTATATGTATATATATATATATATATGTATAAAAAAAAAAGGAAAAAAAAATGAATAAAAAAAAATTATATTCGCAGAGTTATTCGGACGCGCGTACGCAAAATTCGAATTCTTTTCTCTCTTGGACGGATACAGGAAATTATTCGCATGCTCGTCTCGACATTATTACGATTCTTTCGTCGTATACAAGTGTGCGCTCGTTGCCACCGCGTCCGAATAAAGAGGGACATTGTTAAAAAACTAGATCGTATTGCCAGATACGCATAAGGCGAAATGATAGAAATCTAGGGGAAGAGGAAGAGGAGGAAGAGGAATGGAGAAAAGATAATAATTATAATAATAATAATAATAATAATAATAATAATAAAAAAATGATAAACGTGACAAGATACGAGTATTCTTGAAGAGCGTTATACGTTAAACGTAAAAAATAAATAAGCCATCATGATTGGTGCGCGTTGTTATTTAAAAAAAAAAAAAAAAAAAAAAATAAAGTGAGAATATCGCTCGATTTAGCCGGGTAAGCTCTGTACGTGATCGCGTAATCGAAATTATTATTAGTCGGTCAGCGGGGAAAGAGGGCGAAAATGAATGGAAAAAGGAAAGAGAGAAGGAGGAGGGATGATGGAAGAAACATGCACGCTTGTCAGGGTACAGAACAGACTCGAGCTTTTTCAAGCTTACGACGGAATAGGCGCGCACCTCAGGCTCGAGGACAAGCACCGACGTCTCTGCACACTTGTAAACACTCGCCGATAAGAAGAGGGCAGGAGGATATTATAAGGCTCATTAAGAAGGACAAGGCGAGGTAAGAAAGGAGGGAGGGGGGAAAAGAAAGAAAAAGGAGGAGGGAAAACAAACTTCTTAACTCACGAAAGCGCCGAGTCCAAGGCGTCAGTGTTTACGCGCAAGTGATTCTCTTGGCGCCATTTTATCGAGAGAGGGGTCGTCCTCGAGCCTAATATTATTCGTTTCACACCGGCTTCTGCACCTTGCTCGCAAGCAGGCCGCGTGTTAATCTTAATCTTAATTACGTAAAATAATAATCAAATGACGATACATATGTGTTTGTCATATATCTGCACGATTTTTACTTCCATCGTATACGCGTATATAATAAAATAAAATAAAAAAAAAAAAATATGGACGATTACTCGTTTAAGGGAGCTTAAATCGACGTTACATTGTTCACTGTGGAAACAATTTCCATTGACTTGGATCAAACTTGGATTCGACCGAGTAATTCGACAAAAAAAAAAAAAGAAAGGAAAAAAATTATCGGTAAAAATAATTCGGTTCGATCAAGTCGATGAAAAGTGTTCGATCGTCGTTCTATCGTTATATAGAGCTAGAATGAATAAAAAAAAAAAAAAAAGAAAATAATGCTGCTTCTTCTACAAGATGGCGCGAGAAAATCTCAAACCCCCTCGACTTTGTCCACGAAAAACACGACGATGACTGTACCGCAACTGCGAGCATCACGAATTGCAATTGTCTCGAATCCTTTTTCCGCCGTCGGGCGAGAGAGAACGAAATTCTTCATGCGCCATCTCGTATGCTCTCGTACATATATGTATATGTATGTATGCGTGTATGCGTGTTAGAGGATGATACCTCTAAAAACATCGCGAGCGGCGAGTCACGCACGCACGGCGCGCGCATGCGCGTTCGCGTCCCGCAATTCCTATCCGTTCGTACGGAGTCCAAGTCGTTCGAACGGAGTTTGAGTGGAAAAAAAAAAAAAAAAATTGGCTCTACCCTCTCACCACAAGCAAATTGGATATACTACGTCAGCGTTTAGCGAAAAAAAAAATCCTTAGCGTAAGTGTAAAATGAAAAAAAAAAGAGAGAGAGAGAGAATAGAATAAATCGCGTCGCTTACTGATAAACGCGTGTTCAGGCACCGTTGTTGGCGATCTTATCTTCGTTCGTTGTATACATTGTTATTATTGATTGTTCCTTTTTTTTTTTTTTTTCTTTTAGGTAGTAAAATAGTAAGCATAGTATATATGTATATATAGTCGGCGAAGCGGGAGGAGAGGAGCGCGTGTTCTCCGACAATAGGGCTCCGGTTAACGTGCTCTAATGGTTTTGGAGAGGGGAAACTACGTCACACGTAGTATCCTATAGTTTTCAATCAATGCCATTCGGCTCAAAAGAGAAATCCCATTTAGCCTCGCGTTCCCATTGTGCGAAGTGAGAGAAAGCCTAGCAATCTCCACGGCAATTAGTACCAATAATTAAAGCGCGCGTCCTTTCAACGTTTAGCTCGATATCTTCTCGGCTGGTGACATTTTTTTCACCGGTTTCATTGTCGTTCTTCCTTCTCTTTTTCCTTTTTTCTTTTTTTTTTTTGCGCGCGCGCGGCTTGTCAGTAACTCGAGTTGTCAGTCGTCGAATTACCGATGGAGAACAGAGGGACGCGACGCGTTGTCCTTTCCCGTTATAGAAAATTATACCCGCAGAATCAAGCGACGATTGGAAGAGTCTATTGTTACAAACGTGCAACCAGACGATTCCGATTCTTCTTGTTTAGAGGGAAGTACAAGATTCAATTTCGAGACTTTTTGACGATAAAGTTTGAAAGGGAAAATGACAAAATCGATGGCTTTGTTAGTGGTAAAAAAAAAAAAAAAAAAAAGAACGACGGTATATCGTGATAATCGTAAGAGAGAGAGAAACCGGATAGTCTGCGGCGTGTTTGCCGACGATAGACAAATGTCGAACAGAGGGGAGATCCACAGAAGTTTAACTGAAACGCAAACGTCCCCATGCTAATCGAGGACTCACACTTTGCCCCGTCTTTATCTTCCTCTTTCGCTCGCCCCTCACCATTTGTCTTGGCGAGCGTATTCAAATTTTCAAGTTTCTCAATTAACCCTCCTCCCTCGAATCGATAGAGTCCCGCAGGAACGCGACCCTAACCGATTTAAATTTATCCAATCCTTTCCATGGATCCATCTGTCTATTGTTCGGTTGCGGTTTCACTTAGGCTCGCGTAAAAATTGCTTAATTTTGCCAAATAAGGTTTGTTGAACAGCAATACTCCGTGAAATGTAATCGAACGTTATATCTTTCCCCTCCATATTGTGTCGACAACATTGTGGATCTATGTTTCGAAGTTATGATCCAATTATAACTTTCCGGATATATGTTTGAATCTCGAATTATGAAAATTTCGAAATACACAATCTCCCAACGTTTCATTCTCGACCGTGATGAGCAGTTATCGAATTTTCGTAATTTGGAAATTTGGAAAAAAGTATTCGTTTAATATAGATAATTTGGATTATTTCATTGCACCAAAAGATTTCAAAATGATTCTGACTTATTTGTAAAATACTTAAGGAACTTTTTCGATTATTCTTAACCAATGAAGCGACACTAGCGCCACGCGACTATTAACTACATATCTATACTACCCAATGTATTTATGCACTTTTGAAACAACTTTTGAAGATCGAATAATTTTCAACCTGATAATATTAATCAACAATATATATATTTTTCTATCACTTCAAACCATCGTTGCTCGAGTTCGTTCACCCCCTTCTCTCTCTCTCTCATCACGATATTAATAATCCCTGTTTACACGCGTCTACTTCTATCCACGACTTCAAAGAGTTTATCCCGTTGATTAGCCACGAACTCGCAGCAACCAGAGCGAGTCGTCTCAGATTGATAAGCTCACGTGTCGCGATGTAAATTAACCTAACGCCACCACCGAGGGCCGAGGAAATCTGGCTAAGGTTAAGTCGGGGGAGGGGGAGAAGGGGATGTTAGGTTATACGATCCCTAGGTATCTAACCTTGACGCGATCCCAGCGCCGTTCTCGTTTCCACGACCCTTCTCCCCACCCCGAATTCCCGTCTAAACCCCCTCCCCCCTCATCCTCCCCCAGCGCGAAGCTTAGCTTAACCCCGAGACGCCGCAAGAGGCAATTAACCTTCCGCCAACCCCTTGACGCCCATTGCAACCCTCCTCCCCTCCCCTCATCACCCTGGTTCCCGCCACCTCCCACTGTTTCCAGTCGTTCCACTCCACCCTCCCTCCTGTTGATATCCCCACTCGGAGCATCTGCATAATCATGCTCGATTCCCAATGCTAATTAGAGTCCGTATCCGACTCTAGCAAGTACACGTCGACCTCCATCACGCGGTCCGGAACCACGCCTCGTCCCGCTTCGGCTTATTTCACCCCCCTCCTTTTTATCCCTCCTGTCTCGCACGATCTAGCACAGGGGAATCGAAAGGGGAGAAGGATGACGAAGAAGTCGCAAGAAAAATTGAGAGAGATTAACGACGAGAGTTTGGTTTATGAGCGAAGGGGGATGAGGGGATAATATCGATCGAGAGCCTGACCTCTTTGAGATCTGATTGGAAAAGGGTTTCTGCGAACGGATCCTTTAGGGTTTAATTCGATGACTCTCGATCTCGAGTCGATTGGTTTGCGACAAGTTCGTTGCAATACAAATACAAATGCAGTCGGGGAGGAAGTAACGGTGGTCTTGTTGTGGCGGTAATATTTGATCCTAGCCTGCGATATGCGTTTCCACGGCGTTCAGTTTCACTGTTAGGTTGGCCAATTGATGCACGGTGGAAGAAAGGGTGTGGAACTGCAAGAAAGGTGTTGGCGAACGATGCATCATTTCGCGAATCCGGGGAGAAGAAATAAGCTCGATCGTCAGGATGGCTTCGCTCCCCCTCCCTTTTTTCTCCCTTTTTACCGCCAGTGTTCGTTAATTGAAATTGCAGGTGTTATCGAAAGATTTTGCCCTTCTTTTTTCAACAAATGTCCCGACGAGCCGCGAACCCAATTAAACCAATTTATTAGCTAGGAGCCATTCGCCTCCTCGCGCTGGAGGATCGATCGTTTATCCCCCTCCTCCCCTCTGTAAATGAAGAGAAAGAGGTGCACGCGGATGATTGTTATAAAAAAAGACGAAGAAAGGTATTTTTAATAATACAACGATGCCGTGCGAAAAAATTCCTCCGTTCTTTCCTCGAATTGATCGATTCCTCCGAACAACGCGGCCATTTCCGTTATAATTCGGGATGAAGATGTTCGAATACGAGAGAGTTGGACTTCTCTGAAGAAACAAGCTCAAGGAAACGATATTTCGAGGGGGACAGCTTTCAAAAGAGATGCTCGAGATCCGGAGGAAGGGGGGACGGGAACGGTGCTCAAAAACGGCGCGCTGAATATCCTGTGTCGTACAACTTACAGAGGCTGTCGGTGCGTCCGGGGACGGAATGCATCCCCGGCACCGAGACCGAGACCGAGAGCGCCTCTTGGTGCTTGAGCATCTGCCGGCGTCTCTGCCAGGTGAACGTCCACGCGGCGATGATGGCGATCTGTGCTACGAGGAACACGGTCCCTGCGACGATCGCCTCGCCCAGGTTGATGCACATGCCCATGGTGGACGATATGTCCTCGCTCTCGACGAACACCGTGTCCCTGCTAGCCGAGCTAGCGTTCGACGCCTTGCTGTCGTGCTCGAATCCGAACTTGTCCGTGATCTGGATCGATTGGACGAGAAGCAGGTCCTCGCGGGTCTGGGAGCCGGCCGAGCGACGGCGACGACGCTTCCCGTACGAAATGACGGAGCGCAGCTCGCCGGTCGCCTCCTCTTGATCGCACTGCACCGGCTCGCAGGTGGGCATGCAAGGTGTGACCAGAGCGCGGAACTGTACCACCTCCGAGCTAGGGAATTTGAAGGCGTCGAAGTGCGAAAGAAGAATCTGAAAGAAATAGAATGGATTTTATATGGTTACATGTGTGGATAGATTTTTTCGATTAGTTTGAAATGGCGAAGGAATTTCAGGATACCGATGAAGTGCAACGAGAGTTTAAGAAAGGGAAACGATCGAACAAAAATTCTGTACTTCCGGAAGATTTGCAAGTCACACGAGGAATCTCTGTCCCGTTATTCATCATTAAGATAATACGTCAACAGCTGTGTCAAATTGCTTCTTCGGTAGCAACCAAGATTTTGATTTATTATTCGTAGAAACGAATTGGCTGCTATCAGACCGGGCGGCCATCAGTTTTATTACTTCGTTCTCCATTGCTTTCAATTAAATACAAAAGATAGTACAATTGTGTTTTTAAGAAGACACAATTTTCAATATTTATTAACGATAAAGTAGCTAGAAAAGGAATCTCGACGTGTCGTTAAATAGATCAATGACACCTGTAATAAGGGAATTTGTATAATTCTTATTGTTCTCGTGTTTAAAAAGAAACAACTTTCGAGGCATCTATCCTTCGAATGAAACGTAAATTTATCCTCGATGCGTCTCTGGACAAAGTGTCCCGTAAATTACGTGGCATTCTATGAAATTGCCTTCGATCGAACGGCTCGCGTGTTGATAAAAAAAGCCGCAGAATGTTACACAGAACACAAGTAGTATCGCATAACACGTGGAACGTTTGCCCGTCGCATGCAATATGCGTAATAGAAGATCGCTTGAAACTGGTTCTCGCGTCTTACAACAGCTGCACTCTAATTTTTTTTCTTGCCTCTTTTCTTCCTTTCTCTCTCTCGCTCTCTCTGTCTCTGTCTCTCTCTCTCCTTTCCCCCTTTTTATTCTTTATTAAGTAAACTCGTACATACGGCAATTACACGGAATTATGGCATGAGAAACAGCCATTGGTAAACGCTGTTTTGTCGTTCCCATAGCGAAGTATTTCGATAAATAACACACTCCTATTTTCGTTTTTCCTTCTCTCCTTTAACCATTGCCTCTCTCTCTCTCCATCCCCTCGTGTCGAACAACTTCGATAATACGAGCCTGTCCATTATAATTATTCACATTTTCCTTCCCTACTTTGATTAAAGTAACAATAAATTACACAGGATACGATGGTTCCCTCGTACACACATATGGTTTCCCATATTTTTCGATGAACCTCGTGGTTCGTAATCACATCCATTACACGCACTCTATACGAGCAATTTATAATTACGAATTATATTTCCGAAAAGCGCTCGAAACTTCTCGCCCATTAAAAATTCCTTATCGTTTTACACGCTGTTATTACAATACTTGATAGAAGATTAACACCACAAGAATCCATACGAGCCTCACCCCACAGACCCACCAAGTTTTATAACTCTCTCTCCTTATTGCCTCTCGCCTCTCGAAGGAATTATCATCAATTACAATCCCTCCCCCCTCGAAATGCAAAAATATTCCAATTACAAGGGATTAACCTATGCCACGGAGGTGAATTAATTCCCGTCGAAATGGCCACCGACCTCCAATGGACACCTCCAATCTCCTCGGCCCCCTCGCCTCCACCATCGAGGAGGGATCGGCCAAGCTTCGAGGCGGCACGCGCGTGTGCTCCGCCATAGGAACTGGTTTTCCAATGTGGTGGCGCGTTACCCAAGTTCATCCTCGTATTTGCACACCGGGCACGTACATTATCGGGGTGGTGGTGGCCGAGGGGGAGGGGCAGGCGAAGTAAGACATTAAAATATGCTTCATCCCGCGTACAGCTTCATTTAAAAGCGTTCTTTCTTTGGCGTCCCGCTCGGAACGAGCGGAACTTTATTAACTCCGTGTCAAGGGAGAGGGAGCGAAGGTCAGTAAAACGCGCGAGGGAAAGAAACGCGCGCCTTGTATCCGCCGTGGCATCTGCTCCTCCGCTCTTTCTCTGCTTAACGTACCTTAACCGGGATAGGTGTGTACATATGTGTGCGTGTATATATATATATATGCGACGTGTTCTTCGAGACTGTGTTCTCGAGAGCGATGATGGAACGTGGACGGACTGAATTGTCGTGAACTGAATCGGGTCTGGCTTCCGGCTTGATCTCTCGGAGGGTAACTGGAGAAAATGGTAAAAATGGACCAATGGGCAATGGAGCCGCTTTTATCTTGGGGATTTAATTTGGAAAAAGTGGGTTCCTCCTATTTTTTGTTTATATTATAATTTGTTTCGTCGAATGTTTCAGAAATATTGTGAATATTGTTGCGAAGAGTCGAGTTTCTACTCGAGGAAATTTTGATGGAACGGCATTTCCCGTTTCTAATCTCTAATTTCAGGGAAGAAGGATCGAGTAGATAACCTGTCGTAAAATTGGGTAAAATTCGAAAAATTTTGCTACCGATTCGTAAACGGACGGGTCAAAGTATAGCTCGTATGTCACGGAATACCTTGTATATTGTACGGTTATACCGGTGTCTACACAGAGGAGCGAATGTGGCGGCTGAGAAATGCTTCCAATTTCATTCAAACCGGTTGTGAAATGGAAGAGCTCTCGTACCGTGGCTTGGCTACGTGACAGACATACCGGAAAACCCGACTTTTGCCAAATTCCTGGTTAGATGAGGGCGAATCCTTTTGCCAGCCCTTTCAGGCCCAACCGAGTGTTCCTTGCATCCTCGTTTTTCTCCCTATCCAAGGTTAATAAAATTACACGACGGTTACAAATGAAGGTAAAATATCGGTAATCCCGTACATTTGATTTTGCCATTATTTATGTATGAAGAGTATCTTTCTAATTTTGTTATTTTTAAGTGAAAGATAAGGATATTGTATAAACTTGTTATTTTATAAATTTTTTTCAAAATTAATTTTCCACAAATAACTTTGAGATTCTTGTGTAAAGAGCTTTGTTGTTTGTTTACCTTCTGTTATTCGTTCGAAATGATCGAAATTATTTGAAAATAATTCATTTCAAACAAATAATAAAGATTTAGAGAAGTGGAACTTTGTGCAATATTTTTCCTTTATTTTCACTTCGCTCGCAATTTATCTGAAAAAATTGAGAACGCCCTGCGAAGATGTAAAATTAAATTATTTTCGCGATAAGGAAAAAGTTAATTTTCTTTAACTTCAAGAAGAATATAACACTTAAGAAGAATATAAAGAAATCTTAAAATTTTATTTTTCACCGTTTCTCTTTTCTAATTAGCCACGTACTCACTGCGCCACGTTTCACAGAGCATATATAAAGAAAAAAGGAAGATCAACCGAAAGAAGGATTATTTTCGTAAGAATTTTCGTCTTTTTCGTCTCCTCCTTCCCGTTTTTTTGTCTCAATTCAACATGTTTATTTAAAGGAGAAAAGTATTCTCCTCTGCTCCAAGAAATTTCTTCACCGGCAGCCATTTCCTGGTCCTCCCGGAAAGAAGAGAGCTCTGTTAATTTTTGCTATCCTTCCCCCCCTCTCCTCCGTTGAATTTCTCACCAAATAATCCGTCCGTTTGTTCCACTTTTAACGCCACACGCTTCCGTAATGAACCTTACACACGCGTTAATCTCGACGACTCTCACCGATCCTCGAGCACCCGATTCCGTCTCTTTCTTTTTTAGTTTTAATCAACCATTCTATGCGTTAATAATCCACCATTTCCTTCGTTCAATTCCCCGTGCTCGAGTTAAAAACAACGGAAATTATTAACGAATAACGTTACCAGCGAAGAAGAAGAAAGAGAGAGAGAGAGAAAGAAAAAAGAAAGAAAGAAAAAATCGGACTCATTTGTAGCCTGGGAAAACCCAGTTCCATAGTTATACACGATAAATATACGTTTCTTTGTTCCGCGCAATGAGAATCAGCCGCAACGGTCCCCCAGGAACGAGCTACATCCGCCATTTTATAAGGATTTCTTAAAGTCCTTCGCGGCAACAATGCAGCAAAGTTGATTATCCTTAAAAAGGAAACGTGACTGTTATTCATCTTATCGTATCGTCGAATAATATAAATATATAAATCATCGATAAGATGATTGATGACGCGTGTTAAGCTTAGTCTCTTTCATTGTTTCTCCATTCTTGGAAACGAGACGCGTTTGATCTTTTTGTACTACGAATGAATCGTTACATCTATCAATTCAGTCGTATCTATCTTCCGTATGCATCCATATCTGTTGCTCCGTTCTCACAATTATTAGCTTGGTTATTTAGGAAGAAATGGAAATGCTTGTGAATTGCTTATGTATTATATCGCAATAATTAAAACGTCATGCTCCCGGTTTCTTTACCGTTTAACATTTCAAAACGTTACACGTGAAAGGTACACCGGTTAAGGGTGTCCACGCGCTTCTTCTTATGCCCAGATTCTTGTTCCACGAATTGTAATTTCCTGTGTACGAGGGGGCACGTATCAGCGGCCATTCGTAGATCCAGGCCTCGTTACTTGGACAAGTCTCGAGAGGAAATGAGGTTAGCTCGCGTGATCTGTAGAATCGGCTGGACGAGATCGTGGAACGGGTTCTCTCTCCTCCTTCTCTCGTCTCCTAGGCTGGGTGTCAGGGTGTACACGACTCGGTGATATATCTCGATGCGCCGCATCTTTCCTGGATTAACGGATATAAATTTTCTCTTTCTTTCGACCGGGGGGGACTGTTATTACTTTCTAATAAAGCGATATCGCTCCGTGCCTCGCCCCCACCCGCGCGAGCAAATGATGTGGAACGGCGAGTTAACGAGGCGGTATGCCCCTTGTTGTCCCTTCCCTCCTCCCCACCCGGCGCATTCTTCTTTCTATAGCTCCCACTATGTCGTAACGATCCGTTTGTTTTACCCCCTCGGACAGGCAAACCATCAATCGCACGTAATACGCAGTATCGATCGATCCCAGACGATGGACGCGTTCTTAGAAATCGGTCGGGTCAAGGTTCACACGGACAATAGCCTCCTTAAGGGAAACGGAGATCGTTTGGTGAAAAATTTCGATGGCAAAGCACTGCCGACTATGGAACACTGTTAAACGATCGGTTTAATTTCCATTAATCGCGTTCAACGGGATGGGCTTGCTCTTAGAAATCAAGTCAGCTCGACGCTTAGGTGGACAATGAGTCTCTCGTTTCGTTGAAAAATCATGGATTTGTTGTTGAATAACGCGCAAATTAAGATAAACTCGCGTTCTTGTAATCTTTAGATAGAGATTTTAGGCGGATAATAGTTTCTTGTAGAGAGGAAGTTGTTTCTTGTTAAGAATTGCACAATCGTCGTCAGAGTACCGTTATATTATCGGTTTGTTTTGACTCCTCTACCGACGGATCATCGGTACACGATTCGATCAGAAATCGGTTGGGTCAAGGTTTAAATGGACAATAGGTTCCCCAAGGAAGGCAGGGGTCGCTCGGTGAAAAATTTCGATTGCATAACGTTGTTAACTATGGAATACTGTTATATTATCGGTAACGATCTTTAGATTCCAGCCGGTTGATGAGGAACTCGAGCCGATTGGGAAAAAATGGCCAAAGGTTCAAGAGCTTATCGCGCGGATGGATCTTGTACACGAGAAGTTCACTTAAGGAGCATAATTATATCGTGGCTAGAAAACTCGAAATCATTCGTGATCGTGACAGCTACCTCTTAAATCATACGACGTGTGAAGTTTCCTTATCTCGGGCGACGATCTCGTGCCGATAAAATTTGCAAGAATTAATGATGTTCCAGCCCTTCCTTCCCTCCTCCCCCTCCTCTCCCCACGTGCTAATACAGTCTTGGAGCTAATTTTGTGCTTCCTTATGCGGCATACGCGGAAGGAACGATCATTATTGGACTGAAATAATCTTTCACGTCGTTAGGATAGTCGTATGTCATTATTCGTCGATGTGGCTTGGCGATTGAAATTGGCCTAGTGCTTTATTTTTAACTTGTCTCGAGCTCAATAACGGGAAAAAAAAGTTAATGAGCCGAGATTTACCGTGGTTAAAATCAATGGCTTCTTATTGCTGGGAATATAATCTCCAGGTATTTTAATTGATTTTCAATTACACCGAAAGCACCGGTTGAAAGGAAATAAAGCGAAAACGCGTACCATTAAAATTCGAGAATTTAATGAAAAGGGAAGCTAGGATTTCGATACTTTGAAAATCTATTTTTTTTTTTTTTAAATTTGACGCTCACGATATATACATTTTCACGAAACGAAAGAGATTCTAGAATTTAATGAAACTTCAGCACGATCGAAACAAGTAAAAAAAATTGCACGCGTTATATACGTCAAATTATTACGTTATATTGAATCTCTTCCAGATATTGATACCCGATAAACGAAAAAAGTTTCAATCTAGCTTTAATAGATTTATCGTGCAGATAAGTACCTAATCCTGCTTCATTCTCAATTTATCTAAAGTGTCTGATATTTCTAATCGTTTAAAATGATTTTATATAATCCTTACGATTTAACCAATATGGTCAGGTTCCAACCTATTCCCCGGAATAATCCAATCCTCTGTCGAACAAATTGTATCCTTCCTTCGTCAACGCGATCCCGGGAGCTAATTTTACGCTTCCTGATGCGAAAGGAATGATCATTACCGCGAGAAAGATCTCTCGCATCGTGTTGGGACAGTCATGCGCCATCATCATTCTTGATGATTAAAGGCGTATCAACCCTTTTGACGTTTTATTTTCAACAAGCTTCCACCTTACCGTCCACGGTAAAATCATAACAAGGAGTCGATCACTGTAATTGAAATTTCGCAATTTCACCGCGAGATTCATTACATCCTTTACCTTATTCTCGGCGAATCACACGAAGAAATTCCACGCGTAATTGATCGCTATAATTAATAATCGGCCGCTCGTCTTGATGCGTCGTAAAGTTCATTCCGCCGCCCGACTTTCTAATTCCATTAAACCGAATTTTAAACGACACCGTGTGTGTTTCGATGATTAATGCATCTCTTTGAACAGGTACGGAGGAAGGGGGGGAAACAATTGACGGGAACGATAAATAACGTTTAACGAAGCGTTAATATTTATGGTGGATAAGTCTGGAATATATATTTTCCAGAACCTTTGAAGTGGATAAATGGGGGGATACCTCTATCTCTTGTTTATGATATTAATTTACATTATTTTGTTATTTGTCGCACACGCGTCAAACCACACGCGCGTGTACCTTTGGAATTACGTTTCGTTGATGACTCAGCTGTGTTTCGACACTTCGACGCGAATCGTTCGAATCGTCGATCCATCGATCTCGTGTCGTCTGATTGCGGGTGGCCGCTTCGATCATTGATCAACGTCTCGACGTGTATTTGACCAATGAAAGCATATCGACTACTTTTCCTTACACGAGATATAAATATAAATATAAAAGAAGCGAATTAAATCGATTTCTTTATCGTTATCGATACGTTATAAGTGGAAATTTCTTCGATAGAATTTTTTTCTTGCATGAATGCATAGTGTACAGGTGGAGGAATTTAATGGAAGCAGTGAATATATCGTTGTATCGTTGATTTTCATAGTTCTCGTTCCCTTACTCCTCTCTTTGCGAACAGATGATCAAAATGGAAATATCTCTGGGGCACATGGTAAGTGATATTGCATTAAGGGGTAAGTGAAATACATCGGTCCAGGTTACCCTCCTGGGAGGGAGTTTTATTTACTCTGCCTTCCTCTTCCCTTTGTCCTCTTTTCCTGATAGTAATCAAATGCTTCTTTAAGTTACATCACCGATATTGCTAGCGTCACAGAAACTGCGAATGCTTGAATTAATTCTTTCTTTCTTTCCTTTTTTATCATCACATATTATCTCTTCGATTCTCGTACATTCGAAAGAATATACACGTACGGATAAATATCCATCGATGAATTTGCAACAGCTGTCCAATTATCCAACACTTGACTTTTAGCTCGCATAATATTCCTATATATATATATATCACCACTTCGGTGACGAAGAGCTGTTTACCTTCCAAATTTTCGAGCGACAGCCGGCATTTACACGGTGAAAATAATAACGATCCCCCGAAGCTGCTATCAACGCATCAACGAAGCGGGCAAGACAACGTTGCGACCAGTTATGGCTCGAGCAAATTGCTTCCCGTCGTAAAATCCGACCGAGTGATTGATTAGCACACGGTTGGACCGACTTGTTGACTCGCAGCTTCTTCCAGCTCCGCTACTCCGCGTCTCAGACAGAGAGAGAGAACCCAAACGGTCCCATAACGGTCGCCTGTATCGACGTTATCTCGATCGAGCACCTCTATTAGCTCTATCAGTCAAATTAGAATCGCTCTTTCTTCCTCTTTTTTTTACCATCGACTCGAAGAAACTCGAAGAAAATTATTACTAGGATCGACCAGTATATAATAATCATACGTCTGTATTTTAGTTACTTTGTTTCGCAAAAATGATAGCCGAGTGCGAACGAGTTGTTGACACGTTCCTTCTCCCTGTTTGGAGAGGAAAAGAGAGAAGGTCCTCGTGATGTATCTCTCTCTCTTCATCACCGAGAGTGGTAGCAGTTATGGCGCGAGGATAAATGATAAGCATTAGCCTGGAGAGCTTACCTTGCCCGTGGTGGCCGACTTGTAGAGGGGGCCCATGATGACGTGATCGGTGGGGCAGCCATCCGAGTCAATTAAGACTATCTCGCTGGAGTCGACGCCGTCCATGGCGACCAGCTCGCGTACGAAGATCTCGTACGGGCTGTTCGGGTCGAGTATCTCGAACTTGAGGGCCAACGGATCGCCGACTTCGGCCGACGGGATTGCCTCGTTTCCACTACGATCGGTGATCTTCATGGCAACGTTGGGCGAGTCGACGATCACTTCCTCGGACAGGGCGGGCGTTATATCACCGTGTACACCGAGATCGACCTCGTTCGATACGGTTTTGTTGGTGAGATCGTATTGACAGGTGACGGCCAGGCCGAGATCGGAGCTCGTGACAATGGTGTCGTGGTGTTGGATCACGACGTCGTTCAGGTAACGGCCGAGCCCCTGCTGCCTTATGTTGCACTCCAAATCGTCGTAAGCCATTTTCAGCTCGAACTCCAGCGCCCCCTTCACGTCCTGCACGCAAGAATTCGGCGACCCCTTCACGTACACCTTTCCGTAAAACAATTTGCTCGTTTGGATTCTCGTCACCATGTCACCTGCCCGGCAATCGATGGTCACGTTGTAGCAAGAGCTCAACTCGTACGTCGATCCCTCCGGCACGTCCAGATAAGGTTCCTGGAAACGTTTGTAATTATTGTTTTTTAGAATTTAGGAGATACCGTATATTAATTTCGTGGAGAGACGCCAAAATTCTTTTTTATTACACTCAGAAGTATGCGTGCTCCTCGGATTCAGACACAAAAATTGGATGATTAAATTACTCTCGCGACTTTACAAATATTATTCTATTAAATGAATCTTATCTCGACGTTGTATCATACGCGACGCGCATAATTTCGCGATTATTGCCTCGGCCTATTAGGCAAAATGATTGATATACTGGATTATAAACTGGGGTATTTATATGTATATAAATGCATGCTGTGGTAAAGAAAGAGAAAGAAAAGTAAAAAAATGTCTTATGAAATATGGACTGTAATTTGCATATCGTAAACAAACTGTCATTCGATACTATTAGGTACGTACGTGTATCGATCGGTTATGCTAATTCGATAATTCTTCTCGATAATACGATAATCTGGGTCGCCTGAGTAATAACAATTTGCATATTTCTATTAAAATAGCTAACCAGTGTTATAATTATCCGCTATTTATAGAACTAAAATTGTCATAAATGCGCCCTTATTTATCGTAACAACCTCGAACAAATTGCCAAATGTATCAAATCGATGGAACTCGTTCATTCACGAAAATCATGTGATATTATCTGTTTACACATAATTATTATAACGTGTTATTTAGATTATACTTATTTAATAACAACGTAGAAAACGAGTTTGTCACTCTGATTTTTAACGATAAAGTTTCGAAAAAGCTGTTATGAAAAAATAAAATAAAAATATAGAATCGAATTAAATTTCAAAATTCATAGAATATGCAACCATCCAATTCGCGTCCAATCAGAAGACAATCGATTTCTAGCAAAAAGAAAAATATATATATCCCAATAATTAAAATATTTTATACGAGAAACCGCCAAGTGTTTCAACTCGTTCTACAATTTTCGACATTATTGAAATAAATGAAAGATCCACTTTCGTTTCTCCTTTCCAAGGAACCGTATATCTCGTATATCGAATCGCTGTGAGATAAAGATCCGGTAAAAAAAGGGAAAAAAGAATCCGTACGATATATGAAAAAAAAAAAAGAAGCGGCAGTGATTCAATTCGAACGGTAGTGGAAATAGAGTGAGCCGATTCTTCAACAGGTTGGCGAGAAGAAAAGTCTTTGTCTCGAGTTTCTCAGGGCGCGCCGTATGCACGTAAGCTGAAGAGCCCGACCAGTCACAGGCCCCAGTCACAGGGTAAGCATCTGCGATGGAAACTCGATTTTCCACGAAACGCGTTCTCACAGAGAATTGTTCGACCCGGTTTCCACGTGTGCAATGTAATCACGTTTACAGAAAATCCCTGCCGGCCCTTTCACGAGGAGGTACGGAGGTGGCGGTGTGGAAATGTGCGGTCCACGATTTCCAACCGAATTCTATCCCCACGAAATTGACGTCGAATTGTTTTACCATCCCCGCCAAATAAATTAAAGTAAGTTGACGCAACGAAATTTCGCATGACGGGGGGGACAATCGTTGAAGGAACAATTTTATTAAACGTGTAGAACGGAAAGAACGGAAATTTGTCGGAGAGGGGTTGTTGAAAATATCAGGTAGATATATCCGGATGTACATCTGCCATTTTGTCGACGAATAATAATAGGAAATATCATAAATTTGGACAAAGATTAAATTTAAAGAGGGGATTAATAAAGGATCGTTGTTATTTTTCGTCGATTGGAAAATGTACGAGTGAAATTTCGAATATTAAATTTTTATTTTAATTGCGAAATGTGAAGCGAAACTAATCGTTTATCGAGAAGATTTTTTTTTCCGCGTAGAATCGATGCTAATGACAGATGGAGGGTACAGATGGAATAAATTCACTTCGTACAGACGTGTATTCCGTCTGACCTATTTTTTTTTTTTTTGAATTATAACCCGTTAATGCACGCTGTTAACGCGCAGGTGATCATTTATGCAAAAAAGTCAATCTCCGACCTGAATGCGATCTGCTTACGATCATCTCGAAGGATTTCTCAATTTTTCAAACGTTCAAACGTATTCATTGAGCATGATACACGGAAAATAGAGATAGAATCGAGGTAGCTCTATTATTAAGTTTAAAAAAGAGTGTATAACTGTATGAAATTATTTGCATCAATTTCTCTCGTCTTCTCATCCTTCATCTTGATCGCAACGATCACAAATCATTGTCGGTCATTATTTCACGAAGCGAAAACAAGATCTGGAGAATATATTTCCAATAATATTTCACTTTTTGCAAGAAGAAAAAAACTTGATCACTATTTCACTCGGAAATAAAGGAATAATTACGAAGTCAAAGGGATATCTCGCGTTATAAAATCGCTCACCTGAATGTCCGAAAGAGTGGCTCTGGAGTGATGGCTGAGACGGCATACCATGTCACCTGTGTCGCCATAATCGTAGGAATGGCAACGGAACGGGGAATTCAAGCAAAGCTCCCGGCACTCTTCGGTGCTGCCAACATCTTGGTAAACGGAATCCACGGTTTTCAAAATACGGCCGGACAGTTTCTTGAATTCGCAAAGCTTCACCGGTTCGTCCACGCAGTGGTTCTCGAGATAGTCGAATCCCTTGGACGATTGGAAAGCATTCGATCCGGCGACGGTCAGCCGGTCCATGTCCGATAATTCGCATTGTTTCGTCGCGTTTGCATAATTGGCAGATCTGAAGCAAAAATGGTTAAGGATTTTTGTGATTTTTTTTTAATACGATGGTATTATGATGATATTAGTAATAAAAGAAACAAGTTGATGGATGTAATAATATCGACGATTAATAAATCATTTAAAATTTGATTTATTTGATTGGCATATTATTTGTGATAATTAATTGGAAATGCAACGTATTGTAATGTCCGTTTAAAATATTTTTGTCGAGCATGAAGTCGAATGTGTATAATGTGAAAACTTTTTGACAATAAACGTTATTCCGATTTAAATGATCGAAAAGTAGTCTCGTTACACGTGAAACGTTTTAAGTATTGATTATAACACGCATAAGTTACACAATGCACTATGCATTATTAACGAGAAATAATAACAAAAAGTGGAAAAAAAATTTTACTCGTTGAAGCAATAATTTTTACTTCTCTTTGCATACCAAATGCACAAGTTGAAAAAGTCGTTATCTCACGATTACACGAATTCTATCAATAACTTAATGGAAATTTTACACTTTAAAATCGTATTAAAATATACCAAACGCAGTAAATCAAAGATTGAAAAAGTTTCTGAAACGAGCTACAAATTTCCCTCCTGTTAGAAGAAGAAAGGATTGACATATCACGAAAATCGATATTTATTTCTCTCTCTCTCTTCGAAAGAAAAACTTGGATGTTTGGGATTAAATTTCAACTGCTCCATAAGCGTGCTCCATCCAGTCTCGATTTTCGTCACGCTCGTCCAATCTTTCTCTCGCTTTGTATTTGTCTTCGATAAACACAAGCAACACCGGGACGAATCGCACGCAATCGATGCGTCTCGAATCTCTATCTCTTGTTGATATTTCCTTACGACGATCTACGAAACAAGATGAAATTGTTCCGCGCCTCTTCAATGGCGTGAAACAGAAACGCTTGCGTTTAGAAAAGTTTACGGCTCGATCTCCTTTACAGCAGTTCAAAATAAACACGAGGGTATTATTGCTTCGGTTTCTCTTCTATTTTCGAAAGGAACGATCGGTCGCCGTTGGCCGAGGCAATTATTACGTGGATTATTGCGCCATAATAGTTCCACCATAGTTGAACCGCGAAAACACTAATTTACCAGCGTTCACAGAGGAGTCAACCGGACAGTTTCCCGTCCCTTTCCCTCGTTTTTTGCCCGTGTTCGTTAATGCCCGCATGGGATGAACGTGATACCGACGACTTGGACCGAAAATAGGGACGTTACGTTTCTGATTGCTCATCCTTGTTCCCCTTTTTGCCCGTTCTAGGCTTAAATACGATAGGAATTACGCGTTGCAAGTACTTATTCGGAATGGTAATAAATTGTAATATAAAATTTTTGCATGAAAGTTTTATTTTTTTTGATCATGTAAGTTTAAGTTTTTTGGTTTTAAATTTATTATTTCACGGTTAATTTGTTCTATGAATTTCGATTTTAATTTTTTTTTCAAGAATATGGTAAATTCATTTAAATAAGCAATGAAAAAGGTATTCAAGTATGTACAAACAGAGTTTTATTTTGATTTCACTCAAATTTATTATTGGTTTTGGTTGTATTTGAAGCTTGTATTACAATGAAAGGAAATGCGATTAAATAAATGTTTACCATGGTTATATACACGTCAAAATATGTTTAAATATTGATCGTATTTTGATGTAGGTGAATATTGATTTCATTGCAATTCCTCGTAACGAGAAATTTGTTCAATGTGTAATTTGCTTAATTCTTTCATTACACATTATAACGATTAATCGTCGAAAAATATTAATTAATAAGAATTTACCCGTGATTACACATTTTAAATATACGAAATTTCCATACAACATCCCGATTTAAATATTAAATTAAATTTTTGACCGTTTAAAATTACCCCCCTTCCCCCTTTTTTTTATTCTATTCCATTTCATCCCGATCTGTCAGACCGGTTAATTAATCTTTTACGTCCGTTCATATTATAATTTTTCCCATTTCCTATGCCATACCCGCATCTCCCCATTATTAGCGACCACGTTAAATAAAATTTCTATCCATCCATCGAAACGAAAGCTTCGATTCGGTGAAAAATTGGAATATCGAATCGTCGTGATCTAACCAAACTTGATGGCTCCCTCCCTCTCTCTCTCTCTCTCTCTCTCTTCCACTCATCCGTTTGAGCATCAAGCTCAAAGCGATGGGAGGAGAGGTGGCAAATTTATTCTACGCCGCTCGATCGATTTTGGATTATATTGCCTTAAGACCTGAATGATATTCATGGCCGGTACGTTATGATTTCAATATTCTCAGGTCCGTGGGAATTCAAGTCGAAAAATCACCGCGCCCTTATGCGGTTCGTCGCGATAAACGCCGCCATTGAATCGAACGTATAATCGAATCGTCTGCGGGTCCCGCGATTATCGAAATATTCCCATTCCCATCGAATATTTCCCAACGAAGGGGACAAGTGTATTATCGGGTCGGTAATCGATATTTCGCGGAAGAATCGTTATCCTCCTCGAGAATCGGATGTTATTTATCTTCACTTGAAAATAAAAATTTTAACGATAACGAATGTATTCTTATCGTCGATGATTGTGAAGAAGCTAATCACGTGAAATTCCGATTCGCATAATATCATATATCACGTCGAGTAGGACGATAATTTCCGCGACAAGATCTGGGAACGTATCGGTCGAGTTACCGTGTGTGGTAACTCTCGTCCGGGCCGTTTTTATCGATCGGGCGACAACATCGAGCTGATCAAATTCAAACGATATCGTTTGATGAAACAGCACAAATAGAAATGAAGGGTTTCCGTAATCGAACGTATCTAGTTGACTATTCGTTCGTTAAATCAACAAGTTTCAACAGAATTGTTCGCTATCCGAATAATTGGCCCGCGATGCGCGGCCCCTCCCTTCCCCCTGCGTTTATTATTCATTTCACGAATGGGGCGCGCGCGCGCCGATCGAGCTTTTATCGCGAATTTAACTTTTATCCGATTCGCTGACCCGACCTCTGATCGTGAACGCGACAAGATTTACGCAATCTAATAGAAACGATACTTTCCTCAAATTGTCGCGCATCTCATTCTCGACCTGCGTAAATCAACTTTTCGATTAATTTTTATTATTTCTTGTTTAATCTCTGTTTATCGAATTTATAATTTTTTAAATAGTTAGGATATTTATGGGGTGGGATCGTAGAATTCTTTTTAAAAAATATGCGTAAATAGACAGACAGATAGGGACAATGATTCTAGGTAGAATTAAGTTGTAGCTTCGAGTTTTCTACGATGTTATTATGGGGAGAATTTAATAACAATAGATGTTATAGATTATCCATAATACTTGGATTCTTTAGATTGCTCTCCGCCGAAATTCCATCAGGCATGTACGAATCGGAAGAAAAATATTTCTGCGAAATATCTCGAATGTTTGAAGGAATATTATTAAAAGAGTTGTTGCAAAATTGAAAATTTATATTTTTCTTACAAAGTTTACAAAACAGCTAATTTTAAAACGAGAACAAACCGCTTCCATCACGAGTAGAACTTTCACTTTCATGTAAAAAAACGTAACAAAAAATTTCGTCGTCAAACTTACTCAAGAGATATAAAGATTCAAAGTGTCCATAGCGTTTAAAAACGGTGCAAAGATTACGAATGGACTCGCGAGTCAATGACCTGTATATTTTTCTTGGAAATGTTTACTACGTTTTTCCAGGAATCGCGTCTGTCGCTTGTCTGGAGTTTGGAATAGGTCAGTGAGACGAGGCGCGAGCGAGAGGTCCGAATAAACGACAAGGACGGAGATGGTAAACGATTAAAAATTACCCTTTTCTTTACACGACGATATCTCGGTAACCGGAAGTCGTATCGAGATAAATCAAAAAGCATTTTAAAGGGGAAGATTCCACGGTTCCAACGATCGTTCATTCGTCGATAAAAAGTCACTATCTTCGGAGTTGTAGCGGTTCAAAGTTTTCCTAATTTTAATAGCGTTTATTAGCCGAGTATTAAGAAGTTACGTGATAAATGTTCATTTCTCGTTACAATCTCACTAATACGTTAAATACGAATTGAGTCAACAATTGTCTCAAGTTTTTTGCTTTGCTAGAACGTATCTTAATTCTTCAATCGATTTCAAGCTTAATTAATCGAAATTTTCCTTTTGGAAAAAAATGTTCAAACCGTGGTCCTCCTTTTCCATAATCGTTCTTTCTAAAATACTTTCTCGCGTAAACAAGGACTCGGTCTCTATCGAATGCCCCGTCTTTCTCCATTCTTCACGCTAAATCCATCAGAGTTGTTCTCTTTCTCTCTCTCCTCAAATGGAGTACAACTTAGAGTAAATCTCGAGGGAAATTTTAACCTTCGTGGCAGATGTTAAACGCAAAGTTAACTTCGACGGAGCGATGTCCGGGACGCGCCGTTTCGCCCTTAACCGCATCCCTCCTTCTTTCTTTTTCTTTTTCTTTCCCTTCCACCCCAACCTTTTTCCACTCCAACTTCGGGACAATTGCTCGGTCGCTCCGTTCGCCAATCGTAATTCCACCTACCTACCATCTTTCCTCGCCGCCCCATTTCGAGCAAATGGAGAGACAAAAAGGACAACGCCGATCAAGGGGAGGGAGGGGAGAGGGGGTCGACTCGAGTAAGACGAGTCTTCGAGGAAAACGGCGGAGGGAACGGCGGAAAAAGAATTACAAGTGACTCGGCCCGGTGCATCTCGATGAATCTCAAATTATTCGCAGCGCGCCGTTTCAATACGAATCGACCGTGTTCGACGCATCTAACTTGCATTAAATTTCCATGGAACGGCCGTGGGGATGGAAACGGGGAAAGGCTGGGCTGGGCTCAAATAAATAAATCGAATAAGTGAATTCGAAGCGAGGGGAGAGAATTTTTTTTTCTTTCTTTCATTTATTTATTTATTTTTTCTTCTTTCTCTTCAAGCGCCGACTCCTTTCCTTCGTATAATAATTTCACAACGGTACGCAACGAGCACCGTTTAACGGCGTACACAACCCCTTGCGGCTTTTCGCCCGTAATTGAGTTTCTGCCGGTGTTTAAGCCGCTTTGACGCGACGCAATTTTTTCGAAGAAATGGACGCGTAATTTCGGCCGTTGTTTGCGGTCGAAATTAAATATTGCGCGGATTTCGTTCGACTTTATGCGACTTTATATGTTTGGTCTTTCCACGTTTCATTAATATTTAATACTTGAAACGAGTTCGTGATTTATATTGATAATATTTATTTTATATTATCCTGTAAATCCCACCGAATAAACCGAGCCTTTCTCTCCCAGATTCCTTGGATATCGGTAACTTCATCCAGTTACAACCCCGGCATCCTGGGACGCTGGAAGGAAAATTTCGCCACGAAAACCCGCGGGACCCGTAAAACGATATGACACGTTTGTCCTGCGAGAGTTGGGCAGGAAATAAACCGCGTACAACTTGAATTGACCCGTTAACAATCGCGGCCTCGTGAAAGGGAACGAAACGAGGGGATCGTTTAAAAAAAAAAAAAGAAAAAGAAAGAACCGGATCCGATAACCGGCAGCACGCGTGCCATCCGTTGTTTCGCGTCACGTACGCGGCCAAAGTTTATGGGCCACCGGTATCCAATGGGGCAGCACCGAAAAACGCTAATTTGCATCGCTCTTTTACACGCTTGTCCCACCCCTTTTTACGACTCGACGTTGGAGAATAATCCAGCGGGATAAGCTGTATTAATGATCGCCCCGCAAAAAGGTCTCTCTCTCTCTTGCTCTTTCTCCTGTTCGTAGAAACCAGAAACCATTTTTTTCCCTCCTTCTCGGATAAAAACTGATCAACCTCGAATTGTACATCCTTTATGCGTACGTTGTATCATAGCGATATATATATATCATTTGGGGAGGGTGTTTTTCACTTGGAGCGTGTAGCGAGTATTAAATTTAACTGGCTTTTGTACGAAATTCGGTTAGTTGTTCGAGCGAATCGCGGCTGCTCGTCGCGAATTTTAATTTTCAAAAGGAAACGCTGCGTTTAAACGCATGCACGTGTATCGTGTATGTGCGCAGAAGGAGAAAAATTTCCTTTGATATTTGTGTTATAGTTAATAATAAAATCAGAGGAAAGAAGAATTCGATCGTGATATTCAATCGAGGATCCATTTTCATTCCACGCACAGCTTTCGTCTTGTTAAATGATAGAGGAAAAAGGAGAGGTGAGGATCGAAAGGGATGAAGAAAGGGGAGGACACTTCGATGGTTGCGAAGCGTCTCAGTGGTCAGGATCTCGGGTATCCATGTGCTATTACTCGGAGATATACGTCCTCCACGCAATCCCGTGATGCATTGCGCGTTCACCCGCGGACGAGACACCCTCTCACACCCCCTGTACTTTTCCCCAGCTCTCACCACCCTTTCCCCGTCGTTCTCTCGCTTCCTCCCCCGACAAATAGCTACAATTACGTACACGTGCCAATATATAACCCACCCTCCTCCTCAACCCTCCTTCCATCGAACAAAGTACAGCACGTTTCCCGATGTTTCGATACCGCGTCTTTCTCTTTCCTTCCCTCTCTTTCCTCCTCGTCTCGAGAAAAACGAGGGAAAAGTTTGGGGACCGGATAGATATCTTTATTTCTCTCTAATTTGAAATTTCATCTTACAATCTCGAAGATACGAATCACGAAAGATTAATTCGAAGGAAAAGTCCGTTTACTTTCGCTTGTTCGGGAGAAATCACGAATTGGCTACGTGAAAGTAAAGCATCTCGAGGAATACACGCACGTAACACCACACGTTCACCCGTATTAGCGTTTATAGGTGGAACCGCTCGATGTAATTACGATAAAGTTAATGTAAGGGTGTCGGGTGGCCCAGCTGGCTCTACGCTCGATCGACGAGGTTTCTGGGTGTAACAGGTGCTACCTCGTGAGTTTCAGAACATCGCGTATAAAGCTTTTCTCGGACGAGCAGTTAAGATATGGGCCCAGCTGTGTCTTAGAAATAGGATGGCGTGAAAAGTTTGCAAACTCGACGGGGGAGGGAATTTTTACGTCGCGAATCTTCCAAGATTGCCTCCCCTTTATCGAAAATCGATGAGAATTAAATAAAGCCCGCATTCGGCTACGCTTTTCACCTCCTTCGTTACGTATATACGAATACCTTTCGAAATGTATTTTCGATATTCCGAAATCGGTAAAGTATACAATTTATTCGATATAATTTTCCAATATTTTTACACGTAAACGCAATCGCGAGCTAAAATTTTCCGGATATAGTCATCCTGAAATATAGACTAGCTTCTACAAGCTTCTCAGAGAGTACAAGTTTCTCAGAAATGAAGGGGGGAGTATGAGCAAAAGGAAAATATAATTAATGACGAGGATTGAAGACCCACGTATGCGTTACTAATTAATAAATATCACGTTGGCTAATGAATTGTGCCGGTTTCTGACCGTGGGGGGCTCGGCTCCTGATTGCGAATTAATTACTTATATCGGTTCGTTTGCATATGCAAATCGGGGAACAAAGTCGTGGAGGAAACAGAAGGTGGTGTGGCCAGATAGAGAAATGGAAACGGTGAGGGAAAAGAGGGTCGATCGAGGCAAGAAGCTTGCTCGCTGCTATCATCGCCTGTGTAACCGCCCGTATAGGCGAAAGCGATAAAGCGATAAAGAGGGGAGGGGCGAGGAGCTTCCACTTATCGTGGAATTCGTTTCTATCTAGGGGCTCTTGTAACAGTTCATGTTAACGACGCTCGATAGCCTCGTTCATGGGCATTATGTACACGTTTGTCTCTAATCGTTTAATACTTCTTCGAAGGGAGATCATTTTTTACCCTTTTACCTCCGATTAACTTCCTTTAATCCCCCCGATTTCGTGTAACCTACGGAGCTACGATCATTGAAATTACGATACTTACGTCGTAAAATCTCTACACCATTGAAATTTATCGCGGGGAGAATTTGTTAATGAACGGAGCACAGTGCATAATTTCGACGAATTTTATTTTCTGCTAAAGGTTTAATGAAAAAAAAATAAATAAATAAAGAGCGACAGTAATAAATCGACGTCGCAGAAATTAATGTCACTCCCTATCGAGATCTATTTCATTTTATACAAAATTTTCCTTTTCATCCTTCAAAACTAACCAATTTCAATTACCAATTTCAAAGAAGATTCATAACAATATATATTTAAATAAATTTTCGAATCAGTGAAAGATCAGTGAAAGTTATATTTGCGCCTCGATTATATATTTATTACCTTTTATTCGGTGGAATCCTTCACTCACGTCACACCAGATCGTGCCGAACTCTAATGAACGGCAACAACATGTATCCGAGCCCGACATCGTCAAAGTTAAAATCTGCCATCGGCTCACGGAGTGCGTAACGCGAGCGGGCTATGATCTGATAACGCGAAGATATAAAAGGAAAATGGAACGAGGGTCCATTGCTCAGAAAAGGGGGTCGATCGTCCTTCCCTCTATATATATATATACACACGCATACGTGTGTAGCTGGCGGAAGGCAGAGGTGTACGGTAGATAGAAACAGAGCCGCGATAAAGTCGTATCTTTCTTATTGCTATCTTGGCCGTAATTCTCCCCAAGTCGGTATAGGGACGAGCACGCGAGAATGGTACGTACGGTCAGCGAGCCACGACGACAGGAGCCAACATTCTCTCTCCCTCGCCCCCCCGTTTGTACGTACACACTGTCGCGAGATCTGTGCGCAGTGTGTCCGCGTACTGACGGGATATATTTTAATGGTCGGGTTTCTGCGCATGCGCCTTCCTTCCCATCTTTCTTTCAACCCCGCGGAACAGTCGTGCAAACGGCCGAAAGAGAACGGGGTTGAGCTAGGCGAGAGAGTATATTCCATCTCTCAAGTAGGGAGATTAAATTTTCGCCACTCCTGGTTCGTCGATCCTCTGGTTTCCTGGCCCGAGAGAAAACGGATCGGAGAGGCTCGGCCGATCGCGCTACGCCGCCGTAACGAATTATGTAAATGAAAACGGGAGGGAGGTCCGGTATCACGCACCCTTTTGCATACTTTTATGCATGACGGCGTAAAAGGTATACAGGGCTCTTCCGTCCATAGATGTAACTCCTCTCCACTCCGAGGAGCGAGGGTATGGGGAAGAAGAAGAAGGAAGGAAGGAAGGAAGGAAGGTGGGGAAATGGTATTGTATAGTTCGCACAGTTCTTGCAAACTTCTTGTCTTTCTTTGCTCCCTCCGCAATTTTGCATTATTATGTTAACAGTTTCCTCGTTGGATTGCTTCACGCTCCGCTAGAGCGAGTGGTAAAGTGATTATAATTCGATACTTTGAAAGAAAAAATCACGTTTCTTTGTATACAAAAAATTTCGAATTCCAAAACGTCTCCCCTTGAACGGAATGAAATCAAATTATTTCTTCCTATCCTCTCTCTGTCTTCCCTCGGTCCAAGCGTACGAAAGGACAGTTTGAGGATAAGCGCAGGAAGAGATCGAGAAAAAGCAAGCGACGCGCGTATTAGAGATCTAACTGACAGCCTAACCTTCCCCCCGACGGCTTGAATGATTTACTCGGATTCGGCCATCGTTTGGTTCGAAAGAAACGGCGGTGGAAGGGGAGAAGGGAGAAAGGATAGGCCTTCGCGTGCCACCGCGCATCTCGTGGCGCTGTCACTGCCGTCAAGCCGTTGTACAAGGTGCACGAGGTGCGGGGCCCACACGGTGGGGGCGGTAGGACGGCTGGCAGGCAGGGCCCCAGCGGGGTTTCTTACCCGTCGAGATGAGTAGCGACGATTGCGGGACTACTGGTTGACCAGCCGTGGTACACCTACTGCACATACCGCATTCAACGCGTATATACCCGGCTGCGCACCAGATATATCGGCGTGCACGAGTGATCCTTATATGGTGACTAATTGATTGCAGCTATGCGCGTATATATTAAGCTCGAGCTTTTTATCGAGCCGAGCTCGTCTCGAACGAGGCTTCGAAGGCTTCCTTGAAACGTAACGTGGATGTTGGAAATAAAAAAGTTACGCAGATCTTGGACAACTTTGAATATCGTTTCGCGGTTTTATACTTTCAAGTAAAAATCGTTCGGTCTTGAATATATAATGAGTAGTATATCTTTCGCTAATTAAAGAAGAGATATAAAATTCGACTTCTTTTCCTTCAACGTCTAATCTCACGTGATGAATTATAATTTGCAAAAATTCGAAAGAATCGATTAATCAACGAACGAAATAAAGGATCAAACGATTCAATCCAGATTTTATTTCGCCGTTCCGCAAAGAAGAAACAAATCTCCAACGATTTCATTTCACTCTCGAGCTCCCTTTTTCCTTGCTCCCCTCCCCTCCCTTGATCCGCGTCGTTACGCCGTAAATACACGTTGTCATTTACTTCCCGGTAAATTTCCTCCTTCATGAATTCTTAAGAAATAGCGCGCAACGACACAGGCTAATGTACGCTTAAATGTCGCAGGAAATCCCTCTCTTCCACCCCCCCTCTCCCCGTCTCTTTATCCCCTTGGAGCCTGAAAACGCGAATTCAGAGTTCCTCAGCATGTTTATGTATCCTCCCATCCCGTTGTACAACCGTTTTACCCGGATAGGAAGATCTGCGGAGATTTAACGAAGAAATTTTCGACCAAGTTTCCGTTGGAAATGGCCCGGAGGGACACGCTCGATAATTGGCTAACCGTTTCCGTTATTGCCCCCCCCTTTCCTCCTCTTCGACCCCGCTCCGGACGAACTTTTAACGTTTCGGATCCCCGAGTAACAATAAATAGCTTCGTTAGTTCCTTGGGATTATTGGAAATCGGTGGGGGGGAGCGGGGACTCAACTAATTAAAGACGGTATGAATGTTGAGCCGATACGATTATCGGGAGAGGCGGAATAATACGCGGCGAATGCGAATCTTTTTAAACATCCACCGATTGCCTCGATTCGCCTCGGTAATTGAAAGTCTTGTATGTAAAGAAACAATAACGATGTCGCGGCTAATTAACGGGCTTACGGCGAGCGTACCATTCCGAACGGGCTCGCCAAGTAAGATACGCCCAAGAAACTGGGAAGCGGTTTCGGATCGGCGTCGCCAGGCGGCGCTGCGATCTTTCGCGCCATCTTTCCTTCTTCGTTAATTCTAAGGAATTCGAAACGGCAATCTTTCAGCTCGAAACAACGAATCTTTACTTTCTCTCTTTCCGAGAGAAAATTAAATAATTATAACTTTTCTTACCAGACCAGTCGAAGAATCAGTTAATTTTCATCAGCGCTCTTAAGAAAATTTCCGTCCCTCGACGAGAGGGTAAAATCGAATCGGATGAACGATTTCCCTTGACGCACGGATCCAATAAAACACGCAAGATGATTTATCTAAGAAGGTTGTTGCGGCGCGAACGATGATCTGGCGTTACGCCCACGTCTACGGCCGGCTAACGATTTTCTGGCGCGGACGTTTATCGCATGATAAATGAGGCGCGAACGCGACAACGACTTAATCCCTTTGACACATCGGTATGATAAGCATCGCGCGTCGCTCTTGTCTCGTTCGAAGGAGATAGAGTGGGAGGGAGGGGAGAGGGGGAGGGGAAAGATTCGAGCCGCGAGTTGACAATAGACGCGGAAGCGAGCCGTGGATGAATGTTGCATGAATGCCCGATCCGCGAGGCCACGATTGTCCAAGTCGTGTATCCACTCTGTGGAACGTGATGGAAAAACATTACTCTCGTTGAATTGTCGTAATTCGTAGGCTATCTCTAACTCGCCCCCCCCTCGTCGAGATCGTACGTACGACTCGGCCATTTCTCATTCCACGCTCTCTCGTATATGTTCCCGTTGACGCGTTCACCCGCCTCGATTACACGTCTCTAATGGGGATACTGCGGTTACCTATTATCCCCCTCTATTAGGGTGATTATAAGGTATCGTCGCTTCTTTTTTTTGCGACGAAAAGAAAAGATTTTCTCAGACAAGAAAAATTGTCTTCAAATTACTCTCTCATTTCTTATTATTGCTATTAATATTTTTGATCAATCGTGTCACGAATGCAGCCGTTAGAAACTTGCCCTCCTCCTCTCGAATTTAATCGCATGCGCAGGCACAATAGGGATGGGGATCGCGGATCCAAAACCCGGACCAATGTCCCTGCGATGTCCGGGAGCCCCCCGGTGGCTGTTTAGTCAAACGTACGCCGATCAATTTACATTTTAATAGCTCGGTGCGGTTCGGACGCGCTGTTATAACCCATCCCACGTCGCCCGGATGGACGGATCGATCGTTATCGATCGTTCGACCAGCTCTGTCTCTCCACTCCCCTCTCTTCTCCTCGATAACGAGAGCTTGTTCCGATTCCTATCCCTTTCGGCTCTTCCTCTTCGAGCTCTTGGGGCGCGATTTCGAAATCTTCTTAATCCTCCTGCGAGTAGGCAGTCCCTTTGTGACGCGCCACACATGGAGATAAGAGGCTGACCGATTAGAAATTAACGAAATGATATTCTCCTTGCGTGATCGATCGAATTCGTGTATTTCCCTTCCCCTCCTGGGACGTGACTAAACTTGCTTAATAGTTACTCGGCTGCGACGATATCATTATCGTGAATAGGCGAGCGGCTGAGACAAATCGCGGCGCGGCTTTTAGCATTAATTAACAGCAAATTATGGGGGCCACCGTGGATAATACGAACGTGTTATCCATCCCCTGGATAAATCTTCTCCTCTGACCCTTGCGCGCGAAAAGGGTTCTTTCACGATTTTCTTTTGGCGCGAGAAATTACGACGTTGTTGGACGATGATCCTCCTCTTCGATTGGGAGACGCGGCTCGTGAGAGATAAGATCGGAGCGGAAGTAATCGTTCACGGTTGGGGGAAGGGGGAAGGAAAAGAGGCGGTTTAATTAAATTTTGCTCGGGTACAAGTTGAAGAGGTGCAGGGAGTTGGAATGACGCGTATATTATAATCGTGAAGATTTCGTTACGTGATTATTTTATCCGTGATACACGTTTAATTTAATAAAGATTCGAGAGCGAGAAACGTTTGAAACGTTTCACGGGGATAAGGTTACTTCTTGGAATAATCGGTGTACCGTGATTAAACGTGCGAGATGGAATTTTTAATTCAAAGGGTTAAGCTTCTTAAGAGAAGGAAAAGGAAAGGTAAAATAAAATCTGTCTCGCTTGTCGCTTTAATCTTTACGTGTGGGAAAAAAATTTTTCACAGTTCGTTCGATAAGTATTTTTTGAACGAAGCTACAAATTATTCCAACTATTATCTTTGGTTATAAAGAATCTAATCATTCACGTAATCGCATCCCTTCGAAATATCGATCCTCCCACATCACGAAGAAAATTTCTTTTGTCCCTCTTAAACACCCGTCCCTCGTTTCATAGAGAATTAAGTTTCGACGAGCTTACGCGTCGCCTTTCCTCCATCTAAGGATAAGGAAAGGGAAATCCCCGGTATTTGGACGAATCATTGCGAAAAAAGAGGGCCTCTCTCTCGAGGACGTCAAAATTACTTCTCCCTCCCTACCGAGATGGGTTTTCCTTCCAGCCGTCCTCGATTACATTACATCCAACCTTGCGAGAAACAAAGATAGGCGCTCGTCGAGACTCGACGAGAATCGTCAAAGGTTCGATCGAACCGTTTCTCGAAATCACGTGGAGACTAACGACGCGGCAGAAACAAAGGAAATTACGCACAGCGTCGTGGCTTCGTTTCCATCCCTCTTTCGAGCGACGCGATGGAGCGCGAGAGAGAGAAATAACAGTTTCTGTTCTTCGTTAGTGATGAGAAGGGGGACGAGAAGAAACGAGTGGCGAACGAACGTGGAGAGAAACGGAGAAAGAAAGGGAGAGAGAGGGAGGGATACAGGCTGTAGTCGATCTCGACATCTAGCTCGCCGGAAAAGGAAACGTCTTGCATCGGCGAGGACTGCTGCTCTTTACACGAGATCTAGCGTGGGTACCTTAAGGCTTTGAATGCCTTCTCTCCTCCGTATCACAACCATCCCCCTCTCTCCGCACGATTTTAAATAACACTTTTATAAGCTACCTGCCTTGGCTCGATAAAATTACGATCGAGATCCAAGCTCCTCGTGATCTCGATCTCGAGCTACGTTTAACGAAGGTGAGAGAGCATCGAGTTAATTCATTGTCCCCGTGGATAATTGATTATCGGTGAACGCTCTATGAAATTTATAGGCTTACTGTGTTACTGGTCTTATCTGCTGACCGAAGATTAGTTTTAACCGTGGAAATAATATAATTTCTTTTTCTCATTAAATTATTCAACGACTTTTGTCTCGAAGGATTCATTTATTTGTTTTAAAAATTTGTTTCCAGTAAGTTTGTTGGCAGACCAAAGAAATAAGTATATCGGTGTAGATAATGGTCGTGTGGCGCTAGTGTCGCGTCACTGATCGGCCAGCGTTAAAAGAAACGCGTTATTATTATACGAATTAATTCAAAAACGAAAATTAATTTGCTTCAGAAAGACTGTATCTTCGTATCCATCCCAAAATCGTCTCGAAGGATTCATTTATTTGTTTTAAAAATTTGTTTGTTGACAGACGAAAGAAATAAGTATATCGGTGTAGATAATGGTCGTGTGGCGCTAGTGTCGCGTCACTGGTCGGCCAGCGTTAAAAGAAACGCGTTATTATTATACGAATTAATTCAAAAACGAAAATTAATTTGCTTCAGAAAGACTGTATCTTCGTATCCATCCCAAAATCGTCTCGAAGGATTCATTTATTTGTTTTAAAAATTTGTTTGTTGACAGACGAAAGAAATAAGTATATCGGTGTAGATAATGGTCGTGTGGCGCTAGTGTCGCGTCACTGGTCGGCCAGCGTTAAAAGAAACGCGTTATTATTATACGAATTAATTCAAAAACGAAAATTAATTTGCTTCAGAGAGACTGTATCTTCGTATTCATCCCAAAATCGTTCAATCCAGTTTAAGAGGCTCACTAGACACGCGCGAGTGCGCGAGTAGTCATCTATCCAAATCGAATCATCATTTAACCCGAGCATCGGGCTGAATTTCGACCTGCTCAACGAGCAAGAACGCGCGATAGAGGCGACGATCTTCGACATCTCGTGCTATCCAATGAAGAGCCAGAAATAAAAAGGCATCGAGAGGAGAGAAAGCTCGCTCGAAACGGGGGGGGAGATGCGTCTATGGATCTTGCGACTCCGTACGTGCCGCCACCTACCTAACGTGGCCGTTGCGCGGCTAATGCTCGTTATCTCGACGTGTCGACTATCTAATGGCCCCCCGTAATGGCCGACCCGGCTATATATCGTCCATTTCTCGCAATGCCCGCGCTAACTCGCCCGCCCAATCTACGGCATTATTCCCGCCGTTGTTTTACCCGACTCAACCCACCTTGATCCGCGCAGAGAAATTCGCATCTTTGACGTTGTTGCAATGCATGCAGCTGCTGGAGGAAAGAAACGCGAAGGTAAGGGCAGAGACAGTGCGAAATAAATATTGGGATATCGAGGAAAGCTGAAACGGCAGCCCATTCCAGATTTTCAGCCACGATAGGTGACTCCAGATTCGACTCCTGGCTTTCACCTTCGTGTGTCGGTCGTTAGTCTAAGTGGAACGATGCTGAGGGAGGAAAAGGGGGACTCGAGGAAAAATGCTGGGTCTTAATATCCAGGATTTTATCCACGTGATCCGGCTCCACGGTGGAAAATTATTTGAGAATGTCATTCTTCTATCGTGATTTTTATAATTATAATCGGGAGAGTGGAGCCATTTATCTTGAAAGTGATCCTATTAATTTTATAAATTATGATGGGCCTTTAGGGCGTCGTAGTTGATCTCAGTCGATAGAACCGTTCGAAAGTAGACGAATATATACGTCAAATTTGAAATAATTGAAAAATGATAGGAAAGCAAACGAAGGAATCATTAACAACGATCGAGTAAATTAATCAAATCGATTATTATTTATCAATTTTAAAGAAGTCAATATTATTTCCAACAAAGTCGTAAATATCGAACATCTCTCTTTTTATCGAGAGATTGAGAATTTTTTTCGGGAAGTTGCAGCAGGAAAAATTTGGCCAAGTTTTCGATAATGAGCGCGCTCCGAATGTGTAATTTCCCAGGTTTTGTAAAAAGGATTCGCTACACGACTCGAACCTCGAGGGAAAAATTCTCGTCAAACTCGTTCTCGTTCTTCGCACTGCAAAAATAAAATTTTTTTTCCACGGAAATTCTATCGTGACTTGATTGTCCGGTCTACGATTTCTGTTTCGATCGAACGATTCTCTCGAAGATGGGGAAACATTTTCATAGGAATATTTTTCAATGTAGATAATTCTTCGACGCGCATCTAATCTGTAAATCAGAATCATGTCTGCTCTTTCTCTTTGTCCCGCTCCGTTCAATTGTCTTGTCTCGTCGAATCGATGTAAAGAGAAAAAAAAAAGGAAGCCAGAAAATCAACGAGGGAAAATCAAAGGAACGTCGTAATGTTTAATATCATTTCATCATCCTCTATCGTCCCGCCATCGATAACATTTAACCGCAAAATATTAAAATCGGAAACTTCGTTTCCTTTGGACAAACATATTCTGGGCGGAATATAATAACAAGTAAGCCTTTATCTTCTTGCGAATAATTTTTCATCCGACCGATTAAAAACAAGGATAAACAAAAGGAAGGAACAATTTTTTAAAATGAGATTCAATTAAGAGCAGATCTGATTGAACGAACGAACGATCTGAAAACTGCTGGCATAAATGCGCCCATCTCTGAAAATATTAATGATAATCCGACTTGTTAACTTTGCGTGATGAATAAGATTAATTAAAAAGTCGGAATTATAATTCGTAATTACGTATCTCCTGCACAATAGAATTATTCTAAAGAGGATGAAATAAATCTATTTATTTATACGTTCCATTCAACGACCTTAAAGTTAAAATATCAACTTAAGAAAATTTGAGTATCTCCTCTTTTCTTCTCCTTCTTTTATTTTCCTTCAACTTTTTAATCATTTATAAACAGGATCCATCCAAGATCACCTTATAAACGAGACTTTGTTATCGCGTACCGTCATCTAATTCGAAAGGAACCCGTGAATTAAATTTAATTTCAGGGTGAAGGGAGCTCGACTGAAAAGGCTGGAAAAAAAGGAAACAGCTATTTCGGGTAATTAGTATCCTCCTCCCTCGATGAAACGAGCAATAAAAATATTTATAATCGGTTCCTCGCGATAACATCGAGTTTTGGGCAAAAACTTTCTCATCAATTTCAACAGTTTATCCAATCGATTGTTTATTGTTCCCTTTTTCTCCCGTTGCAAAAGAGAAAAAAGACAAGGGGATCGGTGGTTTTAACTTGAGGGGGAAATCAAGCTGTTGCTAAACTGTACATGTATATCACGTTTACGCAGTGACGTATATCCGGATGTATTCGTTCCCATCTTGCCGGTGCATAAGCTCGAAACGTTGAGCCGTCTGTCAGCTTTGCACGATAAAGCTTCTCTATGACACTCGCTACGCAAACACGACGCTATTATTTTTCCTCGTCCCCTCGTGGTACACCTGCTAAAAAATCTATCTCTCTCGCATCGATGACTACAACATCTTCCCCTAATTTTCCCCTATCCTCCTTCCGTTTAACAAAAATTAATAACCACGAAATCAAAGAATCGATATTCCTCTGTATTTCTTAATGTTCTTCGTGAACGTATATGCATAAAACAGGTAGCAGAAGTAGTCGAAAACTATATTATAAATAACTCAATTTCCTCTCATCTAATCCTAGACTCCTCCTTAAAATTCCCTCCTTTCCAACGTACACGTGTATATCGAAGTCGGATCATCACGAAAAAAAAAAAAATAAAAACGAACAGATGAATCCAAAGACCCAGAGGTTCATACTTTCTTCATTACACCCGCTCCACTATCCACTCGTGTTTCGGTATTACGTTCATGGTATAGAGAACGCGAAACAAACGCGCGAGAGAGAGAGAGAAACAGAGAGATTCGAGGAGAAACGCGAATTAATTAGAGCGGCGGCTCAGTGACGACGACTACTCGCGAAAGAGTGGAGAAGGAAACCGATGAAAATCGCTGCTTTACGCGGATCATAAAAGTTACAAGAGGGTAGCGGAGGAAACGCGTTCCAGCCTCTCCCCTCCCCCTCGTCCCACGCTTCTCTCGAGTGGTAATACCCGCGGAGAAATCCAGCGGGGAACGGAGCAGCAGTTGGAACAGTTTGCCAACTCGTTGAATGAGAGTCGAACTCGATAGTCGGCTGCTACTTGCCTACCTATCCGCCTCTCCGCCCCGATCCACCGGCACGTTTCGCTTCTTTCTCCTCGCTCCGTCGATTCCTACTCCTTCGTTTTTGCACTTTTGCATCTCCACGGACGATAGACGCACACCTATCCAAACCTTTTCCTTCCCTTTTCGCCTTCCCTCTCCTTTTCCTTCTTCGACCTCCTCGATCTGTTCCACGGATAGGATAGGGGAGGAGAGGAGAGGAGACGAAGGAGGGAAAGGCTCGGCAAGAAATAAAACGCGGGCAGAAGGAAAGAAGGAGGAGGAGGATAGAGAGAGGAGGATGTATGGAGGCCTGAAGGTGAACGTCGAACCCGGCAGTACAGCAATCACGGATTGTTACACATACCGGTGTCTCGTTCGCCAGCGTCTCCCCATCCTCTTCTTCTTCTCATCTTCGAGCAAGCCAACCCGTACAACCGAACCTATCTAGTTGGCAGGATACATCCGTCCGTACCAGTTCCGGACCACCACAATCAACTAACTCAATCGCTGTACACGTAGCCCCCGTTCCGTACGATCACGTTACAACGGCGCTACTACGAATACCGGCCACGAACTTTCAGTACCAACCGCGTTTTCTCTACATTCTCCCCTCTCTTCTTTCCTTTCCTTTCCGTTTTCAAGGATGGAAAAAGCGGTGGGTGGGTCGTTTCGAAGGAAAGAGAGGAAACGGTCGTTCGTGGAAAACGACAACGATCCGGATACGATGGGCCGATACAGTTCGTACGAACGAGCGGGAATGAGCCGCATTTTCTGCTGACCGCAGGGGATGAATCGGGGCCTCGCCCCATTTTCGCTTCAAAGCGGGTATTTGCCGAGAAACATGGAGAGGAATCGCGATTCTTCGCAGATCGAATCGAGTTTATCTCGTATTTGTAAAATGTGATTAATTATACTTCTGCTCCTCCAATTGCAATTTAATAAATGTCTTCGATACGATATATAGACTTACTCAAAGTGTAATTTCAATTTTCAGGTGAGTTTCCACGCCGTGGTACACCCTCCGTTTGGTAAGTTAAACAATCGAATCTTCCATTCTGCATGCATCTTCGACAACAACAATCCCTTATTCTCGAGTAAGAATAATCCGTCCGTCCCCTTGATTAAATTCCTGTCGATCGGGAAGCTAAACAATCTCCCTTCCCCAATTTTCACTTTTCCCTCACGGTTTATTAGTCGGCTCGGGGCGCGTCATCGAGACTTAGAACCATTATCAACGTCAACTCCGTCTACTTTCGCGCCTTTTTACCCCCGGCTTTCACGGAAAAGGCGATGCTCGAGTCGCGCTCCTTTATTAGGTATGCATCGAGCGCTAGAGAGAGAGAGAGAGAGGGAGGGGAGAGGAGAAGGTGGCGGTGGATGGAGCTCGTGATTCGCGGCAAGCGTTATTAACGTCCGTGCGCTAGAGGCGAGCCTCGATCACATCGCGTTCGTGATAAATCGCTTCGGTGGCTCCCTCGGCCTCCGCCGCCATTATGTCTTGTACGTTTCATTACAAATTTCCTTTAGTGTCGTTAGGGGCCCGTGCACGTACGTGCACGACCACTCGCACGGCGAGTCCACCCTTCCGACCGGCAGGGATAGGAAAGAAAGAGAGAAGAATTTATCGTGGGACGATGGCGAGCGGACAAGGCAAAAGTGAATGCTCCCTTACAGCCCGTCGGATATTAATTCTTGTTACTCATACGTATCGCCGGCCGGAAGTCGAAAACGAATGGAGGAAGAGGCGAGCTCTCCCCTCCTTTTCGTCCTTTCCGATTCGTTTCTTAGTGTTGAAGCAAGGATTACCAACGTTTTCGAAGATTATTTGGAAGACGTTTGATATAACATATTTCATCAGGCATATGCGAAACGAGGATTGCCAGGCGCTTAAATCGAGACGACTTGTGTACAAAAACACACTTTCCGCTTCGACTCGTGGTTATTAAATCTTCTGTTGTTATGTGTATATACATATATGATATATTGATGCATAAATATGTGTCAGTCGGAATATTTCAAAGGATGAAACGACGAGGAGGGCCAGTTACTCTTTGCTCGCTCCCTGTCTTGAATTGCGAAACCATTCATAAACGTTTGTAAGTGACCACGTATATTTTAGAGACAGAACAAGAGGCGAGTCGTACTATTCTTCGAAGTCAGCCTTTTATATCATTTCTTTGTCTTTCATCTTGCAAACAAGCTCCCTTTGACGTTTCACATACATCATATATATTGAGTCTTAATTTACGAATCGTTTGGGAACAAGGTTCAGAAACGTGTAAATTTTTGCAAACATATCCTTCTCCTTCCATCGATGCAAATGCTCCCTTCCCTTCCCTTCCTCGATTTGTGTTTCCTTGGCCGATTGCCCCGTGAGATTCAGCGGCGTTCGTGTTCAAATAACGATTGCCGGTAAACGACCACCACGAGAGAAATAGAAAGTAAGAGCAGGAACGAAAACGGTGTACGGTTTCCCAGGGACGTTGGATCGGGGATCCTGGCCGATAGGACGATCCGTGGCGTATTTACGACGGTGGCATTCTTCCGATCGGGTATATACACTTGCCCCTTTCCTTCTTCGTGTCCGTGAGACGTTCGAGTCCGCGGCGCATCGCTAATCAGCCACTCCACAGCCCTCTGTAAACGGTATCGTCTGTACGCCTGTGTACGAGCAACCGGCCTGGTAGCCCCTTCACGGCTATCCCTGCTGCTCGTCCATTTTCGAGCACCGCCTCCATCTCTCTCTTTCTCCCTCAGAAACTCCCAAGAGTCGGCGTCGTCATTCTATCCATACCACGACACCGCGTACACAATTATCGAAATGGTAACAGGTATCTTCGGGGAGGCGAAGCTGGAATGTAGGCTATCGACCAAATCCAGTCAACGGAGCCGACCTACTGCAACACGCTCCAAAGAGAGAAAGAGAGAGAGACACGCGCACACACACGTGCACACGTGGACAAGGGTCTTCTTGCATCGCGCCAAGTGGAGAGAGGCTGCCTAGGTGGATTCACCCGTTTACGTACACCCCTTGGGCTTGTCATGCGGCGGCTATCGGCCGACTGCGATCGAGAGACTGGCTGTATCCCCCAATGCCACCTTGTTCTCGGCGGCTATGTCGGATCCGACAGGCGTGTGCTCATCGCTTACCACGATATCTACCCTCTCTCTCTCCCTTCCTCTTTCTCTCCGCTCCGTGTCCACGTATCCATCCATTTACCCAACTCCTCCTGTTGTTCATACCTACTCCTCGATGCAGCACGCTTGCTCTACCCTCCTCTCTCTCTCTCTCTCTCGGTTACCAACACCAAGCACGGGTTATTTTGGAGCCACGTGGGTGGGCTGTCTAACGAGACGTACAAGGAACGCGTCATCGAAAGTGGGACAGGTAAAGTGGAGGATTTAAAGTAGCCTGTAGTAGTGGGATCTCTCTCCCAGGATGTATGCTCTCAGGATCGATAATACCGATTACATAATTCGGCGGAATTGTCGCTTCTTCTGGTCTTCTGGTATTTTCCAGGATGGTTTATTTACGTAGCAGAGATTCGAAACGAGCTCGATTGCGCGTGTACGATTCACGTACACGACGTGTCCGAATGCAGGTAGGTAGGTGGCGCTGTAACGGGCGTCGTTGTCGAGGGTGTAAGCCGATCCCTCTCCTTCTCCCTGCCCGCTTCTCCACGGAATATTCGTTTGCAATGGTGTGTTGGCCGCGAGCTAATTGCAACGGGAGCGCCGTTACTCGCTCGCTCGGATTATGCGAACACCCAGTGCCGTTAATTTCGTGCGCTGACTTGAGCGCAACCGTTTTAAGGATGAGATCGAGCGGAACACGTGCACGGCTACGTAATTGCCAAGGCCTGTGTATCCCTTTTTAATGACATATTCGGCCCCCACGCGAAATTGATGTAATTATTTCGTGACGTTGGACCGCCTCGGGACTCCGTAATGCAATTAGATACGCGCGTTTCGTAAGTGGAGACTCCCCCTCGAAGAAGAAGAAGAAGGAGGAGGAAGAAGGGGGACGCGTGCCCTGACCTTGACCTCCACGATGTATCCGATCATGATTTATCGAAGGATCTCAGAGTGCCTACAATTCACAGTTTTCCAGAGGGAAAAATTTGGCAGAATTTTAAATTAATTTTGACGCGTCGAGGAGGAGATTGAACGTAAAGGTTTACGAGAGGGGGGAAACAAATCTCCAGTTCCAATAAATTTGACGAATTACTTCTAAGAAAGGAAGTAACGTTAGCGTTACATATTCGCGGGAAAGGTAGAGGGGATTAAAGCATAGCTTTTCACCGAGGATTGTTCCGGCGAAACCGATATCGACTCGATAAACCCTTCTTTCGAAGTTAATCCCCCTCCCCCTCGTTCAATTACGCTCGGATACACCTTTTTGAAACGGGTCGATGTCAACGGCCGAGAGAGAGAGAGAGATTCCGGATGGAAAGTGTGACCGGACACGTTTTGTGGAAGTTGGAGTGGCCGATTCGAGGGTGGTGGTTGGCTTCCTTTCTAATGGCGGGATCCACAAGGGAGGGGGTGGATATTCGATGGGACGAATGGAATCGATTACGGCCGGAGGCAGCCTCCCCTCCCCCCCGTCAATGTGTGCGCACGCGAATAAATCGTAGAAATCAGTCACGTACTTCGATCGGCCTTCGAGAATCACCGCTAAGCCCTTGATCGCAATTTAACCCCGGGGGCCTGAGTAATACCGGATCGCAACGTCCTCACGATTATCCAACCTCGCGAGAATTGTCTGCCTGTCGTTCTTCTCTTTCTCTCTGGCCCTCTTTCACTCGACCGGTTTCCACCCTTTCGTTTGCTGCGCTCGCGGGGTGTCGATCGTGTGGATACGCTGCACGCAAGACAAAGAGTGAGCACGAACAGCTTCCTCCAAAACGAATGCCTTGCCGTCCGTTAAACTCGGGCTTTGCTCGTTAGAGATATCGTTGGAGCTTGGTTTTTGTATCTGAATTTCAATCGATTCTTTTTGTCGCAAATTTTTAATAGTAAGGAAGGATAAAAAGAATATTAAGCTTGGTATAAAATTTAAAAAGTCAACGAGATAAATAAATTCTCGAGGTTGAGATCGGTTATATATATATATATATACGGAATGAAATGGTTGTGATGTAATACAACCGGTAATAGGAAGAGCTCTCCGGCAACGTTTTCAGCTTCGTACTGTACGCGAGATTTTTACAGCGGCACAGCTGTGTAACCCGTCAATAAGAAAGATACGCCTGTGGTTTCGCGGTAATAGCTATCGAACGAAGCAGAGAATTGTGTGTCCGGCAGCGATGGATCGGGGAACGATGTAAGATAGATCGAAGGGTACGAGAGAAACGTGGAGCAATGAGGGAATGAAAAGAAAGAAAACGATTCCTAGATATAGAACTATTTTCTTCGATCGGTTGAAATGGAACATATTTGAGAAATAATATAGCCATTATTACAACATCCTTTTATTATTACGCCATGTACTGTTATTTCTTTTTTGCTTTAATTCAGGAACATCCTATTTCATCTTCCCTTATTAATCAATTGATTTCCAATTTTAATATTTTATTTTTAAAATATATACCTTGAGAACAGTCTCGTGATACTTTAAAATTATTTTTAACCATATAATTTTTAGATTTGTTGTTCGACATATATTATATTAATCATCTTATGGATAATTTGTTTTACAAATTTGATCCGAATTTTCATCCTGGACAATATTTTGAAAATCATTGTTAAATATCTGTTTATATTATTTCAACGTTGTTTGTCAATTTCAATATTATTATTGAATCGAATATTCCGTAACGTAATTGTATCGCAGTCATTTACAATTCTGCCGTTCGAAAAATCAATTCTGCTCAAGCCCGACGTTATGACGTTCCAAGAGTCATTCGTTAAACCTCGAAACCACGCAAAGTGAAACGATAGTACAAATTTCTCGACAAAATTTTTTCTCTTTCTCTCTCCCTCCCTCTCCCTATCCGCCGTACTGATTGTTTTTCAGTGACACATTGTCGATTCCGAAGTCTTTTGTCCCGGGTTTTTCGACAGGAAAACGAAGCGTATCACGTGCTTCGATTTACAAGAGGGGCTATAGTCGCTGGAATCGATTCTCGAGCGTAGATTGCACGCAATTGCCAGGCATTCGAAACAATTTCGCGATAATGGCCTGAATATAATGTCTATAACGGAAAACGTTTTCCGATCTAATCAAAATGGAAAAAAAAAAAAAAAAAGAAAAAAGAAAAAAATCTAATCGACAATTTAATGACGCGTGTGCATAACGTATCACGCCTCATCATCGATTAGAGAATTTTTGTACACAATCTGTTTAAAGAGTAATCTGTTTCCTCCCCAATAATTATATAAAATTTTATTTTGGAAAAGCCAGTTTTCGAGGTTCTGTTCGTTTAAAATTAAAATTTCCTCGCAACGTAGGGGAATTTTTGACACTCGTCAACTTTGTCGTGCAGGTATTTTAATAAGGTTCATTTGGTAGTAATCGATATAGTTTCCATATACGACGAACGTATATAATCCAGAGGCTTGAGTTCTTACACACACGCCATCCAAGTTACCGAAGGAATTAAACAACTTTGCCGGATGATTGATTGCTTTATGGTGTTAAAACTTTCTCGCGCCAAGTACGCGCCACCCACGTAGCACCCTTGATCCTTATCTATTCCGTCCCATCTTTATCCCTCCCCCTAGGCATCGGCGCTAATCAATTCTCCCCGCGTAATTATCCGTATTTCGTAACCGTTTCATTCGTTAAACCCCTAATATAACTAACGCCAGATTCGTTTTCAACGAACGTAACAAATTGTAGGTGTAATTAATTCGAGCCTTCTATCACGCCTTGTTTCGCTCTTCTTTATTCCATCCCTTTTTTTTCCTTTTTTCTTTCTTTCCTTCTTTTTCTCCCCGAGAAGGAGAACACCTGTTTCAAACACGTGGTTAATTATTACACGCAAACGATTGCCACGTCTCTGTCTGCCCCATCGAGAGAGACTCCTCCCCCTCCTCCCCCTTTCGATATACGTCCTATTCTTTGGATCACATCCTGCAATTAAAACGTCAGTCCTCTCGCTGATCAAATTACTATACTATCAACGTTTCTCGAGTAATCCTTAACTCATTAAAATCCTCGACAGGTTAACCACTTTGCGGATAATCTGTCCTTTTTAAAGCCTCGATAATTACAGCGTCGACTTTTTCGCAACTTTCTTCCGATTCTTCCCTCCCCATTTATATATCCGCTTATAAGGTCTTAGAAAGATCTCCTTGGGACAAATGGAAAGGAATGATTTGGTTATTAGATATCTGGTTGCAATTTTGTTGTACTCGAGTTTATCTCAAATTATATTTTTATATTCTCTAAATTTAATATTAACATTCTTGAATATACAAATTATTTTAATTTTAACGATATGTGTGAATAACTCTTAATTTTCCAAATAAAAATTTTCCTCTCTTCTAATTTAACTATACACAATTTTTGGATATATAAATCTCGATGTATCCGGCTCTCAAATCTAACATTTTCTCAAAGTATACGAATCAGTGAGTCGCATTATCGTGGAAACACCGATTGCATAAGAGGATTATCCACGAAGCTAATACGTGATTCGAAGCCAAGATTTATGCAATCAAGATGGGCCAACACTTTTGCCCGTCCCTATAAACCACCGGGGAAAATGGTAGAGGCACGGAGGCCAGCTTGCAATAATTGCTCATTGCACGCCATTCCAGAAATGCCGTTTATTTCTTCATACTCGAACGCTAAATCCACCCCTCCCCCCTTCCTTTCGTTCTATGCACACGAACGAACTTTCCTCTCTTCTTCCTTTTTCCACGATTCATCGAATCCTTTTCATCTCTTCTCTGTACGCATACACCATTGAAAGAGCTCGATTCGAATTACTGATAGCGGATGTTCGCGTTTTAAGAAAAGGATCGGGTTTCGGCTCGGTCGACAGAGTTCACGGCTTTGTTTTCAATCGACAGCTATCTGCGGCGTCCGGTCACGCAGCCACTCGGCCGACGAGGAAAAAGTGGCTAGACTGGAGAGACTGGAGAGCAAAATGGTCTCTTTAACCGCTATACTTATTTACTCGGATATATATACACGCGCGCGATATAATATATATGTACCCGCGGATAAAACGTTCGAATTTTTATATAAATTAAATCGGTTTCTTAATATCTGGTACTCGTAGGACAATCTATCGACGGGACAACTTTATATATGGAAATTGTTGCGAACATTGGATCGCTATGGTTCAATGGTGAAGTGAAATTAGGGCCGATATATAACCGTCCAAGTGGTTTGTGCAAAGTGTGCTTCACGAATCCGAGTCAGCTTTCGAACAAATGGAATTATACATCGCGATGATAAGCTTTGTACCCAAATGTCATTATCGTCGAATTATCGAGATTATTATCGAATCCCTCTTTGTCCCCAATCTGGAAATTAATCAAAATTTCACTCTTGGAACGAGCAGCGTTCCAATTATCGATCAAGATCCGTGTAACGCTATCGTGCACGAAAGAATTTCTTATTCCCGAGATCTAACGTCGCGGACAGTTATAACGGACACGACGTACATCCTCGTTCAAAAGTTTCTGGAGAATCTTGCCTCGGTTGTCTCGCAAACTGACACGACTTAAAAATGTCTAAAGTATATAAATTCTCTCTTCTCTACCCTTCTCTTGCACGTTGATCAAATTTATATTAAATAAGATGCAGAGACAGTTGTGCAACTGTCCCTGTTTCACAGGCAAAGTACAAAGGCTGGAATACATCGTACGATGAAAGTAAATGAATTAATCCTTGGGTCCATCGATGGACCCTGTGTGTATCGTCAAGGGACCCTTTCTTTCTTCTTCTTCTTCTTCACGGCGCACTTCGCTTTCATACTTTTCAATCCACCCCGTCCCACCTTCCTCGAGCTCCTTTCTTCTCCTCACACATCTACACAAGATTTCTCAAGGGACGGACTCCTTGACTCCGGGATTGTTGGCGCCTCTTAGCAGTTCACCGGGAGCTAGCACTCAACCGAGAGGTATCTCGCCCAAGTTGGCATTCGTTCAAGCGCGCGAGCACGAGATCAGCCGCTGAACCGGTGCCCGAACAATGAATTTCGCACTTATAATTGGATGTGTCGCTGTTACGGCCACCGCTTTTAATGGTAAGTGCCGTAAGGAGGAGAGGAGTAACCTACTTTCCTTTGGGGAAAATTGTAATCCAACTAGAGCGCAATAACTGTCACGGGGAACGTGCTGTTACTGCTTAATGCGTCGAACACGTGTTTCGGCAAACATCGAACTGGAACCAGCTATTAACACCAATTCAAACTCATTCCCTGATCGATGGCTAGACTCCGCTTTGTTTCTTTGACTGTTGCGTGCAGCGCCCTCTACGCCCCGTCTTCGTTTCCAAGATGGCGCTCGCTATTTATCGTTCGCAAAGTATCGATGACTTTATGAAAGAAAGAAACGATAGAATCGTATCTCGAATTGTCACTCGAAAAATATATCCAGTGAAAACTTTCCAGGGTGGAACAAGTCCACTGAAAACGCGTCTCCGGGTTTACCATGAAGTTTTCCTCCATCGAGCATTCGACTTCCTTTCCCTGGAAATTCAACCGGAAGCGTGTGCATCCCCAGCCGACGATATAGCGCGAATTTCCAAGCGAGTTCCGGAAGCGCAGCTCCCGTATAATTCGTCGGCGTCGTTCTTCCTGAATATGCCACAGTCGAGGAGATAGAAGGTATCGCAGTTTTTTTCACGAGGTGGAACATTCTCGCATTCTCCCTTTCAACCCACGATTCTCCTCCACGAAAGCCTCTTCCACTTCGGTTTATATTTACATTTACTCTGAGCACACTTTCGTTTCAATCTCCTTTCTCTCTTCTTCTTTTTTTTCCTGTTTAGAGAAAAATTCGATCGTCGTCGATTAAACGACCAGATTCTCGATTAAACCTTCCCTCTCTCTCTATCTCTATCTCTCTTCAAACTACTTACTCGCCGCTCCTCGAAACTACGTACGCTGTGGGATATCTGGGACAGGGATAAGTAGAATTTTCGCGGCTCGGCGAATTTTCGGTGTAAAACTCTTTCGCGCTACAAGTTAATGGGTTTTTGCGCCCCTTCTCCCCCTCTTTTCCGAGCTGAATGTATCTCCTCTCCTCTGGAAATTTCGGCTGGCAACGAACTTGCAACTTTTTATCTCGTCGCGACGTACCTCTCCGAAACTGAATTCAACTTTCCACCGCTCGCTCCTTCTTCTCCCTTCCCCCTCCCCTTGCGACGTTGATATACGGGGAGGATATAACGCCACCTATCTCTTTGAACCTGAACCCTAAGCAGACGCACGTTACGTCACGTTGCTCCTAGAATTTCAACGAGCGATCCGCCTCGATTTCCTCTCATTAGAAGGAAGGGAGCTCACGAGGTTGCCACGATTACATTACATTATTGTAATTGATCGCGGCACATGTTCAACTGCGGCGTGATTCTTAAACAATAAACTCATTACCCGTTAACAAGGAGCCGCCGGCGTATAATAACGTATCTCTCCTCCTCCGGGTGTGGAGAGGATACGTGCGACCGATTCGATCGGCCAGATTCGCTTTTGATCGATCCCTCGACCGGTGCACCGCTCTATCCGTTTCTCCTCTCTCTTTCCATCGATCTTTCCATCCCCGCCCCGATTCCTCCCGCGGCTGAAACAACTCGGGAGAACCGCCACCGCTCGGAATTCATCCGATCTTTACCATTTGCTCGTAACAAATCGCCGACATTTCGAGAGCGGAGAACCGTGTTGAATCTGCCTGCGCGAGTTCCACGCTTCGTTGCGTTATTTGTACACTTCGAACGTGTGTGTATATATATATAGATATAGATGTATAGATTTACAGAATTTACCGCGGGATCTCGTCACGCGGGATTGAATGATTAAACCGATTCGTTTTCTTTGTTACCGTCCCCCTTTGAAGCGGTGTCGATGATAAATCGCGATGAGCACGCGACAATTAATATCGTTTCCTCTTAGTCGGGGGATCGAAACTACCGGTGGTATGGTTTCTTTTGTGACGATGTTACGAAAAAAATACGAAACACGGAGATCCTTCGATCTCTTCTTCTCGATAACAAATTGGTTGGAATTAACGGAAAGTATGCACTTTCGAAAAATTGTGGGAGATAAAATCTTGGAGAGAAAGAAAAAAAGAATCATAAACAGGATATACCAGTTCTGCGCGCTCCACATTCTCGATACGTGTCACGATTGGAAATTACCATCATCGTTAAAACTTTTATGGGAGGGGGGAAAATCGGATACGGAGACGGGAATTTTTACGCTCGGAATAGTTTCCAATACATTTCTAACAGGATATTTACAACACTTTCCGTCCACGTTTAATCGAAACGGGGGAGATGGATCGTGTTGTCTTTCCCTCCTCTTCTTCCGTGGGATGCGGTTGAAATTACAGCGGTCAGTGTTTCCCTCGCTTGGCAAAATGTAGCGATGCCTTCGAAAATCGAGGCAATCATGCGGCAGAAGCCGGAACGCGGGATCAGAACCGCGGACGCCTAATCAGCCGATTGCGCCCAAGGAAATACTCCCGGCTCCCGTGGAATGTTAATGCGATCTACCATCCTTAGGAAACCGCAAGGGCTCCCTTCGAGGGAGGGGAGGAGGCAAAAGACGACCCACTTCGGGCCCTCCCCGTGTGCACGCACGTATCGTTGCGCAATAACCACCGTTCCGCTCCTCGATTATCCGCAACCACCGGCTGCGCAACACTCTTCTGGACTCCAGGATGGCTCCAAAGGAGACCTCCGTCCCTCCCCCGCTCATTTCTTCCGCGTTTCTCCGGATTTCTTCCAAACAAAAGGATTCGAAGTCTCTTGCTGATTGAATTTTATTTTTCTTTCCTTTTTTTTTTAGACTCGATTCTCGTAGCGTGCTTCGACTTGGAATAGTCTTATAACAACGCAGCTTTTAAATAAGAATAATTTAAATTCCAAGCAGTGATAAAAGAAGCGCGATGAACGCTTGGAGGAAGAATTTCCCGAGGAAGAGCAATGGATACACGCAAGCGAATAAACCGGAATTCCCGAATAGTAGAGGAGAGGAAGGAGAATCTCTCTCTCTCGCGGATACGGATGCATAGCCATGCCACTTTTGATACGGTTCCGCCTGGGCAAGGACCTCTCGACCCTGCCTTGGCTGCTGGAGGGGGCCCTGGGGGTCGTCGTGATGCGACCAGCTGGCAGGAACCTTTTCCCTCTTAGCTGGCTTTCAAGGTGTGCACGTGCACGTGCTCACGAATGCGAAGCTTGACGCGTGATATCGCATAAACGCGGCGCCGCGTTCCTATCGAAATCGGAAGAATTCTATCTCTCTCTCTGTCTCCCTCTTCCGCGTGCTTACCAGACATCGACGTTTCAACCGGCTAATGGATTGAAATTCCCTTGGATCGATGTCTTTCTCGTGGTAATTACGAGGGAAATAGGAGACACGTGGAAGATATTTCGAGAAACTTGGTGTGCTCGTTGATATTCGATAAAATATGTAAATGTGTTTTCGTTATGGTCGGGTATATTAAGTATATTAAGAGATGTTATTAATAACAGGATTGGATTATTTATTTTTTAAATTTTGATGGAATTACTCGTTTCTTTCATCGTGTACAATCGGGTTCAGCACGAGTATAAATGCGTCTTTACGTTTCATAAAGTGAATCGTTAACCTCGAGGCGTTGTTATCTGTCACGACGCGGTTATTTATTAATTAACTTTTATTATAACGCGCTAGTGTTTGTCACGAGGCTGCTACCGGTTCATTCGAGTGCCGTGACGTGGGATACTTTGTTTTTTATTACACTGAGTCTAGCATGTGTGTGCTTTTTTTAGAATATTTCTCTTCCGTGTCGACTTGGAATGGGATGATAAACATTTTTAACGCTATGCTCTTTTTAACGGTGATCTCTATTTAAGGGAAATTATTTTAAATCATCGTTTAGAAAAGAAAAGAGAAAAACTTTTCATTTAATACTTTTGTTCTTGAAATTATTCAGAAGAAGAACTATCTTCACTGAAAATTATATTCATCACGGTTGAATTATCGATAACACACATCGTTGTTTGAAATAACTAAGCTTCAAAAATTCTGACTCTTTGTCTTCAAATATTTACGCCGGAGAAAGGAAAAAGGGAATCAAAGATGCGATCGTTTTTCGTCAAAGAAAATTTGCATGCTTTCACGAGTTGAAAAATCCGATTAGTAAAATGAGTCGATAGTGTATAATTGAAACGCTAGGATATTCTCTTTGTCTCATCATTCGATCCATCTTCTTGGCTTAAATATTTTTATCTTCGTTTAAGTTTGCACGCGTTGCAAATTTTTGATTAAACAAATGCGTCCCTTTGTGCCCTAAGTGTGGAAATTCCAACGCGAATGAATGAATAAAGCGATCAACTATATAGAGGGTGTATAGTGGTATAAAAGTTGGCACGGTTAAAAAAGAGGAGACGAAGTCTTTAGAGAAGAGTTGTTATTTGTGGAAAACTATGCTTTTTTGACAGCGAATAAAAACTTTTTTTTAAACGATAATTTTTCGTACGCCAATTATGAATTATGAATCACTCTTTGTCGATATGAAAAATTTAAAAAAGAATAGTAAAAAAAAAAATAGAAAGGATATGAAATACATAATATAGTAAATATTACGTATATACGTAAAATTTAGTGAAATCGTAAAATCCTGAGAATTCTAATATAGGAGCGTATATCGTTCGTAATGGTATGGAGATAAAACGATCTTCAAAATTATGAATTCTTATCTGAATGCAAAGGTGTCTGATTTACCTCTATTCTACGAGCATCTGTACTATCCCCTTTTGGTTAAAATTTCCTCTTCCTTAAAAATTGAAATATTTTTATCATTTAATCCTCAAGTAAAAATCCTATCTACTTTCTAGAAATTTAAAGTTTCTTCCGAATTTTCAAGATTCTTCCAGATTCGTCGCGATGATTATCGCGCGTGTAATGATTTCACTGACTGCTCACATTTATGATAATGCAACTAATCTCTGAAAAATAATAAAAACTCCATACCAAATACGATATATTTTAACCTCCATTCTGAAATGAATGCGGAAGAAAATCCCGTTCGCGCAATGATCTCGCAAATTGGAATAACTTTCCAAGGAATTTTCCCCCATCGATATAATTTCAATTGTGATACTCGATGCTCGATACTCGTTTCTATTTTTCCTCTCTCTTTCTCTTTCTCTCCACAGAGAGGCGCAGTGACGCGGGCATAATTAGTCTGGCCACGATCAAAAGCGTTCCTCTAATGCCTTCGAAACGTCGAGCGCGGAACGAGCGACGTGAAAAACACTCGATCGAACTCAACTCGTGGAGGGGGAGGGGAAAAAAGGAAAGGAGAGAATATTTTAAATAAAATAACATAGCGAGCGGGAGAAAAGTCCCGTAAATAGCCCAACGGTCGATCGAAATCTCTGGCCGGGCCTTCTACTATTTCTCTCTCTCTCCCCTCTCTCCCCTCGCACGAAACATCGGCCGCCTCATGACCAAGAAACACTCGAGACTCTGTAGGAGCGTGATGTAACCGTCCTCTTCCCCCCTTCTCTCAAGTTCGAGGAACCCAATAACTGGAAAACGCAGCGGAGCGTGCAGCCTTCGATTCTCGGAGAGGACGAAAAGGAGAGGAGGAGAAGAGAGAGAGAGAGATTGTGTCGATTCGCGTCGAATCTCGAGTGCGTCCACCCCCCCTCTTCCTCAGCTCCTTTTCTCCTCGGGCGGATATCTTGCCCGGCCGCGGCCAAGGGGAAAAAGGAACCAGGTCGGCGGAAAACGAGCGCCTTCTCCTCCTCCTCTCTCCCTTCCCCTCGTTGAATAGGATTCGCGACGCGGCAAACGGAAAAATAGCCGTTGCTCTCATACTCACCGGCAGAGGAAATCTCTCTCGCCTAAACAGAGCTCGAGACAGTGTTGTCGCGAGGAGGCGTTCATGGTTCTACGTGTGTGGCCCTGAAGACGATGCCCCTGGACCCTGTCGATGCACCAGGCGCGTTCGCACGGCTTCACAGCCAGGCAGCTCTTCTGGGCGTAAATCGTGAACACCGGGAATTGGGATTGCGAGAGGGCACCTGGAAACAAACGGCGGATAAATCCGGATGCTTTCGAGCCTTCTTAATCATTTGTTGGATTTTGAAAAACGTTTATATAATATCGACGATTAATGCGGTGTTTGTTCTGTTAAGAATTCAAGTTATACTCTCAGTTTTTTCTTTCGATTAAAATATCCTCGAATGCGAAAAGAATACTGAAGAAAAAAGAAGGGAAGAAAAATTACTTTCGTCTTTTCTCTCTCTCACTCTCACTCTTATCCCCTAAAACTCATAAATCCCACAGAGACGAAACTACACCCGATCCTCCCGAACTTCCCAATTTGAAATTGATGCCGATCCTCTTCACCCGACCCGAACTATCTCGATCGAGGGTGGCTCGTTATTCTTTCCCTGTCGATCCGTGACTCCGAGTGGAGACGCGTTAAGTGGCGGAATAATTTCTCCCCTCCCTCCTCGTGTCATCCCCCTTTTCGAAAATCATAATTAATCTCGACGGATTGACGCGTGGAGGGAGCGTCCTGATTCGTTGAAAAACTTTTCACGCGGGGTGTAAGGCCGAAACACCGCATCGATCTTCCTGGCAGGAGAGGGGGAGTGCCGAGGGATATTCAATTACCCGGTTACGCGTTAAAAAGGGCACAGGCTAGTTAATGGCTGCAGCCAATTTTAATGATAACCGCAACGTTTCCTTCGGCTTCGATGGTACAATGGGGGTGGATAGGAGGGAAAGACGTTGTTTGCGGGGTGAGCCGCATTACAGTAATCAACGGGCACTTCCGGGGTAGCCAGGGGACAGGGTAGCATTTTACTCTCGTTGTAATGCGGTAGCATTACGAGATAATGGAGCATCGTCGGATCGTAAATATTTTAAAGGGGGAGGAATTTTATCGGGCGGATTTTCACATTTCTTGCTCCCTCGCATTATATTGTTCCCCGTTATATCGGTCTGTTTCTATATCGGTGCTTGAGAAATGGAATCCTCCGTCCGAGGGTCTGCCGAGTAGTGATTAATTTAGAGAAGAGGGGAAGGGAGGAAGAAGAAGAGATTAAAAATCGTAATTTGTTGCTCTTCGTATCTAGATATTTGAAAATTACGCTTCGTTATATTTTTATCATCGAGTTACACGATGCAAGAGAAATTTAAATTGGAAGATATTTTTTCTTTCTCCTTTTAGAATTTTATTTCCAAGAATAAAAATCGTAATGGAGGTAATTAATTAAAGAAAGCTAAACACTTGCAATTTTGATCTAGATAATTTTGTATAGGAAATTTTAATCGAAAACCGTCGATATTAAACGTTTCTCTCTTCTCAGAATGCCCCTTAAACGAACCTCGCCTCCCCACCCTCGTATTAAATTTCTAAATATAATACATCATAACGAATTTTCTTCCTCAAAGGACGGTTTAACCACGGTTTACAGCAAAAAATTTTCATCTTCGTTCTTTCCACGGACTGGAGAAAATTACGGCAAAAATTCGCGAACGAGGAAGGAAGGAAGGAAGGAAGGAAGGAAGGATTTTTAGAGAAGAATACGGTCTCCTTAATTATTTTTCGTTATCGCGATCTTTTTCTTACGGATTCACAACACGACCGACCGACGGTTAATTAAAAATTCGTTGGAGCTTATTATTCCGTTCGAAACAAAACACGATTTATCAATTAACGGTCCTGGCAAGTAATCAGCGGTTCGATCGATCCGAAACGTGTTAAAAAAAGAAAAAAAAGGACACTTTTACACTTGGAAAGAAGCGTCACACGTAGGCCGTGCTATTGACCGATACTACGATATCGTATTTTTCACCGGTTCGTTTAACCAGCCCCACTTTCCGCTCCATTCTCGCCGATGAAAAATATCACTCCCCTATCCTACCGCGGCGCAAACTACTGTTCGAATACCTGAACCCCCCCCAAATGCGTGATAAATACCGATCGTTAAGCGCGCCGGCCTAAGACTAATTCTCGAAGGGGAGTTTAACTTTATCACGAAACCCCCACCTATTAATCTCGAGGAATCACGTTCGATACGCGGATTTCTCGATACATAATTTTGAGTGTTCGGATTTGACGTATACCGCATCTTTTAAAAATATTAACACAGCTTTGGAACGGGCGATTCGAGTCCTCTTCCTCCACGCATTGCGCGATACGATAAAGAAAAATCTTGCAACCTGGTTGCAGAAAACTGGCGCAATTTATCACACTGGAGGAATACAAATTGCTCGTTGAGAGTATGAAATAAAACAATAACCCCCTCGAATCGAAACTGCCAATCTCTCTGCAAGCACGACACTCTGGCGCTATTCCAAACCACCCCTTACATCCACGTTTCTTCCTCCGTTCCGGGGATGCAGATTCCAGGCAAGATTGCGCGCACTCATAAATCTTTTAATTTCTGCCCCGATACGAGGGGAAGAGAGATCAACGTGCTCTCTTCGAAGCCTCCTACTCCTCCAACGTACAGTTCGTATCGAGTTCATTTCTGTCTGCTTATCCCTAGCACTTGGGAAAGATTCTTCCGAGAACCTCCTCCCCCTATTTAACCGAACGAAATGGGTTCGTATCGTCATAAATCTGGCGGAGATTTATCGACGGATGCGCCACCGGTTTCCCCGGGATCGTGGACCGTTTCGCAAACACGAGGAGGAAGCGGAGAAAGGAAACTTCCACCTCCATCGCGGGTTGTCACGACGAGGGGAAATGTGGAACGGCCGCCGATGGTATTACGGAACCGAGGCGATCGCGCAAAATGATGCAAGCGAAAGCCCCGCCCGGCAGAGCACATGGGTTTAACCTCTCCAACGGTTCGATTTCTGATATATACGAGGCGCATTTAGATACGATTCAACCGGGATCGGGATCGCGTTCCACCGTGAGCCCCTCTCTCTCTGCCTCTCTCTCCCTCTCTCTCGCGGCGACTTGATGTATAATCTCGGTTTTCTTTATCTCCCGGCAACTTGCCCTCCTCGTCCCTCCGACGGATCGCCGTGTTATTTCTCCCTGTCTGCCCAGGCGCTCGACTTCCATTCGCGAACAAAGGCAATGAAATTCCTTCCTTACGTGGACTTTCCGCGCTCCGTTCTCGCGCTGCGCATTCCGATACGGGGTGGTCTCGCGGCGCTCGCTCGGGATATTATTAAAATTGCCCGAGACTCGAGGGCGTTCTCGTTGCACGAGAGAATTCTCCGAGTTGAATTTTCCGGATAAGCGCCCGGAAATTGTATATATTTTTCTCTCTCGATCAGAATAGGAATTTTAGGAAGGAGAGTAATTGGATAATTAAGTCTTATTATATCCTCGAGTTGGCAAGATAGGGGAGGCGCTTTCAGGTTTCGGCTCGTGTGTCCTTAGGGTGTCTTAACGGTTTCCGTTACCGAGATTTATGGCCGTAAGTCTCGAGAGATTCGGCGCTGTAAACTAATTCCTCCTAGTTTGACTTTTTGGTTTCAACGATCGCGTCCATCTATACATATATTTCGAAATATGCGTAAATTAATTAGTAAATAAATGGAATTTTGTTAATAGAAATTATGCATCAATTTGCTGTTCAACGAATTTTAAGAAATATTGAAAATTTATTAATGGTTACACGTTTGATCGATTAAAATGTTTCCAAGCTTCCAATTACATTTAATGCAATTATTATTATCTGTTTAAAAAAATATATAAAATTAAAAATATCCCGTTCAATCGTCAAATGGAGTTGAATTGCAGAATATACACATTTGTCACTATACTCGCGTGAAAAAATTCCTTTCTTTCCCCTCCTTCTCGTAACGTTAACCGACGTTAAACTTTTTCGAAATTGTCGTTGTTTTCAACTTTCATTTTTTATGAATTAAACATTCTTTTTATGCAACAATCCTCGCTGTAATAAAATCGGACCTTTGCATTTGCACGTTTGTTTCACAGAGCATAATTGCGGCCGGTCATTACACCAGCTTAACGCGCCGTGTAAACTCACCGTTTTTCAAATAGCCACCAACCGGAAGTTGTACGATTGTGCTTGGTTTCACGAGTTGACGTAGATTCCGCGAAAAGAGAAAAATTTGAGATAAAGTTTGGCAATAATCGTGCTTCTCTTCTTCTTCTTTTTCTTCTTACGAAGAAGAGGATTTTTGTTTCACACGCATTTGATTCGATTTTTCTCTATCGTTCATTTCTGCGAATTCAATTTAAGGAAGTTGATGCTAAATTCGTGGATATAATTGAACCGATTGTGAGAGTTTATATTTTATTGTAAATCAAGAATATCTGGAAAAATTAAAAGGGAAAATTTCTATAAGTAAATAATATTTTTCGTAATAATAATTAATTTTAGTTTCATTGTGTTTCAAAAGTTGTTTCGAAATGAAAGATTCTCGCAAGAATTTCGCTGTAACATAAAACTTGTGAAGGACGAAAATTTTTAACCGACATAAATTTTTAGTAATCATTTTTTCAAATTATTAAAATATCGATCCCAAAATTTATCTTCTTCCCCTTCCGACAAATAAATTCTCTGTTCGAATATTTCTGATCAAATTTGACCATAGAGCTAATACGATCAGGTTAGGGATGATGGTTTAGCATGTATACGAAGTCTGAATAAGAAAAATCTCCTCGTTGAATCGGCGCCAACATTTTCAATCGCCCTTTGCACTCGACAGAGGCTCTCTTTTTCTCCGCCTTCTTGTCTGCTCGGCAGACAGTGATGCAATTCGAGGAATTGAATGCATTCGTACTTTTAACATCTCTCGACTGTCGTGCTTGTTCTCCTCGTCACGATCACTTTTCTTTTTTCCTCTTTTCCTTCATTCTTTCTTTCCTCCTTCCTTTCTTCTTTTTTTCTTTATCACAAGCTCGGATACGATCCACAGCCACGTGTCTTTGAAATTTTACTTTCAAAAATGCCGCGACACTCGAAGTTCGAAATTCATTAAATCGTTTTAACGGGACATTTGGAATGGTATTCTTCTCTCATACACAATTATGTTATAATATTTCCTTAATTCGATATCGCAAAATACATAATATACGTTATTTTAATAGAAATTTAAATTCGGTTGAACGCAGAGATTTCCATTTCCAATTATCTATTCTCTCTTCTAATTATCTTCTTGTTGAAACAATTATGCAACATCTTCTTCTTAAACCAGCCGCGATGATCAAATAACAAATTTACGTCACCGTGAAGCTAAAGAACCGAGATCCTTCCGAAAATTATTCATTACTTCCCATCCATAACGTGATGGAACGCAGAGCCGTGCGTCTCGTGTGGTACGTTTCTAATTTGCGTGCATGCACCGTGCACCCCCATCGAGCGCAGCAAGAATTTAATACGCGAAACCACGCCTATGGGAGCCTACATGCAAACGGTGTCGTTTGGCCACGACGCAACCGAGCCGAGTCACGAGCACCAGATCTCTGCACGACTCGATATAATAATGCGATTACTTTCGTCCAAGCGTTTCCAATTTTTGTCTCGTTCGTTCGAAAGGAATTTCAAATATTAAATCTTCGAAATTTAGCGTATTATTTAATCGCGATAAAATTGAAGGAATCTACAATTCCAGCTTTGGATAAAAATTAAAACCTCCCCGTATTTTTAAATTAGTATTATAAGAATAGAAAGCACATTGATTAAATAACCCTTCGAGATGATCCTTCTTCTTAAAAGGAGTAACGAACGTGTAATAATTCACCCATTAGATCTTCATCAGGCTGTACGTGGAAATGCGTGTACGATAATCCGGTATTGAAAGAGCCTCTCGACTCTCCGTCCGCGGTTCTTCTAAACGTGTACGACGATCTCATACACGTGTGCATACACGATTGTGTATATCCCCGTGTTTAACGGTGTGTTAGCAAAATCCTTTGCCGGACGATCTCCATGCACACGTGGCATTTGTCCGATCCCAACGCCGGTTACTTTAATGCGCTTTATCGAGTACAATTGGATGCTCTCCGTGGCTGTGTGGTGCAGGAGAGATGAGATAAATAGCCGGCTGGTCAGGTATGACGAAGTCAATGACTACCGGTTACATCTTCACGACCGGCAGTAACCTCTGACCACCGCGAATGACTATGCAGCTTTGCCAATAATCGATTCGGAAGCTTTCAAAAGATTTGCTCCGAGCACGATGACTAAACGTCTTCTCATGGATGTCGCTTGTAAATTCTAAACGGCGAATAAAACACGTAATTGGCGTAGGATTGTGCCACGTTTTATAGTTCGTCTCGTAATTCGACGCGGTATTGTGAACAGGTGATTCCTATTCCTATTAATAGCGTTTCAACGCTATTGTTTCGCCATTGATTATTTTTTAACGATAGGATAGTTTCGCAGTTATGCCTTGTTTAACAAGAAATTGTATTTCAATATATCCAAGTGAAATAACATACGTATGTGAATATTGTGTACGTGTGTTGTTTTTATTTGAACGGTTTTTCAAGGAAAAACATACTTCTCTCTAATAATAATATTTCCCTTCTACTAAATCTTCCACTAAAAAACAAAAAAAGTGATAAAAGAAAAAGGAACCAAAACTCATTACCCAAAACAATAATACCCATCATCGAAGAAAGAGACAAATCTCCTTCCACCAAATCGATCCTTCTCCAAGACACGAAATTCGCGTGGCACGAAGAAGTCGGAGGTGTCTCTTCCTGCCTCTCGGTTATCTCCGACTATTAGCGCTCCGCTCTATGCAAATTCAGCAGCAAGCTGTAGCGGTGCTGTTCGAACGGACCCCATAAATTCCCTCCGACACGAATGATCCCACCTCTCTCTATCTGTTTACGTTCTGGTCCCCCTGGTTGGTTTGACGACACCAATATACACAACATACACATATATATATATATACACGAAGGTATTCGCTTACCTTACTTACCTGGACCCGCACGCACGTCGACGAAGTGGCGCGGGCGCCCGTATCGCGACAACGAACGCATTAACGCGTGCATCGAGCAGCCATCTTACGAAGTGCCAACCGCGTGCAGGGTATTTAGTATTCGAAAGGCATGATCGGGACCACGGCTACTTCCCACGGCTATTTGGAATCCGCTCGGGGTACACACTGTCCTTCGGTATTCAGTGGGTAGCCACAATGTGGAGACACGAAATATGAGGTTTTTGAACTCGTTCTTCGAGGGTGGAATACGTATACAGTTTCATAATGGTATAAATTTTGAATAATAACGAAGGAATGATATCTCGATCGATCCATCCGACGAAAATGTTATAATAATAGGTAAGATTTTCCTGTTTGAAGTAGAGAAATTACGAAATTAAAGTACTTTGGATACGGTAAAAATTAAACAATTTAACGACTCGGACTGTCACGGCTCGTTTACCACAATTGATGGTTAAAATGCGAATGTTTCGGGTAACTACGGTTTACAGTTGGGTAAACTAATAAATGGTCATCGACTGATACGTTGCCCTCGTACGATTTAAGTAACGGTAACGGTGGTGAAATTTATTATTCATTAAGAAGTGGTATTTAAATAAAGTATACAGTGTACTGTGCTTAATGCACTCTCTCGTATTATTCTCGTACGTAATCCATGGTATGTGATAATGGTGACACGTGATGAGCCATGTAAGGCTATAATAACATAGCCAGTCGAGATATCACGGAAAGAACATTACGTTTTATATAAACATTTCTCGCGCGGAGAATTCAAAAAAGGAAACTTTGGTTGAAATATGCGTGTATACATATCGATGAGTTAAACTGAACTCAATCTTACGTCTCTTCATCCGTTATGATGAGCATAAACGAAGAAGAATGATGAAGCTTCGATTTATATCTATATACGCCTTATCGATAAACGTTAACGTGAATATGTTTACAGAGTGTCTAACCTAATAGATAAGATGAAACGAGCATTGGTAATTTATCGAGTCACCGTGATTTTGTATATAGAGCACGCCTTTTCTCTTTTATACCGATCTGCATAGATTATCGTTCCACGTGACGTTTCCAGGAAGGAGAGGAATGTATCCGTTAGCTCGTAATGCTTTTGCAATCTATCCGTCTATAATAAGTAAAACGATGCTTGAATCCAGTATACGGATTAATCACGTGTAAATTTAGGTGATGAGTAACGGGATCTTCCTACACTTTTAACGGTATAATTCCATCGATTTTTTCTTTATTACAATTTCCATCATCTCGAAATAAAGCGTTCTTACAAATCTATCTAAATTTACACGTATCTTGTTAATTCACTAATATTATTCACATCATTAGCTCGATTCACGTTCCCTTTTCAACGAAATAATAAACTGTTCACAAAAAATTCACCGATTCAAGGGCACCCGTTCTCCAAGAAGAATTAAGAGCAGTTTCTAACCTAACCGTTACTAGTCCGGTTACCAACCGATCATTCGTGGCGCTATCATCGTTGCTGGCGTGTTTACTTCCGTTCACGGTCCAAGTCGTTCGTTCCTCAAATTAACCCAGCACGCTCGACAACGGTGTCTCCCTCTGGCGGGAGAACCGTGTGTGAAATTGACTCGTGAATTATGTGTAATTTGTCACAGTAGTCTGCTGGCGGCGCCGAGCCTCGACTTCGCGGTTATACCGATGGCTGCGCCCAACGTAAACGATCCTGCATGCATGTCGCCTCGCGTGAAGCTCGCCCTTCCAATCCTTGCAATAAACCTTAGGCGACATATACGACAAGAATTCGGATTACGTGTTCATCACGGCAATCGGATCAAGTAATTGGTGATACTTCACTCGAATAAACGATCCAGTCTTCTTACGTGTAATTTATTAAGATCCATTGAAAATAACACATAAAATAATTAAACTTTTACTCTTATCTTACTCCAAATGATAAATTATTTTTTGAAGAGCAAATGACAATAGAAAATAAAATGAAACGACTTCTTTTACGATCAAACATTCCATTGATATTCATTTTGCAATTATCGAAAATTATTTCAAATGATTTATTTGACAATTTGGAGAAAACAACAAATGTCAATACGAATTTAAAAAATCATAATACTTGGAATTCCAACTATGCAATTATACATATTCCCATAAGTTCGAGCGATTAGTTCCATTAGCAACATTAGTAGATGAAACTCCCTTTCATTTTCAATTTCCCTTCAGACCCACGAGGAGCAATCCCGGGATAATCCATGGCCGTCGTTACTTTCCTAGACTCATCCTTATCAAAGAAGAAATGGTCGAGTCCATTCCTCGTCTCGATACGAAAATCGTTATTATTCATCGGGATCTCCCCTCCCCATGGCGTTATGCACGTGCGGCTTTATGGTGTTGCAACGCCGCGACTGGCTGGTATGCGGCCAGGCCCCGTTATACAACGATGGTTCGATGGTGAATAACCCGACGTAACGTGGCGAGTGACAGTAAATAACCGGACAATCAGATCGTGAAATCATTTCCTTGATCTTTCGTTAACGCTCCTGTGATTCCTTCCTTGAGCTTTCGTTCTGTATGGTTGCGATCATGGAATTCGCCCGATGATATCCCGTGTCCAGAACGAAACAATTTGTTGCCTTTAACGCGGTTTATCCGATTTAGGAGGAATATTTCTTCGAATTAAGATCTTGCTCAATAAAGGAAGTTTAGATTCAAATTTCAAATTTCATTTAATTAAAGTTAAACTTCACGAATGTTTAATTTCCATTTCTGAATATATGGAACGAAGATGGGAAATATAAAACGATCCTCGCAATATGAGAGAAATTTCTTAGGTATGCTCCAGCTTGATATTACTTTATCATTTCCCGTACTACTACATTTTCTCTCTCTCTCTGTAGTTTTTCATCTCTGCTATTCCCTGCTTTTTCTTCCGTATCCTTATTCGATCAATTCGAAAAAATTGCCTTTCTTATAAAACAATATTATTATTATTATTATTATTATTCTCAATTTTAAAAAAGAATCTCGAGTAACAAGATTTCCCTATTTCTATCGACTGATCGTGCCATTTTTTCAAGGATAAAAGAAAAATTTTCAATTTTTGATACAATCGCGAGATATGTTAACGATCCAAATACATGAAAAAAGAGAAGGCAAGAACAAAAGGAATTTAACCGACTAATCTAATATTTCTCGACACTCCACCCTGCTGCTCCTTAATACCGCACAACTTTGCCTGAATTCTATCGGATTCCGTATCCGCCGACCTTTTACCGGTGTTGTCAACCTCGTTTGTCGCAAGGGGAAACCGACTTAAGCTTATAATCCTCTTTGATCAGCAGTTAGAATTTAACGGTGGCGCATACGTTTCGAAAGCTGGTAATGGGTAAAAGCTGAAACCAAGCCAACCCGGCCGGGAATATTTTATGCATGTGGTGTTGCCGGAAATTGAGATCGCCGGTTTCAATTTGCCGAATAACGATCGTAAATTAGGAGCGGGGGGGGATTCTCTGTGACTTGAAGCTCGCAGTTGCCCGTTAAATCGTGAAAATTAACTTTACATGCGGAAAGGGGTGTACCTCCAATCGAGTTTTATTTATTCAGACAGCCGTGTGCTCGTGCACGACGTTTAATAAACAATTTCCCAGGGGGGAGGGGGCTCTCGTTTTGCTTCGACGCAACGGACGTAACCTCTTTGTATCCCCCCACTTCCTTATTGCGACTTGGAAGTTTAAATCTCCTGGACACCGCTAACTTGGTATCGAGTCCGGTCGCGCCAAGTTTTATCTCGAACCCTGTCTTTATTCAGGGAGGAGGGGTTCGCTTATCCACCTGTATCGTTGCAAAAGTTTTTCAACGGGATATTTCCTTTATCAGAGGAGGCAGAGTCAAGCTTGGCCCCCCTCCTCCTGTGTGTACATACACAGAATCGAAGGTTTCTCTTACTGCTGCATACTGTTTCGATTCGAGTTTAAATAAAGGAACGATAAGAGTGAAAAATGAGGCTGGCATGCTCAACAGTTCGAGCGAGTCTTTGCCTCGAAAGAGCTCGCCCCCTGCTTTTGTGTCTCCTTTGTCGAGGCTCAGTGAAGAGAATCAACCACAGAGAAAATCGAGGAATATAATGATCGAGCGTGGACAGGGTGGGAAAATGTTAGAAATCGGAAATGTAACACGTGCTTTGCGCGTTCTTCTTGTCCATTTGAGGAAGAATCAATAATTATTTGGAATTAATTGTTGTTAAAATATTGATACGGATTATAAGATATTAAAATATTATTTTTTTTTTAAATTTTGAAAATCTGGATGGATTGGATTTTATAAATTTTATAAATTAAATATTTTTGCATGATAAATGATCATAAATGAATATCGTGCTAATTGTATAACATTGTTTTATTTAATTGTTTTACTGTTGACACATTATTGTTCCTTTCAATATCAATAATCGGCGTATATTAATAAATTATAAATTGACAAATAGCCAAATATGTCTTGATATTAATGTAAATAACTATGTATACTTTTATATTATTTTTTACCATAGCCTGTTTTAAACACATACTTTTATTCATATTTTATTTAAACGTAGAAAACATTAATAAATATACAAATATACCGCAAAACATGATAATTTTTTTCAATTGAATTTCAATTATTTTCTCTATTTCTCTATTTTCCACAATTTTTCGCTTCATTTCGTCTTTGAAAATCGAAATATAAAATTTTGTTATGTGTATTTAGCACAATTGGAACGTGAAGTGCTAAATTCGGGCAAATTCCACATTTCAGGATTAATTACAATGATCAAAGAACACGCGGAAGTGGTTAATGATACACTTTTTCAACGAGGCTACATTGGGCATTGATAAAAACGTGGCATGTATTCGATGAAGGATAAGAAATATTCGATTCCAGGGGGAAAAAAAACCTTTGGAATGTTATTTTATTCGTTTCATTTAACATGGATATAACACGATATCATTTATTCCGGTTTTTGTGCAAATCTTTTAATGGCGAGAAACTAAATACTGTGGATGCCGGCAAAAATTAGTCGGAGGAATTCGCTGCTGAAAGAAATGAGAATTTTTTTGAAGCGAAACTCGTGAAACCATTCTATGCTAAAAATTATCAAATAAAAGCAAGAGGATACAGATATTAAAAAAAAGAAACAGAGAAAAAGAGCGAGAAGAAATATTAATTTAAAAAATCTATTCTATCTTACTTCATTTTCTCCAAAATCTTACTCAAATCTCCAAAAATATCCCCCTCCCTCTAATTTACAATCCAAGATAAATTACCTCACTAGAGAAAATACCGATGATAAATATAATAAATTTCATCAACATACTTCAAAAAAAAGAAAAAAAAGAAAGAAAATGCACAAAAATGTATCTCTCCCAAGAGAAAGAGAGAGAGAGAGATTATTAATTCCGCGAATAAATCCGTCAAGTATCCGCTTGGAAGGAAAAAAAAAGCAAAAGAAGAGAGAGGAAGGATCATTCTGACCTGACCTGCTACTCGCATGCTACTCTTAGAATAGATTATCCGCCGACTAATTACCACCGGTGCTCAATACCTGTGTATACAAGAGGATCTTTCGAGGATGTTGCGGAGACGGGTTCCAGACGAACGAGGGGAATATAGGGATAGGGGGACGTCGGGGGGGAAGAGTCGGTCGGTTAGACGATCCTATCATCGAGTAACGGGGCCCGGGTGAACAGAAATTTCGTGATCGTGACGGGGAGAGGGCGCTGCTGTGTCGTCATTGTCCCATCGTCGATCACGGGGCCCCACGGTTACACGGGATCATGCGAACCTATCTCTGGTCCCGTTTCACGGAGAAACAAAAATATCCCAAACGTGCAAAACCGGCGAAGATTCCTTCGCCGTGGGCGAAAACGAAGGAATTTCCATGGGTGATACGAGGGGGGAGGGTTACCTAACCGCAGTTTCTTATCAATGTGCATACATCTTAGGTTAGCTTGTATCACGGGTATGAATAATGCTTGTAACTTTAGATCTAACGCTGTTTAAACGGGGTAGAGAGAGGGGGGAAGGAAGAATTATGCGAAGCCTTTTATTGAACCTCTAGCCCCGGGTTCCTCTTTGGCTACGCGCCGTATTTCCTTTTCTTATTCATCGTGGATAATGTATTTATTCTTTTATATATCTCTCTCTCTTTCTCTCGCTCTCTTGATTCGATGGGGAATTTTTAAAGGAGGATGAAAGATCGATGAAGACTCGAGCTAATTTTCTTAATATCGCGAGTGATCATAGGTTACCATCAAAGTTCACTAATTTGATTAAATATATATATATATATGTAGATAGAAAAAAGTAATTAAAGATCTCGTGTAAATCCGGTGTAAATCTTCGAACCGTATCGGCCAACAATGGAGGCAACGACCGTGAAAATTAAAAAGGCTCAATACCGCTAAGAGACACATTATTTCTGGATGATTGTTACAGGAAGCTCGTGTCAGGAAGTCATCAAGGCGTAACCATGTCAATCGCATCCTCCAAGAAATTCGAGGCGCACGATCGATCGATCTTTGGTCTTCCACTCGCCATTTTTTCCCTTCTTTTTTCCCTTACTTTTATTTCCTTCTCCGTGGAAAAATACCACGGAAGCAACAACGCTTGACACGACCGATTTTACGGTGCTCGGTCAAAGTGGTGGCGCAATTAGCTCTCTAAATTCGTGACACATAACGTCAAAGTTTTAACCGGGTGTCGAAACGAAAAAAGAGAAGAGAGGAAATAAAAAAAGGATAGGGGAACAAGGAGATGGGTGAACGAAGGCGAGGATATGATTAAAAGGAGGAAAAGGGTACTTTGTAGACTGTCAAACCGTCACAACCAGTATCTCTGTACGTCAACTCGGGAGAAGGTCGTGAAAGTTTGCAAATGATCGGCGATACGCTCCTTCTCGATCTCCTTCTCCTTCCACTTCTTTAACCTCGTCGTAATATCAACCGTGCTCCTTTCTTTCTTGGTCATCATCATTACGAGAGATTCAATTTTTCCGATGCAGAGGTGAGGGAGGAAAAAATATACGGATGTTCCCTTACGTTTCCTCAATTATAGTGATCGACCAATCTCTGCATAAATAACACGCAATAATTGATTTCGTGATCGCAATATCGGTCACAATGTAATTGACCGATAAAACCTGCCTCGCGTTATTTATCGCCCAACACGTGTGATTTATTGGTTCGTGTAGGGGGACACGTGTATATACTGCGCGTAGGTTAGGTAGGTTAATTAGAAGGATGTAATGTATATATTATTATGAATGAATCCATCTTCCATTGTTCTAATAACATTTTTTTTCCTCTCGATAAAATTAAAAATAAAATTAAAAAATTTAAATGGAAAAATATTTCCAGTTAACGGGGGCAAACGCTATAATTTCTCTGTATTACGTTATTATCGCTCTCGGGAATGGAGTAATAGAAATAGTTTATCGTATTTTTTTTTTTTTTTGATCGAATTTGTTCCAGTTCGCAAACGTTGTTTTCAGCCCCCTTCCTCCGCCCTCCCTTCCTGTTTCCCGATTGGAAATGAATAAAACGAGCGAATCATTCGTTCGAGTCCGATATCCGCCATATCCATTTTTTCCACACAAGCGTTCACCACACTCCCCTGCAAATTTACGCATCTCAACCCTCCTTCTGAATAATTCCTACTCCTCCTTTCGCGAAATCCATCGAATTCTCGAATTCTCACGTTTCAAGGTGAATTTCGCGCAACAGAAACGACTGTTGGGAAATTGGTTTTCATTGTTGTAAAAGCGTTTCCCCCCTTTCCGACGATTGTTCGAAATTCGATTCTCCTCCCCCCTTTCTTGCGTTGAATTCGATTCCTCCTTCCCCTTCATCTCGATTATTTAAAAATTTTCGAAAGATGGAGAAACGTCGCGTTAAAAAAAAGAAAAAAAGAAATTCGGATAAACTCACTCGGAGCAACGGTGGAATAACACATCGTTTTTCTGTTTGGTGCGCCAAACTCATTTGCTATTTAATTAATGCTTACAGGTCGGCCAGCCACGGACGCGTGGTTTATATTAATTACACCCCGGAAGATTCAATTAGCGCATTTCTCATTACACTTACTTATAGCCGTGTATCCATTATTCATGAGGAACCGGCGCGGTGAAGCCGCCTTGACAATGCATGCGATCGTTACACGGGTATTGTTGCAACTATTTTTTTTTTTCTTCCTCCATGACATTCGATGAAAATGCAATCCGAACACACGCTCGGCTCAGGTGAGATTGCTTCGTTAATGAAACCCCCCCCTCGTGTTCAACGGGGGTTCATTGTTAGCGTTACCGGGAATTTTGCTTGTTACTACGACGTAAGTAATCGTTAACCCATTAAGCGTTTAAAATGTTTTATCCGTTCTGCTATACTTACGCGAAATCTATTTTCTTATTGTTAAAGGAAACTCTGCCAAGTATAATTAGTGTATTAATTGAATTCGAATATAACTTTAGCTTAGCAAATTTTTGGTGCAGGAGAATGTTGCGAGAGAATTCATCTTTTGAGATTACAATTTCTCATGTGTCTGAAAATTTTGTATTCTTCTGTGATATATATATATATATATATATATATATATATATATATATATATATATATATCGAGATGAAACTTTGAGTTATTTTTAAATAGAAATAAGATTTTTATGTATGAAAATCGGAAGATTTGAAGAGAGAGGATATTATTTTGAGTTTGGGAAATATTTATATTATTATTATTATTCTTTTTATCGATTAGAATCTCTCGTGAAATTTATGTTATTCCGTATATTGGTATTAAGTAAGTGCACGACTTTCTTCAAAAGATATACTGCATTCGAGATAAGACAAGTTGGAAGCCGGTATTCGACTGTTACATATATTCATAAGCCAATTTTTATATAATGTATTCTTTACTTCGTAATGATATATATACAGACTTATTGCTACATTATTTAATATTGTGTTAGCTGATGTTATTCGTTATCTATTTTAAATTATTTTAATAAGGAAATCCTTTGCTACGTTTCGTGTCTCCTCGTATGATTTATTATTCCTTATAATAAAATCGTTAAATTATTAATTTACGGGATTAATTGAAGTAAAGTTATACGGTACTTGAGAATGAATCATATAGTATGCTGCAGTATCTGGTAACATACATTTCATCTCATTCGTTTTATCTTCTATATATTTTATCTGTAATAATAACTCTTAACGTGAAATTTAATTAATTTATTTGAAATTGGTGAAATTATTAAATTGTTAAATTATCATCGAATTAAAATTCATTGAATTATATCGGAACAAAACGTATAATCATAGTATAATTGCATAAGAGGATAAAGAAAAATCTTGCTTCCTTTTTTTTTTCTTCATTTTTGCTAATAAAATTGCAGATTGTATATAAAACGATAATAATAGTGGAAAATTATTAATCTTCCACTAACATGAACATTCATCGACAGAATATCGAGACATATATCAATTCCAAATTTTTTGATCTCTTCTTTTCTTGAAACATTAGATACTGTAACACATTCTTTGCACGCTACTCTACTTTCTAACTGGACATCTCTAATTACACCAATGACACGGTACATATCAACACCACAAGCCACAAAACCAAATTATATTTTTAATACAACTAACTTGGATCGACTTTCCTCTAAAACTTTTTGCGAAAACAATTAATCTCTTCAATCAAATTCGAACAAGTTCCCCCAAACTTTAAACTCCCAGGTATTTACACCAGTCACTGGGATAAATTTTTTCCATCCCCCCCTTTCCCTCGATGATAATCCAATAATTCGTTTTCTCGCAACGAATTTTTGCCCCCACTTTTGCCAGGATACTTTAAAGCATATTCCAGTTTCATCCGTTCGAGAGCAAAAAAAAAAAAATGATATTCTCTCTTGATATTTTTTCTTCGTTCTTTTTTTTCGAACTCGTCTGTTTTCTTTCGCTTTTTTTTTTTAAAACACGCACAACGCGCGGAATTTCTAGAGTTTTTCTTTTTTTTCTTTTTCACGCGAAAAATCCGTCCAAACGAGATGGATGGAGAAGAAAAAGGAGAAGGAGGGAAGGGACATAAAAATGAGCGACTTGCACCGGTAAAACTTTAACACGTAATCCGTGCGACGCCCTTCCCCGGAATGGCTTAAAACTGTCTTCGATTCGACGCCTTGGAGAGGGCGACGCGATTGTTGGAGTAGGTCGAGGGGTGCTTGACAAATCCCCTTCGACCGGCTCTCGATATTTCGCTCTCGAGGAACGTTTTGTAGAAAAATCAACTGCGCCGCGAGTGCGAACGTTGCTTCGTACTTTGCAAGAATTTAAATAAGATCGAAGAGGAGAGGAAGGGGGGGCAAGGGGCAGAATCGAAGACAGATAGAACGTAAGGTGATTTTGAATCGACGTGGCTCAATCAAACGGTTTAAATCGGAGGATCCTCTTCTTGGAGTGTCTCTGTGTACAGTAGAGGAGTGTGTACGTGAAGCAGATAAGTAGATTTCGTATAACTGAGTTGTTCTTTTAATCCGTTACAACAGTAAAAACGTTTAATGCAAAATTTCATTCGAAATTTCTTCTTCTTTCCTTTTTCTGTTCCCTTTAATTAATATAAAATCGTTCGAGAGTTTTTTCGTTATAATTCGAATAATTTTTATAAATTTTACGCTTTGATTCTTTGTTTTCGTACATCAATATTAAGGGATTAATCGGCAATCGAAGTCACTTAATTTAAAATTATTTTTGAAGAATTATGATCGAAATTATTTCGCAAGGATGAAAATATGTTTTTCGTGGATGGATGGAAAAAAACTAATTTCGAAATTACGGGGAAGAACGCGTTTGATTCGTAGTGTCAACAATATTTTAGAGAACAAGGATGTTTGCAGGTATTAGCCGGGGCTCAAAAAGTTGCGGATTTTTCGACACGAACAAAATCGATATGGGCGGGATATTGCGATTCTATCGGCAAACAAGGATTACGATATATACCTGGACGTATAATCCGCGAAATAGGCGATTAATAACAATCGAATATACGTTGGAAAAATGAAATACGAATCAGGAAATTCTATTCGTGAAATTCGTGAAATGGTTAAAAATGCATTTTGCCAAAAATTTCCCCATACGAATTACTCGTTTTCCTATTCCAATTCTATCTTCCCCTTTAAACGAATTATTATCCTCGTTGTTATATAAATTTTCTATTTTCAGTTGACAAAATTTCCCGAATCCCGCCAAGTTCTCCCAATTTCAGAATTACCAAGAATAAATATAATGATCTATAATGATTCTACAACGACCCTCCTCTTGTTCCTCGAAAAGCAAATTTCGACGGATTAAAATTTATAACCTCGCACGGCAACAGTCCCCCACAGCCCGAAACTGCCTAGGTTTCCTCCTCGACCCATCTCTTCCCCCGACGAGCCAATTACAAATAAGTGCTTTTCCTTCTGCTCGACCCATATTTCGAAGCGAATCGAACGTGCCTACCCCTTGTTACGATTAAGGAGCGCGGGACAAAGACAACCTTCGCGGAAATTAAAGGTAAATGGAACGCGCGCGCGCACGCACATCGATAACACACGCACACGCCGAATGTGGTACGTTGCCACGTTGACCTGAATCTCCTCTTGCCCGACCTTCTCCACGCATACTTTCCTCGCGATCGACACACACAGCCAACCCGTCCGAATATCGTATATCGAACCCGTTACGCCTTCAGAGAGGCGGCTCACGTGCCGCATAAAAGCGGCTCGATGACCGAACGACACACACGTCTATTTTATCCATCCACCGCAGGCATTTAATCATTCCGCGGTACGCTTCGTGGAATTTCCTTATCCGTCAACGGGCATACATATATGCAGGGATGCGCGGCACCGTTCAATCCCGTCGACGAAACGGGAGAAAGACTTGGTCTACAGGGTGTCCGCAGGAAATATCCGCGGATAATTGATAATTTGGAAGACGCGTTTGTCACGAATTGGAAGAAATTCATTTTTCGAGAGATAAAATTCGTCGTTTTCGATAGTTCGTTTTTTAAACTGCTCGTGGGGAAACATTATTTGAATCGTAATTATGATTTAGTTATGATGTAATTATGATAGAAAATTCATATTTAAAAAGAGAGAAATTAACACGCGTGTTTTCGATATACAGATTCGTGTACAGTTTCGATGAATACTCGAAATGAAATATCACCCTGTATGAGCCACGGATCGGACGGTATCCACGCGCGAGAGTACGTACGATAACGATTCAATCTTACCTGGATTGCTGTCGGCGTTCGAGCTGAAGAGAACGCAGAGGCCCGTCTCGTAGTTGACCGCCTGGCAGGAATCGTTCGCTTGACAGGTCTCCAAGCAATCGGTGAGCATCAGGGTTCCCGGTATGGACTCGAGCATGTTCGTGGGCGCGGTGAACACGTAGCCGGTCACCAGCTCGAACCCGACCATTTCTGGGTCGCACTCGTCGGAACCGGCCGATGGCCCGGTGTAATCTGGCCCAGAAAGCCCCGATGGGACCGCAGATGGGGCCGGCTGGTCAGCCGCGTGCGTGGAATCTGCGGCTGCCACGCGACCGAACCTCGCGATAGCCTGCAGCAGCAGCAATGCCGTGATGAGTCTTGTCATCATGCCGTTCCACCTGTTACTCGATCTTCAACTGCAAAGAAAAAAAGGAAAAAAGGGGCAATGGTTATTTTGCGTGGATTCCTTTACGTGGAAATATTTTTTATTTTTTCTTTTTTCCTGAGATTTTGGTAAATTTTTCGAAATAAAACTCCAAGCTTTATGAGTTATAAGTCGATTTTATTCTCCCTCTTGTAATTCGAATTATTACTTGGAATTTATTTTTACATTAATTAGAAATTCAAATATTTCTCGATGCGGATCTGAATATTATTTATCATCAGGATCTATGATAAGTAAGATCGATTTGTCCCGACACTCGTGTCCCTTTTTCAACCCGTTCAACCTGTTCTCTGAATCATCCTTGCAACGTGGCAGATCGTATAACGTAAAATTAACGATTATTCTTTTTTCGCTGTTATACAATTTATTTGCATACTAGCCAGGTTATAAATAGATATATATATATATACGCAAACATTATGGTTCGAAGACGGGAAGTTGTTGGAGACTTTTGATTCTTGGCCAAGTGCCGTTAATCATTAGGTACTTGGTTACGTGAAAGTGATCATTTCTGTAACATTTCTGAATTACAATTTTCTCGACAAAAAACTTGTTTCCTTCCAACAACTTATTTTCACACTTATTTTTTTCCTTTCCTCGATTCGACACATCATTACATCATTTTGAAAAATGAACTGGAGAAATGATTACGCAAAAATTAGCACGAATCAAATATCCTCGAAATTTTAATGTTTCGAGGTTATAATAAGAGAGACGCGTTTCACGATTTAATCAACCGTTCTATCCTTCCTATTCAATTTTGATCCCCCCGTAGCCATTGAAAATCGATCGAACAAATTGTTCCTTCCGCGAATATTCCCATCTCCCGTGTCCACATGCTCCAAGCTATTCCCTTCCCTGTAAAAACACGTAGTTCCATCGTTTCGAAAAAAAAGAAGGGGGGAACTCGCGAGTAACATCGTATTCTCGCATACCTCTCCATTCCCATCGCGCGAAATTAAACAATCGTTCTACCTTCCACGTATTCTTTTACGCGCGCGTCCACGCGAAAATTGGCGGGTTTGCAACTCGACACGAAAAGAAGAAAAGAAGCAAGGAATGGAGCGAGGAATCCCGTGGAGGAGGAAACGCGATCGAAAGTCACTCATGTGAATAAATCACCAAAAATTCTTCCCTCCACCTACCTGTCAAAATTGCGTTAAATAAAGCTCTCTGGAAAGGTCTCGCTACTGGAGATACAGGATATATTCCACCGACAATATCCTACCGAATCGTGAATATCTCACTGCCCGAGAATCGGCCGAGAACGAGGCAGGAACACTTGACAGAGAAATAATACGATTGCCGCGCGCACAATAACGTGAACGAAGCGGGACGTGCCCACCAACTCGAGGATATATAGATTTCACAGAGAGTTCGATGAGCCCGCGCGCGTTACCACGTCGCCGGGATTAAACGACGATTTGCAATGATAATACGATGGAATACCTCGCGAGTACCCGCGCTGCAGGGTATAACGACGTCGACCGGCTGGCTCTTAGGCACTGGGTACACCTGGCTGAGCCGCGGCGCACGACTCTTCCTCGAGCTCACCTGAGAAGGGGGAGGGGGCAGTGGGACCGCTGCCGACTAAGGAGGACAGAACGGTACGCACAATTCGATCGCGGCTTCGACACCATTGAAAACAAGCCAACCTCTCCTCTCCTCTCCCCTCCCTTTCTCGCCACCGTGTCCATTGCCTCCACCCGAATTCTTCCCCCTCCCCCCACTTCCTCGTATTCCTCTATCTGGTGCACACGCTGCCCTCCTCCTCCTCTCCCGTACCCTTCTCCTCCCCTCGCTCCACGTACCCGATAGACCTCGATTTCGTTCACGTACGTGTTTTCACGGCTTTTCGAACCCGATGAAATTCTATTCTTGGCCGGGAGCAACGGTTTTCGGCCGCCCCTTTTTCATTAGTGGTTTTATTTAAAGGTAGGTTGCAAGGAATCGTAATTCGATCGACGTGATAATTTCGATTTAATAATAATAATAAGATATATTTCGCGCACGAATTCACTTTACCGAGCACTCGCCTGCCCCCCTCTTCTCCTCGAGGAAGGGATCGCGAATTGACGCTAATGAGCATTCGCGGATCCAGGTGGAGTTGACGCCGGGGGAGGGGTACGCTCGTGAGAATGTTACGATACGCGACGTGACGTGTGTGTGTGTGTGGAGGGGGGATCGCGAGTGTGGAAAATTTATTGAAATTTCTGCGTCGTGTACGGTGCCCCCGGTCGTTGCATTCTACGCATAGTTTCGCGATACATAATAATCCGTATATATATATATATATTCCCCCCTTTCCCCTATGGAATAATTACAAGCGCGGTTGTTTTGTGTCCATGCGTCTTTTGTGAAATTATCGTTTGCTTATTGAATCGTATTAACCCTTATTCGACCGTTAATACATGCGACGGACGTAAACGGGGGCAGGGATAAATTATTTACTTTTGTTACTAGAATACGTGAGCTTGTCCTCTCGTAAAAATCATCCTTCCATATTTGTTCAAATATATTAATGAAATGTCGAGTGGTAAAATTCAGCCAGTCGTAAAAAAAAAAAAAAAAGAACCTCGCTAACGGGAAATATAATTAAACCTGCTCCCGAGTATGCCGAATTACGCGTCGATCCGTGGACGAGGTGATTTCTCGGCCGAAATGTATCCACGCGTAACGAGAAATATGGCCGCGAATGTGATAAAGGTGGCCCCGTACGTGTAACCCAGATCGGGGATCGCGTGTTAAAATAAATGATAATTATCATCTCGGGCGGAGGTGGGGGACGCCAGGATGGAGGAATGCGGGGAAAGGTGGGGAACAGGAAAAGCAAGAGGATCCCAAAGAGAGCAAAATCGGCGGGCGCACGTGTGAACAGTGCGACCTGAGCGGGCGTCGGTGTCCCTCTACGAGCGTATATACCTGGCCGATTCACTGCTTAGACTCTGCCTCTTCGACGTGGAAGAAGCGAAACGAGCATTGGCCGCCACCGCCGCCGCCGCCGAGAAAGAAAGAAAGAAAGAAAGAAAGAAAGAAAGAAAGAAAGGGAAGGAAGAGAGCGGTGGGACGAGAGGAAGAGAGAGAGAGACGTGCAGTGTGGAGCTCGTACCAGGTGCCTATACCATCGCGTCACCATGCCGGAATAACGGTGCCTGGATGTCTCATCGGGTTCAATCGCAATCGGCGATCTTCCGCCGCGGAATTTCGCAAGGAAACGGCCGTTTTGTCGTCTTACTCGTCCTCCTCGATTTACGAGCGGCCGCCATTCGTCCGCCCTTGAGTGCCCATCGACCCAATGGCCCCCTGCCCGTGTCATTTGATGCGTGTATTACAAAATAAAAGTTTAATTGTCTCTTTTGATATTTTTCTTTCTTCTTTATTTTCTCTCTCTCGTCTCGGGCGAAAGTGTTCCGCTCCGTTCCGTGTTCTCGTGTTCTGTGTTTCGTCGTTGTAGAGCGAGACAAATTTTGGAAATGAAATTTGAGTCGTTGATTGGTTGGAAAACGTTACGATCACGTATTAATTATAAAGGAGCGTTAAAAGAAAAAAAAAGGTTAATATAATCGTATATCTAAATATATTTATTGTATATAATTAGAGCGACTAGTCCGATCGAGAAGTTGTTCGACTAGTTGAACGAGAATATCATGCTATTACTAACTTAAATATTTGAATTATTAAAGTTTTGAATATTATAGAAAGTGAATGGTATAGAATTCTTGCCTCGAGTATTTAATAAACCGGTAATATTATCTTTTTTTCAGGAATCCGTGCACAGATAGCTTCGTTTCAATTATTATACATTTATAGTTGTAAAATTTTTTACGTTGAAAAAACTTTAATCTTGTTAAGAAAGAACAGTGTCGATTAATCATGAAGATAATTTTTCAATGTTGGATAGATAGATTGGTTTCTTTAAAAGCGAATATTACATTTATTTCTATTCATTTAAGGTTTCTTCGATGCAATCCAACGAAGTAAATAAAATACCGTAATAATACTTAGCCATGCAAAGAGGTTACACGTGTATAAAGCACGAGTCGCTAATACGATCGGATTATTTTAGTAGCCACAAAACAGACTCGTATCGTATCGACCAATATATAGTGTGATAACGCAAACTGAATGGAATAGACGACAACGTAATTCTGGAATGGAAATTGTACTGTTAGCTCTTCTTCGAAATAAGCTAATTAAAAATCCTGACCGACTCTATTGTATGGATTGTCCTATATATATATATATGTATATATATATATATATATATATATATATATATGTACTTGTTATATACTTTCGTGCACAAGAACAAAATTTCATTAAGCTTACACTAATTAATTTATTATCTTTCTCCTCGTTCAATGGAATGAAAGCAGAGAATAATATACGGCTTATATTTCATGAATCTTCATTAAATTTTACATCAAAAGTTGCAATATTTGTGAATCGTACATCGTGCAATGATTTATGGAGTTTCGTTATTTATCACGAATGATGCATTCTCCTCCAAGACGAACGATGACAAAGCGTCCGACACAAGATTCCAACCAGAGTATCAACTTTCCTTAAATTCTTCTCTTCTAATTAGAAGCTTGACACCTGCTTCATCAAAGCTCGTCTTGGTTCGAATGTAAATTATTGCCCTCCCTCCCTCGAATATTTATTTCACGGAATTAACAATTTCTTTTCTAATAATCTCCAAGAAAACGAAAATATCGATAAGATCTACAAAAGAAGAAGAAGAAGAAAAATCGATTATTCTCCACTCTTTCCGCCTACATCATCATCCCAACTCGTCGCGCGAAAATGTAAGTCAGGGGCACACCACGAATCAGCCGCGAATAGCCTACATTCGTCCCGTAACTGGATCATAACCACCTCGGGCGCAACACCGTCATCAAAGATAACACGTATCACGTTTTGTTTATTTATTTTTTCCGATCGTAAAATCGGCGCACGATTTTTCAAAAAAGCTTAACAGTGTTAATATTAACGGCGAGGGGAATCGTTCCTCTGCGTCATGAATCGCGTTATGTAACCCGAGCCGGGTGTTTTAATTTACTAGTTCGCGCGGTTTAATTTACCGTCCCGGCCTGTAAACCGTGATTCGCAAACAAGCGAGCGTGCAACAAACGAAAAGGTACGAATCTCTCCTCGACCGGTGCGAACGTTTAACGGGCACGCGACTTATCGCATAACGGCGTAAGGCCGTTCTCGATACTGGTTCTCGGTCAAGCGGATTCTCAAAGTTATGCAGAAGGTTATAAGAGTGTACTCTTGTCCGCGATACACGCTTCGATGTCTCTCTCTTTCTCTCTCTCTTTTCTCCGATCTGACGAAATTTATGGATGTTACCCGTGTCGTAAAGAAAGTCTTCCATGCTGATTTAATTCGTACCACTTTATCGCGCGAAGGAGGGAGAGAGAGGGGGAGAGAGAGAGAGAGAGAGGGAGCCTCTAAGTCGACGTTAAATTGCTAAACGTTATCATCCAATCCGGTCTAAGACGGCTTGAGAAACAAAGTTACCTCGTGACTTCTCCTTGCCGATCCCTTCTCAAACTTTTATTCTCGTTTAACAACGTTCCTGCGACCACTTGCTCGCCCCGTCCTCCTTTTACTAGAGAAGCGGCGGGTCTTAAGGTCAATTCGACGCCGTCCTCGAAAAATATGTAGCGAGCCGTGAAAATCTCGGGTTAATTCTCTCTCTCGGGGGCGTGGAGGGTGTAGGGAAGGGATTATGAGTTTCGTGATTTTTATGCAAATTCGAGGATGACCGGAATCGACGACCTGGAAATTTATGGTCGAGTATGGAGTTTGGGAAAGAATCAGGAGCTTTTGTTTCGTTGAATGGGGCCCTCATTAGAGTTTCTCTATTGTTAACTGTTTAAACTGTTTAAAAAATTCCCCTTCGACAAGAATAACGGAAACAATTTCGAGGCGATTAATTTTTTTCTTCCTTTTCATTCCTATCCTTTCTATTTATCATCGCCGATTCGACAATCGGACGCTCCCCTCCCCTGGATCGAAGCGCGTCTGGTAAACGTCTCCTTCTTCTTCTCCCACCGTCAAACGCGCAGGCACAAGCGACGTACGTGTGCGCAACAGGGGGAGGGGAGGAAGAGAGGGTTAGCTGGCTCGTTACGTAATTATTCGATGGTTCGGTATCAGTACCCTGGTCGTGGAAGTGGTCGTTTTAAAACGATACCAGAGGCCTTTAAGCATGGGCGGCGGGGCCGCGCACCACCACCACCACCGGTTTCCAGGTTGGCGGTGCCGGTGATCGTCGATCGCGGAGCGGAATCGAGCGGAGCCTCCGTTAATGGTACGTTCCGTGCACGGGTTCGACGCGCTGTGCGTCGACCAGGAAAATGCGAGGAGTCGGATAACCAGGAAACTGGTTTATGCGTGGTTACGCTCCGCGCCTCTAAGTGGCTACCCACTACCATCTATAGACGTACTAGGTACACGTTCACGGATACTGTTAGAGAGAGAGACACCGTTGAGGAGGGGATTGGCTGGAACGAAATAAAGCTCGGGCTCTCCTGCCCGAGCCATTAGACGGTGCTGGAACGGTGGCGGGTTACGTGGGGAGGGGTGGGGAAGGAAAGGAAGCGGTTACCTTGGCGTGCACGTAGCCCGCGATCACGAACGCGTCAAGGTGGTGGGATGATTGAGCCCGAGGAGGATGAAGTTCAAGGGAAATAGCGTATAGAATTTCGAGAAGAGGCTATTTGCTTCTCTACCACGATCCCTGTGTATCTCGCAATCACCCGTCCCCGTTGTTGATGGATTCGGTGGAAGAAAGGGAAGAAGGGAGGCAGGGGGGAGGATAGGATGGATAAAGCGAGCCAAAGTAATGTGGTAATTAAACTTTGGTCGTATTACAGCCGAACCCCTTACGCGTCCTCCTCCCTTACGAGAATGTCGTGGCGAGATTGATAGTGGCCGCAGCTTCCATGGATCCACCTTGCCATTCTCGCGTTCTCCCACACTATGTGGGCTGTCGTGGCTTTTCTGGTTTTACTGTCCCCTCTGTGTGTGTGTCTCTGTCCCTCTGTCTCTTTCTCTTTGTTGGGAAGAAGAAGAAGGCTGTTATCGCTGTTATCACGCTGCAGGAGAGGTGGCGTGTCGCGACTCGTGCGTTTAATCGCGATAAAAGATCTTGTCACGGGCCAGGCAACGGCATTGCGAAAGTCGTAAGCTCGAGTCTCTATCGGCCGCGCTTTATTTGCATAAAGGTTAGAGCCACGTATAACCACCGATCCTACTAGCTAGCTTCTCATAACTTCTTTCGTCTCCTCCCCCCTTTCTCGTCGCTGTTGGCGACGCTTTCGATCCGATATGTGGATCATGTATCGGATAAGTTTTCTCCACTCTATGGTATCTGTCCACACTCGGCTAACCGAGGGGACAACACTCTCGTACACGTATCGAATCTTTTATTCAAATGATGGGGATTTTGTCGTGGCGACACGAAGCGTTTAGATACGAAATCTACGATTATATATATCGATTAGATTATCGGCAATACAGTTAAATTTATTCCTGTTCACTCCTATTACGAAATTTTTCGCGTAAACTCGTGATGAATTAAGAAAAGAACCGGGCCAAACCCGGTTGATCGCGTTTCTTCGTTGTCTAGGGATCCCTAGATCTCCCACTATCTCCTAGACACCCACTAGGGATCCCCGATTCCCGATTTCGCGGCAACAGCGTAATTAAACGTTAAAGACGGACAGAAACCGTCGAGGAGGGAAGGGTGGGGAGGGTTTAACGGCAATTAACTCACGTTGCGTACAATCGATAACCTCGGCGAGCACTTACCGGGTACGGTAAATCTCTTTGGGTGAGGTGGAGACGGCGACAGCCAACCCCCAGTGTTACTACAACCAGCTCCACTTTCTCGATCGTGCAGAACCAACGCTCGATTTAGCCGAAGGAGGAACCGCTTCTCGGTCACACCACTCCTACCATCGTTTTAAGTTAAGCAGTGGTGGTTTTGGCTTCCGAGAGATCTCCTCGGGAGAGAATCGATCCTTCCCCCAGAGTTGTGTCTCTTTGGAAACTTTTACGCGACGACGGGGGGAGAGGGGGATGAGAGTAACAGTCGCGAGCTCTGGTTCGACCTTATTGCTTTAAGATCCTGGCGTTAAAGGGGTTGTTTAAGCTCGTCGACTCTGGATTACGGGATGATAGCTGCACTATGGTTTCACGATTCCGCTCTTTTTTAATTAAAAGTTCGGGCGTCTTTAATTTCTGATAATAAGGAGAATTTGCGGCCCAATTATTGCACAATTAAAACCGTGAGCCATTCCAAAATATTATGGGTCTCGTGATTGAAATTTAAGGAAGATGATTCTTTCGTTTCTCGAGATATATTTAAAAGAAAATCATCGATATTTCGGGCGTTGCGGATTATTTTGATTTGATTGCGGTATACTTTGGATTTAATTTTGGATTATTTGAAGTAGATTTTGTAAATAGATTTCCACGTATATATTTAAATTATGTATGTAAAGGGTTAGATCGCAAAATATTGGAAATTAACCTTCGCCGTTTGAAAATGAAACAATATTCATCGTGCCCATTAATCACTAATATCATTTTGACGATTAAATTGCATCTTCTGTGACGTTTCGACGTTGATGTCCTGTACTTACACAGCGTTAATGACACCGGTATGTATAGCATTGAATACTAATAAATAATACAAGCCACCGCGATAAATTCGAAAACAGTAATTTATCCTATTTGCATACTAATCTTGAACGCTGTTCATAATCCATTTTTCATTAAAATATACACGCAGATATTTCCCTATTAAACGGATGGCTGTGTTAAAATATGATTTATGCTCTAACGATGACACGAATAACTCGACGCCCACCTCGAATTTTTGAATATTTATTAAAAAATTGTTATGGATAGTTAATAACAGTGTTGCGCATCCTATTATTACGCGGCATCAAACTTCGTTCGTATGCATATCACACGTGGCAATGTGAATTATAATCTGGAATAAAAATCATATTGAATAATTTCCTTCTCTTTTTTTTTTAAATTAACACGAATGAACAACAAAAAATAAAAAGAAAAAACAAAACGAAAATTCGATTCTCTTCACAATTGCGAGCGAATTATCTTAATAAACAAGCATCGATCACGTTACACAGTTTTTAAAAATGGACGATGCACGAGTAATTCCGAGCACACGATTGAACGAATAATACACGGGCATTATATAGCTATAGATCAAATTGGCATACTGCTAATGACTAAATAATAATGCATCCGTACTGTGAAAAGCTCTATTAGCGTTGTTAATGCATTATGGTATACAGTATGTAGAATCTCTTTGATCGTGCAACATTCATACGCCCAGCGTAATGGAAAATTGTTGGCTTTAATATTATGGACTCGCAGATTTCAATAGAAATTGTCAGTTTCCGTAGTTGTATAGAGTTAAACATTTACGGGATGCGATTGCAAGTGTTGATACGTGTACTATTGTCTCTATATACTTTTAATATAGATCTTTAATTTCAGCTGACTGGAGAAATAATTCAATCTTAAAGACTTCCTATTTTCGATCGTAAAATTATTAAATATTTTTTGAAAATGTCGTAATTTTTAATTTCAGACTTACTCTTTCACTTATTCTAAAATTAAATCCCTCTGTTTGTTTTCTCGAATCGATCGAAAAAAGAGAAATAAATAAATAAAATGTTATGACGAATCTTTCAATTGCTCGAACCACGTTCGATCCTTTCTCGTTTAAATCAATTAAATCAATCAAATATTATTCGCCAAATATTACATTCTTAATGGAGACGAGACGAAATTATTATCTCTCGTTCGTTCACCTTCGTTCTGATGTCGTCTCCAGATATTCGAGAGAGAGAGAGAGGAGGAGACGTTCGAAAACGCGCCGAGGACTGAATAATTTATTAATTTTTCCCTTTTTCCAACCCTGGCTCTCCGTCGACTCAATTTTACCCGATAAGCACGAACGGAATATCTCCTCACCCTGGATACAGAGGGGAAATAGTACTCTGCAAGGCTCTTTTGCCAATGGGGGCGTGCAATCTTGCTTTTTCCTCCTCGGCAGCTTTCCCTCGGCAGAGGAAGTACATTGACGAAGCAGCTATTTGCCATATAAATATCCCCGTGTAATTTTGCGTGATGATAGTCGTCTCGACGATGTCACGCGGAAGTAAATCTGGCCGTGTTTGCTCATCTGCATAAACCGCAAACAGCAATCCTGCTCCCTTCCAAATAAATTTCTAGAAGCAACGCCGCTTTCTTCCCTTTTGACGGATGGCTTTTAAGTTTTATCTCGTTGACACTCTTTTTTCTTTTTCTTTTTTTAAAGAAATTTCTCGTCTGGAGTAACAAGTTGATTGGATCTATATAGGGATTTATTGGAGCAATTGAGAAATAAACTTGACGTTGTTCGTTTGAATCAAATGTCAGTAAAATGTTATTAAAATTCGAATTAAAATATTCTATAAGGAGTAAGGAAAATTTTATGATTCTACTTAAAAAGATTTCAACCTCTTATATCGGATTTTGGAAGAAAATATTTCTCTTGGTTTCTCCCAGAGAAACGTCGAATTTCCAAGAAAATGCAATTACTTGTTACGATAGAACTCGGATTGCAGCCTGCAAATCTAGAGTTTACTGTCGTTTTCCGTTGCGTTGTTATTTCCTATTTCTGTGAACATACCACGGAGATTTATCCAAACCGGGTGGAAATCGTACATCTTCGTTCACGGTGAAATTCCCACGGGTGTGCCCATTATCATTTACAATAATTGAAGATTGGAAAGAAATAAGAATTTCTCTTGCCCTTCTCGCGCTCCTATCGCGTTCAATTTTTCATGAAATTTGTCGATTTGACTGGAACGTTATATAACATCTTTAAAAAATAACATAATTCACATTTATAATTCCGAATTATTATTATTCTCATATCACGGTACGAAAAGAATAAGCAAAGTTCGTGAAATTAATAAAAATTATATCGTTTATGAAATAACGAAAGCGAAAGAATCGTTTTTCTTCGAAGAGAAAAAAATTAGGATACTTTTTAAGGATGTTTCCACGAACGAGTCACGAAACCGTTCGAGAATTCTTCTTCTTCCTGCGCGACAACGTGGCTCGTGCGGACAATCGTGTGTTCACGAGTGGTCACGAGACGATAACCCATCGTAGAATTCGCGTTAATCCAATTTACGGACACCAGCCGATTAAACGAACGAGATAGAACACGAAAGGATCAGGTGTGGTGAATCGCAGAACTCGAGGCAGCAACGTCACGGTATTCGAGGCACGCGTATAGCCCGCACTTTAGCACATTTTTATCGTGTTCACGTTCTAAGATACGCCGATCCATTATCATAATTCAAATTTCATCAGCGGGATGCACATAGGGTCCGTGGGTAATTTCGATACGGTGCAACGGGTAGATAGATAAGCGAAACACACCATGGCGGACGGTCGTCGATCTTCTTTGCGTGCGCAGAGATACATCTGGTATTCGGCTCTCCCTTTCTTCACGGTCATGAGACCGATTCGTGGCGCGAGCAGATTCGCCTGTGGTGATTAAACCTCGGACGATCGATCGTCTATCATCGCGTCCCCTGACCCGTCAATTCGTCCCTGGTATGCGGACACGATCGATTCTATGGTTAGATTAGGTTAGGTTAGGTCGTCACGGGGGTTAAACGTTTCCCAGGGGCGAGCCTTCGTCGGTTTCTTGGCCTTCCTTTGCTTGTTTGTCTTCTTCCTTCTTCGTTGCACGAGGATCCCTCGTTGGTCAGAGAAAGAGGAAAAAAGAAAGAAAACATCGGCTGTCGTTAGCAGAGTCATAACGATCAGTCAACGAGACACAGGCCGGGGATTAGTCATCGTTGGGTACGCGGTAGCGTCGGTAAATGCGTGCGGGTACCCTTCATTAGCGACAGTACCGCTGTAAGAGTGGCTAATTACGCTCGTGTATAAAGCAACGGTGTTACGCGCGATATATTTGCGGCGAGTCGTGCCATGTGAAGTTTTTCCCTGATGGCACGAAACAAAAGGCATTAGAACGTCAAAGATGCGTTTTTTATGGATGGCCATTTCGAATTTGTTTCATTTACCGGGGAGATTGTGGAATTGATAAAATGAAATCGCGTATAATATCGCGTTTTTCTTTCAAGTAATATCGATTTTTAAGACAAGATAGGCGAGTAATTCCAAACGTCTATTAAAATTAATTAAAAAATGTTTTATTAGTAAAGTATATTATACTCTTGCGCTGAAGTTACAAGTTAATTTAGACGTCGTGATGGTTGAACAAAGTGAATTTAGAAAAGTTATAAAAGTCGCTATTCTTAAGAGAAATATATTTGTTCGAATATATAAAATTGATACCACTTTATCAATATTTTTTAGATATAAAATAACAATTTGTATCTATTTTTCTACCAAATTTATTATTTGCGATGAAAAACAATTGAGCAATTAATAGAATATAAACAATGAATTATGAAATAAAAATAATTTTTTATTTTATAGAATGAGTAAAATTAATTATTACTACACGATAATATTTTCGGAAATAGAATTTCAGTTGAACGTGAACAATTTATCCTTTTTGAAAAAGTTAAAATTGTTGCAGGTTTCTAGTTATGGGATACATATGGTTCGAAAGTTACATTGTTGCAATAGTTTGGCAAAGTTCTATTCGTACGCAAACATATTACTGCTAAAATTAAGTTCGAGCTCGTAATTAATTGCATTCCGTTTTGTTTAATTTCCCTCTTATTGTTAGAAAAAGCGAAACGATTACGCAAAAGTCACAATTTTCTCTCTTCTCTATATTTACATTATTTCCAATTGATTTTTTTAAACGAAAAAGCGACTCTAATTTTTATCCTCCATCTTAAAATATAAAAGGAAATTATTTTCAATAAATGCAATTTCTATAACAAATAACAAATATTCGAGTAATAAAAGTAGACGTATCTATTTAAATAAAGAGCTAATCAAACTTTCCACAAAATTTTTAATTCCAAAATTTACTCTCGCTGCTTAATTTTTCTCAACGACTTTAGCTTTAATTTTAAAAACTTGTAACTTCTAAAAATTCAGAAAATTTCACTTCAATCTCGATATACTCGCCCTGTACAAGTTGCGAAGAATATCATCCTCAATCCTATTCTCGAGCCAACTCTGTTCCCTGTTTTGCTCGCCAGAGATCACGGAATCCGTTCGAACGAAGGGGGTCGAGGGTGAGCTTTTGTTTCAGGCCGCGTTTTAAAGATTTCGCCGAGGAAATCGATTCGCAACGCACGGATGTAGAAGACAGGAAGAAGTTACTAGATCGTATTTATGATAATAGTAAACAAGGCAACCCGTCCCCTTTGCCCGTTACTTTCCGCTCGAGAAACCGACGTATCACGCGAAACCGCCATTGAAGTTTATATTAAAGGACGAATGAAATCACATGCTGGAAGCGGCCGCTTTACGTGCGCATAAATATGCAAATTTCTAATAATACAGGATATTGGAAGGACTAGTTAGGCGGTCAGTAATCGTTAAAAACTGTACGAGAAAAAGAAAGGAAGTTGTTCGTGCAAATATACAAGCGCCGTTCCATGATACGTTCACAATGGAAACGGAGAGGGGGAGGCAGAATTTTTTAAGATCAAGCGTGTATATATGATTTATTTATGCTTGAACTGATGAACTAAGAAAAACAATGAAAATGTATCGAAAAATATACAAGATTATCGACAAGGAATACAAAGGAATTTCGAGGAGAATAAATATAGAGAAAATCAAGTATCTCGATAAGGATCTTTTAAAGTTGTATCACTTATAATAAAAAAAAACTTTATGATCCACTAAAACTACATAATCGAGATAGTTACTCTAATATATATATATATGTATAACTTTATAAAACAAGACCAAACAACTGGAATACTTTACAAATTTTAAGATGTACTTGTAATATGTATTTATAGAACAGGTATATTTTCAAACGCTGAACATTCTTATAAACCCAATAAAATCGTGTAATATCAATTTTCTCGATACCTTATAGCTCTTAAACGCTTATATGTATAAACAACTGTGCCATATAATCCTTCCCTTCCTCCTGAAAGAATCATGTCGAAAAAAATACTCACGTTACACCTTAACGATACAATAAAACACTCTTGTCGCATTTACATGAGCTTAGCATGTGACGTGATGTGTTTCCACGCGTTTTATACGATACAAATTGGACGTGTATTATCGCGGTGATAAGTGTACTGTATCCAGAGAAACCATGGAAGAAATCCATTTCGTGTACAACGGGTTTCACGCTGTTATTAAGCGACTCGCGATATCATTGGTTTCACTATAAAAAAAAGGAGAAAAGAGAGAGAGAAATCGCTCGCATACAATCATAGTTTCCACGAATACGAAGAGACGCGGAGGCGCGCTCGAGAATCTCGAAACCACCTGTAATAAGGAAGTCGGGCAGATTCGCCGTCGTTAAATCGATAATATCCCACGAGACGGAGCCGACACGGTTACGAAAAAAAAAAAAAGGAAAGAAAGAAAGAGAGAGAAATTATGATGGCACGCAATATTCGGCGAATAAGTTCATTGGCCTAATGCGGATCTCGTTTCGGCTAAAAATTTAAGGCCGGCGAATTATAGTCGAAAACAGCCTTGTGAAATCGTACCTTAGAGAATTTCGATCATCTGCTACGGTGTACGGTACCAGGGAGGAGATTATTAATAAATAATTTATTTCTTATCTAATTTGCATATGCATCAAACAAGACGCGGAACGATAATATTTTTAGAAACGCGATCAAAAACGAAGAAAGAAATGTGTCTTGCTGTTTAATTCAATGTCCTCGATTAACATCCGCCGGTAATATACGGTAAAAGGTCGAGGCATGAGGGATAGCGCGGGTAATTTAAATGGCTACGCGTGTGATCCGCCTCGTATGCACGCGCAGACACCTGCGTATGATGGAACGTAGGTACGCGAGCCGTTCAATGTATCCTGCTACGAGTAATAGAGACAGATCCCGGAGAGTTTCTCAGAGCGGAAATTATATTTTCACGTCGGCCAACAACGAGCCCGTCTATGCACGTGTTCCACCAGATGCACGTTCACACGCTCACGTGCGAATAATTCTCATTGCCGTTGAAACGCCGATGTATCATTCTCGAAAGTTTTATTGCGCCTACCGCGGAGACAGATCGTTGCTTGTACCACGCTTACTTTCGTGCGCGCTGTTACTTTCGTTGCCCCGGCATAGAAACGAGATGAGTATCTTATTCGAACGTCCGTCAACATTACGTGACGACACGGCAGCCACGCTATTTGCGTATTCGAAAGAGGCGGCCACTTACCGTGCAACGATGCTGAATACTTGCTTTCTTCTATGCTCTCGAACTTTGGAAGCTTTACCGGTGTGTGGAAATTGTAGATTGCTTGGATGGTTGACGCGGTAAAAAGAAAGACAGTATTATACAAGATTCGGATATATTTGAAATAATTATCCGAGAATAATTACGACCACTTGTATTCAAACTTACGATTAATTGTTGAAACTTTGGAAAATGTTAAACATTCTGGGAGTAATCAAAGATTCTATCATAAATTTCGAAAATTATCTGATTAAATTAATCTTGGATTCGCGGGGAAGATTCGATTTGCATCGATAATCGTAGATGTTTACCAAGGACATTAAACCCTATTAATTCCTCTCCCATAAGAAGAATCACGTATTTCATGAAATTCATCGACCAGATATTTACGCCGAGCAAATAGCGTATTTGTCGAGAGTTCATCGTTTCTCGCCCTTCGATTCGTAATAAAACCGATCCGCCATCTGGATGCCGATCAATTACTTCCCTCCTCCTTCTCCTTTTCTTTTCCTACAACCTGACAATATTTTTAATCTCTCTTCAGAGTTCAATTCGGCATTACACCGAGATTCGAGATTCCTCATCAGCGGTTTCTAACGAAATCGTAAAATCAATTTCTCCACGGTTCATCTCCCTCTCACGCCTCACGAATCTTCCACCCATTATGGAATCGTAAAAGAAAAACGTCCTACTTTGCACACTCGTGCTTAAAAAAAAAAAAAAAAACGAGGATCGGTGCGATGTGTCGCGCTAATGACACGCAACGTATCCTCCATCGAGGAGGAAAAAAGAAAAAAAGAAAAGAAAAATTTCGCGTACACGTGGATAACGATTCACCTTGAGGAGGAGGAGGCAGCTTTTAGTACTGTGGATAACGCGACGTATACGCGGATCTACTTTATACATTCATTGTATTCCGGGCCCTATTCTATTCTATTCCATTTCGTTTCTCTCCTATTCTATTCCATTTCGGTCCATGATCGCTCTTTGTTACCACTCTGCCGACCGTATTAGGAAATTACGTAACTCACAGTGGGACACCCATCAGCCCTCGTGCGAATGCAAACGACTGCTCGTAATTTCGTTACGAATGGCGATTGCGATTCGAAAGAATTTCTTTTTTTTTTCCTTTTTTTTTTCGTCTCCTCGCCTTTGTTCGCCCGTAATTAAGTCAAAAAGATCTCGCCTTCCAAGGGCTTTTCAGAGAGAAAAAGCTCAAGTTTCTCTCCTCTCTCTCTCTTGGCTCGTGTTCTCTATCCGGAGATTTAAGGCAGGTAATCAGGAATGGAAGAAAATCAATGCACCTCGGCATGACAATGTATTCAGGTTTGTACCTTCTTGATGGGTTGGACACAAATAGACTGATGAATGAAAAAATGTTCCTCGAAATTCCCGCTCGCCCTCTTTGACCGATGTACTTTGTTTCACGCGAGAAATTGATTAATAGTTTCCGTTTTTGAAAAATTTCCCATTTTCACCTGGAGACCAATTTAAATGTTTAAAATCGCCGGCATAGAGATGTAAACGAGTTGCGCTGCGAGCAGACAATGAGAATAGTTTCGGTTGGAGAGCAAGGTTTGCTCTCGTTATCGACATACAAGAGTCACGTTTCGCTTTTTACCCCGTTTCCGTTTCATCTACTACCGTGAATGATACTAGTGCCCGCTTGTTAGATAACTTAGAAGTTAGCTATTTGAATCCACACTGAGAACTAAAATTTTTCTTTTAAACAGAGTTTAAATTTATATCAAATTCAAATTTGAATATTGTAAAAGTAGCGGACGAATATCGAAGAATTCTTATTGCAATTAATACAACGTAATTAAGTCGCCAACGATTCATGTGGAATCTATTTAATCGCTTATTAAATAAAATAATATTTACATATAAATAAAAAGGATTGGAATATTTTCCGCCCAAATCCTTAATAATTCGCTATCAATTTATATATGCATAGACTTCAAGTTTAGATCGATAGAAAATTAAACGAAATCTTCTAATGTCAACGACCATCGTTAAGCAAACGATTAATCGTTAGCTGAGAACAATTACACGCAGAAAACGTGTGGAATCTGGTGGAGGAGAAAGAAAGAGAAATTGCGCTTTCTCACGACCCATTAGAAAGAGAAAGAAATATACACAACAAAAAAAGAAGACATTTCCTTCAAGTAAAACTCACGAAGCGAACCGTTGATATTACGAAAACAATAACAGAGAACGTCGGTTTACTTAGCGAATTACGCCTAACAAACAGTAAATAATGTTTTTGCAAACGGTACAACGGCCCATTTTCCGCCGGCAACTCCTCCGCCAGGCGAACATAATTACGGGAACGTTCAACCGCGGCCCCGAACGACAGCACCACGCGGATACGTCGCGCGTTACGTGCTTGATATTCGGCTATAGGTATTTGGCGCCATGCGAACTCTCTGCAAATTAATATTCCCGTAGGTGGCTGAAAATCCTGGTTCTGTATGCGGCCGACCTTCGCGCCGAGCTCTCGCAGAAGCGCACCACGCCCCCGCGAGGCAATATCGCGGCCGTGTATTTTGCAATTACGCGTAAATACGGTTACACAAGATTAGAGAGTGAATTAGCGCATTCAATTAACGTTTACTGCCGCGCGCTGCAACGCGCGCCATCTACAACACCGTGCTCCAATGAGAAGGGGAGGCGCCTATTTCATGGGATTTCCCCGACGCACGGAGGTGTGCAATTTGGCGCGGATGTAATATAATACCGTGATAGTTTTTCGGAAGAGAGAGACGGCGGATTTTAAGGAAGGGGAGCGACCACGATTTAAGAATCGAGGTGTACATGTACGCGAGGCAGCTGAATTATGGCATCGCGTGATTCCAACGTCGAATCTCGATCGCTATTGCTATATTCCGGTTTACCGTTACTATGACCCTCTTGTACGAATTTTTTTCTCCTTTCCTTTTTCTTTTCCCTTTTCCTCTTCGATACTAGTTGCAGTGGCAAGGCGATAAACCATTGTAACGATTGCGCATTATTCGAGGGATGGATTTTTGTTGTATTTTGAGGAATGGTGCAAGTATTTATACCATTCTTTTTTCTTATTTGTGGTATAAATCATTGTAACATTGAGGTTATGTTTAAAGAATTTTATCGATACGAATTGCAAGATGAAAGATTTGTTGTTATTTTTTGACTCGAATTAAGCATGAGAACAAAAGTAAGAAATTTGTAGGAATGTAGTTCAACGGACTTTCGTATTATTACTAGTTTTGCATGTAGCGAAAGGGAGAAAGGAGAGAGGAATAGAAATCGAGAGTGATAGGAGTGAAAGGAATCGTTCCATTAAGATACCGTTTTTCTCTCGTTATTACAAGAAACGCTTGTGGAAATGTAATATAGTTATATTCGGGACAAAAATGATAATTAGAAAAAACATGTATAATTCAAACACTCTAATTTAATTAGAATTATAATAGAATGATTTCATCTTACATCCATTTTTTCGTTTATATATAAAATTTCATTATTCGATCGTAATAAATTTCAACGAAATTTCCTCGATCGAAAATAGAAACGCACCAAACGTATTACGAAAATTCAATCGCAAGAACACCATAAACCATAAAATTTGCCGAAATCTCCCTCGCGAAACTATTTTTCCATTATATTTTATATTTTCTCCCCGCCGATTTATTTCTCGATAATTATTCGCGGATAATTATCACGTTACGAATGGCCTCGTTGGTGTTAAAGGTCTTTTAAAAAAATTCTCGCTAATATCCTGCACGAAATCACGGGATTTCTCTGGAACGTGTCGACAACACGAACCTCGGCGAGGCAACGTCCGAGATTATCTTGGACCGGGCTCGAATGACGCCGGTTTAATCGAGTCGGAGGTAATCTAATTCGTCCTTTAGAGGCAGCGGCAGCGGGAAGGAACGAAACCACCGAGAACGAGGCCGGCCACCCCTCGTTTCCTCTGTTTTTCTTTCTTTTTTTCGCCCGTCTGAGCGACGCTTTTCTCGCTCGACGGAATAAAATTAAACCCGACGCAAGGAACGACCACTAGACCGGCTCCCGAGGGTTTAGGCGGGGACTAATGTGTCTGCGCACATATGAGAGCTTTATCTTTTTTTTCTCTCTCTCTCTCTGTCTTATTTCTCGTACACTTTTCATCGCAGTCTTAAGTCGTCAGGTTAAAATGCCTTTGAATGGTATACTACACTTCTTGTAAATTGCATTGCGAATTTTTTAAATTTGATTTTTTTTTTTTTTAATTAAATTTCAGTTCATGCTTGACGTATAATATTTTATGAGTTATAGTATTTTAATTGATTATTGATCATATGTATGCAAATTATAGCTGGTTCGCATATATTATGTAAATGATGTAAGGAACGTTCGACTACTGGTGTTCAAAAATTATTTTATCTTCAACTAAAGGATTAATTTAGAATCTCCAATGTATATCATTAATAAGATCACAATATTATTCCGAAATAAACGTAATTTCTTTGATTAAACTTCGTTAGAGAAGAATTAAACCGTTATAATTTTGAAAATAGCACGAATGGATGAATAATCATTGGAAGCGCAAAACCTCGCTCTTTAAAACGCTTTCTTGTTTGTCTCGACACGATTTCCGGTTCTCGAGACATCGTCGTGTGAGAAAAAGATTATTTTTAATCGTTTTACTTAAACGTAATTAAATCCTATTAAAATTAGAAAAAAAATTTAAATTGCTAACTCCGAGGATAATGATTTCCGGTCAACGAATGAACGATCATTAGAAGCGCGGAATCTTGTTCTTTAAAACGTTTTTTCATTCATCTTCGTACGACTTCTGGTTCTCGAGATATCGTCGTGTAAAGAAAAAGTTAATTTTTAATCATTTATTATCTCCATCCTTATCATTAACTCGGATTACACTGATCCAAACCAGATAAGCGATCCTTGAAAAAACTTAATACGCATTTTCAAAAAAAAAAAATAGGTCACTGGGTCATAGGTCCATTCGTAATCTCTACATCAATCGCTGTGGACACTTTATATCTTAAATTGACAACTAATTGAGATATTATAATAAGACAAAAAACGATTTCGACGACGTGATTTCCTTTAAATAAGTCTTGATGTTATAAAATTTGTAATAGGAAAATATAGGAGTAAAACATCTCTTTATTATGAAATTTCAAGATAATGCACCATAGTGATCATTTTCTATAAAAGACTATTTTTGATATTTCAACATTAATTTTAGAAATATTTTAAAGCAATCGATATAATACAAATATAATACAATATGTTCAAATAGAAATAATAAAATATATAAGTATAAAGATTTAAAATTCTGTCAAATGTATTGGTTAAATGAAGTTACGATACAAACGCGACTCAAACAAGAAATTTACTCTTTTACCGATACGCGTGCGAAAATTTATGTTGAAAATGATGTTGAAAGTTTGGCGAGGGTCAGGATATCAACGTTTAGTCGGCGAGTTTGGTTAATTTATCGAGTTTAACGGAACTTTTTTTTCTAGCGTAGCGGATTCTGGGCGGCGGAATAAATGATTGTGGCGATTAAATATTCATGCATAAAGCCGTGGTAATTTATTTAATGAATACACACGAATCTTTACCACAGGAGTTGATTTACCGAGTTCGTGGCACGCGTAAGACCACGCATTTTCATAAGCTCTAATGTTACCTCATATAACTACCACGTTTAAAATTCAGTTTCACGTTACATCATTTTTAAACATTATTCTCGGAAAACGTTTTTAAACGACTTGCGTCAACCGTAGAGTAAATTTTTACTCGTAGAAATGTTAACAATTTAATTTAGCGCATATTCGTTACACTGTTGAATTTACTGTATCGCTTTACAAATATTATAAGAATGAGAGAAATAATTGATTTCTAAATTTTTGAAAAATTTTATGTATATCTCAAGATATCTATAATAAATTATAAAAATTAATAAAAGATAATAAAAATTAGATCAGGCAGACAAGAGTTAATTTTTTTTTGTATTATTATTGAGATCTCAAAAAAAGAGAAAAATTCTTAAGTATCTTTCATTTTTAATCATTTTAGAAGCAATTCTAGAATTTGAGAAAAAAGAAGTTTGATATGTTTATGATACTTCAAAATGATAGAGTGTCATAGAAGTTTTTTGGACTTACAATGAGCATTCATAAAAATATAATAATTTACCTAACTACAATGGCAAATAATTCAAATTATAGAAACTTCACGTTTCTTGCAAAGAATTTTACAGAAGAGAATGATGGAAATTTTAATCTTACAGAAAGTTAAAAAACTTCGACTATAATATATCTTTCATGTTTGTAATATATGTTTATGATAAGTCATCGAGCTTTGAATTTTTCTCCGAAATTCAAGTAAGGATCATAATATACAAATCGAAGATTCCCATAGTGTCACGTTTTATGCCATGGATATAGCCAAGCCGTGAATAGCATGCCACAAAGCCGTCCATTTCTCTAGCGGGTTAAATTTCTGCGACTCGGCCGTGCGACGTTGACGAATGCGTTGGCCAAAGAAATCATGGCTCGCGTGGCGGGTGAACGTGCGCGAGCTATCGTTTGCATGAAAAACCATGGTGATCCGCTCTTAAATCCTGGCTTGATCGTCCGTGGTGTCGATCTGCTGGTAACTTGCTCGTGTAAAAAGGAAAAGTTGCATCAGCCGTGCGTGAAGTTAACGTTTTAATCATATTTTCAAAGTGGAACGGTTCAATTGGAAAAGAGAAACGGGATTTCAAAGTGGAAAAGTATAAATTTTGCCCCTATTTCTCGTATACGCTTATTGATAAAGTAATTAATTTACTTTCCATGCTTGGATACATTTTCAATTAAAGATAATTTAATTCCTTAAAATAAAATAACAGATAATATTATTAATATCTCTTATGGTTATATTGATAAGGAAATTGATGCAAATAAGGATTAAAAGATAGTAATTAACAATATTTTAGAAATAAAATGATATACATACATATATATATACATATATGAATAAAAAACGTTCTGAGGAAATCTTTAAGAAAAATAGATTGAAATAATAAAATAATATGTGTGTAGAAAATTATTTTATAGAAAACAGTTATGTAAATAAAAGAGTTTTGGATTTTTTATAGTTAAATGATAGAATAATTCAAAGAAAAATTGTTTATTTGTCGAAAATAAACTCTAAAGCACAATTATTTAAACATATTTTCTAGTTAAATAAAAGATATATTAAATAGCAAAATATCAAAGTCTATTAATTGCCTATAATTATATCCTTCGAATAAATATTTCAAATCTTAAAGATTTAGACTTCTATCGAGAAAAGTCTTATCTTTTTAAATATAAAACTTTTCTCATGTAGAATGAACATTTGTGTTATTTGACTTTGCAACTTCTGTTGAATAGTAAGTTTCAATTGAAATAGTTCAGATGCCTTAACAGTTACAATAAAAGCATTCTTGAAATTCTTGAAGAAAATTTCTTGGAATCGTCCTTGTCCAATAAACGTTTCACATTATCTTTGATACTTTATTTCTCAAATATTCAATAATTTAAAAGTGTTTTCTGTTTAATAACAAGGATATATATTGTATACATAATTTTGAAAAATATTATATAAATGAATAAAAAAATATTATATTTCTTAACAGATTTCAATGCTTGTAATATTAATCTCAAATTTATAAGAAACATAAAATGTTGAAATAAAGAAGGAAAATAATGGATTAAAAATAAACAGGAGAAAAATCATATCATACACATTAAAAGATATTTTTTATACAAAAAAAAGCTTATTTTATACTTTTAGAAAGAAAAAAAGACAATAAAATTTTTTTATTACCTTTTAAAATCAACTATAATCAATAATTCTTGTATATCTATGAAAATTTTAATTTTTATTAGAATACGATGCTACACAATTTCACATCACAATTAAAAAATAAACTGAAAACTATTTTATTATATTGTTTGGAAAAAATTAACTAAAATAAATATTTTTACAATACTAAAACAAAATCATAACATTATATAATGTCTATATCATAGGATGTATAAATATTTTATTTAATTTGAGAGTTATTTTTTTACTAACCTAGATTCTTTTCTCTCATTACTACATTTCATTTCTGATTAAAATTATTTAGAAAAAATTCAGAAATTCAGAAATAATAAACAAATAATAAATAATTTTGTTTTAATTCCTCTAATTTTTTAATAATCAATTCAATTACTTAAGTTAAAAGTTAAAAGTAAGCATTTCTTTATTTATGTACTCACCATTATATGAAATTTCTTTTCCATAGCATATATCTCTCCTCATTTAATAAGTATCACAATACTTCTAATAATTTAAAAATTCTCAATAAATCTGAATTTTCAATGAATCTTTAAAACAATTAAATAAATGTTTCTATAAATTAAACATTACGTAAAACACATACATACACACATACACACACATCCAAATATCCGCCATTAAATTAACCGTTAATCGTGGCGAGAAGGCAGATCATACCCCGATGTTATTCCTTTTCCATTAACTTGAAATATCGCTCGGTACTCTCTAAACCGATAGTAAATTTGCATAATTCCTCCGGAAAACCACATACCCGATGATAATTTTCTTTCATAACGCCCGATTTAAAACAGCGCGGATGCAGCGGGAACACGATAAATCAAACGTCTACTGATTTACGTGCGGAACGTCTGGGCTCATTGTCATTTCCAGAATCCATCGTCTCGCCTTATTCCCCCACTACCAATGATTTACGTTGCCACAAGTTACGTGTAATCTATTCGATACTTTCTTCTTGCATCAATGATTGTGTTTGCACGAACAACATCGTTACCGGACGCGCACATGTGAAACAGGTTTCGTACGTTCGCGAAAGAAAGATTTACTGTTCGTTCGCATTAAAACATGGGACCATGACGAAGCAAAAATCGATTCTCGATTCCTCGAATTTCAGCCGAATGTTCGCAACCAAGTGAGAACGTCGTAAAGTTTGCCACGCTCGAACGAGATATCGATTCGCGATCTCGTTAACCTAGGATCTCGTATAGGTGGCGGCGCAGTAGGAAAACATGTCGCTACGAAAAAATCTACGTATTTTGCCGTAAACTTTTACTATCATAAACTTTCTCGTTAAATGATTTGAGTGTGAATCAACTGAGATCCAAAGTGTCGGTATTATTTCGTCGGAAGGGATGAAACCTCGATTTCGTTCGGCACGTGTGAAATGGCGTGGTATTGTGCAGTTTGTTTTAACGAGCGGAGAACGTCTACGTAACTGTTTTGTTAGAACGTTAGCTGAACTTCCTTTAACGAACGGATTAAATATTTCTGGTGTTGTTTCACGTTATTTGTCATATATATTTATTGGACCGAATCTAATTAGTGATAAGTGGCGTATGTTTTTTTGAAGAATTTTAGAAAAATTTTATTTCTAGGTTAGTATGATACAATAAAAATTATACATAAAATTTTGAATAATTGACGGTATTGAATTTAAACGAGATAGATTACAAATAAATAAGTCAGATTGCATTCTTTTTGAATATAAATTACTATAATTTTCTTTTACTTTATAATATATGTTATATAAGGAATGTTAACGTAAAATAATAGATACATTCTTAATTAGATTAGATTATTTTGTATAAAAGTAACAATATCTATTATTCTTAAAGAAACTCAATGTATATTCTCCGTACGTTATTATAATTAATTAGAACATGTTTTATTGATTACTGAAAATTAATTATAAATAATTCTGAAAGGAAAGAAATTTAAATTACGTCTCATAACCTATTTCAATTTTATTTCTTATAATTTTACTATAAATCTTTAGACATTTTTCTATGATATCTTGTATAACGTTCCTCAATCTTAAAAAGAAACTCATATAAATCGTTTCCAAAGAATGTTAAGTAAACATAATGATTCATAACTATCAATAAAAAGATACAATTACGAATACCAGAAATTTATTTGCTTCACATATGATACGCAACATTATAATTTTTCTTCGAGTATGAACATAGATTAGTATATAGATATAGTATAAAAAAGAAATGTATTAAACTAATTCAAGGTTAAAGTTAATATCGCGAATGTCTGAGAAAAAGAAGAATAATAAAGGCAATGAAACGCACGATCGACCGGTTTCCCAGAGATCCAACCGGTACTCTACGGTATGTAGATCGCGGTATTGGAATACCGGAAATACGACATTAGTTAACTTCGAATAAGACGAAGAACGCGAGAAAAAAGCGCTTGACCTATTAAACTATCACCCGCATATTAACATGTCCATATCTGTACCAAACCAGGTTTCATCATTACTTCCGTGATCCTCGCAACGAACTCACGATTATAATCAAACATTCAAGCTACGTTCGGATTTAATTCAAATATCTTGAATCCTTTTTTCTATCCCATTTTACATATCCATTATTTCAAATTAATTTCCTCAAATTATAAATATAAGTAACACGTATATAATTTATATTCTCAATATATTTTATTATTCTCAAAAAATCAAGCCTATAAATTATCTTACAACATCGAACAATTATTATATTATATTATCATCATCATCCCGCTGAAAATTCGCGCAATTCAACCGTTCGGTTCTGAAGACCCGATCCGAAGCGAAGCTTCACGAACACGACCAGCCTACATTTTTCCTGGCTCTTTGTCTTTGAAAGGCTGATCCGAAACGCGGATTACGATAGAGCTCTTCGATGCTTGAGGACTCGCGCCAGAGATCATGTCCCCCTGTACACGCGGTATCTGCATGCGCGAGTCAAGTACAATAGAACCCTCCCCCCCTCCCTACCCCCTGTTCCCGTACGCGTGCATTGAACACCGGGGTTTCCGGTCGATGTAGCCGCGTAAACGTCCGCGTTCAACGTATAATAGTGGCGACCTTAGAAATATCCCGGACGGGGATAGAAATGTACACGGAGCCGGTGATATACTCGGATGGCTCGATAAAGTATCCGCTGGATTGTCTCGCGTGGAGGTCCCGCGAACGTAACTCAATACCAGACCGGACCCTTGTTTCGGGAAACGAGGAACGTGTACACGCCCTTGGGCCTTGTGCCGGGCCCCATGTATTGAGCTGTAACGCGCGAGACATCCTCGTTTCTTTTAAGTTGATATAGAAGCACTTCCAGCTGCATACTTCATTCCGTGTATCGAACATCGTTGCAAGCTTCTCGGGGAAATTTATCATCCGAGCCGGGTTGACCTTAGGAAGAAAGTTCCTCTCCGCGTCTGTAGACTCTCGTCTAGGGGATTGGGATGGGGATTCGTGTAATAATACTCGACGATTCTGCGTCAACAAATATCGCGTAACTTCCGAACGAAAATCGAAATTCTTGTTTTTCAAACGTTTTGAAATTAAATAGCTTCTTTTATTAATTCAAAGCATCAAATTGTACTGATCGTTCACGTTCAAATCACGGTGAGAAATAAAAACAAGAAAATTTGCGAAATCTTTTGAACTCGATAGTTAAATTGATAATTCGTAGTTTTTTTTAGAATTCTTGACGACTCGTGCAATTAGTTAGTTCTCTCACGTCAGAATTGGCAATTGTGAAAGATCAACGTGAGAAGAATATGAAGAAGAATGTGTGTGTACAATGGGTTTTTTCTTCTTTGCGCTTCAGCTTGGAGGAATATAAATCTTCATTCGCGTTACAAAATTACCCTCGGGCGCTTAACACCCACTTTTCACACTCAACGAGTCGATACTCTCTGCCCCGTTTTTTTAATCACTTTCAAATAGATATCTAAATTGTTGACTAGATAGAACAACGAGGAGATTAAGATAACAGGTGTTTAATTTCTTTTACAGGAACAGGTATATAGCGATATATCTGATAACAGGAATATTTATCTACAGTGATTTATCTAAAGCACGTTGTTATACGTACTTGAATTATTTATCACTTCTCGCCTCCGCGGATCTTTAATTAGGATGGGGAGATCTCAATTTTATTAAAATTCTGTTTCGTACAAAGCGTTAAAAACTATAAAAACTTGTGGATATTTATGGTACCTTGTGAAAAAGATAACGAAGGAGAAAAACACGAAGAACTGGTCCAAGATATAAACTTCTCAACCGTAAAACATAATATAGAAAAATAATTTGAAAATCCATCTTTGAAATTGTTCTCGTATAAAAATTAAAAAACGTAATTTATCATTGATTTATTTTTTTCTCTCCAACTTTCATTCCTTTTACAAATTCTTTTCTCTTCGTAATAAAAATAAAATATACACTAAGAATCAATTGCCTCGTCGTATTTTAATAATAAATCTAAGATCGATAAAATTTACCACGGAAACCCGGTCGATTTCCCAGAGAGTGATGAAGTCAAATAAAAATAAAAGCGTCTCCCGTTTATTTGCTGCGCAAATCAAAAAGTCCATGCGTGATCTGTTAACGTAGAGGAGAGAAAAAAAGAATAGAAAGGAAAAGAAAAAAAAAATTAGTGACCAGCCAAGTGATAATAACAAAACTGTTAATCCAACCGGGTCGAGAGGAAATATCCGTGGTTTAATCGAGCAACTTTTTTCGCGGTTCTCACAACTACATACCCTGCTCCTGACGCGGGTTACGAATCCAGCCTGGACGAAAATTAATGGGTGAAACGTACGTGTATACATATATTGCCGGCTTCTGCGTACTTATACAATATCGCATAACCGCGAGCCTGTATCCACATAAATTACATCAGCCATTTCCACAATTGCGCCAACTTTATGCGAGACCCGGTATATAACGTAGGCCGGGAGGACCTGCTATCGTTTTGCTCGTGAAGTTTCGAACTGACCTCGAACGTTTATCACGAATTTTCGACGGTCATTTATATCTTGTACAGAAGGCAAAAAGGAATCCGCAAACACCGTTTCCGGACGTATCGCTTCGTTATTTTTTGTTTCTGTTTAGGATTAAAATTAGTACTCTGCTCCTTGGTACAATACGATAAATATTTGCGTTAGAAAATCGAAACTTAAATTTGGAGTGGAAGAGTATTGGAAGATGTAAATTTTCTAACACGAGATACAAATTTAGAAATCAATTTAATTATTATTCCACGTTATCTGTTTATAACGTGTATTCTTGAAAGCGGCCACTGATGATTCCTTGTTAATTTTTCTATTCCACTTTGCCTGGAAACTAAAAAGTTATCTTTTCACCTGCTCTTCTGTATAAACACGTTTCGCTGTTTTCTTTAATATAAACATACGGTTGAACAGGATAGCAACCGTTGTCGGGGTACCGATAAGAAATATCGTCGAAACACCTGCAACGATACGCTCAACTCGGTTGGATCCAGCTCTATCTTTAATGAGCCTGAGATCACCGAACGGAGTCACCCATACCAATTCGACCTCGGTGTTAATGATATCAACGAAGTCACGTTTCATGCGTGTATGCGGGCCCTTTTTCCCCATGATGGTAGATACCGGTTTCAAGCAACTCGATTCATTCACGATCGTGCTTTTATCAAGCGCCAAATTAGGAACGTAGCCATTTCAACGAGGGAAGCCCAACACTGATAAAGGATTATTTAAATCGCTATTAACCAACTATTTAATTCAATTTCCAACATTGCAACTTGTTAAGGGATAAAAGCGCCTCGAGAAATTGCCCAAGACATTTAAACGCAAGAGAATCGGCTGAAACCGAACGGGCCAAACAATGTATATTTCATCCTCCTCGGCTGGAAATTTGCTTTTAATCAGAAACCCATAATAAATCCTTTATTTATCTTATTTTTCGTCGAAATTCTAATTCTCCTTGGAGAGGAGAAGAAAACTAGCTTTAACCTCTTATTTATCTCCCCTATTTAAAACATTTTGTTCCTCCATTTCCGCCTTTGTTTCTCGTTATTTGCCTTTAATCTTCCACACTTCCCCCCTCCCCTTCCCCTCGGCATGAAGTTGGTCCAGAGGCCGTTAACTGTACCTCTGAAAGCTGAGAGCTTCAGCCAACACTTCACCTTCGATACTCGCATTGGGAATGAAAGGAAACCCAAACCTTTATGAATATGAAAGCCGCAAGAGTGTCAAGATTGATGAATGGTGATGAACAATAAGAAGAGCCGCCGATCCTAGATGTGTCTAGCAACAAGGTGAGTAACCAGAAAAAAAAACTCGATTCTCAAAGCGTTTAACCATGTTTCCCAGGAAGTCGAACTCTGTAATTGAATCGATAGCACCGTTGCTTTTAACCGTCGTCGTTCTTTGATCTCGAAGATCTCGTATACGCAAAGTCATCCCATTTCTTAATTTTTTCTTTCCTTCCCATTTTATATATATATATATCCACCATATAGTGACGAGCACTTGGGCCAATATAGCTTCGAACGAGGGCGAGGTAAGTAGGGCGGGTTTTCACGGGCGGCTTTTTCAGGGGGATGATATCCGGTTATACATCGGGCCTTGATTCCCCGAGTTTCCCGAAGGAAACTTTTATCAGGGAAATAATTTCTCGGCAAAGTTCTCGGTATAAAGTTGGCCGGAATGGCGCCACGCCGTGTCGCGCGGCGAACGCTTCGTTTCCTCCGCCGCTCTTTCCGGCTAAAAGATAAAACTTTTCTTACCCACGAGCGCCGCGCGTGTAAACTGGCCCGTGGAATTCCGTGTGCGTTATCGCGCCATCCTATCGACGCGCATTCCGCCGTGTCGTCGATCGGAATCGCGTTCCATCCGCGGATGCGCTTCGCACCCCCTCGGGAGGAGCGTGTTTTCCGCGGGATAGGAACGTTAATGGACAGGATACTTTGGCTGAGAACCGATCCTTTCTGTTTAAAGGGGATAGAAATCGGTTTGTAGCTTCATTTTTGGATTTTTTTTTTTTAAGTGAAATGTTAAATGTACGTATCTTCGACAGTTTAGAAATTATAATTTTATCGATTATTAAAAGTATATGTGATGGTGTATCGAAAATATTGCTTGGTTTGATGGAAAGAAGAGCTGGTATAGAGAGAGAGAGAAAAAGAGAGAAAAGAGAGGATGAAAACTTGCGAAAAGTGGGTAACATCATATTCATGAAAGTCGATATAATCTTTTATCCGTGGCCAAACTTTCATATAGCTGTAGCATAATCTGCTGACGATGTGTACATCGGAACGAGGTTATTTGGTACCTCGACCGTGTAAGTTGTATGCAAACACACCTGCATATTCCAGACGATAGGTGATTGGATAAGAAGCTTCGGTATCCAGATTATGGATACGATACAACTTGAGCTTCGGGAAGATAGTGGATCTTTCTTAGCTTCCCACATTGGGATAAGGAAATGAACTGTCTTAACGAAGCTAAAATTCTTGGGAGCTGAGCGAACTCTATCTTTGAATAATTTCTTCTATTAAATCTTCTTTTTCTTTTCTATCTACTAATTTAATTAATTTAATTAAAGTCGATTCGATTCCTGATGATTTTTTAAATCATGTTAAATAAGAATGTAGAATTTTCTCGTTTAATTATTTTAAAATGGCGTTTTAATTTCCGATTGCTGTTACAAATTTTCAAATTATAATTTACAAGCGATCGATGGACAATTTGAATATTGAATTTTTTAAAGATGATCGAACGAAAAATTGTCAAATAATTAAACGTAAATTATAAACTAAGAACGAAACGGAGTTATTACCCTCTTCCTTCATAAACTGCCGCCTCTTGCTTACTTAATCATTGTGTATAGCGTACAATGTAAGTTTGTTCTCCTAGTTGCGTGTAGAGTCACGTATATGTTCATACGGAACATTAGAAGTTGGTACACAACCCCATTGCGACACCCGCACGGCTCGTTAACACGCGTTACTCCAAGATTCCTCTCCTGTGTATGTACAACAATGCGCAATAGCTTCATCAACGGCGAGAGCAAACTTCCTTAGATCGATGTCATGTACAATCGAGCTGTTACTCAATTAATCAAGCTCCTTTGAAGGGTTGCCAAACCTTGGAGGCTAAATAAATATCTGCTTTTGCCGAACGAAGATAACCTCTTAATAATCTATTTTTATATGTTTATATGTTTTTTTTTTATTTCTTTTTTAAAGTCTTCGAATTTGTGATAGTTATTTTTTTTTTTTGTTTTTGTTCTCGAAGCAAATAAGGAGATTAGGTTAATGCTGATTCGGTTGATTGTCTTGCGATTATATTTATTATAAAACTATTCAAAAGTTAAAAAAAAAAAAAGAGGTAGAAGAAGAAGAAAAAAGAAAAAAACATCTATTGTGTTATTAATAGATAATGCTTTATAAAAGTTAGATAAAGAAAGTACAAGAGACATGGTGACATATTAAAAAGTTTATGAAGAACGTATGAAATTAAAATTTATGATTTATGAACCGAATAATAAAGTTTTATGAGAGATGGAAAGTATCCCAAGACTTTTAAGTGAAATGTGTAATTAAATATTGTACCGTTATTTTGTAATTATTATAGATGCTGAGAAAACTTGAAAGGTATCATAAAGTCACAGAGAAAAAGACGAATCTTTTGAATTTTTTTCCTCCCCCCTCATCTTTTTCTTAATAACTGCACTTTTTTTTATAAATTCAAACGCGAAAGAACATAAAGTTTCCCGTTTATGGCTATCATTTTAAATGTAAATATTTAATTTTTACATGTTAGCAGATTTACATGCAAGTGTGCGATTACGATATCTTTAGAAAAACCATAAAACGGGAAAGTATCTAAAAGTTGGAAATAACAAATAAAGGCGAGTAAATCTACGGACAATGGGAGAATATCTCACTCGATTAGTATTTCAGAAAAGTGTCCATTGTATCGGATATAATACCGTTGCAATTCTCAATGAAACACAATTGCAAATATCGTTGCAAATTATTTTTAAAAAATATCATTACCGAAAAATATACACTCAAAACGATTGACCTAAATAAATATATATATATATAAAACATTTGAATTAATCGCGTTCCATCTAACGAATACGGGATGAAAATGGCGATTCCATCAACGCTTCCCTCATTTTCCACCGCGAATTTCTTCGCATCGATCGTACCCATCGATCCATGCTAACAAACAGGCTACCTGCATTCTTCTGATACGCTCGCTCGCCGAGGTGTTAAACCGTGTATCAGGGGAGGTGGTGGTCTGTCAAAATGACGCATCGCTCTTTCCTCGGCAAATACGCGGGGCCAATGACGCGTGACGTAACTCAATCAATTGCTTAGGCTTCATTCGCATATTTGCCGATTCGTGTTTACCCCGAACCAGCGTTGGCAAGTCACGATCAGCCACGGCGGCAAGATGATGGATGAATAGACGTAAACGAAATTATAGCTTGACGTGATCTCGATTAAGCGGGTATGCCGTGTAAAGGTGAAACATGGAAAGCGTGTAAATCCCGTCGTGTCGATTTTAACGCGCTCGTGCCCGTTCTCTGCCGATTCAATTATCCACTTCTTAAGTTTCCAGCAACGTGTTTTACTCGATATTCAAAGGGAATCGTCGTTTCGATTCGGGATAAGATGTCGGGATTCGATTGCAGTTGTATAATTAATAATTTTTTTTATTTTGGTAATTAACTTTTCCTTTTCGCTTCTCTTAATAATGAATGTAATGTGTTGTGTTATTCGATGGGAAGAAGTAAGATATCGCTGTATTTAAATACATTTTTTTATAATAGAAAACGAAAAATAAATGTATCTGGAAAGCAAAATGTTTCAGAGTGGTTATTTCTTGAATTCTTGTATTTACGGAATAATTTTTTAAGTGTAATTGATCTTGTAATTTTGAATGCGTTATGTACATATATATAGAAAGAGAGAGATAATAAGATATATCGCAATTTACTTTAATTTATTGCTCGTTGAAAAGATAAGTTTAATCGAATGTAATTAATTATTTTGGTAAATTTAACACGAAATTGATATATAACAGTACTATATTTTCATTGGGTCTGCGAGGTAAACAAGGGAACAAACTTTTGGCGGAATAATGCTAATTACTGTTTATGAACTCATCATAAACTATTGAAATAATTTGGCTATCGCGTGTAACAAAGTTAGAGCTAAAATTTACTCGTTTCGCTCGTTGAGCGATTTTAAAAAAGTATAATATCAAATTCAAGTAGAAGTAAAAAATATTTCAGGATGGATGATATAAGGCCAAATATTCGGAAATAAGATGAAGAAAGAAAAAACATTATTTTTATCGTTTAAAATTCTCATTTCTCAAAAAAAAGAAAAGATCATATCAATGGAGAAATTTTCATGTCTAATTTTCTAATTCACAAATTTTATTCTACTTTTACTCGCCTAGGATTTCCACGTAGAATTTTATCTCCTACCTACGAATCATTTACTCGTATTCAGTATCAAAGAATCGAGCCAATTTCAATGATTGAAAAATATTCAAATTTTTCGATTATTAATCGAAAAGCAAACTCTCGAATAAATTTCGCCGAGGCAAATTCAGTTATATCTTCATCGCAACGTCAATCCATATTTTACTCTCATTATCCTGTTCACTCAATGTATAATCCTTTAACCCATAATCTTCCACGTGCACATCCGTTTTCTATCCGAAGACACGCGCATAGAGAGATGTTAAAAATCGTTGCTAATTATTCGGGGAAAAATCGGAAGAGACATCGACGATAGGATAAGGTAACAACGCTCTCATCCCATTTTCGTATTCCCGCATGTCGGTGGAAACTGTTCGACAACTTATGGTTATCTGGTTTTTGTTCCATCGTTCGTGTATTTAGGATAGGAACAACACACACCGAGCGGATGACCACCGCGCGGCAAAATTCGCGTACCACGCTCTGATAGACCGATATCGGTTTCTGATCAAATCGGGATTTGTTTGACATTCTCCGTATTGGAGTGTACAGCACGGCCTGCAACGTCGCTTGAAATTTAATATGCACGACGCGTACGATGAAATTCTCCCTCCCTCTCCAATTCTCTGTCAGAATGAGTTCCATCCGACGAGGGATACGAGAAGACGAGAGAGAGAGAGAGATAGCGTGGTAGCGTGTTCGAGAAAGCTTTTTAACGGCCGCCTCGTTTGTCATGCGTAAATATGCTAACGATACGAATCGTTGGGATATTAATTAACGGAGCGAGGAATGGATTTATATCGTGAAATTATTCCAAGATCTGTTTCGGCCAATGAAAAATCAATCGAAAGATTAATTAATCGATGTATTTAACGTGTTGAGTGCGCGACCTTTTCTTATATTATATGCATGCGTATCAAATAGTTTTTACAATTTTGGCAAAAAGATACAAGGAGAACGATATAACGGAAAAACTTTATTATATCGAGTTTCGAATTATCAAAGATTTATACGAATTCAATCGAGATGTTCAGAAATTTGAGAAAAAAGTGAGGTTAGAATTCCAATTATTCTTATTGAATAAAAATTAACCTGTTCATTAATCAAATTGTACAACACAGTTTCTTGAATCATTAATCAGCTTCGAATTATGGTGGTATAATTTAATCGGATTACGAGACGAGTGTCGTGCATTATATCAAATAGTTTTTACAATTTTAGCAAAAAGAGGAGAACGATATAACGAAAGAGCTTTATTATTTCGAATTATCAAAGATTTATACGAATTCAATCGAGATGTTCAGAAATTTGAGAAAAAAGTGAGGTTAGAATTATTCTTATTGAATAAAAATTAACCTGTTCATTAATCAAATTGTACAACACAGTTTCTTGAATCTTTGCTTCATTAACCGGCTTCGAATTATGGTGGTGTAATTTAATCGGATTACGAGACGCGTGTCGTGCATTATTGACGCCATGAAGCAATAACGGATAGATACAAATTTATTCGGTATCCGGTATGCGCGGTTTTAGTATAAACCCGGAATTCACGAAACGAGGCGGGCGCGTCTTCTTGTTAGGTATTCGAACGGTTTAAACGATAATTACGTCCCTTTGTACAACGTACCTCCATTTCTATATAAATGTGTACAGCAGTAGACACCACATTCTCGAACTGTTAATCGCGGGAACACCTTATATGGAATTATAGCCAAGACTACGGCTAGATGCGGCGAACGTTAGTCGGCCGCATTAGGATCTTTTTATTGCCAACTGATGACGCCTTAAATGAGCGCAGGTAATAATAGGCGAATACCATGTACGCTTTTTCGACGTATCATGCGCCGGCGAAATTACTTTTTTCATGCCGTTTCACCGTTTTTCGTGCCGTGTTACACACTTGTCTCCCTCCCCCTCCCCCTTTCATTACACAGATTCAATTATAGAAGGACGTTTAATTTATTCAGAAATCTATTCTCGTCTTGTTAAAATAATTTTCGCAACAATCGGTTGTAAAAGTATTTTTAAACCAACTGATCCCTTTGATTGAAGAACGATTTCTATTATTCCCCGTGTATAAATAGAACTAACCGGTTTCTTATTTATTTCGAGGAATTTTGTCGTTAATTCAATATACGTTTTATGGGGATTTAAACGTCTGTCTCGTATACGAAGGTTTTATATTTCGTATTCGAGATTAATTATTTGGAAGGATTTATTAGTCACGACGGAAAGATTAACGGTATAGAAAATATGATTTTAAAAAATAGATGTATCGATTTTGTTGCAAATATATTGTAATAATTAATACAATAATTTGAAAATTTTTCTTCCTTTCCATTCCATTGCTTCTCACTATAATTTCATGGCTCGTATAAATATGCTGAAATAAATCTATTAAATAACATAAATAATTCAATTACCAGAGGAAGAATCGAAGAATCTCGAAGGGAGAAAGAACAGATAGGATTTTAATTGAATTTTACACGGTTGTTCCACGTCGAAACTATCGGGGACGATAGTCTAAATCCAGTTTATCATAGGCAGATCCAATTAAAGGAAGATGATAATGAACTTAAGAAGCGGGTAACATCTAGGATGTTAACGTCGAAGTTCGACGAACGAGGCCGCGAGATAGAATATAGTTCGCGACGAGATGTTATTAGAAGGAATGTATTCTAAGAATAAAGAGAAACGTGAAGATTATAATCGAGATATATATATATAACAAACGTCTTATTAAATGAGAAGGCAAAAGCGCGATATTACTGGCTATTCAAGCCTCGATTTATTATTACTTCCAGAACTCATTAACTGAAAATAATCAGGAGGTTGGTTCGACTGTGAACCATACGAGATAGCAATAAAGATAAAGACACGGCTGCGCTGCCGTGTACGAATTAGCCACTGACAAGTAAAGACTTCGTTTTTACAAAAAGTCTGGATTATCTTTTGTCGAACCTAACCTATAAGTTCCTTCCAACGCGTCTTCAATGTGGCGCCTAAGGCGATCGAGGAACAGCCTCTATGGACACTTTAACGTGGAATTATTACGAAAAAAAAAAAAAAAAGAAAAAGAAAGAAAAAGATGGAGGAAAATGCTTTATTTAGCGGCCCGCGTTTGTTGCCGAAGAAAAATTGAACGTATAGATAAGGAGAGGAGCAAAGATGGTGGATACGCCGTGGAACTGGTTCTTGGATTCAGGTTTTTCTTTCGCCTACCCTTTACATTTGAATACTCTTCGCGCGATAATGAGCGATTGAAATGTAATTATGGGAGTGGAAGATTAATCGCCTTATATTTTGTTCCAATCGAGCAGGAATAATTTCGTTTTACGACGCTTCATTTGTATGATTTAGCCAATTTATCGACATGGAAATGAATGGAATCGTAACTTTGAATTAATTGGTGTATTTTTAAGCTGGAACGAGTCACAAAGAGAATATTACGAATTCCAAAGGTGGTTTTCCATTTCGTAAGTCCAAGTAACAAAATAGTAAAAATTAATTATCCGTTGTAATTGGATATAATTATACCGTACGTGTTAATATTCTAAATGCTTGTCATGCGTTGCAAGGTCTGCTCTGTATATACGCAGAATGTGCAATAATTGCATGGCGCGTTGCCCTAATTACTTTCACACGTTCAAACAATGTGTTCCTGAATGGTAACACGAATAAAACGATTACACTCGTGTGTATACCGAATAAACGCATTTGATTAAAAATGATCTTGTCGAATTTAAAAAAAAAAAGATTCATAAGTCATTTTATCGTAACACGTTCTACGACGTTAAATTTTACGTAATTCAAAGGATCACGAAAGACTCAAATTTTTTATACAAGTAATTTTTAACAAGTAATTAACTTTCCAACCAAATTGCCCGAATAAAACGCGACTCGATTAACCCTCGAGCCGCGAGTGGTTGTTGGTCAGAAAAATCAGAATCTTATTCAAAGCACGCGGGAAAAATTTATCAATCCCGCGGGGTCGTAAATCAATTCCTGACACCGAATCAAGGTCCCGCGTTAATAAGAGGGGAAGGATATAGGCGGGAATAAAATCGTTTCGAACCCGTCGCGTGATACGTTTCATCCATCTCACGATATATTTCCTCCCCCGAAATAATTCGTCGTGGCCCTTCGCGTTTCCCCGGTAAGTTATGCGCGAGCTCGTGCTCGAGAATTATGTTAACAATGCCATTAAGGCTCGTGTTACGTGGGAGGCGCAATATTTTTTATTTTTCTTTTCATCTCTTTCTCTCGCTCCAAGATCTCGCTCGGATGAGAAAAGCTCTCTCTCTCTCTCTCTCTCTCGTAGAAAAGATAAAAGGGGGATGGAATATTCGAAAATTACGGTCACAACTCTTCGCAAGACAGATATTATTACCGTTCTTCCCGGCAAAAATGTTTCCATATCGTTGTGTCCGCGCTCCTTCAATTACGCAAAATGCATTTAAACTAAAAATGAAACCGGTTCACATTTAAGTTGCGTGCACCTTCATTGTCCAGCCCTTTCTCTCCCTCCCCGTGGCTGATAGCCAGAAATGATCTCCTTCCTGGAATCGTGAAAATTTTCAACGTACGCCGCGCGGTAAACCACACCGTCATTGTTTCCCTCGGCAACAGCGTTATACATCTTCGTTGTTTAAGACAGGCCCTGCGGCTGGCATCCTGCATTATTTCAACGCGAAAGGATTTCGACTGCAATTTTGTTAAATTACCGAGGCGGGTGGGAGAGGGAAGACGAAGCGCGTATATTCAATTCGGGAACGGTATTTTTGAAATAAAGGAAAAAAGGAAGAGGAGGAAGAATTGAGAGAAGACGTTCGATCTCGTTGGCCGGTATCCAAAATTCTTCGTGTTCTTGATAAATTTAAGGTAGAATCTTAGGAATTTCGAACACGTGCGATGAAATATTATAACAGATAAGAGGTATTAAAGGGTCGATTTGTATTTACTCTGCCACGAATTCCGCGTATACAATTTCCTTATATGGAGTAGGATCGAAACCGTAACCGAATGTAAAAGATACGCGTCTTATCGAGAATGTGGAACATAAAATGCTGTCGTAGAGAGCCATCGCCTCTGAACCAGCTTTACATCCCTATAAAGCCTGTGAAGTATCATTCCAAATAACTTGTGGCTTTCCTTTCCTTTTCAATTTACATAATTTCAAATTGAACGAATGATTCTTTTAAAATTACAATTTTCATCGTGGAAAATCAACTACGAATTAAAAAAAAGAAAATGGAAAGAGAAGAGACGGCACAACTTCATTTCAGCCTGCACAAAAATCACCCGTGTTTTCCCTATACGCGTGCTCGCTTCCGGGTTATCTAGGTCCGACACTCTACTATGCTCGAACGATAACCGCGAACCAATTCCTTCCCATCCCCGCCCAACCCGTGCGTCTCCACGCCTCCCATCCCCCTCTTCCTCCTACATCAGTGATATAGTTATACATTATTCGATATTGCGGCGTCACGATGCTCCATCGGTACGATATTCTCATTGTATGCCGCCACTTAGCAATACATAGCCGGCCTCCGGGGTGGACAATGTTCGTAGACGCCGGGGCAAAACCCGTAGGAGAGGTCCAGATGGGAGAGGGTAGGGACGCGAGTACAATTCAATGTACAATGTTTGAACATTACTTGAATGCTTAATGAAGTCGTGTCTTATATCGAACAATGCGAAGCCTCGAAACCGCTCGTTCGTCCGCATCTAAATCCCCTCCATAAACCAGCCCCCTCAGCCCGCACGCCGCCTGTCCTTGTTCTCCTCCTCTACACACTTTCTACCTCGTGCCTTCCCCCCAAACAGGCACGTCCCTCTCCACCCACCCCCAGCCGCAATCCTGGCCATTACGGAGCTCTCTCTCTCTCATCCACCCCCTCTGCTTGCAATACGAGGTCCTTCCATCCTGCACACGGTTCATCGAAACCCCCGACCTACGATATTTCCTCCTCCTCCTCCTCCTCACGAGGGTATATGATAATACGTTCCACCAGAGCCAATAATCTTTATCGCCGGCATCTTTCGTGTGATCTTCTCCTCAACGGTGCACGGCGGCACGTTAATAACCCAGGCTTATTATTATTTGTCGTAGTAAGATGCCTTCGGATAAGGCTGATCGCACGATCAGCCGCAGTAGTTTATCCCGACAACTAGCTGGCCCGGCCGCGCTGAGAGATCAACTTACTCCTGTACGGTGTTTATGATATATACTTGACCCCTCTAATGAGCGGAATATCGTTTCTCGATGTTCTCGCTTCTTCCCCTCTCTTGATTAATACATTGATAATAAGGGGGCGCTCTCTGCCCCTTTATCGACGAGGAGTGAAATTAAAGAAAAAAGGAAAGGAAAGGGGGAAGATTAAAAACTCGTATTGCTCGAAGTCGATCAGTTTCGAGATTCAGTAATACGCAGAATCACGAGACAAGTTGTCTTCTCAGATCGTGACTCCTCGTAGACGGTGGAGATTGAGCCTCCCGTCCTTGACTTCACCTTCACCTTCACCTTCACTTCGCCGTCTCTTCCTCCTCTCGTTATTACATTCTCTTCCATTTTCGTCGTTTCCGTCCGCAAAGTAACCACCATAACAACAAATGCATAGGATTCAACGATTCATCGCGTTGAAGTTTAAGCTTGACGATTTCTCGAGAAGGGGGAGAAACGAAACGAAGCAAGGGGATGAGAAAATTACGCGTACGTTTGGTAACGATCGAATTCACCTTTATCACGCGTGGATGCGCAAAATTGTTGCCCCTTAACCCGTTCAAACTCACGGCTCTTCGGTATTACACGGGTAAGGAAAGTAAGGTATAATAATATTCTATCATGATCACTGGAACATGATCATTTTGCGTGTCGGAACCCTTGTTTCTGAATCGCGAATTTGCATTATTATCACGACTCGTGGTGATCTTCGATGAAATTTTAATAATAAATTGCGATGATATGTTTATTTATTATGCTACCTTCGTACAGTCAATATACTGCAACTATTTAAATTTTACTTCATGGAGCAGATCGACCTAAAATTAAACTCAATAGGCCATGTTTTTGTTAAACAGGCGAATAATCATTTTTGCCGAGTTCCTTTAAATTATATATATTTAAATAATTTATAAATTTAAAATATACTTTTATTACTAATTTAATCATTATCACTATATTTTAAAAATTAAAATATATGTTTTTATAGAATAAATTAATAAAATATATATATATATATATCTTTAAGGCTTGATCGAATTTAGTTAGTGAAGATGTCTTTATGAGAGGAGATCGGTTTTATTGGATTTATTACGTTTCTAGTAATTTCGATGTTAGTTTTTCGAAAGGGTTCATCATTTTATTCCGTTTAAATAGCGATATTATTTAATTTTGATGATTTCTTTTTTTTTTTTTTGAATATTTTTGGGCGAATCGAATTTTGCATTACAGTGAGAATTTATTATGAAAATAATAAAGGTATATTAATTATTATTGTTATTTTTCGAGGGGGATGTGTACATATAATGTGTAATTTATAAATATTATTGGACGATATTTTAATGTTTTTCAAGCAAATCAGATTTTCCGTATCGATGAAAATTAAATATAGATTTTTTTTAAATAATATTGGATAATATCATTTTTGTTTAGTCCATGGCAAAATGGATTTCTACATTTTATAGAAATCCATATATAGATATGGACAATTTTTCGAGAGAGAGAAACACGCATATGTGATATAATTTACAAGGCGAGACGGTATGAACGTTACAACCGGACAGAGAGTGATTCCATCATAAATCAAAAAAGTGGGATGCACGTATTTTATATAAAATCTCGTGAAAATGAATTTTGCTCACTGAATTCATCACGTTCATTTAAACAACCCTCTGTTTGACAGATTTTCATTGTTTCGAGTATTACTTCCGTTTACAAAATTATTGCTTCCAATGTTTAATTTGTTTAATTCAGATTCGAATTTTTCAAAATTTTTCCCCCTTCGATAAATTTAATTTCAATACTTTAATACTTAGAGATATTAAAAATTATCATAATTAATAGAATATATCTTTAGAAATTATTTGCTTTTTATCACTTTTCCCCCGAAGCATAACGCGTTTAACTTCGTTGTACACGTCGGCCAATTTTTATATTCGATCAGTTTTCCTCCCTAATAAAGAGTCGATAAAAGTAACGTGATAAATCCGCGAGGGAATGGAATCAATTTCCCTCTTTCCTCCATTGTATCTTCCCCCTTATTACATCACACTTTGATTCTATTCTTGACCACCACATTTTACGTCACCGTGTTCAATGCAAATCCCATTAGGTTTCTATTTCACGGAAGGAAGGGAGGAGAATCCGATAATACTCATTCGAAAAGAATACAACTGTTCCGTCATATTTTTCCACGGAATGATCCACGTTGCGCTGTAAAAGAAATCGGAGAAATAACAAGGCCGCCGCGCCGTGAAACTTCCATAGCGTGCACATTTCCTTCCGACTTGCGTAAGAAAGGATTTCGCGCGAGGATTATAATGATTTCGCGTATACGCGAAATACGACCAATGTCACGTGTTGCGTTAAAGATTACGTGACGTTATCCGTATTTCTTTACAGAAATATCGAAAGGCTTTGACTTTGTCGTTTTGAATTTCGTTCAATTTTTGTAAAAAAAAAAAACCGATCGATCATCAGTTATTTAATATTACTCACAATTTGTTATTTTACGAAAATATAAATTCAATATTTCGATTTAATTTTCACGTTAAATTTTATGAATAGTGAAAAGAAAAAAAGAATTTTTTAACTAAAAGTATTTAGTATCTATTATTTATCATTATCATGATTACACATCCAAGAAAAATTGACGATCGATCAAAATACCTCTCCTCCTAACTCATTGTTCGAACAATTACGAAATTACGCGTGCAAACAAATCAAATATTTATTCGAGCAAACGTGTACAAACATCGTTAAAAGGCTGGAAAATTTTTCCTCGTGAGGGAGATCGCTCCTTTCGAGAAAGAGTGTCACGTTACATTAAGGGGCCAAGAACGTAAGTGAGCCTCGTAAAACGAAAAGATACGTTTCTCGGCCGGCCAACGTCATACGTATTTTATTTGTCAATCGATAACATGATTCCTCGTGGGAGCGACGCGGTTAGCGTGGTCTCCCCTTTCAAATTAGTATTCGTCGTAGCCCGCCGTCTGTGTGCGGGGGTGGATCGAGGTGTAGGAGACGAAGGAGAGGGCCCAAAGGAACAGCGGGGTAATGCGGTTATCTTGTAGCGGAGTATTATTTCCTCTTTCAATAAGAGGAAGAACCGCCCTTCTGCTTGCCATCGTTCCCACCCCCCGCTTCGAAAGCCCATCCAGGGGAACAGCTTTTGTTCCTTTCGTTCGTTCGTCCGTTTTTCACCAACTCTCGAGACACCAGTTACGTTGCTATCTCTCGCCGCTGTCATATTTATCGGCGGTTATTAAATACTTGAAATTACATCTGCCTTCCAAATGTAGCGTTCGCTCGAAAATATTTTCGAGTTGGCGTCGAGGGAAGGATTTGGAGGAGAATTTTCTTTTCTTCTTTTCTCTGCAGAGGAAATGTAATTATCTTTGGTATATTCGCGTTTAATAAAATCTTTCGTTAGATACTTTTTAATCATTCTTCATTCTCGTTTCAACGAAATTTCGAAAAATTTTATTATTTCCGTGATTTTGTGCATCGTAAAATAAGAGGAAACGGTTGATAATTTACATCACATCGTTTTAATTTTTAATTTTTTTTTTTTCAAATTGAGCGAAAATTAATTATTTTCAGACTAGTCAGAGCACGATAGAGAAATATATTTTAAATTAAAATCGCATTCCTTCCCCCCCGAATAACTCCATTAACGAATCAACGAAAAATTTCGAACGAATTAAATTGTCGTTTTTCTCGAGGATTGAAGAATTTATTATATTAAAAAAAAAAAAGAAATTCGCAATAAATCACAATACACGATATTTAATAAGTTAAGAAGAAAAAAAGGTTCAAATATATCTTCCCAGCCAACCAATTTGGAAAGAAAACATTTAAAAGAATAAATTGCTCCGATGAAAATTTGATATGACGAGAACGACATTCCTTACCTAACCCAACATTAATATCACGTTGTCCTCATCGGAAGCGTCATCAAGTTACGTAAACAAGGCTGGTACACCTTGGTCGTGTATTAATCCGCATTCCACTCGCTTTGATACCGAAGCACCGAGTGGCGAGAGAGTTCACCGAGAGAACTCGAGACACACCGATACCCCCAAGATGGCCGTGAACCGTTCGAGAGGAAAATGAGACAGATAACGTAAGGGCGAAACCCCGAGCGCGGAGGGAACGAGTTCTTGTCGCGTTGGAACGGTGAAACAAGGCTAAGAGATAGACCGTGTGAGATAGATCGAATCTGTAACCGAAGTAGAAACGAAAGGATAGCAAAGCCTCTCCTCCGTTTCGACTTAAGGACCTTACCTTCCGGCTACGGATAGTCTTCGAAGATGCACAGTGTACTCGAAGAATATAACCAAGCCCGATAATAATCGGTCGACCATGCTTATGGTTTCTAGGTTGGGGTGGCGAACAGTCGGAGCTCACGAGCCGCAAGCCATTTCTTTCAACAAGGTTGTTTACTGGATAATAGAAGAAGGCCTCTGGGCCTCTAGTTTGAATTCTGCCTGCCCTCTCCCCCTCCCCCCTTCTTTACTTATCAGTTTTATTCTATCAGCGTTAGGGAGGAAGATGCGAAGAACCGTTCAACTGTGAAAGAATATCCGAGAATATTTTTACTCCCTCGTTATTTCACCTGATTTCATCCGTTCCAAGCTTCCGCTCTAACGCCCCCTTATATCCGATCCACAATTTCGCTCTTATTGGCTTAATGTAACGGTATTAATATTTACTAGAACTCGATAAAATTATGAGCGCCTTAATTTTCTATTATTTGTGAATATTGTATCTCGATGGAAGAAAGAAACATTGTTTAATTCGTCACAATTCATCCTCCAATTAATTGTCCGCGTAGCTTCCTAGGATTATACGTATAACTATTTATATACGGAACACTGAAATTGGAATATTTCACTATACTATACTAAAATTCCCTAGACTCGGGCTCGATCGATAATTTTAAGAAAAATAATTTTCGCATCGTAACCTAACCAATTAACTTAATCCCTCGAATCCGGACAAAGGAACACGGTCTCGCTCTGAAATGGATCTATGTACCCTTTGGCTACGAGTATCAGCGGAAAGAGAATGAATTACGCGCTGTAATAAGCCAGGTTTCCGTAAACGCAAAACGTACACGTCCTCTTCCTGTTTTACCCACCTGCGCGCGGGCCCGAACGATTGTAACTGACCACGGTGGTCGAGGGGACGGCTCTCGCTCGTAGATCAATGGGACAACGCTTCCAACGTATATTCGTGCGACCGTGCCACGATTGTTGTTCATCATACGACTGCAGGAAGATAAAGGCGAAAGAAAGCGGCGCGCGCGCTACGAGGAGGAGAGAAGTGGTGCATCGCATGGAGCACACGTATACACGTGCACACACGTACAGGCGTACGACCGTGTCGCCACCAGAGGATAAAGGAGTTGTGGAACGCGGCTAGTAAGAAACACGCGGAAACGGGTGACAGTTCGTGCCGCGGCCATAACAGCCACGCTATTTTGCCGTCCATTTTTCCCTCTCTCTCTCTCTCTCTCTCTCCTCTTTTCTTTCTCTCCTCCCTCCACTGTTCCTTTTATCTATCGACCCCCCTTCGCCTTTCCATCTTCCTCGTTTGCGGCACTCGGGGGCCCCCCAACAACATCCGAGCCCCGGCGATCACGGCCCCAGATAGACCGTGGCTATATACCGGCTTGGATAAAAAGGAATCCCGAGTGGGAGGGGGAGGAGGGCTCGCTGGTGAAAAACCGCGAATGTCGGACGACGATGCGGCGGTGTTAGATAGATCGGTGGACCAGATCCGGATGGAGGCGAATGCCGCCTCCTGTGGCGTGCCTCAATCAGGGCTGGGGGAGGGAGGGAGAGGAGGTGGAGGAGATTGTCTCGATTTTTGATCGCGGATATTTTTAACGGGCTAACTAAAACTGGCAGGTTTTATATATGTGTATGTCTGTGTGTGTGTATATACGGGTATCAGGGAGGGGAGAGGGGGGATTTAGAAGGATTTCTGGAAGAAGGGAATGATTGCTCGGTTGTTATCTCCCTCTTTCTTTTTTCTTTTTTAATAAATTTCCGACGTTTCTCCTTTCCGAGGGTGAAAAAATTTGTGTGCCTCGAGTTTTATTACTTATGGTTACGGTCCGTTGATTGTGATTATTACAGGCGCGCATCTTCCACGACGAATCTTATATTTGTATTTACGTTTTTTTATTTTTCTTTGTTACTCGAATGGGGAAGGGGATGAAAAATCGTTTGATTTTTCTGAGAAGCTGAATATCGAATTTTCTTTAATTTTCGAATCTCTCCCGCATTCCATTAAAAACACCAGTGCTCTCCTATCATTCTCTCCCCGAAGAAGCAAATTAAATTTCAATCTCGACAGCGATCCACCCAACCCAACCTAACCTAACCTAACCCAATCTAACCTCGCCGCTCTCTATCTTTTAGTATAAACCGATTGTCACGATACCAAAGCTAGCTCTGCCTCGTTGACAGTTTTACGACGATAGAGGTCGCTTTCGTCCTCCACACGTCTTCCATCCAGATAGCCCAGTTCTATACGCAGTAGAAGAAGAAGAAGAAGAAGAAGTCGCTTGATAAATCTAGTTCCGCTCACGTTTGCCGGGTAGCCGCTGTTCGTCTTCTACCTGTTAGACAAGGCGGCCAATTTGTGTGTGGAAGGGAAAACGTTGGTCGGCGGGCAAAAAGCGTGGTGCGGGTCTCTGCCGGTTCAAGATGCGGGATCCGATTTTTTTGCGATCGGGTCCGCGCCATCGCTGACCGCGAACGAGATTATCGTGGTATCGAATTCGGGACGGGGATCGCCGATAGAAATTTATCGTGCGGCCTGAGAAAAATGATCCCCGAGCGTTAAACGCGTGAAACCACAGGCAGCTAGTCACTGCGGGGGAGCAATTTCTTTAGGCACCATGAGGAGACGAGGTGCCCCATCTAATATCTATCCGATCGAATTGTTTCGTGATTGGGAATTGAGCGTAATGCGGTTGGCCAGGGATGAATCGTTACTTGGGATCGTTATTTTCTCTGAAATTGGCTATCTTGTAACTTTATCAGCCGAACGTGTCAACGTTACGTTAAATTGTAAAGAAAATGAAACGGAGATGGAAAATCAGTTTTTCGTTTCTTCAGAGATTGTTTGTCGAATAATCATCGGTGCGCTAACAGGATCGGTCAATTTGTCGAGCTATCACGTGGTTGCAACGAAAATCGTAAGGAGTACCTCTTCGGATCTCTACGGAAAAATAGATCCCTTACTCGTATATGAAGTATATTTTCTAGGGAAACAACGGTTTTAACTTTTCTATTTGTTTAAACTTTCCTCGAATCGTTCGATCCAATAGTTTTTATTCTTAAATAAAGTTTGATCAAGATAGAAAGATGAAACTTCACGGATGGATCCGTATAAAATTTTTTTCCCTTTCTTCGGACAATCGTTATTATTGTCACGTACTTCCATAGAAAATTTAAACATCCCGTAATAGGCCTGTTTTTTTTCTCGATCGATGAATCGAGCCAAGAGACTAATCGCAAATGCAAAAAAAAAAAAGTACAAAATATTTTGTTTGGTCGTCGTTAAATGCTACGTGAAAATAGCCGTTGAAAAAAAAACCAATAACAATTCCATTATCCCCTGGTCGAAAACGGCTCTACTGAATCATAAACAAAGCCCATCCATATTCATGCATGAAAATAGATTTAGTTATGTCGAGCAACGTATGCTCGGCTACGTGAGAAAATTACGAATATTTCCATAAAGCTTTCTTAACTAGGGGATGGCGAGGCACGTAGACCGGAAGTGCATTTCAGACGGAAAACACCGGGATGTCATCGCGTGCGTCATCCCTGCGCTTAACTTAATCTACCTGTGCACGCATACGTTCGTTCTCGTTTGACAGAAATTTCGAGATTCTTCACCTCGCTCGAATTTTCAGAAACAAAGCATGCTACAATTTGAACAGAATTTAAAAAAAAATATTATAATAATGATAATAATTGAAAATGGAAAGTGAAAATTTGAGAAATTTTTAGATTATTAATTTCGTTCGAAATTTCAAAAAACTTCAGAAACAGAGCTACGATTTGAATAGAATTTCAAAAAAAAAAAAAAGAAATAGAAGAAAAATATAATTTCATCTTCGAGAGAATTTTAATAAAATGGTATTTATATAAACATTTAAATCACTGAAAATTTTTAATCGATTTGTCGATATCTCTCAATGAAGTATAACTCTATGTCTCGAATATTGATTTAAAATTTATTTCTAGTATTTTCTATCTCGCGTTCAATTTTTTGATACATTTTGTTAAATATAGAAAATTTTTTCAATGAGAACACACGATACTGTCATGACAAATGATTTATATTTTTAACGATATCTATTCTGTTTTATCAAATAAAATTTGTTTTATATCAATTATATGTTTTTTATATTATTCTATTATTATTCGTATTATATTTCACATGTTTCATTTCATATCAACGCGATCTGTAACTATCATCGATCAAAATAACATATACATATATTTTTGCAAAAATCCAGACACCAATTTATCATCGAATCCATTTTGGTCAAGTTAACTTATTTTCAGATGTAACGATTATTCATTGTACACTCGTACTGCGATATACATATGTATGCAAAATAGATGCAAAATTCTCGCGTCGATTAAATAAAAAACAAACGTAGAAAATTTTCACCATAAATTACAAAAATTCCAAAATTATCGATAATCCACAAAACTGTAAATATTCCAAAATCATAAAGAAAAAAAAACCCACGTTCACACCAACTCGTGGAAAATTATTCCCACGATTCATAGTCCTGCAAAAAAAAAAAAACAAATCTTCGATCATTTCGAAATCATAAAAAACAATCACAAATTCCCACGATCGATAATCCTCTACAGCAGTAAATTTTGTGTTTCTCTCGAATAAATTCTCGATAACGACATCGAATTACGTATATATATATATATATATATATCGTTCCACGCTATCCTCTTAAAACAAGACGTCAACGTCGTGACAGAACTTCTCCTCGAGCGAGAGAAAAACATCGAGAATGGTGGAAAAGTGCGCGAACTAGGAAGCGGTGCACGTTGTTGAATTTCCATTAACTGTAACAGGAACCGAAGAAGGATTGGAAGCGGACGAGTAAGATAGTCGGAGGTCTAGGTCTCTATATACCTCTAATACCGATCCCTATCTCTGCGTGCAGGGTTGCCCGGTGGCGCAACTACGGCACAACTAATATCTTGTCCGGCGCAAAACCGGAATGCTGGCAGGGATTACAACTTGTATTAATTACGGGCGACATTACGCCGGCCAGATTAGAAATCGAAGGAGAGTGGATAGTAGAGAGGCGAAGTCGTGGGGCCCGGCTTTACACGCTGGGAAATTCCTCCATCAATATGCAGCCGCGCCACCTCCCGCTGCCTCTTTTAATTACCGCCTAGGCGGCTCTAGCTGTCCGCCAAGGCCGCGCCAAGATGAGGATACACGTCGAACGATATACGTAACGATATTGTTTACTCCCGCCTCGTTAATGGTGATTGGTTTGGATTTAGCGTGCAAAAATGTAGAGAGTTAATTTCGATGTGAAAAAGGATTTATTCAATAGGAATTGAATAAGGCATTTATTGGTTGTTTTGATTATTACTCGTGAAATGTACAGAGTATCAATTGGATCCAATAATAATTACATAAAATGTTACGAGGTGGAAGAACATTTTATGGGATAAAATTAAATGGTTTCGAGTATTATTATGTCTGATGCATGTATATTGGAGAGGGGAATATATGTTTGAAAGTTTTCTTGTATATGTATGTGTAGTTTTTTTATAAAAGGAAAAGAATATTAAGATATTTATATTGAAAATTGATTAGTTTCAAAGACTATTTTAATTTTAATTGTATGTGTTATTTATCGTATTGAATACGTTAAAACAATGCTTTGATCGACGAAAGAAATGTATATATATATAATTCAGAAAATTAGAGATGACTTTGTAATCTTAAACGATCGATTTCATGAATCATGTGATGTATCATCTGAAAACCTTCAATTTTATCTCAATTAAATTTTATTCTATTTTATATTTAAGAACTGTGGTTACGTTGTGAAATTTTAGAAACGATTGCTTGTCAATTTCCAAAAATATAATTCTTATTATTAAGTTGTCGTTCCAAACGACAAAGGAGTTGAAATTGATAACAGTGATATAAATTCGTAAATGAATAAAGAAGCGTGTTGAAGTTAAAGTTTAGAGATTTAGAGGTGCTCTTGTGGTCGTACATTCGAGCGACATACGTCTTCAAGAACTCGAGCATAGTTGAAAGATAGGGGTAAGTTTCGAAGGTATCTTGGCCACTGTACGTTGAACTTTAGGAAAGTGGTGTACTTTCTTGGAGTCAGAGGGTTGCAATTAAACTGAATTTAGGAATTCTATGTATCTTGCGTTATTTGTTGTTCGCAAGAGAATAGTTTGTTTCATACTGATACTATTTCCTTTATTTTAAATATTCCTTTCATATGAATTTATTAAACGATGTATCGAATAGGTTATTTATACTTTAATTACTTGATTAACTCTTCAATATTGATCTCTGAATTTTTTTTCAAGAAAATTTATCCTCAAGTTTTTTTGTGTTATCATCTGTCTCAAAAATTACTCACATGGAATAACTTTTAATACAAATATTTAAAAATCACTTGAACAAAATTTCTTCCCCAATAACGCTAAATAATCACTTATCAAATATCATTCATCCATACGTTCCATCTTAAGTATCTAAAATCGAACCTGTTAGAAAATCAGGTTGCACAAAGATTAATTCCTCCCAATGACGAAAATGCAATAAATACTTTCCTATCGAAAACGTAAATACATACTTAACAAATATTCTATCTCCCCTCCGCCGATTTTTATTCCCATGCATACATACCATACTTCCTCTGTATCGTTTTTCGATGCGCCACCTATGAATAATTCAATATCATGGGGCGCGTCGTGGAACAAATTCTAATTGAGGCAAGCGCAATGAGAACGATGTACACGTTACGCGTATCACCGGCGCAAGTTAAACGTAATCTGGCCGGGATCGTCTCGAAGATGGGAGAGAGGGAGAGAAAGAGAGAGAGGGAGAGAGAGGGAGGAGGGGTTATTGATTCAAGGAAAGGGGAGAGAAGGTTGCCTCGTCATCCGGCAGCAATTCCTGAAACCTAGCGTTTCACCCCTCGTGCTTTCCGTTTCCTCCTCGGTGAGCAGAGTCAATTAGACTCTCGATCCGAGATTTTCAATCTTCAGTCAAGGTTGCGTCACGCCAGCCGAGTAATGAGCGAGGGATAAAGACGCCTCGTAAAATTACGCAACAAAAGCGAACGAATCGCGTACGGAATAACGTTGCGATAAAGCCTTATCGAAACCGAATAGGGAAATTAAATTGTCGAGGAGGTTTGGAAGAATCTGGAATAAGAAATCTTGTTATGGCAAAACCGTTCATTGAGGAAAAATTAATCGGAGAGTACTCGAGAGATTTATTTAAAGATAGTCAAAAAGAAATTTAATCTTGAAATCCTCTTGAAATTTTGTTATCGTTTAATGTGTGATTTGTTTTTATGTTCCTTCTTTTTTTTTTAATTAATTGAATGTCTTTCAAATTTTTTAATTCACAATTTGCATCGAAATAGTTTGAAAATTGGGAGCAGTGGTATTATCTAAATATTTAAATTTGAATTATAAATATCGAAGTTAATATTTAAAAATTAAATTCTTGATCCAATATTTGCAATATTATATCGGATATTGGATAAAGCAATTTGTTATTTTATTTTATTTTATTTTAATCAATAATAACCTTGAAAGTGTAATATTTCTCTGTAAAAAGATTTCAAACCAGTTCGTTCGAGAACATCAAGTTTACTTCGTTCGATCCGACGTTTAATTTTATCTTCAATTTCGTATGTAGTTAATTTTCAAAGTTAACCACGACTTTCGTTCTTCTCGACATCGTAATAAACGAAGTATAACATTTGATTATTTATTTTGGAAAATAAATCTGTTTCTTTATATAAATGTACGAACATTAATACAATTTTCTGAGGTGTGATAAAGATAATTTCTAAAAATATAAAATAATTGGAATAAATTTGTACTCTGTTTCTATAGCAAACATCCTACATAATTATTAAACGAATAATAGTTAGTGCAGCTCAAGGTGTTGCTTAATTCGATATTATATTTAGCGAAGGAATCTTATTAACATAAATTAAAATTTCAACCATCTGATTTGAAATAATTTTCTTTAACCCAAGAAAAAAATTTAATTACCTCTTATCGAAATAATTCTCTACAAATTAGAAAAGAGTTTAATTGCATTCATTCGTGTACCTGTGTTGCACAATCTTAATAACATTACCGACGAGATTGAATCATTAAAAGCGTTGAATTAAATTGACTTGAAATTCGCTTGAAATTTTTAAATATCAATTAAAAAAGAAAAAAAAAGTCTTCGTCTCGTACCTTATTTCATTCTTCTCTCTCTCTCTCTCTCTTTCTCTTTCTCTCTCTCTAAGAAAATTAACTCTGTATTATTCTTCTTTTATTATTATTATTATTTTTTCTTTAAGAAAAGAATCACCATATGCTCGAGAAATTTTCTTCTAAATCTTTCTCGTGTTTCGAAGAACTTTCCCCGTTTTTTCTCATCGAGTGCCCAATCTGGAAAATGCGATAGACGATGGAAAAATCCTAGGTAGCTCAAGTCGATTTTCCCCAGTCAACACAGGTCACCGGTGATTTCAATTTGTGTTGATTTTTGACACGGCAAACAGAACTCCAGCCTTTTGAACACTTCTGCCTGCTTTATTTGTCCGCCCCTCTCGCGCCTTTTCGATCTCGGTTCATTTAACCCTTCCTTCCTTCCGAGACATCCAAGGCTATTTATTACGTTACTCACAAACTATTTTGTTTATGCGCATCAAGTTCTTATCCAAAAGAGGTAGAGCCTTCCCGTGTTTTACTTTGAAAAATTCGATTACTCGCTCGAGACGTATCTGCGTGAACATTTTCATAAGAACTGGAAGAATGGCGGGGAAAAGTTGGGAATCCGCTTAAAAAATTTTATAATATATTTATCGAGTTATAAGAGTTCGTTACAGCCCATCCTGCCATTTGGTGCATGAAATAATTCTAAGTAAGAAGAATCTGATTATATCTTCCCTCCTTTTTTTCTCTCTCTTTTTTTAGGGGGTATATAAGAACTACTTTTGTGAAACAGATTATAAAATACTTCGTGTTATTACGGTTGAATTAATTGCAATTCGTAGGACGAAGATAAACAAGAATTGCACGAAAATGATGTAGTTTATCGAATTATAAATTTTTTTTTTCTTTGTCTGTGCAAAAATCTATTAAAAAATAATAATTCATCGAAATTTGAACAACCATTTTCGCTTTCACGACCAATTTTCAGAAACAGAGAGCTGTCCGAACACGAGCAGCATGATTAACGCGCACGCACGATCCGCTCTCGAAACTCTATACTTTTCTTTTCTTTGTTTGTTTGTTCCAGGTAAGTGATCCATTTATTTTGACGAGGGGAGGCCCGACTCGCCTTCATCCTTGGAAACACGTAAGAAGAATTTTTCTATTTGTCCAGTACAACAGCATGTAACCGGCGGGGATATTTCCATGTTTAACAGAAATACCAGTCTGTACAAGTTTTTGCGGCCGACAGAGCCGTGCAAGAAACGGGGGGAGGGAGAGATAAAAGGCTAAGGAAAGTTCGCGGTCGTTTCACTTCTCGCCTTTATCCGTCTTTCCGCGGAGAAAAACATGGCGAAACATTTATGTGAAATTCGGTTTTTCTTTTTTTTTTCTCTCTCTCTTTCTCGAAAACGCATTTGCATTTCCCGATCTCTCCCGCGGCCAACTATGCCGTTTTTATCCGATTTACCCAGCGCGCAAAAAAGGGGTAACGAGGGAAATTGTGCGCATAAATTCATTAATGAGCGGCCCGGCGAGGGAAGTGGTTTTTGTCAAACGATCCCCGATACAATGCCGCGAACAGGACTTCGGTTGATTGATTTCTATAATACAGGATGTCGACTAAAAAGTTTTCTAGATTGAGCGGAGTACGGTTGCTTCCTGTGCAAAAAGAGGAGGGTTAGCATGCTCGTGTGCTCGTTTATTATGTAAGCTAGAGAAACTAGGTTTTTTTCTTTTCCTTTTTTTTTACCAGATTGATAAAATTGTAACGTAGACGCGTTTGAATATCTATGTAGAATATCTAAATTTGATTATTAATTGCGATTATGCAACGGCAATGATTTAGACTGCGATATAGATCAATATAGATGATGGATTAATGATGAGAATAAATGCAAGGATTAGAAATATTGTATTAGAAATTGAATCGATTGATTGAATTAGAACGTTGAACGAAAGATTTGATTTAAAGGGATGAAAAAGTTGGATAATCATTCGAAATTGCAAACTGGACCCGTTACGAAGGGGACAAATAAAGGGATCGTAAAAGAAACTGCAAAATCTAAAAATTTCCCCGTCGAGCACGAATTTTTCTTCCTTAACTGGATCTTCTTAAAGGAAAAATCCTTGCATACCAGAAGAATGGAGATATAAGTAAACCACCGAGAGATCCTCTTCTTACCAGTTTTTCTTTCCACTTCCTCCCTCCGCATTCTCATCATTTTTAGTTAGCAAAGTAAATCGCAATAAATTTATTAACCGGGAGAAAACTTTCGACTTATTCTCAAAAATATCTTAGATTCCCCTCTTTGTATTCTGCATACGTACAATTTCTTATTCAATGAGAATCTTTAAAAAATGTATATATATACATATTTCCTCCCTTCGAATATACTTCATCTTCGAAGTAAGTTTTTCACGCGTACGGGAGATAACAGGCTTAGGAGAAATGTTAGGAAAGGAGATCTCGAGTAAGTCGGCAAACCAGAAACAAGGATTGCATGTCACGACCTATGCTGCCTTGTAACACTTGCTTGTCAAACAATCTAATCGTTCGGTATTATCATACCAACTCTTGTCGGCAAGTCACCGAGAATATTAGATACACTGTGTACATATCCACGTGTATAAATCACCGGGAGGACGGTAACACGTTAGAAGTAACGGGCCTTCTTCTATTATTCACGACTTGATAGCTACCATCACGAACCTCGTTTTTCTTCGTATACGTGTGTCCTGTCATATATAGATTTCCTAGCGGGAAGAAACGAAAACGATAGGGCCAGATAGATTCGGTTATTAGGCTAATTAATGGAAAAAACCGAAACACGTTCACGGAGATCGAATAGAATCGATAACAAGAAGAAATTCCTTCGAGAGAGTCTTTCTCACGCGATCTCTACGCTTCTTTCTTTTCTCTCTTTCCCCATTTTTATCCCTCGTTTCTTCCCTTCCTCGATGTGCTTCAGATTCATATCAGATCTCTCGAGTTAAAAAGCGAAAATTGGATAAAAAAAAAGGAAAGAAAAGAATTCGACTTCTAACTAAACCAGCTTAATAACGCTGACGTTGAACAATCAGGGAAGAAACGGGCCTACGGTTAACGCGTACACCTGATCTCGGCCTCGAGCGAAGATTTTCATCGCGTCACAAATACAGCCGGATATCGGGTTGGAATACAATATCAGGGACATCCACCTTGTACAACCTATAAAGGAATATACTACGGTCGAACGAGGTTAGAAGGTTGCCAATTGGTTACACGTACGTTGCTTGGCCTCGCGATAACCGAGAGAAGACGATCGTGAACCCGAATGGGAAGGGGATATTAGATAAAGGTTATGGAAGAGACGTCGAGAAGAGATCCGAGGAGAGGGGGGAGGGGCAGGCAAGCCAAGCTAGGAAGGAAGGAAGGAAGGGAGAGTCAGTTGGCAGGTCACGACCTGGACCGCCCGGTCGTAGAATGGATGCAAGCCATCCGACTCTCCCACATACATTAGGGAAGTTTCTCCTAACTTTTAGCCCATGGTTGTTGGCCCATACCTGCACGGTTACCGTGGTGGCATAGAATCGGATAACCCTAACCTAACCTCCCCTCCCCCTCCATCGTTAAACCCATCGTCTCCCTCTCGCTTCTTAACCCCTTCCCTTTTAATCTTTCCCCTCGATCTGCCCTCTTTCGTCTCATTTACCTCGTCCTCCCCTCATAAGTAACGAAAGCATCGACTCGTTCGTGGCCAGAAGGATGTACAGAAAGAGAGAAAGGGAAAGAGAGGGAGGCCCAATCTTTCGAGCATCCAGTGAAAAAGTTACTTCATTTCGAAGGAGCTGGTCAAAATGGGGATGGATATCCCTGCTCTTTCCACTCGTTAGTATGCTAATTCATCGAAGCAATTAAATTTTCGCGCCCGATACACCGTGAAATTTATGCTCCATATTTCAGTCTCAGAGCAAGATTACCGATTTAACGAGCATGTACTCCCCTCTGTATATATATCACGCATTCTCGTTCTCGAAAAAGGAGATCCAAGTGAGTGGCTCTTTGATAAAACTCCCTCCTCGCCCATTTTCGATTAGAATTAATTTTATCTCCGTTTACGATATCTCCCCAATGCGTTGGTATACACCAACACATCGTAAAACGTCCATCAGCCGAGGACATTAATCAGCCGAGATAGTAGCATTACCAAAGATCGTCGGGACAGGAGGAAATCAGGAATTCGTGGGCAAAGTGAAATTTATACCCCAGCCTCGGATAAAGGGGATGAAGTTTAACGAGCGATGGCGCTATTATCGTGAAAGAAACGTAACGAAAGTATATACCTAATAAGCAATAAAAACGTTGCTGCAACCTAGCCTCGCCCTCGAGCGCGTGGTCCCAGCCCCGTGCAGGGAGAGAAACATGCGTATAACCAGGATATACGTTAAGGGTAACCAGCGATTCGAAACGATAGCCTGGTTAAATGATTCAGGATTGTGTTACGTTTTACGGAATTTTATATCCTTCGGAATTTCGTACGTCATATTACGGGTATGGCACGCGCGTTAATCACCCTGATATTAGCGCAACTTTCTAAAGCGTACAAAGCGTCGGGACGTAATTTGATATTATTATATTACCAGGCACACACAGACACACACATACACGTAGTCTGGTGGGTAAAAGTGCCGAGCAGCGTCAGCCAAGCATCTTAAATTAGATTTTTCATCCATTCTTCTATTATCCTCCATCTTCGAATGTGTTTTTACATTCGTAATTGAGATTTAGGGTATTATATATAGTATCGATTGAATTAAATTCTTTTTAATAATTTTTATCTGTTTATTTATTTAAAGCTTGTGGAAAGGTTAGGTTTAGTGAATGTTTTTCGTAAAGATTCTTTTGATAAACATAATTCATAACTGACTAAACGATTAAAAATCTTAACCTAATCTTCTACAAATACAATCCTTTTGATGACTTTACTTTGTGATATTCAGTAATATTGATTATCAAAAGTCATCTAATCTCTATAAATTCAATTAAGATTGTACAACAAAGATCTTGTTGCGCGATAAAGATCCTTTTGATAAACATAACCTTACTTTGTGATATTCGATAATAATATTTATGCTTGAATATTGAAATATTGATTACCGAAAGTCACCTAACCTCTACAAATATCCTATACCTGTTGTTCAATTAAGATTGTACAACAAAGATCTTGTTGCACGATAAAGATCCTTTTGATAAACATAACCTCACTTTGTGATATTCGGTAATAATATCGATGCTTGGATATTGAAATATTGATTACTAAAAGTCACTTAACTTCTACAAATATCCTACATCCTGTTGTTTAATTAAGATTATACGGTAAAGATCTTGTTGCACGATAAAGATCCTTTTGATAAACATAACCTTACTTTGTGATATTCGGTAATAATATCGATGCTTGTATATTGAAATATTGATTACCAAAAGTCATCCTTGATAAACACGTCCATCATTTTCAATAAAAAAAACACGCTATATAATATATATTGACTCAAAAGTCTACAAATATCCTACCTGTTGTTAATTAAGATTTACAATCATGAAATTTCAATTTATCACATAACACGATAATAGAAACGAAAAAGATTCCGCGTGAGATAGTCCTTTTCGTCGTTCGTGATTCAAGATTCACCTCGTGGTGGGGTTAAACCGTATATAATACCGAATTCGGCGCACGAGCCAGGCGGGGCGGGATCGTAGATTCAACGAGTAACTAGCGCGCAGCTGGCGAGCCTTGCAAATTCACGATATTCGCGAATCGACGGAAGTTACCGCGTATGTTCGGAAGGCAGGCTGGTTTAGAGGCACTTTGAACCAATGCCGAGGCTCTTGCCAAGCTGGAGGCCCTCCGCCCTCTCCCCCCATTCGGCTCACGGTCAGGTTATTTCGGAATGGGGAAATTATTTCCCTTCGGCGTATCCCAGGGACCCTTGACGGCCGAATCACTGATCTCGATACCCACATATTTCCGCTATGTTTTAAATATACCATGTGATGCTCGCCATTGCCAAGTAGTCGAGGCTGCTTTACGCTTACTGCCCCGATAAATTGGACGTTGGTCGAAGTATATATTCTTATTCGAAAATTATTTCTCTCTGCTGTGTAAAAATTTTTGCAAGATGGAATGATTTTTTTTAGATGATATATTTCAGTTAAATTTTTATAATTTGTTACTTAGCCATTTTCTTTTCGTGATTAGATTCATTCCTTTGAATCCTTGCTTATATCAATAAGTAATAATAAATGAACTACAATTTTGGAATAAAGAAAAAACAGATTTGAACCAGTAAAATAAAGTTCCATTTCTATTATTTATTCTTTTCTCGATTGTCTATGAACAAGATATTTCGCCTATATTACAAAAAAAAAAGAAAAACAAAATCTTCCAATCTTCAAATTATTATTCGAAACGAGTCGATGAGGAGAATTAAACCGGCAGCTTTATCTCCGAAATATTCGAGGCAGCGGATCCCTCAACGTCGGCCAGGCCGCAAACGTACACGCCCGTATCTCTCTGTTCATGTACCGTAAGCCGTCGCTTAACGTTCTTGAAATTCAATCATCGCCATTATTAATCTTGACGTGATGCACACGGGCTTACGTTTCGTATTTTGCTACGCGAAGTGACGATCAATTTCACCGTGTTCCTGGTGGTGGCCGTGACGTGCCGCCATTGTTTATGCGTTTCGCGTGTCGCGGATACACCGACTATATATTTATCGACTAAATACTCTCTCTCTCGCTCTCTCTTCGGTCGAATGGCCGAAACTATTGGAGCCGTTACAACGTCGTGTCGCCACTCCTATATAACGAGTGACGCGCCGTTTCCAGAATTACTATAAATTCCTGGAGCGGGAGGGAGGAGTGAGACGGAGGACGAAGGAATCATGAGACGCTCGTCCTCGTTAACCGCGCGGACAGATACGGTAAACTGTCGAGTCGGGAACTCGTTAGGTACACACGCTCGATCGAGACGAGTCTTTAAAGAGGGACATAAGTTCGTCGGGCTCGAAGGATCGATTGTTTTTCTTAATTGATTTATTTGAATTTATTAGGGGTTTATCCCCCGGGGCAATTTTCGATCCAAGAGTTGGAGAGTTTGACAAAGTAATGTCGAGTTTTTCTTCTTTTTTTTTTTTTTTGAGAGGATTGATAGGGCTATTTTATAGATAGAAGATACACTGATGAATAAAAATCATCGCCAGGGAAATTTTCAATGGAATGCACTTCTTCGAACACGCTCGTCGAATTCCGAAGTCAGTTGATTAGGATTATTTTCTTTGTAATAAAAAAATCAAGAAAGTTAGGATTTGCAATTTTAAAAAAAGAGAAGCCAATATTTCAAATCGTTTCATTAATGAGATTGCTCGAAGAGATATTCCATCCACGGTTCGCCGGAAGAGAAGGTTCCACGGCTCGTCGCGAGGTTGATCAGTGGATCACGAAGTGGTTGGGTCGGTATCGGAGCCCTCCGCCCCGAAAATATACGACGTGTGGAGAAGGAGGGGGAGGAAAGAAAGGTAAATAAGAACCTTGGCGAAATAACGGTACCCGGAGGAGGAAAGCTTCGTCTCATCTCCTGTACCCGTCTCTCTCCTTCCTGCCTCCATCTCCGTTCCCATTCCTTGACGCGATCCAACGTTTCCCCTCCTCTCTCTCGTTCCACAGCTCTCTCCGCTGTATTATATTCCACCCGCCGCCACGAGAAAGAGGAGTCCTTATTATTATTGAGAGCAGTCACGACGACGTATCGTCCGCGGAAGAGAAGGCTCAAGACGGTTCCCGACCGACGTATTTCACTTTCCTCTTCCTCTTCCCCTCCCCCACCACCTTCATCCTATTCTCCTTTACACCTCCTCGCCTCTAACGGATGATGCATGCAGAGATACACGAGAGGCCTCTCGTTTACCTCCTCTCGAGCCTCGAGTGGCACGAGAGAATTTGCTAATCGAACACGGAAAATCGCGACACCGCCGTCCGAGCTCGTTGCTTCTTTCCTACACGTGCGCTACCCTTTCGATCGAAATCTCGTCGTCAAATGGGGAACACGAAAGGGCGAAGAGAGGAGGGAGTATGAGATAGGCAGAGAAAAAGGATGCCAAATATTTCGAATAAATAAAAATGCTCGATTTCGGGGTGGAAAGCATTCGTTCTCTTGCAAGCGCCTTCGTGCTGGATTGGCGCTTGTCCAAACTTCCTCTCTCTCTCTTCGCTCGTAACCGCGGAAATTTTTGCCTGATTAACGATATAGGTTTCGGTATTTTTCCGCTACCGTCCATAGTCGAGCTATCGTTACATCCTTCACGAGATCCGTTCCGTTCAAATATCTTGGTTGGAAAGATTCGTTTGTATTTCTTTTTCTTTTTTTTCTACCACTTCTCGCGTGTCACTTCTCTTCTTTAATAGAAGAGGAGTGCTTTCCTCGACAATCGATGCATAGAGGCGTCATGTTTACTGGCCCGACTCGTAATTACCACGTGCTCGGATCCATATGAACGACTTCCTACCGGTTCTCAGTCGGTCGAAGAACTTAACTGTTCAATGTATATCTGAAATTCCTGTAGCCAGCCTATGCCGGGTGCATAATGCATAACTCGTGGAACGTGATTCATTAGACACCGGGCCCCGTGTAATTAACATCTTTTGGGAAGGAGTTTATTTCTGCATTTACGTTATGCACACTCGGCAAGGTGCTAATGTAATATATATATATATATATATACAACCGGCTGCCAGTTTTAACGACGTAATTAGCGTTATAAAGTGACGTTTGTTTAGCGAATTCCCATTAAAGCGTCTATTAACGTGTCTAATAACGTCTAATGACGTCGAATCGGGCAATTTGATTATTTATAAAAAAAAAAAAAATGAAATGATTAAAAGTTGGAAATTAAGTATCAAAAATTCCGAGTAGTTTTGTATATTTTTTTCCAAGAGAATCGTTAAACTGTAATCCGAATTATCACAATTCATCGTTGACGAGTGAGGAATAAATTAAATCGGTTTAATAAGCTATCGAAATTCGTCGGGCTGTCTCCTGAATTCCCTATTGCGGCGAACTCCTATGGAACGTGCACATCCAACGAAAACACCATGACATATCTCTCTGCAAACTTGCCACCGCTGATAATTATATGGTAATAGTGTACGCTGCGTTACAACCACGAGTTGCAACGCGATAACAAGAGCGATGGAAGGGACAATGGCTCGCCATCCCATTCAAAACTTGTTCGTCCGTTTGACGTTCTTAGGCAAAAGTGTGGAGCGAGTCTGCGATCTTGAAGAACTCTTCTCTTCCTCGAATGTTGGTTTGCAAAGGAGAAATTTTAAATTTCACGAAACACCTGCGAGAAAGAATTAATCAGAACGTTCGAAACGTGGTAGAATTTCGTGCTTCCTCTCTCTCTATCGTTCTCTGCTACGCCAACCGCGAATATCCCGGACTATGATCTCGAATTTTCGAGTGAACGCAACTTCAGGAAAGTTTTAAGCTCTCTTATCGCTGCTTCTATTGTTACGATTCGTATGTGAATCGAAGCAGATCTGTTATAATTCTGTATAATATGATTTCCACGTGTGTGGACGTCGTTTCTCAACGCAGGATCAAGCTTGAGAAATTAAATAAGTGGATTATATTGGTCTAATTTTTAAGTTTTTCGATATAATATTATATAAATTTATCAAAATGAAGCTTTAATCGTGCACTCTGCTTTGTCAACAACTAAGGAGAATGTCGAGTACCATTTTCTTGATATAATAACTTAATATGTTTAAAAGGAATCCAAAAAATTATCAAGATCCTTCAAAATCGTCGCCAATTTCATCATCAATAAAATATCAATGACTTCCTTTTAATATTCCGTTAGAATTAAATAAACTCTTCATCTGCATTTTACTTTTCCAAATCCAATTTCATATATATTTCAACTTTTGCTGTATTTCTTATCGTTTTGACTTTTCAAAATCATCCAAACGCATTATCCTATTCACTAGCGCTCGCCTACATGAAATCCTGGGGGATAGTGCGATAACGAGGAGCTGTTAAACGTAAATTCACGGATTATTATACTCGTCGACTTCATGGGTGTCATCATTGCGGTCCTCGCGGCTCGTCATTGTCGTAACTCGGTCTCGTTGTCAGTATTGACCTTCGTCGTTAACGGTTACCGCAGATTGTCGGTATCGATCGGCCAGCACAGTCAAAGAGTAAACTCAGTAGGCAGTTTTGCCGCTAATATTCCGAAGGCTGACCGCCGTCACAATAGACTCCCTCCCCTCCCCCTCTCCGTCATCAGTCGGCGGTACCCCTCTCGAAAAGCATCGAGGCCGGCTCGATGGAATATGGAACGGAATGATCGATAACGAGAACGTTTCTAACTTGGTCTAACAACAAACAGATAAGTAGATAGACGGCCGATAGGTGGCAGGCAGGTGCATAGGTTCCCGTGTACTCGTTGCCTCATTGTGTCTTTGACAGATTTTTCATTCCTTAAATCCTCTCCTCTATATATCGAATAAGATACTTATTTCTGGGCCAACGTGGACCGAGCTTCCATTATATTGGTAAGGAAAACACACGTACACAATACACCCTGTGTACGGAGAATCTGGCTTTTTATTACATTTCGAGGTTTGTTAGCAATGGCCGCTGGCGATATCCAATGTCGTCCTCTTTATCCGTCCGATCTCTTTTCCTATCTTTTCTCCTCCTTTTGCCGCCACGAAGTAACCGACGGCGTACCGTGTAAACAATAGCCATGACGATATTAAGGGATCAGCGAGATTTCTCTCTTGATTCAAAGTTAGGAAATATTGAGCTACGATTGGGAGAGACGATACGTGTGTCTATACACGGATAAAGATTTTCTTTTCTTGAATATATTTCTCAATGTAAAAAAATAAGATCGTTTTTAACGTAATATAAATTAATTTTTCTCAATTCTCAAGTTTATGATTCGACAAAATGTGTAATTGAAATGGATTTCCGAAAAAATATCAATGCAAAATATCAATGAAACTAATATATAGACAAAAAGACGGATAGAGATGGTATGAAAAGGCAATGGCGGAAGTACAAGCGCGCCGTTTCATTTGTTTGGTGTTCCTTCGGGTATTAGAGAACGTGTCGATGGTACGTGGTATCTGTATAGACATCACCTAATAGAAGCAAAGCAATCTGATGAAACCAATAAGCGTGAAGGAATGCAAGCGTCTTCTCTTATTTCATCCCTCCTCCTCCTCCTCCTCCACCATCACTTTGTTGCACCTCTTCTCGCCTCGGCGAAGCTCGTTTCATTGGTCTCACCCCTGGAGCACGTTAAATCTTTTCACTTCGATCTTGAGAGATACCGTATCCCCGTGGATTCGATAAAACTTGGTTTTAAAAGGATGAACAGCCCTGAGGGGAAAGAGTATAATTACACGGTTCGTGTCATCTTTGGCCAGATTTCCATCAGAGATTTCAACTAATCACCGGGTGTTAATGGTAATTTTATCCATAATTTTTTTCTAACAAATTTAAAAGAGATCGTAGCAACTTCGATTGACCTACTTCGTGATCGAATAACACGTACAATTACGGACAATCAACTTATCGAAAATAAGCATCGATTCTAAATTTCAATCGGTACAATTTCTGAATATAATAATCATCGATAAAGATAAAATTCAGCTAATCGAGCTTCCACGGAAGATATAACAATGAGAAGATTTTATTGTCTTCCGAGTCAAAGAGCTTTGAAGAACGAAATAACTTGGAGCTTGGAGTAATATTTCGGCCCAAAATTGCGTTGACTACCGTCCCCCTTCGTTTCACGATCCAGCCGGGCAATAAAAGATAAACGGTTATGCCCCCCACCCTTTCGGATTAATTTCTCGTTTCTTCGCAATAAAGGATCCGTCTGTTTGATCCTGATCGTATCGAGAGGGAAAACAGGCGGAGCTCCGAAAGGGAAATAAAAGATTGCTCTATTCGCCTTAAAAGATTCCTCTCCATTTCCGTGCAACAAGGAACGAATCCATCTTTCGATCCGTCTTTCGTCTTTCGCATGTATGGGGAAATATAAATACTCGCCGACGTGTAACTGATTGAACAAGTATAACCGAATTATAAACAAGTGGATAAGACTGATCGCAATGTCGGATTCTCAGATTCCCAAAATAGGGCTGAATAAATTATTCCTTTGATTCATAAATTGAATGAAAAATCACAAAAAGTGTCTGAAACAAATTTCAATAACTAAAATTATATCCGACAGGGGAATAAGCAAAATAGAGAAACGCTAGGTTGATCAGAAACCTAGGAATTACTTCGACTTGCTCGTCGAGAACAATGTAGCCAATGTAGTTTCGGCCTATCCGTTTTGGAATTCCAATTTTGAGAAGGTCCGATCCGTGCGAAACAGGATTATTCGACGTGGAAATCATATAAATCTGCTCATTAAGTCCGCCCGCCAGTCTTGGCAATCTAACTTCGATGAGCCATCCACGGCGAACTCTAATTGGCTGACGTGAGCCGACCACAGATTAGAACTTCTTCACTTTCGTTCGCGCTAATCAAAAGCGTTCCAACGATCATCCACAGCGACCGCAACGCTTATCCAACCAGCATTCACTGCCGATGCGAGAGCCGTCTACTGTTCGTACTCGAAACTCGTACACACAACCGTGCACTGATCGCATTAAAATCGGATTCGTCGCCTCGTTCCTCTTCGACGTGCGGCCAATGGAACTTCTCTCTGTAATTTCGTCCTTGCGTGATGCCGTTTCTGCGCTACAATTTCGTATAAATCGTCATTCCGGTGAATTTTGAGCGGAAGATGGCGGACTCAATCGGACTTTGTGATTTTGGATGAATTTCTATGTTCAGAGGTTAGGTTGAGTTGAGTAATCGGCAAGGATAATATTTTGCGATAATTCGTTGGTGTTCGTAGAAAGTTTGGACAATGTTATATTTATCGATGATTAACTTTTGTTTTCAAAGTAAATTTATGTGTCGGTAGATGTCTTTAGAAATGGAACATTGTTATTGATGCATAGTAGGTATATCAACTCGATCGCGTCAGTCAATCGCATGTTACGGTTAAACGTGAAACGTCATATAATAAATGCATCCAAGTTTGAAATACGTGCTGTGCACGAGAGATTCTTGCGTGGACAAAAAGTTATTCTCAGCATGCATTCATCGTCCAGATATATGACCGTGCGATTTTCATGTGTTTCCTCGAATGAAGAGGGATACGACTGCGAATCATTTTAATAAGATGACGAATTGTAGAGCGCGATGCGTGAAGTGGCGTTGAAAAATTGAACGAGTATCCCTTGAAGACGCGATACATAAATCAGTTCCTCGTTACGACGGACTGCTCGACGCTTGAATGTAAGTTTTTACCAGCGATGGAAAGTATTTTTTTTTTTTCTATTCCATATAACTTAATCATATACATTTTAAATTTTCTACTGTATAATCGAAGACATCAAAGATACTCGATTCGAAAATGAAATTGAGCAAAAGTTCTCGATGAAACCAATAGAATTTTTAGGCAAGAATACCTACTTAATTAATATCTATAAATAATTTCTATAACTGCGATGGACAAATATTTTTCGCAAAGGAAAATAGGAAAGAATGTAAAACGTAGAAAACGGTACCTAACCTAACAAAATATCTGAATCCCTCGTACAACTCGTGGCGCGGATTACACGCCGCCGAGAAAGAGAAAGAAAAACAAAGATCCCGTCCAAGTAATCAATTCGTGTCTAAGAAACACGATTTAGATAGCTGGAAACTATCGATCATGGTCGAGCGAGGCGCGATCGTAATAAAAGGCGGGGACAGGTTGGATGAAAGAAGATGGCGGAAGTGGAAGCGGTTGAAAACGGTTTGAAAACGGCTTTCGGGCAAGAACGAGAACCCGTCGTGGAAAAACGTCGTTTCTCTACGTCAATTTTCCAGGCAACGTGGACGGGAAGGACATCCCTGTCAGTTGTGGACAGAAACCTCTCCCCCTCCCCCAGTCTTTTACTACTTTTTAAGAAGTCGACCAAGTTCGACAGCGAGTTCTTCTCGCACAATGGCGCTCGGATCTCGCCGCTTTCTCGTTCTTCTCCTCCCTCGATGAAGATATCCCTCCCCCCTTTCCATCTCTCATTGTCTTCCTCGCGCCTTCAAAATCCCCCGTCGTTTTGCCCGTTTACAAGGGGGCCCTTTATGCCGATCGCCCTAGATAAAGTTTTCAAGGCTCGTTAAATTGTTTTGAGATTATTGTCGCGCGGGTGGCGATAATTAAGTTGTGAAACTACGGAGGCTCGTTAAAAAAGTGCATAACGAGGTAAGCAGATCGAAACGATGGAATAAAGTTGGTCGAAAAAGCAAAGTTTGATAATTCCCTACCTTTCTCTTTTTTCTCTTTTTAAATCAAGAACTCCTCTTCCCAAACTCCTTTTTTTTTTGTCCAAAGTAATACCTCTGCAAATTCTTCCTCTTATAATCGTAGCATTTGAAAATAAACTTTCTTTTTTAAATTCCAAATTTATCGAACGAAACCCACCCGAAGAGGCTCCAGCTCGGCAAGAACCGTTCCACGATCGGGGAAAAAACAATCTACCTGTCGAATTCAATATCCACTCCAATCCCGTTCTCGGATGGGAACGGATCTCGCACGCTCGTCCCGTGTCCCGTTAAGATTCTTCATCCCCGTCTTCCTCCACGTATCTCCGGAATGCAGCGTGTTTCGATGATCGAGCACCCGATGGACGGCGAAAGTTGCGAGATGGATCGCCTCTCAACGGCTCTCCAGGAACGAACGTTGGCCGGCAAGCGACGGTCCATCGACACTCGCATCTTGGCTTCGCAAGGGGATCGCGAGGCGACGCCGCTAATTCAACCTCGACGAGTCGATGCTGACCGATAATAATATTCCATTACAGCGGCGAGGCCGTACATCACCGGTCGTCACGCGGATCGTCCACAACACGATACCATCTACATGAGGCGTTAATTACGTGCCGTCCTACCGCGTTACACCGCCACTCCACAGAGATATCTTCTGGGGAGAGAACGAAGCCAGGTGGAAACGGGATGCAGACGTCTTTCTCCTCGATCTTTCTCTCTCGTTTTCCCTCTCCTTCCCTCGTTCGATCCTGCTGCCCTCTTTTCTCTTATCTCGCCTCAACGCGGCGCAACCGCGTTAAATTCTCGGTTTACGATCTTACAAAGGATCCTTCTCCTCGGACGATACGCGGTGGAGGATGTTGGTTGAGAAATTGTAATTGGGAGCTGATTTTTAGAGATTGAGCAGATTTTGTAGATTGGATAATGGGGAAGATGTGGAATTAAGGCATGCTTTTAAAGATTTTCGCCGTTTAAAATGACAGTTAATATAAAAAAAATTGATGAGAAAATTGTAAAATTGTTCTCGAGCATGTTTTTCGCATTGGGAAAGCATTGCGTGGATAAAATTTTCTAAAAAAAATTTGCGACGCGCGGTTACACATAACTCATCGGCTAATACATGGAGGAAAGGGAAACATTATTTGGCGATGTCGTTATTTGCTGATTTACGATCTCATGGACAAACATAAACACGTTCGTCCAGTCGTTCACATTAATGTTTTACTTTTATTATTAACATATGCCGCGATGGTAATCGTTTAACGAACGCACTTGCACACCAGCTGCTAAACGCGGAGTAATTGCGGTGTGGAACAAGTTTGATTGCCAGGACTCGGTTGAACCGTAAACGACATAAATTGAAAGTAAATATAATTTAATTGCTTGCATTATTACGAACGTAATCGGGCACGTATCGACGTTTCGACTGGAACAGGAAAGGAGAGTAGCGTGAACACGTATCGGTGTAATAATTTCGAGCTCATAACTCGAGTTTTACGAAGTTATTTATTCGTCCACACCTGTTCTTAATATCGGCATAAATATCTGCAAAATTTTTTCAACTCTGTGAATTGTAATTTATTTCGAATCAATGTCGATAGGTAATCACGAATCTTTGTGTAATATTCAGAATAATAAAATGGAACGTCGAGATTTATAATAATTTATAGAGAATTTGAAAAAACCAGAAGATATCACGAAATGAAGATGGAAGAAATTAACGTTTTATAAACAATTTTCCATCATTCTTTTCTCGTTCATTACCCTAAAAATTATAAATCCTCTTCAAATCTTAATAAAACAAGAAATCTTCCTACTCTAATAGATGCCAATCTATTTTAATCGACACAAAATTACGCGAACCTATATACACTATTAGAGCCCGAATAGTTTGCATCACGTCTATATATTTCATTGGCGAATTAAATTGGCGAGGAATGTGCAAGTTGTTGATTGCGACGGAAGACGCTAGTTAAATTGATTCGATCCCAAGATACACGCAACGGGTTACTAATTCAGACGTTTCTCACCGATAAACCGAGTTATACGGTGTTACGCGGTACGTATAAATGGCGCGTAAGCGCGCCACACGCATACGCTTCTATTGGGCCGAGTCGATACGCGAGGAATTGTCAATTTGCTCCTTTTAATGAGAATTCAACTTGATTACGTTGGATGAAACCGCTACGCGAATGTAATCGATTTATTTGATCGTTGATCGAGTTTCTGGAATAATTACAATTTGCTGACAATTTGATATCAACCGTGCATTAACGAATCCACGGCTTTTGTCACGGCTTTTGAAAATCTTTGCCTTTACGATCGTCGAAAATTTCGATCGATTCTATACATATTTGCGTAATCGGGATTTGAACATTTTCTTTTTTTTTTTTTTTAGAAGGAGATAAAGAGAGGGAGAAATTATTAAAATCGTTTCAAGCATTTATGTATTTTAAACGGGCTCGTTAGTTGTGATCCTCTGGCAATATAATTTCGATAGAATTTTTTGTAACACTTTTAATAAGTATATAATACGATCGGTCATAAATAATGGAATCATTAAGCTGGTAACGAACAAAGTGTTAATTGTGAGTACGATTAAAAATAATATATACTATTAGGTGTTATATAAATATTAATGTAAAGTATCAATTTTTTATAAATTTATTTAATATAATTTTTATTGAAACGTCATAAATGATTCATTGGCAGAGATGCTTCGTCTACGAAGCGATTTTAATGTTGCAGCGATAAATATTAAAAGTTAATAGCGGTATAAGCATTAATTATTTGATTCATTATGTTTTTCTAGGATAGTAAATTATTGCCGATAAAGATCTTGTTTTAGCCTTCGCCACGGAAAAAACTCTAATAGTCTTAGATCCGGTGAACGTGCCGGTTATAATACACGCCCATTACGTTCAATCCAATCATAAACATGATTTGATAAACATAACAGTACATTCATCGTTTAACGATTTAACACTCCAGGAGACATGATGAATGGAATAATTAATGCTTGTTCTGTTATTACTCGAGGAAAGAACATCGTAATTCATTTTATTTTAGTTTTACAGTTTATCACTTTTGATTGAGAATATATATATATACGCGATTATACGAACGCGAGTAGTATTTTTATTAATAAATCTTAAAATTATCTTGGAATTCGAGTTATTAAATTTTTCTTATTAAATTATCTCTAAAAGATATTAATATTAAACGGTAATAAAATTAATGACAAGTATATTAGAAATTATTTATCTAATTATTGAACATTATTAATAATTAAAGTAATTTCTTTCTTTCAATTTAACGGAAATATTAATTTTATTCGGGACAAAAAATATTTTACATTCGAATTATATAAAATTAATTTTAATTAAGCGAATCTTTTAAAGCTTTTTTTTTTAATAATAATAAAACTGGAATATATAATAATCAAATATGGCAATTACTTGGATCGAAAAGTAGCAATTGACAAAGTTGAAAAATTCTCACGTTCTTCTCAATTCTCAAAAAAATTGTCGATAAGGAATGTCACAAAGATAATAATAATAATAATATTTTCGTTCTATCCCACTTGACGATTCCGATCGCCTATAATTTACGACGATTGGTCGGATAGGATGTCAAACGTATAAAGCCATCGGGTGAGAAAATGAGTAACGCGAATCCGTTCGAGCGAAAAGAGTGCGCCAACTGTCAGGAGACTTGGCGGAGGAGGAGAGAAATCTAAACTGCACTTTTGTGCGAGTAAACTTTAAGGAGTCGTGTGTCAAAATGTCGGGCCGGATGACGGAAATTCCCTTTAGTTACACTCGCGATAAAGCGAGCTTTTTTTTTTTCTTTATTTTGAGAAAAAGAAGGTTTAAGTTCACGTCGACACGAACAAAGAAGAATCGTCGCTCGAAGAAACCGCCACCTACTTATTGCGAATCTTCGTTATCATTTATCTTGCACGATCCTCGTTGCGCCGATATTAAATTTTTCAAGTGTGACGAGTGAAGAGAAGGAATATATTATTACTCGTCGTTACAAATATTTTCTTCTGGTGAAATAATGTATAATATTAATCGACTTACCAATCTCGTGCCAGTGATTGATTCTTCCCGAGTCTCGGCTGTGAAAAAAAGAAAGAAGAATACATTAAAATGTAGAAAAAAAGAGGAAGAAGCTTATTTATGAATTTACGACCAATTTAAATTTCCATCGAACGGGAGGAAAGGAGAACTAAGAAATAAGAAATCTCGCAAGAAATACGATGTTGGAAATAGATTCGACGAAATTCAGAGAAAATCTCGGTAAGTTTGCAGAAAAATTGATTGCTCCTCCCTCGGCAACCGGCATAACTTTCATTCTTCTTTTGAAACAATTGATTTCGGATGGGTCCATAAATAAAAGTTCACGAGATGCTTTCGAATAAAAAGTAAAATGTTCCATTCCCCTCTATACATGTATATATATATCTTCTTCCTGTTTGTAGATCAATTTATTCGTGGAATGTGATCCGACTACGTCTTTCGTTTCACGGCGGTTAACCAAAGCCCATAAAGAGATCTCGAACAATACACCGTTGCGCTACACGTAATGGCGCCATTACTATAAGTTATTAGCGCCACTGTGTGTAATGACACGTGCAATACGGTTAGTAATATAACGCGGAACGTTAGTGAATATTGAGGTGGAGTGGATGCATCAAACGTCCATAGAAATCGCAGCCACCTTCGAGCGATCACGTCTATTTGAAGTGTGTGTTCCGCGGCCGCATTAACCGGTCCTCCTATCTGCACACGAGGGAAGAACGGCCAAGATCCATCCATCCATTTCCATCTTTCCCGCATTAGAACTAAATACCGGTGTGAATTGTGAATTGATGGTACCGCACGCGTTTTATCGACGGATTAAAAGGCACGGAACACCTTCCGTTTTCCACCGATTAATGAAATTAATTGTATTTTGTGAATTTGCGAAGAAAGATCCGAGGATCTGCCGTTTATGGTAATTTTAACATTGTTCGAAATTCTTTACAAGGATTTCCAAAACTTACAATAAGAGAATTTGAGAATGGTAATGATTTTAAAAAGTGAATGTTTGAATTATCCGTTCGACGGCTGCTCGGAGAGTAATTTCGTTTTTTCACGCTAGTGTCGCTAGTGTCAAACGTTTATAACAGCCATATTTTGAGAGGTTATCTCATGGTTTATTTGTAAGAAAAATTCGCGCGTGATGCAAGACCAAAAGTAGCATTTTCGGCATATTTTACTTTTTAAAGGTACATATAAATAAGAAAAAAGTTATGAGGAAAAGTCGATTCCCCCAAATAACTCGACGATGACTTAGGTTGGAATTGGGAAAAAGTCAAAAGTCGCGGCGATGAAAAGCCATGAAAATTCTGCCGTCGTATTATCACCGGGGCTAAGAAATAAACGTCAGGCCGGAAGACCTCCTTTGCTCCTGAACTTTTTAATATGACACATAGCCTTCGTAGCGTGGCCGTTATAAGAACTCGCGCCGCGGAATTTAAATTCTTTTCACAGTTTTCTCGGGGAATCCGGCTTAGAAAACGAGCGAGGAGGGGAAAAAGGGGGGAAGGAGCGCAGAAAGAAATATTAATTCCAGGTTTTTTTCTCTCTCGCCCTTCCCTGCGAGGCTATACGTGGCTCTCATATTCCCGGGGAGGGAGAACGAGTGAAGAAGGTGGGAGAATAAATTTCCGTGTCTGAAAACTGTAATGGATGAACATGGGGCCGAGGAGCTAATACCCTTCAAATCGAACGATCCAGGCATATGCGAAAAAGAATTGGATCGTGTTACCCATTTTTGAGGAGATGGAAGCGATCGAGAAACTCGCTTCGAAATTACATCGAATATTGAAGATTGCGAGAGCGCTTTTCAAAATTGCACATTTAATAATCGTATTTGTGGATTTTTGCAAGGATTCGATGTCGGGACGTTTCAATCAAAGTGGGTAATTTTATATTAATAATTTGAATGTTAATCTTATTCGGTTTTATAAGGTTAACTGGATGTCTTATTTCCCTTGTGTCATAAATCATGTAATTGAAAAGCAAGGGGTGAAGTTTGGTGAAGTTTTGAACAGTTTTAATGAAATTTTATTCTTAAATGAGGAAACTCTGAGGGACGTTGGTATTATGAGTCGGTGTTATGACTGGTACTGTTATCTCAAATGGCCATAGTGTGTTTTAATAGACGATTCTACTCGCGGGATAAGTTTAATTTTAACATTACTTATCAAATATTAGCGAGTATTTCACCGTGTGTCAAATTGATTATTCTTACCGTGGCAAAAGTGTTACGCACGAAAATATTGCCAATATAAAATGATATACGCCCTGATACATTGTCTCTATAGAAAATTTGTCTGTATATTGTGTACATATATCGTGAATTTTGAATTCAATTAAGTTATAGCGTCCTCATTAAAATTATGATTTGGAATTACGTTCTAGAGTGAAGTTCGTATAAGAACTTTCACGAGCAAACTTAAAATATGGAATAATTAATTCCTTTCATTATTCCATGCATATGGTATAATATTCCTTTTAGCTACTACTTTTGAAATTGCTTGCTCTAAAATTAAATTTCACGTATTAATTATTATCCAGAGAGTTGCTCGCTCCAAATTTTTACCTTTTCAGAATATCATTATTTAATCTTAGTAAAACTATATCCACTTAAATATTTGTTTTTAAGAGAATGAATCTTAAAAACTTACGTTGCGACGTAAAGTAAAAAAGAAATAGAATACATATAATTCCACTAAAAAAAAAAAAAGATAATTAAGTTTTACAAGAAATTTTCATAAGAAAATACGTCTTCCTATACTTTACAAATTAACGTTTATCTAAAACCAAGGAAAGAATTAAGAATTAATTAAAGCAAAAGCTCCTTTCCCGCGCTGTTTATTCCTCCAATTTCGATACACATCCCGAACTGCTCGAACTTAATCGTCGAACCAGGTGGAAATAGGTGGATTCGAAAGCGGCAAGAGAATCAATCAGCTATTTCCACTGGAACACGTTCCGCGTATCGATAAAGCGTTACTTTATGGGTCATAACCGCGGCGAATGTACCGGTAATAACCGTAACATTAATAATTAGCCGTGTGCAGTGTGTAACACGTTGTCATGCGACTAATGCCGCTGAAAAGAGGGGTCGTAAAACCTATGCTTCCGGCGTTACCGCCTCTTTTTCTTTTCGTCGTGCGCTCTCCTTGCATACGGGCGCAGGGGGGAGGAGGATAGGATCATCCGGGCAGCGTTTACACCATCTCATCCGTCGAAACGATTCCTTTTCTCTCTCTCTCTCTCTCATTCACTCGTGGTATCGTGGAAACGATCGTTCGATGCGACATAAATCGAGGTGGTGGTACCATCGAGATTTGAAACTGTTGTACCGTTTAATCTGCCGATAATGGGGCATTTCGAGCGGGGAGATACGCAGTCGCGCCGCATATTTGTCTAGCTTGGTATAACGCGGAACTGTTTCCTGTCTGCGCGTAACATCTATGCGGAGAGGGTTAATATATATGTGTATATATATTTGTGGAACGATCTGTTTCGAATTATAAGAAGGTAAAATTTATTTCGAACAAGGCCTTCGTATCTGCGTGAATTCATAAAGGGCTTCCCTCAGATTTGCGTCGCTAAGGGGATATGCATCACTCGAGAGGATATAGGATCTTCTGTGTCGACGAATATGCATTTGTCTTGATTATTGAACCGCCAGATGGCTGACGATCGTCTTAGCGAGGCTGCTGCTACGATTATCACGTTTAATCAATGTGCCATACTAACGAAGCACGTTGCGAATTTTTAATTCATAAGAAGGAATAATTATAAAGTAAAAATGTTGCAATAAACGTCCATCTCTTTGCAATCTTATTTTTAGATCGATTCCATGATCTAACTTACGAAATAGATTAGATTAGATGTCGAGCAGCGTATAATTCATGAGAAGGAATAATTATAAAGTAAAAATGTTGCAATAAACGTCCATCTCTTTGCAATCTTATTTTTAGATCGATTCCATGATCTAACTTACGAAATAGATTAGATTAGATGTCGAGCAGCGTATAAAAAGAGAGAAAACAAATTAGAAATATTCTGTGCTTGTAAAGCGTTTGACAAAGGTACATCCAATAGAGATTCAACGACTCGTAGCGCAACGACAAAAGCTCCTCGGCTACCAGCCTCGGTTAAGCCGAGCAAGCCTCGAAGATAATCCAATGAAGAAGGAAGAAGAATGGTGAAAAGGTATTAAGGAGCAATGGTTTATAACACAAAGTGAAGCTGAGAAACTTATATGGCGTCTTTTGCCTCGTGACATATGTTTGAGGATAGAAGACCGGTGGTTGAATAAACGGCGAGGGATTTATAGAAATCCAGCTGGACATCTAGCTATGAGCGGCTTGTATTATCGTCGTTATGTAGTTTCGCACCGTCAACGGGTCCGCATTAACGTTTTCTTTCTCAATCGCTATCCGATCTTGCCATAATCCCTGTTGCCCATCGTATTCTCATCCACCGTGGCTGCGTATAATCACTGGTTCGCGTGATAGCACAATTTATTATACGGAATTTCGCCGGTTTAACATGCGCTAAAAAACGAGTTAACTTTTATTGAATTGTTTTCTAAACTTCGGGTTGTGCGTCGCGTCCCGTCACGGTGATTTGTTCTGGTAAATGGTAAAGGGGGATGATTTACAGGTATTTCTATTAATTTTACTTTCAATATTCCATTCGACGGTTCCATACTTCAATAGCCTTTAAGTATGTTATTTAAATTCCATATGCGTGAAATTATTCGTTATTTTCACGACTCCATTTATTGCTTTACTTTGGAGAGTTTCGATATGCCTTTTGGGAGATAGGCAGATTTTAATTAGGGATATTTCAGAAAATTTTCGACCAATCATTCGTATCCATAAACTTTCGATTATTATAGTCTTCTTTCTTCCATACAATTCGTCTTGAAAACTATCCTTTGCTATCTCCTTTAAAAAAATTGCTAAGCATTTACATTTTGAAATTTTAAAAGTTTGATCAAACTTTTTATCAAATTCGAGATATCGTCGATAACATTTTCACAAATCTTGAAAATTATTCGTTATTCGTTATTTTCACGACTCCATTTATTGCTTTACTTTGGAGAGTTTCGACATGCCTTTTGGGAGATAGGCAGATTTTAATTAGGGATATTTCAGAAAATTTTCGACCAATCATTCGTATCCATAAACTTTCGATTATTATAGTCTTCTTTCTTCCATACAATTCGTCTTGAAAACTATCCTTTGCTATCTCCTTTAAAAAAATTGCTAAGCATTTACATTTTGAAATTTTAAAAGTTTGATCAAACTTTTTATCAAATTCGAGATATCGTCGATAACATTTTCACAAATCTTTCTTCACGAAAAGAAAAATAACTTTACAAATTAAACTCAAACTCATCTTACAAGAAAGTATATTATAAAATTCCAACCCAACGATTTCTCGTTTACACCCTTTGCTCCTCCAACCCTCCTCCGTTAGAATATGTCCGAAGATGGGACCACAGAGGAGTCCTGTTCGCAACGATATGTTCCTTATTTATTATAAATTCTCGGCCAGGCTTAGGGGAAGTGGGAGATACGTACTTGGATAATAGTCTGAAACAAGTACACCTACACGAAAAGGGCGAGGTCAACTCGCCTGTCGCATATTAAAGACGAACACCGTGCTCACGTAATCCCCTCTATCTCGCGTTAAAGGGAGAGGAATGCGCATACGGGGCTCTTAAGCGGCTCGTTGTGTCGTGTATCGAGAAGGAAGAAAATTTCTCCTTGCTCCCTGCCCCTTTTCAGCACGAATTCATGGCGAGAAAGAAAACGCGGTGAATCGGCGAAAGGAGAAAGGGGCGAAATGGCATCGAGATCTCGAGCGAAGGAATTTCTCGAATGCTCGAACGATATCACGTTGACGGACACGCGGAAAGAATTCGCTTAGGCGCGCGAAGTATGCGCCTGGATCCTATTGCGTTCACATACAAAACTGCCGTGGAAAGATAATCAACGTCGCTTGGAAGCGTTTTACTTATCGTGTATGCTTTGGTATACTTTGGTATACGTGGTTTAAAATTAGGAGGACGTTTTGTCTTGCGATTAAAGTTAAATTCCTCTTGCTGGTGGAACTAGGCTTCTTTGAAAAATTGAAGTTCGAATCATCGATGTTTCTGAAGGAGGATCGTTAAGGATTTAATAATGTTGCTGGAAGAAGGAAAAATATTGTTTTGAATAATTTATAATCGATGATTGATTTTGCTTCGATGAATAAAAACTGTATACAAATTTTGTTTCGCCACTCTTGCATGTAATTGGAAAACTAAAACCAACTTGTGGAGAAAGAAAGAAAGAAAAAAAGGAAGCTTTAATAATCCAGTTCAAGGTCATGGAAATTGACGAGAAGCTTTTGACAACTCATCCGTAAAAAGAATTTTTCCCCGGCCAGTGGCCCGACAATATTTTAAGTCTTTCTCAGGAAAATGTTCAGGATGGTTCTCTTTGTCTTACCGACCATCCTTCTTCCTTTCCATCTCTGGTTTCCTCTGGACTCCCCCCAGAAATTTCCATAAAGAGCACCGAACCTCGTAGAAGTATCCGTACAAAGGATTGCTTTATGAATTTGCGCGAGATCTATCCGTCCAAGACGTGAATAATATGCACCTGGCGCAACCGTAGAATGAGCTACGTGCACCATAGTTCCTATTAACCTTCCAGCCCACGTCTCTCCACCCCGAATATTCGCCCGAATTTCCTCACGTTTTATCGCGCCCGAGCTCTGATTTCCACGCGAACCAAACTAACGACCTGGACGACCCGCTACTCTCTCTAACTGTGCTGCGATGATGATTCGCGAGAGAGAGAGAAAGAGAAGCGTCCTCATCTCCCCCCCTCCTACGAACGTTGTGCAACGACGCGTACAGAATTCAAAAATCTTCCTCTTCCTCGACCCAATGTCTTCGAAACACGCATACCGAGAGGCAAAAGGTCAATTGCCGCAGGTGTTTCTCTTGACGTACCTTGAACTCGAATCTCTTTCAGTGGTACGCTCTTGGGTAATGAGAATGGTAATAAGAGTTTAACGATGCGGGTGATTTGAATGTACGTACGTTATGTAGAATTCACGCTTATTATATGGCAGTTATCGTGCGCTTTTTCGTATTATCGAAGCTCGTTGAACGTAATATCTTTACCGGTTTAAATATCATTGAAGAGTTGCACTAACGATAGGATTGTCTTGTTGCAGCTAATAAAGGATCAGATCAATTCATTGTGTAACAGTTTTATTCTATTTAATTCTATTTCTGAAGTTAAACTTAAGATTATTTTAGTAGCAGGATTATTTTATCTGCCTCATAAAATCTGTTTAATTTACAAAATGCAAGAGTGAGTGGATATTTAGGAGATAGTTGTGAATCGAAAAAAGAAATTATTGTGATTTAATAGACTCTCTAATGCTCGACTAAAGAAGAAACTTATTTTGATGCCAAAATGAGGAGCGTTTAACCTAACCTAACCAAAATCTCTAACGTAGGATTCATCGATCGGTAAAATCGCAGAGGCCAAGACCGATCGATAAAAATATTAATTAGTCGCCAAATATATACAAGTTGCAGTCAGCATATAAGTAGCCTACATAAATTGCCAGCTGAGCAGCGCATACCTCGAACAATAAAGAGGGGAAAGGAACAAGCACGATGACGTGCGTGTACAAGCGGAAAAGAGGAAGCAAAAAAAAAAGTGAATTGGAATAAATTTACACAAAACTTATCTTCTCATCTATCTTAATGAAATATTTTAAGCAACTTTTCCATAATTTGAAAATTTTAAAACAAATATATAGGTTATTCAAAAATGACGCTAAAGTAGCGCTAAGAAATTTGATTAACATATTCAACGATATTCAATCGCGACTCTCTTTTTATCGAAACGTATGAAAGGATGATCTAATAGAAATCACTTCGTTACACATATACGAAACGAGGAATGGAAATACGAGGCGTAACGACTCGCGTGCTTATGTGCCAGGAACTAACTTGTGCACAGGTGCATCCTGAGTGTAGATTCACTCGTGTGCCAATGTACGCCCTTCCTGTAACGGTGTTTACGAGAAGCAGTTTCAACCAGATCTCTAGAGGACTGGCAGACGAGACAAACCGAAGTTAGACAGACGCTTCGAACTGTGGGTGTTATCGAGTAGGTTAACTCGCGTGTTCCACTCGTGGTTGACCATATACATGCAAAATACCTTTGCATCGTAATGACGGAACATCCTTTGCCGTAGTTTATGAAAATTACCGCGTTGTAGGGCTGAAGATAGGAAAGCAGTTTCGGAGGAACGATCTGTTGCTCTTTCGGATGTTTCTGGTGGATAAGCTTCAACTTTCGAACTTTAGCCAATGAACCCTTTGTAGTTTTTAAGACGTCATCGAAATTTAAAATTAACTTTCATTAAAAATTATTGAAATAAAAACTACAAGAATTGACATATCCTGTCCATTCCGAAATATTTATAAATAAATAAGAACCTGCAAATTTATTAATTTCGGGACTCGAATGAACAATTCAAATCGTATAAAATAAATCTTCGATCATAAATCGATCATAAACGATGCAGTTCTTTTGTAACGTTAGTTGTTCAAAAAAAAAAAGAATCACGAATTTTACGAGACAGACATGTACTCGATGACGATGATGAAAGCTGTTTGGTCGTAGAAGGTTGCTGTTGCTCGAGTGTACAGGTCAGGAAGGTCGAGGACCTCTCCGATCCGCCGGTTTATTAGACTCGGTCAAACTAGAAAACGAACCAAGTTGCGACTCGAATAATTATACAATCGACGTAACATTCTTTCTATTCCATTTCCATTGACCTTTTCATTCTTCTCCGCCTTCTTCCTTCCCCGAGACGTATGTCTTATTTCGACGTTAACGCGGATATTTCACGCGTCCCACTTTCTTCTTCGTCATCGAATCGACGAGAGAGTCGATTGTCTCGTTTTTGCGACTTGGCTCGCCGTTTAACGGTACCAGGCCAAGATTGGTGTGTCCCTCGAGTCATCGTTATTACGCTCATTCTCATCCCACGAGAAGTTATCGATACGATAAACAAGTTGACCGGTACAGATTAGCACGTACGTACGTAGATCAAGCTGGTGGGCGGGCCAGGATTATCGGGCGCAATAAGGAAAATGCAAATCGATGCTCCTTAACCTAAGAGCCACGATCTCGTGATACGTAATTCGAATCGATACGGGCGAGGCCAATGTGAGAGATCGAAGGAGGAACCAGATTAACTGGATAAACTGGAATATTCCACGTGTTGGCCGAATGCTGTTACAGATCTTTTCATTTTCCTTTTCTTCTTCTTTCTTCTTCCAACGTATACGAGGGTTAATTAGAACCTTGGAGCGCGATGTATAGGTAGGAAGAGGAGGCCAGTCTCTCATGAGTGTCACATGGCAGTGACCCGGAGATCAGTGTCCAACCTCTAATTTCCTCCCGTTACCTCGTATCTATACCGTTGTGTCGTATCTATACGTGGTCACACTCCTGTGCCAACCCTCCTCCCCAGCCCTCCTCTCCATTCTCCTCGCGCTCCTTGTGTTGTCGTCGCCTATGACCCGACCTGAATGTACACAACGGGGCCAATAGCAATTACGGGTAGCTGTATGGTCCCCCTCGTGAACAATGAGCCGATAGTTTTGATCGAGTTATGCCACGATACTCGAACAGCGAGGCCACCTTTTATGATTCGTGGCAATTCGTGGATATCGAACCGTTGGAACGATTAATAAATTCCAGATGGGAGGAAGATTGTAATTGATCATTTTCAGACGTCCACGCGAGTGTTGAAAGATAGTTTATCAATTTGTGCCATTATATATATAAATTCACAAGAACTCGATCATTACTCTTATTAAATTGGGCTCTACTGGTCAATAGTAGAGAATCGTCCACACGACAAAGATTAATTCCCTTCGCTATTATTTCCGAGACGCTGTCATTTTAGTCATTACTCCAACATTATTTACAGGAGTAAAAGTATGGAGTGGCATAAACGACCAGATACAATGTCTCAATGGATATATATACTTATATCAGAGGAAGATCAAATGGCACCTATTAAAATTATCATTGCTTACTCTTCCTTCGAACTCTTGTTGAATTCAACGTACACGAAAAATTAGGTTATCTACCGTTTCTGATACAATCTATTTTAATAATCAATTGTCATTATTATTCGTCGACGCGATGAAATAAAAGCTGCCGTTTCGCGTTAACGAATTCGAAATAACGGATATCAACGGATATCATGATCATCGTCAAACGGCACATGATCACGACATGTGATGAGGTAGACCGCAACAACAGACGGAGGAAAATTGAAGTAAAATCACTTAAGTGTTTACCCACGTTCTCGATTATATACGATGAACCCTCGCCACCAAAATAATTATCCTCCGCGCTCCGTTATTCTATTCAGAGTACACAATATGCTCTATTACACATATATATATATATAGAACTAAATATTCCCAGACTTAAAAAGCATGAAAGAAAAGCATTTGTAAATTATGCAATCTTGTTGTATTAAAAAATTATATACGACTTACGTAATGAATTCCTACAATTTAAAATCCCAAGTGTTGCACATAGGTTCAAATTTTAAAAAAGATAATTTCTCCTTCGCAATTGATACAAACGACTTCCCTATTACTAGCCAATTACATTAGTCTCGATATTCCTCCGATAAATACGGTAATAACAACGGTAATACTCCGTCCCTTCTCAATTAAGTAATACGTTGCTAATTTAATGCTCTTTTCCCTCTAATATCAATTACGACGTAAGCAACCACGCTGAGAGAGTGCCAGAGTTCCGCTCTGATTATGATTACAAGCACTTTGATCTATCAATGGGATCAAAGAAAGCAATCAATCGTGGGGGGGGAGCATCGGTTAACTCGAACGTAATAATTATCATGATCTCGTGCGGATCCCTCGCTTTGGGTCGCGAATCCTCTCCGCTAAGAGGGTATTAGAAGACGGTATAGAAGGGGAGAGAGAGGAGGAGGGAGAGGGGGAACGAATCCACGAGAGCGAGAGATTTAATGCGGGTCTTATCAAAGAATGTCGAGGTCTAGATAAACCCGATATAACCTTATTCTAACATGTGAAATAGAACCAACGTTGGCCTTCGAATAACAGTAAATCGGTTCCATTCCGTTTGTACGACATTTCGATTAGTATCTCTCGTGCTCTAGCCCTCCGGTTCGCTTTGTTGTCCATCGTTTTGCTACGTGGAAATTATTCTTTTCGATTTCAACAAACGATTCAGAGCGTTGAACAGAGATGCTTTGCTATTGGAAGGAAATCCTGTCTTCCGTTGGATGAGAGAGAGAGAGAGATATTCTAATTTATGATAGAAAACGTCAAGATAGGGCACGGTTTCGTAGACGGTAACGGTACAACAGTGTATATTTCATCGGAACGTTTCGATCGACACTTGGCGAGCTCGCACTTTATTAGCCATTGTTCGTATTCTCATTAACATTCGTGTGATTTTTTTCTCTTTTTTTTTGAAACGGGGATGAAAAATGGCACTTGACGACCCCGTTCTTTACCTTCTTATTTTCAAAGAATGATTCGTGTAAGCAATAATTTTGAAAGATATTTAGAAATAAATATCTACGACGCCATTTGAAAAGAATTCTTTTATATTCCTATTATATATTGTAAATTGTTGTATTTTAAATAAAAATGGTAAAATTGATTAAAAAATATATTCATAAAAATTTTGAAGCTCTCGCAAAATTAAAAAAAGTTCAGAATTTTAATTTTTTCAATTTATTTTTGCGTAAATATATTTTAAAATGAACATTATTCGTGTATAAAAATAACATTAAATTCATCAGTCACTGTTGTTTAAATGCGAGACGGGATTACAACGAAGCAAATTGAATTATTTCACATGTATAATATACTTCTTTTGAAGCGATATTAAGCGACAGTTCTAAAGGCACTTTAAACAAAATTTAAGTCGACTGAAACAATTTCATATTTTACATAGATAACGTAATAAAAGGATATTGTTGCGTATGATCTCCCTTTCATATGCTAATTATGTCAGTTATAAATATACAGAAAAATTAAAGCTTTCAAATATTATATTTGTTTGACACGTTCATAATTAAATTTGCTCTTTACCTATTATTATTTCTTTTTTCTTGAACCACGGAAACAAATGTATCATAATTTCAACAGATTTAATAATTTTGTTCCAATTCAATAGAAAAAAAACCTAATTTATTTTATATTTATAAAGTAATGAAGAAAAAATCAGTAAGCAATTAAATGACAAATATAGATACAACACGTTGAGAGATTATATAAATATAAATGAAAAAAATATCTCGTATAATAAATTTGACCATACATTGATACATCGTATGCGAGAAAATTAAATGGATAGATCTGGCAAAGGATCCGTTTTTCAAGTAGATATCGCAGAGACGAATGGTACAGGCATTAATGTTTCAGTATTGACGCTCATTTACGTCAAATGGGGAGAGGGAAAGGGGCTTTGGGCCGCAGCTGCGCCCAGGATCCGCGTATGTTTCCCAAAGAGGTCAGTCGAGCAATTTTCATGAGCAAAATCAAAGAACACTCTCGGCCGCCAAAAAGCTTCGGCGGTCAAATATTGATTCGAAGTCAACTGTGAAACGAGTGAGATAAAACGATGGATAACCAGAGTGAAGAAAGTATAAATGGTGAAAAGGGTGAATTTATACGAATGGAGCGAGCAAGTGGACGGGAGATAAAGGAAACCGCCAGAGGAATGGCGCCGATAACACGCGCCATAATGATGATGCAGAGTGTGCTTTGGAAATTGGTGGACCGTGGAGGCAAACGAGACCTTGAAAGAATCGAAGGTGTATAAAAGAATTTTTCTTTATCGATTGATCACAGTGATCGATAATACCAGTAAATGGATTTCGATCCACTATCTTTTTTTTCCTTTTTGTTTTTTTTTTTTTTTGTTTCGACCGTCTTTGCCCTTCTTCTCTGAGCTTTTAGCCTCGTTACGACACTAATTCATCTTTTCTGTCAAAGGGAAGAGTAGCAATTCTTTCGGAGAGAAAAAAGAATATCGTACATTTAGTTTCTTCCTGGGAAAGAAAAGGATCGCATTGACAGAGGTACTGTCGCAAGATTAAATGATTGTGTAAGCGGCAAAGAATTATTCGCAACAGAGTTTCTGAACGAAATAAAATTACGAGAATCGTATTTTATTATAAAAAGGAAAAGTGATGATGGCTTTGACAGATAGAAGAAGAATATCAAGTTAACAAATTAAAGAACTAATTATTAACAATTATTACAAACTCAATTGTAACAAATTATATCGCTGATAACCACAAAACTTTTCAATTATCAAATTCTTGTAAATATTAAATTAATATTTAAGCATCTTTAATAATAATGACAAAGAATAAAATTTTGAAAGTAATTATTTGACAAATAGGAAATAAACAATCTTCAAATATAGATAATAACAAAAATTTCATCGTATCGTGTATAATAAAATTTTTTACGTGCCACGAAAAAGAAAAAAAAAGAAAAACATCCTCTGTTACAACAAATATTTAAAAAGTATCGTAAAATAAACATAAATCTGTTAAATATATTCCGAAAACGATTCTATTTGCAATGCTGAATAGAACGTGTTGTAAATTGAGAAAAGGATCGCTACGAGTATCATTCGCACTAATTAACGTTGAAAGCGAATTAATGAAACAGTTTGACATTGCATAAAGTTATCATTGACGATATTCATCGAGTCTGAGGTAACCATCTACCTACTACTAACTAATGTAGCTTCTTCAAGTATAGATTACCGTTAAAGGAGATCGCTATCGGAATCGGTAGACCACCCATGATGGAGTATCACGAAGGGTCGAATAATTTTTTGCTGAGACGACGTACTAACGAATGGCTGGAAGTCATCGATGAACTATTCCTAACCCGTTTATTTCTTACTTATTCTTACTTACCCTGTCGCCCACGATCGATACAATCGTCATGAAATTTCAATCCGAATGTAATCATTTCGATAAATCCCCCCGCGGGGGATTTACGGTTTGATTCCATTGTCCCTAGTTCATATCGATCGTTATCGAATTCACAAAAGCCTGTACGATGTATGATTTCTAACGTTCGGGAAGACAATGGACGTGCATCGAAACCGATCATTATAATTTTCCGATTCGTGAATAACAATTGCCGTGTTTCTGCCACGACTACTGCGTGGAAAATACTTATTATCGATAGGAGACGACGAATAATTTGTCCAATAGCGCAAACAAGAAAATTGTAGAGTCTTGAATAGATGTCGAATAGTAAAAATACGAATATGATCGATGGAAATTTACGACTCCAAAATCAATTAGTTTATTACAAATATTATTAATCGATATTTAATTTTATAAAATCGGAAAAATGGAATACATGAGGGAAAGGAAAAGAACAAACTTTATTATTTAATTCACTGTGCGAGCATACCTTCAAAAGATTGGAATGCATAAAAACACGGTAACACATTGGGAAATATCCGCGATGAAGTTGCCTTTATTTGACCTAAATATTCCGCTTGCAAGGAGAAAGAGATGTGAAATGTGTAAACATTCGCCTTTCAATCTCATTGTTTTAATTCTGTTGGATCAACGGTGGATTGTTCGACTAAAGTGAACCCGCGTAAATTCGCCTTCACCCCATCTCTTTCGCCCCCATCCCCGAAACAGAAGTTTAAAAAGTCCTTATAAAGTGGTAAGTAAACTGCGCCATCGCCTGCCCAAGGTTCCCAAGGATGAATAAACAATTTCAACGAGGAAGAAGCTAATCCAACTTTGCGATATAAACACGGTTCAAAGATAAAAAATCTCAAAAGATTTCTACCGCGATTTGATATCCATAACTGGTATTAATAAATTCATCATATATATCTTCTCAATTTCATTCAACGTTGAAACACAATTTAACCAAAGAAACAACGAAATTGTTTAACTGAATTTGAAAATAAGTTAACAAATAAAACTAATTTTTTCGTCTCTAATAATTATTAATTACAATTTTTCAAGCAGTAATAACCAATCTAACCTAACCTCCAAACTCTCTTGAGAATCATTCAAGAGAATAAACACCTTTAACAATATTAATAATCAATAATCGACATCACAGGGAAAATGAAATAAATCTTTCGTGATAAGCAAACACGAAAAGGGAAATCTCGGAAAGGGAGAAATCTCGAAAGGAAAATGAAGAAAAATATTGGCAAAACGTCATGATCACGCCACGGTTTCAACCAACGCTGAATTATCCATCGTGTAGAGCGAAGATGGACACGAGAGTTAACCTCTACTCTTAACCTAAGCTCGAGACCGCATCTGCACGGGTTAATGCCGACGGGAAGGAAGAGGGCGAACGAGGCCCTTTTGGCGGGACAAAGAGGAATGGAGGGCTCCTCGCGTTCGCGTTATCTCCAAGCGTGCGCATACATTTGCTCGGCGAGGCAGTTCCGTTTTCTTTGCGCCCTCTCGCTCTCTCGCCCGCCATTCCCGACCGGTAGACGAACCTAACTGTTCCGAATCGTCGCGATAATTTTGAATCTCGCGTTCAACGCTGCGCGCTTCTAAACTACGCCGCCCCTCCACGCTATTCCTGTTCGAATTCTCCCCAAGTCTATTCGCCTAATCGATAGATAATTCCGTTATTGTACTTTGGTATTCGTTTGGAGGGGAAATAATATTATTGTCACGTTTCTTCGCGCTGATCCTTCGTGTATACGATATTGAAACTTTTGATGATATTCAAAGTTTGGTTTACAGTTTCTCTGATAAAAAAAAAAAATTAAATAATGATTAAGTTAAGATTTAGGGATCTTTGGAAAATTTTAAATCGAGCAACGCAAACTCAATGATGTTAATTACAAACTTAACTTGAATTTAAATTAAACACTACGAATTTATTCCTCGCTTAATCTAGATCAAATATAGATTGTAAAAAAATCATTTAAATATCGATTTACTTCTGAACCTAACCTAAAAAAATTTAAATCAAGGATTAAAAAAACAAAAAGTAATCGATTTGGATTTTTGCAGAAAGAAATTTATAGAGTGTATCTTTTTTTGCTTCTCTTTAACAATTGTTTCTTCTCGCAGAGAGTTAAGAGCGGAATCGCGAAGAATTATACTCGGTAAAATCGTGCATCACTACTCTTACACTTCAATTCTTCCGGCATTATTCGTTTAATAACAAGCATTCTCTTTCTTCCCTTCCCGTTTTTCCTTTGTTTTCGAATCTCGCTATTGCCGTATATCCCGCCACAGAAATGGCGGAAACTGTTTTATTCCAGCCGACACGAAATGCATTTTAAGCTCTGAAAATTGTCTTGTTCCACTTCGACATTTATTATTATATCTCTATTTCATGTGTATTATTATTCCATGCTTATGTTTCAATACCGATTTGGATGTTCGATTCAATGCTTATTGGTATTCGCTGTTTTTATTTCCTTTAAATTATATTTCTTTCTATCCGAACATTTAAATACCTTTCTTATTTCTTAATAAAATTGGACAGGCAATAAAAATTCTTAGTCTAACGATACATCAGAAATATTTACTCCAAAGAAAAGTTAACGACACTTAATATGCTTTGAAAATGGCGCGAACAAAGAAAAATGAATACAACTTACGATCAATCGTAAAAAAAAGAAATAATCAAATATTTGAAGAAATTTACTCTAAAAATATCTCGAGTCGTTATCCCTTCGGAGTTTTCCTCCTCGAGATTACAGAACACGTACAAATGAAAAATATTTTCAGTAAAAACGTTTTCAAAAAGCAGTTTGGAATCCACATTTACTCGAATTATTCGTCTAAGGATTACAGAGTTTCTGTAATGTTCCGCTTGAGAATTACCCGCATATTTCCTCGATATTCATCGGCCATTCTATTGCTAGAATGTTCACGAAGCGCGGGAAGGCATCGAGCCACGGATCCAACCAAGCCAGGGATCGCTAATCGCAAGTTTTTACTTTTACTCCTTCATCGACTCCAACGCGTATATAAAAGCGAAACACGAATCTTCGGTTATTTCCGGGTTATCGGTCTCTCGAGTATTGTTCCTTTCGTCGCAAAAACGAAATTCCCAACCAGATCTTCCATCCAAAGATCCCTAAACCTTGGCTCAATCATTATTTAACACTCCAGTCTTTTTTTCTTTTTATCAGAGAATCGAAACTATCTTAAACGTTACAGTTTGTTGAAAATTGCAATAGTTCGTATAACAGTTTGACGCTGATTATTGACAGATTTCGTTCGTTTCTTCTTCTTGTTGAAAAATGTTTAATCGAGGATGTAAACATTATCGAGAATTACTTTCCCCCTTTCTTCTTGCTTAGATATCTCATTTGTTAATGCGCTTTATCGATAAGAATTATTCGATATTTTACGCGTGCTTGTGTTTGACGTGTAACACTACTTTGATCAGTAGTGGGAAAAGCTTGGATTAAGTCGTCCAACTAGTTTGCAACTAGTATGGATTATCACGGTGAAATGAACAGAAGTTGTTGTATACATGCATGTTAGATGTGATGAATTATTACACGCATCGAGTGTATCGCGTTTAATTTGTTCGTTGTAATGTTCACACGTCGTGTTAATATTACGACCGGCAATTAATTCTCTTTAATACGTTCGAATGTAATGTATCGGTGTAAAAATTACATTGAAACGGATTTGTCGTGTAAACTTGGAAAAAATTTTAATTAGAAAATTTATCATTTTTGATAGATGTATTTCTGTCACGTTAAGTCGAATGATATTCCTTTGAATATTTTAATGGCTGTTTCATTCGTTCCAATCTTCAGATAATTATCCTAAAGCTTCTGAACAAAGATATTGTTAGAAAATGTATGATTTATCGAAACGATTCTGGATAATGAAAAAAAAAAAAGTGGAATGAGTCTTATTTTTCCAGTTATAAAAAATTCAATCTAATATAACGTTCGATATTTCGAGACAAATCCAATGCTACTTCCATTCCAACTTCAAATTACATTCCCAGAAACGAATCCCAAGAAACGAGTATCAACAAAACAAGATACGAATAACAAATATATATATATATATATATAAAATATTCAAAAAATTGTTATTAACACACTTTACGAAAATTCATTTCTTCCTCCCATAATTAACATATCCAACGAATGGAGAAAAAGTGGAAATACAATAGTTTCGAGGTGCGGCTTTTCTCAAAAGAAGACGAAGAGCACCGCGAATAAGAGTATGTTCCCTCACGTAGGTCAGGAACGATCATTTCGAATACCGTTCGAATAGGCCAGCGAACGGCAAAGTCGAAAAATAGTTTTCCAAGGCGCTTTTATTCCAAGGCGACGTGACGTATCGACAAACAGCTCACGTGGCGGCGCGACACCACCCACGCCACCGCAGCACGCCTCCCAAAGAATCCACTCGTTTCGCGTTGACTGAGACCGTGAAAAATGGTATGTGCTTTATCCCGATTTCGTCGTCCGTAGACAACACACAACGTGGCGTACATCCAAGCTGCCGATGCACAGAGAAAGAAAAGGAAAGGGAAAAAAGGAAGGAAGAGAAAACGAAAAAAAAGAAAAAATGAAAACTCGGCGACCCGTGTTCAACCGTGAAGGCACGTCCCGCTTGTAACTCATCGTCTTTCTCAGCCAAGGACGTGACGAGTACTAAAAGACGGCGAGGGAAGATCAGAGGGAGGGGAGGGGGATCGACCAAAGGGATCGCCCACAACCAATTTCCTTAATAAATGATCCTATTACACCGGTAAAACCGCAAAAAACTTCGCGTTAAAACGTCTTATATATCACTGAAACGTGAAATTGGATATTTATTGGTGACAGATGGGACATGGCTGTTCCGCGGATCACGCGGCACGATCAATCATACCGTAATACTATACACTTTAGCGCAGTGCCGCGTAATGAATTGCATCCGCAGTAATAGCGTAGGTCAGTACGGTGGTGGCAAACGGCGGTTGAAAAATAACCGTAATATCATTGTTCCTGAAAGGGGCGGAGGGGTAGCGTGCACGCGGGATTCGAGGAACGCAACTCCCTCTCTCTCTCTCTTCTATTCTCGCGTATCTCCTGTCTCGTTTCGCCTCAGTTTACACGCGACCGGTAAACTAAATGCGCCTCGAAGCGACAGACGCAACGTCGCCTGGGAATAGGAACACATGCGGACGCCCGATTTGATATGCCGACTGACACACAGGATCACTGTTCGAATCTCAACGGCATATACAACACGGCTTTCGATACGCGCGATTCGACGCGGGCCTCCGCCGTCGGCGTCTATTTCCACGGAGGGAGGGAGGGCAGAGAGTTGCAAGAGTTATCGGTTAAGCTCGTTAAATTTAACTTTGACTTTTCGAGGCACGGGAGAGCCCGTGGGACGTAACGGTGCCCGCAATGACGGACGGCCTCCGCTTCCAACACAAATCACGTACGCCCTGCCTCGCCTCGCCCAAGAATCAAATGATTCCGCCCCGATCTTTTATCGACTGAGCGCCGATCATCTTCCCGATTCGAGCACACCTAGATTCGCTTCTAACGTGGCCTCCTCACGGCGTGGAACGATCAGAGTTAGGAGAGACTCTAACTTTTCTAACGCCCTTTCGTTCGCAATACCCGATCTCGCGGAAGTGAATATAAAACAGGGGTTATATACGTGTCATCCCGTTTATGAAGGTGGAAAGCTTGGCTCTAAAATAAATTCATCGTAGCGTGAAATGGCGCCGTGAATATTAAGGCGATAATGATAGCAATAATGCGCGGTATAACCGAGCTGTGATGATAATCACTCGGTGGTCAATCTTGGGGAAGCGAGGCCGCAAGACAACGTGGCTGGTGTGCACAGGGCGTGCACAGTGTGCACAGAGGCCGAAAGGATGTCATGACCTAACCTCGGCTGTCGGTTGCGCGGCAGCGTCATTAATACGGTAGCAATTTATTACGCCGCTGTCTGACTGGCTGTCTGCCCCGACAGTGTCTTCGGGGTGTAGACCGAGTCTGTGGGGCCGAATCTTGCGACAACACACGCATCTGACGAGAGATAACGAAAGGAGGAGACAATGCACGGGTCGCGTAAAATTCTATGGATGATGGAGGGTTTGGAACCGAGATGAAGATCGAGGGATAAAAATTATGTCCGCGTAGAATAATGTTTCTTAATTTGAAATTTTTAATTATACAAATTACGGGGATTTAATTATGTAGATACTTTTAGAGAGCAAAATGTAACCTTTACGTTATTGCAAAGGTATATCCACGTCCAAGATAGATGTATATTTATGGCGAAATATTTCACATATTCTTCCTTGTTGTAATAAAGATAAGAATATTGGACGTAGTAAAAGTGTCCCGAAAGCGACACTAGATAAAGATGTTTATATAACGACGTAGGAAGCATATGCAAATGCGCGAGAGAGGACGTCAAAGAGGGGAGATTTATTCGCGGCACGAGAACGGTGCCTCTGTGTCAGAAATTCGCTCGGTCGTCGGGGGCTTCCTTCAAGATCTCGTCCAACAATGCGTCTCTTTCTTGTCCGCTCGAATAATTGATAAACGAAAGTTTCTCTCCTGTTTTCGCGGACCGTTCGAACGGAAGCGGAAAGTGGGCGACGAGAGGTCGGCCACGCTATTTGGGACGGTGCATTCCCAATGGTGCGGCCAATTAGACGTTATTCGAGACCTTTGACTCCGCGGAAGAGAGAAACTCGATGGCCAGCCGAGTAAAACTTTGCGCGATTATCGGATGAAAGTTTATTACACGCTACGATTTGCCACGGATTCCTCCTGTGATATGACTCTTGTGTGCTTGTCTATGTCAACGAAACACGTTGGAATATCGTGAACATTGATGCAATGCATGGTACACGCGCGCCCTCAGGCGGCATACCGTAATAGGTGCAATCTAATTCCTGCGCGTGTCATTCTCGTGTCACCAGGATATCCGGAGTCTTGTTCCTCGCGATATTAACGACGTTCTCTATCAAACCGCAAAGCGTTTGATTAAAATGGATGTTAATGATTTTGGAATTGTTGAGAGGGAAGGAATTTTGTCGAGTGAAATTTGTTGTGGACGATGCAGGGAATGGAGGGGAGTAGGAAAGAGGGTGTTCTCTAAAAAATGCATCTGTTATGGATTTGACTGTTTTAAAATAATTTTAAAATATCATAGGTGATTGTGGCTTATTCTTACTTTAGATTTTTTATTATTTATTACAGCGCAAGATAAAATTTAATTGGCGTTCGATCCGAAAACCAATCTGTGAAGGAAAATATTCTATAAATAAATTTTGTGAAGTAAAAGTGAATATTATTTAGTAGATAATTTTAAACAAAAAATTTATGATTCGTTAATCGATTAATCTCTTTATTTAAACACGAACGAACGAATAGAATAAATTCAATATTCTAGTTTTCGAGATCGTATCAATGGAGCGAGATATCAGTGACGTTATATATCAGTTGAATTCGAATATAATCGATTAAACAATTTCACGTACTGTTTAAAACATGGTCCAAGATTGAACGTTCGTGAATAATATTATCATGATACTTTTTTTTCAAAAAAGAGAGATGATATGCTATACCGGAAATTATCAACGTAATGCATATCTAACCATGTCTGATAATTATAACGATATATTAAGAAAAATGTTAAGAAAAATAATAAGAATTAATCGTTAATGTACATCTTATTCGCGTTGAAAATGTATAAATTACAACGATGAATTGTACAACCATGATTTCGGTTTATAGAAATTACGTATTATCTCATATTTTGGGACGAAATGCAATGTAATTATGAGAAATACCGTATTTAAACTAATCCCTCGTTATTGATGGTATTTATGCGACGTCATATCAGTGATTAGTTTTGTCAATTATTATCGGGACTATTCGTGTTATCAACGTGTTAGATAATTAATATCCATTTCAATCAAGTCGTAATATTGGTAATAATTTCTAATTATTTAATGGCGAGTTATTTTTTAAATTGTTTTTTACTTTTTGCACAGCAGATTGTTCCACGGCATAATATTTATTCAAGATTTTTTTTTAATATAGTTCGGTGAAGCTGAACTTTTGTTACACAAAATTATTCAAACTCTATGATGGATTTAAAAAGTAATAATACTTTTGCAATTTTAAGGGAGGAAGAGAAAAAAGAAATCTCTCTAGAAATTGAATTTAAGCGAGATACTTCTGCAACGTATCTCTGCAGAAATTACATTTATGGAAATATGAAATACAGCGAATGTAGGATTTCACATCAATTTTTAAACGCAGTTAGATATAAAATTTACAATTGGGACGATATATATCCCGAATCAATTGTAAATTCATTATTTATAACATGAAAATACAAAATACAAAGATTAATATACTCTAAAATTGTTCGATTGAATGAAACTCCATTCTAATAATTACGAGAATCAAGACTTTGAGAACACGTAAGAATTTATATACCTATTTGCTGCTATAAATAGTAAACGTTCAAAAGAAATATGTACTAGCAACGAGATAAATAAATTCTATTATCCTAACGATATATATACACAATTTCAAAAATGTAATTTTCATAAATCTATCTAATCAAGAAGAAAAAAAGAAAACGATATTGCAAATTATCTAAATATAATTTCACGTACCCGATAAAATATACAGCTGATTAGACGAAGCAAACTGAAAAAAACTAGGAGAAAAAGAAAAGAAAGAAAAAATGCTCCCTCGCGATCGGTCGGAGCGTTCTTTAAACGCGCAGACTCTATTTCGAAAGCGGAACCAACTCATCGAGAAAGCGTGTTCCAACTTTTGATACCTCGCCTCGTGTATACACCACCTCGTATTCGTGGCCGGTTTACCGCTCCGAAAACCGCGCGGAATAGCGCGGAATACGAGGACGCGGAGGGGGAGACGAAACTCGATACCGAATCCTGGCGTGATTAACGACGTTTCACGCTCTCCGGGCGTCGGTTTGTTGCGGACTCTCGGAGGGAAGGATTTGCGACTCACGAGATTTTCCTGGGGCAACGACCTCCCGCACACCTAGGCGCACCAAGGATACCCGGGCCTACGACCCGGGGAGGAAAGAGAGGGAAGCTCGTGCACGACTTTCTCGTAAGCGGCGGCCGGCTGGAATTCTTGGCCGTGGTAAACACTTTTTACGAGATACTTTGGAAATCTTCATAAATCCGGGAATGTCAAGGCGAATTTGCTTTACGGGGGGAGGGAAGAGAGGGTTCATCCCCGTGCAGCCTGCTACGTTCCCCCCTCGTCGAAACGTTATCTAGTCCCCATGATTTCGAATTTATTCCCTGGCTGGATACCGTTAATTTCGGGGGAATCGAGGGCGGTGAATTATTTAAATGGGTAGGATTAAGGGTGATTTTTTCTTTCTTTTCCATCGCACTTTCCTCAATTCGTATCGATAGGACAGATTCGAATCGAGGTTCGAATCTTGGAGGATGAATTATCAAGGATAATTATTTTTCTATTGATTTTAAAGAGCTTCCTTCGATAATTTCAAGCGATTAAATCTATATATAGATGCACTTGGTACTTGCACACCTCGTTTGCAATTCACTCGAAAGTAAACGACGATAAAATCGAGGCGTGAACTTGCACCGACTTCGAGTAGGAATATCGGAATAATGAATTCCGTACGCGATATTTAATTGGAAGGGGATGACAAGGGGATAATTGCCGGCGAACGTTGGCAATGCGCAGGGAAGCGATTGTTCCCGGAACCCCGGTCGTGCGTCACCGGGGATACTGTATTCCCCGCTGAGGCGAACGATAAACTCTTTCACCTCCCCCTCCTTTCGCTCGAGTTCGGTTCTCACGTGTAGGATAGAGGAATTCTCCAAGACGAATGCCCGACTACCGTACTGCAAGGGTTCCCGCGGAACGGCCAAGCCTCGAGACCGGTAATTAATGGCCGGCCATTATAGTCTTTAATATCGCGCGCATGAAGTTGGCGCGTACGGTTTTCTGTTACAGCGAAACGTGCTGTGGGTTTTCGTTGACGGCCACGCGATGAAACCGGTATCCACCGATACGCATTTGTTAAAGGCGCTTGGAGACCTTGCTCCCTAAAACGGTATTCGATCCGCAGAAGTAATTTTTGGAAACGTGGAAAGTGGTGGATACTCTTTGGGAGTAAAATATAGGAAGAAGCCGTGACCTCGAGATTAATATCTCATATTATTTTCCCGATTGGCCTGAAAAACAGGATCTGCATCAAAAATAGATGCAAATTTTTAACGATCTTTACGAAACCTGCACCGATTCTTAATTATTTAAAATGTATAAATAATATATATATATATATATACACGGTGGTCTTTTGAAAAATACTGCAGTCACGCGTATGAAAAACCCGATACGATAGCCGATAGCCGTGATCCGGCGCTCGGTCACGCGCGTCCAAGTTCACTGGCTTCGCTGGATGCATGGTCGGTTATAGGCGGAGGCTGTTTGGCGTAGTCGAGGGGAGGCGGCGATAAACTTCTTTGGAAGGCGATTATTAGCCAGGCTGAAAGGTCAAATTGCCCGTAGAGGGAACGAAACGACGTCCGATACGTCCACCCTCCATCCGATATTAAATCAATCGATCTGTTCGGCGGACTGTTCGACTGTGGGAGTGGTATCGTCGCGTAGAAAATCGATATCGGGGAATAACACACCTGGCCGGATCCATTGTTATTTCGAGCACGAGTGTGTATCTTCGAATATCTCAATTATCGAGCTTCATAAAGCGATACAGAAGTCGATTTCTCACCCGTTTAGAACGACTGCGCTCGCTCCAACGGCTTTGAATCTTTGATCTTCCCTCGCATAGCTAGGAAAACGATATATATATATATAATCTCTGTGTATGTGGGACGAATCGCGCGTGGGCCATCGCGAACCGGGATACGCAACCTTATTTGCTCGCGGGATGATTCACAGCCTCTGTCGAACTGTTTCACACCATTCGGGGCAAATTCGTCCTCCTTTTGTGCATGCGAAACATCAACCCGGATCGTTTGATGTATCAGATATAAATGTGTGCGCGTGTGTGCAGGAGAAAAGGGGAAATAGTCGATTTTGTTCTCGAATAGTTTTTTTTTTTTAATATGAACGAGTGATTGGATCCTTTGTTTTATTCATTTCGCGACAAATGAAGTAGTTCTTTTTTTTTCGTGAATTTATATGGCTGATTTGGTGAAGCTGTTTAATAAATACGGAATAAATACGCGTAACTATTTTTTTTATAAATCTGCCCTACTATTACAGCTCCAAAAAATATTGAAAATAACTGCCAAGAACGTTATGAACATGCTCGTTCGACAATCGAGCTCCGTTTAAAAATTTCGTTCATAATCGAATAGGATTCGAACTATTTGGAATATGGCAAGAGCTCTACAGTAACCAGATCTCCTCAGTAACAGTATTCCCATCCAACTCTAAATCTCCCCTCCTCCTACGTTCGCCCCATCATCTAGAATTTCACTCGTGCCCGATACCTTGTCCTCACCTTTCCTTTCCAACCAAAGCTAGCATTCGATTTGCCAAGAAAATTCGTCGTAAATTCATCGCCTCGACACGCGAAGATCGCGTGCGAATTACAAACCGGGTGTACAACGCGGTGATCAAATCCTGGAGTCGAGAGCTTTGGCCACAGTCGTCCGTATGTACGCTTAACGGGTTATCATCGGGAGCCCTCGTAATTCCGTGGCCGGTGTGACAGCTCAATGTACCACAAATAGGGCCCTCTCGCTTAGGAGGAGGAGGAGGAGGTCGGATCGTCATCCATATTCAGCGTGTTGAGGATTCCGTAACGCGGAACGCGGCTATCGCGTCAGCACGATGTCACGCCGATTTCATCGTAACGACGCTTGCGTGAAAATCGGCATGCGTCTATTTTCGTCTCCACGCTACTTGGTTATTTAATTATCAACCAGGGTTTCGATGATTGGGATAAAGAAATAAGGGGTTTTGGCAGAGGAATAACGATTGGTTTCTGATTTTTGCTTTTGTAGCGTAGAATTGAACTAGTCGTAATTCGAACGATCGTTCTTCTGTTTTGTAAATTTGATAAAATTGCAATATATATTTCGTGACTTAACTTTTGTTGATCAAATTCTTATTTTTCTATGGTTTTGTTAATTGTGAGAGAATTAATTCAATTCGTGGAATGTAATTAAAATTGCCACTAAAATAACAGCGAAAGATTAGAAATCAGTAGGTTTGAATATTCCAGAAGCATTTTTAAAGAAACTGAAATAACCATTGGACAGTTACGAGAAAAGATTTTGATTTATATCGGTTTTGGTTCTACAGAACCGATGTTATATTGGTTTTATAACGGTTTTGTAACGGTTATGTATCGGTTACAATATATATATATATATATATCGCCTATACAGGATACAAGTAAGTGGAGGGTGATTCTACGAGCAAGAATAAATTTTAGAAATAAAATTCGTTTTTATATAATACTAATTCATACTAATTAATTACCATTAATTTTTCTGTGTCAGAAAGTATTTAACAAAATTGTTCGATTTCGATAAGAAATCTAAGAAATCTTTATTCGTCGAAACTAAGCTATTAGAAACATAACTATTTCGATAAACACCATATCGCTTCTCTCAAACACGCGGATAATTCTAAAAACCGCCTTTCCCTCCGTTCACGCGTGCAAAGATCGATAACGACAAGTATTAAATAACCGTATAAAGTTCACGTTATCAGATATCTCTTCGCGATAACGCCATTAGCCTCGTGTTCGTACACGTAACCGTGAATTTTAATACATTCGTTAACGTGATGAGACCCGCGAACCCGTGAGTGAACTGGATCTAAAACATCGATTCATAAGACACGCATTAGATCATTTCCTCTCGTATTTATCATTTAGAAGAAGAAAGAAGAAAAGAAGGTATCGAGCCGGTTTTGCCAACGGTACACGCTGTGCTACAAAGTGCAACTGACTTCCTGTTTTGAATGAACCGAATTTTCTTTCTTTCTTTCTTTTTTTTTTTAATCAAGCTGCGCGAGAAAACCACGATACGATACGATAATGCTCATTTGGAGAACGAATCTACTTTAATCTATGCGCGTGTGAATTCGATTTAATTTTTCTCTCTTTTTTTCCACAATTATAATTCAATAAAGCAATGACGAATAAAGTAGAATTATTTATTATCTCGTGTCACAGACAGTGTATAAATTACGCTTCGCATTAGCACATGGAATGTTACTTGAGAAGTGAATTAGTGGTTTTATCACGACACGGTAGAAACTGTGTGGTTGGCTTCAAAGCAATTATTCTGCCACTAATATTTGAACACGTTGACTTCTCTCGTTATGTTTTCTAATTTTCTTCTTTTTAAATAAAATTTGCTGATATAATCCATTGGCACAATTAATGAAATTTTTTTGATTAGATTGGCGTGACAAGAATGATATCACAAAGTAAGTGATTTTATATTATTTTTAATTCGTAAATCGAGGTGACATTCTGCCAATAAAATAATTGCTCCATACGTTCGTTCCGCGTTATTAATCCATGAGATGTTGGGTGAGCAAAAAACACGATTTGCCAAAGATTATGCCAGAGAGATCGGATCGTTGAATATTTTTAAATAATTATATTAAAAAGAAATAATATAAAAAAACATTCCTGCATATCGAAATCGCCTTTTTCGCCTTCCTGAGCAATTCTCCAACTCTCTCTCTCTCTCTCTCTCTCTTCGAATAATGACAAGATTAAAGTCGCCCCCGAAAAAATCGTTCTCCCACGTTTCACGTTTCAGGATTTTCTCTTTCGAAAAGAGTCCCCGCTTCCCTCTGCGCCCTACACCTACGCTCCACCATTTCCCCACCCTTCCCCTCTCCCCCCCGCGCGAGTTTCACATCCCGCGCAATTTCCAAGCACACTTGTCCACAACGGTGTCGACAGCGGCGCCAGCGGATAGGATCCGAGTAAATGGAGGAAGGTTCTGGATACACTGGCGCTGCACAAAGAGACATCTGAAATTTCTACGCTCGCACGAGGGGGAAGGGGCAGGGGAATTAATGGCGTGTGCGCCCTGGATAAAGTGCCCCGGTGAAAAGGCGCGCCACCTCGGTAGCCTGCCTCGGCGGTTGTGTCGGGCGGCTGAAGGGAGGGCAACTGGAGGGAAGGATTGTGGGAGACAGACGAGTGGGGAACAGAAATAGCGTGCAGGAAAGAAAGAGACGGGGGAGAGTACGACGTAACTGCGTTTAGTAAACACGGAGCGGTAAGTTGCGCCGCCGTTTTGCGGCGTATCGCGTCTCGTGACAAAACAAAGTTTGATACGCGGCCGCTCCGAGTTACGCAGCGCCCCGCCCGGCCTATCCCTCTTCCTTTCCTCGCTCTAAGTGTGGCTCGGTTTTGACCCCGGTGAAACTTTGCCGAGCTTGTTTACCCGCAAAAGCAATTACGCGTCGCCATCGTCTCGATCCCATCCGTGGCGGTGGTAACAGTTTTCTTTTGTGCGTGGTGCTCTTTTTTCCGTGGAATTTTTAGAATCAAAAATTTTTTCGTTCACTTTGTAATTATCGTATGATTAGTGAGAATTAGCGGGAACGAATTTCTCGAAGTTTTAGCTTTTTGCCGAGGTTTGAGTGTTATTTGGATTCCTTTTTTTTTTTATATATATAATAAGATGGATATTTTTTAATTTAAAATTAAATTGAAAATTTTGGCGCGTTATGCAGTTGTGTTTTAGAGAGAAAGAAAAATTTTAAAGGTTGATTTCGTTAAAATGCTTTCGAGATTTTAAGATTTTATTTATGTTAGTTTAATACTCTTCTTTTTTTTAATAATGTTTTAATTAATTAATGTTACACCTGAAAATTATTTCCAGAGCAATTAAAAATACTATCGATCTTAAACCAATTACGTAATTATGTAATAATACAATTAATAATATTGTATTATTATAATTGACAGTGTTATCTAGATATTAGTTGTAATTACAAATATCTACGTATCGTTAAATATCGATAATGTTTCCATTTGTCTGTCTAAACAATAATAGTGCTAAACAATAATAATCAGATTTGGGGGTTTCTGTTCTTGAGAAGATTGACATATCTGTTTACTATTCAGACAATCAACAATTATGTACTGTCATAGGGAACGTATACTGAAAATGATCCGATGCTATGATATTGCTACAACAGTGATAATGCAATCTATCATGTCATTAGCACATATTTAACTAAATTCATCTGGGAAACGTACCCAACGAAGCTTTATTAGTAAAATTAATTGAACGCATTCATAATAAAATTTTGTATCTGACACTGATAATTGAAATATTCATTACATGATAATAATAATAATATTAATAATAATATGATTTCTAAAAGACTAGGAAATTGTATCGATGTACACTCTTATTCTTCAAAACATTTCTATCATATTCTACGATATTCCAATATTATTGTATAACCCAATCAGGTAGAATAATTAAATCAGGAAACTAACGCGTATTTACAAAATCATACTTCATGTTGATATTATCGTGATCGCGAGCGATCAATTTATTTTAATCGTTCGTTTAATCATTCGAAAATGGCGGTACCTATCTATCAGATTTCCTTTGCCATCAGAGAGCCCTTCCGCCGATCGCAAAACTGGTTCGTGACACAGTCTCTTTGTCTCCCGTTCGAATGATTAATTATATACTCGTTGAAGCATTTCAAGTGGCCAAATCAATCCAGATTCTCATTACGAGAGATCCACGCGATTCGGTTTACCGAAAGTCGTGTAAATTAATTCCAGTGGCAACAAGCGATCGGGTATTCGCGGTTGTGCATTGATAGGACTAGCGGGCATACCTCAACACCCGTTTCTCAATTCTCAGTGAAACATTGATCGTGAAATATAACCGATTGCTAATTTTAATTGCGAATGGTAATTTTGATGTTGAACGATATTAGCGCTCGATATTAATTATTTTTTTGTTTCTTTTCTTTTCAGAAAGATAGATCGATCTTCAGATACGTTGTCAAGTTCGATAATCATCATGGGAATTTACTTTTTTGATTATATTTAATACTGCAATGTAATATATCTTTTCAAGGGTCTGAATTTTTGGTTTGAATCGAAATTGGGATTTAGAATCACGTTCATAAAACGGGATGAAGTAGTTATCTCGCTTGGTTTAATTAAAGAATTATTTATAATTTTGAAAGTACTATCTTTTCTCTTATCGCTCTTTGCTGATAAAATATATTTAACAGGATACTTTTATATTTTTATCAGAACTCGTTCTAAATATAAAAACATAAAAATCTATGATCAGATATGATTTTATTTATTATTTGCTCCTTTGAAGAAAAATTTTGAAAATATATTCAAATTATAATTCCACCTATGAAGAAAAGATAGAAAGGTTACATACGTAATAGTTTACGAATAAAAATGAGAAAGAATAAATTATTCGAATAATCTCTAAAATACAGCAAGAAGATAGCAACAAAAGATTTTATCCGAAATATAATAATTTGGCCGGAATAAGAAACAGGATGCACAAATATCTCCCCTCCTGTTTAATTCTTTTTAAAAATCGTAGAAGATCCATTATAAAAATCCGCCAAGGCAAAAAAAAAAAAAAAAAAAATTAATTTAACTGCAGGAAGCTGAGCATAAGCACTCCCTTGGAACATTGAAAAGACTCAATGGGGAACACTTTCCTCCTTTCTTATCCGATTTTTATGCGCTTCGGGCTACGGGTCTTCTTAACTCGCGCGTATGAGGTAATAAATAAACTTCTTTTGCCTAGTCATTCGACGCGTGAAGTGGAGAAAGGAATTTCAAGGATATACACTTTCAATACGAACGTATTCCTCATTACCAGACAATCTCTTCTCGAGTGCGTTAACGATTTTTCTTAATTTTAATCCGGAAATCCGGATTCTAAAAATATTTCATTCATTGAAAACATTAACGTACGGCAACTTGTAAAAACATTTTTATCTTTTTAACGATTTTATAATTCTTTCTTCCTTTTAATGAAGCCTTGAAAAAGAAGACTTTCGACAACAAACCATACACATTTCTTTACAAATATTATTATTTCTATCTTGATCTTCTAAATCACGTGTTATTCTCTCAAACTTTTATCACACTAAAGAGAAAAAAAATTTGATTGAAATATTAAAAAAGGAGAGGGCAGGATCAAGAATTGAACATAATCAACTCACAAATATCTACGCGATAAGAAACTCAAAACAAGATTCTCCTCTCCTTCAAACCATACATTGAAACTTCACTCGATGAAACTCAAATTCCCCTCACCAGTAATGGCCAAGTTAATGGCCAACGAAGCAGGAAACAAAGATGTTACCGAGACGAGACATCATCGATATTCTTTCCTTCCCCTTATTTTTTCCCTTCCTTTCCCTTCTTTTTTTCGAGGCTCGTGCCACGTCGCAGGGGACTGTTTGAGGGAACAGGTAGAGGCGCGCGAGGTCGAACGAGGATGGAAGAAAAGGCCGGTATCGCGGAAGCGTGCGTGAGCGGAGCGCATTTATTGCCGGCGTAAAGTAAAATTACCGGTGTAACTGCTGTTACCGCAGAAGCAGCTCGCCCTCTCTTTCTCTCTCTCTCTCTCCTCTCCTTTCATCTGCCCGTTGCCCGCGTGTAACGCAAAATTCCCATCGTTTTAGCGGCTGAACTGAAGCAGAACCATTTTCGGTGCGCAGCCGAGAGACTGCATAACGGGACCGAAAGGTGCAGGCGTTTCCCTCCTCGCCTTTATTTTTTCCCCCCCTCGATCTTGGAATTCGGGCAGAATTTCGTACGTTTTCCGTGGATGAGGGGGAGGAGTTTACGAACTGTTCTCTTTGGTCAATGGTCTCGAAATGCGTGAGTGTTTTCGAAATTTTGACGGAGAGATTTTTTTGGAGGTGTTTGTCACGAAGACGACGAAACTTTTTGAAGTTAAAAGGAAAAGAAAACGAGATGCCATTGGGTATGAAAAAATCAAGATGATAAAAATTAAGTTTTTTCTTTAGAATGTCGATCCATGAAATTTTAATGCAAAAGTAAAAATTGAATTTTTACGAAGCGATTATAATAATCGAGCGATGATCAAACGAATCGGTGAGAATTTATAGAAAATCATTTATAAATATCGTATATAGATTTAACGAATCTTCGTCTTCTGAAAGTCTTATTAATAATTATTTATCACGATAAAATATCCCTCGTACTTGAACGTATTTCATATTTATTCTTATACGACATTTATTGCACTATAATATTCATGCATTAACACGTGTACACGACAAGATAATCTTCGTGAAAAAAAGTTAGAAAAACTCGTTTCTAACTTTTGTACCCAGCTACGTCTTCATGAAACCAAATATCCGCGCGATCAAGATACATTCGCAAGAGGTAGTTGCAATAAAGAAGAAAGGGAAGAAGTCTCGAGACAAGATTAGACATCGTTACCAATCCTCGCTTGCAAATTGCTCGAAATACTTTTTATCGACCAGTTTTTATCTCTGAATGATGCGTCTGCAAATGAAGATTACGCGAACGATTTAATGAGGCGAGCAAGAGTTTACGAGCGTGCACGTGGATCTGAGAAGGAAACACGTGTAAGGAAAGTCGATTTTAATGGAAGTGTTATAAATTAAAAAAAACTTCAAATTTCAAGATCGATTTTGCATACGTTAAATTTATTCCTTATTTCTTTTCCAATCTCTAATATAATCTTTTATATATAAATTGCACAAATCGTGAAAGTTATTTAAATAGATTAATTGTCTCTCCAAAAAATATTGAAAAAGAAATTTCCTTTTCTCTCTGGTAACCCTCAGATATTCCTAATGATACATTTTCCACTTCAATTTTAGATTATTTCTATCTTTTCAATCAGATCAACGTGAATACGTTCCTCGTCGTCCAATTTTTATTTCTTTTCTCCAACGTGTAACATACGTAATATTTGATCTTTACATAAATTGCACAAATCCACCATCTCCATTGAAAATTATTTACACAGATTAATTATCTCTTCAGAAATATCGGAAAAGAAATGGTTATCGATTATCTCCTTTTTTCCTGAATAGAAAGAAAAATGTTCCAGTGACCCGGCCAGATTGGCTTGGACTCGTTTGCGTGGGCGGTTTCCCGTTTTACGTTTCTCTAACGTGACTCCACTCTTATTCTTATCGCACGACACCAAGGACTTGCCGCTCGTGGAATGCCATTGGCGATGGAACTCCTACCGAAGGAGAGTTCGACGACTTCGTCAAATTGCCTAGAGCAAGTTTGAAAACGTTGCTGCTGCGCGCACTTTCGCAAAATTTCGCTTTCCCCGTGCGTTCCTTTCAAATATTTTTCGCACCTTGTCCGTCGATTTGATCGAAATTGAAATTGTTGCAAGATAAAGAAACTCTTGCTTGGAAAGAAAAAAAATCGAACGAAAGGAAAAACAGAATTAAAAGCAGAGTAATCGGAGCGGATCGAAATTATTGTAAAAAAATGATCACGAACAAGTTTACCAATTTTCTTCCCAACACAATTGCACAAAGTTAAAGTCGCTTCGTCGATACAATGTTGAAACGGTAGCCCGGAAAAAAGAAGTATATCGTATATCGAGTATCCATAAAGGTCTTGCGGTCTAACGACGTAATTTAAGGTCGGCAAAAACTGGCCTCCGACCGATTTCGTGCAGATTCTGAGGTGAAGTCAACGACCACCACGAAAGAATGGGGCTAACCGAGAGAAGCAACACTCTCGGGAAGAGTGTGACTCTCGAGGAGGGAAAGAGGAGAGATGAAAAGAATAAGAAAGGAAACCGAGCTTGTTGTTGTTTGGACTTTGCTTTAGCCCGTAATTTTCGGCGTTGGATGGGTCAGGAGAGGATGGATTCTCCTCTCTTTCTCTCTCTCTCGGCTGTGCCACTTTGACGGCAAGAAGAATCGAGTCGAAAAGAGGCGCACCATTAGCGGTGCCATTTGAATATTTGCAGAGCGTGGGGGGAGGGGCCAAGGTTGAAAGAGACGCGCGTGTAATTATTAACACATGGACGGCGCTGCCTTCTCCGCCTGTGGAACTGTCGCTTCGTCCACTCCTTTACGGGGGAGTAACGGGACCACCTGAGTAACATCCACTCGAAACTTCATTTTCAAGCTTCGCTTAACTGCTCGCAGGCCAAACGCGCACGCTCGTTTGTAAATATTTGACATTTTATTCTTTCTCGGAGAGAGGATATCTTCTCGGCCGGTATTAACGTGGCGCATGTTTCGAACGGTAATGCGATTAGGATAAGGCGATGGATTGGATTTGAATTTATCATTCGATATCGACTCGGTCGCTATTATGAAAATTTTATTTAAACGTTGGGGCGAATTACTGAAAATATTTCTGCATAAATTAGATAAGATACATGAAGAGGAAAAGAAAAAGCAGTCGAAAGATAACGGAGAAAATAGTTATTTAATCACGATTTGAAGAAAGAACAATCCAATATCTTCGGTTCGAGCCACGAATGTCTTTCATTCAAGCGCGAGAAACCATTTGTGCGGCAGAAAAAAAAAGGAGATGCTACTATCACGCGCGTATCTAATTGCGAAGGATAATTTGAAATTGAACATCATGGAATCTATAAAGTTGTTAGTCACGGTCCTCGACGAGCTGTCCGGCTCGTTGGCCGCCTCTTTTTCTTCGCCGGCTCGTTATCGTCAAGTGGCAATTCGAGTGTCTTTTAATTACGTGCCGGAAACCTGGCAACTGGCCTGATTGGAGGGAAATTTCACAGTTTAAAAACGTCTAACGTGTCCGAATAATTTATACGCCCCACCTATCCAAGAAAAATTCCAATGGCCGAGATTCGAACGTCCACTTGTCGACTCTGTGTATATATATGTATATATAAATTAAATTGGACGTTAAATTCGACGTTATCCAACTATCGCGCGGAATACGAAATATCTTACAAGTTATCCTGGCTACCAAACTGTAGCACCGTTCGTAATCCTCCTCGCTCGGCTGCTGCTGCTTCCCGGAAGAGCCATAGAGCCATAGTACCTTCAGGCATTTCAATCCTATTCGTCCTTCCGTGCCGGTGATTTACAATTCGCGACACTTAACAGATCAGAAGAAAACCACCGATACGCTCGATAAGAGAAATCTCTTCTTAAGTCGTTTTAAATTCTGGGAAACGATTTGTATGCGGCATTCCTTCATTCACGATTATTTTTATTATTTTATTATCAAATTGTCCAAGATTTTCGATCGAGATTTTCCTCTTTTTTCTTTTTTTTTTGAATAAATCGAATTTGAAAATTGTTCGGAAAAGTATAAACTTTTGAATCTTCTGTCATCTGATTCGGTCATAACGAATTTCTTTAATTCACGTGTAACGATATAATTGGCGATATTCGATGTATAAAAAGGACATTTCGAGTGTATCAATCTATATTACGGGGTGGTAATCTTGAAAGAAATTGTTATATTTAAGACAAAATTGCTTAAAATTTATTATTGGAGTGAATAAAGTGAGTGATGGCGATTTCTTACTATAGAATTTTATTTCGCGAAATAGCCCAATTTCATCGCAGAAAAACGTAGATTCGCATGTATTGAAGGGACAAAAAAGCCATTTCCGTTTCAAGAAACTTCATCCAATCTATCTTCGCTTGAAAGCATTCAGCAACGATATTAATATAAATCACGTATTTCCAGACATTTGATTCCGTATTATCCAGCCTTTTTTCCCCGATACTTGAGTTTCCAAGCGTTTAAGAGAAAAGTGTGGAAACTTTGTATAGGACAAAAACGTATTCCAAGGAAGTACTTCATCGTATCAGCGTAACAGCTTTCAATCTGCTAAGCGTTCGAATTACGTTTCTTGCAGCTGGCTCGAGGAAGAATGTTTTCTGACATTTACGACGCCATCGAAGAGCTTGGTTTTAAACTAATCTCGTGTCCCATGCTTATGGTGAAAACTGCGGATAAAATTCTTCGCAAATAATCCCGCGTGTCTATCCTTTGAAAAATTTAAATTACACTTCGATTACGGTTAATTACTTTCAACAACTCGGTTACTTTATTCACTCAACAATTTTTAGATTCAATTGGATCCAAAATTTATTCTTAATAATTTGTGTACGAATAACATTGATTATTATAAGTAATTTCTTATAGAATCGTCAAAGCTCAATATATTTGTCGTCGATTTATATATATTCCAAGTTTAAAATTTTGTTATCAGAAAATGAATAATGAATCTGAAATCGACAATTTAAGGATTGATTCGATTCTTCTCACGATATTTCGATTGCATCATTTTTATTGTTACATTTTCGATGGCCAAAAAACTAGATTTAAAAAAAAAAGACTACACGCGAATACCTTTGTTTTATCGAAATTTGTTTTGCGATTTTAATTGCTGTTTCATTTCTCATTAAAACGAATATTAAAATCGAAATTCATTGCGTTAGTCACTTTTGCATGCTCCCTTGGAACACGAGAAATGAAGCAAATAGCAGGCGCAAAAATAAATATCGTCCATCCCATCTCTTACGAAATTTAATTCGACTTCCATCGAAAAGTTTTATCCTTCCATTAAACAAATTGAAAGCCACGTCATGTTATAATATTACTTGTGCACCTACGTTAGAGAGAGAGAGAGAGAAAAAAAAGAGAAAGATGTGGTTTGAGAATGAATGGATATTATGATGTTTGTTATGAAATTTATTAAAAGATATTCTTAATAGATTGGATTATAAAAATTACACAGCCTAATGAATTTCTATGATTAATCCTTTGCGAACTTGTGTTGAACTGGATATTTTATTCCATTTAATGTTACAGGTATAAAATATATCTATCTACAATTTTATGTATTAAATATTACATCAGTAGCCAAAGTTTTCTACGTTATTCGATTTTTCATTTCAATAATTTTCTGATAATAAATTTTTCTCTCTTTTGCAGTACAAATCGATGGCACGAATATCGATAAATTTGTTTAATTTTATGCAAAGGGATAGCTATTAACGTAAAATCAACGATTATGAAAATATAAAGAAAAATATTCAAATAATTCTTCTTATATGTTGTATTCTCTTATATTAAATTGTACAATTTTTTTTTAAATTTTCAATTTTTAAATATTGTAAATAATTGATAAAAAAAAAGAAAGAAAAGAAAGAAACACAATGTACGTGTTTCAATCACGCGAAATATTGATGGTTTTTTAATGAGACATGGGATTGTTGTTTACCTCTAAGGATATTATATATCATTATCACAATCTTTTACAACGAATCCCGTGAGTTGTAAAACATTAAATTCTCACACCCCTGCGAGTATATAATCATGATAAAATACCGGAAAGATGTTCATTCTACGATAAAGCTCGACAAGGAAAGATTTCACGATCTCCAGAAGAAAGCCACATATTCTCTTAAGGATTTCTAATGCGTAATCCATGTTCGAAACGAAACGAAACAACTGTAGATTGTAGATTATTTGATACGGTGGGTGAAAATGGCGGGAGATTTCGAGGATATAAAAAATTGAAAAAGTTAAAACTAAACAGTTATTCAAACTCGAATGAGAAACTCTTGAACGAAAGTTATGGATCCAATTTCGTAATTTGTTATATATCATAAATTTTACCGCAAATTCGCACAAGATGGATTATTTTTTCTATCGATGAATTTCATAAATTCTGGAAAAAACATTTATAACTTTTATTTCTCATCGTAATCACAAATAAAATTGATAAGATCAAAAGCTGATAATCTTAAAAATCGCGATACTTTGTAATTAACAATGAGACATTAAAAAATTCAGAATAAAACAGATAGTCCATTATCACCAGATTTAAAAAAAAAATGTATAGTCACGATTTGCAATTGAATAAAAGGGGAGAGATATCACACACAGGTACTTAGAATAGAATAAACTTATTTTTAAAATTAATATTCTTTAAATATACGCGCATAGTATTACCTCTACACTTGAGAGCCAGCATGAAAGCACGTTGTTACGGGACTCTTGGATTACGCGAACAATCTCCGTTTATTGCAGCTGATGTAAATATTGCTCATTAGCGGTAGATCGCGTACGTACAGTTGTAAAATCGTACGAGCATCGAACTCTCGAGGAAAGTCCATACAAAACGTCGATTCTTTCTGCTCGTATTACCGGAAAGGATTTGTAATAATTATACTTATAACATTATCCGAGTATTGTTTTATAATTACATTTGCGATCATGCTACATTCGTATTCTAATTCTAATTGCTTGAGAAAGAATAAAAGATGAAAGATTAGTTTTTCAATTAAGAATTTTAAGACGGATATTATCAACGAAATTTACGATAAATGTATTTCACAACTTTTTACAAACAAATTTATATAATAAACTCAAAGCATTAGATTTGTAAATATATGTACTCCTTTGTATTCAATTATTGAAACAACAAATCGTTGGAAGAGAATTGTTTCGTAATTTCGTAAGAAGAAAATATAATTTACGTTGTAATTTCGTTCCCTAAACTTTATTTCGAATCGAAACTACGAGAGAAAGAAGTAAGCAGACAATAATGTAAGACAATTAGAGAAGTTGTATCACCAAATGTAGCATGATATCTCGTGACTTTGATTCTTTATCTTCATCTTCGCTTCCTGCCTACTTTCGTACACACGTAAGGATCACTCTGACGCGAGTCAGACTTTTAAATTAATGCCTACCGTTATCCAGTAATGCGTTCCAGCTACTTTTGATTCTGATTAACCGAGCTTCCGGACATTGTTCTCGCGATTATCGCGATCGAAGATGTCGCGCAATAAGAAGGAACGAGAGATCAGGATTTCGGCTATACAGGAAGCCGAGAACAAATGCAAAAAGTATAATCACTTCGTTAATTCCTGTTTTTTTCTTTTTCTTCTTTTCTTTGTTTCTTCCATTCGAACCGTCTCCTTCCTCGTTACGTTATCCCAATTACCAACGTTCAAGTTACCACGATGTTCCAGTGATTCTTTAAATATAGCCATCTCCAAGATCGGATAACGTATTTATCGAATTTTTCTCCCAATATACGTGATATGCCAATTGATATTTTCATATAGATTTTGTAACGATCTATAATTTATTCGCTTCGCTTCGAATTATATTTCTTTCTCACCATTTATCCCAATTAATATAATATAGCTTTTAATGTAGTCCATTTTGCGGATAATCAAACAATTCTTCTCAAAATTATAAAATTTTCCTCGCTTTGAAGGATATACGTGTCTCTAATAAGTTTCTTAAACTTATTGGTCATTAAATTTTTCAAATCTATTATCTCACAATATCTTAATCAATTTATAATTCTACATTCTGTACACACTCACACACACATATATATATAGTATATTCTATCCCGTCCCACCAATTACACACACGCTTATTTCGAAAACTATAAACAATTTTCTAAGATCCGCGAAGACATTCAAAACATCTTATTTCGTGGAATACACATAATAGCTTCGCCGAGCTTATAGCCCGTTCTATTAAAGTTTCCCATAAAAATGATTGTTTCCTTCACGAAACAGCAAACTTCTCGGGAAACAAAATGTCTTCCCGGAATGCAGAAATGGCAATTTAACTTTTTTAATAGAGCCGCGATGCCGAACCCGCCCCGAGTCCGAAATTTACAGGTGTATAAAGCTAAATGGTGATAAACGATTTCGCATTCGCCTTCTCCTCCGACGTGTAGAGGAGCTTCTGCCTCTCCTCTTACTTATCAACTCGCTCGGGGCAAAAGTGGTTTACGAACGCGTTTTTCGAAACCCTTCGGTTGATGGAGCAACTTTGAGACCAAGTTTGCAACCAAGTGGAACGAAGCCAGATAAAGACTTCGTCAAAACAATGGGAATTCCCCAAAAGTCTTTATCGCTTAAAACGACGGCGAGCGTGACAATTCCTTGAACAATCACCGGTTATCAGAGATAATCGTTCGACGAGGTTGAACACCCTTTGCCAATGCTCGATCGCCGATTTCGGGGAAGTCGGCTCCAGCACGTCGCTAGAGCCACTTTTTGATTACGATTCCACGATATCAGCGATGAATTATGGCCGCCTCGAGGGTTGGCCAATTATTTTTAAACGAGCTTTAAACAAAGCAAAGGAGTAGTGATTTTTTGGAATAATTCGTTCCAAGTCGATTGAATTGTCCGAAAGATGATGCGAAATTGTGCGTACGTTACAAATGATATTTTCATTTTGTTAAGTAAATAAATAAATTCGTTCGTCTTATCTTTACTTTGATCTTTTAAATCCGTTCGACTACTAATAACATTCGATTTAAAAATAAAAGGAATCGAAGCGGCAGACAAACGGCCTTGAGTAGTGTATTTAAGGAAAGTGGAATATCCGAGCGTGGTCAGCCTCGAGACGATCTGAAAATAATTTCTAGACACGGGGCGAGAAGTATTTTAATTTAAATCCTCTTTCTCTCTCTCTCATACACGTCATAAATTTCGAATGAGTCTCGAATGAAAATTTTAAATACCAATTTTTGCGCAATAAAGAAGAAAATTACGTTCCTTTAATCTTAAACAATGCGTGTTTCGAATCAACAATCGAAATTCATCTTCTCGTCCAATCCTTTTATTCCTTTTCCCTCTCTTCTATTTTTATTTTTATTATTTTTCTTTTTTTTTTTTCTATTGCTTCGAGACGCGTAACCGTTAATCCTTTTGAAGACTCGAGTCCCACGCACATGGCTGATGGAATTAACTAATCTGACGCGCCTAACATCCAGCATCGTTCTTTGCACCGTTAACCTCGTCGAAAAGTGTATTGAACGAAGCTACGTGCACACATTCGTGTGTTTTTCTTAATTTATGCAAATAGATTGTTACTTCACTTCCCACCATTCCGTGTTATTAATTTTTATCACTTCTAGGAAGGTAGAGAAGCGTCATTATAGACTTGTGCTCCAACCACCGTACGTTTCAAGTAGTTTCCTATTATCGTTTAGATTAGAGTCAATTCCTTCGATATTTCTCGATCATTGATAGAATTTAAATTATTATTTATATATATTATATTTAATAATAATTTTTCTCACCAATTCTTTCTCTCTAAATGGAGATGAGACTAGATTAATATGCGGTTAAAATTTCGTACGTGTAATTAATTGTCTCATTATTCGAGTTCACTTATTCGAGAAAATGAAAAATATCCGATGCCAAATTAGGGTTTCTTTACTCGTAATGTTAATCGATTCATCGAGCATCTCTTTAAAATCTTGAATTTTATAATATAATTTAATTTGTACGTGTATAATTCTATTGAATTATTATTAATTCCGCTAATTAGTCATCTTATTTTATCTTCTTTCGTAATTATTTGTTGTAAATAAAACGGGATGTATATCTAAGAAAATAATTGATATTAAATCTATCCAGATAATATCACACGTTTCTTTACCAGATTAACGATAATTGAATTTTATTTTTAAAATCTTATTCTTCTTAAATTAAATCGTAATAACGTAGGTTAATTCTGTTCCGATGGAATATTTACAAGATGTTATTTTAAAAGGTGAATGATGAATAAATAATGGAAGGTATTATATCCTAGTTACATTACATACGAATCACCTCGATAGCTTTTTGATCTAGTTTTTCGTATATTTGACATTCTTTGAAAACCTGGAATCAAAAATTATTCCATCAAAAAAAAAAAACTCGAAACGACTTTCATGACATATCATACCATAAAGAAAAGTGGTGATAATAAAAGACTAATTCCTCGTAAACTAATTGCTATTGTCAATGCCGATAATAAATAAATTATTTTTAACAAAAATTATGTTAAATAAACATTAAACTCATTCTTTAACTCAATAATTTTAAAACGTGATACCGATCATATCCAAATATCGGCAAAATAATTTGCAAACATCACTAACAAAATTTCAACGTTCACAAACGTTCACAAAAAAAAGACTTAAATACCTTCGACAGTCTGTACTTTAACTTAACACTTTAAGCATCAATTGTTTAATCTCCATCTTTCTCGCCAACTTCGAAAATCTTCTTACCTAACCCACCACGTTTTTAAAAATCAATGCAATAATTACTGACTGCCTCACCACACCTTCTTTATTCCATAACTTCCCTGCCATCTCGATCTACACGGCCGAAACTGCTGCAGCACGGGTCGCATATCGCGGAAGGAAACGGAGCCTGAACGAATCCTTTATTCCTACAGAAAAACCGATGCCGATGAAAAACCGTCCACGATCCACGGTAACGGTGTGGTAACGGTGAAAAACGGCGATTAATTTCGCCACGTGGCACTGCCCCCTCTCTCTCTCCTCTCCCCCTCCATTCCATGCCTTCTAAACTCTTCTCAATTACGACTTGTTGGCGCGTGAGCACGCCTGTTTCCTCGGTTCTGAAAGGAAAGGAAGGAAGGAACAACGGTGTGTACGCGTGCGTTACCGTATGAGGAGGAGAGGGGAGAGGCGAGGCGAGGCATGCGTGAGGCGTGTAAAACGGATGTTCACCTTCCCGGCGCGCATAATTTTTCGAGGGAACGAGGAACGGAGGTAGGAAAGAAGCGAGTAAGAAAGGAAGTTGATGCGCGCGGTGGCAAGAAAAAGAAACCTTTTCGAGAAGAATGAAGAGGAGATGCTTGGCGTGCGTCTAGACGAAAAGGATGGACTGGAGAGAAGAAAGAGAGAGAGGGAGATGATTCGCGCTTCCATGAGAGCGAGTTCGGTCGGTAGGTGTACCCAAGGGGCTATTAACCGTTCGCAAACAATGATCTAGAAACGGAAGTGGCTGCGTTTCTTCCTCCCCTCCCACGTGCGGTCTTATCAGAATTTCAGCCGCGCAGGGGGAGGAGGAGGTGCCCTTCTAATTGAGCGGCTTGTACGACGAGTTGCCGCATCCGCGGTTCTGGATGACGCGAATTGGACGTGATTATCTTGTTACACGAGCGTGGTGATACGGCTAATCGATATTCAAAGGGAATGTTTCAGGAAATTGTTGAAATTTTTAAGAGGAAGAGATAATTTATTTTGTTTAATATTGTTATTGTCAGATTGGAAATATTTTATGGAAATTGGAAACGTATATTATTAGAGTTGGATTTTTAAAATTATAGCGTGTCCTTGGCCGAATATCTAAAAGTGAAAAGAATTAAACTTAATATCGTTTATGTTATAACGCCAATTCGAAAGCGACAACGAAATACGTAACAACTAAGCTAATCTAATCTAAATCCATTACGACTTGAATTTGATTAAGCGCATTGAGTTCGTTTTCAATATTTTATCGTATCATCCTGTGTTAAATTGCAAATTAATTCAGCTCGAAGAAATTAATTCTGGCAGAATATATATACACGTCGCAGATCAAACGAAGGGAAGAATTAATTTAACAAGCTAATCCAAAACGATCCCCGGACAAAAATGACTAACCTATCTTCTCTTGTCAATTATTAAGGATACAATGTCAATAAATTCATTGCTCGGTTAAGAGTGAAACAAAACTTCCCCGCTCTGTGTACACCGACTGTCTCTAAATTAAACTTAACGCTAACAGCAATCTTGCATGTTGTCGAGGAATACATCCGCGCGCGCGCAAAAAGGAAAAAAAAAAAGAAAAAATGATGATTATTCAACGTCGATGGGAAATTAGAAATTTTAATGGGTTTGCTAATCAAAGAGCGCGGTTGATGAGAATAACAGTTTCGACGGATAAGAAGCGAGTTTTAGCCGCGAAACTCCGTGAAAATCGAAACGACAGCGACAGTTGCACGAACGTCGCCTTGTTTCTCGCGGCAACGTTCAAACGCCGCGTTTTTTCCTTCTCATCTGTCTGGAATGTCAAAAAGTATGGGAAATAAAGTACCCGTTCGAGAGGAAAATTGGTCGCGCGTAAACGAAACGTTCCTCGTTTAACACGATCGGGCATAAATCGAGCCGACGATCGGTATATCTGTATATACGCAAGAACAGGGGAAGGGAATGAAGTGCATGCAAGTGTTGCGTTGCGTTTAATCAAATTATGGTCACGTTAAATTGAATCTTTGTAATCGTTTCTCGTAATGAGCAATACCGAAACGTCAAGTAGCAGGTAACGTTTAATTAAAAAGGACGATGCGTGAAGAACGGAGTAATTTATTTTTTCTTTTCTTCTCTTTTTTTTTCAGCGTGTAATAGCATTATATCGGCGAAACGAAGAAGCGTGCTCCCTGCTTCTTCCAATTTATGCGGATTTTATACCGTTTTTAATAACTAGTTGTAATAAATAACTCGTTTTTTATGCTAATTGACAGTTTCGAGAATGTGCAAAGGCTTTTTTCGTCTGTCGTTTCACGCGACGGTATAATTTCTTTCTTTCTTTCTTTTTAAATCGAGAGTCTTTCATTTTTACAACAAACGAATGAATCATACATGTACGAGTTTCTTTTTTACAATTTCTAAGAAGATGAAACTTATTAAACCTCGATACAAAACATACGCCATATACGTTCCTTAAATACGACTTCCTCGTCCCCTAATTTTATTACATGGTAAACAAAAAGAAAATGGCCTCCACTCGGTAATCACGATCGGGTTAATCCGTTTCTCACGTCTTAATGAAAGGGTTTCTCGCACAGAAATTTTACGGCCTCTTAGTAGTCCGTAACCGACTGAACACGACCACTTCCTTCCGCAGAAACGAGTTCGAAGAGGTGGAGAAAATTCGCGGGGAACAAGCGCTAGTATTATTTCGATTTCAGCTCGAAGCTGAATATAGCGGAAGCTTGTACGTATATATGTATGTATATGTGTATATATATATATGTACGCACGCATATGGTTGTACCGTTATAACAGCAAGGCGGTTATAATCCTCTCAGCTGGCTCGTGACGCTCGATTCCAAGGGTAAAGTAATATCTCTACATTTTATCGAACATCTTTTCTAGGAAACTGTGTTTGCGGAAGATCACGAATTTAGGAACAAACGACGCATTCATCAAACCTTTCTTTCTTTTTTTCGCTTACACAAATTGCGTAGACTGACTCTATTTCGTTTTTACGTCAAAGTCAAGGTTATTAACCATTTTCTGATGCAGATTTGAAGGGAAAAGTAGGAGAGAACCGGTTCGAATAATAAAAGAAAAAGGATATGCGATATTATTGATATCGAGAAATAAATTATACGTTATCGTAAAATAAATCTCCTTCTTATTTATTACTGAAAATATCGAGCAAATCGTTATCAAGTTAAAATAAAGTACACGGAGCAAAAAGATCGAAACGAAATGCGACATCGAATATTAATATTAATTATATTCTTTTATTTAAAAAGTTTACACTTATTATCAACTTGTTGCAATGATTGCACGCGTTATTAATTTTGTCGAAGGGATTACACGAGGGAAATTAATTGATAGGAAAGGCAGCATTAGTACAACGTTGCTTCCTTTATTTCCATCTCTGAAACCAAAGATATCCATCACCGTATTGCTTCTCAGAGAGCCTCTCTAATCCGTATTTTCCGCTCTATCGACGGTATAAACACTGTAATTCACGGGGACATATCGTTACGTATCGACAGATATGATATAATTGGCAGCAATTCGTTTTCTCGTTATGAGGGAGGAATTTAATCGCGCATTCGAGGAATCAAGTATGCACGAATCGTACAAACGCTGCACGGAGAGGAGAAAAGTCTCGCAACGCCGTATACTTTCGAGAAATCGAAACGATCGTGTATTATTTCGAATTTCGATTCTCCAATTGTCTCTGCGAACAAAATTCGAAAATCGATACACGGGTGGATACCTTCGAAATTAACTCCGAATCCGATGTAAATCAACGGGCAATGTACAAACCGAGCGAAATCCAATGAACATTGAATTAAAAGCTAACACTATCTCCTAACCGACTGGCTGGGTAAAACAGCTTTTTCGATCAACACAATTCGTCTAATTGACCGGTAAATTTCGATCGGGTCGAAAAAAACGAGTTTGTAACTTTACGGTTACGCGCAACTAAGCAATTTACCGCATCGTATTATATATATATATATATCTCATGAAAGTCGAACCATCCATGGGTTGACAAGCATAAGCATCGTTCAAGTTTTAATTGACACGTTAATTCCCTACCCGTGAATCGTAACCTTAATTACGATGTATAATAAAAATCGGTTTAATTACTATCAATGACACAGGCCGAAGAAACCGGATGATCGTGTCAACATTAAAGTGTGGAATGTTCCGTGAAATGCGATAAGCATTTTAACGTCGTCCCTCGAGATCGAAGAAGGATAAAAAGAGAAGGCATTTTATGACGACGGTCAGTCTCATACCGATGGATGTATCTATGTACACTGTGTAGCAAATGCGTTTCGAGACCACGCTCAACAAGGGTAAAAAAGTTTTAACGCGTTATTGAGAACGCCAGTTGTGGATGAAGGATTATTTTAAAAAAAGAGAAAAATTTAATCGAGATTAAAGGTAATAATATTCGGTGTTACTTTATACAGGAGCAATTAGAAATTTCGCTTTTTATCCTGTAATCCTGAAAATTTATGATAATCTCATTATGATAATCTGTTTTATAGCGTGTGAATATCTCTTTCATAATTTATTTCATCCTGTTTTGTTTAAAATTAACTTGTTCCTACTGTTTATACGACGCCTTCCGTGTAAAAATTCGTAATCACAGAAAATGTAATATCTTTTATATATATATATATATAGCTTGAATATAACTTGATACCTTGGGTGCCTTGTTTAATCAAAAATTGAACTTTTGATTAAATAATTGAGATATATAGATTTTAATCTAAATTTTGATTATCTCCCCCTCAAAAATAAATAATTTCTCATTCAACAACGATACGATACAAATTTTAAATTATACATTTTATTGTAGTCGGAGAATGATTTGTGTCTTGAAATCTGTTGGAGGTCCAGCACGGTAAACGCCCCCCCCTTAACTTTTGTGAAAAATATCTTTAGCGTTTCATTATCCTTGCCAGCAGCAACTCGACTAGCTCTCTCCAGGCAAATGCCTTATCTCCGGAAACTAGTTCAATTACTCAACAGTGCCGAAAGAGGATCCCTGCAACATGATTGCAGATTATGTCACTGCTAAGTTTCTCGACGTTCCCTACGAGCGGCAAAAGTTTACTGACGGATTACCTTAACAATGTTCAAAGTATCTATCATTCGTATTCCAGATTTCGTTTCACGCTCTTTATTAAGATGTCTGCACGCGATCGATAATATCGATTTAGCTTTACTTGTGATCTATTTCTGAAACGAAATATTCTTTCTCCATTAAATTGAATAATTAGAAACGATCCTCTCCGGTTCTTTTAAATGAGATTAAAAATGTGCATTCAAAGTGGTATTCTGAAAATTAAAAATTAAAAATTGTAAGAAGATGTGGAAGATCTTTATATTTCGTAGAAATAATTTTTTGAGGCAATTCGATATCCTTAAATCCTCTTCAATTTCTTTCAGATTGATCGATAGTATTATATAAAGGGTGAAAATTTTGTTTTGGGATAACAGTTTGCTTCATAAACATCCGCATATTATTTTAAATCGCGCGTAAGGGATTACTACAATTTCGTAGGCGCAATTATTTCGAAAGTCAGTTACTTTGTGCGGGAAAATAATTTTACACAGATGGAACGTGTCGATAGCAGGGGGCGCGTGTCCTCGTTAGGCATTCGTTTCAATGTGGCAAAGTAAAACTTGCAATTTCCAAATTAAAAGCCTCGTTCTTCCCCTCCCTTATGTGTGCATTTCTATTTATCGCGAAAATTTATTTCAACGGAATATATCCTATTGCCCTTGTTCCCCCACCTGGCCGAGTAATTTTGAAAGGAAAATTTCGAACGATTAATCAAGTCAGAATTGAACGAAATTTCGAAAAAAATTCTTGTTGACTCTTCGAAAATTTAATTGTATTGAGATATAAATATCTACTTCGTAATTAATATTAATATACTGTAACAGATAATAAAATTGACTCTCATTTATTCTTTTCATTACGAGTGCAATTATTAAGCGTAATAATCAAGTATCAATGAAACAATAATAATCAGAACAAGAAGAATGAATTCTGAATAAATAAATTTTCAAATTTTTTCTAATGTAATTATTAAGAGATTATGCGAATGCATAAAATGAAAAAAATTCATTTCTCAAATATAAGAATTTTCAGAACTTATTCGCGAAAGAAATAAATATATCTTGAGATTGAATTTAAATCAAAAATATTCCCAAACAAATTAACCGTATAAGACTTTGTTCCAAGATCAAAGCGGGTTCGCATCCGGTCAAGATTGATTTCACCATTTCTCCATCATAGGGAACTAATTCACACGGTTACAGCCGAATTGGCTTGTTTTTCAAAATCAAAATTTCAAAAGATTTCAAAGAAATAAGAGGACAATTTCCCCGAGCATCGACTCAAATAAACTTGTACTTGGATTGTTAACTGTTTCGGCGAACTTCTCTGTTTAATGATAAACTTTATCGATAAGCCACAAGATATACACGGCCTGCCTCGATTCTTCCTTCCTCGCTCGATTAGCCGTGGAATTGGAACGGTTTCCGGGCCGAAACGATCTTTCTCTTCGTTAAAGTTGAATTCCATTAAATTTCCCTGCGCTTAAGATACTCTCGGGCAACTGGTAATAGAAGGACATCCTCGATTTACGATAAGATTTCACTTTATCAACAATACTTCCTGGTTATTGAAAGTATCATTAGAAGATATAACGAGAGTTACAATTGTTTTTATACAACCGGAATATTCGTAAAGTTTGTATAACACAAAGCACAAAGAACATCTCTACGAGACTATAATTAAAATTGTATTGATCTGATAATTCTCATTTATATTTGCTTATATTCAAAGAATTAATAAGCTTCATGATTATGCAAAGATATGTTATAAATAGCGATATTAGATATCTCTTTTTCCGCAAAACGATATATAACGGTCACAAGTCTGTAAATATTTTATCTCTGGACGACAAACAAGAAACACTTTTCCGTATCTTCGCGTGATTAACGATGGAATCAGAGCGTTAAGAGTGTCTTGCCAAACAAAGAAGGATTTTTCGGATTGGCGAACGATAAAGACCGTGTTTTATCGCTTAATCGTTTCGCAAGTTCGCAACCCAAGAAACGGGAAGAATTCCTTCCTTATGGTTTACGATAGCCTCGTTTGCGAATCGCAAGAATTGCTCACCATTGGGGAGAAGGAGGAGCGTTCGATAACGATGAACATTATCGATAAGTTATCTGAGAAACGGTGTGTACGTACAACGTTTGCTTGGTTTCTCCCTCGCTCAATTAACTGCACGATACCGGAGGAAATGTATCTTAAATTTCTTCTCCCCCTTGTGTCCTTTAATTCCGCCCTGATACACAGAATTTTCTCATTTTTACCAGTTTGCCAAAAATATGACGAACAGAAGATAAACTTGAGAGATAGAAACAAAAGGGAAAACGATTGTCTACTGTTCCAAGACTTTCTTTTTTATATAGAAACACCTCGGTCAAAAGACTAACTTTTCAATCGCCGATTTTATCGATCGAGTATCGTGAATCCGGATAATTACCCTCGAGAGATGAGTTTCTCGATGAAGATGCGCCCCGTTCAACGCCATCTCTTCTTTCTTGCATATTTAATTAACGATCGAATTAACGTCACGCACACGAGGCGCGAAAATGACGCTGCCCTCCGCTCAAGGATGATAAGATTGATACGCCCCCTCTCCCCCTCCACCTGTCCCTTAAGTCTCTTGTAAAACCATTGAAGGGCTTTAAGTAATCAATATCACAGGAGAACGAGGGTTGCAGGGTGCGGGGTATGGGTTGAGGATGAATCTCATTACCCTGTGCAGCTAAGGCCATTGTGCAGCTGAACTTCATTATCCGGACTAATTATTTCAAAGTTAGTCGAACAGTTCGCCACAATGTAATGGGGAAGGAAACGGTCTTAGTTGCCGGGTAGGAGGAGGAAGAGGTTTGCAGTATAGACCAAAAAGGAGCAAGAAGGGAGAAAGATCGACTACCGGCGAGAGAGAAAGAGAGAGAGAGAGAGAGTATAATATCGCCGCTCGGTGTATATAAAGCCACTTTGCCTTTGTTACCATTCATTAAGGTAATTACAGGAACCGATTTTCTTGCAAATACCTTGGCGTAACCAAGAATTGAATATCACACACAGTGGATATATATATATATATGTATATGTATAGCGTGATCCATCCATCGAAGTCTATCTTGTTCTCAACCACAACAACCCTTCTTCCCTCCCTTTCGCCTAGAGATATTCGTAGCTCAGAGGAGATACAACGAGAGAGTGAAGAGTCATCCGTCAAAATGATGGAGGCGAGGCACGTCCAGTTGCAGAAAAACAATCGTAGCGGACACCCTTTCAATCGTGCGGGGAAACGAATCACCGACGTCTCCTAACAAACTGCTTCGTCCACTGCACAACTTTTCCTTTTTCTTTTTTTTTTTGCACCAACCCTGGCCTACACCCAGAAAAGACAAAAGTCTTTTCTTCCCCCCGGGTGTCGCACAACGATGCCTCTAATGACGGTGTTTTTTCGATAAATCAGAAAAAGCCGAAGAGTAGATCTGTCGGATTATTGGCCATTGTCTCGCTATCGTGTATCATACATACATATATATATATATGACGCACTTTCCGTTAGCGATCAATTATTCGCAATCCAGCGTTGGAGGGCAGAAATGCCGAAAATTCTCTCGAGTGGGCGGAATCATCGAGGTGGAAAATTGTTTTCCCGCTATTCGCTGGATAGCGGTAGAGTGGATAGGTATAACCGTCGCGGATGGGTCTTATCGATTTTATATTGAGAATACAGACAGTCTCGTCCACCATTCGGCGAGACGTGAAAACGGCGAAATGGAAAAATTCGAGGCCTGAATTTTTTTAATTGAAGAACAGGAAGAAAAAAGAAAGTCCACTCGAGAGGATCCGATTTTCTCCCCCTCTATCCGCGGATCTCCAATCATCTCACCCCCGACTCGAGCGAAATTAAAATTGGGCCCGATATATATATATATATAACGAGCTTGTTAACAACGTATCGAATTTAAATGGAATCGAGGTGGCAGGATGAGAAATTACGTACCTAGTGGTGGGTAGATCTGCTAGCTCTCTCTCTCTGTGTCTCCAATAGCGGACTGCACGCGTCGTTCGCAGGGCCCACAGCTCGGTTGATGGAACACCACAGGGTGAGTTCGACGGCGACCAACGGACGTGGTTGATCTCGCACGCGAGATAGACTGTCGTAGGCACTCTCGATGTTTTCTCTCTCTCTCTCTTTCTCTCCCTCTCTTCTCTTCCTCTCTCTCCCAGTCTCTCTCACTCTCTCTCTCTCTCTCCCTCACGTGCCCTTGGACTTGAGCCCCGTTCACGGCCACAACCAACACAGAAATGCTGGGATTGCAAGGCGTGCGGCCACTTTTCCTGCCAGGTATCCACCAGGTGGGGGGATGTGCCCGGTTGCTGTTGGCAGGTGGAATGCTCAACATCACCGCAACGTACTCACGAATTATTAGTGCGACGGGACGTTTCTGTGCAAAGGAGGAGGAGGGGGCAGGGGATGTGCTCGAGCTAGGCGGGTGGGAGGGGAGGAGTGGTGGGGGAGAAGGTGGAAGGACCCCGCGATTCGGACGGAACACGGCTCGGTGTGATTTCAAGTACGTTCACCGGCTCTGCGCTTCCGCGCTTCCGCGGAATGAACCTTTTGGGCTCCTGGCCTTGCCCCCTTCCCGCCTATATTAAGGTCTTTGGACGGTAAATGGTGGATAGATTCGCGGTTCCTGGTGGTGGGGGAGGTGGGAGACACGTTCGTGCGTATTTATTTATTTACTCTGATTATTCTTTCAATTATTTTCTTTGACATTTCCACGCGCAACGAAGAATGGGGAGTACGCTTTTCTTTTTCTCTTTCTTTTTTTCAGAGGAGTACGTGTGTGTGTGTGTGTTCGAATCTCGATTCGTGTAGATGTTAATTGAAGAATGCGATGGTGTGAACGGCTTGTTGTTGATTGGCAATGTAATTGAAGATGGTTTATGGCTTCCTGAAGGAATAGATAGTTTGATAGAAACGGCGTTTATACGAGCGAAAATTTTTTTATAGCTTTTTTTTATTATATTCTAAAGATGTTTGATCCCTCATTATGCACTGTTTCGTGCAAAATTTTGACTCGAAATTTGAAAAATATATATTATAAAAATATAAAGATTAGAGATAATAATAATAATAATAATTTTCCAGAAAGTTTTTTTAATTTCTCCAGAGTTAGGATCCTGAATGATGATTTGTTCGAAATGCTCGTTTTACAAAAATATGAAACGTGGGATCAATTTGTTGCAATTTGATAAAAAATTGATATCGATAAAATGGACGATACGTTATTTATTAAATATCTTTTTATTTCTCTAGTTTACTCTCTTGATCGTTGGTAACTGGATAACGTCTCACGTTACAAACTTCGAAGTGTTATACTTGGATTTGAAATTTACTTTCGTTGCCGTTAGTTTCTTGCACATTTTACTTCAATAGAGTTCGGAATAAGTAATTGCACGATAATACCGTACACGAGAAGTGTGATAAACGACTCGCTGTTTCTTTAATTACAGTTAATGTAGCGTATTCGTGACGCGCAGAGATTGTAATTTCTATGCTTCGAAAGAGATTATATTAATAATTTCAAATATCGTGTCAGAAATAACTTTCCTTTTCCCTTTCTTTTTTATTTTATCGTTGTTTAAAATATTGTAAAATCCGTATTGATTTTGTTATAATATTCTCCATTATCACGTTAACAATCTCTTTGCACAATCGTAATATTCTTCTCCATAATTTCTTTTTTTTATTATTATCTCCATAATCGACAATCTTTTTCTACTTATCTATTATTTTCTGAAAATTATCACTTTTGTTTCGAATTAAATTAATAAGTGCGCAAAATAATTTATAACGTATCTTACATATTTTTCAAATTATTATTCCATTATGATTTAAATTCATCATCGTAGCTACTAAATTGTATAAATTTTATATTCAAAATAAATTCGAATGTGATAAAACTGACCGATTCAATTGTTAAGTTTTATTATACTAGATCTTGAAATGAAACCACATTCTTGCAATTGATATTCGAAGAACGTCTCTCCTCTAGTTTTTGCTTCCATTGGAAGTACGTTCCAATTTCTGAAAACGTACGTGTCTGCTGAAAGTGTTTCGTTACGACTTAAAAATTCAAACTGCAGATTCTCCATATCTCCACGATCTTGCCATGCGTGGAACATTCCAGGTGAGAAAATTTTTTGATCCTGTTGACTCTGATTTTCATAAAATGTTCTAACTTCAACGCTATTTTCGCATTTATCCTGCATTTCTTTTTATTTTCAATCATAATTCTTCTTTCTTTTAAAAAAAAAAGAAAAAATATTAGTAATACATAAGTTTTTCTTCCTCTTTCATTCGAATTTATCGAATTTATTAACTTTCGATTAATATTAAATTCTTTAACAATAATATTTTCACATATTTGCTCGTATTATTTATACATTTTATTTTTCATTTTCATTCGTAATTCTTCGTCGTGATGATTCATGGATAAAGGATATGCAGTTGCATTATTTTTGCTGAGATCCCATATTTTCAATATCGCAATCTTACTTTGCTATTTTATAACCAAGTAGGATACGTCTGTTATACAATTCTACTTATTTGTTATTCATATTGATTCACAAGCGCCCTCGATACTTTCACTCTAACTACGTACGTTACGTCCCATCAATTGTTTCAATTATGTTTCGGTTGCATTTTGCGTTTCCCAGAATATTCATCACTGTATTTTAATCGCTCCCAATTTTTCCCACGCTTCGATTATTCTTACTTACTCGATATTTCATAATATTTGAATATTCAAATAACAAGTTAACGCACTAGTAATCCTTCAAGTGTAAATATCATCGAATTTATGTCGTCACAATGCACATAGACATATCAAAGATAATCAATAATTTTAAAAATTGTATTAAAATATATTCACTAACGAAGAAAATTATTTAACAAGAAACTATCGTCAAAGAGAATAATCTAGCATCGCGGAAGATAAACTTCAAAATTCATGCAACAACGAGCTAATCTATTTCTCCAGCGCGATTCGTATCCACGGACTTCCTAACGCTGCATAATCCATGCGAGTAAAGTAGCTATTCTAGTCACGAGCGTACTTCTCGCGCCAATTCTCCGGCGAACATACGACATTACTTTATCATATCAAAGGATCGCGATCAAAGAGAAGCTCGTGGCCATAATAAACACAGAAGAGTCCCTTCTTCTTACGTTTCCGATTCCGTAATTACATGCCCCCTCGATGCGATCCGTGGATGGCCGGAAGATGGCGCAAACACGGCTGATAAAAACGAATTCGCCTAGGCCGACCGATATTATCGTTAAAATAATATCGTAAATGATTGCCGGTGAACGTGATCCAATTCTCGAATAAGCCGCATTAAAATGTAGTGAAACGGACGCCATAAATCTTGGGGCTCCAGTTCGCGCAACACTACCGGTTCGTCTCGTGGAAACGTCAACTGGGATCTTGTCCGTGCAACCTGTTCGAAAGCTTTGCTCCTTCTTTATATATATATATATATATTGTTCACACTCGTCAAGTCGAATCGTCATGGATCTCTTCTTGACCACTTGCAAATCCATTCGGCTTAAATTAGAGGTTTAAGGCCATGGGAACTTGTGATCGAGGATAATAAGTGGTTCAATGAGATTCGGTGTCAAGTAACAGCGCCATCGCGTAATAGTTTCGGCTTGTAACGAGCTTGTGGCGCTCTCTAGATTCTGTTGTTGTCGCTCGAAGGTTACGCTTCGCGTCGTGACTGAAACGGGCGTTTCCATTAAGCGGCGTGGCCCCTTCTTCGAGTGGACGATTAATTTCGAGCGAGCTTAAGCCGATTGAAACGCTCTTGATCCTTTGTGGCTCTTGTGATGAATAAGTTACGTGTGATTAAGTCAGGATTTGTAGGTATCAGGGTATTTGGTTATTGGTCTTGTACGATAATTGATATTAAATTGAGTGGATCAGTTGTTTGACCAATGGAAAAAATAATAATTCGAAATGTTACAAATTGTTTCCCCATTTTACTTGAACTTTATATATTTATGAGAAAAATTTGCAATGAATTGTAACAGGAAATTTGAACAAATCTAATATGCATGGAATTATATAATTGAGAAATGACAAAATTGACAAAATTGACCAAAATAATATCTATAGAAATAATTATTTTCTTACAAATAAATTACATCTACTTGAGAATCTATTGATATTGAAGTTAGAATGATGCTATTAAAATGATTATAGCTATTCATGATAAATCAAAATGTACTTAAGTGGCGATGAATTAAGATGGCGCTAGTTAATATGCTAATTTCAACCAATATCGAACAGGCAGATATTTATTAGATAACCTATAGACGAGTTAATGGAAAACGTGAACAAGTCGATGCTTTTCATTAACGATTCTTTCTCTCTCTCTTTTTTTTCTTTTATTCCTCGTTCGAAGATAGCGTTTAAGATGACAGAATGTTCTTCAGCTTTGTCTTGAAGGAAGGAAACAATTCTTGCGCAATGCAATTATCTAAGATTGATTTAGTTACGTGTATATCCTGCGTCAAAGGATCTGGTAATCAGAGACGTTTAAAAAGATGGAAGATATGAGATAAGTTGGTAGTAGAATTAAATACATTTTTCTCGACCTCGAAGGATCGCTTTCATCTTCATCGGAGAATACATGGAATTATTGAAAAAAAATTAAAAGTTTTTAGCTCGATCATTCCATAAATTCTTCATTTTTGAGAATTCCTTGTTTCTTTGTTTCGTCATATTCGTTGACGGATGCGTGTGTAAAAATTTATAATTTGCATGAATTGCAAAATCTCGGTGGTGTGTGTGGGCCGACTTTATTGGATGTTTCCTTATTGCACTGACTTTTCATGCACCCACGTTCAAGAGTAACAGCCTCGTGCTTCGTTTAGAAATTGCTGTGCGTTTTATCGAGACATATTCACTGTTATTTTAAAACATATTGTAGATGAGATTTATATGAGTTGTATGATTAGAAAATTTATTATATCAATATTTATTTAAAGAAAACAATTTTCTAATTATCAAAATTTTATTATTGACGATATTAAATTAATTAATAAAGTTACAATTATTATAGTATTATCATAGCAATTCCTTTCCAAGCTTTATATTATTTACTATCTACTCGTGAACTTTTAATAACTTTCATAAAGTTACAGAAACAAGTATTGTCTTCCAAAGAAATTGCATTGTACAAATATTACAAACTGCATTCAATACCTCGTGATATTTAATAGGATATTCTGATAGGTAGAATCATACCACAAACCATTCGCCAATCGTCGCAATAGCCATGACTATAATCGCCTAAACCAGGGCTAGTTAGTACGTGTAATGCATGCTGTTAAGGATGCATGTAACAAATGTACGTATATTTGGTTTAACGACCGAAAGACTCATTTTGAAACCGACTGGAAGAAACATTCAGCTACGTGGTAACATGGAGATAGATGTCTATTGTTATCTATCTTTAAGAGTGATATATCACGTTAAATAAAAAGTATTTTACTTAAAATATATTCTCTAATTTGATATCGGGTATCAGTTTATGGGAAAAGTGTTTCTAACTGTTAATTTGTCGTTAACATGAAGTGCAAAGTGTTCGAAAGTCGTTTGAAATTAACAATGAATGCCACGAAGAAAGATTGACCACATTCCGCAGCTGTGACACAAAAGTTGTTGCATAAATTTCAATGTAAATTATGGGAGTGTCCAGCTTGTAACACTAAGGTATTGGAATGTGGTTTTCATCTGTTTGATAAAGTGAAAAATGATGTGATTGAAATTTATGTAATCTCATGATGAAAAAGACATATTATAAGTAATCTGAAGGTTTTGTAAAATTTTGTTAAACAAGTTTTTATCTTCGAAGAAAGTTTTAAATACTCCACTTTGTACCAATTATTCTCCAAATATGTCACTTTTGTTGATGTTCCTTTACACTCTGTATAACTTAGAAGTAAGTGCTTATCTGGGAAATATTTGTATTAAGTTCTGTTTCATTTTGCTTATATTTCATATCTATCACTGGAATTCTAACAACTAGGATTCTATGAATCCTATATCTTTTCTCCTTCCATGTTGCTATAATATAATATTTTAATATTTTAAAGAGCAAAGATGTCTTAATGATTCTGATATTTTTCTTTAATAGTTTCATTAATTAATATCCATGATTTTTCATGTATATATAATATAGCTTCCATTTAAAATATTGTGAAACATATTTACACTTTTCTATCCATAATAATAATTTAAAACGACTTCAAAATTAATGGTTTAATATTCTGCACTATTAACACCTATATCTCTTCACGTTTCCTTCGGTAACGCCGCTAATTATTTCTCATATAAATCATTGATAGATATCTTCCCATATGTTGTCTTGATATGTTGCTCTTAAGAAAACAAATAAAAGGTATAGATGCATTAAATAACACGAGAGTACACGAATCATTTTACAAAATGAGAATTCAATCCTCTTCTGCAATTTTCACTTTCGTTCACAACTAGAGTTACAACCTTGCTATAACACCATCCTCCTTGAGAATCCTTATTATCAATGCATTTATTTCAGTTTAACGTAAAAGCATGTGCATAAAAACAACATTAAGTAATTTCTTATGAAATAATTCGATTATTTCGACGAGATACTCGCAATATAAGCAAGCAATTTAACTGGTTTCGAGTGATTATGACTCGATGCAACGCTTAATATTTTAGACCTCTGATAAGGTACCGTTATCTACTACGTATCGTGCGATTAACACGTTAATGTTTCAAAGAATTTAAAATCACACGAGAGAAGGTTTTTATTAAAACGGTGCATTTAATACAGTGCATTAAAATGCGTTTTAACAGGATGTATATCGTAAATGTTCTTTCTTTCCTGCTAATAAATATAACAAGAGGTCGAACACTCGATAATACTCATCAACGAACAGTAATACCGATTATTAACAAGTATGACCTTCTTCCTCGATATTTAAAATAATAAGTGATGAAATCGAGGATATTACAATTTTCTCTAAATCGTCCCTTAAAGTTAAGAATACAGAAATGTTAATAATTATCAATACAATTTAATCAATGAATATTGTACAAAGTTGAAAACTTTTAACGATAATTCCTATTTAAAAATATTTCGAAGAAAAATTCAGCGAATTGGAATAAGAGGCCATTTCTTCTCATTTTCGTACATACCTCATTTATTTCCCCCAAAGAATAAGAACTAAAACGGACACCACCAATTATTAAAAATACATTAAATTTTACCATCAAAGTCATCCGAAAATATTTGCGTTATCTCGAGAATTGGCCATCAAAGCACTCTTGATTCCATTAAATCCGTATCGTATTCTAAACAAGCGCATCCCCAGATCGTCGAATAATGCGTCCACCCTATTTTTACCCTATTCCTCCCTATTTTCCAACACTCGATTGCGAAGGAGAGGGAGAAGGGGGAGAGGTACAATGGCCCGCCCTTTTCCCCAAACAAATCGAAAGACGATAGAATTTCTTTTTCGGCCAGTTTACATTCGTGACCCCCTCGATCCCGACCCTTCCCCTCCCCTCCCTTCTCGCAACGACACGAAGCACAATATTTACGTGCGCGCGATCGAATTTGTTCGGTCGAATAAAGGAACGAAAAAAAAGAGGGAGAGGGAGAGAGAGAGAGAGGAAAGGGGGAGAAAAAAAAATAAAAAGAAATAACATCAGCTAACGAAGCCCTTTTGGAAACGGCAGTGTTTATAACATCATTAACTTTTGTACGACAACCTGGTCGCCCTGTTTTCATTAGTCTGTTGGCACATGGCACATACTCGATGCAGTGACACTTGTCCATTCTATTGTTTCGTCCGAGTGTAGTATTGATTTGTCGGCTGGTACTAACACTGTTCGCTTTTCGCGCGTACGCTTTGCGTTTTTGACGTTGGCCGACCTTCCCCCCCTTTCTCCCCCACTTTTATGTACATTTATATATACCTGTCTGCTTGATACATCCTATCTGCGTTAATTCAACAAAAAGCAGGCGGGAATCCGATGTAATAGTTTTATCCAGCTTTGACGTACATTGGTATCTATTGATCTCGTGAAATCGAGTTGAAAACCGATAAAAAAGGAAGGAAAGAAAGGGGGGAGGGGGAAAAAAAGAAAGAAGGAAAAAGAGGAAAAAAATACATTTTCGTATTTTCGCTGATAGCTGCATTTTAATCGGTATCAAGGTACATGTGCGTTTGGATTCGTTCGTGAAATAATTTTTTTTTTTTGTGATCTAACAATGTTTCGTCTGGTGGCGAAGTTGTTATTGTTGTAATATTGATTTTGATCCTTCGAATAGTTTTGTTGAATTGTTATTTTTTTGTTTTTATAACGGTATATATATATATATATAAAAGTGAAATTTGTGGCGAAGTCGATTTTAGTTGTACGAATATTGGATATTTCATCAATCCTGTATTTGCTTTATGCGTGTATACGCTCTATTTGAGTTCTTTATGGGATCTTTCAACGGACGAGTATTGTATTTGAAAAAATTGTGAAATCATTTTTTTCAGTATCGATTGCTTCTGCTTTTTAAAATTAAAAAATTTTATTATTTTTTTCTACTTTCTACTTTACTTAACTTATCGAAAATTAGTTTAAAAAATTGTTTAAACTTCTTTTGAAATCTTTGAGTAATTTTTGTTAATAAAAATAATCGAAAAATTGAACCAATATGAAATCTCGTTAAGATTGTGAATTGTACGTAATAAAAATAATAAAGTAATTTTTAAATAATTTCAAAGATCAAAAATCAAAATGGTGGTACAATTATAAAGAAAGAAACGAAGCAGTAAAACACAGTACAAATGTTTGCTATCGCAGCTTAATAGCAGCTATTCAAAACCATGGCAACTATTCCAACGCTAAATGTGCTAGCGACACACAGACGCATGTTTAGACCGCTTTAAATGCGACAAAATATAGGATTCTAAACGATAGGGTATTCAAATCCTGAAGTTCCCTACTTGTTTGTAACGTGTAACCAATATATCAACTGGAATTTATTACAACTGGAATATTCGTAGACTTTTTTCCAAATAATATATAATCTTATTTACAATTAAACATGTTGTTAAACATAAAATTTATCATTTGTGCGACTACACGAAGAAAACCACTCGATTCGAAGAAAAATCAGCATTGATAAAATAACTTACGTTTGGTCCAAAGAACCCGACTTTTCAGCCGCCACTTTTCAAACGAATAAATTATTTTAATTCGTCGCCTCGACGACTTCCCTCTATATTTTTCGACACTTGTGTCAAATATATAGCTCGATGGCAGGTATGCCGGGAACGTGACTGGCTATGCAACTAAAAGAGAAAGGCAAGCCTTCCACGTAACTCGTCACAAAGCCTCTGTTTATGAGTAATTACGCGTTCACCGGTATCCTCGATAAATTACCTCACCGCTGGCCCAACTTTACGACAGGTGAAAAGCGATTAGTGACCGTGTTACGTTATAAAAGCTTGCTCGTGACCCTTTATTTTTTTTTACCCATCCAACTTTTCCTCCAACGTTCCATCTCCCCTCTTCCTCCTCCTCTCTCCTCTTCTTCTCTTCACCCCCCTCGCGATCGTTCGATTCCCTGCCGCGGCAAAGTAGGGCGCGAGCCAAGAAAAACTGTGTTGCTCTTTCAAAGCCGATCTTCCTATTTTTTCTTCCTTTCTTTCTCGAGGGAAAAGAGGAAGAAGAGAGAAAAAAAAGAAACGATATTCCATCCCCCCCCATAAAGAAAATCGCGTAAATCTCTCAGAGAGAGGGTTTTCGCCTTCGCCCCAACCGTGTCCCGCCTCGACGTTGCAGCCTAATTGAGTCTGTTTGTAATCCTGCTTATGGATCTTTATGAAAGGGAAGGTTTACAGGCGCGGTATAAACCCCTCCATCCATCAGGCGAGAGCGGCAGCTAAAGACCTCATCAGTTCCGGTGCCAGCAAACACGGTGTCCTCTTGATAAGCCTGCCTAGACATAGAATAGGGCTAGGGAGAAGGGGAGGGGGAGGGGACATTCGAGATCCGAGCATGGAAAAAAAATCCGCATAACTCCCTTCTTCGTCCATCCTCTCTCATATACTATCAGATACTTATCTGTATGTCGCCAGATTTATCTGAACATCAAGAACGTAACCCCTTACACCTCGAAACGTGTATGCACGAGGGGGGAGGGGGAGAAGGAGAGAGAGAGGAAACTAGTATCGCGCCTATTAACGCGCACGCAAACCGTACGTGCACGCACACCGTGGCTAGAAACGCGTTGATTTTTCGCGATGAGTTCACGGTTGTCACCATTCGTTACCGAGTTATGCGGAATATTTTTCGAAAACCAGCTTATCGTCATCTTAAAGCGCGGCCGCCTTCTTTGAAAATAATTTGTAGCCCCTCCATACAGCTCTCGTGGGCTTAAACCGAACTTAAATTCGCCGATCGATTAATGTTCCGTTACTTATTTACTCAGCGAGGAAAAAAAAGTGAGCGAGCACACTTCCATTGTTGTAGAAACAACGCTTGCCAAACAGAGAACAGGTTTGTGTTCGAGGTAACGGCTGAGCTATGGTACAACTGTACAATTATAATCGTGCATGTCGAAGACCATTATTTCGAAGATCTTCGTAGGATAGCATCGATGAAAAATCTTTTGACGAATTTATTATTATTTGCCTCGATTGTTATTTTATTTCCGTAAGTCGATCACCGTCTGTTCGCGTCAGTTTATTAATTAATATTCATAGGTTTCGTGATATTTTTTCTTTTAAATCGCTTCGCGTATAAAAACTCAGCGAAGTGAGGTGAACGATATTGATGGTTTTGTTTAAGTTTTTTTTTTGCAGCTACAGAATATCGTGACAACGTTTGTTGGCGAAAAAATTCAGAATACGTTATAAAACCCGTTTACTTAAATCGAGCGCGAAATAATATCTTACTTTAGGATAACAAGTTCGCATCAACTTCACGTAGCCAATTATACACGTCAGCGCAATTAAATTTCGATCTCAAGGAATCGTAGAAAATTTCTTATCCGATATATCCATCTGGAGCCAGGTTGCGATCTAAACGGCGGACACAGTTAAGCCATTGAAAAAGACATTTGTCAGTTAAACGAGAGGCACAAGTCGCAAGAGCACATTGCTCAGCAGGTTCTGGCTGGTGGAATTGGGTCAGTTTAATATACAAATCGTGCGTGGCCAACTTGTACTGGAATAGTTTGTTTCGCGATATCTCGATGACCCCTCTCCGTTCATTACCTTGTCCAAATAATAAATCCGAATCTCGTTCGGAACGGTTACGCGTTTCAAACTGTCGTTTTACTCGAAAAAGAAAAGAAGAGAAAAAAAAGAAGAAATCTTTTATCGAAATAATAAATCTTAACGCTGGTAGATTCAAAATGTGTTACACGCGATGAACGCGATCCCAGAGCAAGATTCTGCGCGGGCTTTGTACAAGTTGGGTGCGGGTGAAGTAGCAAGCTTCGCAAGCCCCCAAGTATAATGAACCCTGTGTGCGATAATCCTCGCAAAACCTCGCTTCCCGAACTACGTTTCCTTGGGAGCGAGTACAAGGAGCCCTGCCTCCTTGTGAAAGGAATCTCGAGAATAATCTGAGCCTCGTGGTACATTCTTATTCCGTTCCCGCATCAAGCTTCAATGGCATCGATTTATCACGTGCTTCGTAGGCGAACTACTTGGCCCTCTGGTGTTACATCGTACGAACGACGAGAAAGAGAGAGAGAGAGAGAAAAAGACGCATAGACGTCGATGCATACCATCGAACACACGCGTGTGCGTCACACAGTCGTACGTGTATGCACAGAAGACATAACTCTCGAAAAATCCGTGAGCGTTTCACTGGTATGTAATGCCAGATTGCGTGAATTCGTCACCTGGGTGACATCGGTGAATAGCTCCGCTTTACACGCCGAGTAATGACAAATCAATTTCTCGACAAGCGTTTCCTGGCTAGTGGAAGCAAGCCTCTTGCAACGCAGAAGCGACGCAAAGATCGAAGGTAACGACAACAAGGCGTACAAGGGACAGTGAATATCGCCTCTGACGCGTATTTTAACGCGTTGTTTGTGTCCTTGGTACTCTTGTTAATTTTGCATCTCTCTCTCTCTCTCTCTATTTTGTTAAATTTATATTTAAAAAGTGGAAAGAAATTATTATGCATTGTTTGCACGGTACACTGCAAGTAGTTGGGTCAATTTCCGTGTTTTCGTAGGTTGGTACATGGGCGAGGATATTAGAAATTCAAAGATAGAGGTAGCCTGTTAACAAGGCATCGTTCCAGTTCGTTCCTGGTGAATTTATTTGTCTTCATCAGAATACGTACTCTGGTCTCGTTACACATGGCAGCGTAGGTGAGCTATTCTTCATCGATAGAGGCATTAAATCAAAGCGTGTCAGGCATAGTGGCCTTGTACCAAGATTTTAATAATGCTTCCAGGTTCCTCGAAGCAATCCAGGGTATAGGTTAGTTTTGCTTAAATCTTCGTGCCGCTGTTAACAGCGTCGCGTTATTTTTCTATACCCGTCGTAAGCGAGTTTAATGTAGAAAAATAGATGAGTATAAGTATCGACATTGAATGCAAATTTCATATTTTCATCTAGTTCCCGTCCCACGAATGCGATCTTCTATCTAACTCTCGTGAGACTTTATCGAACATGATGTTAGGTATCAGGTATCCTAGCAATTTGTGGTAATTGTTTCGGTCGAGCACATTACATTAATGATTACGCGTGAATCATATGTGAATAATGGAGGTATTTAAAAGTTAAAAATAATGTGTCGTTATATTAAGCTAACAAACTATGGAAATTCCATAATTAATTAAAAAAGTCAATCGACAAGTGTGCACGAATTTCGTAATCTTTTTACTTAATAACGTCAACGATGAGCCACTTTTTTTATTTTAATAATTTATATTATTCGATATTATTTCATAACAAATTAATTATAACAATATTGAAATTAAATTTAATGAATTCAAATGCTATTAATAATCTACTCGATCAAATATTATATTTGATAATGAATATTTTTATAAATTATTTTCAGAGCGAGTGCACTTTTCTTGGTCTAGAGAAAATTACACAAGCTCTGATTACAAATAAGGACAGAAATTTCGTTGATCGATATTACATTGAGATCAATATCGTTGATCAATATTATATCGAGAAGGGCGGTAATTAGCAGCGAGAACCAATCATATTATGCGCAATCTAGTGGTGTCTCCAAGTACTAATACGCTTAGTTAATTGGTTTATAAGCGAAAGTGTATCGTTTATTCGTTCCATTGTTTACACCTTATTTGTACAATTATTTTCAAAGCGTGATTTATCGAATTGAATAAATAAGTATGATTTTTAAAATATATCTTTCTTATGAAAGAAAAAAACAGAGTAAAAATTTCTTCGCATCGCTTTGTAGTCATTTTCATAAATGTATTTTCTTTTTGTACATTTACAAATGTATAAAGAAGTATAAAGCTGTAAATTTTAATTAAGATTTAATTATTATTCAAATTTCATTCAATTATCGTCAAAATTTAATTGCCATTCTCTCATAATAAAATAATAATTTCCACATTGCAAATTGAAATTGGAAACGATTTCAAGAAATACAAGTAAACTTATAGCATTCTAACGATAATGTAAACTAGGAAGACTTTCTTAAGTGCCATATCATAGTTCGTGACTCAAACACTGAGATAGTGGAAGCTGGATGTCAGAGGATATATCTTATTCATATACATTCGAAAGAACCGCACGCCTATCCTATTCTGTTACCAACTAATCCATTAACATTCTGATTAATTCGTCCCCCCTCCCTCCTTCCCCCTCCCCCGCTCCCCGTTCAACGCCATCAATATCCTAAAAAAATATTTCTCCTACCCTTCTACCGTTTCTTCATTCCTAACGCGTTCCAGTATGATAATCGAAAGAAAGAAAGAAAGAAAGAAAGAAAAAAAAATACTCAACCGGAAAAAAGGAATTTCTTCCCTCCGTGGATCACATAAATAGAATCGAGGCTACGGTGTTCCACCGTAGCGGGGCCATTAAAGCTTATTAAAATTCTTCGCGACAAACTTGAACTTCTTAAAATTCCCGTAACCGTGCATAATTTAAACCCGTGTCCCCGATATAATATCTTATTATATTTTCCCTCCCGTTAACACCGAGCCGCCATTATTTCCCGCGCAAACGTTCCGCATAAGTGGCTGCCTTTATTCCGCGATGCCGCGTTCGGTGAAGCGGAGGCGAAAGACGGTTGGAAGGAGGAGGGGGAGCAAAAATCAAATGCGTTCGTGACCCATCGAAGCTTTTTAGTCATAGATTGCGAGCGTCTTTTTAAACACTGACGAAAAAGGTCTCTTTTTTTTTTCATTGCCAACGGCACGCGTATTGCTGTTACACCATTGACCCTGTTCCACCGAATTGTTACACGAGCGCATCTTCTTCCCTGCATTGAAAAGGAGGAGGCTCGCATGCCGATGCAAACTTACGAGCGGACAGTAAACGCTCTCGAGAGGATTCTCGAGAGATGCAAAACAGTTATACGAGTCAACCTGGTTTGGGCGGACGGTTCGTTCGACTGCGCCGCCGCCATTGTGCGTCGAGGAATATAAACGTCATCGAGCAAAAGGTGGGGTAACTGAATCTGGACTCTGATACAAATTATAATTGATCGTTCTGGATGAAGGTGTCTTGAAGTTATTAGCCTGTTATTCCGGGATGAGAAAGGTTAGGTGATTGGGATAATTGATAGTCTTTATTGGTAGGTTCTCAGTAAGATCGATGTGGAGTGAAATGTTTCGTATCTTTTTTTCTTGTGCGAAATTGAAGGAGTTTAATTTTTCTTGGGAAAATTAATTTTTACACGGGTATTCCGTGTATTGAATTTATTTATGATTGATAAAAATCGAAATTGAAAACGAAGGAATTGTTTTTATTATATTCTCAATTGAATATCGATTAAAAAATAAAACAATAGAGCGCGGATTTTTCCCCTTTCTTTTCTCCTTTAAATAGAACTTGTATCTTGATGAAAATCGATTTCGAAAATGTATCGAGTGTACTTAACTTTGATATCTATGTACCAAAATCGATTAGCCAATAGATATTGATAGCTTATATCGATAACAAACCAATATAGATGGGTAGTAAATTATAGCGTTAACTACATCCTCATAAATACAAGCGCGAACACTAAGAGAGATATACACCAGGACCCATCAAGTTATTAGGAGTTAAGTGCACGAGTTTTCTCTCGAAAAAAGCGTCATTTTGAAAAATTTTATTCCCCATTCCGGAATAATTTTTTTCATAAATTACCATTAAATTACTCTAAATAGTGTCACAATAAATTGTCTCAAAAGTTCCTCGTATTTGCGATTACAAGTGGTAAAAATTTGAAAATAATTGTCATGTCATTTAATAACTGAATGGTGCAATAAATAATCAAAAAACACAAACAAAGAGAAAATTGTCTCTGAAAAAATCGAATAATGAAAGTTTCGAGAACTTTGATACTCGATATAAAATTGTTTAAATGATTAAATTTAAAAATCGAGCGGAAAAAGTGAAAATCGCAACAATTTTAAAAATACAATTTTAAAAAGAATATCTCTACGATAGAAAGAAAGAGAAATTTAGAGCGATCCAATACACTCGCAAAATAAATCGTATAAAAGTGTCAATATTGACGATTGTAAAATTTCTTGAAATATAAACAAACCGAGAGAATCGATCATTCTTGTTATCGGTTCGGCTACACTGTTCAACGTAAACGTTCCTTACCTATATGTTTCTAAACAAGCCGCATCTCGTTCTCCTTTTCCCCCCAGAGCAGCTTGTTCTAACGTTTCTTGGATTGGAAACGGTTTGCACCTTTGTCTAGCCGCTCCTTCGAAGTGAGACATTCCCGTAGAACGAAATATCTATGCGCCTCGTGCCTCGTATTTTGCATCCATGTACGGAAACAAAACTTCAAACGGGAACGAAACTTTTTTTTTTCCACCAAGAATTTCATGCCTCCTCGATACTGAAACCATTGTGCACGAAGCTGAGAACAGCTTGTCCGTTTGCGGAGAGAACAGGTTATTGTCTTAAACAACCATATTCAACCGTGTTGTATTTGCATTCGCTATTTGCTTTAATAATTTCCTTGGGAACTATTTTAATTTTCGTATGAAAAATATGTTACGGTTCCCTTAGTTTTTACTTGTGTTTTTTTTCTTTCTATTTTTCTTCCTCTTTTTGCTACTGCTTAAAACTGTGAGAGATTATACCGAGGAGGAAGGATGCGAAGTAATGTAATTATAAATTTTAAAGTGATTAGGCATTGAAATTAGAGGAGTAAATGTGAGATTATAATTTTCAGTATTTTGATAGAGGGGTAATAATTTTTTTTTATGTTGTATTATTTTTTCTACTTAAACTGTGAGAGATGTGAGATAATTATTCCGAGGAGGAAGGATGTGAAATAACGTAATTATAAATTTTCAAGTGTTAGAGTGACTGTGAAAAAGTTTGAAGTTATATTTTTAATTTTTTTTAGAAGTTTATTATACCTTATCAGATGAAATGTTATGTATTGGTAATTATTGTAGAGGAAATGCTTCCATTTAACTTTGTATATAAAATCCTAGAATATCATAATCGAATCATTTTTGATTATACAAATATGTTTGAATGGAAAAAGAAATTTAATAAAGTATCGGATGAATTGTATACCATGTATTGTGCTTAACAAGCAGAAGTGCATCCTACTTTATATAATGTAACAAGAAATATAACTTCTTCTATATAACAATAACAAATGTGTTCCCTATACAAAGAAACAGCAACGAAACAACAGCAAAAGAAAATTTCTTTTATGATGCAAAGAAATAGAAAAATAAAGTGCTTAAAACGACCTCATTCCAGATATTTCTTGCATGAGAGTTTTATCACATGTAGATATTATCGGAAATGAATCAGCAAATAATGTAGCAGAAGATAGATAATTGAATGTTTTTAAAAAATTTCAATAAGTAATCTTCGAAGAGGGTGCAAAAACACACTTGTACATCTATCTAAAAGAAAAAAGAAAAAAAGATCAAGACCAAATCGTTGAACAATTGATGAAGAATATTTAAAAGGAATTGTACTCGTGTAAATATATAATAACACGTGTACAAATAATTTATAATAATTTTTGAAAACTTTTCTAATAATTTCTGAAAATTATACGTTTTATTAATGGAGCGCCATATGAAGTTATTTTCATTCCACGACGAGGCGCCAAGGAGAAATCAAGGCCATCTAGGTTCTTCACACAGCATGTTATAATTCTTTTAATAGCATCTGATAATTATTCTGGTTAAATTACCTGTGAGAACAATGGGGAATCGTGCTATTATTATTACGTAAGATAGGCGTGAATATTACTTCCTTATATCCATAAAATACAATTAGTCAAATATTTCATTCGACTTTTCTTCTTACCCTTTCACACTCCAATTTATAATTTATTAGATCATGTTTATTCAATTATAATAAATGCATATGATTATTTAATTACGATCGAGTATTATCTTCAGGTGGGAGCATTAAAATCGTGCTTACTCGAAGATAAAAATCATTAAATATTAAAAATGATTAATTATTATTATTACGCGTTTTATCAACTATGTTACACTTCACATTACGGTGAGTTGAAATTAAAAGAAAATTTAATTCCGAATTCAAAAGTAAAAAAGAATGAACGTAAATGACAAAAAAATTATAATATCCATTCAGCCAATTCGATTTTCTAAAAATTGGTTTCTGTTTCGTGATAAATATCGAAAGTTATTCTGCACGTTGATTAGGATTTGCAATATTATGGACATGTTAAATTCGTTTCGAGCGAGTGCATCACATTGAAAATTTTTTAACCTTTATTTTTTTAACCGTATCAAATTATACCGTGTTTTATAACTGCTATTCTATTTTTGTCTTTTTCATTCTGTTATAATCGTGTTTTACGCGACATCCAGCTGAACGCTCATCTCTCAACTCGTGAAAGTTTTTATTAAATTGAAAAGATCAGGAAGCTAATTTCAAGAGTCATAGGCATCGTCACGCACCTGCACTTGTTGTTAACGTCGAAAGCAACGAGAATAATCTTGTACAAGTAATTCAATACGTTACACCATTTTCACATAAAATCTCGTGAAATATCGAACAACGCTTCTTCTTCGATCGTTCGTTCAATTAATTATCTTCCGCCTAGATTCTAAACGATTGGATTCGAAAAGCGAAAGCAGACACTTTGTTTTTTTTATCCCGATGGATTATGCATACTTATTAAAATGTACGTATGAATTAAAAACACGACATAATAACAATAATAATAAATAAACAAAAATAAATACACAAGCAGAGTTTAATATCTCTTGATCTCTTTCGAAATGAAGAATATCTTTAAATGCTTTCTTATACATGTATTTTATCACTCACTCAGAGGCGTACAATTATAAATTTTTCACTCTATAATATTCGACGTATAAAGTGAGTTTTCTATTCTTGATACTTGAAATTCTCGTTAATCAATCTTCGTTATAGATAAATTTCCAAGCGGATGGACGCGAAATATTCAACGGGGGATCAATTTAACACGGAAACAATGTCGCGGCTAGAATGAATTTTTATAAACACGCCCGCATCCGTCCAACGGCGGAAAGCTATTTTTCGAATATTCGCGACTTACCGGGGCGGCCAGTCCCTGCGCTCCCACTCTATGAATGCTAAATTAACCAGCAGAACAGTGTGCACTCATCATTAAAACTGGTTCGAGCCAATTTCCACTCCAGTTGGACAAGTATTTGTTCGCCGGCCGGGCGATTTGTTGAATAATTTGTACGAGCACGTATGTACGGAGGGACACGAGACGACTCGATGCATAATTAATTGGAAGGATTATTATTCAAGGTCCTCCGGTTTAAGTTTTATAACTTATTCAACGATGGGAGGAAACAAGCGTGAAGGGAAAGAGAGAGAGAGAGAGAGAAAGAGAGAGAAGAGGATAATAATTCCGCGGATAGATTGAAAAGTCTCCTCTTCCCTTCTTCTTCCCTTCGTTCGAAATCTAATTTACGTAACGCGAGAGATTTTTACTTGCTTGCTTTTATTGTACCCTCGAAGCCTGTCGCGAAAACAAATAAATCTCTGTTCAGTGAACCGCCTATGTGTACCGTTCGTAAGCGGAAATCGACGTGGAAAAATAATACCGGGGAGAGAGGTGAAAACGTCTCATCTGCTGGAAATGGAAGGCGTATAAATTGATACGATCAGTTTTGTAATGTGTAAGAGAAGTATTTTTATATTTGTGTGTGGTTCGTGTAATGATAAAATGGTAGATGTAATGTTTTATGTAGAAAAAAAATAAATAAATAATAACACGTATAAATAAGATAGATTTCATTTATAAGAATTTAATCTGTTTTGAGAACGATTTGTGTAGAATTTTTTTTTTCTAAGAATATAAATACGTAACGAAGATTTAGATTATGAAGTCGAGGATATGAAAATATTTATTATTGTTTTCGAAAAGAATAATGAAGTAAAATTTGTTCTTCTATTAAAGTTGAATTTAACTCTTTTTCTACTATCGCTTTATAACGAATTTAATAATTCAGAATAATACGGATCGGGTCTGATCAGTCATTCAGATACGTTGCCATAAATACATTTATAACACCGCAGAAATAATCTTGCCTATACGTTGTTATAGAACCGATAATTAAATTTATTGCTCGATAAATTTTATAATAAACCACGATAGTAATTAAGATATTTTAAATTCGAAAGTTAATTTAAATTTACTTCTGTAATTTAAAGCACGTTTCGAAAATATGAAATTTGAACACATATTAATTTATTTCTTTGAACTAAAAAAATTTCGTAAAAATAATGACCAGGAAAGAACCCTTTATATTCACTGTAATAAAGATAATTTTCAATACGAAATTTGGACGCATATTAATATTCATTTTTCGGAATTAAAAAATTTCATAAAAATATCGTAATAGTCAAAAGATATATTTTATTACTGATTTGATAGAAATTATAATTTGAATTATATTAAAAAAAAAATGTATTCATTTTAAGTAATTCTTATGTTTAATAATTAAAAATTATTATTCATGATTTTATTCATAATATAATTTACGTAATTTTCAGATATGGATATTAAACGAGAATATGTTTTTTTCCAAATTTCGAGATTATAAAGTGATCACTTTTTAAAAATTATATAAGTTAATTTATAAATACATTCATGTATCAAATATATATAATTAAAATATTTAAATAATTGCGATTATGGAGTTCGAAATATAATTATACACAAATTTCTGAAATTCTAATAAAATTCTAATAAAAATCCAAGAAGCAAACAAATAACAACAATGCAGCAGGATTTGTCCTCTCTAAAGATAACAAATTTTTAACATTGTATTAAATTCAAGGATCTACGTATATTAACACAAGGGTTAAATATAAGAACACGTTAACATTAAACCAACGGCGCGTAAATTAAAACGCTCGCTCGACCAGAATAAACTCTCGTGCTGGCAAGGACGTTCGCGCGAACGTTCGCAAGGAGCATCCAAGCCGGAAGGAGGAAGAGGCGGAAGAAGTTGAAAGAAACGTCCGTGACTCCGGACGTTCAATCGCGTTCTCATCCTCGCTCGAGTCTCGTTCCTGCCGCGCGATCAGTTTCGTCCTCTACTATCGGCTAACGAGAGGATGCGCGAGGCGCAAAAGAAATAAAGAAGGATTATACGGGGAAAGAAAAAGGCAGAAAGAGCGCCGCCAGTGAATTTGCATTAAGGTCGGTGCACACGGGTTCTTTGCGCACGATGCTTTTCCGCGTTGCCACGTTTTCCCCGCGGGCGATCACGCCGCTGTTGTGCGGTTTCCTTTAGACCGTCGTCTGCTGCGAGCCGTTTACGTGACAACCGAAGAAACAGAGCCGAAAGTATCCGGACCCGCCTTATCTCCTTTCCACTTTCCCTCCCCCTTTCGTGCGATGGCAGCGCCATCTCGTTCTGGAATCTCGATTATGTCGACGTCCATGCGTCAAAAGTTAACCTCCTCCGACCGGAAATAGCTGGCGCCAATCGCTTGCACCAGGAATTTTTCATCATCGTTCCAAGCACGTGTAAAGAAGAATTCGGGTTTCGTTATATTGGCCTTTCGCAACACTGTGTGTTTCGTGTGTTTACGGCTTCCTTCGATCGAATTGTATGGTTTATGTATGTGAATGTTTTGATTTATTGTGAATTTTTATATAAATATATATATTTTTTGAAATCTTGTACTCTACTTTGTTTTCGAATGTATCATAATTTTAAAGGATTTTTAATTAAAATTGCAAAATACTTAATTCTGGCACTAATAAATTCTGATAAAAAATAAAAAATAATCATTATTATCATATTAGATATTAAGTATTATAAATTATATATTAAATCGTTCGCTTATTTTCGCTTGACGTAAAATTATAAAATATCGAAAAAGAAGTTTGTAATTTGAATCCATTTATATTATTTTTCATCAAGAGGAGTGATTGTACAATATATATGAAAACTTATGAGAGTGCATATACGAGTTAAATCTTACTCGCAACATTCCTCGATTCTGTGCTAAAGGCGCTTCTAATTGTTTCGTCTGCGCAAACTTTGTATACGTCCAACACCTTTTGCCCTGTTACGCTTCCGTGAATGCATTGCTTGCAAAGTTATTGTGAAAACATAGAGATTACTAGGTGGAGAAGTACGAACGAAATTATCTAAGACAGTGCATTTGATTATACACTTTATGAAGGATAATTTCAATCTTTGTGATAAATATGGCATGTTGATATCGTATAAAAAAACAAATTTAATTTTCTTAAATCTTATATAACTGATTGACAAAGAAGAAACGAATAGATTCTCGATAACCGTTGAAGAAAGAAAAGAAAAATGACATTAATCATTATCGAATTTTAAATATATATTGGTCCAAGTATAATATAATTATCCGATAATGGAGTTACGCGTGGGTTTCAGGAGTCCACCGAAGTGCAACCATAATGTGTTACTCGTGGTCACAAATTGATTGTAAAACGTTTGCTGGGGTTCGCGATAACTGTAAAGTGGTGGTCATTGTTTGGTAAATAAAAGCAACATGTTTATGCAACCTTGTGGTAATTGTCGTCACTTGTTACGTTGTTTCCACGAATATTATCGACTTATGCAATTTGTCCCAACTTATTCAACGTCAAAGCAAAACGATCATCTTTACGAATAAAACGAGAGGGAGGGAAAGGCCGTATCCGTGTAATGCAGTCCATTCACATTATGCAAACGGCACGAATCGAACAGGGTTGAATAAAATCGACGTAAGATATCTTATTCCATCTTACTTTACCCTCGTAATGTATCGAAATGTATTCGTGGAAGGAAGATATCTCGTGGATATTTTCAACGGAACTAATGTCGAACACAAATAAGGAATAATTCATCATTTGGGTCGAAGAGAACCAAAGACTATGAACTAAACTGGTTCCTTTACGTAAGAAATTTAATACAACCTGCCTCGATCCAATGTCACAGTCATTTTTTGACCAAATTGCACGAACATAACCTATAAGTTGAATATATTTTTGTATTAAAATATTTACAGACAAACTTGATATAATATCTTTATATTTTTGCTTGCGATTATGAAATCGAAACATCTTATATAATCAAGATATTTAAAAGTATCAATATTGTGGTAAATTAAATTTTCATTAGCACAAAATTTTATTAAAATAAATTGTAAATGCTAAAAAGTTTTTCGTAATTGGATATGGTTATATATGGATTAAGATCTTTTGCATTAAAAAATTAGATATGTTTTGGATACTTTTTAATAGATTAATAAAATAGAAAATGAAATAATATTAAATATTTTTCACATAATATCGATATTATATTATATTTTTTAATACAATTTCTCAATCATTGTATTATTTCTTTCCCAAGAATACAATTTTTATTACATCGTAACAAAGTATTATAGAAAAATATCATAGAAAAATAATACAGTTCTTTCATTTCTCTTCTCTTTCTCGTATACAAAAGAAAAACTCAATTCTCTTATTAGCATTCCAAACTGGAAGTATTATTCCTGCAAGTCATAAGATTCCTGTTCCGATACTAGCAAAAATCCTCATGTTAAATACGTTTCTCATTCAGTTTCTTAATTGCACGCTTCGACAATACGCGAAAAGTATCGTGGAACTCGTTCGAATTGAAAAAAATTTAAACCAGCCGTTTAATCGTATTATATCCGATAACGATATTAATGTGCTCGGCATACTCGCTCACAAGTTTTAAACAGAACCTGATTTCGCGCATAATACATTTATTTCGTTAATAACCAGTCACGTAAGTAATTTATATTATCCGATATAGATTATCATCTTGAGATTGTACTTAATTTGATAATTGGCAAAGTTCTCATGCGTTAAATTTAGCCAACTTTTAACTTTAAGTTTTTAAAAACTATTTTTGGATACTTTATGAACGAAACGAAGAAAACAATTGATATTGCATATTATTATTTTCAAAAATAAAATAATAAAATGGAAGAAATTCTTATCTAACATCTCAAACTTTCTTTTTATAACTTGTCAATATTAAAAATATTATACAATTATCGAAATAAAAAAAAGTCATTATATATTCATATTATATTTAATTATTATATCGTATTTTAATGGAAATTAAGCTCGATTATAGCACATAGTTTAATAGTGTGTTCATACTGTTTAGCTGCAGCTTGTACTTGGTTTAACAGTTCTCGTTTCACTTAATTGGAAGTTAGCTTAACAAGTATCATAATATTTCGAGGTGAGCTCATTCTGGATTTGACAAGTACACCTATCGAGAGCATTATTATTACCCGAACTATAATGTTTGCAACGAAAATTTATTATAAAATTTATCTTCAAGACGATTTATTATCCGAATTCTTTATTCTTAATATTTTTCTGTTAATTTTGCACCTACATTAATATAAATATTTATATCATCAAATTCTATTGTGACAATGAAATACGAATAGAGATAACATATAATCGAGCAGTAGAATAATTGGCAAAACGTTATAATATTAAAATTTTCGGATGATTCAGAAATTTTTCAAATTCACAAAATATACCAAGAATCGATCACTGCCATAGAAGAGATAAAAGGAAAATTCTCCTAAAAAAAAAAAAAAAGAAAAAAGAGAAAAAGAAAAAAAAGAATACTATTTTTCCTTTCCTCGAAACAGATCCATTTCCAGGATTACTTTCGACCCACTCTGTATAAGTATCGAGTTATACAGTAAGTACGGTATACATGCTCGCGCATCGCTCGCTCGTTCGCGCGGTTTGCCAAGCGAGTTATCAGGAAGAGCGAGAGAGGAGGGAAAGGAGAAAGCGAAAGAGAGTAGTCGACGGTGGCGGGGAAGGGGAGGGGGGAGGGCTAGCAACGACTAGTTACACGTATGAAATAATCTATTATCTGGAAAGGGGAGTTATCTGGTGCGGGCATTGAATCGCCAAGGTCGCGGCGAAGTCTTGACGGAGAAAGGAAGACGGAAGGAAGGTTGGTAGACAACGATGGAGCGGGACGGAATGACAGATAGAGCGATAAAGGAAGAGAGAAGTCTCACAGCGGTCAACGAACCTCCTTCGATGCTCGACTCCTATGTATACCTATGTATCTATACATTAGCGATGTTACTAACGCAACGGCTATCTACGTATGTACGTACGTACGTAAGTACTTACGTATAGGAGGCACCAGCCTACCATTCAGTCGGCGCTGCTCTCGCTGCCTAGGCGCCCGCCATCTACTGGGTGTTTCTTCGTATGCGATGTACATATTGATGCTTTGCACGGCGCGATGACAAAGCGTAAAAGGCTTCGTTTGTTTACCCTGGATGATGCTCTTGCGAGGATATTAAGTGGATCACGGTTGTTGAATGATCTTGGAACTTGTAGTTTGAGATTGATGGAGAATTTTAGTCGTGTGTGGGTATTGAATGAAATGTATTAGTTTCGTATATGTGTGAAATATGTTTACCGTGAATGGACAATTTTATATTTAATTAAAGAATGGGTTGTAGACGAGAAGAGGATAGTTAAAGAAATGAATATTAAATGACGTTAAGTTAAGTCAAGTTATGGGCGATGTATTTTTATGTTTAATTTATCTAGGAATCATTATAATATTCAATATTCGTGTATTCATTTAAAGAATAGTTGTTCGAACAATTGTGTTGCATAAATGTTGAAACATTATTTATATAATCTTTTCTATTTTTCTTTTAACTACGTCAATATATATAATTTTCTAATGAAATTATCCTTCAACACGTTGTTCCTATTATTTTCAAATATTAAATTTTAATAATTGTATAAAATTATTATTAAATGATACGAAATTTAATATACTTGAACACAATGTATATATATAAACCTGATAGATAACACTAAAAATTGAATTGTACAATTCCTTTTTTTTATTTCTCATATATCTATTAATATTATAATATCTTTTGGATAAACATACAGGAAACACCCTATATATGCATCTAGTAAAGTGCCTCACAGTGCTGCCTTCTCCTGTTCTTTCTCTCCTCCTCCTCCTCTTCCTCCTCCTACTTCCCTTTCTTCCATTCTCCACCACCTTCTCACCACCTTCTTCCTCAAGTTGGTCTCCTCTTTCTTTGCGAGCCACCGCTTCTGGAGCACCGGCGTCTAGGTTCCTACTAAATAACAAGTGCTTAGATTTACCTAACAATCTTCTTATTTTCTTTGTCATGTTCATGGCCTGGCCCGCTAGCTTTCTCGATAACGGTCGCATCGAAATGACGTCCTTGGCGTGTTCGACCTAATAATTAGGAAAAATATCGACAGCCAGAGAAGCCGTGAGCGTTTCCAATGAGCGGCCGACTTTAAACCTACCGACGAAATGAGAGTGTCGATGCTCTGTTGCACGCGTATCGCTAGGCGAGACGCCATCTTCCGTTTTTTCTCTTGAAACGATAATATGATGAGATTTGATTTAGACTCGTGAGCCAACTCTGCTGATGTATTTTTTCTCTTTCGTAGAAATAAACGCAACGGTCTGATTAATATTTGGAATATTTTGCATCCTTCGAAATGTGAGGTTAAAATTTTGCTTCTTCTGTTTCTCGGTAAATATCGTTTCAAAGTGAAAGAGGATTACGAAAAAAATGTAGAAAATAATTGCAAGATCGAGGAATTTCAATAACTCGAGAATCCTGAGAATGTGAACATACGCTAAAAATATACAAGTCCGTGATAAATACGGTAAAAAATTTTTTTATGAACATTTCCCTCTATAATTATATTTTTCGTAACCGGCAATTTATCTCTATAACAAAGGTTCTTTCTTCAGCGTCGGAAAATTAATAGATACAAGTATCTTCGTGTTTTCAAATTAATTGTAATTCTCTAATTTTATCTTGCAATAACAGTTTCCTGTTCTGAATCTGTTGTGCAATATCGAAATTATAAGGAATAGAAAAATATGTTTCTTGGTAAAGAGAATCGCTTTAACCTATTTTAACCCATTATTTTAAGTATTATCTTACTTAATGATGCGTTCCTCGTATCTTGTACCCCTTGTATTTGTTTTGAAAGCAGATCTTAAACATAATTTTAATTAATAAACAATATAACATATCCTATTATAATTCATATAACATATTTGTTCATTATTTTTCGAGTAGAACTTGCTATCTTTAATGGATTATAAATCTTGTTTAACTTTCGAGGCGAATTTTTCTTTCGACAATGAACAATACAATATTATAGCAGAAAATATAATAGATTGATTAAAAATAGGTTGAATCTGATTTTCAATTAATAATTTTTATTTTTAAACAAAAAGAGGAAAGAGTTGTTACATTCGCAAAGATTAATTTTATTTCTTGATTTTTTAAAATCGTTCAAAATTTTTCTTGTCGAATGATTACAAGATTTTCTATATTTCGAACTTCACATCCTTTTACGAGACATTTCACTCCCTAGTTGAGGATGTAGTTCTAGGATGGCTTTTAGTCTTGAAATCATAACACTATTAACCTCGATACTAAAATCCTCTTTAAAATCGAAGCACAAATCATTCAATAAAAAAATCTTAGAAATATCGAGTAGAAATCGAGAAAAATTTTCGTTCCATTATGGTGGAAAAGGAAAATGTAATAAAAAGTTACGATTTCGAGAAATGAAAGGCTCTTCTTCGATATTATTTTTAGTTTTCAGCATCCACGATTTTACGATTATATAACAATCCAAACTTCAAGAAAACGAGAACTGAATGCACGAGAAATTTTCACTCACCAATCTTTAAACGAAGATTTTTTCGAAGATATCAATCCATTTTCAATTTTTCCATGATCATTTGCATCCATATATTTAGAGTAACACTCTTATAAGTGATACTTTATTTTATTATATATATCCAATAACATTAATAATTTTGTATTCAATAATATTACTTTAAATCATTTATATGATAAAATATATAAATACGCGCAATGATTACCTGTTCGGCCATATAAATTTGTCTCTCCTTCTTCATCTTCAATGTTTTTATTGCATAGGTTGTTACAAAACTTAACTTACGTAACCTATAGTTCACGTTAGATAAAATAGTATTTACGATCGTGCATTCTGTTTCTAACTGTTCATAACATCCCTGAGTTTAGTTGACATCTCTATATTTAGCACGTAAGATTCCGTTACGTTCTGCACTTCGCCAAAGTTTTCTACGAAACAGTGAGCATTCGTTTCCATTGATGCGTGAGAGACGTGTTAGCCAAGTAACTGTGGCTCGATGCCAATGATCGAAAGGTTACTGTAAAAATAATATTCACAATAAATTCTCAAATTCGGTTAGATTTTCATATTGTTTTTCCTTTTTCCTTTTTTCAAATATACATGCCACGATATATTTCTTTCATAAATCACACTCACGAATATTTAAATCAGATACAATAAAAACGAATAAAATAAAAATGGAACAATACTCTCTTATCTTACGCTTAATAACTGTTTAATAACTGTGATAATTTATGAATAAATGCGTGTGACAATGCGAGATAAAACAGAATCGTTCATGAGAGAAAATATACATTTACATGAAAAGGTGGATAGAATGTAAAACCAAAATATGTAGAACAATATAATCTGCTGTTATAAGCTTGTAAAACATTTTATCAGAATTTTATAGATAAGCATAAGAAGAGCGTTCTTTTTTTTGTACTAATATATCATAAATAATTCAAGAACTTTTTTCTTTTAAATTTTACCAACTCTCAATTCATTGTAATTACTTATTGTTTAAATTTGAAATATTAATAAGAAGAACAATAATTCAATAATAATTCGTGATAAAATAATATATATTCAACTCTGATTAATTTTTCTTCCCTTGAAATGCTAAAATAGTCGCATGGTTTTGTCCATTTTTCTATTCTATTGTATAATAAAATTACACTTTCATCGCAATCATCCCGCTAATGTCCCGCGGGAAATTTTTGCATCGTTTTAATATATTATTCACAGTGACACGCGCAATGTAACATTTAATGCCCGGTTCAATTAACGAAATCAGAAAACTACCAGCAACAACATTAGTATTATACAATCTTGTTACATTCTTGCGCTTGGGGCGATGCCTTTCAATCATTCACGCTATTACGAAGGGAGGCTTATTTTATTTCTGAATCCATTGAGCTTCGCTGATGCAATAATGCAATAGGGAATATAATTGCACACATTGCGTAACTTAGGGCTTAATCACGCGTAATTTCGCGTTGTGTTTTTCACGCGTGCTAATGGAACAAATTACTCTTGACGACGTAGAATAATGCAATGTTGGTTTACGTTTCAATTCGACGAACTCAACGTGTATGAATGAATCCCGATAGAAAAATCGACGGAAAATATTTCAGACAAATGGACGATAAATCGTGTTCAAAATTTATTTATTTTTATACGAACAGCACGTAAATTGATCCTTATGAAATAATAAAATTCGAATCGTAATGATTGAACGATGTACAAATTCGTTAAATCTAGTTCTTCATTGATAATCATGTCTCGATCGATAAAAAGAAAAATCGAACATCGTAAAAATATCCCTTATTATTTTTTCGTATTACCGCTCATTCCGTATCTGACCTATTTATTATGATCACAGTTCAAGGATCCACGTTTCACTGCTGTAATTATACCAGTAATACCTTTATTAAAATTCCGTTATGATAATCCAATTGGGACGAACGGGATGTCTCAATTTCGGTAAATGGCGGTCCGTTAATGGGATTAATTAAACTGGAATGTTTACCCGACAACCGTAATTTATTGCGTTTTCACGGTATTCTCATATATATATATTTCGAAATATATAACATTGATAATCACGATCGAAGATGCGGCTAGTGGACCAATATCGAATTGGCAGAGAGGATAGAAAACAGAGGGAGAAGGGGGGCAAGAAAGAATGGGGATAGAGAAATGGCTTTCTTCGCGTTCTTGGTATTGCAGTCTTGAAAATATAGATTGACTAGACTGCACCTAAAAGAGTTGAAGGAGTAGTGGAACAGTTGAATACTTGGGTCGCGCCCAAGTATTCTTCGATAAAAGCCCTCAAGTACCTTTATGCTATGGCTCACACCCTATACAAGAGAGTTCGGTGTTCTTTCCCTTTATCGTACGACTATTTCGTGTGCATCAATGGAGATCGGGCTTCCTTTTCGTGACACGACAATTTTACAATGTAAATTATTTGCTATTGAGATTGTACATTTGTCGATACACTGTGTGATATTTTATCGTGTCATTATTTTTCCTCCCAACGAGACCAAATAAATATTTCCATCGAGTTACATCGTGTTGCTTTTATAAAAATTTTTCAAAATTTAAATCACAATTCTCGAGGGACAATATATTTTCGAAAGGTCTCAATCTTTTTTTCACTTACGTTAAAAATTATAAAAGCGGAACATTTGTAATAGAACAGGGGATTAAACGAATTACCCACGGTTCCAATCCGTCCGTTCCTCGTTACAAAGCAGCACGAAATACCCACTGTTAAATATAATAAAGCATCAAACGGATATTTAACCGTTCACCGTATTAACTTCTCCAATCTCCTTACATTCACCCACACAAAGCGGTTTAAATCCGTACCGTAAATTCGTACCACGTATTACGTATAGAACCGCGCGCGCATACGTTAATTTATCGATCGTGTTATTAATTCGATCCCCCCCTACCGCAGCGCCATCTAATTAATTTGATTTTCCGATCGACTGTGCGTACCACCTCCCATTCACCTGTCCCATTGCGAACCGGTGTCACTTTCCGCGGAGTTTTTGCCACCCGCAAAAATCCGCATAATAGGTTCAACATGTTATAATCTTGGAGGATAAAACCGATAAAACCGATATCTCGTCGCTTTGGTCGCGTGTATCGCGTCTTTTTTCCTTTTACCTCTCGAAAGAGGGAGAGAGAGAGCGCTCTATTCAATACGACGACTCTCCCTCGCTGTTGCACGAGTCAAGTATCGAGCCAAGTGACACGAGAAGAACGTTGGCCAATCAAAACGAAAACATCGGCTCGGCTGTGTTGTAATTATGGCCGTGGACGTTAGGCGGCGGAATTCCGCTTCGCGGAAACACTCCCGTGCCCCGTGTCCGTGTACACTAACGAAGTGGCAGTGAAAAACGATGAGAACAGCATGGAAACCGCCTGTCCCCTGTCTCCCCTTTGCACGTCCAAGTATGTGTAAACTTTGCTCAGAGCAACGCATATATAACGTTCGTGTCCTACCTGAGATGTTTCCCGTGAAAGTAGCTGATAGTTTGTTTTGCGGCTAACAACACCCGATTTGCGTGTAACGTGGACGCGATCCAACTGTACTCGAACCGTGCTTGTATCGCATTCCTGTCTTCGGGAAAATTGGAATCGTTTCATTAACGGTAACATCCTTAACGCGCTCGATGCCGGCCGAGTCACGGTTGGACGGGTGTACTTGATTGGATATTTGGTAAAATAAGTGTGTTACATTAATTAGCGACGCGACGGATCGAGTTGACTATATATTATTTATTCGATTCTTTTCTCGTTTGATTGCAATTACAATTAATCGAATAATGCATCATCATTGGATTTATTATTTCGCGTAATATTCAATGTATTTTATTATTACATAAATGAATTTTTGATCGTTAATAAAGTTGATAATATAACAATGTAAAATCGTCCACGATATCTAAATTCTAATTTCAATTTCTTTGCTCATCGTTTCATGTTCAATTCAATAATTTCACACTTGAATAGCGATAAAAATCTAATAAAATCTCATCCTCATTTATTATATACGTTCAAAACTGTGTACAGTGGCAAAATACGAATACAATTGGCGGGCTTTAAAAACGAAGCCAACGCACTGGTTGTAAAGCTGGGGTCGCTAGTTACTTCCAGGAAGGTTACCAGGTTCTTCTTCTTTCCCCGTTTTTACCGGCTTTAATTGAACCTTCGTACAGCTCGGAGGATCCATCCATTTCCCTTTCGCGGTATTCCTCCTCTCTTCTGCCTCGAATCTCGCCGAGTTCACCCTCCACGGAACTCTACGAAAGAGTTTATACCTTTATTGCAAGGATGCATCTGGTACACGTCTTGCTCTCCCTCCTCCTGTTCCTCGTAAAAAGACGATATCAGCTATATTTCGTGAATCTTGGTCTTCAGCTTCCAGGAACGATGTATAACGCGATGGATTCGAAAGAGGTGGCTTCTTGTAGGCAATGTAACACGGTTCAGAGGCGAAACAGAAACGCGAGCGAAACACTCGAAAACCCCTTTTCCTCCTTCTTCTTTTTTTTCTTGCTTACCAACGTCGAAGGGAAGAGCGGTAAAAACTGCGACGATAAAAGCACTTGGCGAATCGTTGCCCTGTGATTTTCTTTGGTGGAAAAATGGCCACGATCGTTGAATCCCGCGATTGGAAAAAAAGGCTATGTAACGCTTTTATATATATATATATATTAAGTAAGTTAACTGGGCCATTGGTTTCACTGTGAAACCGCCATATTATTTTACCTCTTTTCGTGGTAGCTTGGATTTGAAACGAAATTACTTCCGATTCTTTATTCTTTATTAGTTTTTTTCTTTCTTTTACTGAAACTGTTTTAATCCAATGTAATAATCAATGGTCAATTTTTATTTTCCAATGTTTATTTATCTGCGATATATTTCGTTTTTTACTGCAGTTTTATGAAGAAGGAGGAAATTCTTATTTGTAATTCATTGACAAACTTTTTCAAGATATAGTATTCTTGATAATAATGCACAATATTAATTAAATTATATGATTAATTATATGATAGTATTAAAAGAGATAAGATATTACGTTTATGCTGTCTTATTATTAATTTCTGAATATGTTTAAACTCTTTTGAACACTTTTAAAGTATAATGTGATTCACGAGATGAAATAATTTAAGGTATATAACGTGTAATAAGCTTCATTAACATTTTATTAATTCATATTATTAATCGTTGTATCATAATTTTATTCAAATGTAATTTTAAATTATCTTTCTATTATAATTATTACATTTACAAATCCATTCTTATCTATTTCTTTAAAGTACATGATTATGTAAGATCTTAATCAGAGATTTACCGTCTACGAACTCTTATTACCTAGCTTACATGTTTCATGTTCCTTCATATATTTCTTCTTTATCTCCTGTATAACCAATTTCAAAACACTGTTGCATTATCTGATGTTACATTTTCATTTCGAACTGCACAAAAACGACACATTTATTTCTATCATAATTTTTCTTATATTTTACACATAGAATATATAGCGAAATTAAAATTAAAATAAAAATGTTAAATCGATATTAATTAACTCAATAACAATGGAACTTACAATTATATCATGTATATTTCGTATAGAATTTTTAAAGCTATTTATTTCTTTTTATAGAAATTATAATCTTCAATTGTCGATTTTCATTCATATCTCATATATCTCATATTTTATATAAATGACATAAATAAATATGTTAAATATCTTTCTTTTTGTATTCAGTTTTACCTGAACATACATAATTTTGTTTACAAAATATCAATATATCAGAAAATTTTAAAAAATTATTGTTAAATATTTTGATGAGTAAATGTTTAATTCCAATATAATTAAAAATCGTATATTATATCAACTAAAACGAGTATTTCAAGGAAAAATGGAAAAATACTAATTAAATTTAAATAACGTACTATTATTTGATCCGCCGAATTTAATTCTTGGAAACATCGCTAGAATGCGTACAACGATAATCGATTCTCGCAGTAATAGATGCTTGCCGAATATTAATGTAGCATAGTAAGCAATACGTGGACAAACAGTTTCATCGATCGAACGATCTTGTAATCCTTTGTTCTAGCTTCTAACTAAATGATAACGTTGATATTTGCGATCTTTGAATTATTGATCGTGAAATATTCAGGTATCGATGTAAGACTTTAATTTATAGATATTTACATTTAATATTATTTGCGAAGTTATTTATCAATGATATATATATATTCATACCAATTTATCTAAAATTGTAAGTTAAAACAAACAACTTGATATAGCAAATATAACTTTAGATTCACTTAGATATTACTTGGAAATTTACGTATGTATTATCTACACCATTCGTGAAGGGAAGAAAAAGGAATGTCGAATCTGATAAGAATCGAGAAAGGGCGTGCAATCGTAAGTTTGAATCTCGTTGGGTGGAGGACAATCGGGAAAGAGGATCCAGTGGATCGTTTAATGTTCCTGTAAAGAAACGGGGGGAGCTCACCTCTGCACTTTAGACCAACTTCTCGAGACGTTGGATTATAGTATAGCCCGATTCACTCTCTCTTTTCCTTCACCCACCTCCACGGGAGTGGAAAAAGTTCTTTTCTTGACTCGTATAACGTAGGTGGGTGGCTACGGTTCCTCCTATCTGTGTTTCTTTTGCGTTAGAGCCCTTCAGGCTAAACTTCTGGCCCATTAATTTACATTAGGACATTTTTCAAGAGCTCCCAACGCCCGTGTACCTTAAAATTGGCGAAGTCTTCTTTTTCACGCCACTCTCTCCCAGGGAAAGGAACGCCCCCGAGTTCGTGTTTCCCTTGTCGACGTTGCGCTTGAATTCTTTACCATTAAATACCGAATCCAGGAGAGCTGTGTGTCGGATAATTCTGTTAGTCCTTTATTTCTTGCTCTTTTATTGTTCGGCAATACTATATCACTCTGATCTTTCCATTTTCATGTTTTTACGCGCAAGATTTTCTATATATTATAATGTCTTAGACAGTGAAAAATTCATGTTGGGTTTCATATTAAATGAAATATTTTAATCAATCATGTATCTTTTAGAAGAAGAATATCGAAAATAATATTCTTAAAGTTTGTACTAAATTTCATTTTATAACATTATCAATTAAAATATTCTATTAATATTCGAAATATCAATTTCGTGAAAATTTTCCTTTCCTATATACAGCTTGTTTAATATGAAAATCGGTTGAAAATTGTACCAAATGTTATCGATAATATCAAAGACCAATATGTGTACATATTATTATTATTTTCGTAATCTTTATTCGCCAGGGATAAAATTTTATTGGAATAAAATCCTGGCCATCATTGTAACCACGATAACGTGTGTGCATCCAGTGGAATCCAAGTACCAATTGTTACTACAATCTTCTTTAATACGTCACGTACAATACAAATGATCCTATTATCACACAGAACGTGTTGGTAAATGTTCCAAAACGACATTTCCATTTCTGTTTCAGCACACTCTAACGGGCCACTGCGGGAAGGTGATGGCTGCGAAGTTTCTTGGCGAGCCTTCAAAAGTAGTTACTGGCAGTTACGATCGTACCCTAAAAATTTGGGACCTGCGTAGCAAAGCGTGTAAGTAACCAGTGCCAAATAAATAGGAAACGTTTGTTATAGACTCTGATATTTTATTCGTAATCATTGTTGCACTATATATATGTGTATAATGCTAATATATATTTACTGGAATTTAAAAGGAACATGAATCTGAATATTCGTACGCGTTTTATATGTTTTTATGCATGTAAAGTACTTTTGAATAATCAATAAGTGCTTTGCATGAATGAAAATACGAGTTATTAGCAGATTATAAAAAAGGATTTTGTTTAAAGTTTCATGGAGGAATAAGAAAAAATATAACATCTTTAAATATTACGCGAAAGTTGCAAAAATATTATTCAGAATATCGAAGAGAAATCTTCATACGGTTTATAAAAAGACGATTAAAACAAAAAGAAATAAAAGAAATATTGTATTTATATAGTCTTTTTTTTTTGTAATGTAATTGGACACTGTATTTTTTACACAATTTCTTCTTTTTAAGCGATTAAAATATTGTACCATTATCTGATAGTTCGGTTTTCAATAAAAAAAAAAATAGTTCAAGGAATTAACATTACAGGCGTTTTCTAAACGTTAAAGCGTGAAATTAATACATGTAAATGTATAACTTATTATCTAGTCATTTTCGTTTTAAATTCTTCTACGGTCTAATATTTTAATTATACGCGTTTTAAAGTGTTAAAGATACTTTCTAGTTTTTCAACATCCAATCTTAGATTCGTTACATTTTTGGACACATAAGATGTAATTTATACGTTTTAAATATCTTTCCTGGCACATGAAATCGTAATGTCATATAAATCAATTATTCGTCTATAATTGTTAATTTGAATTTGAAAAAATACATATATATATATAATATTTGAAATTAATGGTACCATGACGAGGATATTTTGAGATTAACATATTTTGATAGCTATCTTTCCCTATTTATTAATGTTATAAATTACAAAGCCGCCTCATATTGACGTAATAGCCTATTAACGTAAAAAATTCTTTGCAACTAGATAGTTCAATTTCCTCGCACCTTTATACTCGATTCTCAGCATCGTCTCGTTGCTTTCCCTTATTTACGAGCGCTCGTAAAACCATTACACGCCTAATTCGAGTCATCAGGAGGCATAACGTTGCCATAACAGAGGAATCTAAAATAGCGTCGACGGAGTTGTAAGATAAGTTTGCAAGATATGGTACATAAAAGAGGTATTACTCCATCCAAAGGTGGCCTGTATCTTTAAAAAAAAATATCGAAAATAACAATTCTAAATGGCCACTTGTTTCACATCGAATCATTCCTCCCCCTCCTTTTTTCATAGATTTCATAGATCGATTCGAGATATTCTTCTTTCTTCTTCAATATCACAGAAGATGATATCGATACATTTGCGTAGTCATACAGATTTTCCAAAATCTTACGGACAGATATAAAAGTTAACGTACAAAAAGAAAAACGTCAAAGAGGTTGATAATGCGAGGTGTAACGCGCGATAAGATGAGATAAAGATCGCTTGCGCTATATTTTAAAATTCATCGGTTGAACTATAGAGAATCGATATGAAACTTTGCCTTTGACGATCGTTGATAATAAAGTTTCAAATCGACGAGCTTGGTGCCGAGGTAAAACGGATCGAATAAAAGTTCGATTTTTCGTCGCGTCGTCACTTCGTGAGATTAATTAACACGATAACGCTCTTATCGGTAGTTAACGAAATCTTTTCTAACTCTGCTCCAACAGTGCAGTTTTCTTGTCACGGCCTCTTTGTTCCTGATCGTTGACGGCCCTAACGGATGATGTTTGCCGGTGTGAGAAGGGCCCGATAAGAAATTGGTAAATTCATGCGGGATGAATGCCCCTCCCCCTCCCCCATTCTGATGGTGGATGGCATCGGTGATTAAACGGAAGTTGCGAACAGAAGAAATTTAATTTAGATTCCGGTTGTTGTAACGAGACACCCGTTAATTCTGTCCTCAATGCAAAAGTTGGCAAAGTTTTTCTTTCTCTCTCTTTCTCTTTTTTTCTCTTTTGAAATTCCGAAAAACCGAATCGTCCGTTCGCTGCTTTAAACTGTGTAATTTTGCTGGAAGAAAATTTTAATGAAATGCAAATTGCTTGTGTACAGACCGTTAACGAAGACGTATAATAACGCGTCGTTGTCGTTGAGAAGGAAATTTGATTTTTCTTCTTCTCCCTTTCTTTTTTCCTTTCTTTCAAACTGTAATGCTTAAAAGGAAGCGCGACGCGATATTTTTAATATTCATTGTTTTTAATTTTTTAAAACCGGAGGCAACTTTCGAAATTTCTTTAAAAAAAGAATATCTTTTTTCACGCGAATTGGGCGGTTTATAATTCTACAATATTCAATTGCATTGAATTCTATTCATTCCAATATATTTTAATCCTATATCTATATTATTTTATATTCTCTCGGTATTAAATATATAAATATATAAATTATATTGGAATGAATATATAAGAGTGCTAATTTTCTTTCAAACATTATTCTTTTTCGAGGAACACGTTTAACATTAAATTAATTTTTTAAAAATAATATAATATGCTATTTAAATAGCTATTGTATCGTCTTATACGATGTGATCGACATTTAATATAATAATCAATATCAATTATTTTTATTTTTTTTAAATAAATAATGATTGGATTTAAAATGTATGGACAAATTGAAAATTTGAAAATAACGAAAAATTGAAAACGTATAATCGTATTAATCCAAATGTCGCCTTTTGTACGATATATTTCGATTTGTATCAATTTTTGTAAAATCAATATTTATAAAGTTATTAAACCGGACTTAGTTACGTGAATATTTTTGTATAATTCGTTTATTAAAAATAGAGATTTACTTCGGCTTATGCACGAGTTATTTATTTATTTCTTTTTCAATAATCCGTATTTAGGAAAAGCATGCACGGAGAAAAAGTAATGATACCAGCGTATGTTAAATGATGATAATGATAATAAGAATAGCGAAAAACTCGCATCGCTCCCATCGAGCTGATCACGATTATACGTGTATATTCGTGGACGAAAATAATTCACCCGTGGTATATTTACTATTCAAACATTTACATGAACGGTGAACAAATATTGGGAATTATTTTGGGAACGTACACCGCATAGAAATAAAATCATGCGCAATATCAATTTGTATGGATGCGGAAATTGTCAGCCGTTTACGCGAGAAATATTCAGCTCGATAATGCTTTCAATACACGATTTCTTTTATTAGATGTCATCCCTTATCTTTCCATTTGATATATGTTCCGTTGCAAAGTTTGAAAAGAACTATTCCACTTTTTATTCGTATTCCGATCGGGATTCAATTGCCCGTCACTTTTTCTAATATCAAATTAAACTCTCAATTTTTATGGATATAAAAGTCAAGAAGAGGCACGATGATGATTCGTGACAAGATTCGTATTCGATTACGGATTTTGTATTTTTTTTTCTTTTATAATAGTTAAAAGACGTCGCGAGGTTTTATTATTAAAATTTTCGAATACTCGTTCTGGAAGCTGGAAGATGGAATTATAAAAAGAAACGAAGGAGAATTTTGTAAAATTCTTACTTCGTACGCGAAAAGTCACGATTGTCAGAAGAAAGAGTCTTTTGGAAAAAATATCTTTTTTACTGCAGTAATTTTAGAACTTTTTAAAATAGGTTATTTGAGAAAACAAGAAATTCTTGCGATTCTTCTTCCTGATTTTCAAGATTTGACAATCTGGTATTTTTTTTTTTTGGACTCGATGAAACTTTAAATATTTCAATTTTTGACGTAAAATTTCTATCATGAAATTGCGATTAATCTTATTATATACATATGTGGAATTAACGAAATAATATTTTTAATATAAAATTAAAAAAAAAATTATACAATTTTAATAGGATTTCATAATAAAATTGTGCAAAAATGATGCTTGTGACACAGAAAACTTTTTAACTATTGTAATAAATTCAATTTTTTAATTCACCATTTTATATCTCTCATATAAAATGACAATTCATGTTTATATGAAAGATAAAATAATAAAAATTTTTATATTTTAGGCATTTTAAAATTCCATGTTGCACAAAGATATTAAATTTTTATATTAACTAGTTAATATACACATGAACCATAAGATAATTAAATAATAATTCAAGCGAATCACTTTTTTTTCCACACTTTTCTAAATAATTCTCGTAAAAAAATGCTTCGAGATATATATTTCATTTTTTACGTTTCAATGCCTGGATCCGTCAAAATGTACGATACGCGACAATAAATTATATTTTCCATGAATACATATAAAATAAAAGAAAAAAAAATAAATAAAATAAAATAAAATAAATAAAAAATAAAAAATATTTAAATCAATGTATCTGAAATCAAATTTCAAATCGAATTTCGGCCGATGAAATTGACGTTCCGCAAACCATCCAATTTTTATCCCCTGCCTTTTATCGTAAAAAATGATTTTGCTTCCACAGAACCTTTGGAAACACCTTATATATACATATATATATATATATATATATATTCACGTAAGAAATTACGTGGAGCAGGATTTTTATTACCGGATCGATGATTTAAAAAGGGGAGGATAAGCCGATTATTTACAACCGATTCGGACCGAGGAAAATGAAATATACAGATCGTAGTTCGTGTGGATCTGCGCGGATATCCCTTTATATATCCCTTTCCAACAATTTTCGATCCGCGATCCTCGCGTGATAAGCGGCGGTTTAAAGAAAAGGGCGGCGAAGTGATAATTTTTTCGGCGAAAGTGGCCATTCCGCGCGGATACAGGCGACGTGAATCGCTTTCGGAAAATAGGGGTAGCTTTAAGGGGTGAGAAAAGTAAATTGAAGGACGCGACTGACTGATACGAGCCGAGCGGAATTTACATCAGGCGGTTCACTAATCTCGTGAAACCATATCGTTCGAAGAACCCGTTCGAGATATCGATTTACATTATGGTCAACATTGCTACAATCGAACTTGGTGGGTGGCCAACGTGGGTGGGGCACTATTGACAAAGTATACACGGTGCAGCCTGCCGCGGATGATAGTGGAACGGTCGTATTAATTCGCAAGATCTGACTGGAAGGATGATATCGTATAATTCGTCCCATCGAGATTATTTGAGAAAAAATGATGTTAGTTCGATAAGAAAGATAGTTTAGCTCGATCCTTCTCGAATGTAATCACCTCTTATCTAATTCTGATTATTCGAAATCTTTTGAAACTTCTCAATAATTTTTCGACATAAAATATCTTCAAATATTTTCTCGCATCGAAAGAAACGCGTATCATCCAAACTTTTAGCAGATAATTCTAGAATCATTCCAGAATCATTCCGTGCAATAACGGGTCGCGTACTCGTTGAAGGCAAAAAGTGAAGCCCTTTCGCTAACTTGTCCCAGCCGGATACGAGCACTCGACGAAATCTAGACGCGAAACTTCAATTCTTTTCTTTTTCTTTCTCAACAGCGAGGCACAAGAGCGCTCCTTTCCTCCTCTTTCTCTCTTCCTCTCTGTTTACACGATATAAATATAAAAAACTGGCTTCGAATAAATCCAACGTGGCGCGCAATTCGAACCCGTTACTTCCGTGCCGAAAAAATTAGTACACTTTTCCCACGGGTCTAAACTCGAAAATTAATTTCATAGATCCGAGATAAAGTGTTTGATACACACTGATATGCAACGTCACACTTGACGTCCGTTCCCACGCTTTTGTCCTTCCACCCGCAAAATAGTGAAAATCGAGGCTTCGCTATCAGGGAAAGGCGGGCGAAGGTGGGCGAGGTGTACAAAAGTTTTGCGCAAATAAATCTCGCAAGAGGAGAGGACAATGGGGGGGCCGTTGCTGAAAGCGCGTTTAACCGTGAATTATTGTTTAAAGCGTGGCACGGTTTAAGACAAAAAAAAAAAAAAGAAAGAAAAACTACGCTTAAAGTGGATCAGCTGTTTTCTATCGGATTATTATTATCCTTCCTTGCCGCTACACCTCTCTGTCCCCCTATCATCTTGTTAACGTTTCGCAGCTGTGTCGGCTTACGGAAACATCTGCCGCGAAATGCTTATTCCATTCAAATTTCAGTTGTTTCTGTTTATAGACGGTAAATACTTAATGAACAGAGGGAAATCTGGCGACAATTGGGTCAGATTTGAGACTCAAAGTATCCTGTCTGCCTCTCCTCCGTCTCTCATATATGATCAAAAGAAATTAGAGTATTAATTAATGTATCAGTGAGTAATGCAACAGTTAATTTTTATATCCATACGAAGTTATTCTTAATATCAGGAGCAAGATCGATTTATACTTTTATCTATTTATAAATTTGAGAAATGATATTTCGAATACGAAACATTCACATTTGAAGCATTCTTTATTCATTTATTTTACGGTTTATGCTTTTACACAGCAAGTTGAAGTTCGGAAAGATGTAGATCAGTCTCGAAAACTGGGAAAAAAGGGAGCACGTTTGCGAGATTGAAAGCGCTTGTGCTTATAGTTAACTGTAATCCATTGAGAGGTTTTCTTGGTTAATACGGGTAGCAGCAGGAAAAGTGAATCGACGTCGAGAAACGCTTAGGTGCTTTAGATTCAACGTGCAAAGAAGGAAACGGATTCAAAGGGAAATCTATATAAATTAGATATTATATGTACGTGCAATTCAATAGTTGTGAATGAAAAACTAAAAGACAACGAAGGTGTGATTAATAGACAGTGAGAATTTTATTAATCCAAATTTATCGAGATAAATGGATTGTGATATTTTGAAAATTCTCGATAGCGTTCCACTTTCGATTACAGAATTTGTTTAGTAATACGATTTTTAAATTTAAATTCATGGTAAATAGGATAATTTAATTTGATTTGAGAATCTTTTGGCAATAAATGTTTTTATCCGAGGAGATAAAGATTAAATGTGTTTAAAATTACAAATAGTTTCTTCTTTTAAATTGTAATTCTCAGACTACGGTCGTTTCCATCGATATCCACAGTGTAATAAGCAAGATTTCAAGCTTAATTTACTTCAGGAAACGACGTTCCTGCCGGCATTTCCGCGCAACTCTTGAGAATCAACGCGCTTCAATATAGAAACTCTTTGACACTGAAATTGCAAATCGGATAAATTACAAATCTACTACTGCTTATCTTAAGACTGCTATCTTCATCTTTTAAAGTAAACGCGACACTAAACACAGATTAAAACTTGTATTATAACCAGTTACTGGAAAAGTTTGTCCAACTGTTTCTGAATTTTCAAACAAATTTTTAAAATCAGATATTAAAAATTAAATTTACAATTGTCATCAAATGAATTCGTTTCTACGTCAATAGATTTGGAATAATATATTTTCAAATATAAAAGATCGATCAAAAGAATTTCGAAAAATCGTCTTAAATTTTTCTTCCAGAAAAACTTGCAATTGTGCAATTATTTTTCAAGTATGCAGAACTGTTAAAAATTGGCTGCAACTGAAAATTACCAAAGATATTTTGATCATTTTGAAAACACTCTTGCCACGGTATAAATCGTATCGAAACTGTCTGTATCCGATTACGAATTTCGCATACGATTGTCCGTTTTACTTTGTTGCCGATGATCTACATTAAATCAAAAGTGATTTACTAGGCGATCAATTAGCTTGTCGAACTTACAGCGACGATACGCCGGTTATCGATATCGCTTGAGGCAACCGTGCTTCCTATGAAGATGGAATTACTGGGTCCAATTACTCGGTGGTAATGCATCATACCCGTCAACTTAGGTGTACCGACGTAAGCAGATTTTATGTGAATACGCGGGGAACGCGACGCGATCTGATTGAAATTTCCGAGGACCGAGAAATGGGATTTCGTTCTTTTCACGCCGCTCCCCAATTGGAACGGCTCTATAAATTTGTAATTTTAAGATTTATCACGCCGATACACGCGCCAATGTAACGGTACATTTATAATATTATCCCGTTTAGAAAATTGAAACGTTCTCCCTTCTCTTCTTTTATTTCGTGGAAAGAGAAATTTTTATTCATCTTATTCGAGAGTTTATGTTCACATTTATGCACATTAGTAGGATAAAACGACTGTAATACTGTTGAACGATAAAATGATTGTTTATAAATAAGTAAAAATTCAGATAGTTGGTGTTGAGTTAAATCTTGTTTGTTTGCAGGTATAGAAACAAAGTTTGCGGGTTCGAGTTGCAACGATCTTGTAACTTCAGACGGTGCGGGCTCTACGATAATTAGCGGCCATTTTGACCACAGGATTAGATTCTGGGACACAAGAGCCGAATCCAGCTCAAATGACATTTTATTGGAAGGAAAAGTCACTTCGCTGGATTTATCTCGTGGTAAGTTTCGTTTTTTTATATTTTCAGAATATTCCATCTTGTAAAGTTTATATTAACTTTATCGAAGTGAAATATTATCCGAATAAATAATGATAGATTGGAAGGTTACAAAGAAGAATCATTTGTCATAAACTTTACGCATAAAATTAAATCATGGCGACTGCAACTGTGGGAAATAATTAATCAGATGATATGCAAGATCAAAATAGCCAGTATATGCGATGATAAACTAATAACAGGAAGATTACATTTATATATGCTTTCAATTTAACGAATTACCACTTATTTATATTTGTTGTAAAATTTTTTAAACGACAAATAATAAAAATAAATGAAACTTTTGAAACGTGTGAAATTGAAAACTTTGAAAATAAAATCTCCTACGATTTTCAATCCCAAGCATTTGAAACGTAGAAGTGCAATGATGAGAGAGAAACGTAGAGAAGAATAAATAATACCTCGGTCCATCATCTTCGTGACAAAGAGAAAATATATCGGAGTTCGCGAAATTGTTAATCAGTCATATTGAATGCACTTTGTGCATCGAAGCAGGTATCAAAGGAAAATATTCAAACTTGTGGGGAGACGGACAGATGTTGAATTATGAAAATGTTTCAACTTGTAGAATTCGAGGAATCGTATGCAAACATTTGAAGCATGAACATAAAAAAGGCTGCAAGCACTATAAGAAATTGTATCGTAGGAATGTTAAGATATACAACAAGCACGCGTTAAAACTGATATTCAGTTTGTATGATCTTTTTATTTTCCCTCTCCAAGAGGGAAATAAATCGTGAATTTTTAACTGTTGTTTTTTCTTATTCTTCTTTTCTTTCTTTTTTTTTTTTACATTTCATAATTAAAAGGTTTTATCATTGGAAAGATTTTATCACTGTTTAAAAATATTATCCCGCGAGAGATTTAATATCTTTTGTTCGAAATTCGCGGAACTTGTAATTCAACTCGAATAATTATTCGAATTACGCTATTATGAGGTTTCAAAATATTTCTGTTAATCTGGAATTAATTAAAGCTGAGCATTATCGTTACCGTTACACGTAGTTAAACGGTTTATCGTGTTCGATAAAATCTTAAAAATGAAAATCTTAATCGATAGAAATGGGTAAAATAAAATAATTAAGTTTTTGAACAAACTGTAAAATTGATTACCAAATCTTGTGTATTTTTCTTGTGAAATGTTAAAAAATTAAATTTACGATCATTTACTAAAGTTTCAAATTTTAAACGAATAACGAAAGATTGATCGAATTATATGATCGACATAAGAAAATTTATAAAATTCGAATTTCAAGAACGAGCTTACAAGTGGAAAAATTTTATTTTCTATAGATCGTTGTTTAGATTTATGATGTAATTTATTCATATCTATCCGTTGCTATAATTAATTTAATTCTAGGCCAAATTTAAATCGACGATTTAAAACTATTTCATTACAATTGAAACGATCATTTTTCCTTTGGAAGGATCAACTTGCCAAAAAATTTTTTCGAAAGATACACTCGAGTAATTTCGGCGACATAAAACTAAAATTCGAAGGAAACGATATCGCTAAGACTGTAAAATTCTGCTCGATTACATTGCGCCACTCTAATGCTTTTCCTTTATCATTCACCGTAATACATTATGTATACTTCCATTAAAGTATAATATACCATTCCTTGGGAAATGGCCGCTAGATTCACAATGAAACCTTTCTCGAACGTCTCTCTATAAGATTTATACATCTCGAAAAAAGAGTTATTTATTTACTTACTTACTTACTTACTTACTTACTTATCTTTTTTTTTATAAATTTCGAGAAGCTAAAGTATTTCTTTCTTCGTTGCCATTGTAACGCGAACTCGAAAAATTTATCACAATTCACAATTTGAATTTAATCGATTATTTATTTAAATTGATTATACGCAATTTTTGTATGATAAAAAAAAGAGAATTCGTAACTTTCAAAATAATACTCGATAAATAATGATAAATAATGAAAGAAAGTTTTAATATGTTTAATGTATTTAAGTTTTTTGTTTCGATTTAAATGAAAAATGGTTCGAATTTCTTTAGAGATCTCTCGAAAGTGTAATCTTCGACAAACGAATTGTGTGATACGAAGAAATTATAAATTTCTTTTTTTTTTCTTTTATCATCCTTGTATAATCACATTAACACAACCAATTAAACTTTGACTTGATTTAAGTAGCGATATCTGATTGTTTGTAGATGCAAATTACCTTTTGAGCTGTGTCAGAGATGATACGTTGAAACTCATCGATCTGCGGATGAAGAAGATCATTGGATCATTTAGGTAAGTGGCTTTTATAGAAAAATCTTATAGATGTTAAGGCAAAAACAGATTTTTATTTTATATCTCGTAACAACTTGACAAATTATTTTTAGCCAATTGTGGATCATTTATGATCGAAATTTACTATATTTTAAATAATCTCTATATTCATCGTACTACTGATTTTCATGATAAATGACGATAAAACAAAATATTAAAAAGAAAAAGGGAAATTAATTTTAATAAATAATTATTTTTTAATCGTTCAGGATTATTAGTCTTTCAAAAGTTTCGTTGATAAGATATTTAAAATTAACTTTGTAATAATTATTGAAATGAAATTACTTTCACTTTTTTAGCGCCGACGGGTTTAAAGTCGGTTTCGACTGGACACGAGCTACTTTTAGTCCAGATGGTCAGTACATAGCGGTCGGTTCTTCAGACGGGTCCGTTTTCATTTGGTCTGTCGCCACTAATACGATTGAGACTGTGTTGAAAAACCATTCGTAAGTATCTCTCCTTATTAATTACTAGAATTTATAAAAATTACGATTTTCATATTCTTCCATTTATAATCATTGAAAATACGTAGATATTTTTGAAAAAGTTGAGAGATTAAAACATATTTTGTTAGGAAAACAAAAGTAATTACTTACATGTATTCGTTTTCATTATAATGTTCCAATTACCATTTATATATAAAATATTTAAATCAATATAAGCCATTAATTCTACTATTAAATTAGGTCATTGTATTTAATCCCAAAAGAAGTATAATTTATTAAAATTATTCAATTGGAACCAATTAAAAAAAGATCATTCAAACGAACGAATCTTCTTTAACACCGATAAAAAGAAAATGATCTTACGTATAAATTAATAAATTACATTACAATTAAAATCCTTTAACATTTTGCGTGTCGTCAAAATCAATTCGCGAAATACGATGAGTTATATTTTCAATTTTACAAATTCCATATATATATATATTAAGCATTAAAATTTACCACAAAACTTTGTGCATAAAAGCGTCAAACCGATTCATAATTGTAGCAAGCATCTTCGAGTGTTTTGCACACATGCATCATCGTATACGTTCTATAATTCGTGCGCTCACATCCCCCAACCTGAAGTGGAAAGGCGCGGAAAAATATTTCGGTGTGACCCGATTTCCTCCTCCAACCTTTCCATTTATATATATATATCCATGGACACGCCCGCCTATATCCCCTACACATAATATTTTTATACATGCATATGTATATAAATGTGTATATATATATATATATATATATAATATACAGATATATGTATATGGGATACATGGCGATATCGCAAATTTATACGATAGTCTGGATGCCAGCAACTTCTTCGAGCCACAGTGTCGGCTACCGCAATTCAAACTGTCGCATCGAACGTTTCGTTTAAGGCGCAAATGTAAGCCAGCTGCGTAAGATTCATTTCTCGTATAATCAAATATTACTGCGGCATATAATTTGTACAGACGGGTATCTGAAACGCATTTGATTTTGGCGTCTACAATTTTTTTGTTATCAAAATTTTCGAAATTTTTCAGTAAAAAATACTACTAATATCGACAAAATTATTCATAATTGAATGGACGAAAGCGTCTTTAAATCTTAGAAATTTCTCAACGAACGTAATCTTCTTCGAGGATACTAACATCTATGAAACGATTCATCTTAAAAACGTTCAATTGATTCACTCCCTCGACGAAACAATATTACACGCGTTCAACATCGCTCCCCTTTCCCTCTTTTTCTCCTGTCATCATAATATTTCACCAGCCATAAAAAAAAAGAAAAAAGAAATCCTCCAACCGTTCCATCTCCGTCCCCTACATATTAACCAACATTTTCATAACGAAAATCGGAGGACGATCTAAATATCGCGACAACGTCGTCATCATCAAGTTCGAGAGAATAAGACTCCCCTCTCTCAATGAAGAAGGAAGGGTGGCGAGCGAAAAGTAGCTAAGCCACCCTCGCCGGTCATCGCGCGCACCGGTGCGATCGTTTTCACTCGAATTTCACGGTAGATACATCCGTGCCACAATTATCCTAGTCGTTGACCACCTCTCGACTTTCCCAAGGACGGATCCTACTCGCGGCGGAGGAGGATCCCCTTTCGAGGAGAGCCGGGCGGTGTGCAGCTAAGTGGCGGTCGTATCGAAAAATAGCTTCGAGCACCGGTCACGTAGAGGAGAGCCCTCTGAAGCTGAAGCTGAAGCTGGCCGGCGTGCGTGATTTCGCCGTTGTGTACGCGCACGTTTCACTGTTATTACTTTCACCCGTCGAAGGGGAGCACCTCCTCCACCCTTCGGTCCTCATCACCCCCCTCATCCTGCCCCACACACAGCAAGATATTTCCCATGATCGTTCGACGATACGGAGATCGTGTAATTCATACGCTGCGCCGCCCAACGAATCCCCGAGACTAACTTAATAACCGCCTCGCCCTTTCCCCGCACACAAACACACGTACACATACACCCTCGCGATCGACAAGTTACAAGTTGGAAACGTATACCGATATTTAATCGGCGCGCCCCTCGAAACTGCGGATGTGCACACTGATACGTACGTATCGAAGTCGGATTAACGCGAGAGATCCGCGGAGGAACAGATTCGTGGCACGCAAGCGAGCACGTTTGATATGCAACTGCGAGTTAACAGATTACCGAGCCGCAATCCTTCCCCTTACGGAATCGGATTTCTTCGAAGGGGTAGAAAAATCGCAAGGAGGTAGGCGATCTTTTTTTCTCTTTCGATCGCTGGAAATTGTGCAAATAAATTCCTGATAGAGAAAAGAAAGAAGGGAGGAATTAATAAATTCGTTTGAAATTTTGTATTGAAAATAAGAAAGATTAATCTGGGTGAAATGTCGAGGAAATTGTTCCGTCGATCGGGCAAAGTGTATTATTCCTCATTCCGAGGAATAATAATCAGTTAATAATAAATTAACTGTAGGCATACCAGAATGCGGAAAATGGGAGGAAGTGTTCTGCTTTGCACAATGGTTTTTCCCACGTGGGTATCCTCGAGGAGTCGGGGAATAAAAGCTATCATTCCATGCCAGGCTAGCGATACCTTGATTTGTGTAACTTGTTATTAATAAATAAGTGCGTACCGAGGCGTGGTAACAGGCGCGGGTTATTATTCTTTTCAGCGGTAACTGACAAGTAACAGCATCTCATAAACATTACTGCGCCATATTTCAGTCACGCACGCATTTATGGCGATTTTGTCTTGCACTTTACGAGTTTCGATGGCTTACCGCGATAGTTAGAGGGGTATAACTGGACCCCTAAGGAAGTGGTTCGATTAGTACGTTTCATGGTCTTTTTTTTTTCTTTTTTGCGTTGTTCTCTTCGAGCCGATCTCTATCGCAGGTGTGAGGAAGGATGGCTACGGAAGGACACGGCTTCTGTTCAAAATTCGCGCCAATTCTCGAAACGGGAATATTTATCATTGATTAAACGAATTGTCGAATAGAGTTAACGTTTGCTAGTTGGGGCATAAATTACAAATGTCTATTTCATTGTGGAATTTGAAAAATATGAATAACTGATGCTCGATGTATAAATCAACATTTAATATCAAACGAAGAGATGTTTCGAATGCATCCGATAGATGGAACACATATTGGAATGTGACGCGAAGAAGTTGATTTTTTTCAACGATTTACTTCGAAGTTCTACCGTTATTATCGCCACAGGGCACGGTTTTCTATATTTACCACGTATTCATAAATTGCCGCATAACCTGAAAATGATAAAATTGGTTAATGCAAGGTATGCGATATGTGAATAACACCACATCCTTGTGGCAGATTAGTTATAAATTTTCACTCGTACAGATTTTCAAATTAAATTGTACGACGAGGAAGGAAAAGTGTTATATTAATTATTGGAAGCAATGCGAGAGAAAAATACACAGAACCGAATGAAATTGAAGATTAAATGCAAGGAATAAAGTAAAGTTAAAGTCTTTGTTTTAGATAAATTGTAATTTGAAGCGATTATCTCATTCTGAGTAATTATTTACTTTAGAAGTATCATGGAAATTTCACATTTTATGCTCAAACTTCAAAAATTATAATTCGTGATTACCTCTGGTGGGACTCGAACCCACAATCCCCGGTTTAGGAGACCGATGCCTTATCCATTAGGCCACAGAGGCTGTTGCCAATTATTATTCGAATTATTTAAACGCTGCTGACAATATCGATATGAGTAAAATTTGAAATTATTCATGAAAATATTGGAAAAATATTTTTAACGAATGATTCTCGGATAGATTTCTGCCTTTGTGCAAACGTGTATTGTATCATCAAACACAAAAGTATGAAAATCGTTTTAACACTCTCTCTTATTCTATCTTATTCAATGCTGAGGTCCTTTTAATAAAGTGTGTTGCTGATAACGCTAAAACTGACAGTAGCGAAATGGTCAACGATTTACGGCGATGTTTTACGACTTTGTCGAGTAGATATTTACAGATGTCGTAAATCGTAAAACAACAATAATTATTTGATGTATTCGTAAATTTCTTGGATCGATTATTATTACATTGTCCAATGAAATACAGCAGTGAATCGCCATTAATGCTCAAACTGTGTACTTATATGTATATACAATTCTTTTCCGTCGATTATATGCAATCATTTTATCCTATTGTCCAATAAATTTATAATTTTCCCAAAAATTAGAGAATTCAAAATATTCGAGAAAGATATTTCTCGTTTTTTTGTGATAATTAAATTAAAAAGTGGACGTTTTAAAAAGCGTTTTTGAGCGAATTTGAGCAAAGTGCAAACAGAAACATTCTTGATATCACTTAAAACGTGTTCAAACTTTTAAAGCTTTTCCATTTATTTCAAGTGATTGTTAGAATAGTTTGTGGAGAACTGTACTATCGGTCAATTCGCAACATGTTGGATTGTTTGATTTTTAAATTAAGCAAACGTTTTAGATTTTCATAAAAAAAATGTTGAGATGTCGGAAATACTCATGGTTATCAAGTTTTCGTTTCATAGTTTTCAATCCAAACGAAAAAAAAAAGGGAAAAAGTTTGAATCAGTAGCTGAAAACTTCAAACATGAAGTCAACATTCAATTTTTTTCCGTTTTTAATTAAACCGTTTATTAAGAAAATGACATTATCCTTTTTACGTTCAAATATTTAAAAGTTTCCATTTGATTCAGAGATAATATTAAAAAAGAAAAAAACCAACAATATTTTATCAAAGTTCTCTCTTACTTCAAATCAAGAGACAAAATTACTCATTGTTTTTTAAATTTCTTCAACTTACCATTAAATAACTACGCAATACTATCTTTAATTAAACACATAAATCCTCAATTTTCCTACTTCTTTCCAAAAATGGACTCAACTCGGTTGCCGCTTTCCCAATAATCCAATCTCCAATAAGACAATCACACCAATCCATTTCACAACACGTCTTATCCGCTCCAACCCTTCGCATACCTTATCCCTCGTCTCTATCGACAGTAACAGTAAGAAATCAATATCACCAAGGAATTAAACGCAACCGTTAGTCGGTACCGACGTAATGAAAATTCACCTTCCTCCTCCTCGAGGAGGAAAGACAAACGGTGAACACGTCAGGATGGAGAAAAAGAGATTACACACATATGTACAAATACAAACCATTTCGATGAGTATCAAACGGATTTCATTGTCGCCCCAATGTAACGAAGCATCGTGCCAGATCAATTGCCTCCCCCCTTCTCGGCTAACACTCGATTTCGTTTTCTGGGCCAATGATCGGATCCGAGCCACCGATATTATGTCATTTATCTTCGTCGTATCTTCGAAAGGCCGGCAAGACGGCGAGCTCTTTATCTGTTTTTCCCATTTCCCTGCCCTCCTCTCTCTCTCTCTCTCTCTCTCTCTTCGTGAACAGGGCAGTCGGCAGCTGGTACGGATATACACGTCAGCCCCGACCCTTCCACCCTCGCTGCCTCATATTTCCATCCCCCTCTCAACCATTCTTCCCTTTCCTTTTGCTCGTTATATTTTCCCTATTGATGATCAACCCTCGATATAAACCTCCAGTTAGTCCGGTTAGACTATCTATTTTTTAGCGGTTGCTGGCTTACTCGAATCTCTTTTTCCTCTTTTTCCTTTAACGAGGTAATCGAACAATTGGATGGTACGTTTGATTTTTAATACCGCGTGTATAAACGGATTAATTAAGATTAATTTTTATCTTCTCTCTTTTATTTAAAAATACTCGTTGTAAAAGTATAATTAATCGATGAAATGCGTCAATATGGCTCTCAGTTATAAAATAACTTGTAACGAATAATAGTTAAGCTTAATCGTAATTAATCCTAGTTTTGGAACAAAGAAAAGGTGATCTTTCTATGATCGAGCTGTTATTATATTCACGATTGTTGCACTTCAAATCAATTAGAAAGATGTTCAAGAAGTACTGAGCTCTTTTCTTCCGGTGGATAACAGTTGTCTCTGTTTGCCATACACGGAATTTCTTCCGAGGAAACTGTATTAATATTTAATGAATACCGTGAATTCGTATCATAGATACTCGTATCTGCCTCTTATCTTTCGCGCAGACACTTAGAACTGCTATAAATCGATAAAAGTTACGCGGCTACTTCACCCGAAGTAACGCCAACGGGCCTTTCTCTCTTCCCCCCCTCTTGTTTCGCTTTATAATTTACCATAATTTCGGTGTTTTCGAAATAAAAAGTTGCTAAAAGGCTACTGTTACATGGTTATCTCTATCACGGGCGATGAGGCTAATTTCTATGATATTCGATTCTACAATATCCTCATATTATATTCCTATCAGATTAGCATAAATCTCCCCTTTCGATCCACATCGTTACACGTAATAATCAAGTAGGAAGTTTTATTAACCGTCAGATCTTCGCTTCCTGTTAACCCTACCTGAAATCTTATGATTGAATTCGTTTCGTCTCTCGTGCTTAAGGAGATCCAATAACTATAATATTCAAGGAAGTCCTTGTCGTCGTTTACTTCGTATCTGTAATTATCCTGTGAAATTTAACGTAATGGGAGTAAAATGTATTCAAAATTGAAATAAAATGTAATTTTACGCACGAAACCGTGTAATCATAATCAATCGTGTATAGAATTTTATCTGAGTGATGAATTTTTTTCTTTTTTTTTACAGAGGGTAATTACGTTTCTACAAAATTTTTTTAATTCGTCTTCGTTTTAAATCTCGTGATTTCAATTTCGCACAATTTTTCACGAGAATAAAGTTTCTCCATTATTCGAATTTTATTTGGATTTTTTTTTGTTTTTTTTTAACCATTTCTTAACAAACTGCACCATTCACAACTCAATCCGGGATTTTTCCTCCGTTTCGCGTGCAAAAAAAGAGAAACAGAAAGGGAAGAGAAAAAGAAACAGGTTGCTAAACAGAAGCCGAAACGTTGGCGTATCGCATGTTAAGGAATTAAAAAGAACACGAGGTAACCGAAAAGTTTCGCTAGTGGATGGTAAACTAACGTGGAAATAATGGAGCAACGTGGATGTATGCACCGCATCGATCTCGCACAAGTATTCAACGTTGCACCATCTACGCTATTCATGCACCTCCAACAACTTTAAGGCGAATTTACACGCGCATCCGGTTGATTTTCATCCTCAGCGAAGGACGTGAAGATTATTTTCATCCAAGTTAATCGAACGAGTGTAGAATCAATTTCTACTTCTACTGAAATTAAAACAAACGTCCATAAGAAAACATAGAAAACCGCGTAAAGACGTAGCTTTGATTAAATATTATATAAATAGAAACGATTCTGACGTTTCGAATCAATTCAAGTATAAATATTTTCATATTCGTTGGATGAACCATTATCAAAAAGTGTAAATTCGCCTTTGCGTCGCCTGTGAAGCGAAACGGTTATATTCCAAGGCGCGCGAAACTTTAAAGGGGCGTGGAATTTTGCCGTCCGTTACTAAAATTGGAAAATATTCAATATAGAGGGGAGATCGGTCGGCTAGGCGTGAACTCGAATCAAATATGGAAGCATAAGCGCCGGGTTAAGTAAAGGAGTTTGCGTTATGGAGGGGATTCATTGTCACGATCGTTCCGTTTGATCGTTTATGTACGTAATATGTTTACCTCGCCTTGTGCTTTCGGATTTTGGCCTCTCTGCAGCTTAAATACACACACAAATACGTGCCCGGCGTAAGGAACTGTATGTACTCACAATTACACGGTTATGTTTGAATGGAAATTCGGCCTCCGTTTCGAATTATGCATGAGAATTATAGAGATATTTGCGGATGATAATTATTCGCTTAAACTTTGCCTTCGCGAAGAATGTAGCGCTCGTATCTTCACGAAAGACATAAAAATTACATATTACCTTCATCCTGATTTTATACAAACAACTTTCGTCCGAATAATTATTAAAAATTTAATCAGTTTCTGGAAACTATTCTCACAATTCTATTAATAAGAGAACGATATAATATATACCCGTGTCATAGCGACAAAAAGAGTTACAAAGATATACGTGGATTCAGCTTCCGAACGCTCGTTTCCAATTCATCCCGCGTTACAACGCTCATACATAACAATAAAATCTGTCCCGAGCCATTTCCTTTCAAAGGTATTATACCGCTGATTATCAACAATACATATATATATATATACACACGTGCATGCGTATACCAACGAGGAACATGCTGCACACGTGTACCGGATTCTAAGAATTCGCCATCTCTCGAAATATAAATCTATACCTATCTCTAATAATAACCAACCTTCCCCTTTCACTAAAGAAACTTATTATTAAAAGCTGGCTGCGTGCAACCGTGTGTCGCGTTGTGTCGAGGAGGCGACGTTTCTTCTTTGCGGTTTCGCGTCATTTGGCCGTGAGAACGACGCCGATCTAATCATCGTGCGTATTGTCGTTCCACCGGCCGAGGCACGTATACGTCAATGAGCGCGCCATTAGGCGCCACTGTTCGTGGCCGAGCGAGCATTCAGATACGCGTCGCTCGCGGCCAACGTGGATTGATGGCAGTGATACGCACGATTGTCCCGATAACAGGCGGAATTCCTCGCGGAATTGTCGCCCGCTAGACTACTCCTACGCTGTCTATGAATCCTCCTTCTTCTTTCGTGCGTGTTGAACAGGGAGGGAGGGGTAATCGGCCGTAGCGACTTATGGGGCTGTGTGTTCGCGAGGATGTTCGTTTGTTCGATTCAATGCTGCGTTGGATCCACTCGATTTCCTTAGCCGTATTTCATTCAGCGTTGGATGTAAGGGAAGATGAGAATAATACGGCTATTTTAATACGATTGTAGGAAGAGATATTCCTCGAGACGAGTGTTGCGCGTTGATGTTGATATTTTCAGGAATATATATATAGAGTGAATTTAAATTTCTTCTTTTTCTTCCTTTCTTTCACGGTGGATAGTTAAATTTTGGTATTATTAGTTGTATTACTGGATTGTGTGGAAGATGGTTTTATATGTAATTGAAAATGATTAAAAATCTGGTTTTCAGAGGTAAGGTTCATTTAATTTCTTGTTTAAATCTCATTCATATAAAATTTTGTTTTAAAGATACTGGAATATGGGAAAGCGTATATTTAAAGTTCCTAACATTGATGCAATAATAGTAGAATTAATAGAAACACGTTTGAAATTAATGCTTTTCTTATTGTCTGAAATTAACATTCGAATGTAGTTCATTTAGATTAGATCTATATAAAAAATATGAGTAAGAATTACGAAATTGACTTTTATCTTACAAAAATATTCAAATGTATTCATAAATTGAATCTTATTTTGTTTAATCTGACACTAATCTGAAAGATTAATTTTAATTATCTATTTATATATATATATATATATATTATTAATGATAAAATGTATCTCAAAAGAAAAAGAAAACACGATTTCTTCCATGAAAATTTGGAATACATTCCATGTCAACATGTTCCCATGTAATGAACGATTACGTTTTACGGTTAGTTGCGTTAAAGATTCTCATTTTGCTCGTACTGTAAATTTATCGCCTTGAGGCATCGCCTACGTCGACTGTGTCAACAGGTGGTGCTCATCATTTTGCACTGACATATTACAAAGGAGCTGCTAAGTATGATAAAAGACGCATTGCCAAAGAGTAAATTGACCAGCTCCCGCCTGTTATTTATAAAACAATGTTTCGACGATCTTTCCACGTAATAAATCGTATTTTTCGTTCTATCGTTTTAATAACACGTCTCGACCGCCTCCTGTAAATCAACAAACTTAACAATTATCGATCCCATATGAATTTCACGATAATAATTCTTTTCTGTGATTAAAATTTATTACTGGTAAATGTTGCGTGCTTTGGATTATTGATTATCGAAATTCGTCACGCAGATAGAAATTTCAAGCACGTTATATTGTGTTTTGTTATTTTAGCAACGAAATATTTGACAGAAGGATTACGCAAAGATCTACGCATTACCAGGTATTACATTTTAATTACAATTGGAATAAAAAGAATATGGAACCAACAAGTAGAAAAAATATTTTAGAATCACGTATTACTATGATATTTAATAAATCTCTCTTGATCTATATCGAATTTAAATCTTCGTATTCACGAAACAGTTGGTGTTATTCCTCGCAATTGCGTTAATTATTCTCTCGGATGAACGAAAACGCACTTACGTTAAAAAATAGACGTTGATGCTTCCGATGCTTTTCTTTCCTCAAGCGATATCCTATTTCTTGCAGTTCTGCGCTCCGCATAATCCATCGCCCCAAGGTGAAATCTGAAATCCTGGGTGGTTCTCCTCGCGGATACGTTTCACTTTGCATTTCCCTTCCTCGTTCCCTTCTAATTGTTTGCTAGTGGTTTTCGTAGTACGCCATTGTCCGTTGACCTTTACATGATAATCTATGGTATAATCTCTTTGGAGATGTTTCGCGAGAAAGAAAATTAGAATTTTCTCTTCAAGCGGTATTTTTAGTCCCGTATTTAGCTTGTATTTGTTTCTAATATCTGATAAGAGGATCTGAAAAAAAATCTTTACAAATCAACTTGTCCCGTGATTCTAAAAAAAAGAATCCTAAAAAGTTAATCAAACTCCCCTTCTCCATACTTCATTTATCCCAACGCGATCCAGTTTCTCGCTAGAAAACACTGGCAATTATAGAATAACACTCGGTCCAGTTAAAACGAAGCGATTGGATAATTGTCACGATATTACTTCCCCGTTTCCTTCCATTCGGTTAGTCCAACCCCCCTTTTCCCATTTCGCCCCACCATTTTCTCTCGGTTAAATCGCGCTCGCCGCACGAAGTGGCGCGAGGAGGGGAGGGCGACCGAGCCGAAATGCAGCGCAATGAAAGGAAAAGAGAAACAAAGGGAGGGTGGACGTGGAGGGCGAGGTAACGGTTGGAAATGTCGTTCGAGAAAGCTTATTTCCACGCTCCTTCGGCAAAAATGGATAGGTCCCTTTTATCACGCTCGCAATACACACCACATAGGTGGCTACCTACTCGCAAAGGTATCCCGGAGCCCGAGACACTTGGAGAAATATAGCTGTCGCGGTTGGTAGCACTGGCTGCGGGCGGCGACGGCCATCGTTGTGCACGACGGGCGGTCGTCGCGACGCACGAGCAACACTTTTTCTCCTTTTCTAACCTGTAGTTGTTGTTTCATCCTATAAGAGGCTGCCTTTTTGTCAGCAACGCAAAATTTACGTACCCGTGTAGGCACGTCGATCCAGATCACGACCTGGGTGTGCACAACCGGTTCTATATTTTCTTTTTTAAAAAAATATGATTTATCGTTTTCGATTCTTCTTGCTATCAACGATGTTTTCATATTTTTATTAGGGATTATATTTTCTAATTGGAAAGGAAAATGAACAGATTTGAAAGATTGCGATGAAAGAAAATATATGAAATACGTAAAATCAGAAAAATGGATGTCTCTAGTATTTTTTCTGTGAATCTTGTTTAAAGAATAATTGCAATTGCAGACTCAATATAATATATGGCATTTATATATGTAAAATTATATAGGTGAATTACAACAATTGAATTTAATAAATCGCAAGTTTGTTAGATTATTAATTTTGATTAATAACTTGTTCTTTTAATTACATTTTCTATTTTATTAGTTAAGAAATTATAAAATTTTAATTAGTATATTGTATTAGTATTATATTGTATTGTATTAGTATATTGTATATTTTGAAAATGATTCTTCTATCTAAATTTTTAAACCAGAATAGCTATTCGAAAAAATGAAGTGATTTTTAAAAAATAATAAAATATTTTAAGATCTATCTAATTTTAAACAGGTTTTTCTTACGCAAGAAATTTAACTTGGCTCTGTAAATATAAAAGTCTGGAAAACGTGGTGCCAAGCTTAAGCCAGTGATCCAACAGAGATATCGGTTACTTAAAAACTCCTCAACATGTTTTCTAATATGTGATAACCTTCCATCGTGTTGAATTAAATACCTCCAAACTTCAACATCTACTATAATAAATTCAACAAGTTTTCTTAAAAAAGTTAAATTGGTTATCGACGTGACATATTTTTTTGTACAATGAATTAATTCGTGATTGTTGAAAGATATTGAAATTGAAAAGCATTTAATTTTTCAGCTTTATTAATTAAATAATGTTTAATTCTTTAGTATAATATTGAAATTTTATAACCTAAAAAATTATTCACGTTTTTCAAATATAATATAATATTCTTTTAAAAGTGATCGTTTAAACGATATAATAAATAACAATAAATAAAATTCCGAGTAAAGAAATTTATTTCCAATAATTTTCGTATTAATTTTATTCTTTTCCTTTTATTATTTACGATACAAATATTGAAAATAGCAAACGGTATTAAATCGACTGACAACGTACATAAAAATCATATATATTACAAATTAATATTGATTTATTTAAAATGAAAAACGGAGAGAAGAAAAATATTCTTAATTTTTGTTTCTATTTCTATGCTCGATAATTTTTACTCGAAATTCTATTTATAATTATTTATTTACAATTTCCTTATTGAATACATTTTAATAATTCATAATATTCGATATTATTTAATGAAAAATATATTTGAAATCGTGTTTGAAATTGATAAATATTCTTTACTCTTTTTTCAAGCAAGCTGTTATTTATGCATAAATAAAATATATAAAAGTATATGCAAAAAAGGAATGGTGTGGATGTCGTCAAAAAATAACGTACCGAAATGTTTTTCTGTTGGTCAGTTTTTCTACGTTGCAACATCAATCCATCATATCGCAAGTGACCTGGTTTAGTATGCAGAATGTTGTCAGCAACTGAACTCGAAATTTTTACTTTGACTTTGTGAGTTTTTAACAGCTTAATCATAAGTTCAGGATAAAAAAAAAAAAGATATAAACGTGAAAGTATTTGGAAAGAAAATTACAAAGAATTCTTTTATTTTAATATAATTAAGACATTAAAATAAATGTTCATTGCACAATTTTATTTAATTCGTTAACGAATTAAACACAGCGAGAGGAAATCGTAAATATTTCAAAAGTAATTTATGTTCCTACAAAATGAAAAGTCATCTTGAATTTTTTAAATCAAAATACAAGGCATTCCTATATTCGTGATGCAATTAAGAAAAGAATAATTTTATTTATTATAAAAGAATAAATCGAAAATGTAGGATGAAATTTTGTTTTATAAATATCGAGTTTGGTTTTTTGAAGATTTTAGTAATAATATATTCAATTCCACATTTAATATTTAATATTCTTACACGTAGAACATTTTTGTTATTCGATTATTCATTCATATCTACTCAAGAATTAATCAAATTTATATAAATAATTTTTAAATTTTAAATTTCTTTATACTTCAAAACGAGACCTTAAATTAAAAAATATCGTTACATCTTGTGCATCTCTGATTTGCTTTTTAAAATTCCCTCTACTATAATCATATTACATTAAAAAAAAAAAAAAAAAAATAGAAAAAAAAAATTCAACCCAGCAAATTCATTCTTTAATAAAAATTTATAAGTAAAATAGCTTTTATGAACGACGAAAAAATGAAAGAACTCAAAATTTCTGTATTTGTCGAACAAATGATAATTGAAACCCCACTTATTCCAGTCTACATTCTACATCATAAAGAGCAGAAGTTTCTTCCTCCTGATATCGAGGTCAAAAAATAATGTGCTTCACAATATTGTAAAAAAAATTTAATTATCAAAAAATATAGCAAATTTACACGTTCATACAAGTAATGTATTCGAACGTATATAAACAAATATTCCATAAATTTCCAAATCGGAATGTAAATTTTTTTTAATCTACAATCACGAATCAAATTTGACACTCTTTAACGCGTCATTTCCACTTGATCTTTACAGTATAAAATACACAACATTTTATGCGTTCCTCGACGCGTGATTCCCCGCCAAAGTTTTACTCGAGACGCAAAAGGTATGTCATTTTCACCACGTTTGTCCTCGCATAGAAACACCCTTTTACGATTCCACGGAGCCCCGTGAATCACCCTTGGGAATTCAGGTTTTATAGACCTTTTGCTGCATGGGCGAAGCCGCTCCGGCCAGAAAATTACGCGCCACCGTGTATTTCCACATTCAAATGAAATCTTTAGCGGTTTGCGCCATCCCAGATTTCCACGTTCCAAGGTGGCGCGTTAAACAATTGTGGCCGCTTTTAACAATTTCGAAAGCTTTTTATTTTTAAGAATAAAAATTTTCTTAACCTAAAAGATAGGAAAGAAGAATATGTATAGAGATAATAACATCTTTATAGAGGATTTATCTAGATGTGAAAGTTTATTCTTTTTCCGAGAAATGGATATATCTTTTGATATATCCTTTTTTTCTCTTTACGATATGATAGAAATTTTTTTCGGCGGATATATAAAATTGCAAGTGTGTAATAAGAAAGACACGCTTTTGACGTGATAAATGATCCACGTTGTATTCTGAGATGTGAGATTATATATAGAATTGTTTGGTTTAGATAAGATTGGCGAAAATTTTGAAAAAAAAAAAAAGAAATATAAATTTTTTAAACGGATTTTTAAATAGGTTAATCCTATTTTATTTTCCTCCAATAAATGTATGTAATATGTAATCTAAAAAAAAAATTTATATTTCAACGTTATAAGAACAATGTTAATATTGATTTTATCACCCATAATAAAGTATTAAAAATGGGTTACAACAAGGATTAAAAAATACATGGCATTAAAAAAAATCTACATAATTACATTTAAAAGTTTAAATATAAAGTTATCTTGCATATAAATATTCCAATTTTTACACGAATATTAAATCTGAATACGAATTTACTCTAAAATTAAACTTGCATATACACTTGAATACATAAAAGAAATTAGACGAGTATTCAATTTCTGTTTGAACAATTATTATTATATATATATCTCTGATTACTACCAACGTAAAATAAAAAAAACAATATAGAGAATAATAATTATAATTTAACCCTAATTCCAAAGATCGATTATTCATATCTAGTTCAAACAATTAAAAATAATCATTTAATCTCCCTCATTATTCTATTACACGTTATTCGTTTAATCCATCCGATAATTATTACCATCTAAACCAGTTCATTTTTGCGTTTTACAAATAAAATCCTATATTGGATCTTGTGAAAATCCCCTCTCCCAATCCCTTTTCCATTTTTCTCCGTCATTCGCAACAAGACAGAGCGGTAGAGGAACAATGATATTCAGTCATCCTAATTAAGACCGTGTCCTTCATCGCATTATGTCGATTCACAGTTGTCGGATGGAAACGGAGTTTCCACGACAATCCCCCGCCACGTATTTACCGCGCAAAAAACAATAGGAACTGGAAAACAGTGGAAAACGGGTATGACCGGCCAACTCGAATCAACTGCGTCCGACGACATATTCGCGTGCTTTCTCGCGGGTTCACGGACAAAATGGCGAAATGCGAGGTGGTGGGTTTGCTTGCAGATGCATGGGAAAGCTCTCGTGGTCTTTTGCAACAGTTACTCGATTAATTCGAACGACCATTACGATTCGAAAATACGTCCTCTCCATAATTGATCTCGAATTACAATAACTTGAGGGGGAGGGGATCATTTAGCGCCTTTCAGAAGTAATGAAAGCTTGAGATTCTTTTGCTTTTGCTCTTGCATTGTCGATCTTGCTTTTCTCTGTTTTTTTTTTCCTTCTTTGTCGTGTCGAAACTTTCAGTAGGATTTAACGAGGCTTGTTACGATATTATTACGTAGCATTATGCGACGCTGCATTGCCTCTGCTCCATTGTTTTCGATACTCTTGTCGATGCGATTTGATTCGACTTGTTTAAAGTACGAAAATATATATATATATAATTCGATCAAGCTAAATATCACTTAAATGTTATTTTATCGATTGTTATGAAGAGATAAATCGTGTAGGGGAATTAATTGTAATTATTTTAACTTGACTTTTTTATATTGTAATCCTATAATTGTATCTTTGAAAACGTTAAACATCAAAAAATTAATTATTGTGGTTCTAAGTAACAGAATAATGCAGTATCAGAGTTGTATATTTATTGATGTGTATAATTAACATTCTAAACGTTATTCCTCTTTAACTACAGAAATTGAATTCGAATTTATTAAAAATCGAGATTTATATAGTCATTCGTTTTTGCAAACCGACGAATTTCGAGTTTCCAATTTTTTCTTTTTTTCTTTTTCAAAATTTATTCTTCGCAAAACGCAAATCGACAAATCGAGCCACAACAATACAACGAACAATGAAAACAAAGAAACAGAGTAATCTAATTGATCTGTTACACCTTTCAGAGCTGTGGTGACAGCAGTTTCTTGGCATCCGCACGGCACCTATTTCGCATCTGTGGACCGTGCAAAAACGGTGACAATATGGGGCGACCATGTTTAACAGGACAAACAATCCCAGGATAGACGATTGTTTCGCGTAACGAAGGTCAGCTTGTTCTTTCGTTTCGAGAATGAACTTTCGTCGAATCGAGAAATGTAAAATCCCCGACCGTAGCGCGCAGCTCCATAGAAGGAGAGGTTGAGAGCACAAAGGACAGACCTTGTGGGCGCACGGGTTTGTAAAGAAATAACCATTTCCAGAGGTTGTACAAAGCGTGGCTACCGCGATGAACAAATTCACGGTGGATATTATTGTACATAAAACTGCGATGATTGTTGCCCTCCCCAAGGTTGTAAAGATCCCCTCCCCCTTTTTCTTTTTTAGGGTAATACCGGCGCCCCACAACCCTCTCCTCGAACCACGTTCCACTCTCGAACAGATTATCGTAGTTATCCCTTTTTTCGAGATTCGCTAGAATACACTCCTTTTACTTCTAAGAGACTATTTTTCGCGTTTCAATCGTCTGTGTCGGTAGACGAGATCGCTCCTGTTGGATTACTTTTCGCGAGAAGCTATAAAACACGGTTGCTTCTTCTTTCTATCTCACCTGGCTCGACGACACCTTTTTTTCATTCGTGAGACCGTCTTTAAATTTCTTCTCGTTGTTTGCATGCGAGCTTTTTTTATTCGTGAGAGACACGCTAACTTTTCATTGATATTCGAACGTTTATTCTTTCGGTGCGATTTATCAAGAAACGATATTAAATTAGAAAATTAACAAATTACACGTCGATTAGATTACAGGTTTTGTAATTATACGGAATATCTCGTTATTCGATAAGAAATTTTCAATAAGAATGAACCGTGAACCAGGTTATTTTTATGAAATATTTATTATGAAAATTCAATTTTTTAATAAAAGAAAATTTATACTTTCTCTTTGCCCAGTGAATAACGGCGAGTCACTCTGTATATTAAATAGAATAATCAAATGATTCGATACGAGTCTCCATAAATGATTTTATTTTTAGATCGAAGTCGTTTTGGAAAAACTCGATATTAAAAAAAAAAAGATAGATAGAATTCTGACACCAGAATATTCTGTGTATAAAATGTATAAAATTTTATAAACGATGTAATATTAGTGCGTAAGTGTTACAAAAGATTTGTACGATGAGAAGAAACGAGAAGAAACTTTTAAAACGGAATCTAACGGAAAAATACTGTTCTATTGAACGAAAAATTCTGATTCGTCTGTAACCGATCTTGGTGTGATGATTAATCACACGGGTCACGAGCAATGTTTTCTATGTTGCTATCTCGATCTGGAAAATGGAAAAAAGAAGAAAAAAAAATCTGTCTGTGTGAGTCGGTCCATAGAACAAGTTTGTTAATTGCCGAAGCAACCGTGAAATCGAGTCTACTCGAAGTTCTCCAACGTCAGCGAGTTTTGAACGTTTTTATCGTAAGTCTGATATAGGGCGGAAGTGGATGTACTCGTTTTAAACGGAGAAGCACAATAAAGTTCTAATACTGATACTGAGTAAATTGCATTATACAAAGTTTGATCGACGATTACGTGACGAATAATATATACTTTCTCTCGACTTTACATTTCTTTTTACTCTTCTTTTTTTCTTTTTTAAAAAAATGAACAATTAACCCATCCGTGGTACGGGACATTTCACGTTCGATACGATATGATTACGTACGATTAATAAATTTCGAACTCGTGATATTTAATAATAGCTGGTTCAGTGTTTAAATATTTTAGCTCAAGATAAGTTATTAATAAAAATTAAATATTGATGCGAATAGACTGATATCTTGCGAGCTTTTTACGTATTGCAGTTCACAATTTTTTAAGTATAAATTTAATAATCCAAAACAGAGATTTTTGATATTCTGGTTGATATTACACTTGATTTATCTCGAAAAGATACGATGATCTTTATTTATTGCACTTTTTTAAACAAGGAATTGCCTGTTACTTCTTATAGCAATTATTGAAAACCGATGTCAAGTCTGAATTTTTCGATTGTTTTGTATCGATTAAGTGTTTTAACGATAAGAATTTCAATTACATTCAAAATTCATATTTTTGAATTATATTTATGATATTTGTATCCTTAAAATGTATCCTTAATTATACGTCACATTTTCTTTCTCAAAAATCGTATACGTTTAAATTATATTTTAAATATCACACTTTTTTCTGCCTATTGTAATGTATAATTTTTTTTTAAATATTCAATTATAAACTCATTAATATTAATATAGTAATAATCTAAGATAAAATATTGTTAACGTTAATACTAATCTAATATTAAGTAATATAATATTAACTTAATTATTAATTTTTGGTAGCTAATAGTTTTACAATTATTATTAGCGCTGCCAATTTTTAATTCTGCTCAAAAATTGCAATCAATTGCTATTTTGCATTATATAAAATTTATGATATAATAAATATTCTCTATTATAACTATATTAATAATCATAATAAATAAAAAAATCTTATTTTTAATATTACAATTTCTAATTATAATTTTATTTGAAAATAAGATTACGATTGAAAAAAAAAGAATGGTCGTTAAATATCATTCGTTAAAAATAAAAAAAAATAAAAAAAATAAAAAACGTAATAATACAATCAGTGTAAACGAAATCTATCTTTCTAACAATTTATTTCAATTTCAGGAATATTTTAAATATCTCTTAAATATTCCTGAACAATTACTTTTCATTAATTATTTTTTAAATCTGTAAAATACTTTTGCTTTTTTTACTTTTAAATATATTTAGTTTTTTTTATTTTCTTTTCTTTTTTATTTTATATATCCTCTTTTAAAAATCTTTCTATTTTCTTCAAGGTATAGAAAATGTTATAAAACAGTGGACCTAATAAGATAACTTTGAAAAATATACCTCATCGATTTTTAGAAAAGAAATAAAAGAATTCTCATTTAATTCGAAATTTCATCACTGAAATATATTCTTAAGCACATTAAAATCTATTATATCTTTAACTTATTCATCCTATTAAAAAATACATGAAAATTGATATTTTCATAAGTAGGATCGAAATCGTGATATATGTAATTTTTACCAAAAAATAATTGAGAGATTGTGTTCGATTTCGATATTTATAGTAATTATTCACTAAAATATGAGAATTTAATGCAGTAATTAAAATGTATAACGAGAGGCTATATTTTAAATATTAAGGGCTCTATTTAGATTAATAAAATTTTATACAAATTGCACCGAGTTCGAAAGAAATTGTTTATGTATAATTTCACGTGAAATGTCTCATACGTCATATTTTCTATAATTTTCGTTTATTATAATTCGCTATGGGAAAAAAATTTGTGCTGAATTTTACATATTATCCACTTATATCCTCTTAGTTTGTGCACAATTTAATAACAAATGGCTGCAACGCCATATTGCACAATAGTTGTTAAGCGAATGCTTTCTAGGAATACAGGGCCAAGATCGAAGGGCTCTAAGTGTAAGTATAGAAATTTATGACAATGTTTGTCAATAATATGCGAAAATGCCAACGTGTATAGTTTTTCATATTTTTGATACGTGTTTTTGTTAATTCGAATACACAACAAGCACATAAGACACCGATACGATACATCATGATCATAAATTTCTTTGCGGCCTTGTTTTATATTTCATCAGCTTTTGTATGAAATATTTGAAGACAACAGGAGGGAAACTTGATAATACAACCATTTGTCCATTTTCTATTTTTTTACGCGATTTAATAATTAAAAAAAAGTGCGCTTTAATGGTAGAAATGCAAAAAAATGATAAATTTCAAGGTATGAATGATATGAATTAGGGATGGATCACTCGAAACTCTTCGAAATTCAAAAAGATTCGAATTTCTCGAATCTTTGAAATATTTTGCTATTTTTGTAATTCGAAATTCTCGAAATCCATATAATAATAATTATATAAAACTTACATTTAAGCTGATAACGATTTTGAAGAATTCTAAATATTTATTAAAATTTAAATACGTAGCAAAAATATAATAATAAAATAAAAGTGCCCGATTAACTGTCGTGGAATCTCTGAAGGATGCTCTGAAAAGCGTATATAAAAACTTAAGACATCATAAAAGAGACAAGAATACTTTTCTATCTCGGTAGAAAATATTTTTCTCTCTCCACGTTTCCACGATCCAGTGAAAATAAAAATAATTTTCGAAGCTGTAAATACTTTTTAGAAAGTAATAATAATAATAATAATAATAATAATAAATATCCTAGGTTTTCGAGAATTTTGAGATCCCACAAAATCTTACGAATCTCAAAATCAGGTTTCGATTCATCTCTGATTTAAATCATATCTGTATGTAATAATTTGATAAGTCCAACTTTAAATATCCTATTATGTAAAAATTGGAAAATGTGATTCATCAAGTTTCACTCTTGTGGTCTACATTTTAGCACGTTTTTCCTCTCAGAGTCCTTTGATCATCATTTAGCGTAAGCCTATGATTAACAACATTAAGAAAACGATACGTTTTGTGGATAAGTTAAATGTTACATATGGATTTTGGTATATATACATATTGAATAATTACGATTAGTATTTCTTTATTATAGAGGAAACCGATATATTATAATTAAATGATATTATTTTTAGCATTTAAGTTTTGTAAACTGTAAATCATCACTCGTATTCAAGCATAGAATTAATTACAATATATAATTGTTGTAACATCATCGGTTTATCCAATTGAGGATTTAGAGATTTCCTTTAATAATTAAATAAACAGTGATTCGTCTTGTTTACTCGATTAATCATCTCATTGATCTCAAAAGTAGAATTAATAAAATATATAGATCGATTGTGTTTCGCTCCACGATATAGATTAATATCTTTTTCTTTTTTTTATATTATACGTAAACCGATGAGGATTATAATATCGTTTGTAGAGTATAATCTGAATGTAAGTTTGTTCTTTAATGCAAATTAAATTGCGTCCAACTTGTTACATAATTCTTTCCCCGTCATATGAACAATATAAATCAAACATAAATCTATACCGTTATTCTATTTACATTTTACATTTATTTCAGCGGAGACATTGTATACACTGTTCGCAATATATTATATATATATTAAACGTTTTCTTCTTGTATTTTTTAAAAAGTGGTACACATTTTTAATCAAACCCATACATAATTATTTATTAATTCTTAGATTGTTGATTAATTGACAACGATGTGATTGATCTTAGTCATTTGTGATCCACATTGGAATGAAATTCCAAGAATATTTTCTTCAAAAATTGTCAAAAGAATTATACTAAAAGAATATATATATATGAAATATACAAAAAAAAATAATAATTATTTTCTAATGATTCTTGTTTAATTTCATTAATTATATTAGAAAGATCATTACAACTTTGTAATTTTTTCTTAATAACACTAGCACTTGTGTAATAGTGTGCAATGAATATTTTATTAAAAAAAATTGATCAAAAATTATTTATCGAAGAAGAATTGAAGAATCAAAGAAGAATTAAAAATTTTAACACAATTTTTTTTTTAATTCTCACAATTTTAAAATAAATTTAATAATTGATAAAATGTATTTTAATCCTTTTTTAAGTTTTACTATTATAATGTTTCCACTTTTTTTAAACTATCTAATCATTTTATAATAATAAAATTTGATTTAAAAAAAAATGTTCTATCCTCATTCTTGAATTTTAGTTTTTCCCAACTTGGTATTCGTATAGCGCGAAAAAGATTTCTTTGTTATGAACGACAAATATTCGCGAAAAGAGTTTTTATTCGAAGATGTTTCTGGATAAGTAGCAAAGATCTGAGTGTACCGCATACCTTCTTCCTTTTAAAAATTCCAAATGCACCATCTGTACTCGGAGAAAACTTTGATTTACCACGAAATGAAAGGTTCTTTCATATTAAAGAGACAAGCCATCATACTTTATCTTTTGTTTTTTTCCTTTCTCTCCTTTTTAAAATAAGCAACCAACATTTAAAATAGACCATCGTTTGTAGTCGACGTTCTCGTGTTTTCTAACAAAGGAGTGTTTCTTACAAATTATAAAACTTTGAAAATCCATGCTATAAAAGACGTTTACAAAAGAAATACGGTCATTTTTTTCCTTTCTTCTATTTTTTCCTCCCCTCCCCCCCTTTTTTTTAATATTGCTTGAATTGTCTTAATATAATCTAGCTATTGAATGAAAATTACAGATTTATATAAATAAATATCTTTTTCATGGAATGATTTTTATTTTTATTATACAATTTGTTGTAAAGTGTAATAAATGTATTAAAATACTTATATTTGAAAGAAATATATAAAAATTATTTATATCTTATAATTATTTGCAATGTTTGAATTTTATTTTAAATTTATATTTTTTTTTTATTTCCTATATTATTTCATCTTGAGTAATATCATTTGTATCTAGTTTTTATTGTATTAATATTTTATTTGTTATTTTATTTCAAAAAATAAAGATGTTTTCTATATAAAATTTCTATTATTTTCTATTCTCTATTATCCTTTCTTTCTTTCCTTTTCTTTTATCCAGGCCAAATTAGATTCTTTTTATGTACTTTTCTAATTCTCATTTCTGTGAAATGAAATTTTATTTACCTTTATTAATTGAAATAATTAAACAAATAATTGATAAATAAATAATTCACAAATAAATATATTTTATGCACATATTTGTTTTTCATTTCGTTCAAATATTTTATTTAAATATTTCCCTTTCTATTTATTTTTCTTTTTTTTTTATTTCACATTAATAAAAAATATCCAATCCTTATTTCCAATAAAACTGTAAAAATTGTATTTGCAAACTTCTGAAATTTATTTAAAAAAAAACAAAAAAACATCATTACCCAAGACCAAATCAATTTCATCCGAACTAATTATTTGCTCTATTTATCCCTCGCTCCGAACAATCCAAAACTAATTACAACACATCAGATTCCACAGATTCCCAAATTAAAATACTTTCTCCCCACGCGTTCGACGTCCAATCTGTGCAACTTTAAAAAAAAAAAAAGAATCTCCCCCCTCCTTTTTCCTTTTTTCCCTCGTTTTAAAATTAACTTCATCCCAGAGAAATTGAACAGAAATTCAGCAAACACGATGCCGCTTCGTGCCATCATCTCCCTTCCACGCTCCTATACTCGCGATGGAAGGATGATAAGTCCTCGCGCGGAGAGACTACCATTCCCCTTCCCCCTATCTTCCCTCTGTGTGGATGTGCATGTATCAAGATCCCTTCACAGAGGTCCACGGTATAACAGAGCGTGTATCTGACAGTACCTAACGTGCTTTCGAAAGCGCTCATTAGTCACTGAAATGCGGTCGCGAAGTGACAACTCGTACGTGGAATATTATACGGTCGAAGAACTTCCGCTTGTACCGTATCGCGCGAGCGATGCACGTCCTCCCGCGCATGCGCGCTGCGCCCCTGTTTCTAACTTTCGCATTATACGCCCTTTGTCCGCGATTCGACAGTTTCGACAGTTTCGCAATGGAACGTGAGAATGCGGCGCCACGGTGGGAGGGGGAGGGGAGAGGAAGAGGGGGGGAGAGGATTCCGCTTGCAAACGACGTTAAAGTTCGATCGGTGCGGACCCGTCGCATCTGGGGCCACCGAAATTTTTCTCTCTCGCCCACACACGCCCGGGCCGCAAACCTCGCACTCCGATGTGTACACAAGCAAAAGTTACACGTGCGCATCTTGTACATACCGGTGGTCCGTGGTTCGATTCCCCGTGGTTTACCGGTTAAACGTTGTAATCAATTGTAAAGCGACGGAAAAATGCCCACGTTTTCGACCGGGGGAAAAATTTTTTAAGCTTTCCTTTTTTTCCCGTTTGCTGGCGTGAATTTGTTTTTACGGGAAAAAATAGATAAATATTTTTTTGGGGGGGAGAGTTTTCTCGATTGGAAAAATAATAAAGATTTAACCATTTGAAAAAAAAATGAGAAAAATTGCTTTCGGATTAGGCGTGAAAAAAAGAATAGTTTATACATGTGAGATAAATTAGATGGGAAACAAAGATATATGTATATATTTTGTGGTATTTTGATGAGAGTGTACGAAATATAATTTCTGTGAAATAAATTGGGAAAAAATAGGGGTGGAAGAAATTAATGTTGACAAAGAATAAAAATTGTTTAAGGAAAAAATAAACGTACGAAAATGTGTCGATATTATAAGTTAAGAAGTTTCTCAGATACAGCGTGCAAAGTTTAATTTACGTCCATTTCACGTTCAAACGTCTGCTTAATTTTGGCCGCAGTTGTCGTTGATCTACTCTACTGGCCGTAGATTTGACGTCTCATAGAGTTATACGTTTAATCAGTCGCTTTTAAAGTATATATCTAGATCAGCTTGAACTTAGTCAAAGTACAGAATGATGAGTTAGATTTGACTTAAATTAAGATTAGAACCCCTTGTTAGTTCTGAATTTAGTTTTGCATTGTCTCATAATTCTGAATCTTAAAAATCAAGGAAAACACCGATCCTCAACATCTTCTCGGATGAAAAATAATACGTTTTTATGATAAACTTATATCAATAATGATAATAATACAAAGTTCATTGAAAAATATTAAAAAAATATATAATTTTTATCGTTTCGTTATAAGTATTATAATTTTATATATATTAAAGTCATAGCGGAATAAAAAAATTTTTAGAACAGATTCACAAATTGAATTATACTCTTTTTGAATCTAATTTTCAATCCAAACACCTATCTAAAATTTCTGGAAATCAAACGACTAATCTCGATCAACTCAATTTTCACCTATCTTATTTCCGATATTATCATTTAATTAATATCAAATTTTACTTTAATAATAATTATCATCAATTTTCTCAATGAATAATTAAGACACATTACCCGTCACAATTATTCACACGCGAATTCTCATTTTCCAACGAAACGAAGATTTCCATTTCTCCTCGCGCAATTCTTTTATAAAACAACGCTCCTCCAATTTTTCCTCTTCACGTGATTATTCTCTCGTCTTATGATATATAATAATAAACTTCAACTCAACAACTCTCTACACAGAGAAAGAAGCTACACCATGTTTATTGTTGCACAAAACCTATGTAGCTCGTTTCCAACTCGCTCGTCGTCGATTAGGGATTCAAAGAGGAATCGTATAAACGAATCAGAAGAGTGACGCGTTAACTCGTCTTTGGGGCTCGCGAGATCCGGATAGCTCGTCTGATAAAAGGGTGCAGGCGAATATTAGCGGAAAATTCGCGCGGAAATTCCGTGGGTCGTCAACCGGGTAAGAAACTCGAGAACAAGTTTAAGCGCGATGTTTGTCCGCCGATATAGAATAAGCTTCTGTGAGCCGGGAATGCTTTCGCGTCCCATCATACGGAAATACAAATTCCTTTGGTCGATATTTTGACTGAACGTGTGCCTTTGGGTGTTCTTGCAGAAAATTTTCTTCTCAGGATTTGACGGCGGGATCTCTCTAAGCAAGTAAATTGTACTTGCGTCGTAACTCTGCGTCGCACAACCTCGTTGGAAATGTATTTTAGTTGATTTTTTTTTTCTTCACTGGTTGGGAACAATAATATATCGTATATAATTACAGGAATGTAATAAATTTTATAGACTCTATGGATAACTCGATTATGAATATAATTGAATCCTGTATAACCGAGAAGAGAGAGATTTGAATCTTAAGAGAAGATGTTTGATTTATGAAAGTTCTTATTGAAATTTTCAAACAAGAGGATTTATACGTACGAAAATTTGATGTTATAGAGATTTTATACGAAGATATTTATTATCAGATCATCAGGGGTCGAATAAAGAAAAGTAAGAATATTTTCTCTTTTGAATTGTAAAAATATATGAGGATAAAATATATTTAAATACATGGCAAATAATTTAAGTTATATATAGAGTATATAACTTATATTTTAACTTGTAGAAGTTTTTTCAATGGGAAAGGAAAAGAATGAATAAAATTCTAGTTCCATAAAAGTTTTCAAGTTATGTATAGAAGTTCGAATGTATATGGGGATACCTTTGAAGGATCGGCTTGGAAAATCGATTTTAAACAGTGAAGCAAACATAAAAATTCATATTAAAAAATATCGATTCGAGGGTCATTCTTCAAGTTTCGAACGAGAGGAAATAAGATGGAGATAAAATGAAGCGTCTCGATTCGATGCATAATGTCATGATTGTTACAAATTTAAAAGGACGCGTACAATTTCAAATTTATTGACTCCATTAAAATTTTATTGCAATGTAATACATACCAGATATAAAATTTTTATATATTTTTATACATTTTTATAATACAGAAAGAGTCAAAATATTTTTTATTATTTTGTAAAAAAAAAAAAAAAAGAAAAAGGAATTTATGTAAAACAAATATTTGCTAATGTATCAACATATATATGATTATCACCATATATATATCATTATTTATGAATTATAATAAAAAGATATGTTTTATATTGGAAATATTAAAAATTAAATAATTTCTATTTTAAATATTGTATTAATTGTTATAATTTTATTAAATGTATAGCGATAAAGAGAATGTTCTATTTATTTTAATCATGTTTGGTACAGCACGAAAATACCGTTGAAAAGTCCACGATAAAAATTGCATTTCATGCTTTCAGACCTTATGAATTTATTATGAGTTTTAAAAATAAAACGATAGAGTATCATATGACGACCATTTATCGCACTAAAAAATTTTATTATACGTTTTGATTTTTTGCAATCATGTTTTTCAATTTATTAATTTATTTTAAAGTAATTTTTATTCAAATAAACAATTGAATTAAATGAATGAATCAATGTGCAATAATGTATTTAGATAATTATTATTATAAATATAATTATTTCCAAATTTATTAAATATTCCATTTTTTTTAAATAACAAAAATAATTATTAATTATAGAGTTGAAATTTTTTTTAAATTCTGTATTATTATCATACAGATTCATTATCGTAAATCATAATTAAATTCTTTTTAAAATGGTAATTTATGTTAGTACACAGCCATGTTATGCAATAATTAATAACGAATTATACAAACACATCGCCATTACGAACGAAATAGAATTGAAAAAGAAATAAAATCATTATTTTTTAAATTATTTTTTGGTTGTTATTATTAAAATTCAGAATATTTTTAATTTTAATAAATATTTGATTTTAATTAGAACATTAGCCTAGATAACCTTTATTTTACGATTATACTCGTACTACCATGATAATAATTGTCACAATTTCTTTGTTAAGTATAACAACTCTTTTAATTTTTTTTATTTTTTATAATTCTTTGTAATTATTTTTCTAATGAGAAATTCTTCAAATGAATTATGCATTAAGCAATGATTTATTAGAAATTTAATTAACGTATAATTTTACCTTAAGCTGGAATATAAAACTTTTATTTTTCTAGCTTGAATTATTAGTATAACAATAAATATTAATATTTTATCAAAAAGTGATTATTTTAGAAAAAAAATTACAAAAATGAATTGTTTTATTTTTCCTTATTAATTACTTTTACAGAATCTTTTTTAAAGAATAATATATGTTTAATTGTATAATTATACAATATTACAATTTCATCGATGTATATCGTAATTCGAAAAAATCTTGATGAATAATGTAATCATAATTAGTACGTGTTATTCACATGTTATTAAATATACGTAGAATTATATTTTTAATATACGTTATGTATATCATATATTTTATATATAATAAATATTTTATAAAACTTAAATAACAAAGTGAAGCTTTCGTTATTATTTAATACATCGAATATATGATGTACCACTCATAATTCTGAAAAATATCGAAAATTTCCAATATTTTGAATACAATAAAATATTAGTGAATTCACAAAATTATCGATAAAAAGTTATTAAAAATCGTATCAACAAATATGAAATATTATGCGGAATTATTTGTATATGCTAAAAAATATTCGTATTTGCGCATTGATAAATCAATGCATTAATAACAAACGTTTGAAAGAGAAATAATATCGACTGTATATCATTATAATCCACGTAATTATGAAATATTTTTTTCTACTAGAAATGAATCAAAATTTTTATTTCAGATTGTGTGGAAAACTATTTTAATTTAGAAGCGTTTGTAGATAATCATACAATAAAACTTTTCTCATATTATCCTTTAAATATATGAATCTTTGCCCATAAAGTTTCTCATCATTATAATATTCATATAAAACTTTATGTTCCTTCTTGCAAGTTTTGCTTAAAATATGTTTACAAATTAATTATTTCTAAAGAAAATAAACTTTATGAATTCCTGATTTATTAACGAATTGGACGAATAAAAAACTCATTAATTCCTAAGGAAAAAACTGCTGTTTGAATAATTAGGAAGAATTATAGATATGAAAAACGACATTCTGATATTAAAATAACACATCAATTACATATGAGTTTATACAAATTACCCAATATTTTTAAAGATATGAAATGAACTCGAAGAACAGAAATGGATTCTGAAAATTAAAATTTGTTTCAATTATTAGATATGACGATGAAAACTTTACTTTAAACATTTTTTATGCATTTTTATTCTTTAAATTCTGAGGAAAGGCACAAAAATTTACAATTTATTCATGATATGAAATATAAATGGACGTCATTGATATTTGAGAAATATGATTATTCTCCATTTGGAATGTTAAAAGAATTCTATTTCAAAAAATCCAAATAATTATCTTTAAGAAATTAAACGTAGATAGCTACACGTGAAATGCTGTTATCCTGTATACATCAATCACGTCTCGATTCGACTAATACTGTATCTGGAATGCAGGTCACTCACCGGAACATGGCTCATCCATCCGGTCTTAATCACCTTAACTGTACGTGATATACTTGTTTTCTCTTAAATGATACGATCGTGATTATCCAGATTCCTTTAGGATCAATTTAAATCACACGTGTCAAATCAATCAAATCGAAGGGGAACGACTATCGCGATAATTATCGTATCGATGAAAAAATAACTTATTTTTTTTTCGTTTAATCTGAGGAAAAAATCAATTTTTATGTTACGTTATTTTATAATTTCTTTCTATTGTTCCATTTCTAGAATTCAATGAATGAAATTATTTTTTCTGCTACGCTTGAATTTTTATATTTATAATTGAGCTTATACGTAATGGAATGTACACTATAAATGTTATTTCTAGATATGTTTATGATATAATAGGAATTTAAAGATCGTAATTATTCTATCTAAAATATGTGTATATATATTTTTGATAATATTCGTAAAATGTTATTATAACGTCTTATTTGAATTTTAATTAAAATACATTGTAATTAAATTTTGTTGAAAAGTGGAATTAAACTTTTCATATTTCAGACGAAGATACGGAGAATTTTATTCAATGTAAAAGAGGGTTGACATTAAAAATGTCAAAATAAAAATTTTGTAGAATTTCTAGGTTATAAAAATAGCGAAGAAGTCACGTTCACATTATGAACGCATTTCACGTCCCTGTTCTCGACGCTTCATCGGCTACACGTTTTCACTTTTGTGGCATCATGTTAGGTAGCAAAAAATTGCCATATCATTTATTAAAAAATCACTATTATCTATATATACTATTACCCATATACACCTATATAACGTTATATTAATTTCTTTAACGTTTCTTTTTACGATATTCCATTTAATAAAAAATTGGATGGTTAAGTAGAAAAATCAGTTTATATCGTAATATTGTTTAAATTATTTCGCGAATATTTGTAGAAAGTTTTTAAAAAATATTTTATCTCGATATTTTATTTTCAACGATGATAGTCGTTAACTTATAAATACATGCATGATAAATTGAGATGAATGATATTTTAATAATAGTTAAGAAAATAACTATGTTTAGAATATAACTGATAAACTATCTATTAAATTGATGCACAGGAAATACTGGCTCTTCTTGACGTTTGAACTTGATACCACTTATGTAGTATTATAGTCAATTATTACTAACTCTTTTAAGATGATTACTACGCATGTTTCGGATCAATGTCAAATCAACGTCAAGATGTATTAAAATCAAAGTCGAGATGTATTTTCAATGTATTATCGAGATCTTCGTATCATTCATAATTCACATAAAACAAATTTTGAAATGTAAAAATATATTTCTTTATGATATAAAAATTATTTTTTATTATATAGAAAAAGAAATAATATCATTTCAAGAAAATAAAATCTACTTTAAATTATATATTATAATAATATATTACTGAATGTCAAATAAGTCAAATTGACTGGTTACAAATTTTTTTTTGTAATATAACTATTGATTTTTAAAAGAAATATAATTATTTATATACTATATATTTAACTATTTTTATAATACTTCAATAATTTTATACATGTAATTTAAAATTCTTAAAATATATCGAATACACTAATCAAAATAAAACATTGATATTTGATGAAAATAATAAACATAAAATCATATAAATTTTTTTCACAAAATTATCATAAATAGATTATCAAATTAAATAATATTTACATAGTTTATAATAGTTATTTAAATTCTTTTAAATTATTTCAAATAAATATTGTACCAATTGTTTAAAATTTTTCAAGGACAGTGGTTATGACGTCCTTTTCAAAAAATGAATAGTAAAATAAACTTGAATTAATAAAATGCTTCGTACGAGATGAAAAGAAATATGGTTGGTGTATGGATAAATCCAAGATAGAAACGTTCAATTGGCTGTACGAGATTTAAAAGTGGGCGAACCAAGTCGTCGTTACGGGCTATCTTCGTGTAGAATGATGTGAATGATGTTAGATATCTAGCAATCTTATTCAATAAGAACGTTCTAGTAGACTCATATGAAAATTTTAAAAGATTACAAGATGGTCTTGTGCAGCTTAGAATAACGGTATCATAATCTTTTTTTCGAACATTATCAAATTGATGTTTTTACAACGAAAGAAGAATCAGTGAGCCAGATGATCCGTTTGATAAACTTTTTTCGTAAACGTACAAATTGTTTTACTTTCTATCTAGCGATGGGATGGAAAAGTGTATTTCTGGTTTCGTAAAAACATCAAGTAAATCATGTAAACTGTTTCAAACGATATGTGAAGGGTTTTTTAGATATAACGAGTCAAAAATGAATCCATCTTTTAAGTTAGCTAGTTTCTTTATTTTTTTCCCTTTTTGCAATCTTATCTTGATCTTTATTTAGACAACAAGATATTTCTATATAATTCTTGAAAAAATTCGAGCAAAATTTGTGATACAATTTATACTACATGTTGACTTCAACATAACAATCTGTTCAGCAGAGAGGATGTAAATGTTTGGATGTTGATGGAGAGCATTTTGAGTATCTAATATAGGACACTTTCATGGCGTTAAATAATTGATGAATTACAATAAAAATAATTACTCTTATAATTATTCACTATACTACATTTACTATTATTTCTTTGAAAAAGAAGATTATAAAAATTTAATAATTAACAAATTGTATCTCACAATTATGTTTATTTGTTTTAGAAATGCAAAAAAAAAAGCCAAAATCCATCAATATCTAATTCATTTCTATTAAATCTTTGCCAATTAACAAGTTACAATCGTACTACTGTAACTTGAAGAAGAGACTTAGCGACAATTGTGAGTTTCTTCTTCTTTAGATATAATAAGAATTTATTGGCAAGTTTAAATTACGAAACGTAGCTTCGTCAGTTTTAAATCTACGACAATTGAAATTTACAGACTATGAAAAAAAAAAGAAAATAGAATCTAATTAAGCATTTCACAAGAAAGGCTCAAAAAGAACTTACACTTCTAACAGTTATAACCTCGACAAAACATTACATTTCAATCTCATCTGAATAATTTGAAAAAAAAAAAGAAAAAAACTATATTTTTCCCAACATCACGAAAAGCAAACCAAACTAAAAACTCGATCCTGCCATCTTACAAGGGACAATCATTCTCTCATTGGAATCTCCTTTGTCAAAGGACCGAAACGGACCATATTGTCCACTCCACGAATAATCGAAAGCAATCGATCAAAAGCTGGCCACCACGCGGCCAAAACTTGTCCTTCGAAGAATCACCCCTTCGAAATCAACCACCACCCTCCTCCCTCCTCCTCAACCATCCTCCAAGAAAGATTCAAGATTCATACACGCGGATACACACACCCTCCCGTGTACCATCCCGCGCTGGGATATCGATATTGAAACGTGAAAAGGAAAAAAAGGCGAGGGGGGAAAAAGAAAAAAAAAAAAAGAAAGAAAAAAAACAAGAAAAAAAGATTCAATCAGTCGCGAAGTTTCATCGCCAATCAATCACCCCCTCCTCCTCCCCCCCTCCCCCCTCCCCGAAAGCTTCAGAAAGCTTTCCTCGCGCGCGCAACCCGCACTGGCGCGGCTGATCGCGACGACGACGACGACGCTAAAATGGCCGAGGGGGTGAACGAGGCGGAGGGGGAGGAGGGCGAAGGAGAGAACGAGGCGACAGGGTGCGTGGAGGGGGAGGGAGGGAGGCGAGCTTTCGGGTTGCATGACCGAGTCGACGCACTGGAAGCTTTCCGTGCTTGCGGCGGGAGCCTCAGTAGCCGTTTGTACGTCGACCGGAAGAGCTCCTCGCGTTTACGTCGGTCCCGAGACGCGCGGCGCGCCATCGTCGACCGAGTGATCGACGAATCGAATCTCGACGTCGCTTGGTCCCAATTTTTTTCGTTTCTCTCTCTCTCTCTCTTTCTCTCTTTTTCTTTCTCTCTTTCTATCTTTCCTCTTTTTTTCTCTCTCTCTCTCTTTCTCTCTATCTTTCTCTCTCTCTCTCTATCTCTCTTCTCCTCTCCTCGGTTGAATCCGACCCTCCGGTGACATTGTCATTTCTACGGTGAAAAAAAGGTGTTGCAAGGGGTTGCGAGTGGTGGATACTCTTTTCTTCCTTCACAAGGAGAGGAAACGAATGAACGAACGGACAAACAAAAGGGATTTCGTAAATTTTGGTGGAGAAGTGTGTGTGAACTTTTTTTTTTTTTTTTTTTTTTTGGGTTTCCTTCTTCTCTTTTCGCCCTCCCCCCTCCTCCCCGGTCCGATCGAATGAATCGCCGTGGATAGGTGTGACACACGCGGGGGGGAGCAGGAAGTGTTAATATGAACACGGAGCAGTGAACCGTGAACCGCGTATGTGTGTATAAAACACCGAGTTGCCCGAGAATACGAGTGGAGACACGATGAGAAGTGACACAAGATATCGGGAAGCGCGATCTTCTCTTCTCGCGTCCCTTTTTGTCGTCCTCGCCGTTTTCGTGATCGGTAAGGATCCCCCCCTCCCCCCTCTAGTGAGCAGACGGTTGAAATACAGTGATCCATCGAGATATTTATCTTTCCTACTGTTTGGTTTCGATCGTTAAAAATGTGCGCGCTGTAACAACGTCGATATTGTAATAACATACATGGATCTCGGATAATCGATCCGAGTAAATGTTAAGATTATTAAAAATGAAGCACAGGGAAGGAAGGGATGAAAAATATTTAAATATTTTTGAAGATATATATATATATATATACGCGTTGGAATCGCGAATCGAGATGAATTCGAGTGCTTTTTTTTTTATGATTCTGAAGATTGTTGGATCTTTTTACGAAGAAATACTTGTATTTGCCAGATTTGCTGTCCACGAGTCGAATTAAGTCGGACGAGACAGTGTGGTGAAATTTTAACACGAGCGATCGACGGTTCCCGCGATCGATTTGAAATTCATCGCGTGTTACTGGATGTACATGCACACTTTTACATTTTCATCCTCCCTCGCCGGATAGTAATTCTCTCTTCGACGTCGCTACTTCAGCTTTCGCAATCAAATAACTGGCCTCCTAGAACAATCAGCATTTTTCGATATCCCAAGGGGGGGAAAAAGGTGAAATCGTTCGTATCGATATCTTCAAATATGCAAAAAGTCTCGTTGATAAATAACCTCTTTTGCTTTGCCGAAATCAAATTAGAAATCATCATTAAGGATCGAGTGAAAACAGGAAAAGGAAAAGAAGAAGAAGAAGAAGAAGAAGAGAAAAGGAAATATCTACTTTAAATAAATAATTTCACTCTCTTATTTTAAAATTAAATTAATCGTCGTTTAAAAAGTGATTAAACGTAAGGAAAAAGATGAAGTCTATTTGTTTTAACAATATCTCTCTAACGCACAAGTCTTTATCGTTAAACAATATCTCTCGTTTATTTTGAAATTAAATACGAGAGGAGTTTAAAAAACGATCGGAGAAAAGAAGACTCATTTTAACGGAATCTACTTCAAATAATCTTCAAATAAATAAATCTTCGCTAAATAATTAAATTTCTAATCCCTTACTTAAATAAACAATTTCTTTCTAAAATCAAATCGAAAATAATAAATCGAAAAGAATCCAGCAGGGAGGAAAACGTATTTCCACCAACATTCTGGTGGAAATCTATCCGATACAACACCTTCTCTCTCTCCCCTCCCCATAAGAGTCGGTGATTTTTAAAGATTCAATCAGTTTTCGTTGGCGCGCTTTTCCCAGCTGAAAGCGACGGCCTTTTTCCAAACCCATTCGTCTTCGTGAAAGTATTTGAAACTCGGTTTCGAGACTTGAGAAATCGCCCCCGGTGATTGTGCAACGTATCCGTGTTTTGACTTAAACCACCGACCTAACTTTGTGGATAAAGTATCGTGGCAACGACGAGGAAAGAGAGACGCCCTGTACACACACACACACACATCACCTTGGATTATTCGATTTTTCGGGGAGAGCTAGTGCACTTGCGGAGAATTTCAAACTACCTTTATTAGATACCTTTATTAGATGTCCGTACTTCTCGTGAATCTTCCCGAGGTATCCATTTGCGGAGACAGGAGAAGAAGGGCCTTTCTACGTCCGTTTCGACGGCACGTTACACGTTTTCCTTCTTTTGCGCGGGGCAAAAACCACGCTCGAGTAGGATTGGAACAGTTTTTTCCCATGGTTGAAAATTTCTGATCGCGGCGAAGAAGGAGAAGAAGAAGATGGAACTAGCTATATGTATAGCTCTCGTGCGCGTTATTCGAACGAGTTTTTACGACGAAATGGCATTACGTTTCAATCCGTTCAGTTAAAATAATCATTGGTGCTCTACGTGGTTATGCAAATTCGGGGAGAGATCGATAAAAATTGATATATAAAGTTATGTGTACGTATGCATATATTTAATAGATTTAAATCTCAAAATGATCGTGTTTAATTCGTTCTCGTGACGTAGGAAAATAGAAAAAAATTGAAATACGGATTTTATCGTGTATTATTTGTTTTTCTAAGATGAAGGAAAATCTTGTTCTTCAATTGGAATGCTGATGTAAATGAAGAATTCGAGTTATTTGAAATCGTACGGATTTTAATTCGATTACACGTTTAGAGCTGAAAATTTTTTATTTAATTATTTAGATGTATACATAAAGGTATACAGATATTTTAATCGAATCAAATACTTTTTCTAATGAAGCTGAAAAACTTCTTTCTACGCGTGTTTAAACGAAACGAATAATTAGAAATTTCCTATTTTATTTTTCCTCCGTTATCTAATATAACGTGATGTTCATTCGTTCGTTTTAATCGAATAAAAATAGAGTTAAAAAAAAGAAATTAAAGTGCAGATTGAGCGAGTATATCTCGGAGAAACGAGCTTAAAAATGAAGATTTTTTTAACTTGCGAGCTGGTGCAATTTAATGTAAAAAACATTAATCAAAGTAGAAGAGAACCATCTCTCCAAAGTATCTATTAAATAACCTAAAACAAACAATTTTCTCGAAACTTGCATAATTTCCTTCTTTCGAGATTTAGGCGGTTTTACCTTCATCAATTTTTTTTACGCTCGATTAATAAAATTTTCAGTAAGAAATTTACCGATCTCTTTATCAACTTCGGAATCAATTTACGATCGCGTCTAGACCGATTAAAAATTTGATTTCGCCAATAACTAATCTTCAGATCCGGGGAAAATCACGCCATTGCGAATTCCACCCTTTGTATCGCGATGAAGCCATTAACTCGTTATAGCGCTAATATTGCCGCTCGAAATTGTTGTGGCAGCCGGCAATTAATATTGAAAGCGAGTGAAGATTGTAATTACAGGATGAAAAAAAAAAAATAAAAAAATAAAAAAAAAAGAAAAATGAATCGAGAAAATGTACTCGTATACTTTTCAAGGATCGAGCGAATTGGTCCTGTTGGAAATTATTTTATAGAAAATACATTATCGACGATGAAGAGAATCTCTTTTTCGTTTCTTACGTTACGTTTTTATCGATATTATCGATACATCGATAGATTGGAAAAATGCGTACACGATGATTTATATTTCGCGAATGACGGGGAGGGGGAGAAAAAAATTTCGATTCCTCGTAGATCTCGATATTTTTACCGAGTTAAAGGAGGAAAATAAAAAGTGTTTCGTCGCATAATCATTGAAAGATGGTTATTTGGTGGATGTTATATAATGTGGTGCATCGATACAACTGCGAGGAATTTATTCAAAGTATAAATCAATGGAAATATAAAATAGAAATTCTATCGGGGCTTTAATTTTTCGTGAAATCGTGTGGTGTTTGCATTTGATATCGTCAAAGAATTTTTTTTTATATTATTGGAATTATTTTATATCGATGATAATTAACGAAATTTTTTGGATTATTGATATTAGGCAGTTTTTGAATCAATTCAACAAGTTACTTGAAAACTATACATTTCGATGTTAATTTTTAAATAAATCCAAACTTGAATTTCTTGAAACGGCAGCCGTAAAAAATAAAAGTATTATTTTATTTTATTTTATTTTATACATCCTTTTTATTTTTTATTTCTAAATTTGATATTTAAACGCGGTATTATGATACCCCCCTTACATAAACCAAGATGGAATCTAAACTTTAATATATTCATAAAAATTCTTATTCGTTACATTTCGTGTCTTTATGATAAGAGTTCAAATTTGTTTTGTTTCGAGGAATTCGAGTACTTAAATAAAATGAGCAAATATTAAATATAATTATTTATATGAATGAGAATAGTGAAACAGACAGCTAACTCAATTTAGTACATAATTAAATATATCATACAATAGATAGATATGTCATATAGTAGATATAATATTTTCTGGATATTTACTTAGTAAGAATGACATTTATAAAAATATTTATTCAATATAAATTTTTTCTTATTACTTTAACAAATAAAGCAATTTTAATGTAACAAGTATATTAAATAATAACATTGACTTATTAACAATTCAATGCACAGATATACAAATATTTGTATATATATGGCATATGTACAATTATGTATTCAAAATTAATACTTGTTTCTGCTTCATTATTCACATTTATGTAATAATTATGTGCATTAAGAAATTTAAATGTTTATTATTCCTCGTGAACAATTTTCCAATTTTGAAGCAATTTTTTAATCATATTTTTCGAAAAATGATTTGTCTTTTCAATTTAAAAATGAGAAAGCTTGCAGTTTCGAAAATATTGCAACAAACAGAATCGTTGGTAATTCATTAGCACTGCGTCAGAAAAAATTTGATGGATACGTTACATTCATACTAATTGAATTGTTTTTATTCCATTTTTTTAATTTTATCGTCATTTTTTATTTTATTTTTTAATTCTCTGCGCCAAGCATCGTTTTCCGTAATCAAATATTGCTATAGCGAATTAAAATTTCTTTATATAATTTATTAACTATATTTATTCATTTATCAAATCTGTATATGATTTATTTGATTCTTTACTGTAAACTTTTGCTGAATAATTTGATCTCGATTTGAAACGCATTGATACAATAAATAATTCTTCATACAATTGAAACTGAAATTCTAAAATGACGTTATACGCTATTTGAAGTATGATCTAATGATAAACCACTATTATATATCATATCACAACTATATTACTTATAATAAATATTTATTAAATAAATCATATTAATTTAATTCGAATCTATTTATTTAATTAAACGATTCAAAAATTCGGAAAAAATAAATTTCTAAATTTCTAAAATTCATTTTAACTTCAACTTCAATCGATCAATTTTCTATCGATCGTCAAATAAAAATCGTTATATACAAAATACATAAATAAAGAGTAACGATTACTTTCCGGCTTAAAATTATTTATATTAAACGATGCAATTAATACAACTTGACAACGTCGATTCAAACGTGTTGACAGAAGAAGATCAAAGAAGTGTTCCTTACCGAAGCAAAAAGGTTCACAGCTTTCATTTCGAAGGAAATGCAATCAACTTTTTCGATAGATTCGATAGAAGACGAATAAAAAAAAAATATTAACACGCCAATCAATCAGCAACAATGCGAGAAATAATTTTTTTTTTATTTCTATCCCAGAGCAATCGTCGGATGACAGGACGAATCAATGCATACATCCTGATATGGCGAAGGGAAATAAAGTAAAATAACGCGGACAAGCGTGAAGTTGAATTCTTCTAAGAACTCATAAAAGTTGGAAAGGTAGTATATAGAGATCGTGGATCGTTTGTGAACTAATATCAAAAATCTTTGAAAAATTTATTCGTCCATTTTATCTAATTCGAATTTTAATAAGGAAAATCGCTGAGAAAATCGTAAGAAAGGAAAACTGTGGAATTGTTTGTAATGCTTGAATATTAAAATTGGAATTTTATTTATACATAGAGCGGTAATATAATGTATATTTTTCGAGGAAAAATATTTTTTATTCGGGACAAAAAAATATACCGTCGGACGTAGAATGTTTTCATAAAAGTTTATTATTATATATTATATGGAAAAAAAACAATTGAAATTTCTATAATTAATATTTTCGAAATTATGAAGTGAAAATAATTAGAACTACCTGATTATAATGATTCTTTGTAAAGTGTCGAATTAATACACATTGAAGAAAAAATATCATTTTTCTTAAACATAATATAAATTGAATTAAAATAATTTTTCGTCAATTTAAGAGTTTTATTTTAAATTTATTAAAAATTGCCAGTTTTAGAATTGTTTGTTCATTTAAACTTCCCTTTAAAATAAATGATTAATTACACGATCATTTCACTTATTTGAATGATTTCTGTTTCAATTATTAAGATACTTTTTAATTATAATAGAAAAATCATGAATATTATGATTTTTCATTAGAAATTCACGAAGAAGTTTAACATTTTTATTATAAATTTCCTCTTCTTCTTCCTGCTTTCTATTGATAATAAATTTTTGAAACTTTTAAAAAATTCTATCTCATAACATCTCGATTTGTTACAATTATAAATTTTCATTTATTCCAAGGAATCACTTAACATTTTTACAATGATTGACATTTTTAAACTGGATGAAAATATTTACGAATTCATTTACGGATTGCAATAATTATAGCGCGAATTCAAGCGCGAACGTTGATGAGAAAAGTGTTTCAAACTAGAGAAAAAGAAGTGATTAGGTCAAGCAATAGAATTTGAGGATAAGACATTACGAAGTTCAATCGAAGTAGAAGCAATTTAATCTCAGAAATAGCGGAAAGACTGAATTCCGTCTACATTATGGTAATACTGTACGTAGACACTTAGCAAAGATTGGAAAGTATCGAGACTTGGGAAATGGATTCTTCGTGTACTGTCTGTGGCTAACTGCTTTTCAAGTACTAGCATTTGTACTTCATTACGAGACCAAGCTCATTCATTTATTTCCTCACTGAAATGAAATACAGTTTCATATGTAGATAACGTGAAATCTTAATAAGAGAATGAAAATTATATTAAATTATTTATACATTGAAGTAGAACATAATTTAATATAAATTTTGTTTAATGGAGAAGTTAATTACACCGTAAAAGAATAATATTTAAAACCAAATACTTAATGTATAATTTCATGGTATTTTTAACACACGTAATATCTTTTATTTCCCAGATTTCTTTATTAAACATTTTAACGTTATATTGGACGAATTGAAATGAATTCTGGTCTTGTGATATCCTAATGCTATTCGTCAAATGTCTACTGTTAATTATTATAAACAAAATTTATAAAAAAAGAAACGTTTTTAGGATTTAATAAAATTTCAAACAATAAGCAACAACAACGACTGAACATTTTAAATTTTTTAAATTTTCCGATCAATAATTTATTTCGAAGAGAACGATACACTTAATGAATTTTATTTTCGAAAGATTCAAAAGCAAAGCAAGACAACAAAAATTCAGTCTACAGCGAATCAAAAAAAAAAAAAAAACTCCGATATTCCTCACATTCCGCTTTCTGTGTGCTCAATACAAGAGAAATTAATCAATAATTGGAAACAAAAAAACTTCGTTTCTTCTATTTCTCGCGGGACGGAAACAGTTTGAAACAAGAAAGAAAGGAGGAAATTCGATATTTCGTGGAACCGGATTAAAAGAAGAAAGGAAGGTGGGGGGGGGATTCCGCGTAGGAGGAGGCGGTGTAAAGGAAAGATTGTATCGCGGTATACGTTAATTGCCAATCGAATCGAGTTTTCACCGTGGAAGTTGGCTTTAGTTGGATTTACACGCCGGCATAATTAAAGTGTCACGCGACGAGCAACGTTGATAGCGCGTAAAAGTAAGAAGGCCAAAGTAACGGGTGCTCGCCTTTGTTCTTTGACGCTGAGCGAGGGCTTACTTGTGAGAAATTAAGCAATTAAGCCGCGTATTTTACTAGCGGAGATCCGAGCCCCAGCCGTGAGCGAGTCTTCCGATCCGAGGAGAGTCGGCTTGCTTGCCACGACCGTGAGTACACCGTGAGCGACCGAGGCTTTATTAAGATATCAGGGAAGATGCGAATTGGCCGAGCGGATCGCAGGAAAAGATACGGAAGCGGAAAGATAGATGTATAAGGGGGGGAGGGCAGAAGGGAAAGGAGGGAGGGGAAAAAAGAGGATGGGAAGAACTTGTGGAATAAGTAATTAAATTTTGCCACCATTTTATCGAGAGTTTGAAGCAGTTTATTAATGAGTTTAGTAATTTCTGTCGAGTCGTTAAATAATAATCGAAGATATTTATTCGTCGATGCGTCGAAACTTGGATCAACGTGTTTGAATGATGGAAATAGGACGTTTTTGATTCTTATATAATTTTATTACAACGTATTTTCAATAAATAACGTTACGATTATCTTGAACTCATCACGTGAACAGGTTGATCTTTTCCTACTTGGTACAAGATTCGTGTAATTATTATAGTTTAAGCTTGAAGTGTTCAATTCTTGAAAGAAGAATATACATTCATCTACATACATCTTAACATCAAGAAAAAGTTCTAAAGAGTTCTAAGAGTAAGATATTAATCACTAACAATTGAAATTAATGAAAATCATTTATTAATAGTTATTTTAAATTCTCCTGATTAATAATCTCAATTTCGTTTAAATAATGATTCAAGGAAACAAATTGCATCTTCTGATGCATTTCTCTTGTAAGATTGCAAATTGTTTCGAATTTTTCTTAATTTCTCTCCCAAAATTTAACCATCTCGTTACAATATCGTATAATTACAACAGTTTCTACTCCGTTCAAAAAACTATAGATATAATCCATATCTGTTTCCTTCGTCAAATATAATCTTAAACTGAAAAAGAAGAAGAAAAAAAAGAAACTTAGTCTTAGTTGCATTCTCTTCCCCTTAGATTAAAATGAATTTGGACTCGTGCCTGGGAAAACAAGTAGCTCAGTGAATCGTGCAAGTAACATTCGGAGGCTTTCCGTCTATATAAAGGCTAATCTTACTGGTAATTCTGGAAAATCCTATTAACCTAATTACATAACTTGCTTAATAGGGTGTATCTCAAGCTTCCTGTGAAGAATGCGCACCTGTGCCTGTAATTCGTAGCAATGCGCGAATCGATACCGCGGTTCGACGTTTTACCATCAACAGCCTGATTTGTTGCTTGTTGAAACCTATCCCTATTCCCTCTGGTCACGAACGAGGATACACCATCCCATGTATCTGACAGGCGAGACGGTTCGGTTCACTTATATTCGAAGGGAAATTTCTCATCTTCCAAGGATGAAAATCGTCTATTGTGTGGTATAATTTCTCTCTCTCTCTTTCTCTCTCTCTCTGCGCGAAAGTCTATTGAACAGTGAAAATTACGATGATCGATGAGCAATGCGATGGAAAATTCGTTTTCTGAGTTTGTATGAAAGGGCGTTCGAGATTTTTTTTTCGATTAAATTTTGATTATCCTTAAATGGTATTTTCCATGATTTAAAAATTAATTTAGATGCCTTACTGCTGTAAAACTAAAGAGAAAATTTTTATCTACGTAGAGGTGACGTTTATAAAAATCTGTTGAAAAACTGTACGTGTCGATCAACGTGATTAAATGTAAAATTTTTTTCGTGTGCATACGTATCTACGTTTTGGCACACCTTCGTATAAAAATACATATTTATCGTCAGTTTATATTGAATAAACATGTGTTTCCTTTTAATATGAAAAATAATATGAAAAAATGTTCATTGATAAAACTTGAAATATACTTAGAATTCCTCGCATTAATATTTGCTGATATTTGTATATTTATTCCATTATGCGAAAATATATAAAGCACTATACTTTGAAAATTTCTTCGAAACAACGTACAAATAATTATTTTTTAAACAAAAAAATGTCACGTTGAAAATATTTTAACTATTTCGATGAAATTATTAAATGAAAATTATTAAATGTACACAGCTTCTGCTCAAAAAATTTTATCGCATTTATTGCAAAAAATTACGTAGCCATTGATAAATATTAATTTAATAATTTATACAATAAAACAAATTATTACGAAGTAAAATTTTTGCTGAAATATACAGAAAAATTAAATTGTTTAAAAAGAATATAAGATGAAAATACAAAAAAGCTGTCGTAATTTTGTTATAACAATTTCTCACGTTTCGAATTTACCGATATTATCATTTATAGATAGATAAAGTCGTGCACTTCTCATAAAATTACGCGATGTTTGTGTTTGTCTCGATTCGTCGCGTGTACCAAGTACGAGTGTGATAAGAGTGTATCCTCCGTAAAATTATATCCTCCCCCCGCCTTCATTATACGGGAATAATGTTGACGGAAGGAAGAGAATAACGAAGAAAGTTACCGTTTGTATTAAACTTTTGATAAAATGCCTCACGATGGTACTTCCGGAACTGAGACAAGCGATTCGTCCTATCAAACTGGATCCTCCAACCTTGCAAACGAATCGTTAAGAACGGTGTTGTTTTTACATCGCAAATTCAATTGTCTTTTCACGAGGGCATTGCCGAACCATCCTCTCAGAATAATGGAATTAAGATAAAATTCTAATAATTTTCCGAAGTTGAAATTAAATACAACTCGTTCGAGGCGATTTAAGTAATCGCGAAAAGAAATTAAATTTTGTTCTTCTCAATGTTACGGGAAAATTTTGATAAATATAAATTTTGATTTCAGCAAAGAGAGAAAAAAATGTACATGGGCAATATTGAGAGGGTATTACCAAGTTTGATGAATATTTGTGATAAGATATCTACTTTCATCGCCGCAAAATTATCGCAAATATAAAACTTTAAATAATTTCTCGAACATATAATTATATTTTTTTCACTCTGCACGAGCAAATTTAATAAATTTAATAAATTCTCTGGACAATTACTTAATAAAAATTAAGCGACTATCATTCGCAAATTATAATTTTTATTTTTGTTTCATCTCGAAAAAGATTTATCGTTCACGATGCCTGTTATTTCCTTATTTTCATATTCATATTCAAAGAAGAAACAAATTATCAGCCAAACGATTAGTTTCTTGACTTTAAATAATTTCAATATATATTCCCTTGGTAGGCAAGAATAATGCAGAATAATCTATATACAAAGTTAATTTACCTAAATATCGACAATACGAATCCGAAAGATTGAATACGACCCCTCACATTGTACCCCGCAACAAGAGGATTCGGATTTCTGAATAAATATCAAAGTAGATCCCAAAGGAAAACCGATAAGTAGTTTGGATAGAGAAGACTAGCTCGGCATGACACAGTTACTGCATAGAAAAGTAGATATCCAGTCACTTTTCTATTCGCATGATAAAGAAAAAGTTGCGAGGGTGGTTCGAGGGAGAGAGTTGGCAAGGTGTGTCATAAACCCTTCGATAAGCCGTTGCTGATTCTTGAGAAACTTGGGCCACGTTTGAAGGGGAATCCTTTAGGATTATCATTACATCCATCTGAAATCCTTTTTCTTCGAAATATCGCTCTTCGCTGTGTAAGAGCGGTCGAGAAATATAGAGAACGAAATGAAAACCGGCCGTCTGAATAATCCATTTCAATTTGCAGTAAACTACTTGCGAGAGATAAAGAAATCACGGCGAACGCCGTATGAGGAAAGGACGAACGGGTGAGAAGGAAGGGGAAAAGATTTAAAAGAACGGTTGTAGATCAAAAGGAGGGAAAAGGGTAAATTTATAGGCCGTGCATTGGATACGTTGTTCGTGACATTTTGGCGTTTCGCAAGGATGGGGTCAAGAATCCGTGTTTCGAGATTATTGCATGAAAAGTTACATTATTGTTGTTTAAGCCATGATTCAGAGTATGGAGCAAATAAAACGTTATAATAAAAAATATCATGATTGTAGTAAATGATACTGGAATTAGTATTGCAATAAGAAGATATTTTAACAGCCTATTTTTAATTAATTTTTAAGCCAATTCTTAAGTGAAAACTTAGAAGGAAGTTGGCAAGTGTTTAAAAAGTGTTACATAAAAAGTTTTTAATAAATCAGTAAATAAAAATATAGTGGGAAAGTGACCGTTTTAAACATGGAATAAAAATAAAAGTAAAATTAAATAACAGTGAAAATATATTGAACTTTGTTACGAAGAATAAAAGAAAAATATTTAATATTAAATATTATTAATTTAAAATATACGACGATAATACAAATTATCTAATATGAAATTAATATATCGTGGAGATAATATTTTTAACAAATGTGTATATATTTCGATTGTTTTATTTCGAATAGAATAAGAATATATATAATATATATTCTAACTAATACATTGGGAATAAATGTTTATATGTGGAATAATAAATAAACAATGGAATAACGGCAATTCTTAATCGATCACGTCTATGAATAAAACGAGAAACATTCGAAATTAAATGAGAAAGCCTTATGTAAAATTTATGAGACGAATTATTCGCTTATTTGATTATACGAAAGGATGTTCCGTATTACGGGACAATCTTCGTCCAGGAAGGATGGAGGGAAGTGTCATGTGTGGAAGGGTATAGAATACGAATACACAGTGCTTGTCGTACACAAGCTGAAGCTGTTTGTCTTCGAGGAAGAAGAAAAAGGCGAAAAGGAAACGACCATTCTTCAGAAGTTCTTCCTGCTGTCTGGTTTTCCTGGATCTCCAACCTATCACAGCTTTTTTCCCCACTTATCAACTTGGATGAAAGGAACTTGTTTAGAATTAATCAAAGAAAAGGATAAATATTTCAATTATATTCCACATTTTACGAGTATTTTTTATATCTAGTGAATTTTACTTAATATTATTTTTCATTTTTTTTTGAAATTGAATTATTTTTATGAAATATATATATAATTGAAAACGTCAAATCACAAAAGTGCAAGAAATACATCATTGAATAAAAGTTCGGCGGATTTCATAGAATCCAAATGAAAAAAGAAATTCATCTAAAATAGAATAAAAGAAGAGAAAAATAATCACCATGTAAAGAGATCCAAGAGAACCATAGACACCGATGTTATCAATTTTCAAAAGAAAAGAAACATTCTGAAAAATAAGATCTCTATTCGGCTGATGAAAACTGATGAAATCAATTTCCACGAGAATTCTCGCTCCTGATGATAAAATTTGAAATTCATACCTGTCGGCGCAAAATCATGGCGCATTTTCTCGGTAGCATTGATATCGATGTCATTGTATCGAGTCAATGGGCTATCCATCTGGTGCGCAGTTATCAATTTGCTAAATTGCAAATCGATACGTCGAATTCCACGCTTGGTAATATACCTGACCACGATAGCCGTCGGATACGTAATGATCCTTAAGGTGCAGTCGATATTGACCCGGCGGGCGTCGCGACGTCTCGACAGTAACCGAGATTACGACTCCTGCCACGTTACATCTTTAGAGCCTTTGGAAAATATATTTTTGAACGGGGAACCCAGTCCGTGGTACGCGTTCGTAAAATTGGATTTTACACTTTATAGAATGTAAATTACGCGGCCCAGCTTCGAAATGGCGAGATTCACTGCCGCATAAAGTTAAGTCTCTTGGAAGAGGTGTGGAGGAGGAGGAAGGACAGGAAGGAAGCCGCGATGCTAACAAATATTTCATAATGCGAAGTTCATTGAAAAGAGAAGGGGATATCTATTGTTCGTTATTATTATCTGAAAATTAAATAATTTTATAAAAGTTATACGGATTTACTTTTGAATCAAAGCGTAACGAATGAACGTATTTCGTTGAATATAAAAGAATAAATGTGATATTGATCCTTGATAAGTGTTACATATGTAAATGAGATTAAAAAAAAATAAGATTTTATCAACGCAATGCTGCGATATTGATAATTACGACATATGGATGGTAAAATTATTTTATTTTACTTCCTCGAATATGTGTTATTTGGTTTTTCTATAGATTAAAAATTAGCTTATATCATAAATATAAATAAAATAATATTTTTATCTTTTTCAAAATTTCTTGCTCTTTTTTAATTAACGTATCTTGTAAATTTTTTTCTCGACGCTATTCATATACCTGTTAAAAATTAATTCTCAGAATGAATACGTACTACGTTAGAATCAAGACGAGAAATTAATGTATTTAACTGAATAATGAATTTTTCAAAGTTAATATCTAAAACTAATTTAACAAGTAATATTATTATCCTTTAATTTTATCGTAAAGATTTTTCTTCGCACCTTAATTTTGTCTTCATTCTATCTTTTAAACAAGTTTTAAGGCTAATTAACCTTATCTTATCTTCCTTATTATCCGCAATATTATATATGGAATACAATATTAATTAATCTACATCTCACAAAAATTGTACCTCTGAATATCCGAACGCTCGACAAGTCTTTGTTAATTAAACGCTGAAATATTATTTAAATAATATACTATCTATGTATTATACGTACATTGTTTAATTATATGGTTATTAATTAGGATAAAAAGGATGCCTTTTATTATCGATCATCAATAAATATATAACCAATTACTACAAATAATAAATTCATAATAATTATGCACAATAATGGATAAATAAAGCAGTTTAACCAATATAATTTTCAATGATAATAGATCGATTTAAAAAAGATTGAATTAACGATTAAATTTTTCTTCAATCAAAGTCAATATTTATTTTTATTACGCATAAATATATAAAGTACGTTAATTCCGCATAATTGAAGAATTATAACAAAGTATTATTGACTTTACGGGGGATAAAAATCAATCGTCTTCCATAATTTAATTAAAAAAAAGAGCAAACTCAATATCTTAATTAGTTTCTGAGTTTGCAACACACTTTACACGAATTATACGTTGTACAATAATAAAAACAAAATCATAAATAAAAGACGACGTACAATTACGAGATCATAAAATCGGAATAAATTACCATTCCATCAAATTTGATTAATTCCTAATTCCAACAAATCTCGCGCGGCAACGGTTGATTAATCAACGATTAATCCCAACGATTAAATCACACGATTAATTCTTATATGTTGGACGATTTTCTTTACCTCGTAAAACTCAATTGGCCGAGATGATAAATTCGAGGGCTGCGATATTTATTGCTGGTTAAACGTACTTTTTCCGTCTTTTTCGTACGTGCCCGTTGAATGAAGTCAATGGAGCGAGAACTTATCGATTTGCCGGACCGAGAAGAAGAAGTAGTAACAATAGTTCGACGAATACAAATGTACCCCGTCTCCCTAGTTTTAATAGAGACACCGCGTGGATGAACTTTCCACGGATTCGTAATTTCCAAGTTAATCCAACATGGACGAGGACACGAAGAAAGGTATAAATTCGCGTTTAGAACAATCGACCATAATCGGAGCTAATATCTCGCTTCGATGAAATATCCACCTGCCACTGGGACCAGTGTGCCAAATTACAAATCGATATTCGGAATTTCGTCCCCGCGATTCTAACCTTCTGCGTAACATCTTGAAGGATTGACGCGGATTCGGAGGAGGAGGAGGAGGAGGAGAGGAAAATTCATCACCGTGGAGCAAAGCCGTTCATCAATCAAAATTATTTTGAATTCCATTAGGCGGAAAACGTGGTAATTAATTTCCTCGAGATTCGATATTTTCGTCTAATTACTCGGTTGCTCGCGTGAAACGGTACGGAACGAGGGTAAATAGCAAAGATTTATATATATATATTTACTTTGTGGAGAAGTTAATCCTTCCACCGTTTATTTCGAAAGAAATTTTGTATGGGAAAAATGTCAAGAATAATTTTAGTAAGTTTATCATCTTAAATTTTATTGTAACTTTGTCATAATGGAATTTGATTAATATTTATTGGCTTATATAGAGAGAATAGCTGATAAAAAGTATTCGAAAATATTGATTCCATTAGACAGAAAATAGGATAATAAATTTCCTAGATTAAATTTACTTATTCATACGAAACGAGTGAATTTAACAAAGATTTATATAGTTACGATAAGGTAATTCTTTTTAAGGTAATTTATAAGATATAGACTCTGGTATAAGAATCATTCTAATAAATATCTTAAATTTTATCATAAATTTCATTTATATGCAAATTAATTATCTAATTACAAATTTTATCGTAGTTATATTTTAACGTTTAAAAACTATCAACATCGATCTTTCTATATAAAATTTCTCTTCACTTACACTTTTATTAAATTACATTTATATTTACTTGTTCCACTTTTTCGACAATGACTCCTTTAATTAACATTTTTCGCAACGTCACGTATGCGCATACATGAATAATTATAAGTTATTTCCTCCGTTGAATTCTTTCTTCTTCTAATTAGACACCGATCAGAATAGCTCGTCCCAATTGCAATTTATATAATATCGTGAATTGATCGAAGCCGGTCGTTGAACGTTGAACCACATTTCATCGTGCAGATATCCCTTATTTCATGGAATAATTTCAGGATAACCTTCCATGGCAGAGGCGTTCAAGATTGAAATTACAGCCATTCGTATCCATCAAACGTCAAGGAAACGTAACATTTCCTGTATAAAGTCGATTTATCTTTTCGATAGGGTTAAAAAAAAAAAAGAAACGTTTTCGAGAGCAGAATAAGCATAAATTTTTTGTGAGGATCTATACGCGTATCTGATATTGTAAATCGAGTTAGTGATATTGCGATAGCAATTAACTAATAATCAATTTAATTTTTTAATTTCATAAAAAGAAATTTCGATACATTTTATTCTTTCTTTCTTTTTTGAACAATTTTTAGGTTTATCATTGCAAATTAAAATAATAAATATATATGTAAATATGTGTGTTAAAAATTAATATATTTAATTTTTCGTTAAATATATTAAATTGAAACCAATTGTATTTTTGTATCTAATATAACTTATTATATTTTTAAAATATCTGAAATAGTGTCATTGTGAAGAATAACTATAAACTCGATATTGCTTCGTTTAAATAGCACATTTATATGCATACGCACATATTCTGTAGAACTTTCTGAATTGTTCTAACCCGTTTCAATGTAATCAATAGTGCGAGAATATAGGAAAACTTTAATTAAATTCTATCTATGAATTTCGGCTAATTTCTTTTTTATTTATTTATTTGAAAAATATGTTCGAAATACGTAAGACGACTTCAATTTTTTTTTAAATTGCATTTCATTTTTCTGAACCTCTATTATATGAATTATTTATCTCATGCAATCAAATAAATGTATTTTCTGTTCATTCATTAAAAATATTTGATATTTTTCATTTTTTTTTATTTAATAAATACGAAAATGATAAATAAATTCTGAAAATAAATTCTAATAAAAATTTATTAATGTGTGTATGCTTTTATTTTCTTGATAACGCATTAAAAATAAAAAATTAAAATTAATAAATTAATTACCAACGAAAAAAGAAGAAAATCTCAATTCATTATATATCAAGTAATTTAAACTATTTTCTCAATTAGATTATTTTGAATTATAAAATTGAAATAATTATTTAATTCAAACACATATTTTCAACATCTTTTAAAATATATTCATCGCTAATAGTATTCCGAAAACAATTTGCTAATCATATATAAATTTATCACGAATAATATTTAGACTGATTGCTGATATTTAATACAAAAAAATTTGTATAATAATCTAATAGAAAGCACACGACACACAAGAAAAATACAAAAAAAAAATATCCAAACCATAAAAGCTCCATTTTTTTAAAATTATATTTATAAAAACTTGACTTTAAAAATTCCTATTATATTAATATTTTTTACATGTAACGATACTTGAAATATTTCCATCCTATAGCATTAAAAAATTATCACCTTTAACCGATCCTTCATATATATATATATACATATATACACGTACACATACTCTTCCTGCCCAAAGAACAACCATGTAACTCAATTACAGGATCAAACAGCCCGCGCCTCCTCCGTCACTGTAAATCACAATCAATTCTGGCCAAGATGGTATAATGATCCTCGAGGAAGCGTCATGGATCAGGCTACTTCAAGTTAAGTCATTTTTCCGTTAAACCGGTTTACAGTGTCAAACTTCTCCTACTGATATATATATAAGATGGAAGAAGGATCGATAGCTGGCCGTGGTTCGCTAAAAGTCGGCCTGATCCAGGGGGGATGGCTTGGGGGAGAGAGCAAGCACCGTGGATGCGGGCTGAGTTTCATGGAAGCGATACCTGTTAAATAACGTTCCTCGGAGGAAGCGCAATCGAAGACGTTGGGCAAATTCGATCAAGTGTACTCACGTAAATCCTCGTTTCCGTTTCAAGCGATTTTGGGGCTCAACTCGGGACTTGGATCGACGATTCCGCCGGGATAATCTGCGTAAACTGGGCTCCGGAATTCGATACGTTTTCGCCGATCCGATTCGTAAATGTACGACATATCGTTACAAATTGTCACCGATTAAAATGGTGATCGAAATGGTGTTTCATTGGAATGAGTTTGGAAAGCAATTGTTTCGTTCATTCTTCGGGCAAAAGATCTTTCAAAGGTCTCGTTTAAAATTAATTCGATTGTTTCTTTTTCTCTCTTTTTATTTATAATTCATTTTCTGTAGACTGAATTCGATGAGATATTCTCTCGTTTTAGATATTAATAATATTTTCTTTATTCTTTCTTTGGAAACGTTAGAATACGAGTAATATAAATAAACATCGAATGAAATCGAATATCGTCCCCTTCGTACCAGGGGTAATAAGCAAATTTATTCTTTTTGTAAATTGTAAAATATTCTTTTAACTTAAACTCTGAAAAATTACAGTTTCGAAGATATTGATCGTAATAAATATCTTGTACAATTCTAACATTTATCAGTATCACATCAGTGACAACTAATGTTAACTTAATAATTAAAATTATTATTTGTAGTTTCACATGAGTTTTTTAATATTTTAATATTTAAATTTATGATTATTGCATTCGTTATCAGAAACGTTTCAAGTTTTCAAGAATATACTTGTCTTTTATATGCTATGTTTAAAAATTAACGATAATGCTTAATTAATTTATTAACGTTAATAACATATGTCAACATTGGTGCATTACAATGATATTATAAAAGTTAATTCGATCAAATAAACAACGATCCTGACTAAAAAATTTGCATTGAACATATTAAAAATATATATTTCATGTATCGTCAGTCAGAATCGAATTATCTTGATCGAGTTATATCGCGATTTTCAAACACAATTTTACAATTTGTGATATTTTTATGCCGTTAATTAATTTAAAAGGTCTCTGGGATCTCATGAATTCAGTTAATTGCTTATAAACGTTTCCGTTTCTCACGTCAGTTAGCGCAAAAGCTTTGGAAGCCTGATAAAATCAATTAACCACTCCTCCAAGCCCCTACTATTTTACGTTACGTTTCAATGAAACTGACTTGAAACAAACTTTCCCAGTAGCATTCGTACTTCATAACGTCGCTTCTAGACCATTGGTGAACCTGTTATTTCCATCTGAGTGGTTTGCTAAATTGATTTGAAATCAGTTTGCCGAATAAGTAAAGATGTTTGACTCTTTCAAAATGGCGGAAACCCGGTCGTAATAATATTTAAATCAATTATTATTTGTTCATCGAGTTTGTTTTTTGTCAACATTTGTCTTTTTCAATTTAAATCGAAGAAATGTGTATCAAAATTTATATACATTGTTTTAATTTAATTTAAATTTTATAATTCATTAAATATAATTTTAATTGTTTTTTGAATGATATAATTTTGCGATTCAATATATGATATTTAATAATCTAATAAGATGAATCAATTTTATCGAATCGTAAATCTAATAATAAAATCTAGTTTATCTTCAACCAAACTTCCATTTCTTTAAAAATAATTCTGTCATAAATGAAAGATGTACTATAATAAAAATATTGAATTGAAACATAAATTTAATTGTATTCAAAGAAAAAAGGAGATCCACGTTCTTTTTAAGAAGAAGTAACAAAAAAGCAAGAATAGTACGTTGAAATGTATTTAAAAAAAATGAGACAAAATGCGACGAATTAATTTTTGCACAGCTTAAAATATTTTATTATTTAAATTACAATGTCGCTTTTTGTAATCGTCGAAATTTAAAATGAACCACTTTTATGAGAAATTATCCGCTATAACGCGAAACGAAAAGAGGGTTCTTACGCGAAGAGGACGTCGCAGCGCCATCTAGCGCATCCCCAAACGTTTCTTTGTTATATTCCGAGTAATCGACTTGGGAGCATTTTGCGGAGACGTTCAACGTCTTGGCCATTCAATGGCCAACCAACTCGTCGTTTTTGCGGAAAAACTCGTTGGAAAACGTTTTTCGTGCCCGTTACTTTTAATGTCTTTGAAAAATTGAAAGGAACTCCCCCTCTCCCCCCTCCCTATATAATGAACCATAGCCTATGCTATACATCGTTTAAACTTGCAACGCCTCCCTGGAAATTTTCCACGGCCATTCGAAAGGAAACGAATTCCTGTAACTTCAACGAGCACCATCTGAATGCATTTCCAATTCGATTCGAAATCACATCGGCCAGACGTTTCCATTTTCCAAGGGGTGGGATTTCAAGGGAAAGTATCAAGGGAGAAGTGGGGGCAAAAGTTCTTTGTATTGTTCATAAATAGAATTGTTTTTCTTTGATGGATTTTAATAAAATGGAAAGTAAAATCTAGTTACAAATGATTCAATGATACAAAAAAAAAAAAGAAGTGTTTGCTTGCTTTAAGAATTTAAGTTTAAATTAAATGTAAAATCATTCCAACATGATTATTTGTTATTAAGCGAATATTAAGAGTTATCATAAGTCTATTTTTTTGATAGGATCTTGTCCTATCATACATTTAAGTTATTAAAACTTGTAGAATTTTTAATCATTTAATCAGTAATCTGATTAAATTTTGAAGCGATAATTTGAAAGTATCCTACCCTAATAAAGCAGATCAATTTTTTCCTCGTATTAAATCTTTACAACAAACTTGAAGATAAATGTTTTTTTTTTTCCCCTCTCTTTACTTGACTTTAAAGAAAAACAAATTTATCCCGCTTGACTTTTTATAAATCTCCTTCCAACTTCTTAGCCAATTTTTCTTTCGAGTTAAAGAATTTTTTTTCTGTGCTTAACAACTTTTAACAACTTCTTTTAGAATTCCAAACTTCGTCACGATTCACAGTTTTATTATGTTATAAAAATATTTTTTGTTTCTTTGTTGAACGTACATTGAAAATCAATTTTCAAAAAATTGTTTTTGCAATCGTTGCATCGATAAGACAACGTATATCAACGATATTCCAAAAGTTTTTTGACTCGAATATCGTAGACACAGAGAAATAATTCGTACAACTAAATTCCGGAATATTTGTAGGGCACATTCAACCGACGATAAAGAATGAACTCCGCGCCCGCAAATGCTCTCCATTTTTCAGAAAGATCGAATTTTAAATATCTCGATGGACCCATTCGAAGTTGGGGAACCTTTGATAATAACGACGAAAGTTTAAGCTAAATGTTCGTCGAGGATACTAACTTTTAACCCAGAATCATAAATCGCGATCGAGTACTCATCTATATCGCGAAACGATATTTGTTTCATGACTAAAGTCTCGAGAAAAAGATCTTGTATCTTCAAAACATTGCAAAAGTAAACGAACAAAGATCGTCGAAGATCTAAATATTTATCTTCATTAGATGAGTGTAACTTTCGATTTATTTTTAAATATTGTTCATTGATGGAAAATTTGTTGCTCAGACTCTGTGAAATTTGTAAATGTTCAGGCTACAGTTTGCGCTTCATCATCAAACATGAAGAATGCCACGAAAGAAAATTGTTCATTAATTATATTACATTAATTTCTGATTTTTAAAGAAAATAAAAATACGAGATATCCTGAGTAGCTGTCTTATTCTACCTCCATGAGAAATTAAATTACTTACTAATTCAATAAATACAATTTCAGCCAATTACACTTTTCGCATATCAACTTTTAACATTTGTCTTGGTGAACAGAAAATAATTCACTCTCCTCCGATATATCATATTATATACAACACTGGTATAAAAATTAATAATTTTCACAATTTAGAAGTGCATAACGTTATATAATAACATACTGCGCCATTGTGTAACAACTTCAGCCATGACGGGTATATAACGACATAATCGCTCAAGGGGTTGATAATTCATCCGCTCCAAGACGATGTAACAGTTCATAAATGGGGCACGAGGATCCGGAGTGATTGTGTTCCAGGTTAAAACATTGAAACGCCAACGAACGTGGCAATGATGGGAGCGACATATGATAAGTTCATCGCGTGTAATTTTCTACTATTTGCCAGATATAGCATACGGAGTGAAATACACGATCGTACACACACATACAACACACGCCGTGGTAATAAAGTACTTCACAGCCGTGAAAGAGCTCATTTTTCCTTCTACCTTCGTTTACGCTTCATTATACATCGCGCGTCAACAACAGGTAATCAGCCGCGGCTGTGAAACAACACCGCGAAAAGTGGCTCGTGATAAACTATTACGGGGAATTACGCTCCTCTTCGAATATCGAAGCGATGTGAATAATACTTGACGTTATTATTCCCTTGTGCATTGTTTAGCTTCTCGTTATTCCAGCTTTCTGCATAAAGTATTCACTAATAGATCGTTTCTCTGAAGTGAAAATGATGATCCTCGATGTGCAGATTGGAAAGTATTTCATTGAGAAAAAAATATACAGTGTTTCATGAGCATAATATATGCTTTAGTTATTATTTATTTATCAGTTTATTGTTTAGCTCTTTGCTCGTTCTAAGCTCGTCTTTCCACTTAAGGTATTCTCTAATAAATGATTCCTTTTGTACCTTTTGTTCCGAAATAATAGTTAAATAGTGATGCGTGGGAAATATTTCATGACGAAAGTATGAGGTATTCTAAAAAAATATGAAACATGATAAGATGAATCTATATAGCAGAATTTAAATATTTCTGTTGGAATTGAAGATAAGATAATTGACGATGGTAAAGAATCTTTTGATTTTGAATTTTCTTCAAGATGTTTCCAAGATCATTCGATTCGAAACAAGCTCAATGGTGATACTTGAAACGATCTTGAAATGATCCTGAAATGATCTTGATTCGACGAAAACGAAAATGTTAACGTGTAAAATTCAGAATTTCTTCTAAGTTTCATTTGTGTATGTATAATGCAGGTATAATAAAAAATTGATTCCTAAACATACTAGTATAATTATTGTGATAATGTATCAGTATCATGTATATATATATATTACGTATAAATTAAATTTTTCCAATATATATTTAACTACAATGACTCTATTGTCTTTTCTTTATAATTGAAAACTTAATACGTCCTTAAGTTACAATGTGTGAAAAATGAGAAGAAAAGCAATTTTTATTATACGATATATTTTTGTAGATTACTGATATGGGTTTGGCAGAGTAATGTAAATCCTTACGGATAGAGTTAGACTCTCCCGAAGTTTCTGAAAGTTTATTTCTCTCATTTCTAGTGGTTTAATTACGTGTCATAAAACTGAAGTTTCTGAGAAGTAAATTAGAAATTAGTTGTAACGGTCTGGGAACCAAAGTGTCAGAACCTGAAGAAAATTCCCCACTGTTGTAGAACTTTCATCCACTCCGAATTTAATCCGAGTATCGTTAAACTCTTGTCGAAAAGAAAGCATACGAATCGTTGAAACGTTCGTTCGGTGTTATATACGAAGTGTATTTCGAAAATATTGGACAATTATCACACCTCTGCTCTAATTTATTTTTTATCATCGTGAAATTTATTTGTACAATAAAAGAAAGAAAGAAAATTTCGTGATTTAATTAGATATAATTTTTCAATAATCAATAATAATTACAAATACTACCTTTAATAATTGTACAATGAAGAGAAATGAATATTTCGTTAAAGAACATTGATGTGTTCAACTATCTCCATTACTAAATATACGTATATTTACTTTTAATTTTTCTTAAGAAAAATTCTTAAAACTATTCCTTCGTCCATCCGTGTTATTAGGATCAAAGAAAATAAGCAGGGTGAAATCAGTTGGAGAATTGCATTATACGATTGGCCACGGTATTTCCTATATTTTCACACGAAATTACCTCTGGACCAACGTCCAGAGAGAAGCAACGTTTAATTAAAAAACACGAACGGCCTAGACGAGAGGGATAAAATAAAGAGGAATGAGAAACGAAAGCAATCGCGTTACGAGACGTAGCTGACAACCACCGTTGTCCCAATTTCGCGCGTGGCAATTAAACGTTATTCGTTGGCCACACGTAGAGAAAATTGCTCAGTCAGAGAGCACGTATGTATTGTTGTTCTTTACTTTTTATCCCCACCTCCCTCCGCGCAATCACTTGCGGATTTGGACATATGGCGTGCAATGAAATCGAATATCCAGCGTTTCAATTAATTTTCGAAACACGAGAAATACACGACTCTCCTTCCGTTTATTTCGAGTTACTTTTTAGATTATTGCACGCCCAGATAATTCGTTTTTTTCGGCGAAACTATTTTTATTTGGCATAGTGAAAAAGGTAGTATTCGATCACCACTTCAAAATTTTAGATCTTTCAATACCTATCGCTTTTTCCTGCATTCAATTTCTGCAATTTTCGGCATGTATGTGATTGATATAAATGTACGAAACACGTATTGTTTAACTTTTTATTACAGGCGTAGATAAGAAGTGTAAAAATTGATCTTTTTTTTTCTCTGTCGCGATTTCAATTAATTACAATTATTGTATCTTATATTGTCTTTTTATATGATTAATAAATTAGTATTTAGTAGTTATTTAGTTATTTAGTAAATTAATTATACTAATTTTTAAAAAAATATTTTTGTTGTTTGTATCAATTTTAAAAAAGTTATTTTATTTTAAAAATAAATAAAAATGTGATCAAATATTTTTTGCCAGGGATTGTATGCATATATTCTTCTTTGAAACGAATGCAGGAAGGATATGTGATATTCATTTAAAATGTAATTTCATTTGTAATTTTAATTCGTGAAAAGATATAATTAGAGAAAAATTATGTAATATTTATTATTCAAAATGCGTGCAATGCAATTTATTATAATAAAAATTTATTAGATTAAAGCGATATTTTTCAATTTTTGGGGGTAATGGATTATATACAGTTAAATTACGATTTATTGTTTATTTAAAAAAATATATTTTAGAAATATTTAAAGCTACTTAATATTAAATATAAAAATTCATAATAAATTTTTATTATTGCATTTATCTACTTATTTACGAAACGTATTTTTTCAAAATTAATTATAAATATTAATGAATATTAAATTAATATTATAGAAGAAATGATATACGATATGTCTATTGGATAATTACAAAATTTCATTTTTCATTCCAATTGCAATCCAATATCCAATGTTTAATAAATTACTCAATGTAAAAGAATTAATTGGTAAATATTATAGATATGCATATGTAGACATATATTTAATTTATTAGACATTAGTTAGAAAAATTCTGAATGAATTTAATAAAATTCTTTATATTATTATACTTCATTGTAATATACTCACGAATTAAGAGTAAAAATATACACGAGTTAATTAGAGAGATTCACTATGATAAATTGTATTTAATTTTAAATAATATGATTAAAAATTCTTTTATAGACGATGTAGCTAATTCTTGAAGGACTATAAAGTAATAGCAAAAAAATAGGAGCCTAAGAAGAATGAAAGATTCAAAGATTCAGTACTGAAAGAATCAAAGATTCAGTACTGAAAGAATCAAAGATTTAAAGATAAAAAGATTGGCAATAAGATTCCAAAGCTATTCGCAGATTCAAAGAATCAAAGTATGTAAAAATTATAAAGGTAAAATATAAAAGATAAAATTTCAAAGAAATTAAAAATAAAAGCGTCAAAAGATGAAAATCTTCAAAAAAGATTTAGAAGATATGTGTAAAAAAGTGAGATTAAAGATATTATAAATATTTAGATACACGATTCACCTAATGAGAGATATCTAAAACGTGAAATTTGATGTTACGAAAATAAAAGCGAATTTATTTTTTTGTCGTGAAAAAAAGAAAGAAAAAATAACAAAAAACCTATTACAAAATATACTATAACACATTCATTTAAAAAAAATTTTATAATTTTTTTTATTTCATTATTTAAAACAATTATCTATTTTGAACTATCAAACTATAATCGATAAAATAAAATATAAATATATTACAGAAGCATTTTTTTTTAAATCTGAATGAAAAACTTTAATCCCAATGAAAAATTGTAGAAAATATTTTTGTATCAATATTAATTTTTAATCAAATATAATGTTATACAGATAGAATTATTTTATCACGGAAATGGTGTTTTCATTTTTGCTTATCTGTATTTTTGCAATACTTATATTGGCAATTGGACCGGAAACTGGTGCAATTTGAATACATCCGCGAGCACGATAACAGAAAATCAAAATCCATTGGCATGGAATTTAATTAAATCTGTTATTTGAATTCTGATCACAGGGGCATGGCTAATAATATTTTCAGAACTGTAAACTTTTTTTACAAGATTCAAGTGAACGAGTAACGTAAATTAATTTTTAACGACTTTTTCACGATTCAATGATTTTATAAGAAAATACAGTAAAAATTGGCGCGCGAACGATCGGAATTTCGTCATCAATTTTACACTCTAATTTTTTTTTCTTTGTTTTTCTCCCCCCTTTTTTTCTTTTTCGTTGTAACGAAATCGAATATCGTGCATTTTAATTGAACGTATCAATGTCCGTTTCAATGTCGATAACACACTTTTAATTTATTTTACATTTCAAAAACTTGCTATCACTTGCACTTATTACATGTTATATAATAACATGTATAATTTACTTATCTCTAAATATATTATTTTATATATTATCACGACATTTGTTGACATATTTATAAAGTCATTTATAATAATGTTCATCAAGTTTAAAAAGAAAAACCTAATAATTTCGAATTAATTAAAAATCTGATTTTTAAAGCATGATATAATTCAATATATCTATCTCTATTATTCTTCAATTGTCTCGATATTGATTTTAATCCTAGAAATCTCAAAAATATTTCAATGTTTTCAAACAATATAAAATCCCTATAATTACAGTAAAAAAAATCTTTTAATCATAAATCACAAAGAAACAAGATACTGGAATAATTTAATCAATAGTTAATGATGAGAATCATCATCAGAGATGAGAATTTTACATAGGTATTCAATTATAAAAGATTAATTGAAGTCCTTAATATGATAAAATTAAATTCCCTGGAAACGATTTAATAAATTAATTTCATCCTTGTCAAAGTTTATCAAATATAAGGTATCCTGTTTTTAGAAAGGATTAAATGCACATCTGTAGGGAAATGTTGTCAATCGGAGCACCTGTTCGTTGGCTGCTAACACTTTCCTTTGGAGATCACCAACTACATAAGCGTCCAGAGTTTATAGATGTAGTTGTCACAACAAGGTTGAAGGACTGACAGATTTCACCCTGAAGCACACTCTATCTCCTCTCAGTTTTCCACCCTTCCTCTCGCTATCAGGTTACATTGTCATTCAAGCAGACTATATATCATGACTCAAAATGTCACTCGATTAAATGAAATTTATATTTCAACTTCCACTTAAATAAATTTATTATATTAATTTCTTTGATTTCCTTTTACCGTCAATATTTTTTTCTATAATATATATAATTTAAAATAAACTAATTTATATTCAATCGTTCGATACGAAAGATAAAGTATTTTAATTATAGAATGAAACAGATATTACAATTATATGTATACAGATTTCGTAAAATTATGTGATGCTTATGTGATGTATAGGACAATTTAAATAAGTGTATTTCTGATTTTTTTTCCATCACAAAAACTCACGTTCATTCGAATCTAATAGAATCGAACTCAATTAATGAATTAAAATAAAATACAATAGAAAATCCGTGATAAAAATATTCGATTGAAATAAAAATGGAATAGAATGCCCGCGATAAAAATCTGATAACGTTCATTAATATTATTTCGTATTCATTTTTAATTAAACTACATTTTTCCGATTATAATAAAAGTTTAAAACGAGAGAAATTGAAATATTAATAAATTCATATTAAATTTTATTAATCATTTCCAAAGTTGAAAAATAAAATTGCATACATATATATTTGCTGACTTCACGTTTCATTTTTGAATCGTTGATCGAGGATATTCGTCTGAAACTGAACGACAGTGGCTGCAATGATTCGTTCAAATTATTCGAAACGACGTCGTTAAATTTCTCACTTTAATATTGTGTGTACTAGAAATGAATTCTATCATGCAAACCGGATGTGAATTGCTAGAAGACAATTTGAAGCTACCTTGTAATTCAGACTGTTCGAAAGCAATTTAAATTCTCTCTCGGCAAATTCAAATTGCTTTTGCAGATTCGTATCGTGTTTGCATTGCATTTCGTAGTTTGTACCGTGCGCTGTCCTCCATCTTGCAATTTATTTTCTACACACAAGACATTTTTCTTCGTATCAAATGATATAGATATGATTTCAATTTTCGAAAGCATAACTTCATTTGCACTCTATTCAATATAATTAATAAATTTTTAAATTCTAAAAATCGAAACTTGGCAATTTGTTAACTTTGTTAGCTCTTAAATACGAAATGATACGAGAAAATTATCCAATTTGAAATTTTAGAGAATGAAATCTAACAGTTATATACAATATCGTTAAGAATTAATTACTAAGGATGATGATTTGAAATTCAAATAATGAATAATTTCTAAATTTAACGAAATAAATAATCGATGAAGTAATTCCAAACAAAAGTTGTTCTTCTCACTTCTATTAAAAACGTGAAAACACTTCTGAAGACGAATATTCAAAGAAACTATTCTTTTAATCAAAAGAAACTATTCTTTTAATCAAAAATTTTCTAAAAGTACATATTGGACCAATTAATGATCAATCTTAATAAATGAATAATAACATTTCGCGAAACATTCGTATCTCGCTTTATAAAAATTGATATAAAAATTGCTCGAGACATCCCAAGTTCGAATTAGCCGACGAAAATGGGAATAGATACGTAGATTGTCGGAACAAACACGGGAAACGAAAAGGCGTTTACGCGAAATCTAAAATCTAGCGCGAGGTCGCGTTTTACGGTGAGCTGCACTTTCGACGCGGGCACAACTCCGCGCGAAAGAAGCGTGGGTACCGGAATGCGAAAGAATGCGGGGGCGATGATGTCTGCCCGACTCATTACACCACAGCCCCGGAAAGTCTCGGGCAGAACCGTAGAGAAGCGGTTCTGCGCTGCGTGAAACGATAAATAAAACGTGGAAAGAGAGACGTGGCAACAGGAAGAGGCGTTTCTCGAATGCGGAACCGCGTTGTGCGTTGTATATATATCGGCGGCTCGCGCGTGCAGTTATCAAGCAGGAGAGGCAGAAAAACGTGGACAACGTTCACCTCGATGGAACGTGGAACAAAATCATTAACTCTCTCGGTGATGATCGAAAGAAGTTGCATACATCGTCGCGCCGACGCGTATGGCTATCGTAATTTTTCCGATGCATCTGGTTCCTTGATTCCCGTGTCGGCAAGAAATGCACCAAGAAATTTATTTTTTTCTTTTTTGTTAAATTCGAATAATTTAAAGCGACCTTCTTTTTCTCTTGCAAAGGGAATTTTGAAGTAAATTCGGATAATGTAATTGTCTGAATTGTTATATTTCGTTAAAAATTTGGCGATTCAAATAAATGATGTCATTAAAATGAAAATGATAGGAAGAGGAAAACTTTTGATTCAGATTGAGAACTATTGATCTAGAAGTTGATCTAGAAGTCGCTTTATATTAAATCATTTATTAACTCTGATTTAAATATGTATATCATTTGACATGCGAGGGGGTACTGGACTTGTTCCAATCTTCAGACTATTAATTCAAACTGCTGTGAATATGTTGAGAGGAACTGATGAGAGGAAAAGATAGTTTGCACTACTTATCAGTTCATTTGCAAAAAATATCATTTTTATTGAACTCAAAGAAATTCTTCGTGAGAATTACTTTGCGAATATTTCGTTTGAATTTATTTGAATGTTTAAATCAGTTTAACATCATTTGATATATATATATATATATATATATATATATATATATATATATATATACGTATGAGAATTGAAAGAAAAAAAATATTTATGACTTCGTTTCTTCTCGTTAAAAGAGAAAAAGAGTCATTAAAAATAATGCTGAATATTCCTTTTCAAAGTATAAAAAGTTATACGATTTTTTAAAGAAATTTGTGATTTTATTTTTAAAAGCTAAACTGTTTCTAGATGTAATAAATATTTTTTTTATAATTTTATATAAGTCGATTATTGAATAAAAATTTAATGAAATGAGAATAATGGATTCCGTAATGCAAAGTTGCAAAGTAAATATATGTAAATAAAACGTTAAGGAAAATTCTTGTGAAATTATTTTTTCGTGTATTTGTATCAACTGGTGCAAGAAAAAATGTTTATAAATAATTAAGTAATTCTGATTTTATGCATCGATTATTGATTGATTTCGAAATTATTACAAAATTAGAATCATATTTGAATAATTCGGTTACGCTTAATTAATCTGATCAATACGGAATCATAAACACAGATTACATAAACACGTAAAATCATACGAAATTTAGATATTATTAATAATTTAAGAATTAAATCAGAAATTAAAATTATTGCGTAAACTAGAGGAGATTTCGTTTATAATTTTCTCTATAATATTCTACGCCTCCGATTATTATCAAAAATTACTAATATATAATATTATTAAAACTTATTACTTTTCTCATTGCGCCCTTACTTGCTCATAATTGCAACTTCATTATAACTTTTCAAAATATTACTCACATTCCATATTTACCGAACATTTTATAATTCCTAGATGCGCGTACCTTGCTAATAAAATTGTGAAAAATTTTTCACGAAAATTACAAACATGCTATACCCGTAAAATTTGCCCCAGCCAACTGTTGTAAATACTTTCTCGAATCGCCGTACAAAATGGAAATTATCTACTATGAAAATTGGCTGCTACGTTCCCGAAGAACCGAAATCATCATCGAACCGCGCTCTCCCCGTACGTGAACCATAAACGTTGCACGCTTCCGCGAGAATGATAGGTTAAAATAATTTCGCGTAACGGAAAAAAACGCGCGAGAACTGCGTAAGTAATTGCGGTGCGCAACGAGGATGCGCATTGGCGATCACCGCCTGCAACCATCTCGCTTCGTTCTCCTCCACCCTATTTATAGACCGACCGAAGGAAACGTCAAATTCCATCGGCTTATCTCGCGACAAGGCGCGTGCTATTGCGTCACATCGAATGTCGCGTGGAATGAGCGTTAACACGTGCCATCTTGACGGAAGGAAGCGGCATTACGTATCGACGATGTAACGTATGAACGACAGGTGATACCGACGGAACTTCTATTTCCGCATCCGGTATCGGTAATCAAGCTTTACGATGACCGTGCGATCCGATACGTCGTAAACCTCGCAATTTCGCGATAATGCACCACGCGTTTAGTTTATCCGGCCGTCGTGATGACGCATCGAAGGGGGGAATTAGGCTTCTTTTTACGCGTTGTGAAATAATAATAGCGTTCATCGAATTATCGGGATTCCAAGATGTTTTGTTTATCGATTCGTTCATTAAAATATTCTCTTGGATATCTTAATCCGATATTGTCGCTGAAAAAATCATTTTTAGATAAAAATTGGATTATTTTTCTATTTAATTTATTCTCGCGGATTCGAGAAATATTAATTTTGTTAAATTTATCTGCGTTTATATGAATTTAGATACATGTGTCTTGAAAATTGTTTATTGATATCTTTTTATGCTTCTATAAATTAGATTAGATTTTGTTCATATAGAATAAAATGATACAAAGAATACATAGAAAGATGATACAAAGATTCAATCGAGACGTCCTATCATTTACAACAAAATTCTCTGATGTATTTTATGACAATTCTTTGACGATTGACACATCTTTCACGATTCATCATTTATATTTTATCGTTAATTTTTAATCGCGAAAAATTTAACCATGTAGAATAGAATTCATACTCGAATACGCGTTATATTTCTAATATTAATCGTGTGAAATGAAAAAATCGGTTTCGATGCAACAACAATTTTACAAAGAATGTAATAAAGAGAAATATATACATTCTCGTTGATGCGTACACGATGTTATAAGGAAGCGAGTGCAGCAACAATAGCTGTATATTATACTAATAGGGTTGGAGGGGATAAGGTGCAATCCTCTTACAAGCCTACAATGTTCGTAGTCAACAATGAACTCATATTCTCATGTTTTCTACGACTATTCCCACCTTCCGTGGTTGTTGAACCAGACTTTCCTGCTTTTAACACATTAGGGTTCAACGTTAACATTTCATTTCTTCAACTTTTTCTCGATCGATACGCGCAATTTCATCATATTTTCTAGAATCTCAATTATGAAGGATTTTTTCTCAATTTGAATCACTTATGGTATAAAAAAAAAGTAAATCTTAAGTTGAATTAATATATTTATTATTGTAATAATTGTTTATTTACGCAAAATGATTAAAAAAAATTTAATTTCTACATATTGGAGATATTTTCAAATTTGTAGACAATATTTTATATTTATTTGTCAAACATGATTGCTAAAGACACATTGGCATTAAGCTAATAATTCAATTGTATTTACGAGATTTAACTGTCAGCCGATCTTTTTTCACGAAAAATCGAGAGAAATAATTAAAGTGGAATCGACAAAAAAAATGATGTGGGATAAAATAACATTTGTGGAAACAATGAGAAGAACGAAGAATGGTATGACACACTTTAGCTTAATTAAATTTTATTGACAATGAAATATATAATAAATATAGGTAGAAATTTACTATTTTGCATCGACGCATAAACTGATTATAATTGTGAAAGGTATAGAAACTAATTTACATCTATTATGATCGAAAATTCGTTTGAAGTTCGTATGGATTTTATATTGAATGTCATTTTCCATAATTAATTGAAAAATATGCACGAATAGAGGCTGTTAATACATTTGTGGGATATTTTCAAAAGATCGATTCTAAAGTACAAAAACTGTTATATAAAATGTCGATTATTTTTTTAAATTACAAACTATTCAAGCATTGCAACTTAAATGAAACAAGAGAGAACGGAATAGTTTTATTTTCCTCTCACGTTTCGATGTGACACGTGCATATCCAAATAAGATCACATAAAAATCTAGAAAAAATTAATTTTGAACAAAAGTAAGATGTTTTCACTTATAATAAAATAATCACGATCGAATTTCATTTTGATTTTTGATTCAACACCATCAAACAATACTACCGATAATTTCTCAAAATATTCTATAAATGACAGCTTATTAAAACCATAATTCTCACGCCACCTAATAAAATACCTATTTAAACTTATTAAACACATTTCCATTAACATTCAAACAGTTAAATAAAGTTGTTTAACTTAAAAATAAAGCAGCAATTCATATTCCATTAATCTTTAAAAATTATCGGTGATCGGGATCGGTGAGAAATCAGAAATTTCCGAAATCTCACCAATTTGGAGGATCCAGCCGTATCAGCACAATGTGACCAGCATGAACTTCCCCAAGGATTACGATGCCGTAAGGCAAGCGCGTTACTGAAAGCTTCGAAAGCAATTCAACCAGACCACCAGTGATATATCGACGAATTTACTATATCTCACACGCTACACAGTGAAAACGGACAAATTTCAACGTGTGCCTTCTTCTTGGCATTTCCACTCCTTCACGTTTTCATGGCAACCAGTCATGGAAGGTACATAACCCGGGAGTAAATCACAACCGTGTACAAACACGCGGCACATACTTCCGAAGTTAAGCTCGCTCAGAATAGGGTTTCAGCTGAATCTAGAGGCGGAGAATGATGGGTACGCGGGGAAGTTGATACCAGAGAAGACAACAAGGAATTGGGAACTCTATTGTGCTGCATTTCCTATCTGCGGTATATTTGTTTCGAATACGTATTGTTTCTCGACGTGACGAAAAAAGGGGGAATAGTTTTTGAAACGAGGATCGTTTTAATAATCGAATTAAAATTTGTGCGTAAATAACTTTTATCGATTATCTTCAAAATTGTATTTTTCATTTCGATTGTTCAAGTTATTTGCTTATTTTCTTGGACTTTTAATGAACGATCGTGTCTGAATTTCTGAATTTCTTTTTCTGGAAATCTGTTGAAAATATGATATGCTCTTTGATATAAAAGAATCATGTCAAAAAAATGCAAAATGAAATTGAAATCTCTTGTAGTTTTTCTAAAAGAGAACGTAATTTTCTGATAACGAGAAATTAAACGTGTGCGGAAATATGGAAGGAGAATATGTTATAGAGAATTTTTTTATAACCAGAAGAAGAAACGATGAAACATTCGCTTTAATTGAAACGAATATTTTTTTGATTCATATTCACTAAACCCTTTTTATTATCCCATAATCGTTAAAATCATTAACTGATCAACTTTTTGAAAAATTCTTACTCTCAATATAATTGATGTTTAACTTTATAGAAAAAATAGTCTCTCTCTTTCTATAGGATATTATCGTTTTTATGCGACTGGTATAATATTGACTACTATCCTTGAATTTATTACTTTGAAACGAAAAAGTGAAAAAAAAAGTCAAACATAGAAAGCAAGTCGAAATTTTGTTTTAAAAAATTCAAATTAAAAAGGGAATATTTGTTGAAAACGTAATATTTTAAAACTAAATAAAAATCATATCGAATTTTATTATAAACTAAAAGTTTTGAGATGAACTTAATTTTTCATGTATACTATATTATCAATTAGAAATTATTACACTTTTATATTTTCATTTACAAATTTTTACGTAATACGGAAACATTATTTTGAGAAAAATGTTGTAACAAGTGGTTAACGTGTAACTTGTATTTTAAAACAGTAAACTTCCTCTTTGAAGTTAGGAGAACAATAGCGTGATAGAGATTAAATTATTATCTGAAAGCATGCATCTACAGCGTGAAAATAAATCTGTACAATTAGCGTATGCAATCTCTTTTAATAAGACGTCACTATTACGCGATGGGTATTAAAATGTATATTCAGAAACGCTTTCATAAACAAAGTTACGTTTAATTTCTTTACGAAGTAAATATTCTTCTCGCGAAATTAATTTTGCGTATTTGCATTTGAAGAAATTCATTAATTGTATGAACAAACAATTTTTATAAAAATTCCGAGCTAAAGAAATATTCAAAAATTTATATTATAAAATATAATTAAAATTTGAAATTAACTTGACATTGAAATTAATTTGATGCAACTCGAAATTACTCTTTAAAAACTGTGTAAAAATATTTAAAATTTTAAATATTCTTTTCAATAATTTTTAAGTTAAAATATAATTTAGATACAAACACTGAAACAATATATAAATTGAATAAATTGAATAAAGTATTCATAAATATTTAAAATGTCATTTTAAATTATAACTAAATTATTCATTTTTTTTTTTACTCTTTATTCGATATTATCTTATTCAATTCTCTATCATTTTATTACTTTTAAAATATTTCTACAATGTGTGTTTTAATTTTTAACTGTATTTAATAACTGTGTTCAAATTTTATAAAAAATTAGAACAAAATTCATAAAATTGTCGATAGTTTTGAACTGAAAAATATCGATAATATGAAAAACTTTCCAAAAGTTTTTCCGCGTTGTTTGGAATTTCGTATTTAATTAACGTGTATTAAATCTATTTAAAATTAGTATTAAATTGATTTTTTAAAACATTTTTATACGCTTACCATGAAAATAGAGTGGAAAATCGAATTATAAATATATTATTATCAGAGATGTGAGTACAAAAATTCATATAAAATGAAAAATGGGTTACATTTTATCCATTTTATTATTTAATCCGATATATTCTATTTAAATTATTGTTTCATTGTTATTCTATACATCTTGTATTAAATAATTTAAATTCACTTTTTATTTAATATATATGTAATTTATCCTCTTCTTGCGTTCAGATTTATATATTTTTAGATCAATGTTAAGCTCTTATTAATAATAAAAAGAATTAATATTAAATATTAAACCTGTTTATACATCTTTATAATAAATTCGTCTCGATATCTATTGATATAACAAACAAACAAAAATTATAACGTTATAAAAACATTATAAAAAAAGTTCAAGATGATCTTAAAAATTTATTTTAAAAAAACAAGTTAGACGGTCCATTTTGATTTATTGAAAAAAAAAATCGAAAAAATTATAAAATTAAAGACGATCTAATTGAAAGATCAAAACGGTAAAAGAAAATAACATACTATGCATTTGTAATGCGCTATATTAATCTGTCAAACAAAAAGTAGTATATCAAACTTGTCATACGAAATGATCCAGAAAATAGAGACGGTTCGAAAAATACTCATAAACAACTAAACGACATCAGAATACTTATCCACTATATCCCTGATACATATATGCGCGCGTTCAGATATACATTTTATTATAAAACTTTTTACGAGCATCATATAAAAGTTCAAGTTCCATTTCGAGAGACCTGGTGGAATCCTTTTTCAACGTCCGATTACTGGCCATCGCCCCGCACGGACTCGAAAACTTTAAAGATTCAACGACCGCTTCTGAATCTTGCAATATTAACCGAGCCAACCCCCTCCCTCCCCCCTCCCCTCACCGGATAGATTTCTCGATTTCCATTGGAAATTAAATACGGCCGGATACGTAGCGGATACCAGTCAATCGTAACACTTCCATCTGTTGGATTAAAAGATCGTCTGGTGCAGATATTTTCTCGGCCAAATCGATACCAATCGTTAGAATTAATGTCTAGTTTTTCTATGGGTTAATATCGGCTGCCCCTCCATGTTATTGAGGGTTAAAGTTGATGTCTGTCATTCTTGTGTGATTGCGAGCGAATGTTTTTTTTTTCTTCGATTTATATCAAGATTTAAATTTATTTTTCGATTTCGGTAATTTTTTGATCGTTAGATAATAAGATAATAAGATTTTTAAGAAGAGAATTTTTATTTGAAGTGATAATACATTTTGATGCTTGTTATAATTCGTTCGTTTCGAAAGGAAGAAATATTTGTAATAATGAAAAAGAATAATTTTGATTCTATTAATGTTAAAAAGAATATTTTATAAATAATAAATATACGTATTCCTAAAATTTTTATAAAATTCTCCCTTTATATTTGAATTTATGATACGTGTGACAAATTGATCAGAAAATACTGATCTAACTTTTGATTTAAATAATTTTGTAAACTATTAAAATGCATATCTAAATATTATTTTTTATTTAAAGAAATCTCAAAACAACATTTAAATAACAAATTATTAAAATATATAGTCTACGAAAACTAATATTGGAAGAATTATTCACTGAATTTCACAATGATTTTAATTATCGGATATTATACGAGTTTACAATAAAAAAAAAAAAATCTGCAATGAAAGTTTTTCGTTCGGACAGATCATTAAATTTGCTCGAATTTTTATAAAATCTGTTATCGAAAAAAAATTTTGATTCAGAAAAATAGAAAAACTATAGGAATGGAAAATGTTCGTCGAATTATAAAAAAATATTCAGTTTGGAAAAATACGTAAGAAAGATTAAAAAATATTTTAAAATGATTAAATTGAAATTGAATTTTCTTGAAATACTTGATTATTTGTATATGATCGAGATTTTAACATGAGAATTTATAATATTATTTCATCAAACTTTAAATAAATTCATATATAAAATGTAAATTTAAGATGAAAGGATCTAATTACGAACTTGAAGTTATATAATATCTCTTTATAAAAGAGAGTTCAACGTATCAATTATCGTAATATCTCATAACGAATACAAATAAAATTAAATATTCAAAAGTGATTTCTACATAATTCTCGAAATATTTAAAGCTACTCTAATATATTTTATTTCAATTAAATAATAAGTATTAACCATTTGGTTAATTTCGAGATAAAAAGTAACGTAATGGAGTTTTAATTGCTTTTAAATTAATTACTTTTAATTATATGGAAAATTGCAATCATATAAGTAAAAACGAAATTATTAATCTAATTAATCACTCATATCTTATTATACGTTATATTAAAACTTTTGCCATACGATAAACATTCTTTATTTCAGAATAATCTATTCACATTATTATTATTCTGATTAATTAGAAACATTTAAAGCTATCTTCTAAACACATACATCCAATATTGCATCCAATATTCATAAATTTGAAAAAAAAATTATCGCAATCGAATATCGTTGTTTTCAATTATTGTTAATTTTAATTCATCTTGAGATTCATCCACTGACAACTAATGAATATTATTATTTCTCAAATATTGTCCACCTTCAATTATCGAAACCACTCTACTTGGCCAATATTCGAAACATATTGAAAATAATCATCAGAGCCGAAAAATATACAATATTCATACATTTGAAGAAATGACCGTCATCAAATATTGTTATCCGTGTCTCCTCCCCGTTCTTTTGATCTTCCAGCAGATTTATATAGACCGCTCGGTATGATATTTTCTTTATAACAAATATTTTCAAAGACTTTTTCCACTTGGTCTCTTTCTCCCGTCTTTTAGAAAACAATAAAAGGCTCGGCAACCGGCTGTGTATCAGAGATGGGGTTTCATTTAGTTGAGTTCTGAAGAAAGAAAGGGATCTCATTTCAAAGTACAAGCTCTTTACGCCTTTGGCTTTTCCGTCTTTGCGAGCCGTAGGGGATGTTGCCAAGGATATGCATAATGCTTGGAAGACTTTTTAGAAGAGATACTCGCCATAAGCTCCTTAAATATGTATGTAATTAATTCCTGATTGGGGTATTTAAAATCGCGGAACATTCAGAATAGAACGTTTAAAGACAATTTATCAAGATTTTATATGATGCGGTTAATCCTTATGATAATAACTAAGATATCTTATTTGCTTTAGGTAAAATTAAATGTTTATTTTCCCTTCAAGAGATTCTCAAATTTGATCGTTACTTGATACATTTGATATCGATTTGTGTTCTACGATGAAATCGAAAATTGAATCACAGACATTATCTTGCTTTCAAAAGAGTTTTAAATTTAAATAAAACGTTATTCGATTTATATTCCAATATTGGAATTTTTATTGATAAGGAATTTTTTGATTCAAAAATCTTCACAAGATTTTCAAATCTAGTTCATTTCGTATTTGACATATTTGCTATCAATATTATACTTTTATTACGAACTATAATTTTTGAAATTAAAAATTGAATCAGAGATCTCAAAGGGTATTCAAATCTATCGAATCATTGTTATTTGGAATATTGTTAATTCGATTTATATTCCAAAATTGATATTTCCATTAGATGCAAGAAATATGCAGATATTAAACCAAGAATCTTCCCTTAAGAAGATTTAGAGTCCAATTAGATCTTCGTTATTTCATTATTAATTTCCAAAAATAGAATTCATTATGAAAAAATAAGTAAAGTCAGAAATTGAACAATGTCGAAGAAACTTTAGGTATTGTTGGAAAGGTTAATAATAATGACGGTGAAAAATTTCCGCGAATAACTGTACGCCAATTATACGATTCGGTATAAATTAACTATCTGAATGAAGAATCTGTATAATAGAAACTCATTAATCCGCTATGGCATTTGATTTCTTTTGCAGGATCTGATACATTCGCTAATTATAGCGAATATAAGTATAGAATTGACACACCCACGTTTATGAATGAGAACAATTCCCAGAGATCCGTGTACAGAGATTTTTCTCTGCTTGAGAATTATTTTACATAAACTTCCTTCTCGTGATATTTTCATGGAAATGTACGTTCATGAAATTGATAAGAGACTAATTTCATGCTATCTAACTACACGTGTAGTATAATATAGTACGCAAAATATAAAAGTTTTTATGGAAAACCGTATAAATGAAATATTTTCTTTAATTAAAATTTTATTGAATAATAAAATATGAATAAAAATTGTATCGAGTTTCTCAGATGCCAAAAATGATTGACTCCATTTTTTGAAATATATTTCACTTCAAAATATGAAATCATGATTAATTTTTGAACAAAAAAACTATTGCCTTCTGACTAATTTAATTATTTTCGTTAAATTTTTAAATCAATATTTTTATTTTTAAAGATTTATGAGATTTCTAACATTTTAAAAATCTCCTTATTCCGTCACTTTTTAATATGATAGATCAATATTAAATTATCAAAGTAGTTAATTAATTTACCAATTAAAAGTTTGAGGAATAAAGAAATGTTTGAATTTGACTATTATAACTCATTTTATGATTATGAGGAGAATATGATTACCCTCTCAATCCTTCATATACATTTCTTCATTCATTCCACACAAATTCATAACTACGCTAAGTAAATATTAAACATCTACTTATATTCAGTTTAATCTTTCTAAAAAATCTTCACTTTCGATGAAGAAACATACAAAAACCCATCCCTTCCCACACGAACAAAAAAACCACCATTCTTCACGATAACGAATTTAATCAATTACGCCAATTACAAAAATCATAGATTGCACGCGATCGATTGTAAATTGACGATAATTAAAAATCGATGATGCAGAAGCTATTATATCGAGCAGCATGAATTTCTCCCCCCTCCCACTTCCTAAGGAGAGATTTGTAATCACGTAGAAAAATCGATCGGCCATAAAGCGATACCGTAATTATAAAAGCACGAACTTTACGAGGGATTCGAGAGACTCAAATAACAGAACAGTAGTGTATTTAATCCCAATGGTCTGTGTTTAACGTTTCGCTGCGCAATTTGACGAAGAACGGGGCAAAGTGGCCGTGAAGGAAAACGATTTTGGGATCTAGCTCGCCCTATTATTCGAGCGATAATTTAAGGGAAACCCGGAGGAGGAGAAGGGGGAGGAAGGGTGATGTATAGATAGCGAGTTTATGCAACGCCATTGTCTCGGTGGGTACTGTTATTTATGGGAAGGTCTCATCTTCTAAAAACGGAAGGTGCGTGTACCAAGAGGCAGCGTGACGCGAATAACGATCGGGTATGGAGGCTGGGTCCAGTAATTAAAGATTAGCGAGGTGATTAGCGAGGGAGCAGGTATTTAAATCTCCTTGAAATGATTTGTCGAGTGCCCATCCCTTCTGCCCAGTCATCCGCTCGAACAACTGATTGGCGAGGAATTTACGCTGTATACACGATTCTGCGATTGTGTACCAATTAAAGGCTATCTAATTTCGTTCCTCCAACGCTTCGTGGCGGATATGAGAAAATTTAACGTTTGATTACTCGAATGAAATTGAGGAAAACAATGTATGAGTTGTGAGTGTCAATTACTTTGATGATCGAGTAAAAAGATCCTGTAAATAGGATATTATTTGGAAAGCATAAAAATCTTGAATGAATTTTTTTTTTTGGAAATGTAAAATAAAATAGAATCGAATATGTAAATTGTATTTGAAAAAAGAAGAATGCGATAAAATTTTGATTACCTATTTCTGAACCATACTGTATACATAATAATTTATATGTGTAATTGCTGGATAACTAGAATGAAATCAACGTACTGCTTTGTCAGGAATAGCAAACGACGTATCAAGTGTTGAAGTGGTGAAGGATATAATGATAAGGAAATGGCCAGGTTGAATGATGTTCCGTTTCTATCCATAATTTCATCTCATTAAACCGCAACCTGGCTGTTTTCTATACATTAGCAAGTCAATCATAAGCAAATCTAATGGTCAATGCATATTTAACAATATTTTCTTTTTTAACGGTACTTGATTTAGTTTCTCTTTACATATCATTACGTTTTAATATACATTTTTTTCAGTTTGATTAATCCTAATAACACACGCCTGATATTTTATGATATACATTTACTCGATATTCTATAAAATTCCAATAGAATTTAAAACGAAAATTCAAATATTTATGAGATAAAACAATAATATCTGAATATTAATGCGTCTCTGTTTGACGATTACGAATATTTTTAAACCATTTATCTCTCCAATAATAGAATAGTATTAAATATTTCGTATATTTCTTGTGTATTGAAAGATCTCGAACACAAGAAGCATAGAAGAATAAAAAAAGAAAACCGTATATCATGCTAATACAGTATATAATTAGATCAATTAGTAATTAATTATATTAAAGATACAACAGGCCGTGTGTTGTGTCATGAATAATTAACAAGTTTCGTGTTTCCGTGAAAAACGCTTAATTAATGATGAAGCTGCGTTAGTCCAGTATAGCAAATGCCACTCACGTACATCGCGTGCTGATCTCGCAAATCCACGAGCTAGACGTTTAACTTGCGACAGATTTTTTTTTCTCTTTCTCTCTCTCTTTCTTCTCTTTTTAAGCCGAAATGTCGACGAAACGGACAAACTTTTCAACTCGTTGGCGATAACTGGGGCTAGGAATATGACACGTCGTCTTATCTCCAGTGTACAAACATTGCCATAGACAGTGACATCACATATCCGTTTCCTTTTAATCGCGAATATATATATATATATTTTTATTTGTAGTATTATTACAAGAAAATTGTTACGTAATATTTATATGTTTTTGTACTTGAAGTACTTTATATACTTTGACTTTTTTTTAAATAATAGTGAAATCATTTTATCATTTTTTTATTTTGAACTTCCAAAAGAAATCTTTTCGATGTGAAATAACATTTAATTGTAAGAATAATATTTCAAACAACATAATTTTATAACTGTTTATAGATATCTAGACACGAATACTTCAAATTACTAATGGATATAATTTTGTATAATGATTATTTAATATATTATCTTTTAAAAGAAGAGTCACAAATTTCTTGCTGACATATTTCCTTTATTTATATTTATTTGCATTAATCTGAAGTAAAATTTATTTTACCGACTCGCACAACATTAAATACCGCAATCACAACGAATAATAATGTTTCGTATTTCTCGTGAAAGTCATCATTTCTGATAAACGTTAATTTTAATTCGTACGGTTAAAAATTAACTTCTTAAACTTTCACGAAAATGAGGTTATCCGTGATTACAATTTGTAGCACAACGAAGAGATTCGGATAAAACGAACATTAGGCAAAAAGAAAAAAGCGCATATCGTTATATTTAGAAAAGAATAAACCGCATAATTCCCCGGGGTGATATTTAAAAGTCGACGCCAGTGTCGAAAGTTTTCCCTGCCTTTTCACGCAATTCTTTTCTTGGGAACGTAATCCCACGGGTGACTAACACTGACGCTGACGTTGCTAAGCTTACGTAGAAAGTTTTGTAAGTACTTGTCTGTTTAAGTTATTACAGGATAAATGCTTGTCACCCAACTTAGTAAATCTTGGGAAAGATATGTTCGCGATTTATGCTACGTGATTTCTTTCTATCTGTCTGGAATATTCGTTTGAAACGTTAGTAATAATGTTTTAATTGAATCAAATTTGTAAATAATACCTAATGCTTACATCATGCACAATTTAGGAATGTAATGATTGAATTAAAATTTTTTGAAACTTTTCGAGCTTTCGTCCGAAAAATGAAAACGAAAATTTTAAATAAATCCGATTATTTAAATGGTAAAATATGTAACTTTATAAATTTCAATAATTCGATATTCGCAAATAGAAAAAGTTTTATTTTTTTTTCTATTATGCGTTCTATTTTCTGAAACTCACGATTTTTAATAGTAATGAAAATTATTTAAAAAATTTGTTGCTTCGAGGATAAATATTCTTACTATGAAATCAAACAAATGTAGGATCAATTCTTTACCTTAAATCGTTGGAATTACACGATTTTACAAAAAAATTACAAGGAAATTCCAAGTTATTTTCATTATATTTCTTTTTATAGTTCTCCTATCAAGTCATTTGGAAATATATCTGGCAATGTATTAATAGAAATTCTAGCATGAAAATTATATTTTCCCCGTTTTATTTCCAGGTGTGCGAGGACTTAAGAATGTATCCATCGATATTCCATTGGCCGTAGCAGATGGCACCACCGTCAATATGAGTTGCGGATACGATCTAGAATCAGATACTTTGTACACAGTGAAATGGTACTACAAACGTTTTGAATTTTTTCGATACATTCCTAAAGAAATGCCACCTACAAGTGCTTTTGGAGAATTGGGTAACAAAGTTCTCGTAAGTATTCGTTACAATTTTCTATTCGTACTTTTACATTAAATATTACATTAAGTAGTAGTATATTCGTACGTAACTGATGATCAAAAAATAATATCAATTAAATTTCTTTTTTTTCTTTTCGATTATTTTATATATATCATGTTTTTGTTATATAAATAAATTAACAAATATATATATTTCGTTACTTTTAATTAAGAATTTTTTGTTTTTACGAATAACTGGTCGCTTCGTTATTAAAATATATAAAGATTCGTGTAAATTAAAAAATTGAATCTTTTTTGAAACGCGAATAACTAGTTGCTTCGTTAAAATTCGTTAAAATAAGGCGGTTTCACAACAGTAATCCAGTGGACGCTACTCAGAGAATTATCGTCGTCGAGTTATTTCGAGCTAAGAACACCTTTAGAATTTCTTACTTATTAAAAGTTGGAAGGCGACCTCTGTGCGAATCACGTTTTACATTCGCACCTGACGTGCAATCGTTGAGAACCGAGGAAACGGAAGTGAGTTTCCTCAAATTATATTTCTCCAAATTCGCCAAACCATGAAAGTTTGTTAGTACCATTCATGCCCTACTTTATTATATAATTATATTTAACAAACTATACACAGCACGTAGTTTAACTTTAACTAAATGTATTCTCTATTTTTCATGCCATGAATTATGCACATATATATGTGCATAATTTTCATTGTAATCTTTGCGTAATGAACAAATTAATTATTTTATTAAAGATTTCGTACTGGGATAAAAATAGGATAAATTTCATTGTTATTACATGTTTGATATTCTTTTTTATTAAAATAATCGAGGGAATAAATAAGAACAATAATTTTAAATTTGGTCCATGATATTGATATAAGGATTGCGAAATAAATAAATTGATACATTCATTAAATGTACATATATTTATGGATAATTATCCATAATAACTATGAAACGAATAGTCTATAAAGGATATTTTGTTAAAAAATAATTTTTTTTTAATTCGTTATAAGCAAAAAATTAAAAATATTGGAATGCTCTTCTGTTCTACTAGAAAAAAACAACATTATTTTTGTTATAAATCCTTCAAAAGAAAATATCCTATCTCTGTCGTTGAAATAACTATGATATATTTGAAAATATAAATATAGAAAAACATTTAAAAAATAATCTCTAAATATAAATTGGTAGTGCTCGAACGATCTCTTTATTTAACTTAGAATTTAAACAAGAAAAAGTTAAATCGAGATTTTTAAGGGAATTCAGATCGTATAGATTTCATTCTGATACGATCGATAGAGCGTTAAATTTTCGTCAGTCGCATTCTAATTTGCTAAAAGCATTCACAAACATTGGTGACCAAGCAAAATGTACCGTTGCTACGACCGGCTGATCTGGAAGAAATCCTGATTAGTTGAAACTCTTCGAAGCTTCCGGGTGTAAGCCGTGTTCTTTTAGACAGTTTAATTAATCTAACGAAATCTGGGAACAATTCTCCGGATTGATTCTACAATTCTAATATATTGAACCAATAAATATAAGTTGCTTAATTAATTCCACCACTGTGATTAAATTATATTGGTACAAGAATATATGATTTTTCATTTATACAATAAAAACTGATTTTATATACGTTCAATTGTCTAAAACTCAACTTTCTTGCATATTATCATCGGATAAACGTTAATAAGAATGTAAATAAATAGAACCTGTTTAAAAATACATTTCTATGTTTATCGTAAAAAATTTATATTTTACTCAACGTTTGCATATTATATATTAACGTGTTAATTATCATTTTCAAATAAACATAGATAATCGATAGAACATGTAACTATAATAAAGTAATAGTGTCATTAAACAAAGTAAGAATCCTATTCATTTACCAACTCCTAAGAAATTTCAATATTAAATTATATGAATAATTTATATGCTTCATGTAAACAAGAAACAATCTAAAAATTGAATATTTATGATCATTATAAATTATTATTAATATAATTTTTTAACAAATTTTTTAATTCAGTCACATCATTTACGTTACCATACCACCACCAGATAAATTAAATATAACGTATTACCCAATAATTAATAATATATTACACATTAAATATCAGAATCAGATATCATTAATCAATAAATTATCGTGCAAGAATTGGCCTGATACCTGAAAACCGTAATACCTTATAAAACACACACACACGCTCGAAAGCAAACCAACTGTTTAAATTACCATCAAGCTACGAGTACGAGTACATTACGTACGCACATCTTATTAAGTGAAAGCAAAGAGGAAACGTAAATGAAGGTATAACTGAGTTCTGTCGTTTATTCTGTTGCTCAAGTAACTAAAATCATTTTCTCGGCCGGAAAAATTATTCTCTCATTTCAAAGTCTCATTACGTTGATATTTTTCCATACTTGTTCGTGCGCATCACGTGAACATACATTGTATCACATCACGAGGCCTAAGGGATGATGTGCGGCCCCGACGAACGCGCGAAATAAACAACGAACGAGGGGAATAGCATGGGATTGGGTTGGATTCGTATTTCACAAACGGTAACATTATTAAAATTATCAGTGAGCCGGGATGAATTTATGCGTAGCGTGGCCGGCAGCAGAATTGTCGAATCGATGAGAGATGCGCGATGGTGTGAAATAGTATGTACAACCATGCATCGATGCGTGACTGCACGTCGATCGCCCATCGCCGATCGAATCCCACTTATTTTCGAGCGAAACGTTTCATCCGCAATTCCGTTCAATCCGTTTTTCTACCAATCCGAAGTAATTCCTCGAACGCATGAACAATAGTTGGCGGTGTTGTGTTTTCCACTTACGGTGTGAAATTACACGGTCGATTCGTGCGTACGGGATGAAAAATCTTCGAGAGATTTCTTACGAGTAGTTAACCTCCGAGCGAAACTAGCCGCTCTTGCTTGCTTCGATGGAGATTATTATTTCTTTCCATTCTTTCCATTTGTAAAAAAAAAAAAAGGAAAAAATGGAAATAGGATGTTAGATTACTTTTGGATTGCATTGCGGATCGTTTTAGGTCACGTTGTTGTAGTGACTTGAAATTTAGCTAATTTCGAGTACATATTGTTATAAGAAATAAAATTGAACGTATTGCAATAAATATTGCATTAATTCGATTCAAGTGTATTAAATTTCATCCGAATACAGAAACTTGATACTGTGAAAAATGAATTGTGAAATCTGATAAAAATAAGAATAAAATAGAAATAGTTTTTGTAGCTTTCGTAGTTTCTTCTATTCGAGCACGATTTCGAAATATTTTTTTTCGATGAAGACTAAGAATAAAGCGTTTTTGTTTAATTGCTGCCTAAGCTGGATTTACATTGAATAACATGCAAGTTTAAGTTTGTTTTATCTGACTAAAATTTAGCTTGCGCAGTTGATTTTGATCAACTTGAGGCCGATCAATTTGCTTGTACAGTTAATATAAACGCGGCTCTAACAAACAATGTTGCATCTATGCATAATTAACAACTTTGACTTTGAAGATTCTTAAAAATACAATTAGATCAATCGGAATATTCCTATTATTTTTCATGCGATTTTAAAATATTTCTCTCTTCTTATACTTGGAATTTTTATTTTTTAATTTTGTTGGTGTAACTGATATTGAATTTTCATTCAATCATATACCGGCCACTTTTTATCTTTTTTTTTTTGAATTTTATATTTACCATTATAACAATACTAAAATATTAAAATTAAATTTAGTATTATAATTGCATCTTTAATGCAATTTCAAGAAGGCCATTGTAATTATGGAATTATATACGATAATTATATTAAACTAGAATTATGAAACTGAGAAAATAAAAGGATTTCATAAAAATTGCCCTCGTTCAATTTTAATTCACTATCCAACCTCATGATCTAATTAGATATAGTGCCTCTCCAACCACCTATGGCAATTGTGCACAAGTGTATGATGAATATTCTTTAAAGAAAATTTAGATTGATAAGAAACAAAACTAATAATTATCATTCAAATAAATTAAACGGAAAATAAAAATAAATTAACGAAATAAAAAGGCGAAAATTGAGAATGGAAATTTTTGAACTTTTTAATTATCAATATAATATTAATTTCAAACAAAATACGACCGGATATTAATAAGCACAAAGTCGCATTTCGTTTCATTCAAAAAAAGTTGACTCAATTACAAATCACAATACACCACAAAAGAAAAACCTACGACATAAAAATTTTTATCCAAAGTCGATATTCGAAACCGTTGAAAAAACTCCATCAAGCACAATCAAAATATAAAAAAAAGCGAATATCAACGAATTAACAAATTCCATGTCCCCTCCATATCTCTTCTCCGTTGACATTTCCTTCGAGAGAAAAGAAACGAGGGGTTAAGCGAGGATAATCGTTCGACGATTGGATCATGAGAATGTTCACACCGCGAGCGCAACACACCACTCGATGAAAATTGATTGTGTGATTTATACGCTGCCACTGGCAACATGTAATTAATCGTTGTTGTGAGGTATTGTTTGTCATGAACGGGCGAATGTGCGAGGATGTCAAAGGGAGCGAGTAAGTGCGATCGATTTGCAATAAATGGCACGCACCCTCCACCTCTCCCCCTCCCCCCGTCCTTCCTATGATCATCGACGCTTGAATTGACCCGATCGGGCCGCTGCTATCGACGACGAGTCGCGCCGCCGCAACCGATCGCTTCGTATCGCTTCGTATTTTTCAATTTTAATTTAATTACACGATATCAATTCACGGCGACGCGCAGGTGAAAATATTCGTGTTTTATCATCGTGGCCATCGCGCCCCGTCGAATTTTATTTAAATTGCGCCAATAAGTTATGCCCGGCGTGAAACAATTATCTCGCGTTGTAGGTAGATGGACACGATGTTTCGGGATTTATATTTAATTGAAACAGATTCAATAAATTGGAAATCTTTTAAATTTGTTATTGCACGGCGGTGAGAACATGTTTGCGAGAACATTTTATCGGACGTGCATCCGATATTGACATTTGTAACGAATGTAAAAATAACTCGTCTCTCTCTGAGAGAGAGAGAGAGAGAGAGAGAGAGAGAGAGAGAGAGAGAGACGTTATAGAATTTTGTGAAATACGTTTATTTTTCTTTTGGAATTTTTTATTTCGTTGTGATTTGTTTATAACGTTGGTGACACTTCCTTTTCTTTCTTTCTTTAATTATCCATTAGTATTGATAGATACTCTCTAGTTTTTGTAGTTAATTAATTTTCGTTAATGTTATTTTTAATTACGTTACAGTTAAATCAAAGTGATGCTCATCGCGTAGTTTTAAGGGATTTGCAACCAAGCCACACTGGAAAATATCGCTGCGAAGTTTCTGGCGATTCTCCATCGTTTACTACTATAACGGTCGCCGCTTACTTATATGTTGCTAGTAAGTATCATAATATTTCATTTATGTTAGAAATAATAAAAATTATACGGTTTCTAATAATTTTATAATTAAGTAATCAATTATTTAAGATTTATTATCCTGTTAATACTGTCATTATTATCCTGTTAAATCATTAAAGTTTAATAAACGACTAAATCGAATTTTATAATAATTTTATAGTAATAATTACGCGATCGTTTATCTAAAATTTATTTATCTCGTTGCTCGAATACTATTCGAGTTAAAAATAAAAAAATAAAAAACTAATTATTTTATACCGTATACTTACAATAATAAATAGATTTAAAGTTTTAAGATAAATTTCTGCTTTTTCTTCGAGCAAGTATGAAAAATATAATAATGAGTTATTTCTTCATTAGTAAGCAAACTCGCAATTATGAAGTCATTTAGCAAATAAAAATATATTCACACTAAGGCTGTGAAAAGGCATTAACAGCCTCCGATATCCACGGTATCTGCTTACGCGTGATATAAATAATGCAGCCAAGGGGGATAATTTGTTCGTAAGGAACATTAAGAAATAGTAAAACAGTGCAACATTAGTGCTCGTTTAATATTCCTAAAAAATATGTAAAATGAAGTTCTCCTTGGAATACGAATTATATATATAAATCATCGCTTCTTAAGGGTTAGGCCATTAAGCGTTTCCTAGCTCATTTGATATTTTTATATCCTTGCCTAATCCATATCAACATTAGTTAAATAAATCGGCCTAACCTTATTCCTCTTTATCACGATAAAATAAATAGTACGATGATCACAATACAATTATCAAATACCCATTTGTTCCCTTTACTTATTTATCTTCAATTTTTTCCTGTAAAAATGAAACCGTTGAGATTAAAAACAACTTTAAACACAAAAACCGTCCAAGTAGTAAAATCGAGAACGACGAATCGGTCTCATTAAATCACCGAATACGCTTCTTTTCATTTAATCATCCATCTTTCACGGCTCTCTTCTTAACCGAGTTACTGTTAATTAACAGTTCTAATAAACATAACCTCGCTCGCTTCTTTTCAGTATCATTTCACCTACTTTCCTACCTCGCGCGAATTGATCCTTTAATACGCACTATTAACTTTCAATGAAAAAAGAAAAAGAAAACACTGAACGGGAACGCACGAAGCACATTCAAATACCTGGGACAAGTCCAGAGAACCGGATCGTGACCCATTATTTTTTCCTTCCTTTTCTTTTTTCCCCCTTTTTCTTTCATCGAATCGACGCCGATGTCATCTTCGACTCTTGCCGATTATTTTTCCACACTGATCATTCCGCACGATGAGCTACTGCGGCTAATTGAAACCGCGCACGATTCGAGGAGTGACGAAACGAGACGTAGAAAAGAGGGAGGAAGGGGGAGAGAGAAAGATACGAGAAAAGGATAGAATATCGTGCCTCGTTCCCACCGTCTCGCATCCTCGTTGAACGTCGACTTAACGACGCCACAACCACGGTAGCGATTCTTCTTTGAAGAGACGAGGTGATTGCCTCTCCTTTCCGATCACGGATCGCTCGTAAAAGCTCGATACTGGATCGAGCCTTCGAATCTCGCCTTGTATCCCTCAAACCTTGCTCCCTCTCTCCCTCTCTCTTCCACTTTTCTTCCTTTTCTCCATTCTCACGAGACAGGATGATCGTCTCGCATCCACAACATTACCAAACAAGTTCAAAATGGTAATCTTCGGCCGATCGTGTCCTTGAGAGTGTGCGAGAGGAGAGAGACGAGGGACTTGGAGATACTCAGGCGGAAGTCATTCAAGCCGAAGTGAGACAATTCTTTGACAGTTCGCTACCGGTGCCAGGAAATTGACTGCCTTCTGTGGACGGCATAATGATCCCTCGAGATGTACAATGACGTGTTACGTATTCGGAATACCTCGATGTAGCGCAGCTTCGGCGAAAAAGTATCGTTCAACAATAGACTTCCTATCCGTTCTTGAAACGTACGATGGGGAGGAGAAAGGGAAAAAGTAAATCGGATCGAACGACGTATCGAAAGATGTATCCCAACAAATATGCATATGTTCTGTTGATAATAATCGGTGCAGTGTTATAAACATGGGTAAATAAGTAAACGTACCGTCGATATAATATTCTTTGCATTTACTTGAATGCTGGAAATTAGGTGAATGTAACTTGATCGTGACAGTTTGACATTTTGTTCGAGGATATATTATCATCGAAGATAATTACGAAATAAAATTTTTCTGTTGTTAAATAATTCAATGAATTTCAGATTTACCAAAAGGGGATCCTCAAATTAGAGCAGAAAAGATACGCTACGCGGTAGGAGACACGGTGCGTGCAAATTGCACCGTTCCTTCGGGAAATCCTCCGGCGAATGTGACATGGACTGTGAATGGAGTACAGGTGGGTTTATTAATATAAAAACTTTTAAGAGTTGATAAGCTGCCATTGTTACTTGAATCAATAAGTTATTTTTGCTGTGAATTTGTGCTATATTTTATTATCTTATTCGAATTTTATTAATCCAAATAATATTAAATAAAACTACTAGTTGTAGCAATTACTAGATAAAAAATTAATAAATTTAAATTAAATAATTATTCGTAAAAGGAAGAAATGAATAATTAAAATAATAAAATCTAAGATTCTTGAAAATCTTTCAAATGTTTTTTATATTTTTCACAAATGATTTGATGACATAGTAAATTCTTCAACTTTAAGTTTTGGAATATTATAAATACAAATGAACGTGTAAGAAAAATGATAAATAATTGTTAGGTAACTGAATTTTATACGCATCTCAAATATTCTTCCCGCGTACAGATATACTTATACCTGTATCAATGTAAATCACATATGTCTTTAATTTGAAATAGCGGCCTCCAATCATGTAATCCCGGTCTGATATTTGCCGTTCTCATAAATTTACGATACGTCAGTGATAATTGAAAAATGAGAGATAAGTTTCAAATTTTAATTTAAAATTTCCGCATAAAACTGTAATTACTAAATAAAAATTGTCAAGATGAAAAATGCGAAAAAATTCTTATATAGTTTTATAAATAACAAAAGGACGCAAATGTGAACAAATTATTGTTAATTGTTTGTAATTAAATTCAAACAAATGTTCGAAATGTATATACTGTTAATAACATATAAAATTTGTTCATCAAAAATTGATGTTATTTATAAATTTAGACTTATGTTTTTCATAAACTTTTTTAATCTAAATACCTAAAATTTATTCTAATAATTATATTACGATTGAATAATAAAGAGAAATGAAAAAGATTATTATTGTTTCTACCAAATAATATAATATTATTGTTCTATTTAAAAATTACATAAAATGTATATTCAATGCTAATTCTGCAAATTTCGGATAATTCTATCAAGAGAATAACTAAATGGAACTAAAAACTTAAAAATTCACTATTCTCTCATAATATAAAGCATTTATATTGTTATTTTCTATAATAAATATTCATTCTATACACACAAATAATAAAATAATTAAAAAATGCATAAAAATCAAAATCATCACGTGTAATTTCCTACTTTTTATTACACGATCGAGGTTAATTAAATGTATGTAAGCATTGATATAATTATAATAAAAAAAAAAAAAATATCGAGAAAATGTATGGAATGTGATTCATATCGATTCTCGAATACAATAATACCGTTATAAGTATGGAAAGTCACTGAAGAAATTATTTTTAGTTCAATCATTTTCTAATTTTTATTCGATACAAAGAACAATTTGAAATTATTGAAAAAATTGAAATATCATACTTGTAAAAGAATATATCACAAACTGTTCATAGTCATGGTATAATCGAAAAGCAAGAAGTACTGTTACATACTTATGTATAGTATTAAATTCTGTTTATTTTTCTTTCCTTTCGCATTCCAGCAATAATATATGCATGTTTTAATAATGTTTTTCTGATTTAAAACATTTCCTACATAATATTTATATATCTTTCATTTTACAAATTTTATTTTATTATAAAAAAAAATACGATAATAAGAAAAATATTTTATGTACATTTATAATAATCTAAAAAACACACATTAAGTCTTTTCGATAATTATTATTTTGATATAATTATTCTACACCTGCATTTAATATTATTTCAATGTAAAATGGATCTAAACATTATTAAATTTTTATAAATTAAATTATTTCTATTAAAGTTAAATATAATTATGAGATAGAATTAATATTGTATTATGTATTATGCATTGAATTACTTAAATGTACATATAATTATTTTACGAATAATTACACATACATTTAAAACGTATTATATATAATGCTCAATTAATTTTGTATTTGATTTTATCATTAATGTGAAGTGAAATACGATAAAAAGATACATATTTCCTTTTTATTATTTGCATTTCACATTTTATAAATAGAATTTTATATTTCAGGTAAATTCCAGCTTCATGATGAATATTACGGACAAGTTTGGTGACAATCAGCAATTGATGACTATCGCAGGATTGGACTTCGAGACTATACAAGATAGCTTTAACAACGGAAGATTACATATTGTTTGCAATGCTAACGTCTTTCATTTGTACAAAAAACAAGCCGATGTTATTTTGATCGAGGAACGGCCACGTCTGGCATCAGTATTAGGAACCCGAGAATCTTCTTATATTGGTACATCTTCTAAATCTCTTTACAGCTGACCATTCGTAATATGCACAATACTCTCTTTTGATAACAGGCATTGTGCTGTTCAGACATTCGAGATATACACAAAAATATGTTCTTTTTATTTTTGCCAATAACGACCATTGTAAATTGTAACAGCTAGTAAAAGACAAGGAGGAATTAATACGTTCAATGTGACAAAAATCAAAGGAAATATCCAGTGGCGGATATTGATTTTTCAGAAATAAAGAAACAGTTGTAAAGCGAAAAATACAACGGAATTCAAAACAGTTGTGCATATTGATGATAACACTTGTATTGAACACGTGTGCAGAAGGAAAGCCGGATATGCAGAAAACCTTTTACATCTTTTACATTTGGGAAAACATGACGCGATAATCCGACGTCATAGACCAAAAAATTCTTATAAAATATACGTTCACATCACCTATATTCAATGTGTTAATTAATAGCATTATTTCTATGATGAAATCAATGTCTATAATTGTTATAACAAATTTTATAATTCATGATATAAAAATATCTTTGCTTGATTGCAATTTCGAATGACACTGATTAAAATGAAACTTAACATATTTATTTAGAGAAAGGTAAACAGAAAGTATGAAATTTCAACTTCAGCAATGCATGCATTCTGGAAGATACAAATTATATCTTATATAAAGAGCGATGGATAAATTTTAAATACTATATTCGTATTCAATTAAAAAAAATTCTTTCTTCATAAATGTTAAATTATAATATATCTTTTATTCTATTCTTTGTTTGATAACTTTTTCCTTTTCTTCTCGATAAAATATATTATAAACTTCATAATTATTTTTATATTATTAATAAATATTAATCATCAGTAAAGTTTGGGTATTCATGCATTTATGTAAAATTTTAAAGTACAAAAATGTACAGTACACAAATGCATAGCATAATAAAAAACGCAAAATAACTAATTATTATTAAATTATATTGTTTAATTAACATTTGTAATATTTGAAATTGAAACAAATATCTATTATATTCAAGCCCTACTTTTTAAAAATTCGTATAAAAATTTGATTTTGCATAAAAATGACGATAATCAAAAGATTTTTCGCTATCGATAATGAATATCGGCAACCAAAATAAAATTCCCCCCATCGATAATAGTTATCGGTAGTCGAAAAAAATTTCCATTATTAATATTGGTTACCGATAACAAGAAATTTCCATCAACAGTAATAGTTATTGATAAACAACAATTTAATTATTTATCATAATATTTTATAATAAATAAGTTTTATTTTTTTTTAAATTTAATAATGATTGCTTTCCGTTTAAATAGAAATTAATTTTTATTCGATGATTTGCAAAACAAATACAATATTGTAAAAAAAATACTATATTGAAAAAAAAATATTATATTTATACTATATTAAAAAAATTAATTATTTAAAATATAAATGTTAAAATATCACGATATTTAACTAAACTACTAAACGATATTATTAAACAAATATATTCGATTCCTTTTCTATTCTATCTATTAAATAAATTAACTAAATCTTCCATTAATCATGAAATTAACTTTTAAGAAATGTTTTATTAAAGAAAAATGTATACAGTATTAAATATTGTAGATAACTTTTACACTATTTTATTTTAACATAAGGAAAATAATGATAGAATTCAGAAAACGTAAGCAAAAGTAAAAATAAAAGTATCATAGTTAAATTTTATTTTAAATAATACTAAAAAATTCTAAAAAAAGAAATTGAATAATATCGAATAATATTTTTTTATGATTTTTTTTTTGGTAAAAAAGCTATTTTTCTTTTAAAAAATTCCGCGTGAAAAAATATCAAAATAAGATTTTAAAAAATTAAAAGATTATGATGTAATTTATTTCAAATTTTTGATAAATCATATATTTTGTCAAAATAATCGTATAATTCTATTTCTCTGAAACTGTTAATAAATAAATATAAATTCATAAACAAGTAGATACAAATAAAAATAAAAATATTATAAAATATTATTCGATTTAAACACTATTAATTACAAAAAAAAATTTGTTCGCGTTATTAATTACGATATTGAATATACTATATCAAAATTAAATCTTTATAATTATCCTTATTATATCGTTACATGATATATAAATTTATATATATTGTTTTTTTAATTTCAGGACATGCATCAACGCAATTCACACAAACTTCATTTGGAAAATGGTTTATTGCCTCAACTGCTCTGTTACTACGCCACTTCAGATAACAACAATGAACCTGTTATTCACCCAATATGCATATGACTGTATTGAAATGGAGAGGGCAAATTGTTTGTAAAATTTTAAAACTTAAGTGAGACGAGGAAAGAATGACAAATTTTTTGGTTAATATAAATATCGACCGTATGTTATTCGTGTAAATAGGATAAAAAAATTAGCTAATTATCTACGTGAAATTGCGACCTGCGCTGTCTCATTGCAACGAGACAAATTTATAATCTAAATAACATGTCATAATATTATGTATTAGATTGACAAAGTGTCGCGCCAAAGTGTTCGAAAATTTATTTCAATACTATTATACCATGTTTTCTATCCTCTAACAATGATTTTGATACATTTAAAGAATCTTCCGTAAAATATAGCTGCCAGAATATATCATCTCATGTTTATAGGTAAAAGCTGTTATTGTTTGTGAATAAAGTTTTACTTAAGTGAAAAACAAATAAATAATTCACCTTCGTTATTTTTGTTTTTGTCTTCTTTAAAATTATTTCTATTCCATTTTTTCCTTATTAAATATTTTTAATTATATTATTATTAAGCAATATTAGTTTGTACTTTAAATATAGAATTATATATTACTGGTAAAAATGTGTATATGCATAAAATTTGTTATATTTAATAAATAATATATGTATATATAAAAAAATGGATAATATCATAAAATAAAATTTAAAGCATCTTATTATTATTAAATTTAATCTTCCTTTAAAATTCTCAAAATAATTATTATCCTAACAAAAAATGTACAGAACAATGTAATTTAATGACAATACCAATACAAATTTGTACAAATAAAGAGCAAATTACATAAGAGCATTTAATTTAGAAACATTAGTGTTTTCATTCTTAATCTTCTTTCGGCACTTGATTTTGAAGTTTCATTTCTATCACATCCACAGTTGCATCTCTAACTTTACTTTTTTCAAGGCCCAATTGTTGAATTTTTTCCATTTGTTCGGTAACATAAGCTACTCTTCTATCAAAGTAATCCTTTGCATCTATAACTTTTTTTTGAGCATAATAACCAGTTCCAATATCAATTAGAACATTATCAGTTTCTACTAGTTTTCCAACTACGTACATCGAGCCAGTCAATGGCACAAGAATTTCGTTTCCTTAAAAGAAATTCAACAATATTATTAATATAATATAGGTTAAAGACTCACATTTTCTAACCTCTAAGAAAATATTAAAAAATTAAACATTAGAATGTATATGATTTTTACATTAGAATTTATATAATACAAAATTAATTAAACTTACCTTCCAAGGATGGACTAATTTTTTCAAGACATGAACCTGATTCTTGAAACTTACTTTGAGCAATTTTTAACGTTTGCAATGAATCTTGGAAAACACCGAGTTCTTGGTCTAATTGCTGTTTTAACATTGTAAGTTGTTGAAGATTTAAAGTTGTTAAATCTATTTTTTGTAAATGTGGTGTTTCTGTCATCGAAACTTCTGACATTTTAAATTATTTACTATAAAAATTAATCGAAATCAACGATTTTTCGTGCACTCTAACCGTATATCCAAAAACGGTCAACACCGGAGATAAACTCATATGTTTAATCATTAGTTTTAAACTTTACTAGATGGCGCAAATGTATCTATACTACTAGTGACATCTTAACATAACAAAACTAACTATGAAAAGAAACGACATTCTAAGAGACTATTTATCTTTTGTAGTAAATCATATGTATATAGAGACCACATATTAATTCCACGTCTCACGTTCTGAAATATCGACGAAAAAACAATCTTTGTTACGCCATCTGTGATTTATTGAAATTAACTATTGAAAGTATTATTGAAAGTAACTATACCATTCTATCATCAAAAAAAATAAATAAAAAATATATATATAATATGAAAAAATCCTCCTTTGCTGTAGAATACAGTAATAAGGTACGATAATATAACGAATATATAAAGAAAATACTATAAACATAAAAAGAATACTAGAAAAAATTTTAATAAACGTTTCAATATATTTTGATTTAAATATTACTAATTCTTATATAACAACTAAAAACACAAACACATATTCCTCATAAATACTTTTTAATATTAGCTTCACAAAACAGTCAATCATTGAACGTTTGCAAAATAAATAAAAAAAGAAGTTACAAGAAAAAGTTATGCAATAAACCACACTCGAAAAATAAATTATATCATAACCTAATTGTATACAATTCTATATAACAAATAACTACTATAATTATAAATAACTACAAATAACAAAAACTATACAATACTATATAAAACAACACATACTTCATACATATATCAATATCTTATATATTCATTGTCATGAAAATATAAAAAATTGATATTTAAAATTTAAAAGCAAAATAAAAATGCAAAATGAGTTAACGCATTTTATTGACCACAACCTTTTTTAATCTCAACAGTATTCATAATAATATCACTATTATATTATATTAATTATATTAATAATAGCAATGATATTATTACTATAATAATAGTAATAATATTATTATTATCATTACTATACATGCAATCACATATACATTCCACCCAAACCAGTATTTCTATATAGCAGCAGTTCTACAAGCCATCTACTTATATTCTAAAACATTTACCATTTTTATTTTAAAATTTCACGATTCTTTAAACTTCATTAAACTTAAAAAATATCCTAAATAAAAATAATTTCGATTCTTAAGAAAAAACATCATCCTAATCACCTAATACGATCTTAGAATAATCTTCGCATCTAACCCTACAAGATTTTATAGTTTTTATCCATTAGCTAAATACATTTGCATAATACAATCCAAAGATTTTAGAGAGCCTATTTAGAGAAAAATCTCAATAAAACGAGGGGCTGAAACACAATTTTTATTTACTAGTATTGTACAGTATTGTATACTACTCTTTCAAAGAAAAAGGATTAATAAAAATTGTAGAAAATATACTTACTTTCGAATTGACGATAACCTGGAAAATCATATTTCTTCGAAATATAACTGCTAACTTATACTTGAAACAAACTTATTTAGAAGATTAGTATAATAATTAAAAAAAGTAAAGAGCGATTCAATAAATATGATTATGGAATAGTATAAAAAATAAAATTCTAATAACGAACATTCACAAATGTTTCTAAAAAATTTAGACAGAGAAATTTAAATTCGACATTTTATATAATTTGGAAAAGTTCTCAACAATGACAAAGAAAAATATACTTACGTGTTAGAGCAAACGCAAGAATGTGAAAAGAATTGGTGAAAAAGGAAACAATTTAGTAGCCAGAAGGGCTACAAACAAAAATATCTTCCACTCGAAATAAATCCGAACAATAAACCGCGAGTGGAATATTCATTTGGTATCGCGACACTAATAAACTAATAATATTTTTTTAGGAAAATTACTATATATCGAGCACGATTGATTTAATACAATTGACGAAAAAAACTGAAAAATTCGCGGAAATAATCGATTATTTACGTAATATTACCATTTAAATAACTGGAATTTACCAACAACGAGAAATTCAGGGCAGTCTCTTATGACTGCCACCGTACAATCATCCTCGTTAGCTTGTCTTGGCCAACGTGAGATGATTCAGGAACACACGTTTAAATATTTCCACAATATTAGTGGAAGAAATTTGGGCATTTAACGTTCGTAATATTACTAGAACAAACGCGACTATTTCTCAGACGCAACGCTATTTTTCAAAACGAAATCGATAAAATTATTATTCATGTATGAAATTAAAATCCATTATCAATTAAAAGGAGAAAATGAGATAATCTTCGATACTATTTTATAAGAAATTTATAACAATTCGATTAAAAAAAACGCGATATGTTATATTTTCCAACTTTATTAACGATCATTCAAACCGTAATTGTCTTTTCGCAACTCTAATGCAAACGCGATTCTGGTTCCGACGCCACACTAATTCAACCCGTTCGTTAATCGCAACACTAATAAAAAAAATCGCGATGCCCATGACGACTGGATCTGATGGGCCGGCATGCAAATCGGCCTGACGATACAATAACAATTACTACGTATTGCTAAAACGAGCACAGAGACAAAGTAGTAACAATGACTTCCCATTCTTTGAACCCAAAAACAGATTCAAAAAATGAGAAGCCATTCGTTGCAGCCCTCTTCGTGACAGTTTGTCGGGCCTCTTCGGTCTTCTTCCTTCGGGCGCAATGCCCGCTGAAACTTAAATCTAGGCTCGAGACTCACTAATCGCAAATCAAAGAAAAAGAAAGGAAAAAAAAAGTCTGAATCGCGAAAGCTGAATGCACGTGGACGACCAATGATCGTGACGATCGTCGACCGTACACGTGCAGAATCTCGAGCGCAACGTACGTTTCGAAACAATTTCGCGACCACGATCGCGGGAATTCGAAAAATCGATTCAACGAAGTTAAATACGAGAGGCATTCTCCACTCGTTTTATCCTCGATTTTTCAAATTACATTTCCTGAAACAGATTGCCACGCGAAAACGCGCCTACCCGATCAGAGACTGTGACAATCTGCCCGGCCCTACCTACTTATAATTAACATTCGTACCAGAAAGTATACTACCTATCCTACCTAACCCTATAATTAAAAAAATAGCAAAACGGGCACACCAACACACTCATTCAACGATTCTCACGCATAACACTCGGGCGCAAAAGCCTACACTAGGGAAAACGTCCCGGGACGTTTCCGACACCCGAGCTTGGCATACTACTTGCACACTCTAACTTTACGTACCATTTTCCTGAAATCGATTGACGATGGCTAGCGATCATTGCGTGAAATGTCATGAAAATATGCGTATATCTCAATTTTAATTATTAATATTTGTCAACAAAAGAATATGCCTTTTACAGTCATCAAATTTGTTATAATTCGAAAGTAAAGATCTAATATTACGGACAAATTATTGTTGGAAATTATTGTAACGAGATTAATCGTAAATATGTTAAATATTTCGAGTTATATCGTATAGAATAACGTACTAAACGACGCAATTCCACAGCCTAACCACACACACAAAATGTGGAAAATACGTCGTGCACGATACACTAACGCATCGTCAATCGCTAAAAATTTTTATTAACTTATGAACTAAAATCATCATGCCCTTTGCCTTTCTCTCACCCAAGTAACACCTGGGTACGTGAGTGAGATACCTGGCATCGAACACGGAAGGGATTAAATCTGAAAATCCTGAGCTAAAAACAATATTAGAGTATCTAACGGACTAATGTTCGTAATTCAAGATCTGTTAATTTTATTTGAAACTCATAAATTTTGTAACTTTGTAACTTCAAAAAATTTATAATATATATATATATATTAATTCTATGTAACAAGAAAGAAAAAATATGCAAACGATATTCAAAAAAATTTATTTAATACCGTTTTATTTGTGAATTAATAATAAAAAATAATTGAATCTTAATAAAAATATATATATATATATATAATGATAATATATAATCTCAGGCGATCACTTTATCAAAGCATATTTCCGAAAATACAAAACTAGTATACAAAACTTTTTGCTTCGATTCAGAAATCTACCTGTCGCGAAATATCTTCTTGCACATAATATTTCATATATTTTTTTACGAAGAAAATAAAATATTTTTATATTTCAAATCATAAGTTTACATAATAAAAAATCAAATAATTGCCGATGAAACCGAGGAAAATTAAAAATTGTTATTATAACGATAATATGTATTATATTACAATAATAATATTATAATAAAGTCGGAGGATATCCAACTCTTCTCATCACTAAATTGAAATCATTTCGATATTTCTCATTTATTTCAACATTAATTTTTTTTTCAAATGTAAATGTATCCACGTTACTTATTGTCATTATAAACTTTTATTTTACAAATGATTATGACAAAGATATTTTCGATCTAATTATAAGTCATTCATACTAATAACTAGATTTATTATATTACATTAATCTTATATCATCTTAAAAACGCGTTATGCAAGAAGATCTATCCTGATTTAATAAATAAAACACAAGAAAAAAAATGTTACTACTCACGGGTATAATAAATACCCATGGTCACTGTGCTCGTGCAAAAATCTACGTATACAACCAGTCATCCGTGTCGATTTGGACCTTTCGTCCTACGACATGATTGAATGACCAGAGGAACATAAATGCATGCGACTCACCATTAGATGCGAAGAATTTCTATGGCACACTAGGAAGTCATCATCGTGAAGAAGGATGTGGATCTAACAAAAAAGGAAATATAATTTAAAACATAGTTGAGATAATTTAAAAAAATTAAAAAAAAGAAAACTCTATTAGATTAATATAATAGTAATAAAAATTGAAATGAATTTTAATAATAGTAAAAGCTAAAAATCTAATGATTCTATATCGAAAAAAGAACGAGAAATTTTTATTTTAAATAAAATACAATATTTACCTCTTCGCGCGATGGATGACCACCTTATTTTCTTGACAGAAGCACTGACTCTAATTTCGCGTTATCCATTAAAGGATTTAAGAAAATTATTACGAAGCAAACACTGATTCTAATTTCGCGTTATCCATTAAAGGATTTAAAACACTTTTACGAAACAAAACACTGATTCTACCGATCGCATTGTGCGCGATCTCGCAAAAATAACACTGTATCATTAGAGAGGGGTGAAATAGAAAAAAAAGTAAAATATTTCTTTGATATTTTTCTTCTTCTTTTTTTTTATGAAACATTTGTTTAAGAAAATATTGCTATATAAAATTATTTATTATTAAATTATAAAATAATCTCTAATACTTCAAAATGCTTATGAATTCTATGAATTTAAACTATTAATTTAGAAAAGATACATTATGATTGTTCGTTATCAAAATTTAGATTTAATGAGATATATTGTGAATTATAAATATTCAAAATTATTTGTAAAATAATCAAAATTCTATAATTAAATTAAACATATAATGTAATATAAAAAAAGAATAGAAAAAAATATAATTGAATTAAAAAAACATAGAAACATAGAAAAAGAAATTAGTGTGGTTCTTAACTTACTACCAGTTTCCAAAATTAATATAAAATCTTTATAATATAAAATTTCTAACATAATATTTTAAATATAATTTTAATAATATAATCCTAATATAATGTATTTTTAATCAAATAATATAAAAAAGAAATCGATGGCAATAAAAAACTAGAAGATGGTCTCACTAACTAAAAGATGACTACGTCAATTACCATCCAATTTATTTATACTATATTATAAAAGAGTGAATATATAAATTTACAAATAACTTAAAAATACAAATAAAAGAATAAATAGGTGAAAGAATAAATAGATCAAAAGAGAAATATTTAAATAAGTGAATAAAAGAGTAAATAAATAAGTAAAAAATTAAACGAATAAATAAATAAATGAATATATAAATTAAAAAATAGATCAAGGAACAAGTGTAAAAATAAATAAATAACTAAAAATATAAATTTAAAAATAAATTAAGAAATAAATATAAGAAAAAAAAAATAAAAGAATAGATAAACAAAAATATAAATCAAAAAATAAATCAAGAAATTAATATAGAAATAAATAACTGAAAGAAAAAATAAATTGAAAAATAAATGTTTAAAAAATAATATGTCAACGATTAAATAATTAAAATAAATAAATAAATAATTAAAATAAATGAATAATAAATTAAAAAATAAAATAAATAAATAATATATCATATATAATAGCAATATTATAATATATGATAATTTAAAATATATTTATAAGATAAAAAATCATTTGTTGTGTTAACTAATTTAATTAAAATATTATAATATCGATCTACTTCTCAATTAAGTTCGATAAGAAATAATCGTTCCGTCGCGACCTGTCTTGTATTTATAAGACGCGAAAATTTACGGAAATATACGTACTTTGCCGATCGTTTCAAAATCGAGTTTTCGAATACAACGATCAATAATTTCTCAATTGTTAAATTATTATTGTTAATTTATGCATCTAACAATTTATTATAATGCTAAATATAATAATTAATATATATATAATATGTATATACACACACACATATATATAAGATTGAACATATTTTTTTAATTATTATTTCACACATATTTCTTAAATTATTTATTACCGAAAGAAAAAAATTTTTAATTATTACGAATATCGATAATATAATAACGCGTTCTGTCATTATTTCGATTATCGAATCATGAATTAGAGAAGGGAAAAGTACGCATCCGACAAGTCGAAACATATTGGCCGTCATATGGACTCCCAATTTCTTGGAAAAGCTGTATTATGAAAAAACCGTTATCAGCTTTGAGCATAACAATAAACAAAAAGGAAAAATACGTTAACGATTATCCAATTACGAATTAGAGAAGGGAAAAGTACGCATCCGACAAGTCGAAACATATTGGCCGTCATATGGACTCCCAATTTCTTGGAAAAGCTGTATTATGAAAAAACCGTTATCAGCTTTGAGCATAACAATAAACAAAAAGGAAAAATACGTTAACGATTATCCAATTACGAATTAGAGAAGAAAAGTACGCATCCGACAAGTCGAAACATGTGGGGCGTCATATGGACTCCCAATTTCTTGGAAAAGCTGTATTATGAAAAAACCGTTATCAGCCTTGAGCATAACAATAAACAAAAAGGAAAAATATGTTAACGTTACAATGAGACGCATTTAGAAACGTTATTTAGAAACGCAATACGTATCACTATTATAATTTATTTCGATAAAATAAAATTGATTTTCTACATTCAATAAAATATGTTCAATAAAATTTTATATTTCATTATATTTCAATAAAAATAAGTAAAAAGATTATAGAAATCTATTTTTCCAAATTATTATAAAAAATAACATCAAAATTATCACCTAAAAATTTATCATGAGATATAGTATGCACTAATAAATCATTTTTCGAAGTTATTCCGATAATCAAACGACAATTTTTCTAAATAAAAGTCAAATTCGTAAAAGAAATCTATAAAAAAATCTATATTAAGATGAACCAACAAGGGAATATCGACTCAACGAAGCACGAAATACCGGTAATCTTGAGGAAAACGATTGACGGAAAAAACACAAAAAATTCAAAATATTAATTAATTTCAATATTATTAGTAATAAATAAATTAATAATTAAAGGAAACTGATAGTAATTTATAAATTTTATAACAAAATATGAACAAAATCAATTATTACGCAGTAGAATTCCCGAAGCCAATGACTATCACATGTACTACAAATCATTTTTTGAAATTATCCTGACAATCAAACGACAATTTTTCTAAATAAAAATCAAATTTGTAAAAGATATCTATAAAAATCTATATTAAGATGAAGCAATAAGTGAATTCCAATCTCGACTCAACGAAGCACGAAATACCGGTAATCTTGAGGAAAACGATCGACGGGAAAAACACAAAAAAAACTCAAAATATTAATTAATTTCAACATTATTAGTAATAAATAAATTAATAACTAAAGGAAACTGATAGTAATTTATAAATTTTATAAGAAAATATGAACAAAATCACTTACTACGCAGTAGAATCCTCGAAGACAGCGACGATAACACATCCTCTCACTATGACTTTCCACACTAGACTGACATTCGCGCGCCAAAATTCTCTTAGAAGCTCTCTGATTGGCTGACATTGTAAGACAATTCGATAATCGAAATCTCGAGAAAAATTAATATATTGCATAATATTTTTTGCTTATTTTAATTAATAATATTAAAAATAGATTATTAATTTAATTAAATATTATTAAATTTTTTTTATTAATTATTTATTTTACTTTTGTATTTATATATTCTTTTATTAATTTATTTATTTATTAATTTAATTATCGATTTTCGATTTATCGATTATTATCGATATATTTATCTAATTATTTATTTATACATTTTTTTACACAAAAATTATTTATTTATTTCATTTTTATATATTTATTTATTTATTCGTCTAATAAATTTTTTATAAATCTTCCTGTTCATTTATTTATTATCCACTTAAATATATAAATATTTATTTATTTATTTATTTATTTCCTTATCTCATTTATTCACATATTTTTTCATTTATTTAATTATTTAAACATTAATTCATTCATTTGTCTAGTAATTTATTTTTAGATTTTTTGTTTTGAGTTTTTGTGTTTTGATTTATTTATATATGGATCAATTTATTTATTTATTTATTTATTCTTGGATTTGTTTAATTATTTACATATTTGTATAATAAGTCTATTTATAATTAAAATTATTTATAGATTTCTGATTTTGTTTTTTTATATATAGAGATTTACATTACTTATTCAATTATTTATATGAATTCAATTATTATATTCACTTGTCTAATTATTTATTTCCACACATTTTTGTTTTGTCCATTTATTATGCATTTATCCAACAAATAATTTATTTATTTCTTTATTTATTTAGTTCCTTTATATTTATTTATTCATTTCATTCCTTTGTTCATTCATATGTTTAATAATTTACATACAGGTTTTACTATAGACATATTAATTATAAAATATATTATGCTTATTATACTTATAATATATATTAATATACAAATAAATAATATTAAATAAATGAAGGAATAAATAAATAATTTGATGCATGCATAAATGAATAAAACAAAAATGTAAATAGAAATAAGTCATTAGAACAATGAATTAATAAATGATAATTATTATTATCAATAATATTTATAAATTAAGAAAGAAATGGACAAATAATTTGGTATATATATATAAATAAATTAAACAAAAATATGTAGAAATAAATCTATAAACAAATGCATCAATAAAGGAATGAATTGTATAATAAATAATAATATATATATAATATATGTATATGTATATAAATAATATATATATAATATATATAATAAACAAAAATGTGTAGGAATGAATATATAAACAAATGAATGAATAAGGGGATGAAATTAATAATTCTAAATATTTAAAAAATTCTAAATAACCAAATGAAAATATCATAATTAAATAATAAATTAAATGAAGAAATTGGTGCAGAGAAAAAAATAAATTAAAGAAAAGTCACTAGATATGAATGCATAAATATGTAAATAAATATATAAAAAAAGAAATAAATAAATTTTTTGTTGCATGTATAATCAATAATATCAACAATAAATCAACAAAACAGAAATATGTAGAAATAAGTTATTAGAGCAATGAGTAAAGTAATCAATTGACTAATGAGTAAAATAAATCATAAATCAAATAAAATAGACTAATGAATTTAAAAATACATAAATAATTAAATTAATAAATTAATAAAAAAATAAATAATTTATTACATACATAAATTAATTAAACAAAAATAAGAGGAAATAAATTATTAGACAAATAAATGAAAAATGAATGAAGTGCAAAAATAAATTACAAATAAACAATCACAAAATGACTAATTAAAAAATAAATAAATATATTATAAATAAATAAATTGATGCATAATAAAATAAAACAAAAAAAATTTACTGAATGTAAATAAATAAATAATCAATGGACAAATGTATACATAAATAAATAAGACAAAAATTTGTTTATATATATACCAACTTATTTCTTTCTTAATTTATAAATTTATTAACTCATTGTTCTAATGATTTATTTCTATACATTTTTTAATATTTTAATATATTATACATAATTTGCTTAATATTTTTTTATGACATTTTTTTATAGTTATTTATATATTTTGTTATTGGTCTAATGATTTGTTTCCACACATTTTTGTTCAATTCATTTATGGATAAATCAAATTATTTATATATTTATCTTTTCAGTTATTTAAGTATTCATTTATACAATTCATTCCTTTATTGATGCATTTCTTTATTGATGTTTATAGATTTATGCATTCCTTTATTGATGTTTATAGATTTATTTCTACATATTTTTGTTTAACTTACTTATATATATATACCAAATTATTTGCCCATTTCTTTCTTAATTTATAAATTTATTAACTCATTGTAATGACATATTTCTATACATTTTTTTTTAATTATTTATGCATTCATCAAATTATTTATTTATATCATTGTTTTTATTTAGTTATTTATACATTTTATTATTCACATTAATGAAGTTTTCTTTGTTCTAAATTTTTCTTTGTGCATCAATTCATTTATTTATTACATTATCATTTAATTATAATTTGTTTAATATTTTTTTATAATATTTTTTTGTTATTATTTATATATTTTGTTATTAATTGGTCTAATGATTTGTTTTCATTCATGTTCAATTCATTTATGAATCATTTATGAATCAAATTATTTATATATTTATCTTTTCAGTTGTTTAAGTATTTATTTATATATTTCATTCCTTTATTGATGCATTTGTTTATAGATTTATTTCTACATATTTTTGTTTAATTTATTTATATATATATACCAAATTATTTGTCCATTTCTTTCTTAATTTATAAATATTATTGATAATAATAATTATCATTTATTAATTCATTGTTCTAATGACTTATTTCTATTTACATTTTTGTTTTATTCATTTATGCATGCATCAAATTATTTATTTATTCCTTCATTTATTTAATATTATTTATTTGTATATTAATATATATTATAAGTATAATAAGCATAATATATTTTATAATTAATATGTCTATAGTAAAACCTGTATGTAAATTATTAAACATATGAATGAACAAAGGAATGAAATGAATAAATAAATATAAAGGAACTAAATAAATAAAGAAATAAATAAATTATTTGTTGGATAAATGCATAATAAATGGACAAAACAAAAATGTGTGGAAATAAATAATTAGACAAGTGAATATAATAATTGAATTCATATAAATAATTGAATAAGTAATGTAAATCTCTATATATAAAAAAACAAAATCAGAAATCTATAAATAATTTTAATTATAAATAGACTTATTATACAAATATGTAAATAATTAAACAAATCCAAGAATAAATAAATAAATAAATAAATTGATCCATATATAAATAAATCAAAACACAAAAACTCAAAACAAAAAATCTAAAAATAAATTACTAGACAAATGAATGAATTAATGTTTAAATAATTAAATAAATGAAAAATATGTGAATAAATGAGATAAGGAAATAAATAAATAAATAAATAAATATTTATATATTTAAGTGGATAATAAATAAATGAACAGGAAGATTTATAAAAATTTATTAGACGAATAAATAAATAAATATATAAAAATGAAATAAATAAATAATTTTTGTGTAAAAAAATGTATAAATAAATAATTAGATAAATATATCGATAATAATCGATAAATCGAAAATCGATAATTAAATTAATAAATAAATAAATTAATAAAAGAATATATAAATACAAAAGTAAAATAAATAATTAATAAAAAAAATTTAATAATATTTAATTAAATTAATAATCTATTTTTAATATTATTAATTAAAATAAGCAAAAAATATTATGCAATATATTAATTTTTCTCGAGATTTCGATTATCGAATTGTCTTACAATGTCAGCCAATCAGAGAGCTTCTAAGAGAATTTTGGCGCGCGAATGTCAGTCTAGTGTGGAAAGTCATAGTGAGAGGATGTGTTATCGTCGCTGTCTTCGAGGATTCTACTGCGTAGTAAGTGATTTTGTTCATATTTTCTTATAAAATTTATAAATTACTATCAGTTTCCTTTAGTTATTAATTTATTTATTACTAATAATGTTGAAATTAATTAATATTTTGAGTTTTTTTTGTGTTTTTCCCGTCGATCGTTTTCCTCAAGATTACCGGTATTTCGTGCTTCGTTGAGTCGAGATTGGAATTCACTTATTGCTTCATCTTAATATAGATTTTTTATATCTTTTATATCTTTTACAAATTTGATTTTTATTTAGAAAAATTGTCGTTTGATTGTCAGGATAATTTCAAAAAATGATTTGTAGTACATGTGATAGTCATTGGCTTCGGGAATTCTACTGCGTAATAATTGATTTTGTTCATATTTTGTTATAAAATTTATAAATTACTATCAGTTTCCTTTAATTATTAATTTATTTATTACTAATAATATTGAAATTAATTAATATTTTGAATTTTTTGTGTTTTTTCCGTCAATCGTTTTCCTCAAGATTACCGGTATTTCGTGCTTCGTTGAGTCGATATTCCCTTGTTGGTTCATCTTAATATAGATTTTTTTATAGATTTCTTTTACGAATTTGACTTTTATTTAGAAAAATTGTCGTTTGATTATCGGAATAACTTCGAAAAATGATTTATTAGTGCATACTATATCTCATGATAAATTTTTAGGTGATAATTTTGATGTTATTTTTTATAATAATTTGGAAAAATAGATTTCTATAATCTTTTTACTTATTTTTATTGAAATATAATGAAATATAAAATTTTATTGAACATATTTTATTGAATGTAGAAAATCAATTTTATTTTATCGAAATAAATTATAATAGTGATACGTATTGCGTTTCTAAATAACGTTTCTAAATGCGTCTCATTGTAACGTTAACATATTTTTCCTTTTTGTTTATTGTTATGCTCAAGGCTGATAACGGTTTTTTCATAATACAGCTTTTCCAAGAAATTGGGAGTCCATATGACGCCCCACATGTTTCGACTTGTCGGATGCGTACTTTTCTTCTCTAATTCGTAATTGGATAATCGTTAACGTATTTTTCCTTTTTGTTTATTGTTATGCTCAAAGCTGATAACGGTTTTTTCATAATACAGCTTTTCCAAGAAATTGGGAGTCCATATGACGGCCAATATGTTTCGACTTGTCGGATGCGTACTTTTCCCTTCTCTAATTCGTAATTGGATAATCGTTAACGTATTTTTCCTTTTTGTTTATTGTTATGCTCAAAGCTGATAACGGTTTTTTCATAATACAGCTTTTCCAAGAAATTGGGAGTCCATATGACGGCCAATATGTTTCGACTTGTCGGATGCGTACTTTTCCCTTCTCTAATTCATGATTCGATAATCGAAATAATGACAGAACGCGTTATTATATTATCGATATTCGTAATAATTAAAAATTTTTTTCTTTCGGTAATAAATAATTTAAGAAATATGTGTGAAATAATAATTAAAAAAATATGTTCAATCTTATATATATGTGTGTGTGTATATACATATTATATATATATTAATTATTATATTTAGCATTATAATAAATTGTTAGATGCATAAATTAACAATAATAATTTAACAATTGAGAAATTATTGATCGTTGTATTCGAAAACTCGATTTTGAAACGATCGGCAAAGTACGTATATTTCCGTAAATTTTCGCGTCTTATAAATACAAGACAGGTCGCGACGGAACGATTATTTCTTATCGAACTTAATTGAGAAGTAGATCGATATTATAATATTTTAATTAAATTAGTTAACACAACAAATGATTTTTTATCTTATAAATATATTTTAAATTATCATATATTATAATATTGCTATTATATATGATATATTATTTATTTATTTTATTTTTTAATTTATTATTCATTTATTTTAATTATTTATTTATTTATTTATTTTAATTATTTAATCGTTGACATATTATTTTTTTTAAACATTTATTTTTCAATTTATTTTTTCTTTCAGTTATTTATTTCTATATTAATTTCTTGATTTATTTTTTGATTTATATTTTTGTTTATCTATTCTTTTATTTTTTTTTTCTTATATTTATTTCTTAATTTATTTTTAAATTTATATTTTTAGTTATTTATTTATTTTTACACTTGTTCCTTGATCTATTTTTTAATTTATATATTCATTTATTTATTTATTCGTTTAATTTTTTACTTATTTATTTACTCTTTTATTCACTTATTTAAATATTTCTCTTTTGATCTATTTATTCTTTCACCTATTTATTCTTTTATTTGTATTTTTAAGTTATTTGTAAATTTATATATTCACTCTTTTATAATATAGTATAAATAAATTGGATGGTAATTGACGTAGTCATCTTTTAGTTAGTGAGACCATCTTCTAGTTTTTTATTGCCATCGATTTCTTTTTTATATTATTTGATTAAAAATACATTATATTAGGATTATATTATTAAAATTATATTTAAAATATTATGTTAGAAATTTTATATTATAAAGATTTTATATTAATTTTTGGAAACTGGTAGTAAGTTAAGAACCACACTAATTTCTTTTTCTATGTTTCTATGTTTTTTTAATTCAATTATATTTTTTTCTATTCTTTTTTTATATTACATTATATGTTTAATTTAATTATAGAATTTTGATTATTTTACAAATAATTTTGAATATTTATAATTCACAATATATCTCATTAAATCTAAATTTTGATAACGAACAATCATAATGTATCTTTTCTAAATTAATAGTTTAAATTCATAGAATTCATAAGCATTTTGAAGTATTAGAGATTATTTTATAATTTAATAATAAATAATTTTATATAGCAATATTTTCTTAAACAAATGTTTCATAAAAAAAAAGAAGAAGAAAAATATCAAAGAAATATTTTACTTTTTTTTCTATTTCACCCCTCTCTAATGATACAGTGTTATTTTTGCGAGATCGCGCACAATGCGATCGGTAGAATCAGTGTTTTGTTTCGTAAAAGTGTTTTAAATCCTTTAATGGATAACGCGAAATTAGAATCAGTGTTTGCTTCGTAATAATTTTCTTAAATCCTTTAATGGATAACGCGAAATTAGAGTCAGTGCTTCTGTCAAGAAAATAAGGTGGTCATCCATCGCGCGAAGAGGTAAATATTGTATTTTATTTAAAATAAAAATTTCTCGTTCTTTTTTCGATATAGAATCATTAGATTTTTAGCTTTTACTATTATTAAAATTCATTTCAATTTTTATTACTATTATATTAATCTAATAGAGTTTTCTTTTTTTTAATTTTTTTAAATTATCTCAACTATGTTTTAAATTATATTTCCTTTTGTTAGATCCACATCCTTCTTCACGATGATGACTTCCTAGTGTGCCATAGAAATTCTTCGCATCTAATGGTGAGTCGCATGCATTTATGTTCCTCTGGTCATTCAATCATGTCGTAGGACGAAAGGTCCAAATCGACACGGATGACTGGTTGTATACGTAGATTTTTGCACGAGCACAGTGACCATGGGTATTTATTATACCCGTGAGTAGTAACATTTTTTTTCTTGTGTTTTATTTATTAAATCAGGATAGATCTTCTTGCATAACGCGTTTTTAAGATGATATAAGATTAATGTAATATAATAAATCTAGTTATTAGTATGAATGACTTATAATTAGATCGAAAATATCTTTGTCATAATCATTTGTAAAATAAAAGTTTATAATGACAATAAGTAACGTGGATACATTTACATTTGAAAAAAAAATTAATGTTGAAATAAATGAGAAATATCGAAATGATTTCAATTTAGTGATGAGAAGAGTTGGATATCCTCCGACTTTATTATAATATTATTATTGTAATATAATACATATTATCGTTATAATAACAATTTTTAATTTTCCTCGGTTTCATCGGCAATTATTTGATTTTTTATTATGTAAACTTATGATTTGAAATATAAAAATATTTTATTTTCTTCGTAAAAAAATATATGAAATATTATGTGCAAGAAGATATTTCGCGACAGGTAGATTTCTGAATCGAAGCAAAAAGTTTTGTATACTAGTTTTGTATTTTCGGAAATATGCTTTGATAAAGTGATCGCCTGAGATTATATATTATCATTATATATATATATATATATTTTTATTAAGATTCAATTATTTTTTATTATTAATTCACAAATAAAACGGTATTAAATAAATTTTTTTGAATATCGTTTGCATATTTTTTCTTTCTTGTTACATAGAATTAATATATATATATATATTATAAATTTTTTGAAGTTACAAAGTTACAAAATTTATGAGTTTCAAATAAAATTAACAGATCTTGAATTACGAACATTAGTCCGTTAGATACTCTAATATTGTTTTTAGCTCAGGATTTTCAGATTTAATCCCTTCCGTGTTCGATGCCAGGTATCTCACTCACGTACCCAGGTGTTACTTGGGTGAGAGAAAGGCAAAGGGCATGATGATTTTAGTTCATAAGTTAATAAAAATTTTTAGCGATTGACGATGCGTTAGTGTATCGTGCACGACGTATTTTCCACATTTTGTGTGTGTGGTTAGGCTGTGGAATTGCGTCGTTTAGTACGTTATTCTATACGATATAACTCGAAATATTTAACATATTTACGATTAATCTCGTTACAATAATTTCCAACAATAATTTGTCCGTAATATTAGATCTTTACTTTCGAATTATAACAAATTTGATGACTGTAAAAGGCATATTCTTTGTTGACAAATATTAATAATTAAAATTGAGATATACGCATATTTTCATGACATTTCACGCAATGATCGCTAGCCATCGTCAATCGATTTCAGGAAAATGGTACGTAAAGTTAGAGTGTGCAAGTAGTATGCCAAGCTCGGGTGTCGGAAACGTCCCGGGACGTTTTCCCTAGTGTAGGCTTTTGCGCCCGAGTGTTATGCGTGAGAATCGTTGAATGAGTGTGTTGGTGTGCCCGTTTTGCTATTTTTTTAATTATAGGGTTAGGTAGGATAGGTAGTATACTTTCTGGTACGAATGTTAATTATAAGTAGGTAGGGCCGGGCAGATTGTCACAGTCTCTGATCGGGTAGGCGCGTTTTCGCGTGGCAATCTGTTTCAGGAAATGTAATTTGAAAAATCGAGGATAAAACGAGTGGAGAATGCCTCTCGTATTTAACTTCGTTGAATCGATTTTTCGAATTCCCGCGATCGTGGTCGCGAAATTGTTTCGAAACGTACGTTGCGCTCGAGATTCTGCACGTGTACGGTCGACGATCGTCACGATCATTGGTCGTCCACGTGCATTCAGCTTTCGCGATTCAGACTTTTTTTTTCCTTTTTTTTTTCTTTGATTTGCGATTAGTGAGTCTCGAGCCTAGATTTAAGTTTCAGCGGGCATTGCGCCCGAAGGAAGAAGACCGAAGAGGCCCGACAAACTGTCACGAAGAGGGCTGCAACGAATGGCTTCTCATTTTTTGAATCTGTTTTTGGGTTCAAAGAATGGGAAGTCATTGTTACTACTTTGTCTCTGTGCTCGTTTTAGCAATACGTAGTAATTGTTATTGTATCGTCTGGCCGATTTGCATGCCGGCCCATCAGATCCAGTCGTCATGGGCATCGCGATTTTTTTTATTAGTGTTGCGATTAACGAACGGGTTGAATTAGTGTGGCGTCGGAACCAGAATCGCGTTTGCATTAGAGTTGCGAAAAGACAATTACGGTTTGAATGATCGTTAATAAAGTTGGAAAATATAACATATCGCGTTTTTTTTAATCGAATTGTTATAAATTTCTTATAAAATAGTATCGAAGATTATATCATTTTCTCCTTTTAATTGATAGTGGATTTTAATTTCATACATGAATAATAATTTTATCGATTTCGTTTTGAAAAATAGCGTTGCGTCTGAGAAATAGTCGCGTTTGTTCTAGTAATATTACGAACGTTAAATGCCCAAATTTCTTCCACTAATATTGTGGAAATATTTAAACGTGTGTTCCTGAATCATCTCACGTTGGCCAAGACAAGCTAACGAGGATGATTGTACGGTGGCAGTCATAAGAGACTGCCTTGAATTTCTCGTTGTTAGTAAATTCGAGTTATTTAAATGGTAATATTACGTAAATAATCGATTATTTCCGCGAATTTTTCAGTTTTTTTCGTCAATTGTAAATTGTATTAAATCAATCGTGCTCGATATAGTAATTTTCCTAAAAAAATATTATTAGTTTATTAGTATCGCGATGAATATTCCACTCGCGGTTTATTGTTCGGATTTATTTCGAGTGGAAGATATTTTTGTTTGTAGCCCTTCTGGCTACTAAATTGTTTCCTTTTTCACCAATTCTTTTCACATTCTTGCGTTTGCTCTAACACGTAAGTATATTTTTCTTTGTCATTGTTGAGAACTTTTCCAAATTATATAAAATATCGAATTTAAATTTCTCTGTCTAAATTTTTTAGAAACATTTGTGAATGTTCGTTATAGAATTTTATTTTTTATACTATTCCATAATCATATTTATTGAATCGCTCTTTACTTTTTTTAATTATTATACTAATCTTCTAAATAAGTTTGTTTCAAGTATAAGTTAGCAGTTATATTTCGAAGAAATATGATTTTCCAGGTTATCGTCAATTCGAAAGTAAGTATATTTTCTACAATTTTTATTAATCCTTTTTCTTTGAAAGAGTAGTATACAATACTGTACAATACTAGTAAATAAAAATTGTGTTTCAGCCCCTCGTTTTATTGAGATTTTTCTCTAAATAGGCTCTCTAAAATCTTTGGATTGTATTATGCAAATGTATTTAGCTAATGGATAAAAACTATAAAATCTTGTAGGGTTAGATGCGAAGATTATTCTAAGATCGTATTAGGTGATTAGGATGATGTTTTTTCTTAAGAATCGAAATTATTTTTATTTAGGATATTTTTTAAGTTTAATGAAGTTTAAAGAATCGTGAAATTTTAAAATAAAAATGGTAAATGTTTTAGAATATAAGTAGATGGCTTGTAGAACTGCTGCTATATAGAAATACTGGTTTGGGTAGAATGTATATGTAATTGCATGTATAGTAATAATAATAATAATATTATTACTATTATTATAGTAATAATATCATTACTATTATTAATATAATTAATATAATATAATATAATAGTGATATTATTATGAATACTGTTGAGATTAAAAAAGGTTGTGGTCAATAAAATGCGTTAACTCATTTTGCATTTTTATTTTGCTTTTAAATTTTAAATATCAGTTTTTTATATTTTCATGATAATGAATATATAAGATATTGATATATGTACATAGTAATGTATATGAAGTTGTTTTCATTTAAATTATGATTTTATTTAATTTTTTTTTAGCTTATTCAGGTTTTTCTTAGGACTCTTTTTCTTTATTTTGTAGGATAATGTTGCAAAATTGTATTGAATTTAACCTGATATCGATTTTTAAAAAATAATTCTTCGAATCTTCTCAATATTTTTATTTCTTTAAGTATTTTATTTATCTTATTTGTTTTAAAGAACAGTTGCTATTATTAGATCTTTCATTTATTGAGTTATTATTTATTTTGTTTGTTCATTTATTTTTTTATTCCATGTTTGAAAATTCATTTTATTTTTCTTAAAACATTACTTTTCTTTCATGTATTTGTCGAATAGAATTTTATATTTTAAGTTTCTTTTTGTATTATTTGTTTTAATGCATTTTTTTCTTTTTTATTACTTTGTTATGTTGTAAATCACTTGTTTCGTGATTTCTTTGTAATCGTATTCATTTTTTGTAGGGATCCTAAATATTCTTAGAATATAGTATGCTTAATGCTGTAAGAAATGTTATTAAATTTTTTGTGCTTGCGATGTTTTAAAACATGAAATTCAATTTTATCGAATTTTAGGTTTAGCCTGTATTGCTTGTGTTTCTCTAAATGTGAGATGAGAAAATGTTTTGAATGTGATCACAAATTAGATATAGAAATCCTATATCTAATCCGTGATAGTTAATATGAATGATATAATTTATAAGATATAACATATATTTAATAATATATTTTATAAGAAATAATATGAGCTAACTGGGCTGCAAGTGTGATTGTATTTTTCATAAATTTTAACATTTTAAATTATTTATTAATTTTAAAATATATAATAGGTAATATACAAGCATAGATATTTATTTTGTGTATGTATTTAAATTGTCGTATCCTAGAGAAGAAATATTTTGATCTTTTTTGAAATTGATATTTCACAATTTACGTAAAATTCCATAAAAATTTTGTTAAAAATTCTTTGTTTGTGTTCTTTGTTTATGAATATTTGATTACGCGAAAAAATAAAAACTGATAATAATAGTAGATAAAAACTATAAATAATAGAATTAAGATAGACATAGGAATTGAGTCTAATGCCATCTCGTATCAAAAACATCTTACCATGAGAAGTGAAATAGAATTGGAATTGAGCGCTATCTCTCGATTGCCAAAGATATTTTTCTTCTATAATTTTTTAAGAGATGGTGCTAATTATCAATTCTTATTTTATCTTATTTGATTTTGATATATATTTTTAATTTTCGGAAGATGGCATTAGTGATCAATTCTATTTCTATCTTTCTTTTGTTATTTGGTGTTTTTTCTATTGTGTTTTATTTACGATTATTTTACATTCTAGAGATGGCACTGATTTTCATTCTATCTATATTCTTTCACTGTTTGCTTTTTTTATTCTTCAAGAGATGATTCTGATTAACTTCGTTTTTTAGGTATTAAGATTAAAAATCTTAAGAAAGTTTATTTAATCCAATTTTTATACATTAAGTACTTATGTATATTTTATATGTATCTATTTTTATCTTATTATGAAAAAAGGAAAATTTCGCGCTTCCAATAACTTTCCACTCATTAAAATTTAATTTAAACAGAATATTATTTGAGTTTTAAAATAAATTACATGAAAGATATATAATATTTGTATTTAGAAAAATATAAGATTTTATTAATGTTATATTGAAATTGATTAAAAATTTATCTTAAATTTTTAGCTTCAAGTAAATTAAATTTTTGATAACTAGGAATTATTAAAATGAAGAAAAATTATTTAATTTTTATATAGATAGATTATAAATTATTTTAAATTTTAATTAAACTATTTCTTTTTTCTTATAAATTTTAATTTCTCATTTCAATATTCTCATTCGTGTCCATAATTTCTTATATTAAATACTAAATCCAAATACTCTTTTTTCACAATTATAAAATTTTTACGTCAAATATTTCATAAAGATTCTAATCATACAGAAACCAAATTAATCAAATTTAATCATTTAATTTCTAAACATTCTCAAATATCAATCATTTTGATATTAAAATTCAGAATTTTTTCAAGAAGTGAAATTTATTATTTTTATTTCTAAATAACTTATTTATTAATTCAATCATTTACAAACAAACTTTTTACAAAATTTTGTTATTCTTACAAAATATAAGAATCGAAAGAAAAAAAAACGTAAATAATTGAAATACATAGGTAGTACGATTGTCTAACATTTATTGCCCAAGTACACGATAGAGTACATTTTATTTACACGGGATGAGAGAGGGTAGAAGTGGCAGTGTGATCACAAATGCAAAAACTAACACATCGTCATCTTACAGCTTAACGTATTTACATGTCCCTGAGGCTTATTCTACACGTTATCATACACACGCTATTATTTTACAATGTATAATCCTATGCGTCGAAAGCAACGATCTGTAACGCTTTACAGATCACGTTTAGGCATTACAACGTTCCATTATATTACACGCAACGAGAATCGTTGCCAAGCTGGGCTATATGAACGATAATGCACACAGCTTCGTTTCTTCTTTGTTCTTCTTTTCTTCTTTATCTCCTTGATTAAGGCTGAAACATGATCGCCAAACTGGTGTTCAACAAGCAATGTCAATATTAAGAATATGTGTAAAGGCGGATTATAGGCTCGGTTCGCTCTACTTGTCTTGATCACTATCGATCTCTCGTACGTTGACTCGAACAGAGTGGAAGGAATGCATGATTCTATTTAAGTCATCGAGAAGTCATATTGATCATTTTCTTGTTTATAAATTTTGAAATTTTATTAAGTTAAGCGCATGTGAAATGTCGTTTATAATTATTAAATCTAAATTATTATTGTGATCTTTGAATGTTTTAAAAGTTATAAATATTTCCTAATTTTTTGTTTAATTAACATGTTGTTTAATTATTTATATTGATTGTATCGCTAATTATAATTGAGATTTATATTTAAAATGTTCAAAAAGCTAATCATTGTAAATTGTATTCTCTGAAAGTGATTCACGAAGTGCAAGAATTTCTTTGTCGTGTAAACTTTCAATTGACAAATCTATTAAGTAACTATTCTAGTAAACTCTTAATTGAAAAATTAAGCGACTACTTTGGTAGTTTAGCGATCCAATTGATTTATCATTACTAAAAGTATTATAGTAATTTGAACAACTTAAATGTTTCTAATTGGCTTCTGAATCTTTCAATTTAATTAACTTACAATTCTAAATTTTTTTTTATTGGAATTGGAGAAGTAATTACATTTTAATTTTATCATTGCAGTTGAATATTGTCTTTTTACCATTATCATCAATTGTATTCATTATAAATTATAATGATAGTTACTTACTATGATAGTTGGATATTTTTTTGTTATAAACCATTGAATTATTATAAAATATTTTGAAAAAGAAAAAATGTTTTATCTATTACACGTAAAACAAACGAATTAGAATAAAAATCTGATTAAATAATTTCTTTCAAAATTTATCTAGATTACTGAATAAAACAATCTAGATACATTTAACATTCAAAGATTTATTGAATTTTTATAAATCAAATAAAAAAACTACTTCGATTAAATGTATAATATTAATTAAAAACAAATTTATTCCAGAAAATGACATTTCATATGCACTATTCTAATAATATATTTATTATATGACTAATATTACTAATTTTTCAAAAATGAAACGATATTTATATTAACAAAAGATGATCAATTTGACTTTCGTGTGATTGATTTTATTGGTTAGGGTACGTTAAAATATTACCCATATCGTCATCCTTATTAATCGTGTTACTTCGGTTATTCATTATTGTTAATTATTGGGTACAGAACTTGCAAACGCATTTATAAAACGATGGAACCGCTGGAAGGAATTGAAGTCACAGTTTCTCTCTCATTGTTTCCACTTGTCCTGATTACAGAAATGTAAATGTAAATAACGATGATAAAGGATGAAGTGTTTTTGAAGTAGATAATTGAAGTTTTGAATTGTGATAGTTGATTATCTTTTCAGTGGACAAACTTATTGTGTATGCAAACATAGAAACTCTGATGATGCTTTAATCTTTATAATGTAATGTAATTTTTTTATATTTATTTTTATTGTGTCTTTTTTTTTAATAATTAAAATAATTTTTAAAATTTGAAAAAGAATATAACAAAGGATTATTACAATATTTATCAAGTACTTCTAATATAATTAATAATTTAATCTCATAAATAAATAATAATTTAAAATAATTATTCCTATAAATAAACGTTCGTTATTGTTTTTTAAATATATATTTAATTTTTATAACATTTTATATAATTAAAATTAAACATTCCTAATATTAATAATAATTAAAAAATATATTTATAACGCGTGAAAATGTTATTTGTCGTTTAATTATTAGTTATTTTAAATTGCCAGAATGAGATTATCTTTTTAATATAAATAGAATAAAGTAAATTATCTACTTCAGAATCACTTTATATTACAATCGTGATTTAATACGATTGAATGTTTCATTGATTGTGTCACTTGAGAATCAACTCTTTGAAACGAGATGAAAATAATCTGTATTCGTTTTGACGAGTTTCTAATATACGATAATATTAAAACAGAAAAGTCATCGATGGAATTTACAAGCTTTGTACGATAAAAAAGAATCGATTTGTGATTTTCGATTCATTCTCTGAAACTAAAGTAAAGCTTTTTATTCTCGTATAAATATATAACGTGATTCGGAATCAATGTTACGAATCTTGTTGCGTGTTATAAATCATATGTTCTGTTCGTAATTGAATAATCGAAACAATTATTGTCGTAAAGCATGTCGCCACACGAAGAAGAAAATGATATGTACTTACATGTAGATTAGGTACAAGCGTAACACACATAAAAATAAAAACTCTTGTCGAGATTTTTCACTATAAGGAAACATGAATTAAAAACTTGATACTTTCTTAAGACTTAAAATTGATAAATATCACAATATCAAACGATTATCGATAAACAATATTAAAATTATAAATTGCGCGAATTAGAAAATATAAATTTTTCTTAAAATTTGTAAATATCACGTGATAAATAATTGCACGAATAATGTTACAAAAAGATTTACAAATTAGTCGCATAAAATTCAATAACGAATAAATTAAATCGAACGCATCGTCCGTGAAGCTCTTCAGATTTTGTATCACATATTATCGTTAAGCGTTATTATAAATTATAAAGAAATGTAAAAAAATATATTTGCTCGATATCATGATAGGCCTTACGAACGATCTAGAATTTACAAATTAACAAATAACAGTGTACGTAAATTAGAAATTTCTACAATGTTTCTTGCAAAACTTTGAAGTTAATTAATTTTAAATTAAATTAGGTCTTTCTTTTGACTTGTAATATGAATTATGTCAAATATAAATATTCTTTGTTTATATATATATATATATCTCTATCGTTAATTCTTGATACTATTTTCTTGATACACGGGATTTAACGTGAAGAAAATACGTGTTATAATTATTATTTCAAATTATTTATAAAATATAATTTAATTACATGGAAGAAGAAACATAGCAAGTTCTGTTATTCTAAATAAATGCATTGTCAGTTCAAAAGCTACCTGTAATACTATTCTCAACCCTTTAGTTGCGATATACGCGTCATCTATTGCAAAATTATTATAATATGATACGGTATCGTATTAAATTTATAATAAAGTATTACGAGTACAATTGTAAAACCAATTCAAAGCCAAATTTGCAACTAATAGAATATTTTTAAAAATTTAAATAAAATTAAAATTATGTGAATTTAGTTATAATTTTTCCAAATTTTTTTTCTCCAAATATTTTTATTAGATTTTTTCCAAGTTTCTATTCAAATAAGAAATTCTTAAAAATATTCCCAATGTTATTTTAATATTTTTACAAAATTTGTCTCGATATCTACCAGCTGATAGACAAAATAATCATTGTATTACATACAAAAAAATTAAAAGTTTTAATTAAAGAACTTATTTAAAAAAATCGAATGTCTTCATTTCGAAATTATATCATTTGTAACAAAAAACTTTATCTTTAAATTACAATAATATAAAATTCAATAATTAATATTAGACTAATCTTCAAAAAAACATATATTAACACATAACAAAAAAAAAAATCTTATAAAACACAAATGAATTTTATCTATCATACCTATACTTTCCATAAATAGGCAACATTCTCCTCGTGCTATATACTCGTGCTAAAGGGTTAAAGAACGAATGGAATCTTTCGTATAAGAGGAACGCGCATTCTCTCGAGCGTGCGCTTCGTTCTAGGCGATCTTGCTCTCAGAAGACACTTTTTTTTCTTTCAATCTCCCAACACGTTTCTTTTCAAATCCATGGTATGTTCTCGCGAACAGGAATGTAAAGAGAAACATGGAACCGACTGGTCCTCCATTAACATTAGAGTCGCAATCCGGTAATAATCACCGGTATTCTCGCGACTAGCGACCCTGAAAATTCATCCGGACGCGAATTGATCAGTTTCATACGTAAAACTGAGATCACAGAAGGGTCTACGTTGACATACCACCGGCCAATATGGCGGTGATGGTCGTGATTCCAAGATTGGCCAGCAGATGGCAGTGAAACAGGGATGAGGCAGTGGCGGATTGGAAATCGATCTGCTCGTCCTCGTTCTCGATCATTTTCGTCATCGGCTCGTCCTTCATGCCGGTCGTGTTCCTCTCGTGATTGTGGTCCATCTTCCAACTCTTCTTCGAGTCTCGTCTGGTGCTTGGTCTACGCATCGTTGGCGATCTATCGATCCCTGAAAAAAAATAGGAAATTGACATGTTAAAAAGCACGTTCTTGGCCGCGATTCGGAATTTACGATGCGACCACGGCCGCGCAACCGATCAAATGACCGCAACTCTCGGGGAGAAATATCGCTTCGGTTCGAAATTCGCTTGGAATCGAATCAGGAGATCTTGTTTCGCGATTGGGAAACGATTTGTACTTCGACGCGGTGATCAAGAATCTACGTGTGCTTTTTTCGAATCGCGAATTATAATTTGCGATGCTTTAGTTTGCGTATAGATGAATGTTGATCGGTTGTTTATCGAAATTTTATGAAATTTTCGAGATAGATTGGAAATAGATTGAGGAATAGAGTTAAATGTTTAGCATGTATGTAAGGTACGTGATTTGTATCTGTATAAAAGATGCTGTTTATTAAAATTTTATTAAATATTTCGGAAATAGGTTGCTAGAGTATTAAATATAATGAAAATATAAATGCAATTAATAATTATAACTTAATTTACAATCTGTGTAAGAGGTATAAGAATATTTATATCTATACGAATACATATATATGTGATATATTTTATATTAAAAAAATAAAAATTAATTTTTTTATAGTATAGGTATATATAATAGTTATTCAAATCGAAAATTATATATATTATTAGTTTGTTGTTATATGTTTATTAGTTATATTATTATTCCACCAATAAATATCTATTTCTAATAGTTTTTATAAGCTTCTCCAATATTTAATTTTTTTTTATTAAAAAATTTGATAAAAATTGAAATAAACGACAATGGAATTATATTCTTTGAATAGGATAGATGAATATTCCATCTGAGATTCAATATTTTTTTATCTGTTCATCAAGTGATACACGAGATTCAAAGTATTCTTGTTCTTTTTTTTATCGATTAATTCCGGATATTTATTAATTCATATATTTTAAATTTAACTAGAATCATTCTTCTTATAAGTGTATTTTATTATTCGCATATCTTTTTGCTCTTAGAGGTTTAAACATAATAATTTTCTTCTTTTTACATTATACAATTAATTAAACAGACAGATTATAAATCAAAATAAATTTTTTAAATCTTTCTTCAAAATTTTTACTTTAAGTTTTTAACATTTCCATTCTTTTGAAACATTATTTTTTCGCCGATCAATAAGAAGTTCTTACATTGCTATAAACAAAATCAATAATTTAATTTTAAATGAAAAATAACTTTAATCAAATTTAGATTGAAACGTTTAATGATTCAAATTCTCGATATTTTCATAAAATATTAAATTTCTCGAAATTCCTCGGTATTATAAATCGATCTTCGTTCTTAATTGATATACATCCAAGTTACATTTATCAAAAAGAATGCTCAACAATTTAAATCGAGAATTCGCTCGAAGTAAACGCAGATCTATGGACTGACGTATCCCCTATTTGTTTCACATAAATTCAGCATTATGTACGATACATTGTTACGCGATCAATATTAGTCGAATGCGCCATTAGTTCATCTATGGCTTTAACCTTAGCTCAAGCTTCATACTTGGATCCACAGTTCATTGTTTGATACCTTCATATAGATAGAATTTACAGCTTTGTACTTGAGCAATTGCGAATTTCTGTGTTTGACGTATTTCTAACTTGTGTGGGGAGAGGGGGGAAGGGGAAGGGGGTGAATTGTTATGACAGTTGGTTAGGGTACTTGAACAGACGAGACACAGTATGGTATCAGGGAAAAGACTCTTTTTTTATTTATAGAGAGTTGTTTCGTTATTTTATTTTTTGTTTTCCACTAAATATTAATAAAAAGGAATTTATTTCAAGATATTTTCAGTTAACAATGGAATTCTTCGATGTTAAATGAAAGAAAAAGTTAAATAAAATTGAAATAAAATTTATCTTAAAGGAAGAAATCTTCATTCGCGGAAAGACTTGATTCCATGACAAATATTTGCCCGTATAACGAAATGCAATTGAATTCTCCGATGCTCGTTCTCGCTTGATGAATAAAATAAAATTCTTTAGTGAAGTACCAGAATCGTAACCTACTTGTTCGATCGCAACTAGTAACGCATTTGATTGAATATTGATTCTGTTCCTATTATAAGAAAACTAATTAAGAAAACGAAGAAGAATGTTTCTTTTTCAAATTCGTTTCAAAAAATATGAAATAAAAGTAACTTTGCTCGGATTAAAAAAATATTTCAGAAAAAGAATTCACGCATAATCCGATTCTAAATATAGGACAAATCATCGACAGCTTTAATACAATAAAATATTCCTGTGTAAGTACGATTAAAATCGAAACTTCATGTGATGTATAAAATATAAAAGAATTTCGTCGAAGAAAATCGTGGCGACAAATAACGAAGGAAAGATTTCGATTTCCAGAGTGCGAATTGCCGAATCCATTACCCACAAGTCTATTGTCCCGACGCGACAAGAGCCACTGATTCGAGAAATAACACTGCACACGTGTTCGATATCATGGAGGTCGGCAAAGGAAGAATGCTTCCATGTCAATGTAGCATTGTAATCCTATTACACTACCACAGGATATCGATAAGCGCTTTTGATTGAGCCAGTCTACGTTAATCTGCCGTCGTATCCATTGATTTGATAAGCTTGTTTGAAATCCGGTCCATCGGTGTGCCAGTATATACACCAAAGTAATAGCATTAAACCGTATCTTTAGTACTCGCGCGTATTGCGATACAGGAAAACGGTATACCGTTAGTATAATCTCTGGAAAGAGTATTCCTTTCTACTTTGAAATCTTACTTTGTTTCGTCCGTCTGTGATATTTTTGATTTGATCGCATAGCATTGCAGCGATAATAATATTGTAATAGTGATGGAATTTTTTATTTAATTAGCATAAGATCGAACGAGTTCTGAACGATTGGAATGAAAATATTCGCGCGAAATTAGATTTGCATTTGTGACATTTAAGGAAATAAATCGGATCTCTATAAAAATCCAGTCGTGACGATACTTGCTTTTTAGGCAAACAAAGTTTTAATCTCCTTTATTAATTAATTCTAGAATGTTGCGGTTAAAACTTAGATGCCATCTAATTGCTATTATGAAGTAATCATAATTTTACTCTTAAATGGCGTACGAGAGATATTTCAGTATCTTTAATCTAAGTTCAGGGACTTATAATTTATTATAGCTTCAGATTTTATTCCTCGTTAGAAAATAATAATAAATTACCGTAACTTCCAACTAATTAAGAATTAAATTTTTTAACGAACTTAAAACGACACATTGCACATTATTCGGCAAAATTAATTTCAAAACTTGAAATTACAATTATTACTCGATATCCATCTTGCATCCATCAATCATAAAGAAAATCTCGAAAAGTGTGGTAGATTTGTGGCGGTACGTTCCTCGTAATAAACTCGGCATTCTAATTAAGACTCGGAAGACTTTAAAGTTTCTTCTTACTTCTCAACAGCAACTGACAGTATCATAAACCGTGGAAAAGCTAGAAAACTGGAAAACTTGTGGAATTCTCGTTCGTCCCTCCAAATTAAACACGCGTGCAAACGTCTCCCTTTTGTACGCATTTGTAATGCAAATAACACCTAATGAAACTTGCATCGTTGTAGTTGCACAACCATCTATCACGCATGAATCAAACGCGCGCTCATCTAAGTGACTTTAAATCACTCGCAGCCAAAGATCCAATCGGTCAATCAATAAACCAATCTGCATCTCGATGTCCATCGAACGGGACAGCGCATCGTCCATGTAACGGATAGTCGCGTTATCACCGATCTGTCCATTAATAAAGATGAACGCGCGGAATCTCATCAGCGACGCAAAGTCCGGTGCAAAGGATTTAATGCTCGTCAAATCGCGCGCTTCAGCACGTGCCACCGGTCAGGATAGCTTCTCCTGGCTCGAATAACGCCTTTGGTGTGACATTTTTGATTTCCTTTCGTTATCTCATATTTAACGAGGGAGAAGTGTAAATTTTTAACGTTAGAAATTGGTTGTTATTAAAGTTACGATATTGATAAGCTTTGGATGTTTCAAAGGATAGAGTTATTAATTTAATTTCACTTGGAATGTAGTATAAAAGGATTTTAGGAATCTGCGTTACTAGTTTCATTATCATCATATTATCGTAAATATGTAAACTAAAGATGCGTAGTTATATTGAAGTTTAAATTGATAGAAATTGAAGATAACTGTAAACTTTTATTAAAAAAACTAAATAATTTCATTCGTTTAATCCACTATTCTTTAAATCTATAAGTCTAGTGATTCGTTTCATTAGTATACTGAAAAATTAATTTTCAACTTAACACACTCTGCATACAAATTGAAAATACATTTACAAACACTTGGATTTCGACGCAACAATTTTAAAAACTTCTATTCCCGGGCCCTGCTCGGATATTACTCCAAGAAAAAGTTTGGCCTTTTCCTGGAAAAATCGAGTAATAACGGGAGAAATAATCGGGCTGTGTCAACCGCGTTTCGCCTATTGGGAACGTCGAATGCCGCAAAAGCGGGAATGCGCTTGTCACTTGCACGCCTCGTCGAAAATGTTCACCGACGATATTAATTTTCCCGTGCGCGTGTGGATCCATTCGAAAATACACTTCTTCCAATTATTCCTTTAAAAGGAAGGGGACTACCGGTAACGGACAATCTGCTCATCTCTGTGGTCAAAGCTCCCGAAAAAAAGTGCGCGAATCGTCGAACCGGTAATAACTGACTGCGGATCAGACGACCAAGTTTCTTTCATCGTGTTTTTTTTTTTTTCATCGTGGAACGAATTTGATAAGGGAACGTGACGCGATTATGGATAGGAGAATGATATTGGATGGCGTGGTAGTTTGTTGTTAGTTAACTCGTAGTTAACGCAGTGTCCGACAGAAATTCACGATTGACTTTTGAGAACGAAAGACTTTCCTGTCTGGAGTTGTGATTTCGTGGAATTAAGATTCGATACTTTTTTGGTAAATGGATGTTGGAATAAAAGTAATTGGCTTTGAATGCAAATAATTGATTTTTAATTTGAAGCAAGAATAGAATATTTTACGGATTATATGGTAAAATGAAATATTGTATATTATAATAAATGGATGATATAGATAATATTGGAGAGTTATCTTTAGACAAGAGAGAATAACTTTCCATTCGTGACGTTATTCCAATGGTAAAAGTGAGGTTTTTAAACGTATATTAGGATTCTTCAATAAATTCTTCAAAGATCTACATTGTAATATATGGAATCATTCTCGTAAGATTTGTACGATTTTCGATGCACTCTATATCTACATTTATTGCATTTTTACGTACGAATGTCGATCCTATTTTTATCATCAAGATACGCGTTGTAATAAGACGTTCGGAATTCTATATTTTATTCAAAGGATTCTTTATTTCGTTGAACCAATTTTAAAGGATCATATATTTCTGTATAATACAATTTAAGAATGATATGAACCAATCATTTTTCACCGTTTCGGTGAATTATCGTAGAGTCGTAACCGTAAAATATCATTTTCCTTCAATTTTAGTCTCTTTTCTTCTCGATGTCAAGATATGAAAATTGAAAATATGGAGGGAAATTTAATAGACCGATCTCTCCAACTTTTCGAAAATTGTTCCAAGAGTCGAATTCATCGATTCATCAACAAATAATAAATATAGATTCGAATCATTTCAGAGGCTAAATCTTAATGTGCATACGTGGCGTCTGCTGGAATCGCAGATTCATCTAGGTAAATATTAAATCGTACGAGGTTCGGTTGATCAAACTTGCCCTTTGTTTATATAGGTTCGCGTTGTTGAATTTCATTTCGCCACTGTAATTGCATTTGTTTCGATGACAAGTGCGGAGTCATGTTTGTTCATAATTATAATCCATATACAGTGCACACGAATTTGGTTATATGCGTATTAATATTAATATAACATTACTCTTTTATTCGACGATGAATAAAATCTAAATGAGAGCATAAGAATGACCAAAATTTAATATAAACGTGAATTATAAAATTTATCGAAATTTTCATTATTCAATTATTTTTTGATGCCACAAATTTAAATCAATCAAATAAGTATTTACACACAAATATTTACCAAAAATTTTCGTGCATTCTTTCGATATTTATTTATATCAAACATTCAATATCGTTTGTTTAGAATCAAATTCAGGTTTAACTTATAATTCGTCAGTTTAATTTACGTTTCCTCTAGCAATATCTTATCTGACAAATCATTCACCCGAAATCTATATCTCATTCTAACATTCCCAACATATCTAGAATGCGTGTATACATACGTGAGGATATAATATTAAATCTAACAAATAATATATTATTTGTTAATAATTGTATTATCTTGTTTTTGATAGACGCAAAACAATTATTATTATTATTTTTAACGATTCTGAATATGAAATTAATTCTTATAATTTCAACATATTTTTCAATATAACTTTGTAACGATGCGAGATAGAATATTAAAATCGGTATTTTCGAGACAAAATTAGCTAAGAAATTAGGCAAGATAGAAAACTTTTGCAATGAAACTGATTATACACAACGTGCACGAAGCAGCCAGGAAATATAAGGGATGATTCTGGAAATTGAACGTGAAAGTTTATTATAAATAATTTAATTCTTTCTTTCTTCTCGATGAATGAATTAATATACGTACAACTTTCACGTTTCCTTTACTCTTTATTCAAAAATCATTCCTCAAATTTTCCATACTACTTCTGTGTGACACTCGTCTACATACCCATTTAAAAAGCGTATTTTTCGGCCATTTTAATTTTCCGCACAATGCCGAAATCCATTAAGAACCGCGTAATTGCAGTCAGGCAAAAGCCAATCAGAGGCCCCGGATCCATCTTGAAAAACATTCATCCCTTATAATTCCCTCTTACTTCTACCACTCTTCCATCCTCCTCCTTACACCCCATTGTCCGATAATTCCTTCTCCTCGCGCCCCAACGAGATTTCCATCGAAATTAATCGACTTTAATGAGGCATATAACCCTCCCTCCTTCCCCGATAATTATTGCTAACTTTATCAGCCGGGACCGATGTGGGGGAGGGTTTAAGAAAACCGAGGAAGCAAGGGAAAACGACTCGACGGTGCGTTTCAATGGGCCGCGAATTATTCAATTATTCGGAGCCAATTTACTCGACGAGGAACTGGAGAGGTGACGATTGCACGGGTTTTATTTACAATTATCGATAATTGAGTACGCGCCCGAATCGAGCCAATCGAGTCTCTCCCTCTTCCCCTCCTTCTCTTGAACGGCGGTTTCCGTTAAATCCGTCGTCGTCCCCATTTCTCCTTTCTTCCGTCTTCCCGTTTCATTTTCCCCGCGACCTCTCTTTCCCTGCCTTTCCTTGCCGGCCGATACTCTCTAATCGGGCGACCGATTAATTATCAGCCAGAGCCGGGAGCGGAGCCGTGAATAGATGCCTCGCGGTTTAATCGTATGCATGCCATTCGAAAATCACGTTCCAGGACGGGTTTCGCTGGAGGAAGGAACTGGGAACCATCGGGGTCGTGATTTTCGCCGATGTATTTTCGCCGGGGATTGGAACGATTTCGGATGGGAATGAATATGTCGAGTAATTTCGATTTTGAGGAGAGGATTTTTTTGTAAAATTGTGAACAGAATTGTTGTTTTTTTCGTAATTCGATGCTTTTTTTTTATGGATTTTGTCGAAGAAATTAGGAATTGGTTGCAAATTTATCTTCACGATGTATAGCTGAGAGAGTTTGCGGCGCGATAATTTCGAATGATGGATGGTTATGTGGCGTAATTTTATAGGGGAAAGTGTTATGAATGGAGCTTTTTGTATAAGCAGTATTGGTGATTAAGTCGTGTTTGGTAGATTTTTCTTTATGGAATGGAAGAAAATGAAAGTGTATTTAAAAAGATTACAGCGAAACTTTGAAACTGCAATATTTCATTTCGAGTATTTTTTTTTTTTTTGAATTTAAAGCGCAGAGATAAGTTAAAAATGTATAATAAATTTTGTTCACTCGAAGCGACTAAATCATTATTTTGGAGGTGTGAAAATTTATCAAGTATACATGAATTTTATTATTTCCCATTTGGACGCGAATGAATAATGGATGAGAGTTTATTCTACGCGCGAAAATCAGTTAAAAATGTAGTGGAAAATTTTTGTTCAAGAAAATTAAGTTTGCAGATTCAGTTAAGATACATAAAATAATGAACGAATTTAAAACTTTAAAAATGAATTTTCGAATGAAAAAATTTTTTTTTCACTCATTTTTGCATATAGAATAACGTACTCTATCATTCATACATTCGTATCAATAAAATTTATCAATACTTGAGTTATATTTTTCAAATTTGATATTCCCGAAAATAAGAAAGAACAAATTCGAATGAACCAATTGTATTCACTCATCTTCGACTTATTTTCGTGTTAAGAATTTATCTTCGCTGTATTTCTCACATACGTAATGACACATTTTAAATATAACCATATTTCTCTTTAGATAAAAATCAATATTAATTTTTCCAAAATCATTTGCAGCCTTTAAAAAAAAAATAAAAAAACAAATCTGAAACCAATCAACCTGATTGATTCGATAGTACTAGTATTAAAAAAATAATTACTATCTTTATTCATCTCCCCTAAAATCAATATTCGGAGTCATTCGAGTAGTTCAGTAGTTGCGTGAACAACCCTGCAGAGCCACGTGACGTTTATGTAGGAAATTTGACATGATATGATGCGACATGACGTGGGGTTATACGACCTGTCATAATTTAAAGCTATCTGAAATTCTTCATCGATTGCAGTATGTTTTCTCTCTCTCTTTTTTTTACCCTCCCTTTGCAAATTACGATACTAACGTCATTAGCTAACGAGAAACAAGTTTGCAACAGAATGTTTCTCTTCGAGATACTTCTCAACTTCTTTGAGAAGAATTGTAAATATTTGCAATAACAAAAAAAAAGAAAATATTGATGCAACTTTCTTGTTAAAACGAGCTAATTTGTATTATGAATAGAATTAGCTGGATGAATGAAATAAGAGTAAAATGTATAAAATTAAAAATTAAAGTTTAAAAGGATTAATAAGTAAAGTATTACATACAGGAGAAAAGCTATGATAAGTTCATTTTTATTGATTTTTCATTTTTCACGCGATCTAATGATCGAAAGGGTGTACTTTAAATGTTGAAAATGTTGAAAAAGTTAAAAACTTGACAAGGTATAATGATTTGAATGATGAGCATATATAGGAAAATAATTTCATAATTTCATGCGATTTAGGATGATAGTTTTATATATTTACAAAATATGTATATATGGATAAAAAAATTTTTAGGATAAATAATATTGATTAAATTTTTAAAAATTAACATTTTCAATGTTATAAATAATTTTTTTTGTTTTGGTTGAAAAGAGTGATTTTGAGAACTGACACGTCATATAAAAATATAATAGCCTTATTATTTCTTCTTTTTCTGTTTACAAAAGATTTTTTTACGTGTCCTCTTTTTATTTCTTTACGTTTGACAATCTTCGTTAGAATTATATATTCAAATATTCAAAAATTCTTTAAAAATTTTGCTTTGATAAAAAATTGTTTATAATTTTGAAAATATTTTCATTAATAATTGTTATAAAGAATATTTTTATCTTCATTTATCAAATATTATTTATCATAAGAATTATAAATCTTTCTTTTTTATCAGTTTATACATATATATGTGTGTATAACAGTATTTTTGTTTGATTATAACTAAAATTACATTATACGTTCATTTTATTGTGATACGATTCATATATACCGCAAAATTTCTTCTTCAATTTCATTTATTATTAACTTTAAATTTTTATTTTTATTTTTGTCTATATAGTTCGAGTTTCGTATGAATTCTATTTTCAGTTTGATTTGCTCGTTTCCATTCAAAAATAAAATTTCACTAGGAAATTCTGCCAATTTGTAAAAATTGATGAGAACTATGTAACCAATCAACGAATTTCGGTATGTAGAGAGATTCATATCCATTTTTTTTTCTGTTTCGATTTTCGATATTATCCATATATAATATTGATAATTTTTTTTATTAGAATATCAAGAATAAAAATCTTTTTCTTGCTACAATTATTTATTCTATTTATCTTTATTTTGCAATATTTTCAAGAATAAAATAAACATATAACAGGAATGTAATATCATGGATTTATTTTAATTGTTTAATTTAAAGTTCTTAATCTGTATGTATTTATATGAAAGAATTTATTTTTTAAATTTACAAATATATACATATATAGTGAAGTATTAAGGAAATATTTTTGACAAATTAATTAGTAAAATTAATTGAATTTGAAATAAGTATTTCCTTATTAATATATTTCATATTATATATTATCGTGTCAAATTATAATAAAGAAATTTAAAAATAACATAAAATAAAGGAGAAATCTATAAAAGAATTAAATTAGAAAAAATAAAAGGATTAAACGATATTAATAATATAAATTACAATTTTGAGGTTATCAAACGATGAGAAATTGAACAAGATCCACTTTCTTTGTGACCATACAAGTTTCTAATTGATACGGTATATCGTCAAGTTTGCATGAGAAAGATACAGCTTAACCGTTTTCTCCAGTTAAATAACGTTTAAACAGCTCAACTGAACGCGTATGTTTGTTTAATTAATTCAAGTCTCACCGGTTAAATTACTTTTCAAAGGGGTTGAAAGAACCGTCACGATAATTAACAAGTTGCAAAACAGAGGAAAGTTTGTCCATTATCTTCAACACGTAACGTTATTTAGCGTATTAAATTTTTCGTCTGGCATGTAAGGAAGAAGTTTTTTCGCGTAGGGAAACGAAAATCGTTAATAACATGGCGAAAGGAAAAAAGGAAGAGGAGGAAGGAATTAGGTAAATGGCAAGAAACACGAAAGTCTTATTTTATATTCTTTCTTATGCTAAGAAATTTACGAAACGATTTATATTCATATTCAATTTTTTGCCAACAATTAATCAATTAAGTAAATTTGGTTTAATCTTATATCAATATCTTATTATCTTAGAATATTTTTGAATTAGATTTTTATTTGGAAATTAGTAGTATATCTAATTAGATTACATTAATTATATAAATTTCTTTAAAATGTTTTATATAGATTTTAATTTAATAAATTTTATAAATATTAAATAGATATTATATTACTCTTTTTAGTTAAATGTTTAAAATTTAAAATCTCCGATGTACGTGAAAATAGAAGTTTTTATCATTTTCTTTCTGAAATTTCTTGCGAGGAAAAATAAATTAGATCTGATTCCAGATCTTTATAAAACACATAAGATTTTCTAACTTTATTTGAATAAAGAAAACACATTGTAGAACGCTAAATATTGTTAAATGATGCAAAATTTTCCTCTAGAATTTTTTTTTGTTTCATTTTATCTGAAACAAAGGAAAAAATAATTTCTTATTAGTGGAAAATCACTATAATTATTATTAAAATTTAATTTCAATATATAATTTAAAACGACATGTGGCTATAATTTATTTTTCATTTCTTTACAACTGATTCTTCGATAAAACCATTTAAATCGAAATATTAAGTAGTCACACGACATATTTCATGTTTAATTATCGCAATGAAACTTAGTCTACAACGATAAGCGAATTCTGATTACAATTAACTATCGCAATATGGCGGTTTCTGAAAACTTTAAAACGGTGCCAGAGGTATCCCTGTAATTCCACATTAGTTGTACTAATTGAATATCGCGAATCCTAATAACGACTCCCAATGGTTCGATTATGTTAGCTGTACAAGCTGTATCGTGGCATGCGGAGACGGCTTCTGGAATGGATTTAGCACGCGAAATCGATAAAAAAACGTTCATACGCACGTTCTATTGTTGTAACAAATTTTGCGTTCCAATATGAAAGTTGTTAAACTAATTTCACCCGGTTATTCACACGAAATTAGTGATTTAATTGCAGTTCATATTACAAAATATAAGCATAAGCAATCCATAATATATTTATGATATTAATAGGAGGATAAACTTATTCCTTATATAATTAATTTCTCTAAACAAATAAAAAATCTGAAAATATCAAATTTGCAAATTTCTAACCATAAAATACGACCGATATCCTATTATATTTCTATTATTTCACAAATTGATCGAGCGAATTGATCAACGCTCATAGATTATTCAAACGATTTTAATTTCTTCTTTCCGACAGATGAATTAACCTGCAACGAGCATTCCAATTTTTACATGCAATTTTTATCGCGGAGCTTAGGATTTGAAGTAAATAATAAATTAGTAAAAAGTAGAGTGGCGTTTATTAAGATGAATTAATTGATTGGCACGAAAATATCGTTGCCAATCTGAATTGATCGACGAAATTTAACGTCTCTTAATACTAGTTTCTCAACCCTCTCTCGACCTTTTCTCTTGCACCCTCGATTCGATATCATCGAGTGGTTACAGCCGTAATTAACGAAAGTTACGATAACGAGAGGATTTCGCGAACTGATAAGCAGAAAAGTTGCGCAGTTATGAAATTGCTGTGCAATTGGTACCGTTGAATGAACGGTATTACAAAAATAATTTCTTTAGATATCCTCTTGAGCATTAAATTTTCTCCTTTCCTTCGACTGAATGTAACAAGAAGATTATCATAGAAATGAAAATGTTACACGTTACATATCCGACGACTGTATAACTAATTAAACATTAATTAGTACGTGGAAAATTTTTAGAAGATTTTTGTTCTTTGCTGAGGTCGGTTTTTTAAATCACGTTACGCGAATGTGGAAGATATTTTGAATGGAAGTCTAGGAAGAAGAGAGGATGTAAAGAAAATGGAAAATATATTATTATCGGTAGTCGAGATTTTTTTGAAATTCTTTTATTCTTTTCAGTTCTGATGCTTTAATTATTATCATGTTAACACGATGCGTGCTTAGTAACATTTTAGACAATTGAAATTTTTGATAATAGTGTTGACTATAATTGAATTAAATTAGGTTAATGAAGTTGTATTATCCTATTTTTGTATCCATTAACCTAATTCTATTATTCAAATGAGATGTGCTTGCAATTTTAATGGAACGGTTGATCGATGTTGACAGAATTGGAGAGTGATCGTATAACTGAAAGTCGCGTTAAAAATTTGTTAACAGAAATATGGAAATAATTTTAATCGATATCAGTCATTAATAATTTCGATACAATGTTGTCGATATCGAAGGATTAATATCAATAATTTATAAAAATTGCAGAGAATTTTTTATAAAAATGAAAAAAAGAATATTTCCAATGGATATTTCGAATCTTGAATAATAAATAATAGAATTCGATTTACTTACTGTACAGTTTAATTTTCCCGTCCATTTCCCCTAATGAGTTTCTCGCAACGCATCGATACGATCCAAAATCTTGAGGTTGTACGGATTTTATAGTAAGCTTCATAGTGATCTCGTACCCCTTTGGAATTGTCTCAACCTTATAATTATCTACAAGCAAAAATACGAGAGATTTTATTTAATTGTTGAATCGTTATTTAAAAAATAATTAAATAAAGAAATGAGAAATGAAAACGATTTGTGTATGATTCAAAAAGTTTTCTCCAAAAAGTATTTTCACGATAAAAAGAATATACGTGTACAAGATGATCCACGTTTAACCGTGTTCAAATAATAAATCTGAAACGATTCAGGATAGATAAACATTTCAAATGGAAACATTAAATTATTTGAAATTGACATTTGATTTGATGTGTGTTTATATACACTGAAAATCGAGATGTTTGAAAAGCTTCTCTTGAAATGAAATCGATACGTATTTCTATTCTCTTTTATACAAAACAAATTGACACATTTTTATCTGAAAACAATTCGTTCAAAAAAATATCAACTTGTATATAAAAGAGAAGGATAAAATTTTCATCTACCTTCTATCGTTTGATGATCATTATAACCTCAGAGTATCCTGTATAAAATTATTAGAACTATAAAAATTTTATAGAGAAAACCAGTGCACTAGTCTAATAACATTTTTTTTCCCAAGAAAAACGTATTCTCACGAACAATCGTTCTTCGTAATTGAAAATCTCGTTCAATCTCTACCCACGTTGTTCGTACGAAGAATGCAATGAAAAAGTGCTTGATAAGACTCATCACTCGCGAGTTCCGCTATTAATCCCGTGGTGGTGTAATTGCTCGTCCGTTAAAAACCTAATTCGTTTCATTTCTACGAGATGACAACGATAAGAATGTGATCGCCTATTTCGAGCAATGAGTGCTGAATGACATAAAAAGGACTAGATTAATTTTAGTTATTTTATTCCCTGATGTAATCAATGTCATCTGGCTAGGAAACAGTTGCTAGAAATATGTGGAAAAGTAAAAGATTATAAGTTATGTAATAAAAAAGTAGGCAAAATAGGATTTTTTCTGATTCGTGAGATTTTTCTTTGAATATTAAATGCTTGTAAGAAATTATGTTGTAAATGTGATCGATCAATTTCACTATTTGAATATGGCGCCTTTTTCCGTAAGCGAAAAAAGATTATGAAATTTTATTAATTGACAAATAAAATAATTACAAATCACAACGATATAAATCATGATATTATATGTAATTTTGAAGTTATTTTATTTTTTTTTCTTATGCATTGAGTATGTAATTTCTATTAGATATAATATAATTCCATACAGGAACAAAAAAATCGAGTGTACATTTAAAATCCAATCTCAAGGACTATCATAAAATCCAGATCAAATTTTTAAAATTTTAAAAAATCGATAAAAAAATACCTAATTTCTATTTTTTTATTCTCCATTATATTTGAAGAATCCGCTATAATTCAACTAAGCAGAAAGATTTAATTTGAAATAATCGAAGTCGATTTAATTAATTGTTTCTTCAAATTTTATATTTTATAGAAACACACATGTTCTAAACAGACAAAAATATACGAAAGAACAAAAAACTTTTATCTCTCGTTGTTACAATATTACGTGCTTTTACATGACTGCCATTTCCTAAATTTCACGTCTACGTTAAAATTCGTTCAATGTTCTGAAAATGCGGATACGTATTTGCTTATCAGCATATTTTCCTTGCTTGATATTCTAATGTGTAACTTCTTCCGCGTATATTCGAGCATTCGTCCCCGTATTTTTTTTTGGAACAATATTAATATTTTTTTCTAGTCAGACGTGACGCGCGAAGACATAACGTAAATGAAGTTTTATTATGCTTTGCAGGGATACGTGGTTGGAATGAGGAAAAAAAAAAAAATTTAAGTTAAACTTTTAAATATTATAATGATTTAAAAATTTCTCTTAACGACTCTTCGTTCTTATAATTATCTATTTCTAATATAGATTCTGCACAGGAAATGATTCAAATTTTAACTTTTTCGATACACAAAATATTCCACGTTATGACAGTCTATGTTTTTTCGTGTATGGCTCTCTGGTTGATATTTGAACTCTTTTTTTTATTGTCAACAAAGTTTTTGCAAAGAAAAATATCGCTTGAAATTACCGTAGGAATTTATTAAGCTGTATTCCTCATATTTATCTGCCGCATTTTTTGGCCACCCTGTGTATAAAGAATTTACACACAGAAAATTATTCGAATAGTAATTCGTTATTTTTCCATCAAGAGAATACAACACAGCGAGAAAATACTCATATTTCGACCTGTTAAATATTGTCCTTTGTCCCAATAACAAATCTCTCCCTCTCTCTCTGTTATTTTTACTGCATGTCACGTAATCCAGACACCGCGATCAACTTCCAAATACGCCTGAACTGACAAAGGATTAACCGTTTCCGCAAAAGCTTTTCCGTAACCAAGGAAAACGATCATCGATCCAGGACAATTTTACCACTGTGTCGCTTATCCTTCCTCTCTCTCTCTCTCTTCTTTTTTTAATCCCTTTTTTCTTTGTTTCGTTCCGCTCAATCCGTACGTTTAACGAGTTCCTGTCACGCAACGCGTATTTTCTCACGGGCCGCAGTCGACGTATCAATTAATTCAAAAATAAATGCGCGGTCCGCGGCGCGATTAAAGATGGCCGTGATTCGGTAACAAAAAGGCGGAAATTAAGATACACGCGAGAGAGACGTGTTATTAATTTTCAACGCGTTAACAATTAACTCGAAGAGTATAAAGCGGCACGCACGAGCTTCGTTGTTTCACGTGCGTGCCCCTTCACCCCTCCTCTCTCCCTGTCCAATTATCACGAAAGGATATTAGGCTTTAAAGGCGAGACAATTACGTTAGATTGAAATAATTAAGCATTACTTAACAACGTAAAGTTTGCATCCCGTTATTTGGAGATATTTGAGGTAAAAATTGGGAAAATTTGGAGAATGGAATAAAAAATTGATGAATCTGTATTGAAGTATGAAAAATATTTAGAGATGTAAGTATTTCATATATATGATTATTTGGAACTTTTAATTATCAGGTTTAAATTTTCTTCATTAAAATATTCGTTGTTGCGAATAGTATTGTAAATACAATTATTCTATAATATTGTAGATCTCGTAATTGAAATTAGATTTCTGTTATGAGCCTTTTAAGAGAGAAAGAAATTTATGACAAAAATATAATTTGAATTTAAAGAGTATCAATGAATTGTTGTAAAAAAAAATTGCATTCAAAAATTTTTATCTTAGAAAAATAGATTGTTCTTATAAAATGGTGAATCATCGGAAAAATTCACGAAAAATTATGAATTACATTAATATACGTAATATATATCTATATTAAAAATTTAATTTCTCATGTTGTTTGAATAAAAGAAAATAAAAGCATGTTTTCTCTGAAGAAAAATTCAATATTTGCATACCATTCGTAATCGTTTCGTTAGACGGCCTAGTCCAATAAGTGATTGCTGTTGGATAAGCCTCGCTGTGACATTCTAGGACGAGCGTTTGACCCTCATAAGCGCCAACTAACTGGTTTTCAATCCATACCATTGGCTGAACTGCGAACAGAATTTCCATTAATATTTCATGCACCTTGTATCTACATATGAAATCAAAATTTTCTACCGTTAATTGCTTCTTTCGCTTCTACATTCGACTAAACGCTTGATAGAGAATATAATAGATTTCGAGAGAGTTGTATTAATGAATTTATATGGTGATGGATTTGTACTTAAATATTAATAACGTACAAAGTGATTCTGAATTGGCATCAAATTTACTGAAAATTAATTATAGAAATATATGGTAGAAGTACTCAAAAACCTCGTGAATTTCTATTAAAATTTTAATAATAGAGGTCAAAATATAATTGCATACAATTTTTAATAAGATTGTTAAGATTTTTATATTTTTTTCTTTTTATAAAATATTTAATTCTTTGAGCTATGTTAAGATTCTTGAACAGAGATTATTCAATTAAACATTTTATGTTTTTTTAAAATTTATTTTTATTTATACGAAAATTTCATGATCATATCATCAGATTTTATACGATCATAGATTATTTTAATTTCATTCATCATTTTCTATGTCATCCCGTATATTTTTTCAAAGATAGTGCAAACTTTTAAAAAAAATTCACAAATCATTACTCTAAAAATAATATCCCGTAAAACTGAGAGAAAAATTTCAAATTTTCTTTCTACAAAGATTACAATTAAATTTTATAAATCGTGATCCAATAATTTTTTCCTGATAGAATTTACATCAACTAATAAATTCCACAAATGAAGTAAAATCACAATTATCAAAGAAGACTTTTAATATAGTATAATTTCACTTAACGCACACATTACTAAAAAAAATCCGAAAGGTCAATTTACAATTTATATCTATATCCAGCAGAAATTAATCAAATTACAAAATCAATATCAAAAAAAAAAAAAAAAAAAAGAGAGAGAAGAGAAAAACGAAAAGAAATTAACGCACGCGAATTTTACTACGGATCCGGTTGATGGAATATTTTCAGCTCAAAGCGGACGTTTCAAAGGCCGTTTCATATTTTAATCAATCCGGTAAGATGGTCGACAAGCCGGCTCGTGACAGCAGAGATTCGCCTGTGGCGGAAAATATTTAAGGCGTTACTTGAGCGGCGGAAACAATAGTCCTTCGCATCTGCCATTCACGGCCTCCCAAGTGGCGTCATTATGGTACCGCTCTCCCGGAGGAGAGACCACGACCACGTTGCAACGAGACCTTAAATTGCATTTTCCAACGTGCGTGCACAATGCATTGTTAACGCTTTCGGTTGTTTGCCTTTGTGCCGTGCTCGTGACCCATTAACTGCTCTTCGAGTCGAAGATTTACAAACGATTAAATTCTCTCCCTCTTTATTGAAATTATACGAGCGTTCCTCTTTATTTTGAGCGAATTTATTAGATTTAGGCTTATGCGAGGGTAAAATTGTTATTTTCACAACTTTTATTGTTGGAAGAAAGAATTAGAAGAATATCAGTTATTAGACAGTATTACGATTTTAAATTCGAATTTTTTAAAATAATTTTCCTGTGACTTATGACTCCTCAGTTTTCCATATGTATAAATGATTTGGTTATTCTTTAGTCATATAATCATATAACACAATCTGATAAAAACATTGTTTACAAAAGGATGGAGCACCAAATTCCTTTATACCTTAAAATATCGTTAAATTGAAAATAATACTTTAAAGATTGATTTCATCCTCTCGATATTCTAATAAAAAAACTGTACGATCCATCACGATCTACGTACTATAATATTTCATAAAACATTGTGAAATTATCATTGATTTCAGTAACCCACTCTGTCCAAAAAATCCTTAACTAACATAAGATATGACATCCGTTTATCACTCGAACAACAAGTTTTAAGAGAGCATGAGATATCAGATTTCACTATCCAACCACATGTCATCAAAATTTTTCAATGAGTTAGCATAGAAAGTAAAGAATTCCTCATTTATAATTCGTATATACACGTTGTTCTCGACAAGCAAACGCGTCACTGAAAATACATATGCATATTCAAGGTACGTACAGTAAACGTTGAGGACGATCCGCTTGCTCACTGCTGGCGGCACACCGTTTGACGCTATGCACAGATACGGTCCCATGTGGGCACGCGTGACACGCGTTAGCTTCAACACGGAGCCCTGGCCTACTGCAACAAAACGTGTGGAAACGTATAATACACAGAGGGCGGCGCGTGTTCCATTTTATTGGAGCTATATAAGCGGGGGTGGTCTCGTTTAAAACTGAGATACTTTCGAAAAATCGCTATCTCGCTCGACCAGGTTTGCAACCCTCGAATGGAATATCGGGGAATGATTCGACCGCATGAAAACCGAGTGCATTAAGTAGTCGATTTTGTATATCTGTTGTTGACGTTTTTTTTGGAAAAAGGAGGAGGGGGATAGGGCTAGTTGATTTTTCGTGTAAAGGAATATTGACTGAAAGAAATATTATTATTGTCAAAAGGAAAATTTCTCATGAATAAAATATGCGAGATTAATATAAAATAATGTAAATGATAAAAGAGAATAATGCTTATCTTAAAAATAAATAAAAATATTCAAGCTCTTAGAACCAATTTTTTGATGCTTCAACAAATCATAGAAAAATTATTATTTATGCAAGGGATAATATTCTCCTTTTAAATTTTTATTCTATCCCAACTGTATTTCATTCTATATACCTTCTCATATAATTTGAAATTATAGTAAAGTACACGAGAAAAATTATTACAGGGCCAATCATCAAAATCGATGATCTTCCCATTTTTATTTCTATTTTCAACTTACATTAAAATTAGTGGGTTCAAACACTTTTCAAATGTACTCTCGATACACGAAACGCGTTTAATCGTTAAAAAATTCACCAATTTTGCCTAATCAGTGGCCATGCTTGCGTGTAATATCGTTGCCACGCACCAAAAAGTTGGTAAACGGTTAAATACGATTACGGTTGTGATCCGGTAGAAAATATTCGAATCACGAGGATGCGATACACTTGGCTTGGTTGAAGCGTGACACACAAAAAACCTGCTTAAAGGATTTAATTAGATCGTTTGAAAGGGCGTTTGTAAGTGATGTAACCGCGTTCAAGGAAACCTGCTCTGTGCCACGTGAAATTTCACGTAGTCTACGATTTATTAAGCGAGTGTACTGGCAGGAACACGTGAAAGGGGATGCTAATTTTATGACGTTATGAACTTCAATGGCGTATATAATTCGCGGATCTGAAACGGTATTGAAGTTTGCGTATGCCAGGAATATGTAGGATGATAAGGAAAAAAAGATAATTTTCAGAATGCGTAAATAATACATGAATGAAAAGGAGAATAATAATGGAAAATTTGCATGTAACTCTAATCCCATCTTGATTTTTAATTTAACGAATAAAGTGGCTCTTTCTATACTAGTCTCTGAATACGAACTCTGAATATGGTATAATGTTTTCTCTACAGATGGATTTTGACAGAAGGATATTCAGGATAAAAGTGTTAAAGTATTGTTGAATGTAGTAATCGAGATATTTAATTTTGTTCGTCTTATTACTTTGATTGTGATCTTGTGAGGGATGTTCTTGATGAAATCGATAAATAGAGCACGATAATATTTTTTGATTACTGTATAGCAATATACTCAAGTAAATAAATAAGATATGATATAATTACAGCGATGTAGTATTACTTTAATAAAATGTAATTATATGAAATTAGAACGAAAGAATAAAATGTAAATTGCATCGAGGACTAGTAAGTTCATCGAACATGTTTTATTATTTTTAATTTATAATGAGCATTTTTCATTGTTAATATATATTGTATTTTTAACGATGAAATTAAACAATAGGTAAGTTTATTTCTTTTGAGAGAATAACAATGTGCCTTGAAAAATTCAGATTGTTAATAGAGGGTTAAACTATTATTGCTTTTCATGGAAAAAGAATTAATGAGAATCATTTTCGTTATGAACTTTTCAATTATTAAGTCGTTAAAAGTTTTAAACTTTTATTGTAAAAGTTTAATAATTCCAAGAAAATTTCACATAAGGGATTTCACATAGAAAATAAAAATTTCTGTAAGAAGCAACCAACAGCTTAAAGAGAAATATAATCTAAAAGTTTTCTTTTTCTTTCTTTTTTTTTACGGAGAAACTTTCTTACTGTTTACAACTTCTCATTTTAACTTCCTTTTCTCTTTTATAAAATTAGAAAATTCAGTCAAAATATTCTGCCAAGAAATCGTTAGAATTTTAATATTCATGTAAAAAATCTCAAATTAATTATTATTATTTTTTATTTTGATGACTTCAAATTGACTTAATAGATTTCGAATTTCTAGAAATGCGAATTTGAAATAAAATAAATTCAAGTTTATTTTAACATATATTATATACATACAATGTAATGTATTTTCATGGATAATATAATTAACTGATTAAATTTTATTATATTTTATCGTATCCATGCACGCACTAAAAACAATTCTTCCTATCATTCATATTTTTTAAAATTATATTCCTTTCAATCATGAAATCGGACAAGGCCTGGTTACATCACAAGTCTCTCAATTTCCAATTAATACGTTATTCATTTCCAGTTAATTAGATATGAAATGACTAATTTCTAATTTCCAATTTCTTACTTTCGCGCGATACGTTTATTTCTCCAAAAAAAGGCAAAGGAAGAAGATATTAAACGCAAAATATCAAATATCGAAAGCAAAAACGATTTATCATCCAGGGTGAAATCACATAAAAAAAGAAAACTTCTTAAATCATCCCATAGTTTCGTCAATACAGCGAAAAATTCTATTGAAAAGAAAAGACTTATTTCCGGTAATTGATTCGATCGGAATCGGTGGGAGAGAAAGGGAGGAATGAAAAAGGGAAGCACATCCCTTTAAACACCTGTTGAGAAGAGCATTCGTTCCGTTGAAAATTCATTTCACGTGTCTGTCTTTGCTGTCCTCGAGCTAATTAAACGAACAGCATCCAGTTGTTCTGAAATTAACGACAGGAAGTTTCATCAGGGAAAAGATTTTGCTTTTCATCAAGCATGTGTATGTGTCGGTCGCGCGAACGAAGCCACGGAGTCGTAGAATCAACGCCTGAAGGGATAAAAAAAAAAGAAAAAAAGAAAAGGAAAAGGTGAGAAGAGAAATCGTATATATACGGCCAATGGAATATTTTATACCTTTCCCTCTATTTATCGCCTAATGGAATCGAATCCCGCCATTGTTGGGAAATGACAGGTGTCGAGGAAGAATCGGATAAGGAGAATAAAAAAAAAAATAAACGAAACAAACGCGACAAATTCTCGGAACGATTCCTTAGAACCTATTGGCGGACGATAAAAAGGTTCATCCGGTGAATAAATCAGAGAAATTTCATCCTTTTCGTTCGACGAGCCATCACACCTCTTGTGTCGAAACCTATGGATCCGATACATTCTGTTGCTCCATCCTTTGCTCGATTGATTCGATTTTTGGGAATTCTAGGCGAAGAATTCGAAAGAGGATTGGATAGATTTCGATTCGAAGTCGAATGTGAATCGGATCTGATGATGATGGAGGATATTCAAACTTCGTAAGATTCTTTTTTTCCTCGATTAAAATATGAATTTTTAAAAATGAGATGGATAGAATGAGATAGATAGAAATATCAAATAAGTTCTCTTGCTTTAAAGAAAATAGTATACTTACTTATAATGCATCACTACAATTCCAAATTATTAATTTAACAAATAATAATTAATTAATCTTAACCGATTTATCAAATCTTATCAAGCTCGAGAGGCTCAAGTTTACAGCCTTTCTTTTTCACTTAAAAAAAAAAGCCACTAGAAATAAATCTCAAGAGTTTCAATTCTTACTTAATACTTATACCTCTTGATCTTGGAGACCGTCCTCGAATCTGTCCTCTTGAAAAAAAAAAGAAAAAGAAAAAAAGAAATAATCCAACCCTCTCTTCGAGATCCATTCACCGGAGGGTCTTAATTAACGAGAACCTTGACCATTTATCTGGCTTGAGAGTGGCTCAAAAATTGTCGGCTCCTTTCGTTTCAAAAGAGAAACCACAAACGCGCTGCAATTGTCGTCGCCTCTATTCCCAGCCTCAACTCTAAGCTGGAGTCTGGAAAGGACGAGGAGGGCGAGGAAAGGCGAGAAAAGAGGGCGCGAGACGAGGCGAGAAAGGGTTATAGAGACTTCTCCTTTACGCACCTGCACAATTCGAAACGTCCCTTGCACTTCCGTGTGCAATTAGTCACGAAACGGTTGAACAGTCGTGCAGGATGCCTCGAGGGGAGAAGGGAGGGAGAGAAGAGGGAGAAGTGGACAAGAGGGATGGCGTATTGAAACAAAGAAGAGGAGGAGTAATTCGAACGAGCAGATGGTAATTGAGGGGGGAGAGGTAAAACGATCGAGCCATGACGGCTTGATGGTTGGGAAATTTTTTCAGAGAAGATTTTACTTGAGAGAATTCAGAAACAAAGAAGGAATCGGGTATCGATTTTCGAATTCTCGAATATGAATCGTTTGATCTATCGATACCATTCGTTTGCACGATTCGAGGGATAGAAGGTTAATTGATTGGCGCGCTTCTGAGGAGGTAATTAATCCTTTGAATAGAAGTGAGTTAAATTGATGATTAAATTATCCGCGCTGAAGGTAACTTTGATGGGAGTGACGTTACAAATGTGTAACGTTCAAAGTGTTTGAATGTTACGTGTCCTCCATTTACACTCGATTGTTGATCGATTGCTATTTAATACTTGGATAATTAATTGATAATTTCTAGGTTCTAGTTCCCTTGAAAACAATTAGTATTGAAAATTTTTAATGAAAATAGAAAATAAAAAGTTCAATCTGATAATATAAAATTGTATAAATTATTGATTAAAAATATTTTTCCTTTATAAGAATTAGATTTAGTCACATCGTTATTTGGTAAAGATTAATAAATGAAAAAAAGAACGACAGTTTGAAGATTAAAAATGATAACGAGATCGAAAAATTAATCGAATCTCGATCAGTTCGTTCTGACACAGACTGATTATTATTAGGAATTTATTAGCAATTTTTACCTTTAACAGATTTGTCGGACACTTTCGTGACTTCGTTCCATTGTAAATTATTAAATAATTCTCGTTGGACAGATCGTTAAGAATTCTTGACGGATGTTCGTAATTAAGATAGAAAGCGATTTAAATGAATAAATGGCAAAGTTATACGGATAATGTGTCAAATGTTACGTTGAAATGAAATAAGACTATTTTTAAATAATTTTATTCTTGTTACATTAGCGACAGAGAAGACAGAGTCGGTGATCGAAAACACTGCTCGACATTTATAAACATATATTACTACAAAATCAATTATATTTTATGAACAATGGAACATACGAATAATGCTCAATTATATTAATCTTTGATAGTGATGACAAAGAAAATAGAATGTTTCTCAAGTTATTCAATATTGAATTTTGAATTCGTTTGGATATTCGTTAAAATAAATATAATTGAAATTGTTAAAAATAACAATGAATATAAATTTATTTTATAGAGATATATAGATTTTAATTCTTAATAAAAGTAATTTTTCTCATAAAAATCTTCTCAGTATTCAAATTTTAGTATTCAAAATATCTTTCGATAAAATTAATCAAGGGAGACTTTATTTTCACGCAAAAAGATTAAAAAGATATACAAATAAATTTTATTACGTTTAAAAGTACGAACGTATGAGATGTCTGAAATGGAGAGAGCCAAAATTATTATGCGATATAAAAGCAAATAGATATATTTACATATTTAATGTAATTTATTTACATTAACTTTTTAAGCATTGTGAGATAAATAAATTGCGAGGTAAACTAATTAAAAAATAATAAACAGACGAATGTGAAAAAGAGATTAACGAAATAAATTTTAATTATTCTCTACACCATCCTTTTTAAAATTCTCTCCTTATATCAAATTAAATCGTATGTTTTAAATTTTAAATTCGATCACTTTAATATATTTCTATTCATTTTGCAGAGTAAAGTTTTTTTTTTAAATAATTAAATTGAATTATATAGAAGTACAATTATTACATTGAATCAGCAAAATTGAATTATATTTATCTTTAAATTAATTTGCAAAATCGAAATCATTTATTGAATTTTATTAAAATAAAATTATTATACATATATAATATAATAATGGAAAAGTAAATATGTATATAATATATGTATATAATATATATTTAACAAATGGAGATTATTTCTATGTGAAATATTTATTTAATTTGTATATATATTTATTTTCAGTTGAAATAAATAATTCTATGAATTATATTTCACATAAAAATAATATTTTTTATTTTTATATCTTAGGAACAAATGGTTTTTGATAATTAAATTGAATCCTATTTAATTTATCTTATTTTCACTAATTCTATCAACTCTATTAATTTATTAGATTCTCAATTTTAGATTATCTCTTTTTGTTACATTTAAATTGCGAATCTTTATATAATCTAATTACATTAATTTTATATTTAAACTGGATGAAAATTGAATTTTTCAAAATGAATTTCCTTTTAATTAAATTAATTATAATAATTATATATATATATAGAATTATTGTTTCTATATTTCAATCGATATAAATTTTCATTTTTCTCTTTTTCCCTAAAGTCTAATAAAATATAAAAGTAATATCAAAGTTTAATGAATCTGAAACAAAAGTTCAAATCTTCTGAGACAGAAAGTAATCTCGTATTTATTTAGTTGTTATCGAAAGATAAAAAAAAAGAGATTCATTGATTTAAATTATGCTAACATGGAAAATTACCTATTTTCAAGATTAAAATTGAAAATTTTATTGTTAATCTCTTGAAAACGTCATCTAACGCTATATATTGAAAATATACCAATTCTTAATATTTAATAATTTATTAAAAAATATCTGTATATTCTCATTTTATATTGATATTTAGATACTAAGATTCATAATAAAATTCATTTTATTCGTTGTCCACTCATGCACTGCTCAAATTTTTTAAAATATTGATACAACATAATTTTCTATATTTCTTTGAAATATTAGAGAATTGATATCTTTCTGAGCCATACATGTTATCAACTCTCTGCTGCACGATCGGTAACCATGCAAAAATTTCAAAGAAACACGAGGGTCTCATTCAGATTGCTATCAAAACGTAGCAGTAGCCAATCTATCCTCGCTAATAAAGATCTGGTACAATCAGAGAGGAGGATGAAACGGTCGAGCTGGTCGTGTCGCAGCTTTATTTGCAAGAAGGTTGGGCAAAGTATGCTCCTCTGCAAGAGGAAAGTGGTAATATACGCGGAACAAGGTGAGAACGATTGTCGGGTAACAATGGCTGCAGATGGAGAGCGGATATAAATGGAGGAAGATAGGTAAAAAACATACGGTCAGTCAGTGCAGAGTGGAAGCTACGTCGAGATTGGAGAAGGTAAATTGGGTCGAATGATCCATTGACCTAATTTTCTGAATATCTTGATTTAATGAAAACCATACAAGAAGTATGAAATATTATTGTGACGTTTGATGATTGTTTTTAATTTGCAATTTTTATCTCTGTGATAATTGGAAAGATGACGGATACATTGATTTAATCATTTTGAACATTCAAACGAAATTATACATTTAATGAAAAGCAAATATTGTTATTAAGATTTTCGATGCAATATCAATTTTCCATTTTTATTTTTATGATGATTTGAATAATCCTTTAATTTATTGTTAGAAACCTAACTGATTTTTCTTCTAAATTGTTCTTCACGACTTGAAATCGTGATACAGAATGAAGGATAATTCCTTGCGAAAAGATACAGTCAGGAGTCGATCAAACCTAACCTAACATTATGTATGAACATGCATCTCCATATTCTATAATTTCTCTTGACAAAATATCGCGAAAAAAAAATCCAGAGAGTTCAAATTTTATCAAGAATCACGAATGAAATATAGAAACGCATATCCCCATATCACAAAGGATAACGAAAAATCAATATCACCAATACCAACATGGTAACAAAAGAGACCAAAGTGTAACAATTTACGCGAAAGGAGATGGAATAATCGGTACGATTTTTCGGCCAAATCCAACAGAACATACCTTCGTGCGAGTTCGCCTGGGTGATGGTGCCTCCAACTTCGCGACGCCACATGACCTTCGGCTTCGGGGTGCCGGTCGCGGCGCATCGCAACGTCACGTTGCTCCCCTCCCGCACCTCCATATCCGTGCTGGTGGAGTCGTCCAGGATATCCGGTGGTACTGAAACAATGACCACATTGCAACGACAACGACTAGCCCGCCTCCCTCGTGTACCGAGCGCAACCTCGTGTAACAACTGGCACGCTCGACCGCTGCGCCGTTCGCTTGGATAGATGGCTATCTGGTCGAAATCGGCACCGATCTACCAATGTCTCGTTGTGTATTCGCAAATATTTCACACCACGAGGGGACAATTCGATCGTAAAATCCGGGAATCGTCGGGATGATCGTGAATACTGGGCTACTAGCGATAGGATTTAGTTCAAGTATGCGCTTATAAATCGAATTTATTGTATAAAGGTTCGCTTAAGGAGTGGATATTATTATTACTAGTTAAATAATTGTTTTATTTTTTTTTTGTATTTGTTGAAATGTTTTGAATCTCAAAAGTTAATTATCGTTCGATAGTTTGAATCTTTTATGAGTTATGATGATGAACTGTGAAGAAAAAGGAAATAAAAAAAAAGGAATAAGGAAATATATTTATATGAATTTGGCGTTCAAATAAGAGTTCAAGAGTTTAGATAAATAGTATTTTTTCGTAGTGATGTTCATACAAATGAAATAAAATTTAGAATTCAAATAATAGCGAGATTCACATATTGAAAAATAATACTTGACTAATAATATGGTTTCACTAAAAAATAAGAATATAAAATATTTCTAAAAATAATATCAACGAGACTACTATTTTACTTTGAAACATTTTTCTTCTGGAAATATTCATAAATGAATTTTTCTTTCGAATCTACTATCAAAAAGTATCCATTTCGATTGTAAAATATATGAATCTTTTTTGTCAATGTTCAAATCTACTCGAGGTACGTTTAATCCCATCACTAGCGAATAGTTGAAACGACGTGCTCTGATTCGCCAATCTGTGTCTCCATTGTGCGGTGACGCGTTTAAGTCGATCACTTGGAATCATTGCGTGTAATTCGTTTCGTTTGGAATGTTTGAAATTACGCGACGAATTTTTCTTTCGTGAGTTTTTTATTTTTCAATCGTATTGGATTGAAATTTAATATTGGATGCCTGATGTTTTGAATGGACAGGGTAGAATTGTTATGTAAGTCTTGTCGAGAAAAAATATATATGGTGGTAGCGGAGGATGTTAACAACATAGATAGAAGTTTTGGCTGTACGTGTTTTGTTGGAATTACAAAAAAAGAAAGAAAAAATGGTGAAAACTTCTTCAGTTTTATTTGTACGATTATTGTTAGTTTTATATTTGCTCGTGAAGAGGAATAAAAACGAAGAAATGGATTTAATTACTTAATTATATCTCAACGATTTTTTAATTGCTGATTAAGTTATAGGTTACTGAGATAAGTTAGAAAGTTTAAATGGATGATTGACTCTTGCTCATTTGTTAATTTATACTATTATAGTAGAGTTAGATTAAAGAAGAAAGAAATTTATAAAAGTAATAAAGTATTCTTTAATGATCTACAACAAGAGTTAATCAGAATACGTAGGAATTCTGAATCTTGTAATGATTTGCATACATTCAAGGATTATTTTATTAGAATAATCTGATATATTAGTTTATTCTTCAGATCTCTGCTTATTTATTCCAATGAAAAATCACGAATGATGACGAAACGAGAAATCAAATTAACAACTATTTCTAACAAAAAAATAAAAATTTCTTAAATTAAGAAAAAAAATTACAATATCCACGTGTTATTAATCAATCTTCTGATTACTACTAATCAATTCTTCGTACAATTTCACATAATTTTATTTTTACACGAAACTTTTGTGGATGGTTGTACATTAAAAACTTTTCCCAAATCCATAAATTGAGAAAGAGGAAAAGAAATAAATTACACAAGGTTGTAAATTCAAAGAAATGAAAAAAGTTTCATAATATTTGATACGATCAGGGATTTTATACGTTTAAATTTCCAAGGCTGAGAATTGAATGGTCCTTATCACGGTTCTCTCTGGTTTCGTTTCTTTCTTTCTCGAATGTGAGAGAAGCGAAAGAGGCAGCGGCATGCCTTTGTCTCGTTGCCATCGATTCGTGATAATTGGCCACGATAATTCCGCTACTTCAATCGTTATTTCGATCGTAGTAGGAAGGGAAAGGGAAAAGTGTTTTGTTTCGCGCGCGGTGGAAATTAAATGGCGTATCGTGGCGCGAGATGATAACCAGCTCTTCAATTTACCGAAGGTTATAATTTCAATTTAAACGAGAAAGGCGAAAGGGACTTTATCGATTAATGTCGCAATATATACCTGCAATTTCACTTTTTAATCCTGAAAGCATTTCGAGCTTACAGTTTCATTCGTGTACTCATTTACTGAAACTTCGAACAACGAGGAAAATATAGAAATTTATTACTGCTCGTGGAAAACTTTTTTATAGATTTTTATTATGAAATGAAACGAATCGTGTTATTTTTGCAAAAGATGAGTTATTCGATCAATTGTATCACACACTTGCCAAGAAAATTAATTATACAGAAAAATTACGATTTTAAATGATTCGAATCGTATTTTATGGTTTTGGAAATTCGTTTTCTATTAAAAAATAGCAATTTCTTTCTGTATCAATTTAATTTAATTTATGAATTATAAATTTTGAATTACATTTAATAGTATTTTATTAGAAATTTAATCGAAAATAATCTATTTATAACCGAAGAATCTATTTATTTATAAGTGAACTTAAAAAAATCAAAACTGCCTGTATCTGTTATTTTCAAAAGATTTTTTTCTTTTTTTTTTGTATTAAATTGTTTTGTTGCATTATAGATATTGTTTTGATAAATGAATATCAATATATATGTCGATTTTGCAAAGTGCAATTTACATTTGTTAATTGTACATTGATATCAATCACTGGAACGTGAAACTAGATGCTATCGATAATTTCAAAAAACTTTTAGTTTGTTATTAAAATTGAAACGTTATGTTCGTTTTTAATAATTTTTTATGCGTTCTATGTATACTATTCTACGCATTGTGTTTCTTTTATGCGTTCGAAACAATTAAAAAATAAGGGGAAAATGCTAAAAACTTCGAAAAATCATTTCAAAAAGTAATAAAATTAAATTGCCCAATTTTTTAATTTAAATAAATGAAACTATTGTGTATATATTAAAGCGAATATTAAATACATCGAATGTATATTAAATATGACAAAAAATAAAAAAAATTCGGTAAAATTTGTTAAAATAAAAATCTTTCCTATAAAATATTTGAAATTAAACTTCATTGTTTATAAAATAATTATGCATTTTATTGATAAGATTTTATTTAAAAAAAAGTACCTTATAAAAATATAACTCAAGCTTTATTATTTTAATAGAAGTAACAATATTTCAATTATTTCAATTTCAATTATCGTTAGAAAGAAAAATTGGATAGAATTGTTTTCAAATTTTTATAAAAAAACTATTTTTATTCCAAATTCTTAGTAACAATATTACATCATAGAAATATATACATATAAATAAAACATTTCTAAAACCGTGAAATTTGAAAATATTCAAAAGTATCGGAAATCTTGACTGTCTTAGAAACCTGGCTAGCTTTACAATTCAATATTCAAAATTTAAAATTTAAAATCCAAATTTAAAAATTTGAAATTCAAAGTCCGACGAAATTCAAAATTCAAAGTTCAACAAGCTTCGATATTTTTGCATATCGAAATAAAATATTATCATTTATAATAACATACTTTGAGATACTCTAAATCCTACTTATAAGAAATCCTATTTAAAATATTTGATAAAATATAATAAATTATTACCAGAATAAAAGATAATGAAGAAAGTATTGTAAAAGAAACTAAGTTATATCGCTTGAAGTTTAGAATTTCGATTTTAAAGTTTTTACTTCTTTCATCCTCGACTAGTCGTGTCATATCCAAAGAGCTTTTTAAGAACAAGGTAGAAATTAGTTTTTAACGATCTTTAGAAACCCGTATACTTGACAAACGATTCAAAGCCTGGAGAAAACTTTCCCACAGACACAGATGCTATTGCAGCTACTTTTTTAAAAAACCTGCACCGAGTTTGCACTAAAAGAAAGATTATATCTTTTAAAGTTAATGAACCGTTAATTAGTTGAAAATGAAAAAGAAAGAATCCAATATTTCGAGTTGAATAATATAAGTAATTTGAAGGAGATCGATTAAAAATTTAGAATCATTTTTGTTTTCCTTTTTATATCCAAATTTTTATTAAATTAGTGCTATAGATTTACTTGATAGTATCATTTTTTTATTAATTGAATTTCCTTCGATATATTTTTTACGAAATAATTATTCTAATTAATTAAAGAAATTAATTTATAATTTTTACGGAATATATTAATATTTCTAATTCTTTGAATAGTTAAACGAATAAAAATAGAATAATATTATTATTAATTTTTATTGCATAATTCTTACAAATAATTTTTCAAACTTTTATTCTAAAGCATTATGGCTGACATTTTCAGCCAATAATCAAATCAATAAGCGTCTTTAACTATTTATGGATCAAAATATACATCTCTCAATATACACTTCAAGAATATCTTTGTATCGATTAAAACGATCAAATTTTTAAAGATAAGGAATATTTCAAGTTAATAGATCATCATTAATTATTAATCGTCTTCCAAAGATAAAAATACTAAAGGGAAAATATTTATAAGTCACCATTAAGGATAACCCTTTTCTAAAAAGCTCTCTTTCTCTCTCTTCTCTCCTATGCACTGAGTTCTCGAAAACGTGTTCAGAAGGTGAAACAGTTTGAGAATGAACTTTTCACAAGAAAAGATCCTCGATCATGAACTTTTCATCCATTCATCAACTTGTTATTCTGATTGGAATAATGGGCAGTGTTGTAGGCAGACAAAAATGAACAGAAATTTTGGTCAAATCAAAAATATAAACGCGTATTAGTGAGTAAATATTTAAAGTTACTTCATATCGAATTAATATGATAATCAGGTTATATTGCTTATAATAAACGTTGAGGTATTATTTTCAATTATTTTAAAATCATGGATGATTATTTATATTTTTATTTATATCTTCTTTCGTGTGAAGAGATTTATCCTTGGTATCATAAAATTAATAATATTATCAAAGCAATAATTTTCGTTTTTAAAAATGATGGTTTACTTTATGAGTAATGCTTCTTCGGAGCTATAAATATGACAAGATTACTCCGAAACAACAAAAAAAAAAAGAAAAAAAATCAGATTTTTGTGAAACTGAAATTAATGAGACTTAATACAATTCAGTTTAATAAAATATCATGAATAATGTTATTCATTATGCAACAAATTAATTTTTGCCAATCATTCGATATAATTATTAAAATATGAAAGCGACAAAATTAATATTGGTTTTCGTTCAGATAGAGATATAACAATATATTTACAATTAATGTGTTCTCACAATACTATTTTAAATCTAATTACGCCTGCATAACACAGAATACACTTAGTATATATTGTGTAGGATTTCTATGTCATACAGGTTTTAGTTTATAATATATTATCACCATTGACCGATAATTCTAATAATTAATCCTTTCGATGTATACGAAATATTATATTTTAATTAAGTTTCTAAATACAGATCAGACAACGATTCAAATTTTGAAATACGTCATTGTATAAATCTTACATTTTATACAAAATATTTTATATTATATCGAATAAATTATCATGTTTTATAAATTAATATATTTATTGTTATATCGAATCTTCATATTTATAACGAATGTGTAAAAAAAATCAATTATACATTCGTACTAATAGAAAAATTATTCATCCTGACAAATGCAGCGATCGTGTATACTTTCATGCGACCATTTAAAAATCGTGGGTGCTGTTTATTAAAGCTCGTAGAATCGGAACTTGAGCTCATTTATTTCTCCTCTTTGATTTCGTATCAGAGAGATCAGGAATTTAAATAAGTCCCTTATAAAAAAAGAAATAGTGTGGAAGGCTATTAAACATATATTTTGTCATTCATTAATCTTTATATCATAATTTCTTCTTTACATCATAATTTAGTGAAACGAGATAAAATTTCTAATGATTTATACTTACAATATATTTCTTTATCAGATATTAAATAACAGGTTGGATCATTTTCATATTTGAGACATTCGAATATTAAGAAATTAAAATTTTTTTTTCTAATATTGAAAATTCTATTTGTTTAATTTAATTTCAAACTTTTACATATTACTGAAACGATTAATTAATTAACTTTATTATAATGGATTAATTAAATTATTTTTAGTATTAAATATTTATTTATTATTTGTTTATTTTTTTAGAAAATCGAAATACCTTTACAAAATTAAAATTCCAAACATAAGCTAAGTTATCTATTAGATTAATATCACTTAAAAAGTTTCTTTATTTTTAGAATTAGGACGCAGAATATCACGATAAAACTAGTATGCAAAATTTGCATTCATTTCCATATCGTATAACGTAAATCGCACTACAACTTTAAACATATTAATTTTTTGACTCTAAATAGAATCCTTATTTTTTTTTTATTCAAGAAATATTATCTATCTTAAAAGAATTACAATTTTTTTTCCTCGCTTCGAATAGAAAAACATTGGACCAACAGTGTTTTTTACTCCGATTGATAAAACACACAAAAACAGTTTGTTACAGAGATATCGAATTTCCATTTGTACCATCTCATCGAAACTACTACATAATCGAGGAGGAGTTATTATTTCATCGATGCACGAACTAAATTATTAAACTTTTCTCGATGCAATTCACAATTTACGGGGAAATATAACTTGTACATAGAGCATCGTATAATGGAAATAAAACGAATAACAAATTCTCCGTGGAAAATCAAGTAAACGCGGGTCCATCAAGCAAAAAAGCAATTGGGCTGGAGAAAAATATCAAGCTATGCGTAGCGCAATTCATTTCTGGCTACGTCGGGCGCAAACGGAGCGACAAAAAACCCTCGTATCCGCAGATAGTATATTTATTGATACTGCGAAACAATTGCGTCGAATTTATTATTTCGCACGTGTTTCGCTTGACAACGTGCTGCGGTTCTTCTCTTTCTTTTTTCTCGCGCAAGTTTTTCCCCTTTCTCATCGCAGATTGCACGAAACATCCGTTCCATTTGCAAAATGAACGGGTTACTTTAAATCTTTAAGACAACAGGAACTCCTTAAAACGGGCAATGTTTAGCAATATTTTTCACTGAATCGATAAGTAAAAAATTCCTTTTTAAACATGAATGTTAGAAAATAATTACTAATTAATAGTTATTAATTAATTATGAAGAAAAAGTAATAGTATATTTCACTAATTATATTATATATTGTTATATCGTATGCTATATACCATCAAAATTCGCTTTTCTAATAAAATGGAAGAAAATAGCGAACAACGAGAATTTCATTGTAATCTGAAAAAAGGAAAATTCCATTCAAAAAATATTAAAAAATTTCACGGAGGAGTAATTAATATGGACGAGCAAGGGAGGAAATATATTATAAAAACTTTATGTTAGAGAAATAAGACTAATCAAGAGAGAAAGAAAAGTACGAAATAAACGAAAGGACGTCGTACTTTCCCCGTCCATCTCGCCTCCACGCTTCTTTAACGCTCGTAGAAAAACATTTCGTGCCTCGCATAATAACTCTCCCAACACGTGCGAAAATTCAAACTGCCAACATTCCCCGACACGGGGATATAAAATATCATTATTAACCCAAAGTTTCGTTCACTTTGAAAATATAAATCCGCTCCATCCCCATATATAATAATAATAATTAAATCGATTAAAACTAGAAGAGTTTGATCCTTGTATCATCCACTCTATCCCTAATACAATTAAATCCCAAAATTCCCGAACACCAGAGCCGATCGAACACAGAAAGTGAGATTTCACATCTTAGTCGGTTACCCGATAAACTTAAGAGCTTGCGAAGAGGGGGCAGCCTGGAAATTATTGCACGCTTAAGTGTGTGAGGGGGTACGCTTCAGTTTGTCCACTGGACTAATGGAATTTCGGGAATTCCATTTGAAAGTTAATCGCGTGTTTCCCCCTTCCCGCGGAAAGCATTTAATTACTCGCAGAAACGGTCCCCCTAACTTATTTGTCCACCTGCCAGCCACTAACAACAACTCCATGCTGCTTCCATGCAAATATAATCTTGCCCCGTTTACGAATTCATCAGCGCCCCCTCGCTCGTCCAGCTGTTCACCAGCTAAACGGTGAATTATGCAAACTACGTACGACACATGGTGAAGGAGGAGGGGGAGGTCTCTTTTCCTCCGCAAAAATTCCGCTCGATCGATCATCGAAAGAGCTTAAGGGATAGCGCGTTTCCTGTGTGCGACCTTCCACCTCTGTGTTCCGACGCCTCGCGAAATGGCGGCTTTCGTCGACCGATCGTCGAACACCGATAAAGAAGAAATTTAACGAGGGGTTAGCTGGGTTGTTCCCTGGCTCACGTTCTGCCGTGCTCAGCGACTGGTAAATGGGCTTGTTGCGGGGAGAGAGAGAGGGGGGAGGGGATTACCGGCCAGTTATTAGGGCGAGTCGAGCCAGGAAGGTGTTTAATAGCCCACCAAGAGTACAATCACGAGCAAGGAGGTTTCGGTACAAGGTGTGCACTTTACATATATTTGCATCCCACCGCGGCAAATTCGACATCAATCTAGGGGCGCGAGCCCTCAGGTGTCTCTATCTTGGCCGACCGGACTCTTTCCACCCCTTGATTACACTGTCTCGAATTCGCGTTTCCACGCTAAACGGCTTCCTTTGTGCCCTTTGTTCCATCCCTGCGGGTGGTCCTCTTTCTCTTGCTCTTTTTTCCCCCTTTTTTTTAGTTCCAGGAGAAATTTGCAAGGGATGGGTGTTGGGTTTGGCTCGAAGACAGGTCTACTACGCTTTGAGAGAGTGTACGGAAAGGTGTGTGTGTGTGTACGTACGGTGGATTTGTGATTATGTGGATTTATAGCCCGAGACTCATTTGCAATCTCGTTAAGATCGTGGTTAGTGTTAATTGATCCTTGTGTACGGAGTGTTAGAGAATAAAGGTCTTGTTTTATTTTTATTTTTTTTTTTTTGTAAGAGTTTATACTTATATATTTAACGAGTTAAAGTTTAAAATCTAGTTCTATTCTCTTAGAATATAATGTCATTAAGTATTTTTTGTATTGTGCAATTTTATAGTTTAATCGTTAGATGTACGTGTGATTTAATTGATATATAATAATATAATGGTCAAATTTCTATTATTTTTATCTAGACAAATTTCACTCGTTAAAAATTAATTACGTTTAAAATTAATCCACTTGCTTTATAATTCGATCGAAAAATTAATCAATTTTAAATTACTATTGATGACGTGACGAATGATTTGTTATTTTCAAAAATTTTTGTTAATGTCGCGTTATAAAATTTCGAAATTTTCCATAGCTTCTTTTATGTGTATCAAGAAATAATTCGAAATGCAGATATCAAAATATTCTCATTATAAAATCAATAAAAGTATTACTTATTGATTTCAATATATTTTCACAAACGAAACTTTTTCTTACATCATTATAAAAATAATGTGAAGAAGATAATTAAAAGTTGAAATCAAACTCCAATAGTTTTCCTTATTTCAAGATAAGAAATCACCCAAATCTTATCCATTTAAAATCTAACCTAGTTTAACAAGCGCAGCCATTGATTGTAAACAATCTAACTTAAATTAAATATAATCCTACGTAGATCTACTTCGCTTCGCAAAATATGCAAGGAGTAGGATAAGTAAAACTAGAATATCCATCACGTTGTAAACTTTATCTAATCTAAACATAACCTAAACTTAATACAAACCAAATTTCAACCCGAATCAAACTCTTCGTCAAAAATAATACGTGTCCAAAAACAACACCAAACTTGTGCATACAGAATCGAAAGATCTAAATTATTCAAACACTCGATAAAATTTTCCATCATAAAAAAGAAAATTTTACTTTCACGATTCGAGTGATTCCTCTCGCAAAATAATCACCACATCCTTCTTTCTTTTCACCACCAACCTTACGATACCCTTATGCTATATTTCATCACTGCTGTGCATTCCCCTGGTCACCCAACAGCGAGACAAACTACCAACGAAATAATCAGGGATTAAATATCGGTGCAACGTGGTGGCAATCACGCGACCGGAGAGACACCAGTGCGGATTCTAAGGCGACCGTAGTTGGGGTAAGTTTGACAAGTTGGCGGTAACAGGAACGGTGGTACCAAGTGCCAAGAAAGTTGTGCCGGGGAAGGATCGGTTGATGCATGGCCACGGAAGAGGGATGCCGCCAAAGGAAGGTGTTCCGCGGGGCCTAGGGTGAGTTACGAACACACGGAAAACGCTGATTCCGCCCCGTGCTTAGCCGAGTTTCCCAAGGAAAGGATCAAGGAAAGATGGCGCGGAAGATTTGTGCAGGTTTCCACGCGGGGCGCAATACAAGTTCAATCTCGTAGATTCGGCTGCAAATATTTGCTGTAATGGCGCGTCCATCCAGCTTGAGAGCAACAGCACAAAGCGTGGATTCGCCCGATACTACCGAAATCTGAATAACAATGAGCGTAAGTTCTGCGAATTCCTTCCTCGTTGCGGAATGATCCTTATTAAACTTCGCGAAAACGGTGGAGTATTCGTTGGCTGATACCAAGGAGATTCCACGCTGGTTTTTGTCGATTGTGAATTTGGTGAAAATAGCGGTTGATTGTGGGGGGATATTGCAGTGCAACGGTTCTCAAATGATCATCGAATGGAGAAGAATGGAATTACATTCGCATGGATTCTATTCATAAGAGAAATTTTAATAATGCTTATGGTTATTTAAATTTTTGATGAGAGTTGATTCTTCTATTAAATAGATTACTATTTATACGAAAGTGAAATAGAGTTTTTTATATTATATTTTGGTTTGTTTATAGATTAACTTGAGTTTAATGGTATCCATTTATGAGAGTTGGTTGAGAATCACTGTTGTCTTGAGAAGGTTTATGTTGGAGTGTAATTTCATTTCGTCATGGTAGAAAAAATTGGAAAAAAAAATGATAAAGATTATGTTATGAATGAAAGGTAGGATTAATTTTAAAAATTGCAAAATAATTTAATCAATTTTTCATCAGTGTGAATCTTATACAATTAAGAATCTTAATTATTAAGAAATTTTTACGAATTGGGTATAATCTTTATAATCTTTTACAATCAAACAAAATTCAAACAATAGAGTTTTATTTAGAGCAATGGATATTTCTGCAGGTAATGTATTGTGAGTAACAATAGATGTATTGGACTTTTAATTAATTGACAAATGGACCATACCTGTTAGGCAACTAACCATGATACTAAATGATACGAATAATGCTTCCAAAAATTCCTAAACTTTTTCACATTGGTTAATACATTTTCTCAGTTATTAAAATTTTCATTTTAAAAATATCAATAATTATAGTAAGATGTCATTTAATAGAATAAGATTCTTGAAGAACCATTAAAATTAAATTTTAACTTATAAATTTTTAAATTTTAAATACAATTCATTAAAATCATAGTTTGTTATTATTCTTTTTCATTTGGTATTTATAAAATATCATCTTAATTTGATTTAATAAACAGTCATTGTTTGAAATTAAAATTATATTTTATAATTTATTTATTTCATAATTATTTCAAATAATAATACGAGATAATTATTTGAAGTAATATTTAAAATATCATGAAATTTCATAGTTTTAATAAAAATAACATAGTTTTAATATCAAACTCTGTTTTATGTTTGATAATTATTATTTTTATTAAATTTAAAATAAATATAAACAATAACAATAATGTGTTTTTTACTTCAATTTTAAATAACATTTGCTAAAAAAATTTAAATGTAAGTATAAAATCACGATTCCATAGTATTTGGAATTTTTACAGTAGATATTTGTTGTACGATCTGATAGTTGACTTCACTTATTGAATGTCATCTCTCCTTTCGTACGAAAGTAGACGTCTAAAAGTTGAACTTTTCAAAAAGTTGATTACACCATTTCCTGATATTTCGGTAAACTTCATATAGAAAGTTGTATTACATTTTCCGTTATTCATGTTCGAAAATATACCATAGAAATTCAATAATTACAATAGAATCAATGAATTAATTTTCATAAAGAAATAAATTCTAATCATGCAGAATAGGATATATTTGATGGAATATTAACAAATTCTAAATCCGAATTTTTAACGGGGGCTCGCGAAATTTTTCTTTAACACGAAACATTTATTTTAAAACTCACGAAAGTTCTAAAAATGCTTCCAGGAAACGCAAACAGCCGATATAAATATATTTATTTTCTGAATTATTTAATTACTTGGAAAATTATTTATTATTGGTAATTGAAAATTAAAGAAAAAATAAATAAATAGTTGATTACCGACTACTTCGAGGAATCCAGTGTTGCTGGACATCGGGTCGGTGTTAACTTGGCACATGTACCATCCCCTGTCCGTCTCTTTGGTGTCTCGAATGTGAAGGCACCACCTACGATGACCGCTATGTGTCACGGCGATCCGATGGTTCTTCGTAATAACGTGCGTTGCTATAGTAAGAATTGTCTGTGTGTCCACGCGTAGCCACGCCACCTGCCAAACAAAAGAAACAAATTTTTATTCGTTCAATTTTCAATTCGATTCGAGACACATCGAGCGACATTAAGTACCATCGACCATTGTATTCTCCGATACAAACGGAAGCGGGCTCTCTTTGAAAGGTAATTTAACTTGAAACGCGTTTCGCCATGGAACTTGGGCAAAATTAAACTTGTTATATTCGTCGGCAATGTTGTTATCTAATTTTACTAACTTCGAAGAATTTCACTCGTCGTGACGTGATATAGTTTTAGACGTCGAAGAAAGGAGAAATCAATTTATTTATGAATATCCGAGTGAGATTCGTTGTTTGAAATTTGTAACTATTTATTTTCAATTGTGTTATTTATAAATAAATGGGAAAATTATATTTTACAGATACAAAAGAGATAGAAGTCGAACATTATAACAAACGTATCTTCGTTAGAATTGAAGAAGTACGGGTTTAATATTTTCCAACGTATCTCTTTTCTTTCATAACTTCATTTAAATTTTTTAAACATTCAACATCCCTTTGTTCCGAAATCCATCGAATGAAAACTCCTTCGTACTTACAAGCTGCAATAAATGATTTGTGTTCTTGCGCGTTAAAATAACTAACAAAATATTCAGATAATTTTTCCCCAAGAGAACAAGATAACAAATTCAACGAAGCTAATATATTCATTATACAAGCCAATTTTCGCAATTTCACACGTGGAATCCAGTCGATAAATCGAGACAGTCGTCTTCACGGTCCGATTGAAAATTAAAAAAGAACGGCGACTGCCAATGGACATTCGGCCACAAATACATATATAAATGTCGCTCTCTATAAATACATCAACGAGCGACAACCAATCCAGACACAAGCGGAATCCTCTTCGTTGGAAAATAATTCATAGACGGAATTTCTCCACGGAAAGGGGAGAAAGGGAAGCGCGGATGAAAAAAATAAACGCGTGGCAACGAGGATCTGTTCAAAGCCGGTAGAGCCGGCGACAACACGCGATTGTCGCAATCCAAATCAAAAGAAATAACAATTTATCTGACCTAGATGCCGCTCGTCGCACGCGTCATCTCGTCCGCCCTCTTCAACACCGCTTGCAATCTACGCGTGTATGCATTACAGAAATATATACGTTCTCCTCTCCTCCCTCGTTTTATTCAATCTCGACCACTTTCGTTCCGTGTATTCCTTTGGAATACTCGGGCACGCATTGTCCCGTGGCGGCCAAGACATTTCGTTAAAAGTATACCGCGTATTCTTCGTAAACGAGACCGAGGAGCAGAGCGAGAAATTTCGTCGGAACAAATCCTCGTACGGGGCTATATATTTACAAACGCTCCTCCTTCCACCACTTCCGCCTTTTTTCCTCCCTCCTCCTCCTCGTTATTCCTTCTGGAACATTTCCCAATCATCTCTCTCTTTCTCTCTCTCTCTGTCTCGGCCGCCGCAAACTCTGGTTTCCACTCCTTTTTTTTTTTTGTTTCTTTCTTTCGCCATCGTCTCTCAGTGACTCATTGTCCAAGCGCTGCGACAATGTGCTCCGTGTTACAAAACTGTACTCGTTACGTAAAAAGGAAAAACTTCGGCGTACAAACACGTAATACACTCGTCGCCGTTTTAAAGCGCGTATTTCCTCGCTTCCGCCCCCTCCTCCCTGTATTATAACAAGGGAGAGCCTTGTTGTTTCCCGCTTGATTTCTTCTTCCGCGGGAAGACACATCCACTTCATCCATTGCATCCTCGTGGGCCCCGTGGGCGATATAAATGTAACCACGTTCCATCCACGCGTGTACAGGGTGGTTCGTCGCAATTATTTCACAGGTAGCAAAACTTGAGAAAGCTCTTACTAATTTTTTTATATGTGGATGATTCTTTTTTTCAAATTTTGAGATTTTTAAGATATTTTATAAAGTTCGTAAAATATACTCGAAACGATGTTCGTGTTCTCCTTGTCTTTTATATAATAAGTTTCATGAAGTTCGAGTTAAAATACCTGGTGAACTAATAATGATTTTTTGGACACAAGTAAGTTAATACTGTTCTCTGAAGAATATCAATAGGATCAAAAGAGGGGAAAAAAATGTTTGTATTATAAAAGTGAATCGAGATGGTAATATTTTGCGAACCACCCTGTACATGGACCGTGTGTGTGTGGACCATGTTATATACAAAGACACGTGAATAGATTTTTATCCGCCTTTATCTCGTGACGCGCGAGTACGCCTCCGTATCCGTGGAAAGGGGTGAGAAAGGAACGTTTTCCGAAGGTTTCGCGAGGTTCTTTAATAGAACAAGGGGAAGAGGCGCGAAGCGGACCGCCACGCCGAGAAAGACGTTTTCCAAAGACAACCGAGGAGGGTTGAAGAGAAGAAAAGGAAGAAAAGGAGGGTGGCGGAGGAAACTTGCAAATCGCCCCGCCTCCAATGTTAGCTCAACGTAGTTTACCGAGTCTATTGTTTAGCGGATGAAAAATATAGCTCGAGGATACGATGGCGTTTGCGTCACCGAAACCATGAGTTTAATGATTAATTTTTAACGATAATTTTATTATTTTTGTGTATTTAAGGATGATTGAATTTTAAATATTGCGAGAGGAGAAGTGAGAGGAATACGAAAGTGACAATTAAAAGTATAATATCGTTGAGTTGTGTAATACGAAATAGTAGATAAAATTAAATAAAGGAAGATAGGTGTGCGTTTGTTTCTTCGTTTTTCTTTTTATAACAAATTTTTATAAATGTATAATTTTTTAAAGTTAAATATAATATTTTTCGAATTCAATTATGTGATTGGATGACAAAAGTTGATAACAAAGTACTCGTTTGTAATTTCAATAAAATATGCAGCAAAATATTCTTTAATAATTGTACAAACATTATCCGGTATATCGAATTGAAATTCGTTCGATATTAATTTGCTTACAAAATAAAATGAAATTTTATTAGTGATAAAGAAAATTTTAAAAGAAAATTGTAAAAAAAATTAATTTCTAATAATCAGCGTAAAGTATAGTTGAATTTTTCGAGATTTGAGAAGATAAAGATTATGATGATTTTCTTCAAGAATCATCGAGTTGAAAATCCTTATTTCAAATCTTATAAAAACATTGTTCGATCGAATGAATACGGATTTCTGAGATTTTTATTGAACTTTTTACAAAGATAAACTTTTTCTTTAAATGAACGTAAAAAAAAAAAAAAAAAATGAGAGAATAAAGCTTTGGTTGATTTAATATCTTTTCGTGAATTGTGTATTTTTCTGTATATATGACTGAATAAAAGATACAAGAATTTAATACATATAGTATTTTTTTTAATACAATTATTTTATATTTCAATGATTATCATTAGAAAAAAAGAATAAACTTATCACTTTGATATTATTATATGTTTATATATTTTATTTGCAGATATCATGATACTTTGAAGTAAAAAATAATCTTATTTGTAGATCAAATCGTTCATTAAATTCTATGTACTCTGTTCACGATATTTATTAGAATAAATATTAATTTTTTGCCTTTGCAATACTTGTTAAAATTGTAATTTCTAATTCTCTTTATTGAAATAATACATACCAACTCGAGTGATTTATTGCCATTATTTCAGAGTTGGATTCCATTTTGAGCTAAAGTAGTCGATTCAATTTTTCATTTTATCGTGATTTTTAAAGTGCTATCCTTTTAGACCATATTCCACTGGGTGAAATGAGTCGAAGATATAGATAGTGTGTGAAAAGTGAAAATAAAATAAAGTATGTACCGATTATAATCTATTTTAATCGTATTTATTTTACAGAATAAATGAATTTTTATATATTATTTCATTTTTTTATAAAATAATAATTTATAGGAAAGAAAATTGACGTAAAATATAAAATTTAGACGAGAATTGAACAGAGAATTATAAAAGAACTTGTGAATAATACAATATCAAATTTATATAGAATATATAGAATATATATATAATTATAATTTTTCGTACAAAAAAATCTCCTTCTCGAGCAAATAGAGTTTGAAGAATTGTCAAACACACCTGAAAATTGACTAATTTTTCATTCAATACGAGTGAATAATCGATAGCAAGTTATTCTACATGTCAAAATAGATATAAAAAAGTGTAGAATAAAACTTTTTCATTTGAAAGGTTCGTTTTCCAGAAAATCGAATTTCGATATTCATCGAGTACGTACGCATGTATCTGATTCATTCCTAACCGAATGTTTTTTGAATTTTATTTTTTAGTCAAACCTAGAAGGTTAAATGATAAAAGAAATTTTAATCGACATTTTTGACTTATTTTTCTATTTTATTTTATTACGTTTCTTCAATTTAAAGAATTTAAACCTACAAAATTTATGAAATTGTTCGATTTAAAACTTAGGTAATAAGGGAAATGTATTAAACATCAAATTCTTATTATTAAAAGTGTGATATTATTTATAGGATCGAGTTTAAAATTAATATTTTTTATAATTTTTATATCATCTCGATCTATTTAATGTTCCAATATATTATCAAATTTTCTCATTATCTTAAAATAACATAATATAAAACAATAAGTAACGATATAATAAATAGAAAATCGTTCGAATAATCGATCAATCTTTCGATATTAAGAAAGATTAACCTGCCGATGACATTTATTTCCCTCGATTCGATAGTCAATACCATTTCTTCTCCTTCCTCTTTCTCCGCAGTTTCATTTCATTTCTCCTCCAGTTGCTTTCCTCTCCCGGCCAGATACTGATGATGTAGTTCTTTAATTTACCTCGAGATACCTCGAGATACCTCTCCTCGACTCCGGCCAACGTGAAAAATGACTGGGAAAAGTTGCTTCCACGCGGGAAGAATAGCCCGCGGTATCCTCGCGATGATCGCTCATCCCCTCCCCTCCTACCTATCTTTTCACCCTAGCGTGCACCGTAACCAAGTTTGCCGATAATCAACGAGAGAATGAACGTCGGTTTCACGAGTTTCCAGCGATTTCGAATGATCGAAAAGCTGTCGATGTTTGTCCCGAGTCGTGGTCACTCTTTTCTATTCGCGTTTAAAAGGAAAAAAAAAAAAAAAAGAAAGGAAAGGAATTGGGAGGAGAACAGTGGAAAATGGGCAGTGGGCTATTGGAAATTTTTTTCTTTCTTTCTTTTCTTTTTTTTTTCATTGTCTTTTTTATTTGAAAATTTTGTTGCGCGTGCTTTTTCGATTGGAAATTCTGGCTCTTCGGAGCAAATGATGTTTGAAAGATTCAATCAGTGCTCACTGGAGTGGTTATACTCTGTCTGATCGATTCAGTGGTCAATCAGCGGTTAATGAATGGTCAGTCAATGATCAGTTAATAGTCAGTCTGTGATTAATTAAGGATCGATATGTGATCGTTAATAAGCAGTTAGCAATCGGATAATTGATGAGTTAGTTGTTAATCGGTAGTCAATGAAGGATCAATGGTGAGGATTAATAGTCAGTCAGTTAAGGGAAATAATCAATTAATCGGTCAATTGTTAATCAACGATCAATGATTGATCAATAGATAGCTTGTCAACTTTTAATTGATGGTCAGTAAAAGTTCCACAAATTTTACGTATAAAGTATATAAAATGTTTAAAATATCAGGAGAAATTTTCATATTTATATAGATATTGATTAATAATATTATTATGATTGAGAAATAATTGATTGCTTTATTTCCATCTTTTATTCTTTTTATACAAATTCCTTTCTTACGTTGATACGTCTTTTAAAATAGTTTGCAGAGAAAAGAAAGTTGAAATTTATAATAAATAATATCTTATTATTAAAATTCTTAAATGTAAATAAACATTTTATCGTGTCTCGAATATCGTATTTAATTGTGATATTGTTTCCAGTATTCATAGATACGTTTCGTATTAATTCGTTTTTCCGTATCGTATCATTTTACTCGCATACACATCCAGGCTATTTACTTGTATTATTTACGTTACAAAGACAAATACACGCATTGATTAACTAAATTATAATTATCTTAATCCCATCGATGTTCTGGAAAATCTCAAACAATTCACAAACCGATCGTAAAATTATACACTTGCACGAACAATACCTGCAAATCAGTAAAAACAATAAAACGATTAACGGACAAGCTGGGGAACAATTCAGCCCGATAAATAGCAATTATTACATACACCGTTATCAAATATTCGATAACGAGTGAAAAAGTGAGGTACGAAGCAAAGTAAGTAAAGCAAGCATGCAATGAAAAGTTTTAACACAAATCAAGTAACAAAGAGTGATTGCCCGATAATTTATCCGATATCTTTGCATCCCCCCCCCCCTAAAATCTACGCTAACAATAATTTTAAAACTCGTTTCCTCGTTAATTCTTCCATCCAAAAAAAGGAAAATCGGACTCAGAATCGTATTGATGAAGCGAACGTCATACCTCTCTCGAGTAAAGAAAGGCAGAAACAGGGCAGACATCAAAGGGGTTGTCACTATAGGCATTCCGAAAAAAATCATCGAACGCGGCAATGTACGTGTATATACATATATAAGCAATAACGAAACAGGCATATTGGGTTATTCAAATTTTCTTGTGGCGTGGCGCACAGCTGTGCAAAATATTGAATATTCTGGCGTGTAAATATTGGAAATTCTGAACAGAGCGCGGTATGAACACAAGGCTTCGGAAACGTCGTATACCGAACCGATGTACATTGGTAATCGTATCCACACAACCGTTTACGAGCGAAACATCTCGAACGCGCCGTCATTCATTTTTTCAACAGCTCTATTTCCGTCCGTATTGAAACGAACGAAAAGCTGATGGCCACAGAGGCGAGATTGGCCGAACGACGAAATATGAAACGTTCGACAGTCGACGTGTCGTTTGCGCTCAGTATTTTGGGAATTATAGTAATATTTCATTCTTTCCTTTTCTTTCTTTCCTTCCTTTTTCTTCTTTTTTTTCGATGACAAAAGCTATGAATAAAAAAAGAAGATAGAAAGAGTTTTTCGAATAGCAAACTCGTTTCTCGCGGATTTTGATTTTAAGCATCGATGGGGGATTAAAATATTCTGCAATTAAAATTTTACAACTAATGTATATGTATATGTAGGATTCTTTTTATGAAAATATTGCTGTTATTTATTATTATTAATTAAATTAGAGACTTGAGTTAATTTCCTTTCGACGCAGTTTCAAACGATATTGTTTCAAAGATGCTTCTGAATATAAGAAAAAACCACAAATGCGTGTAATTCTGCTCTCATAATATGCCTAGCGAACTATTACTTGTTTCCACTTTTTCCAATTTTTCTAATAACATTGTTTTCTTAATATAAAATCAATAATATAAAATTTTTATTTTAAATTTTGCAAAATTTACTATATGAAACTATGAACTAGCACTATTGCATAGCCAAGCTGAAATATAACGTATTATAACATATCTACGACCCATATTAGATAATTAAGAGTCCGTTCATACTCCATTCGATAAGAATAAATCTTACTTCTAAAAAACATCTTCTAAACTAATCCTCCCCCACACATCTTAAAAAACTTCCTCATATTACACAACCTCGTAAGCAACACTCTTAACACCCTCCTATATCCTTATACACATCTCGTTTATTCATAAAAATTCAGTTAAAACGGCAAAGATTGGCAACAACGATTCCCCGATAATGTAATGAAAACCGACAATGAACACATCCGGTGACCCGTGCACATCCCAACCCCATTCAGCGCGCGAATTTCAAACGAGAGAGAGAGGGAAGTCGGTAGCCGTGACCGGGTCGACGGTCAGGTTACGGGTTAATTCGATGGGTTATCAGAGGACAGAGGAGAGATAAGCATCTGTCCGCAACGTCAAAGTTTACCAGAGGCAGAGCGAGACGCGGAGAGGAGGGGAGGATGGAGGCAAGTACGGGAGAGGATAATTAGCCTCGGTGGAGCAATCCGCATAATTATCGTACGCGGTACGTCTCTGTCCAACTCGCTCTTTTCCCCTCGCTCGCTCCTGGCATCAACCTGGTGCCTGGAAACGTTTTACATCCGGCAAACATTCCCGCCACGATCGAAACACGGGCTATCACGTCGATGATCCGACGAGCGACAACCAATGAACCGCTTTTACCTAAACAAGGAATACACTGTTAATTGTAATCGCCCGTGAGCACGGGACCCGGCTAATTACAAAGGTAATCATCGTAACGAATGTCACGTACGGGTAATCCTTTTTCGTGGACGCGTGCCAGATGTGAATGGGCAGAGTCGCTTTTCGAATTTCCTAATGATTGAATTCGTGGCGGTGGAAGATAAGGTGGAGATCCTTTGTGGATCCCTGGTGGAGATTTATAATTTTATAAATTAAATGTTATTATATACATACATTGAAAGTTAATTTGGCGCAAAGTTTTTTAATTATGCATAATAATGAAAGAGAAAGATTCAAGCATCGCAGCGTATTTTATAAACGTGACGATAACCGTGTTTTATAAAATTACATTGTCCATTGACAATGGCCGTAATTAAAAGATTGAAAAAGATGATAAATTATTAACTGTATCCCCCTTACGAATTAAAGATAAACAGATATTCGATACATTTTCAATTTTAACATCGACTATCTTATTTGTTTATTATATTTTGTTTGTAATACGTTGTAATCATTTATTTGTGAAAAAATTCAATCTTTTAAATAGATTAAAGTGATTTAATTTCTTACTTTTAAATCAGTTTCATCTGATTGATATATCTCTTTTTATATATATATATATAAAACACGGTGATACGTAGAATGTTGACATTTTAGAGAGAAAGATTTTTTAAAAATCCGATTTTTATATCGAATTTTTTTCGAGCTTATACGTTTTTCATTGTAAGTACGTGATAAAATAAAATATTTGTATCGGCCAATAGAAATTTAATACAAGTTTTACTCTGAAATTTCAATATTGTATTCGAATGGATATATATGTAGATATTTTTATCTTGTTTCCACATGATTTGAAAGAGTTTTAGATAAAAGAGTTTAATTTAACAAAATTGTTAAATTATATATATATATATTTTTTCTATTATACGTATATGCATTTCAATATGTGTATAAAGCATCGAATATATCGAAAATATAAAATCGAAAACACGATACACAAGAGTATAAACAGATATTCGAAATTATTTATTTATTCAAACAATAAAATTTATTTATTGAAACAATTAAAATAAAAATATTATCCAAAATTTCTATCTGCCCATCCATCATCCATTTTCAAATCCTCAACGAATTCCACCGAGCCCCGATCAACAACACTCGTATCGAAGCTAGATCAGTCACGATTTCATTCACGTGGGAATTCGCCAAGACGCATCAAAAGGGAAGCAACCAAAGTAAAGGAATAAACAAAAGGAAAGGAAAGGAAAGGTTTCGGGATCGATTTCGACGGTGGGTATCCTACTGTCTTCCCCGACTGACACCCTTCCAACTACTAATACAGACTTGCTTATACACGCTTTGCACGGGATCGTGGCCGTTCCAACACGAATACAGACGAGAATATCTGTCGAGCATACTGGCCCCCTCCTCCCATCCGACAACCCGTAAAAACCGTTCTCCTAAGGTGTGCCTCGACGGCGCTGTGTTACTCACCCTGTGCCGCCGTCACACATCATTTTTCATATCTCGAGGCCAGGAATATCCTAGCCTCCTCCACGACGGCTGACATTTTCCACCCCTGTCTGACGTCAACAATGTGCCACGTTGATTGAATCGTCGAACGTCAACCTGTACCCCGCCCCTTTCTCTTTCCGTTTATGTACACCTCCTCCTTCCTTCTCCTTCCTTCGTCTCACGCGTGTTCCTGTCCCTTTCTACGCTATAGCTATCGGTTATACCCTTTCTTCGAGAGATTCGAGCCCGAGGCTCGATTCTTAACGAAATTCCACGAGTGGTAATTCCACGAGGCACTCGCGCAACACCTATCGACCTGTCTAACGCTTTGCAGCTTCGCTCGGGGGATTATTGTTAAGCGCTTGTAGTCCACCGTTCAGTGGCGTCGGTATGTCTAAATTCAAATGCGGATAGGAGGTTAGGTTTAAAAAGATTGAGTTTTACGTGACTTGAACGAATAATTATTGTTCGTTTACTCGAATTTTTCATAAATTCACAAGAGCGATTAAAAGTTATATTCATTTGTATACGATAAAGAATATATATATAGGGTGTTAAGGTATGAATTCATAAAAGTGTATTGATTTTTTGAAAGCAATACGTTTTAAATTAAATGAAACGTGTAAAATGTGTTTTTAAGAAAGGATTATTTTTTCTTTTAACAATAAGAAATCATAAAAAATTTTAAGAGTGTAAATAAAAGAGTAAATTTTACTCTCCCGCAATAATAAAAGAATAAACAAGAATAAAGCGAAGGGGAAGAAAATGGAAAGCAAGAACGTGTAGGATATTAATATACAGCGAAAGAAAAGATACGAATGTACAAAAATTGAATTTTATTATTCGAATAATACAATAATTCTGGGATAATAAAAAAGAAAATATAAAGGAAATAAGATATATAAACGATACGATTTTTTGCTTTCAAGAAAATTTGCGTGATAGGCCATGTCACTTTAATTCGCGAGAGATGTTCCAGCAGTTGAATGCTTGGATTTGGGGATCTCGTAATCCCAAATATCTTCGTATAAACCTTATACGAACCACTCACGATAATGTTTCCGAGAATGAGGACTAAAAGTCACTTAATCCGATGAAACTGAAACGCCAAGTACCGTGTCATTCAGTAAAGTAAGCTACTACAATTTTCAACAAAAGAATTTACTATTAGATATTTTTCAAATATATAAAACATTTACTCATTTGCTTTCTGATTTGCTTAATTTTTAGATACATTTATTATGAAACGTGCACATATTTATTATATTTATCAAAAAAGTACATATCGAATGGTTGATGTAAACTTTATATTTAAGCATAATTTATTATTTATTAATTTCAAGATATCTCTTAATTCATGCTTAAATCAGACAGATTTTATAACTTCTTAGAATCCATTTCCACATTCCATATCCAAGTTTTACAACGATTGCATTATTCATTTAAATACATTAATTATATTAATTAAATACATTGATTAAAAATATATTGATATTTCAGATAAAAAATTCAACAATTTCAAGTTATCATTAATGGTAAAATCAATAAAAATTATCTAAAGATATTAAAAAGATTGTATTTATAAAGTAAAATAAAACTTGCAAAATATTGGAAGGATCATTTCTTGCAATTACAATATCGCCACTTAAACGGGAGGGAACATGATACGCTATCATAATAAACATGCCAGTCATGATATCAGACTACAATTACCATCAACGTCGATCCACTGGCAAAGTATAGGCGTATACAATGAGCCGAGTCTTGATTATAGTCCCAGAAAATACATCATCAGGGACATTTAGTGACTAATGTTTCAAGGTACTCGATCCACGTCGAACGAATCGTGAAATGGGAACAATGCTTTATAGCATGGTGGAAACGCGAATTTGCCGAGAAAACATCAATACGAATAGAAAATTCGATCGTGATGAAATCTATCGTGCTTTTGTATTATTCGTCGATAATTTAATTCGTTATTATCTAGATTTAAATAAATATAGAGAATGCTTTGAAAATAATAATCGAACTTTGATATTCTATTTGTTTTAGGAATGAAAGATGGCGTTCGAAAAATTACTTTTCACATGTATTTTCTGTTCCCAAATTTCGAAATTTTATAGCTGTATAATGAGAAAGCACTGGTGAATAATTGATAATGATTCTGTCATGTATAAAATTCATCCAAATTCAATCTTCTGCAGCTTGGTTGAAAGAAATTAAATATTGCATCCACTGTTATTTAATTTAATTTAAATAATTTAAAGATTTATAATTTCTTTCTTTCGTATTCTCATCATTAATGACGGTTTTATATTTAATTTTATGATTTTTCCTTTCGATCTTGGTTTTTTAATAAGATACATTATTTAATTTATCCCATTTTGCGATTTTATCATAAATATTATTAATGTATAATTAAAGGAAATAAAGAAAATATTTAAAAAATATAATTTACGCAAAAATCATTTATCACTGTCGAAAGTTTTGAATTTTTTCAAGAATCGAAAATTAAATCTTTGAAAATATAGAAATAAATAATTAATTGCGATGAGTTGATGAACAACAACGATAAAAATTTGAAATTGTTATAAAAATAATAAGTAGATACGAATAATAATAAAATAACTTTTAATATTAAAATAAAAGTTAAAAGTTTCATGTTTCCTCTTCTTATGCTTTGTTCATTTTTTTTCTTTTTTTTTTTGATACGAATTGTGTCTAAGTATAAAAGCATTCTAACGTCTTGCAAAAGACAGAGCCGGTATAGAAAAGCAGTGTTGAATTGTGAAAGCTTTGAAACTTTCGAAATACTACTAAGTACGATGAAACGCACACATGATAAAATTTTTCTTAAAACTTTTGAAGAAGCTCTTTTGAGGAACATATTATTGATATTATTTTTTGAACAGTGAATGAGAATTGAGAAGAAAGGATGCTAAAAGATATTGTTAATTTATATCTACATACGATGCTCATTTTATATAATTGTATAATATAATTCTCTGCAATTAAATGCAATTTTCATTTTGTTTGAGTTTTGAATACTCGTGCTTAAAACTATAATCCTACTATCACGAGAATACAAGTGGAAATTTTAGAACTTTTAACATCAATAGAAACACCTTTATCAAGAAATTTTCTTCCTTGTTGTTAAAAATAATTTAATTAAGAAAAAAATATAAAAGAAAACGAAGAAAGAAAAAGAAAAAAAAACCACAGGAAACATCGTTTCAATTTTTTCAAACATTGAAATTGCTGTCACGAGTATCTCTCTTTTATTCAAAATGGAGAAAGGAATTGCTATTCATGAAATCAGAAATTGAAGAAATATACGTAGTTTATTAACTATACATATACATTGCCAAGATTTTTATATCTTTCTATTTTTTTATCACATATTTTATTTAAAAAAAATTATTTAAAATTTTTAAAAAATGTTACTCTTCGTATATATAATAAATTAGCCAATAATTTTATTGTCTTGCGAAAAGATCAAGTGCAAAAAATGCAGCTTTATTTATTATATAAATAAAACTAAAAATAACAAATATAAGAAAGAAAACGTTAATTATAACGATCAATCTTCGATCACCTTTCAAAAATTTTTATTGAAATTAAAAATTGTAAAATTGTAAATTTTAACGTTCTGATGAAATATATTACAATAATATTACATACATGCTAATTTTTCAAATGAATATTTACAAATGGAATCTATTTATTGAATTTTAAATCTTTTTGGCCGATTTGTAATCATTAAAACAGAAGAAATGTAACATTGAATAAATATTATTAAATATGTATCCTGAATATACGTTTATCGTTTCATTTCACGAATGAATGAAAAGTGGCACGCGTCGTTGAAAATTAACATTGTGAAACGGAGAACGATCTACGGATAAAATATATTCTGGAACAAATTACATGGTGAGTTAACGATTGTTTTACGTCTGAGATGTTTTGAGATAAATAAAACTCTCTCCCTCTCTCCCTCTCTCTCTCTCTCTCCCTCTCTCTCTCTCTCTCTCTCTAGATAATCCTGTATCTGATACAGAAAATACAGGAGAAATAAGTAAGAAATCTAAGAATACGTTATACATACGTTGTTGTTGACTCATGGATTACAAATATTGAATTTGTCAACATTACCTGATGAGCATCAGTGTATTTATGTCTCCTCATATTTCAACACAATGTTTCATCTTCGACATCCTCGTTAAACATTGGTACGATTTATGCTACCTTAGAATCGATGGATAAAATTGAAAAAATATTCATTGATAAGTTAAAATATTTATAAATTATTATTGCGAAGAGTATTATTAATTTCTTTTCAAGATTGTAAAATTATAATAAAATGTATATTCAATCACTTATTATAAGTGATAAGTTTACAATAAGTATATTTTTTCATATCTCCGTATAAATATATTTAATTCATATTTGTATAAATAAAATGGAATTTCTTTGTACGAAAGATGAATCGTATAATTGGAACGGTATAGGGGTTCTTTCTGTTTCAAGAGATAGGGGAAAATAGTAGAGACAAAAGTTTAATGATATAATGGAGTTCATTTTCCTATAGCCTCTCTTCCTTTTTGAAATATAATCAGAGGAAGTTTAGTTCTGCCTTTGAAACTATCATATTTCGTGGCTGTTTTAATACAGATATATTTCATTTTTTTTAAATTCCATCGAGAATTATTATAGAATATGCGTGCATGCATCGATAAAAAATTTATGTCTACAAATAAAAAATATAAAATGAAATATAAACATGACAATTCATCGGATACATGTAAACTTGGCTAGTTTCGGGAATTATAGGATTGGAGAATGAATAATTAGTGGACAGCTATCAAACTAGAAGCTATTGAATGAACACACAGAATAATCAAGAATTAATCAAACACGTGTGTAATAATTAATCAGATACATGAGATACAACAAACAAATGAAAGCTTTAAAGAGAAAAATTTTATTCTATAATAATTGTTAGTTATTTTTTGCATGCAAAATAAGACTAATCGTGCATTTTCTTGAAGAAATGGAATTTTCTGATTTTCATCTGACTTTAATACATCTTTATGTACATATATTTATATAAAAAATTATTTATAGATATTTAATAGATAAGACACATTCTTCTTGACGTTCCATTTTATTATCTATGCCTATAAAAATACGAATTTGCATAAAATATACTTATAATTTTGAAAAAGTAGAATACCTAATATTCGAAAGTTTATCAAAAAGAATCTTCGATCTTTTAAATTAATTACAAAATCTGGAAAAGTCAAATCAACGAATATACCGATTGAAAATCAAACTATATTTAAATTTGAATGTTATATTACATCATATATATAAAACTTAATATCTATCACGCTAAAAAAAACGTGAAAGATTTTTACCAACGAAAAATATTTTAACTAGTACAAAGAAAACACATCTTCATAATTGTATCACCGATTATTTATTTATTATTTGTGAAAACTTGCATAAGAGCGGAAACTAATTTCCTACAAATGCGAAAACTGGAGAATGCATGTTTCAACAACTGTTTTCCCTCGCACGATTCATCCCATACACTATTAAAAAACGAACAACGAAACGTTAAACAAACTCGTTTAATTATCCTTCAACAAGTTGAGCGTGTGTTGTCTATATTCTCGAAATCTTCTAGCTATCTCTCGTCTAATGAAGTATGAATGGCAAAAAGAGGGGGGAAAAAAAAAAAGAAAAAAGAAAAAAGAAAAAGAAAGAGAAAAATATCCGCCCTTCGCGCAATTTCATCTCTGTTAATTTGAACCGCAGAGAAGAGAGGACTTAGAAAGACGGTAGCTCGCAATTTCCACAAAGCAACGCAATTATCATTCGCGTTGTTTTAAGGGGCTACGTTTCATCATCGCCATAGCAAATTTAGTTAATGTTTCTTCACAATCTTTCACAATTTTTCTCAGTTCTTCTTTTTTTTTTTTTTTGAAATTAAACTCGTTAGCTTGATCTTATCAATTCTGTTTAAGATTGAAACTGTATTTTACGATTAAGATAAAAATTGTATTAATCGTGGGTACGAAATCTGCTGGAAATCTTCTTTTTAGAAAAAGAAATTTCAATGGCAAATGATGTGTTAATTCGATTTTCTCCTGCGATATCAAAGTTAAATTGAGTTTAATTAAATTTTAACGATTATTAGTAATCAATTTTTTATGAAACGATACATATTCTTTTTTATAATTTCTTTTTTCACGTAGAAAATATTTTCGAAAAAATAGGCAAAGAATCAAGACGTTTATTTTATATTTCAACGTTGCTTTAGAATTTAATTTGATCTATCGTTGATATGTTATTTCCATAAAATTTGAAATTGGTAAATTAATACTGTTTGCCATTAAGTTTTAATTATAATAATTGACAATTATTTATGATTATAAAATATTATTAGGTAATAACAATATATATTTTGTTTTATGAATTTAAATTTAATTTAAATTTTAATTTTATTTAAAGATTAATGAACGTATGTATATTGTATTTTTGTTCCTCTGTTATCAACATTATTTTGACAAGATTTTATAATATACATGCTATGTTGTGGTTTTATACTTCAAGAAACTTGCACAGTTTGTAATTCAATTTTGATTTATAAATAGGAATTTCATTATTAACTACTGTTGTATAATCAATGGGGTGTATAGTGTGTATAGTGATGTTATAGTACATAATATAATTATAGTATATAATAAGAGTATACGTAATTAAATTGGCGAATATGGAAAGTTAAGACTATACATGATCTTTATATCATTCGTTACAAAAGATAAATTTGTCTATGATTGATTGGAAACGGAATAACAAAAAGGAAATCGAAAAGGAATAACAATCATTAGAATCGAATGATTAAAATGAATATTCGAAGAATCGTATAAAATTTTTATTAAATTGAATATAATTATTTTTTGCAAGAATAAGAAATCTTTAACAATCGTTGCTATTTTTTTCTCAATTTTATATTATCTCAAAAATTATAAAATTATAATATAAAATTTGAGTTTACGTAATATTATCAAAATGTAAACAAGTATCCAGTGTTACATTACTTGTAACTATTGAAGTGAAATTATATTAAAAAGCAGCGAGAATGTTACGGAATTGGAAAAATTTTCTTGTAATATTGGAAAATCATTGGCACAATCATTGGCGTTAAAAACCAGAGGAACGAGATAAAAAATTATTTGAACTAAATGCATTTCATTATACGTGAAATATTTTATGAAATTTGGTTATTGAAAAAGAAATAGAATCTCTAATTTTCATTCCTTACGTTTCATTATCTCAATTTTATCGTAAACAAGAAATAATATTTTCCTCGATACACATAAAACAATTCAACTTCAATGAAAATTTGTGTTTCATTATCCCGAAAATTTTCTTATTCGATTGAATCTGAATCTTCCTATTAATTCTCATAATGAAGGTTTTCTTGTGCAATTAAATAAATTTCGTGGGAAGAAAATTGTGTAGTGTATCCATACGAATTTGATATTAAATAAGTTGGGATTCTCGTTCCCTCAAGAACGAAATTGCGTTCCATTTATACATAAGTAATTTATCTCTAGCTACGTCCATCGTTCCAGCTGTTGCAATTAAGAAATTGAAACGAGTCCCCTCGAAAAGAACGGAGAATATCCGCTTGTCATTGCAATTTCGATTGTTGTTTCTGTTTCCACGACAAACAAAACAGGAGGAACATTTTCTATAATTAATCTTCCTCATACAGTATTTATCTTGGATCAACGGATAGATATAAATGTTGTAACCATGATTAATTATGATATAAATGAAACTGAATCCGAGATTTTTATATAAAATATTTATTATATTGATTATGAGATTAATTATATATGTCTTTTGTTTTTAGAGGAAAACCTTTTCACTTTAAAAATTTATTGATATTTGAACAGACTTTTGTTTCTTTTCGAACGAAATTTGCATTATATTTTTGTAAAAATTAAATTGTTTAGTATTTTTTCTAACAAAAATACTTTTATTTTGGAAATTTTTTAATTTTTCTTTTTTTTTGCATTAGAAATTTTAGGGAACGTTTATTGAGGTGCAATAGAGAGATTGAATTGGATATGAAACATTTATAGTGAAATTGGCATATGATAAAATTAAATAAAAATTAATGAATTTCTATGCTGATACAAATATTATTTAGAAAATATTATAATTAATGATAGAACTGTTATTAATTATAGAATTATTATTTACGTTAATTATATATATTAGGATAAAAATATCATACAAATCTTATTCATCGAAACACAGATTTTTCTATACAGATTTATGAACATATTAATACCAGAAGCGATTGAAATAGTTGATTTTAAAGCTTTATTCAACGTACGACTTTGTTAATTCCTTTCAAAACTGAAGTAAAAAATGATAGAACCATTTTATGAAACAGATAAATTCACAGATACAGTTGAATTTACATAAAGAATATTCGAATAACAAAAATTAAAAGAAGAAATGATTGATTGTTTAATCGTTTATATGATTTTTAAGAGTTTTTGGTTTTATATTATTCGAAATTTTAATAGTTTAATTTAAATATCTGTTTTCATGATGCAAATATTAACTTTTAATAACAATTCCATCTTTGTAAATATAATATCAAAAAATAATGGAATATTTTCCATTTGTTATGCATAAATAATATAAATATAATAGAAATAAGTGAAATATGAATATAATGAAATGAAATATGTACGTATTTCCATTAATATTTGAACATTATGTTCTGAATTTGTTATTTGATATACAAAAGAATTATTTATTATGTTTGTTACGGTTTGTAGATACATCAGTGATGTTTTCACTATAATAATATTTGTGTATGCAATATTGTCTTTCTTATTTTATAGAAATATAAATAATTAATTTGGTTTTAAGCGCATATTTCATAAAACTTCATTTGAAAACGAAGGCTTGTATAAAAAATTGTCATTTCTATATTTTTGATTTATTTTGCAAGAATCATCTTCGAGTTTTGCACCACAATTTTATGAGTTTTTTAAAGCTAAATAATCATCTCCAGAACCAAAAATAAAAAGGATTTCGATAAATTTAACTTTTCAACTTTCTAATATTTAATAATTTAAAAAAATGATCTTATATCTTTTTATTTATTTATTTATTTATTTTTTCACAATAATAATAATGAATAAAATAAGAATAATTTTTTATGCTTATAGTTATTTTTCTGATTTCTAAGACGGAAAAAGTACAAAATTTTTTCGGTAATATTACAATTTCAAAGAGTAAACACCGTTTCGGTTGAAAGATCAATCTAAAACGAACCTTCGTGAGTTTCTTGGTTTCACAACACGCGATTGTTTTCTCGGAGGGGAATAGGAGAACGAGTCGCAACAATGACATTTTGCATTACCCAGCGGCTTGTCATCTTGCCATTTCACTCGCGAAATGTCGTTCATATGGCCGTCAAGCTACGTCGCGTTGCGATCAAGCGAAAAATTCACCAAAATGTCACATTTCTTAGGACAGGCTAGGCTATTTCTCTCTTCAACGCAACTATTATTATTATTACTATTGTTGTTATGATTTCTTGATATCGAGTCATTGAGATCATTATATATTTGGCCTGAATGAAATTCATGATAGAAGTGAAATAAAGAAGTATTATGTGTGATGACAAATAGATCGAGATATAATATATAGAAAATAATAAATTGAGATAATAGAAAAAGTAAATCAATATTTATTTTTTTTAAACATTATAGCAATTCTTTTATGAAATTGCGAAAAAAATTTATTTTCGTTGAAAACAAACTTTAAAAAAATTATGAAAATATGTCAGAATTATTTTCGAAAATTCCGAATAAATAAAAGAGAATAATTAAACTTAAATAATATAATAACGTAAACAATTTCGTTTGAAATCGATTTAATAAATGTTAATTAATTAAACATTAAAATATTATTAATATTAGAACTTTCAATCGGATTATACTGTATAAATAATTCATGTAAAATTTTCTATAATTAATAGATATGTAAACAATTCCGTTCACGATTAATTAATTAATGTTAATTAATTGAACATTAAATATTAATAATATTAGAATTTTCAATTGGATTATATAAATAATTCACGTAAAATTTTCTAAATAGAGTTCAATGGATACGCAATCAATTTTCGCAAATTAATACTGCAATAACACCTCGCAGTAATGTAAATAATTTTAGAATAATATTAAATTATGCAGTGATTATCAATTGGATATCAATTTTGACAAATAACAACCATCTTAGCCCCAATATTATTTCAAGATATTAATAATTCATTATTTTTAGAATCGATTTATTGAAATAACCTTGTACAATAACATAGAATGATCCATAAAATTATTCAAATACTTATTCCAAATAAAACTGTTAATAAAAAAAATATATATATTAAATTATTAAAAGAATAGTTGCAATTATTATAAAACACGAATATCAAGAATTATATCAAGAGTATATATGAATTTTTTATATAAGAAAAATAACATGATAGAGTGATATCAAGCTTTAAAATTTTAATTTTGGTTTTTTAAAAATATAATTCGTTAGTGGGATAAAAATTTTAAGTTATAATACTTTTTTTATCATACTATTGTAAAAAATACAATTTCCCAAGGGAAATTGTATATGAAATATTATTCCTGTTGAAAAAAGTTTGTTTCATTTGTAATCCATTATACCATGACATGCAAATGAACTTTCACGTCACTTTAAAATCAGAATGAAATTAGGTATTAATTAAATATAAAAACACAATAATATAAATAACATACTTATACATTTTATATCCAACCCTATTTATTTTTAAAAAGAAAGGGTTTACAATTTCATTATAAAATTACTAATAAATAAATTTATTACAAGTATTTACAATATTAATTTCTGTCAAATATATCTCATCATCGCATCTGATTAAATTTTTCTTTCAAATAATGTTCGAATTTTCATAAATCACTGCACGTTATATCAACACAAGATATTCTCAAACTTATAATTGGAGGATTATTTATTTATCATTACTTCAACATCAATATAATTCTAAGCTCTTAGATATAAATATCTTTTTAAAAAAAGAATTTCCCTTTTTACTCGAATATTTTTCAATACCTGTCTAGCTCATAACTAGAGAACCACGTATTCATCACCATTCCACAGATAACGTAATTCATCGACTATAACTACTGAAACTAAGCACTAAATTGAGCATAGAAATATTCTTCATAAAGGGACACACTGGTTTTCTCGTTCTTTACGCCACATGTTTTTTTTTCCCAATTCATAAACGAAACATTCCGCCATCTTCGTTATTTCGACCCATTACCAATTCATTGTTCTTTACAAACGCTTTTTTACATAAGCATCCTTTGCGTAACGAATACGTTATTACCTCATTCCCTTTACGTGATATACCCACCCCCGCAAATAAGATTCGACGTTATTTACATATTCATGACGAAACTACTTTAATGCCCAAGGAAACTATAGCGTTATTTTATTCCAATTTCCATCTTAAATGGTAAACAGAACGCCACTGTCATTTTACTCCGTGGTATCGATCGAGTGTCTCCCTCTCCCCCTCCCCCTCCCTCTCGACAAGTCGTCCCTCGTTATAGAACGTAAATTATCGCGCCGCAATCCCAAATGGTACCGTTAATCCTCCTTAAAATGAAATTGGAGAATGCACTCCTTTGGAAACGTCGAATAAATTATAGGGATTTAAATCGTTCTGAGAGAAAAAAATACGTATCACATCAGTAATAATGTTCCCGCAGAACCAGGATATAATGATATATATATATATACATATATACCTTGAAAGATGGCCATTTGCTTAAATAATAATGTATGAAACGTTATTTTTTGAAATTTTTTCTTTATTTCTTTATTTTGTTAATTTGCTAATAATACATTCTGTTTGTAAATGGAAAATTTATATTGTTTTGAGGATAATTTATTTTATTATATATATATATATATATATATATATATATATATATATATATATATTTGATTAAAGTGTGTTATTTAAAATTTTGAAAATCTCGAGAAATTGGAATGGTTTTAATTGTGATGTTTTTGTTAGAAAATATATTGTTGAAACGGAAGATATTAATTTACACGTAAAAGCATTAATTTGCATATTGAAAAGAAATTATGACGTGAAAATTGAATTGATGAATACAGTAGAGGATGCACAAAAGAGAATTAATATTAATTACGAATAAAAACTAAAATAAGCGAAAAATAATGAAATCAAATTAATAGTAATTTAATTAAATTTCATAAAAATCTGAAACACTTTTTTGCTTGTAAAATGGTAAAAAGAATTAATTTCAAATTTCATTTAAATTAATACTATAAAATGTAACATTTTTTTCACAGTCTTGTTTAAACAATTTTTAATTTTCCAACAATTTTTTCGTGTAGCAAAACGTTTCTTATAAGCTCATAAAATCTGTTTTACATATGTATGATAGAATTGTACTACTTGTATACTATCGTAAAACTGCAACATCAAAATAATTTATTTCATCACGTGCCTGTCGCATCCCTACTATGCGACATTTTTTTTTTAACACGAAAAATAGAGGTAAAATTTTATTTTAACATTTATATGAGCCATGAAATTCTTATATCTAATTAATTTAAAAAAAAAATACATTAAAAAAAATAATATTCAATAAGAGATAGATTAATTGTTTAGATAAAAACAATATGGATTCACGTGTAATTCTTTTAAACAATAGTTATTATCCATATTTACTTTTGTTGTTTCGTGTAATTAAAAAAGTATCATAAAAAAAAAATAACTGGGAGCTATTTCAAGCTATTTCAAATAAATCTAACTTAATTTTTAAACAAGCTGTGTAAGAATGTAAAGCTTGATATACCATTCCATTAAAACAATGGCGTTACAGTCGTGCAACGCGAGTTGAATAAATTCCAAAAAGTATTCAAAGAGAATACTGTTTCTGTTCTTTCTTCTAAGTTTCATAGAGAATAGATAATGTTTTAATGCTTCTGACTTTCGAAAGATTATCCTTATTACGAAAATTCATTTCAAAATTATTTTAGGATTAAAAATAGGATTAAGAAACATATTATTTATTCATTATTAATGGTGAAATAAATATTAATAAATTACATTAACTATGTATATATACATATTTTAAATTTATTACACGTGAAATGAGGATTTCTACAAATAATATTTTCCATCAAGAAAATTTAAATTCAAAATATTTTTATTCCTAAGAAAAATAAATTATAATAGAAGTCATTTAATCCTGCGAATCTTTTGTTTGAAATGATATTAAACGATTTATTATATTATGATATCACATATTCAAAATTCAAACAGATCAAGTTCTGAATCTCTTTCTAAAAAATTCTTAATTTTATATATATAATTAATATATAATTAACTTTTTAAAAGAAAATAGTCCGAATGAATATATTTGTCAATTTCTCATATATTCTATTAATTGATTTAAAATTAAGTTTATTTTATTTAAAATAACGAGATTAATTTTAAATTCTGTATAATATAACAAATTTTTGTGTTCTCAAATATAATGCCATCTATAATAAATGATCACATCCTAAAAGGAAGAGACACCAAAACTATTTTCTTTTACCTTGTAACGTCGTTTTCCGTGGAAATAGCCGCGCGATCATTCCTTATCCCCTCTCCTGTGTGTTTCTGTTTCTCATCAATTCTCCATTTCTCGTCATTTTTGCTTGCGAGAACGCGAGAAAAGCAATATCAAAAGAATTTCCCGCCGCCGTTTGAAATCGAAACAATTTTAATGGAAAAATCTTCCGGACGATTACATTGAATCTACAATATTTCTCGAATAATGTTAAATATGAATTCTAATATACTTTAAAAACTACTTATAAAATTGTTTAATCTAAATTTTAAAAAGGGAAGAAATTTTCAATATTTGAAGTTTAAAATAATGTCGATTGAAATTTAAAAGAGGGAGTGGTTAATTAAAATTAATTAAAATGTCAGAGATTTTAAAAGACTGTGTTATGTTTAAAATTATATCGCATCAAAGATTGAGAATTAAATTATAATTCTTATTTTATATATATATATATAATATATATAAAATAAAATATAGATATCATTGTTAATAAAAGTATTAATAAAAGTAATTGTAGAAAGTCGAGAGGAAATATCAATTTCATGTTTAAATAAAATATCGCATCGCAATGATGTACAACAATTTTGCAGTAACGATACATGTTTCTCGAATGCATTTTTCCTTACCATTCCTTTTCTTTTTACGCATATATTATATATACATAGATTCCTTCTCTTTTAGTCGTGCGTTATATATCTTTCTTAACAACCGTTTTCATTTTATCGTTCATATAAAATTTACCACGTGAACAATGCGTTGCGAGTACATTTTGTTAGGAAACAAATCTTTTCTAGAATTTTACAAAAATTTTCGTTTCATTTTCTGAGAAATAGTATTTCTAAATGCAACATCTAAAATAATCCTGTAAAATAGAATATTTCAGTTATTGAACATTTCTCAAAATTTTCCACACACAAAATTCTAGAATCGAGACTATCTAAAAATTTTTAACTTTCTTCTTTTATGATACATAACACTTCAAATTCAAACCGATTCGTAACGTTTGTCACGATCAATATTTAACGAAAACAAATAATATATTACATTTAACATAAATAATATTGCGTCTATGAAATATTAATCATGTAGTTATTATTTCCGTTCGAACGTTAAAAATTTAAGTGTCTCCTATCCGCGAGTAGATCATTGCTTTTCGAACGAAAACGACGCAATTCCACTCCGCAAACTTAATAATATTGGCCAAGTTTTCGATATTCGTTTATGACTTTCATACGATCGCAAATAGCGCGTCTGAACGGAATTTCATTAGAGTTCTACCATTTGACTCGCCGTTCCACACACGAAACATCCTTATGCATCGCCCGTGTCTGAGCTCGCAAGAAAACTTCATGCCGTGAAGGGTGTTCGTGGCGCGCCCCACATTCTCAATATCTGCACCATTTTCTTTTGTGCACGAGCGAGCTTGAAAATTTTCAATTTTAACAGAAAAAGTGACGTTAGTAAGCTGCACGATCAATGTCGTTTTCGTTATCACGATTCATCGTTTTTCTTTTTTTTTTTTTTTTAAGTGAAAAAATTTTATCTATTCTTAAACGATGTTGAGATTACCCGAAAACAATGTTGGAACTAAAACAATCGTTATCGTTGTATCCATTCGAGAAATGTTCAAGGACGATTTTCTCGAAAGCTTTGGAGGATCTTTAAGGATATTCAAAAGTAAGAAACGAGTATCTTTTAAATATTCTATAAAATATAGGAAAAGAGTTTTTTGCGACGTGATATATTTAGAATGACGTGAGTTATAGCGTGAAAATTTATTTTTTCACGCGATGATAGAAAATTGTTTATCATGATTATCGTAATAAATAAGATGTTCCTGTGTTGATGGTACAATTTGCTTTGATTTCGAGAAGTTTGAAAATTTTTCAAGTATTTAATTACGTCTTAATTAAATAGAATTTATTAATGTAGAAATTATTGAAAATATTATCCATCGTTATGCATGCATAATTGCTTTCTCCGAATTAAATTTTTATATTAAATTTCACGAAACGAATCCAGACAGTTATCTGTCTGAGCAAATAACTTGTGGAAATTCAATTGATCGCGAGAAAAAGAGGGAGAATGAATGCGAGTGGTATAAAGGATCGATATCAAATTTATTATAGATTTATCTTGAAAATCTTTGACCCGTTTAGATTGATAGGAAATTTCTATTATTTTAAAAATTTTGATTCACGATGACACGATTTTCTTGAAAATAGCTGTAAAATTAAAATATTTTATGTATTTTTTTACATAGAAAAAATATTTATCATAGAAACGGATCTGTATACAATTTTTTTTACCAAATTTAATAAATTTTCCAATAAAAATTTAATCGAAAACACGCTTTGAACCGAAGATAAACTTCGAAGGCAAAGCAATTTCTGTACGAATTCAGAGTTTTCTTCTTTTTAATTCATCTGCAAAATTAAAGGATTAAAAGAATCCAGGAGAATCTACCTTATTCGAAGCTAAAATACATAGGAATCCCTAAACTTCAATGCGAACTTTCGAAACTTGAACTATTTTAGAAAGCACGCTCATAACTTTTCTCGAAAAGAAACTATATCAATTAAAAATTTGATTGAATATTTTTTGCCAATGAAAAAACTTTAATTTAAATAAAATCATCCCCTATTTATCTATCCATTCCGTACATTTTATTTTTATCCCGTCCCAAACACGATCCCCGAGAGAAAGAAACGACAAAAATATATTAATAATAAAGAAAAAAACCATATAACCATTCATGCACATCTCACACCGTCTGACATAAAATCCTTTATGTATTTCATCGCTCTTCAATCGCTCGTCTCGATCATCGCCACCATCACACCTTGGAACATATATCGATATAAATTCAATAAATGAACGCAACATAAACAGACAACGTAGAAACAGGGATAAACGGATACAGACGGATGACGATGGGAGAAGAGGAGGAAGAGATGCGAGGGAGAAAAAGAGAGGGTGGAAAATCAACGCAATATTTTCACTGTCATAGCACGCGAAGGAGAGAACGAAAAGGCCAAAATGTTTTATGGTTCAGGGTTGAGAGGAAAAATAAAGGAAAAACGTGGCATGAATGCGCGTTGCCGCCTCTCGTTCTCCAAATCATCTCTCTCTCTCTCTCTCCCTCTCCTGCTATTCACGCAAACAGAAACTAAACAACCGTGAAGTAATTTGACCGAACTGAATCGTTTGACGTGATAAAGTCCAATTAATTCCCGGCAATTGCCACGAACACGAGGCCTCGTCGCGATATCGTAACGTTGGAACGTCGAAACGCGTTCGAGTGGATTAAATACAGGGGATTAAAAGAGGAGAAAGAGAGGAGGGGAAGGGAGAAGGAAAAAAGGAAGAGGGAAAGGAGATAAGAGAGGGAAAAGGAAATGATTCGATGTTATTCCGATTGGTCGTACTTACTTCCTGTGCACGCTACCTGTTGAGAACAACGACACGTACGTTGGATTATGACGAACGTGATTTCTTCGTTGTTTTCGAGACTACGGAGTTTCTGTTCTTCGCTATTTCGAGGTTTACGGTAGATTCGTTTGGGAAAGAGATAAAATGGAATCCGAATTAAGAGTAAGAGTGGGTATTTATTTTCTTCTATTGGGATTTTATAGTTGGATAAGATTGCATTCTTCGAGTACAGCTGTTCATTGAGCATTTATTGGATCTTAATTTGGAGATTTTTAAATTTTTAAATTTCAAACAAGACAGCGCTCGAATTATTTATTCGTTCGATGTTTTATCGCAATTTGTCGCAAATTAAATTTATAACGTGTTTTTGAATATTCGTAAATTAAAAAAATGCGTTTCTTCCTTTGTCATGCATCTGTTGTGGGAATAATTAATGACCGCGTTTGACCGCGGCTCGGATAATAGAGATTCAGCTATGAATAATTTAAACTGAGCATTACAACGGTACGTATAAACGGAATGCTGATAATCCAGATTGTACTGCATAGCCGATCTTCGGATAATAAAATCTTAAATCTGCGGCTAGATATTTAATACGTGTTATATTTTTCTAATCTTACGATAAAATTGATTTTAAAATTAATTCATCTTTGAAAAATCTTTTCTCGATCGTTTTTCTAAGCTACGTGATGAGAGTTTTTTTGCAAATTAATATTTTACTTAGATAATCACAAAAATAATCCACAATTATTAAATGAAACATTAATATTCGAATACCGTCATAATACATAATAAAACACTATTTATACGAAACAATTATTATGCAAAATTGTTTCTAAATTTGTAATTTTTAATTCTAACTACATATAACTATAGTGAAAAATTAAATCGATTAAATATTCAGTTTTGATACACAAATATTGTCTCTTCAACGATTATTTTTCTTAAATAAAACTTTTTAAATAATAATGTTAAAAATTTGAAAATTAATTAACTTAAAGAATCCTTAATCCCAAGAAATAAATTAATAAATTAAAAATATAATGATATTATAAAATATCGTTATTTTAAATCCTTGAAAAAGTCATCAACTTGAGAGATTACACGAATAATTTAGTCACCTACATACAACATGCTTGTCCCCTGCTTGCCAGATTCGCATAAACGAACTGTCACCTGCATTATTTTCCCGACAAAAGCTTTCTCATCGTTTCTCTTTCATTTTTTTTTTTCACGAAAGTGCATAGCAACGCACATATATATATATAGACATATAGATCGTTGAAAACGTTGCCACTTCACTCTCCTTGACTACTTGGAGCTTCATCTTCACCTTTCGATTCTCACGGTTCTCGGCAGCTAGATTACAAGGTGCCTCTTCCTTGTTGCCAGAGTATTTCAACGGCTCCCCCTCTCGTAATACACGTGAGAGAGCGAATGAAGGTTCAAGCGGAAATTCTATCGTATATCCAGAAGGAAAAGGGCGCCGACTTCTGGCAAATATTTTGCGTCGATAAGTGGAAGTGGAGCTGCATCTTGTGCCATCCTCCACAGTATCGATGATAAATCTCCAGTTTGGAGCTCCTCGTACGATCAAATTACATACGTAGACTAGACGAGCTGGCGTCTCCATTTTTGCGAAAGATCGTCGAAGATTTGTAAATGCGAGGTCGAGGAAAATTGTCGAATATTTTTACAACTTATTTATATTATTTTTTAAAATTTAGAAATACGTAGATCGAGTAAATTAAAAAAAGCTATTCCTTTGGGAATATAATTATTTATTCAAAAGTAAATATAAATTAATCGCAGTGTAATCACAAAAAAGGAAATTCCGATTTTGATGAAATTTTTGTGTAAAACATAATATGGATTATACATTTAATGAGAAGTCTCTTTGAGCACGAAAAAATTAATCCTCGAAATCCTTCATCTTCTCATCTCTCAGTACGATAAAAATACTTTTTACAAGAGGATAATTTTAGATATATTTAAATCTCCCTCTCTTATATATATATATAATTCAATTAAGAAATGTCCTTCCATCGTATCCACTTAGAGAAAAAAAAGAAAAAAAAATTCCAATATTATCTCGAATAGGCGCAATCTCCTTGCTACGGTTAATCAATCTACCCTACTTTTCGCTCTTCCTTCGAAAAACGTCCACATACGGCAGCACACGCCGTAATTATCCGGAATTATTACCGCTTATCGCGAGTCCGTGGGGGGCTTTCGTTCGTCGATTTCACGGTGGTATTGCGTAAATTTAATAAGCAGCGAATGCAAGTTGGAAACCGCGCACAAAGGCGGGGAAGTCTTTAGGACAGAGAAGGGATACTGTATGCAAATTCAACGGTATCGCAATTCCATTCGAGAAACGTAACGCGCGCTTCACTTTACGACCGCCACAGGTCGACCTAATAATTGTTCCCATCCAATAGCCCCTTGCAAAGGACTCGGGTGCCGCATCTCAAGCTTCTATCTTCTCAGCCACCTCTGAATTGTTCCTAACCTAAGAAGCAATTAGCGTTATCGCGGTATTAATATCGATCCGGGATGGAGCGAGGAAATCGTGCGAAACATGCGATTCCAGGTTCTTTTTCTTGTTCCTTCCGCGCTCTCGTCTTCTTTCTTTTTCGTTTCCATAGACTTTCCTTCTTGCACTTTTGTTGTTCCGTAACTTTGAACGCAGTTTATATCCTTCACGTGTACTTTTTCTTAGAAAGAGAAGAGAATTCGAGTAGGCAAGTTTGGTTTTGATAATAGGAAGAGATTGTAGTAGAATTTATGGAACAAAATTATTGATATTTTGCGGATACAATGTGTTTGTTTATGGTATTGGTTCAATGTTTTAGTTGCGTGAAAATTTGCAGTTATTGCATAAAATAATGAATATATTGTTTTATTAAATATACAGATAATAAATATTGTAAATTAATAATTAATACTTTTTCAATGATGTTATGTAAGATGTTGAGTAATTACTTTTTTATAATGAAATATCTAATGGAAATGTTTCAAGATTCTATCAGAAAAATTCAATACTTTCTGAATAAAATGATTCAAAATAGATCAAATCTATTTTCCGCGTCCAGAAAACTTTCTTTATCCCGAAATTAATTCGTAATTTCGAATCCAATAGACGCGGCTAAATTTCACAACTAGTAGATTGAATCGAAAATAATTTATTCAAAGTCCAATTAAGGATGGATCCATTTTTTCATTGGAACTGTCGTACGAAAAAAATAATTTAAAAATAAATTAGAAACTTAATTAGAACATCGAATAGATTTTTTTTTTAATTTATAACTTATTCAAATTAAAATATCCAATAAATTTTATTAACAAGATTTGTTGCAAAAGCATTTAAATTTACGTTGATTGAACGTTGGAAATGATTAATTATTATATTGTTTCAGCAAATAAGATAATTCAAAATTTGGGTTTAAAAATTCTTATCATAGATCTAGTTATATATTAATATAAATTCCCAATTTATTATATCTCTATACAAATTTGCTAATATTAGATATCTCAGAAGCACTTAAGATATCTGAGTTGAACGTTAGAAATCATTAACACAAATTACGCTACAAATTCCCGACTTGCTCAATCCTACATTATTATTAGATTATTCTGTAAGAGATTTCAGCAAATATAATTACTCGAAATTTGGATAAGGAATCCTTAGAAATTAATACCGAAAAGTGATTCAAACGAACATTATTTACATTAAGAATTATTAATACAAATTACATAGCATAATCGATACAAATTTCCTTTTATCTCACATATATCCTCTCTATCTAAATTTAACATTAGAAATCGTTAACACAAATTACATTACAAATTCTCATCTCTCGGCTAATCCATTTGCGGAGAATTATTCAGCAAAGAAACGGATTGAAATTCCAGCAAATAAAATTGTTCAATCTTAATCGATACAAAAAGAAAAACCGATCCTGTCAAATATCGACACCCAAAAACTTACAAATTTCCCTTATCGATAATTATTAAATATGGGAATAAAATTATTCGAAAAAAATTCAAAAGTAAACTTTTTACTTGGACACCTCCTGGTTCGTAGAATCGTTCGCATAGTTTCCAATCCCATGGGGGGTTCCTTTGAATGCCTGCTTCATCGTAACCATCGACATTACGAATAATTAATACGGTGGTTTGTTTGCATGGGCAATCACAGGGCAGCTCGTGCACACAAGTTCCCCTCCCTCCCTCCCTCGCTCCTCCACTTCGGCTATTGACTTCGAGACGCGGGATTCGCATTCTGCCGGGTTTAACCTCCTTACTTTGGAATAACCCCGCATTAGAGCTGACGGCAGACACGCGTCGGAAATCGTGCGTCTAGCTGCCTCGAGATCTTGGCGTAATTACGGATTCTTAATAGGGCCGGCCATTTAGCAGGAAGCGCGCTCTAATAAATGATCCTCGATGCACGGGGACCCATCCCTTGGGGCAAATTATAGAGGTGTAAAAAAAAAAGAAGGAAAGAAAGAAAGAAAGGAGGAGGAGGATAGTGCGAAAGGGTGTTATTAGATTCGAGGAAATGGGATGAAATAGGGTGCCCTTTGACGGGTGGTTTTTAGGATGGTGGAGTTAGGGTGATTTCAAGATGGATGGTGTACTGTGGAAAGTAATTGGAATTGAAATATTGTTTTATTATGTTTATTGGATATTTGTAATGGTTATGCGTAGAGAATTGAAATATCTTTTGTATTAAGTATTAGAATTGCTGGCAAATATTCGATTTTTAAAATGCATAGAGTTTTATTCTTTCATTGTTTTTTGCAGGCTCAGGTAAAAAGTTTTAAAGAGCGATATCTAGCCCTTCTTTTTAAGATTCTGATTCTAGTTGCTTAAATTTTCCAAAATTGCATCATTTAATAATTTTTTATTTTTAATTTTTCAGAAATTTTAATTTGTTTCGTCCAATTTTAAAAAAATTATTCTAATTATTTTTACCAGGAGTTGTATGAATGCAATCGTTGTCTATAATATTGGCGTTGTTAGCAGTAAAATATTTTCATTATTATGTAAATATTAATCAAAATAATATAACAAAGCATAGATGAAACGTGAAATAAATTTATACAGATATATAACGAGAATATTGTCAAATTTACAATGTAATTTAAATATAATTTAATATGATACAACCACACCTTTTAAAAGAGGGAATATATTTTACAATTTATACGATGCGTTCAAAAACAATTTCATTTCCTTCGAAACTTTCTTCGAGAACTTTTTAATGAATTTGCAACATTCACAGATGTCTCGAGTTATAAAATGTAAACTGATATGTAAACTTAGAATATCGTAATACGATGAAAAAAAGTTATTTTGGGAGATCATTTTGCCCAAGAGAATGAGATAAATGGAAGAGAAAATAATACGTGGCGCCACGCGGTATAAGTTTCAAGAATCTAGGGTAAGCGCCAAATTTAGAAGAAAGAAAAAGTACGATATTAGAGAAAAATAACCAGAATCTGACCTCCCGTACTCCCCTGTGATAAAATGCGGTTTAGATTTATCCTTTTTCTTTCCCCGAACTTTTTCCTTTACTCCTCTTTCCTATCATTTTCATCTTGTACATATATTCATCACATTTTCTTATTATATTACTTATTATTTATTTATCTATAAATAAGTGAAACCAATTAATTGGAATAATTAATTTTCGAACAGAAAATAACACGATTTATCAATAACGTTAGGACATTTTTACAAATGAAACTTTTCACCTAAAATATATATATAAAATAAAAAAACTCCATCATTAAGTAAAAAATAAAAGAAATTTAAATAATACTTAAAGTTACCCAATACCTTGAAGATGAATTGAATCTTCATTTTAATCTAAACTCAATTACTTTAATTAATTTAAAAATTTTGTACATTTTGATCAACATTTTATTTGTACACATTTGAATATATTGCTCTTGAATTTCGTCTCATCCAAAAAGAAAAATCATCCTAATTTAAATTATTTCCAAATTCAAATCACCCTACAGTCCTGCGAGGACACAAGAATCGCGCGCGAAAATCCCATCCCCGTTTATTTCTCCGATTAATTTATTCGTATTTCTCTAACCAACTCACACGCCGTTCGTTGCATCCGCATTGTGTTGCTCATTGAATATGTAACCGGTATTCGTGCTTGCACGCCATTCTCCGACGTAATATTACGTATTAGCCGCAACATCGCGCATGAGAATCGCAGTTTCCGAGTTCGTCTTTATTCACCCGCGACGAAATCTCTACCATTGACTCCCCTGATTTTTACGTTCCTCCTTCGAGCGAGGGAAGGCATATATATATTATACACTTGGCACCCGATCCACGGTTCGATAAAGTTGCGATCGCGAAAACTGCATTAGGAGGGGCTCATATTCGTCCAAGCTGGAATGGCGTGCGACCATTTGGCAAACTTGGCTGGCTCCGGTTGCGAAATCAAACCGGTAATCCGCCGGAACGTATGGACGAGTACGAATGAAATGTCGTCGGGAAAGTTTGCGGGCGAGCAAGTGTTCGAAGTCTTAATTTCATCTTGATGGAGAGCAACGATGGATCGGGATTTAGGGGAAATTAGGATTTAGATCTTGTTTTAATTAATCTTCGTGAAAGAGACGAAGGAAGGGATAAGATGGATCGTGTTATTTTCTATTATTTTTTTAGTTTTGTGTTGTGCTTCAATTTTCTAACTCTGATCTCAAATTTTCAAATATCATTTCTAGTTTTTATTCAAGCAAGAGTTCGAATCGTCGGTTAACTTTTATAAGAAAAGCGATTCAGCTTCGGGAACTATGAGAATAAACAATGTAAACAATGTTTTGTTGAAACATTGGGTTGAGACGAAGAAACGAAACTCGATATCGCTATTTACACGTTGAAATGCGGCAAACAAAACGGAAAGAGAAGAGCTCTTTTCTTTCTTGATGCTATAAATAAAAGATTTCTCACGCAAATGCCAAAGTATATGTAAAACAGTATACAATTTAAATACACGATTTATTCAATTTAACGATACAGTAGAATAAAATAAAAGGAAAAATATCGTAGCCGATGCTGAAGATAGTGCAAAAAAATTTAAACAAATGATAAACTATAACAATATTTTGTCGCATAAAATATAGATGCATATAATATTTCTTTCGTTTATAATTTTTATCTCACGCCACTATCTACTAAAATTTTCCATCGGATAAATTATTAGGTTGTGATGAATGGTTGAATTTTTAATAAAATTTTTAATTCAACTTTTAATCCGTATGCGGACTTTTGATTTATATCTTCATTGAAAATGATTTCGATCGATTCGAACGAATTCCATATGTCTTTTAAAAAGATTTTTTAAGATTTTCGTAATTAAAATATTTTTTCGATCATTAATAACTTTATATATTTGTCAATCAAAATTTTTCGCAGAAGAAGAAGAACGATGTTTTATACAGAATTTTAAAGTTGGATAAGAAAAGCATTTGAATTGGATGTTGAAATATAGTTCGTTATAACGCACAATTTGCTTCCTTTAATAATAAAGAAATTAATAAAATTGTTCAAATTATAATTCAAATTATAGTCAGCTAATTTCAAGCTTAAAATTAACGTGCAAATAATTAATTAACAGTGGATATATATTTAGTCATTAAATTCTGAACACATTTGTGAAAACGACTATTTCATATGTAACAATTTAATAACTGCATGTATCTATTAATAAATTAACATTGAAATTTTTCTATGTTTACCGCGTTTTACATTACTACATATTTATCACTTTGTCCCACGAAGTAGAACTTGATCCTCATTGCATTCAACAAGGACGAAAATCACGTAACAATTCTATTAGAGTGAAATTTATTCCGCTTTAAGTGAACCGAAATTCGCTGACGGCGTAAATACACAAATTTTATCCTCCCTTTAAATTCATTCATGCACCGAATGAAATTATTTAATATGTATTTAAATTAGTTCATAACTTTTATAGCTTTCAAATATTATCTAATTATTGAATAATAATCGGAATATCTTAATATCAAAGTTGGGATAGGATAAACAGAAAAATATAAATAATAAATACCTGTTTAATAAAATATATATAAAAATAAAAAATATTATATTTCTCAATTATATATCATTATAAATATTGCTGATACTAAGAAATATTGATCAAGTGATGAGTTATTATTGAAGTGTCTTCTTTCTTCAATTTTCTTAAATGCAATAATACAGTACATCTAATAATATATTATATATAATATAATTATAATAATTATACGTAATCATTCTAATACTAGATTTTATTTTAAATAAATATTATAATTTGAAAGATAGCTTTTTGAAATTAAAAAATTAATTTCTTAAAATAATTTAATCATATTTATTACCATTTTCAAAATACTGTTTGCTTAATCTTGTATATTTCAGTAGCATCTTATATTAGTAAATAAGATTTATTTCAAACAAATACAATTTTACTAAAAATTTTTTCTAATTTAACAAATTTTGAGGGATTATTAAATTTTGAAGATTAAAAAGTCGATTTCCACTTTAATTCTAAAAAATTATTTTTTCCATATTCCATTCATCTCAGTTTCTATGTTTCAACATCGTGAATTAAATTATTAAAAAAAAAAAATCCAATCCGATTAAATCTTTGAGCAGTGGAAAACAAGTAATTCGAGGAACGATTATTTTAACGGGACGAAAAAGAAATTCTCTTGATGCTAATCTCGCCAACTCCGACAAATTTCGAGGGTTCCAACTTCAATTAGGTTTAGCACCGTAAAAATACGGGGGGTTAGGGTCGCTTCCACTTCAGTGCCGTTTCCGCAGGAAGTAATTTCGACTCTTTAATGAAATTTTAAAATTTCCCGCCGACTTTGGATAATGTGCAAACTGTATTCGCCTCGCGGACCAATGTTCTTTAATTTTCGCAAATTTCATCCGGATTGCACAGAGAGAATGTTAATATTAACCGTTTTTCCTCTGTGGCGGAATCAAAACTTTCAATTAATATTAGTTCGTTTTCTACAAACGGAAAAAGAAAATTATTGTTCGTAGAAAATGGAATTTTTAATTTAATGTCTACGATATTTTGTTTTGTTATATATATAATATTTATAATTTCATTATTTAATTATTTTATCAAATTACTTAATTTATATAACTTGATAAATTTCTGAGATTCGATATTATTTAAATATAATTGGTGGAATGTACTGTTTCGGGAGTGAAGTATATTCAACAGGTTATTAGTTATTCTTTTTAAAATGTTGAATAAAAAGAAGTTGTACGCGTTTTTAATGGAAAGATTATTCCAATAAATCATAATCTTGGTTTTCTTTCTTTCAACTTTATTACATTCAAAGTTACAAAAGATTTTATCTTTAAGTCCCGGTCTCACCTCAATCTTCTCTATAAGTTTCTAAAAGAATTTCATAAAGATAAAAGAAATTTTTTTAAAAGGAAACAAAATAGAGAGAAAAAAAGAGTAATAGAAATTATTTTAAATTAAAAAGAATTTTATCATTCTAATAATCTAACTTATAAAGATTGAAGAGATATATTTTATACAAACAAAATTTTCTCGTGAAAATTAACCATTGATAGTTACTTTCTCGATAAGATCCTATTGCAAATAATACATCACCCAAAGTATCACAGATTTTGATTACTTTAGAAATTGCCATAGACGAAGTAGCAAGATAACCTCATCATTTTCGAAGGAATTAGCGGTGACACGTACACGTTGAATACCTGATAATGTCACTGTAAACTTGCTTCCTTGCTCATGAGCATACTAATTATTATCTTGAAGTGGAAGATCAACTTGTATCGTGTATGCAATTGGATAATCTCAGTCTAAATATAACATATTCTTCATGATATCGAATAACGAAGTACTAATTGTACTAATTAATCAAAAAGAATTATTAATGCTCGAAGCAGAAAAAATTTAGCTTAAGTCAACGGTAAATCAGGATATTTATAACATCAATCGACTAATAACAAACGTTCTAATATAAAAGTATTTACTAAATAGCCTCTGAATTCATTCCATTACTTACAAAAATAAATATAACATACAATAATTCTTTTCAACTATCTCTCTCTAAAAAAAAAAAAATCTCTCCCACTTTTACAACAACTTTAAACTTCCTTAATTATATAAATAGATAATTGCATTGAACACAGATTTCGAAGATAAAATTGTTGCGCCGAATTTCAAAGAAAGTTCGTCGAGATAAATCATTCACGGAAGAAACAAAAGTTAACTTAACCGGAAGCGCATCTTCCATTATCGATTACACCTCCCATTTACCCATTTATCCCTTCCCATTTTTCCCCCTTTCTTTCTCGTCGATCCACGTCCCTTTTCTCTCCATCATTCAGCCACCTCTCTTCTTTCCTTCATTCCAGCTGGAGTAAAAGGAACCCTGGCATTTTCATTTCCGTCCTAGACGTCCTTGTCCACCGCAAAGATAATGCGTCGACCCCATTCCACCATACGTACCCCATAAAACAACTCCCGCATGCATTTTTTATTGGCGAAACACGGCCCCGATCGCGAAGGATGCCCATATAGTAGAATTTATAACTCGTATATAGCGGCTGGTGGTCGGCTAAGAGGGTTAGTAGAGGGTGAGAGGGGAGGGGATAAAAGTGTCGGACGGTGAATGGAGCGAGGAAGGGGTTGGAGGAACCACTTAACAAACTGCTGAACTCACACCCCGCGGGATTTTATTTCTACTTAAATGGAGAGCGCCCAGATACGCATTGGATTCTTTGCCGGATCTCGGGCTACGAATTTATCTGTACCGTTTGTTATAGACACTCTTTTATCCTCGGCTTCGATCGTACATCCGCCTTTCTCCACGAGTCTTATAAAATTTCTTTCGCCTCCCGCTCGAAAGTATCCCGTTCTTTCTTTATATTCGTTTCTTTTCTTTTTTTAGGAGGATCGAAGCGGTAAGATGTTGATTAATTATTGTTCGATGCTTGTTTATATTGTAAGTCTTATTTTAAGTTAGTAAATAAGCAAATTTGCGGGTTTGTTTTGGCCTGTGGAATCAAGCCTTCGGGGTATTTCACGAATATATCAACCGTGTATTAAAGCATCAGTTAGTTTTGTATGAAATTCAGATTATATAAAGGAAATTAATATTAATCGTAATATAATTTACCGATTGATACATAAATAACACGACGATTTATAAGAAGGACTCTTTTATCCTCGGCTTCGATCGTACATCCGCCTTTCTCCACGAGTCTTATAAAATTTCTTTCGCCTCCCGGTCGAAAGTATCCCGTTCTTTCTTTATATTCGTTTCTTTTCTTTTTTTAGGAGGAGGATAGGTTTCGAGAAATCGAAGCGGTAAGATGTTAATTAATTATTGTTCGATGCTTGTTTATATTGTAAGTCTTATTTTAAGTTAGTAAATAAGCAACTTTGGAATCAAGCCTTCGGGGTATTTCACGAATATATTAACCGTGTATTAAAGCATCAGTTAGTTTTGTATGAAATTCAGATTATATAATTTACCGATTGATACATAAATTACACGACGATTTATAAGAAGGATAAAAAATTATTCGAGAAACTGTTGAGAGGAGAATTTCTTTCCTCTTATTCAAAATAATGAATTCACAAAAGCACGAGAGAAATTTACTCGATATAATCCTCTTTAAATATTAAATAACCAAAGATCAGTCTGAATCTTCGCTGCACAAACTTTTACGTATCATTTTTTCCTTTTTAAATATCCCTCTCCTTTTTCCCTTATACCAAGAAACAAGCATACAAAGAAAGGACGGTACAACAACTACTTCCGGTACTTCCAACATCCGTTTCATGCCACGCGTAACGGAGAAGGGAAGCTGGCGAAACGACGAAAGATATCTGCTCCATTCAAGAAACGCTCGCCTCTAATTTATTCGAGGCGGTATGCTCGCGCATAATATGGCGTGAATAATTGCAAAGACGTTTGAAACGGTACGTGAATACGGAGACAGGTGTAGAGGAAGGAGGATAGAGGGGTGGCTCACCTTGTACGGACCAAGATTTTCCACGATGCAGGTGAAAACGGCCTCTCGGCCCACGGATACCGTCAGGTTGTTGAGCGGTGTGCCGAACCTGGGTAAATCTGCAACACGAAAGATCCTCGTCTTAAGTATCCCGTCAACGGTGAACGATTTGCATAACCGTGGTATACACGCTCCCTTACTCGCTGCTACTTATACTTATAAACCCCCCTCTCCCTCCCCTCTTGGAGGAGCGCGGTAAAGTTTGCAAAGTACTCGAGAAACTCGACCGGTGAATGGGGCGAGTTAACGTAAGCGGGTCAACCTGGGACCTAAGCCAGCCTCTTTATATTTCTCTTCGAGAAATTCTCGTTCTCCTGATTTCAGCTGAAGCTCGTTCGTTCGATCAAGGAAGGGAAGGTGGGGACAGGAAGCAGGGAATCCCAGGGAATATCCCATGAAAATAAAGGGAAGGGAAGAGAAAGAGAGATGTCGAAGGGGGTTTATTGTTATAATACTGGGACGGATATATTTTTGTTTGAAGGTTCGAAAAGAGTTTACCGGGATGGTAATTGCAACGACGAGTATTTAACTCGAGTTTTGAACGTATGAAAATATTTTTATTTTTGTGCGAATAATTGAAAAATAATAAATAGAGTGTATGTTCGAAATAGGAAAATTTATATATAGTTTTAATAGTGAAGTGATAATAATGAAATAGATTTGTTTAATTGTTTTTTTTTTAATTATTTGCACGATTTTATGGTTATATATATATACAATTGTATGGGTAATTTCGAAATTTATTATATTTCCAGAAAGAAATTTAGTATATATTCAAAATAAATGGAACTATATATATATGTGTATATATATGTATATATCATCGAAATATATTTGATCCATATCGTAAACGATTCAGAGATGTAACATGCGGAAGTTCGTTGGACACGAAAATTTCAATTCTCGTAAGACCATTGGTTACACATGCCACGTTGAGAATTTATAGCACATCGATCGTCATTGCTAGTAGAAGGAAAGTGCAAGACTCTAAAGATGAACATTTCGAATAAAAACTTAAAAGTTCTTGAATATGAAAAGAATAATTAAAAATCTATGTTATATTTCCATCAATATATCATAAAGTTTCTCTAAAGGTATAAATTTCTGTTAATAATTCATCGGATTTTCATTCAAACGTTTTCCAATCTCAGTCATATTTAATAAATATATCTAAAAAAAAAAGGAAAGAAATATAATAAAAGATAAGAAAGAAGAATTGTAATTATATTTATTCGACTGCATTTATGAACATATCAAGAAAATACGATATTGAAAGAGTATAAGAGTATAAAAATTAATTTGCTTCAAAATCTCCAAACAAAAATACGAAGGTGATATGATAAATCTAGGAAAGCTTCAATAAACGTGACTAACGGTGTCATGTAAAATTGATTATATTGTGACATCTGGCACTTCCGTTATCTCACGATTTTTTACCGAATTTTTCACTCGTACAAATTTCTAAATCGTTAGATATTGATTTCGATACATTCGGCCATTCATCTTTCCTGACAAATATTTCCATAATATGGCTACAATGATTATATTTTATCTCGAAATCGATCTTAAATCGATATAAAACGTAAAAGCTCTCAACAAATTTGATTGATGTATATATTTCTTTTTTTTACAATGCAGGTACGATGAAATTAGAAATAAATACAATAACAATCGCGTATCAAAATATTTCATATCACATAAATTATATTTATCTGAGATATTTACATGTCGAATTTATATTCAATAATAATTGTAATATTGTTTATCGAATAAACGATAATTAAACGTTAATCAAATTCTGAGGAAATATTCCTTCGCAGATGAGATCAAGACGATCTCAGACGCCAAGCCAATACGAATTAATTTCTCGATACCTAGTGGCTGTTCAATTTATTTACACGAGGAAACATGTTTCAATAATGTCCAATGCTCGTCTTTGAACATTATGAAATTAGCGTAAGATTTAAAAAAAAACTAAAGAGTTACATTCACTAATGAATATTGTTATGTATTCTTATAATACATCTTGCAAATATGTTAAAGAATTAAATATGAAAATAATATAGATAAAATTTCCTTTCTTTCTGTCAATCGTTTATAGTTTATTTATTTTTTTAAAGTTTCCAAGAAATATTCGTTTCTTTAGAAAAATTTGTAATTAAATTAATTCATTAAATTTGGATGAATTTGTAGTATAGTCGTAAGTTAATATATACATTATGTAATATTATATTACATCTTATACCTTATAATTGTGAATAATAAAAATGAATTCATATTAACAATATTCTCATAATTGACAAAGTGTTATTATTCTTTCACGTGCTGGAATTTTCTCAAATTTCTAACATTTTTTAAATTAATCTTGCGTTGATATCAAAATTAATCCATTTTGAAAAAAGATTCACATAACCTCTGTAGAGAAATACCATTAACCGTCCCCTTATACCGATATTAAAACAACTTTTGCAAACATTTCTTTCGTAATTTTTCCTCTCCTTAAAACTTACCTCGCTATATTTAGATAAAACCAGATATCCTGTATTAAAGTCAGTTGATGAAATTTACCACGTTTCTTTGAAAGCTATCAATGTTTCAACGGTAAGACGAAAACAGCGCAGTTATTCTCGTTTCTTCGCGTAGCCTGAATTCGAGGATGCCACCTAGTGGCACGTAAAGGAAAAAAATATAAAATGCATTAATGTCCTCGCAAGCTTGATGATTTATCCGATGAAAGGGACGTCGAGATTCGCCGGATACGGATCTCTCCCCCTCCCGATACCCTTAGATATAATATCGAGAGAAATCCTTGGAGGTGAATGGGAGGGCTGGTTGAAAGCGGGCCGAGCGTTATTTAATGCAAAGAACCCGCGGCATTTAATTGCGGAAAATCGGATTCCGCTGTTACAACGAGAAAAAAGGAACGTTTAAACTAGTTTTTAACCTACTTCCCTGACTAGAGGAGTCACCGCGCTTTCGCGATTTTAATGAATTGTATTTTAATGGGGTCGCAGCAGGGGGTCCAAAGTAAAACTCATCGCGTAATTTCGCCGTTTTTTTTCTTTTTTTTATAACGTAAATCCGTGGCAAAGAACCGATCCTATTCCTATCTCATCTTTTCGTGTTCCGGATTCTCATCGTTGAAAAATTTGTGGAAAAAAAAAATATACAAACGAAGTATAATACGGCGAAACATATAGTGGCTAATAAAAAATATTTGCACGCTATTATTAATTAATTAATTAAGTTCAAGTATAGTATTTCGTATTATGTAACAATACTTTATACGATATTCCATATTAATCTTTTTACATATTTCGAGAAATGTGTGAACAGTGATTCTACATGCAAAAATGAGTCGAAATGAAAAAATAATACAGTCGTTTCATTAAAGATTTCGTTTTTAAATCAGATTTGAAAACTTTTGAAATGCAAAAGGGAATAATATGAATGAATTGTTGATAGAAGAACGAAATTTTTCATTTATATACACTTTTTCGAAAAAATTGAAAAATTCGTCGAGTGCATAAATATTTGACCACATTTTGATTACATGTTCAATTTCGATTTTCTCAAAAATACAATATTTGTGTAAAGATAAAAGTACGTGAAATTTAAAAAAAAGATTTTATATTAAGATTAATTTATATTATTAATAAAAGAATTAATCGTTTTATATCATTTTAAGAATTATTAAAAAATTAATTACAAATAATATGTGTAATATTTAAAAAGTCAAATATTTTTGGATATTAACTTTTTCATGGATATTTTCTTTTTCATGTATAATATGAATGAGAAAGATTTTGAAAAAAATTTGTTCAATTGTAAAAAGAGAAATTGGTTAATTTTACTTTAAAAAGTGCATTCTTTGCATTGATTATAATTACAATTGATATTAGTATCTTTCTAATGAACGAATAGTATAAAGTAAAATTAAAGTTAATAAAAAATTAAATCGTCGAACAAAGAAAAGGATCATTTTTTAATCGTTTATCATTTCTGTCCTTGTTGCTAATTCGGACCTCTTGCTCGCACCTCGTCTCACTAATCTAACTCCAGAAAAGCGACGAACGCGATTCCTGAAAAAACTAATAAACATTTCCAAAGAAAATATACGTCATCGAATCTATTCATAATCTCTGTACTATTTTAAGTACAACTTTGAATCTTTAAAATATCGGGATGAAACAAAAAGTGGTTTCAATTGCATGATTTCCTCTATTTCTTATATTGGATTTTAATTTTTTTGTTTCTTTTTACATTTTTTATATTGAAATTTCATTTGCATGGATACAGTGATTTGTTAGCTCGATACAAAGTGTATATACAGAGATTTAAATTTATTTAATTTCACACTCTATACTACAAATAATATTTTATCATTCTATTTTATTTTATAATGCTTTATGAATCCTTTTTTAAATTTTTAGATACACATTTCTATCCTCTCAGTTTGAATTTGAGGAGGATATTTAATCAACAATTTGCGGATACGATAATGACACGTTATGATAATCTCAAATTCGAAAAGTGACGTTAGGAAAACAGTCGAACGCATACATATGAAGAGGAAATTCACGCTCATGTTTTTGCAAACACGAATGTTTAATATTTCACGTGAAAGGGAAGATCCATCGATGCGGATGAAATTATCTCAAATACGATCGTTTTTATAAAACAATCAACTGAAAGTTCATAATTTTTGGCGAAATTTATCTTTGAAGATGAATTAATTGATCGGTAATTATACTTGGACATTTTATTTTTTAATATCATATATATTATTTATTTATTAACGTCATATTTTTTTAATACTGCTTTCAATCAACAATATAATAATATACATTTAATTATTTTTATAATTTCAAAATTATTGTTATTATAATTTTTCTAGAGTTTTCTGTACAAATGAGATAAAAATAATTATTTTTATATTTTCTATCACTATATTTTCTAATATAAATGCACTCTTAAGACAATCTTATAACAATCAATGTTGAAGTATCTGAAATAAAAATCGTGATGAGTAAAAAGAATAGCAACAAGAATAGTAATTCATGGTATAAAAGTTTAACAAGTTATATCCGGTCATGAAATAGAAATTCAGTGAAGTTTTTAAAAAGGTAACGTGAAAAATTAAAGACTCATTTCCTTTACGGTTCTTCAAGAGTACTACTAATCTGATGGATATAGGAACGGGAAAATGGGAAACAAAAATCAGCACGCAAGGATGAAACGAATCGATAACAACCCCTTACTTGAAACAACGTTAATTGTTTTACTGAAACGAACGTGGAATTAATTCTCCAGTTTATTAAATAGACCACTGCTGCAGGGATTCCTTTTCAATTAGATTTCTTGAATAATCCCTTTTTACATTCCATTTTTTTTTCTTTACTATTATTATTATCATCTCAGTAAAAGTAGTTCGTTTCTCTTCTAATTTCTTTTATTACTGGTATTATAAAGATAGAAGAAATGCGTAGTACTTGTATCATTAGTTCTCACAATGAAATGGATTAAAAAAATCTAATTAATGAATTGATAAAAAGATTCGTGTATTAAAAGATCTTTGTGTTAATTTATTCCTGGTACGAGATACGTAGAATATAATAAAAGACATAATACGTCATAGGATAATGGCTTTAACCGATGAAAAGCAGCCAAAGTTCTGATAGATATAGCAGGATGTAATAATGCATCAAAGGTGTGCTACTTTAGCTCGTGAAAACTAAATAGAAGCTGTGGTAGATATAATGTAGAGGGAATAATAGTGAGCACATAGTCTGTATAAAAAGATAGTATTGATAACATTGAATGTTTTAAGAAAAACATAGAAAAGGCATTTCTATTTCAATATTGCTTAAATTATCATAATAAATATTGCTTACATATCTCATACTATAATGGAAAAAAATATTCAAATATTAAAACAATACAAATACAAATTTCTCTAAGAGAAATGATTATAAAATTGTTTTTATTTTTTATTTTTTGTAATGTTGAATTAATATAAAGAAATATTTGTGTTAATTAATAAAGAATAATAATAAAGAAAAAAAGATTGTTCAGAAATTTTATTTCTAATGCTCAGATAATAAATAAATATTATATAATAGTTTTTATCATTATAATTATAGTAATGTAACTAATGACTATGCTATAATTAAACTTGTACAATAAATTTCTATGATAAACTAGCTGTAGATGGGTTTGAAATACAGTCTTTAGCTTCAAAAATATATATATCTTTACAAAACTTGATCAGAAACAAGATTTCTTCGAGGCTCTTATTATGATATTCTCAACTACCAAAAATAATTTTATCATCAAAGATAGTTTAGAATTATAATTTTTCAAGATTATGAATAATTTCTCTTCTTGCTTTCTTTCTTTTTTTAAGTAGATTAAACAAAAGAAAACAGCATTATGAATCTCCTCAATCTCATGACTCGAATCATTTCAATTTCTTCCTGTCAATTTTTCCAAACTATATACATTTCAATAATTAATAACATAAACAAATTACGTCGAAGTGTATAAAATATTGAACAAAAACGTAAAATTTTTGAAAGAATACACGATTCTTTAGCACAGGGGTGAAAGCCAGAAAGCGTGAAATTTCGAACTCTTATTAATTGAAACACGAAAAAAATTAATATCAGCCAGGCATTGTTGAAACGGTAATCGAATATTTCTCGCGTGTAAGCCAAACGGATCCAATGGATGATATCTAGATTTGTAATCTGCAGCTTGACTCGGCTTCTATGTAAATTCAGCCGAGTGGTGTAGACGGTTGAATGGTCAGAGTGAACAGAAAAGGAAAAAAAAAAAAAAGAAATTGGAAAAAAAAATAACAGAAACGCGGAAGAATGGAAAGGATTTTCGAGTCTCGTCACGTCCGCGTATTACCATCGATGAAGGCATCCGAGTCTTCGAAAATAAACGTAACGATTTTATCTAAGATCGGGAGATCCATACACGGGAGATCGACGAATCGTGAAACGACGTATCCTATATGCGAGAGAGTTGGCCATTTCTGAAATTATACCCGTGCACAATGCAAGTTTCTAATACGAATTTAAAAAAAAAAGAAAAGAAAAGAACGGGAGATTGAAAATGGGAAGGATACGTGGCTTGTTTTGGAAGTTCGTGTCTCTTTTTTCGGGGAGGATGCGTTGGGATAATACTCTGTTTCCGGAGAATACGTAATCGGATTATTGGTTTCTTTGGTGGAACGATATTTGGCGAGAAGGACAAAAAGTTCTGGGAAATGAGTTTGTTTCTTTCGCTATGCTCTGAGGAAAAATGTGGAATAGAATGTTTGCTAGTGTATTAATATACGTGCTAGGGATAGTTGGAATTGTGATTAATTAGAATAGAGATTGACCAGATGGCGATACCGGACTTAGAGATTTTTTGATTTTGGATAGATCATCGATTACGTGATATTGATTTTTTTTTAGGAAAAAATGTGATAGGATGTTCGTCAAATGTGCAAATGTATATGATATGAAATGGAATATTAGAATAGAGATTCTTTTCTATTTCGTAGATAAATCATTGATTTGATAAAATTGGTTCTTTAACGAATTTGTTTCTTTCGTGACGCGATATGCATTAATTCAGAATAAAATATGGATAATCAAACAAAATATGAATTTAATATGGAATAAATTATGAAATATAAATATAATAAATATCAATCGAAAAAAAATAAGAAGAATTAAAAAATCAAAATTTCCTTTTTCACAGTTAAAAAATAATCATATAATTTTAATTTTTTCGTTTCACTTTAACAACTAATAAACTTTTGTAAAATAAATATCTCTTGCAAATATCTGTATTTTGCATCATTGCATCATATCACAAAAGGAAATTCTCGAACACAAGATATCTCGATCCTGAGAAATTGCTAGGAAGCTTTTAAACTTTTATAACTTTTCAAACATTTCCACGAAAGAATTTGGAAAGCATAGAATAGAGCAACGCAATCGATCAAATGCTATACTGGCCACAGCATTTTTCCAACGGAAGGTGATGGCGAAATATTCGAGGAGACGTGTTCCTCATCGATTTTTGTCGTCACAGCACACGAATTATCGTCGCGTGATAGAAAGTGGACGACTGGTGACTCTAAACCCTCTGATGTTATCTGTCTCTTTCTTTCCCCCTCCCTGCAAAAAGGATACCGGATTTTGGTGTCCACGAGTTTGAATCTAATCTGACCACCGCGTATTAGCATCGGAATTAACGAGATCTTCGTTTCGATCCTGCTTACCTGACCGTTCTTTGCGCTGTGACAATTGCAGCTTTATCTTCGAACTACCTCAAGGAAATGCGTACACAAACTTCGAGTGTTAGTTTCATGCTTTCTAACTAGGAGAGATTTGGAAGTCGGTATTGTTTAAGGAAGAATTCAGTTTTTCTTCTTTTTTTGTCGAATATATAAAAGAATTCACGAGATTTGTAATATTTTTATAATATTGATCGTGAACGAAAAGTATCATTGTTTTCATTGATTAGAGAAATATAGATAATTATTTATAGAACTGATAAAATATTAATTAAAATATAAATGTAAAAATTTTGTGATATATTTTTATTGTATATATATTTATATTTTATCAAACTTTTTAAATAATTTAAAAGTCAAGAAATAATTTCTTCTTTTTACTGAAAAATTTAACTTTTATAATGTTTTTTTTATAAAGAATCTTTATAGAACTTATAGTTATGAGTATTTAAAAAATGGTAACGATTGATCGTCATTTTTGATTATTTCAAATAATTATTTTCATTTTCGAGTTGGACGTATTTTGATCATTTGGATGAAATTAATGATTGAAACAGCTTTTGTGATTATAATTTAATTACGTTAATATATTGACAATTATGGTCATATATTAATAATGTAGTAATATTTTATTAAATTTAATTAACTTATTAAGTCATACATTCATATATAATCCACATTTTAATATTATTTTAGAAATTAGGTTTAAATTGTAAAATTTTTATTCAAATTTTTTAAATTAAATTATCACTATTGCAATTTATAATAAAGAATTAAATTAAAATAGATTTTATTATTCAACTTTAATAAACAAATATTCAGCAAATTGCAAGAATAATTTTTTTGCTACAACAACTGATCATATCTAGCAAAAGTATTGTAAGAAATATTGAATATAACTATTATAATTATTATTATTATAAAATATATTCTTTCTAATGTAATATCAACGAAATAATCACGTATTTTATTTAATAAAAGAATTTTAAATAGCAATATTTTTTTTCAAAAAGAAAACTCACTTAAATTAAAATATAGAGCAGAATTTTTAATTGAAAAGCTTTAATTTCCAAATTATATAACGAGAAATTCGAACATTCCGAAAATTTCAAACTTTGAAAAGAATTATTTTCGTACGACAGAAAATTCCATTATACGAATCTTCAAAGCTTAACATTTTAAAAAGAATTGCCTTCACAGTGTTTAATTTGCGTCGAAGATTAATTTTTAACTCGATATAAAAACTTGTATTTTACGCGTGTAATAAGAAAAATCATTGTATTCGTACTTTTTCATGTAATATTTCAATATAATATTCAATTTTTACTTCGACAACACATTTTTTAATTCTGATGAAATTGATTTATAATTATATTGTGGTAAAAAACGTTACTGGTATATAGTTACCATAAATTAAAGATGAAGTCTAGTTTAAAAATTGTTTACAAAGCGTGAATAATATAAATACGAATAACCCGAATAACGTGAAAATGGTAACGTGTCACCGATGGATACAGATACAATCAATATATTGTATATCTCGACATTAGTAATAAATAATATTGTTACAAGCTGTCCAAACTGTGACGGGTCCAATATGAATGCTTTGTTAGCTGTCACCGACTCGTCTGACGGTTGTAAACAAGTCAGGGAAAGAAAGAAAATGAACAAGTGTACGTCAAATGCTAAATTGAAATTCTTTTCAACACTTAATGTGATTTAACAGAGAATAATGATTGAATTTAATTAAATTTATGATTAAAATATTCGATCGATCTTATCATATTTATTTTAATAAAAAAAGGGAGGAAAAACGAATATTTATTTCAGATGTAAAATTTCAGATATATAAAATTTGTAATAGAAAATTTTGAAGATGTTTGTCATAAAATGTAATAAAATATATTTCTCTTTTTCTCAGAGTTTGCGATTTATAAAATAAAATAGAATTATATTTTCAAAGATTAACTTCTTAGATCAGCGATTTTCAATCAATTTTTAATAAAAAAATGTTCTTATTATTATTTGTCATTAATCAGTAAAGATTATTAATCAGAATATATATTCTTGTATATGTATTTCTGTATTTTAATTTTAATAACATTAAGTAAGTTTAATGTTCTCCAAAATTTTCTTAAAAATTAAAATTTCCTGTAATTTCAAAAAAGAATTAATTAAGAATTTAAACAGAAAAGAAATTATATATTTATACTCTTCAAAATATTATTAAAGTTTCTGAATTTTTTAAGAGATTAAAGAATTAATATATATAAGTTCAAAACTCAATATTTTTTCCATGCTCTTATTGCAGCATCTATCAAACTTCAAAAAGTCAACATATTTTTGTGGGCTTTAAAAATAGTTATATATTTATTAAATTCCAATGTATTTTTATTCTCACTTTTTTCTTTCTCTCTGTCTCTCTCTTTTTTTAATATAACAAGAATTTTTTGACAACGTTAAAAGAACGACAAAACATTGAACTAATGGATTGTCAGGAGTAATTGAAAATTCGTCTAGCGACACATTATTTCACGTCACAAGCGTTTCTCAATGCATCTTCCAATATCTATTACTCTCTGTTTAAATTAGTTTTCAAATTGTCGGGTGTAATACGCCAGATGTTGTTGTCAATATAATCAATAACACTTTTAATTTCTACGTCGATGTTCGAAATAATTGGAAATGAAATGTTCCTTGTTGTTACGTTATAGAGTTTTATTACATTACGTTTGATTAATTACAAACTGTTGGATACCTAAATTACCTTAGAAATTCAAATTTTTGAACGAAGAGTATATTAACGATATAATCGATATATTTACAATGTACAATGAATATTTTTAGCTATATAATATTTAAGTTATATAAATTATATTTGCATTTGATTGAAATTTATCATTGCTATTATCGTTATTACACAATAATTTTCAATTTTGCTCGTTAAATTTAAATCTTTCCTTTATTTATCATTTAACAAGATCTTATAAAATAATAAAATTGGGAAAATAATTATTGTTATTATAAATTTATTGTTAGAAACTTTGTTACTTCAAATATTCTTTTAAATTTTTTCTTTAAGATTAAACATTTCTAACATGTTAGACATTTTTTAACAAAGGAGTAGATTAAAAAACAAACTACTTTGTTTTCGATTAAAAAATATTTTTAATTGAAAATATTTATATTAAAAAATTCTTTTTCAATTTACTTTCTAATTAAAAATTTGTATATACTTCTTTACTTTATTATCTTTTGAAAATTACGTGTATTTGTTCATACAATTATTAAAAATTTTTATAAATGTTCATGTATATTTTAAAAAATTTTAAAAAAATTCTATTTTGCTTAATTAAATATTTTATAATTCCTTGATAAATTCCTTTCTTGCACAACTGCTGCAATATACCATGTGTACAAAATAAATTTAAAGTGGCAACTGACAATAGCTTGAAAGAACTTACTTAGAAATTGCTTAGATCTATCCTTAGAGTTAGACGAGTTTTGAACTCTAGTGACCAAACTTCTTGAGCTCTTGTGCTTTCACACTTTAGAACTATTCGTGTACTTCATTGCACCAGAACTCTTGAAGTTACAATTTTGTAAACCTTCTCAAAATTTAACCGATTATTATTTCAATTAGATATGTCAAATTTTCGAAACTATTGAGCTGACTTAGAAAAATAAGAAAAAAGAAATATATTCATTCGGAGTAAGCTTTATTTGTTTTATAACGATATATTAATAATATATAAAATGGCAAAAAAATGGAGAAATTTCTTTTAAATCTATAATGGATCTTTGAGAATAATAAATGTAAATATAGGGAAAATTATTTCAAAATCATTGGATAACTATTAGTTAATGTTGATAAATTATTTCCTTATTTTATTAATTTATTAATTTAATTTTTTTCTTTAGCTCGTTCATAGTTGAAAAATTGTATATATTCTATTTATTTTTTAATTTTTTTAAACAAAAACGGATTATACGTAATAAAAATAATCCATCAAATGTATAGAAAGTGATTGACGAGCTTCGAGGAAATAAATTTTAACGACACATGGATTACAGTGAAAATCTGCACTAACCTTCAACTGTATTTGAATATCACACTTTAAAAATTAAAGTGCTGTATGTATATCCGAATTTTTATTAATATTTTTTCCAGATATTTCATTTGATCAAACTATACTTCAATATAAGATCTTATTATAAATTAAAATAGAATTCGATATTACAATTTATTATGTAATTCTTATTTTTTTTATTTTATTTTCAAATATAACATCATCGATATTATGTTAAAAAATTTACACAATGAAAAACCAAGATGAAGATACTTGGTATTTCTTCGATTCGAATAGAAGAAACATAACATGTTTGAATCATAGCTTGCGGGAGTGGCGAAATTCAATAGAAATCCATGTTATTCGTAGAAACATAAGGAGAAACATCTCGATTATTGCTAGTTATATAAATAATATCCCATTAAATGGAAAAACAATCTCAATCAGCGTAAAGAAAACTATGTCTTCAAAATTGATTATAGGTTAACTCGAAGATAAAGCAACATTTAAAAATAAAATAACATTAAAAAATAATTTAAAAATAATTTTGTCAGTCATTGAAAAAATCTTAATAAATCTCAGTGCAAATAATCAGAAAATATTAAACTTTGAAGCAAGAAATAAGAAATAGTTATAGAAGAACAGAAGATAAAGTGTTTCCATTGAAAATAAAAAACTTTGGCAAATCGTTCTAAGCAAAAAATTTTATATACATTATGGATCGAGTATGTTCTCGAGATAAGAAGTGTATAATATGTGCAAATAATCAGATGCATCTGGAGATAATGTTTTTCTGCTTATTAATTTTTATTGCAAATTTCGATATTAAAATTTCGACATTAAATTTTTATATTAATCATTAAAATTTTTTTCTTCCCTATTTTTCTATGGTCATTTATTATCTGTAAAGCGAAACTTTTTTTTATTGTGAAAAATATAAATAATGTATGGTATATGCATATTGCATGAAAGAAATTTCTTTTCCAAGGAATAACTCTTTTCAGTATTTAAAGACAAAAAAAATATTGGAAGGAAGGTATTTTCATAAAATTATTAATATCAAAATTTATGTGAAGATTATTCAAAACTGTTTTCAAAATTATTTTAAAGTATATATAATTTTTAAGTTAATTTCTAAGGGAAATATATTTTGAAGATGATCATATGATTTTTTGGACTAAAGTATATAATATTTTATGATAAATTTATGATTTTTATATTTTGAATATTAAATTCTATTACTAAAGAATTAATAAATTTAAAAAATCTGTATACTTCAAAATATTTTGATTTAACTTATAATAAAAAAAAAAAAATAGATCATATTACAATCATATGACGCAATAGGAAATTTATGATGTCTTATTTTTCTTCTTTCAAAGAAAAATGAAATAGCATAGGAAATCCGCTGTATTCATCAGATATGCCATTCTCTGATTATTGTCTGTTCCAATCTCTGCAACGCTATTTGAAGGAAACAAGATTTTCAAATTATGACAAAATGGAAACTGGACGAAATTTTCAATGAATTTTCCAATTCACGGATTTTTTTCGCAAAAAAGAACTAGACAAAGAACGATGAAGAAAATTTAATTAAGTCAAGAATATAAAATTAGGAAAAAAGTTTATTGTAAATATTTTAACTTTATTTATTTATCTATTGCAAATATGCACGTACAAAAAATCATTTAGATAATTACACAAAATTAATTTCATTATAAAAACATAAACCAATATATATTGTTATATATATTATTATATTGAATATTCAAATTTAAAAAAAAAATATTTGAAAATTATAACATTATCTCATAAAAAATACCATTCAATTGATGATAAGATCTCATAATTTTTTTTATATTTAACTAACTCGATACTACACATCACAAAATTAAAAACGAAATTATAAATGAAAAATATTAAAAAATTTTTATTCGCACATCGTAATAAATTTTAACAAAATCGTTCCAACTTAAAAAAAAAGTTTAGAGAGATCAAACGCAATTTACGAACTGTTTGCTATTCAGTTCCATTGTCACTTCGAGGAGTCACAACAAGATCGAAGTCGAGCAAGATGAAGTATCCTGTCAGGTTTACGTGCGGGGAATGGTTCGAATTCGGTGTCCAGGGAAATATACGAAGAATCAGGGGCCGACAAGATGGAATAACCGCGGTTAGAATTTTAAATCGTCGATAATTACCCTCGTTGATGAAGGAATATTATAATTTCGAGTTCTGAAGCGTTCGAGTTGAATGCGTGCACCGAAGCGATGCCATAATTAGCGGTCGAGTCTGTCATGGCGACGAAGTTGCGTGCAAATAATTGAGCTAACATTGCGCACCATCGTTTAATATTCTGTTGACCAGTAATAACACGTGATATTTGCACTTGCATGTACGCGTGGTAACGATAGATGATGCCATATGATGGTGGAATAAATCGTTGATTTTAAAACGAGATTTTGGGAACGGATATTAGTAATTATGAATTATTCGCTTCCTTCGTGGATTGAAGAATATTTTCGAAACGGTACTCTCGAGTTTTGATATTGGATTGATGAATGATTCGTGGTCTATTGGCGTTTATTTAAAAATTTGGTTTTCATTTGGATTTTTTTTTTTTTTTTTGAACTTTTTAGCTGGAAGCGTGGAATTGTTTGAAAATGTTTGAGAGTTCGTGATGAAGTCAATAGTATGAGTCGAAATATTTTAATTATAGATACAATAGATATGATAGTTTTGTAGGATGAATATTTAAAAGTTATTCTCCACATCAGCTTATTTGTAAAAAGTTTTTTATATAAAATTGTATAATATAATATCAAGAAAGATGTACTAGTTTCTTTTTGCTACATCATTTTTTATTCTATAATATATTTAATGTCGAGTAGAAATCATATATATAAATTTATCAATTAATCAATAAAAATTTAATAATTATTAAATATCCTTTATATAAATAACATTTTTAAAGTCTATAATTATTACAAATAATTGGTGAATGAAGTGTCATCAATATATGTTCAAATATTTTCAAATAATATCGACAATGATATTGACGAAAGACTTTATTCTTTTATAAATATTTGAAAAATAATCCAATAGCGTCAAGTCTGGAGAATAAGCCGGTTATGAAAATATTCACCCAATTTATCGATTCGTGGATTATCTTATAATATCTGATGCACTTATGCATAATTCATAATCATCCTGTTGGTACCACATTGTTAAATATAGTTGCCATAACGGATTTAGTTGTGTTTATAAACGCATTAATCCTTAAACATTAAATCGCCATTATTATCTTATTATATTGTCATCATATTTTTCCCATTAAATTAACCTCCTATCTCCTCATTACATTATTCCTTTTTTCCCTATTCCAGTTTCAAATTTACAAATTAAATTAAATTATAATTAAATTCAAGCTGTAACTTATTTTTAATTACAATATAAAATAAAATTTCTAAACCGTGTCTATATAAATTGGATAAAATTCTTTTTTGTAGAAAATTTTTGTATTTTATATAAAATAATATCCAAAACTATTCGCAGTTATATTTTCAAATTATCAATTGATTTTAATATACAATACATCAAAGTACTCTTTGAATTATTCACAAATAAAAATGTTCTTAAAACACACACAACACACGATTATCATTATCATTATCATTATCACTCCAGAAATAAGAGAAATAATATATACACTTAAAAAAAAAGGTGATCGTAATCATCAAATGAGAATAAGATCGAGTCTATAACTCTACAATCGACCTCGTTAAACCGGAAACGGTCCCATTCGACCGAGTTAAGACAATTGGCCGTTTATCGTTGGCCCCACGATCCTCCTTCCGCAAAAGCTGATTCTTCCGAATTATTTTATAGCCGTCTCCCTCTCCAAATTCTGTTGTTCAATTTCTCTATGCTCTCCCCCGCTCCCCCTCCCCCCGCTTAATTCCTCGATAAACGGAAGAAGCATCGAGTTCGTTCGCGGAATAACAATGGGCATCCGGATGGTGAATCCGGGATTTTAACGGTTCAATTACTTGGAGGGCTCGATTCCGCGGCTCCTACGAAAAATTGTCCCCTCGAGGAACGTTGTCGAAATTCAGCTGAGACCGGTAAACGACGACGAACCGGAAACTCGGCGACGAATCTCTCTGATCCCTCTCATGATCACGGGATTAAATGCGCGTACGATGGCGCTGCCAGTCTTGAAAAATGGGGTATACACTAACGATCGGAGTGTGGCGTTTCTTTTTTTTTTTTTTTACCTTTCGTTTTACGATCTCTATGTGTCTGTCTTTTCGGTTTTTCCTTTTTTTTTTTTTTTTTTTAAGGTAGGAGACTTTGGAGGGGTTCGATTGAACGTCGACCGAAAGTCGACGTCTGGTTGAAAATTGGAATTATTGATTTGTTGGAAAAATTTCGTCGGAAAAGATTTAGAAGTGAACAAAGCTTTTATATACTTTTCGATTCTTGACAGTGAGATAATTCATTAACAAGTTTCAAACTTGTTATTGAAATATACAGTGGTGTCTTTTTTAGTTTTATTTTTTAATATATTTCTTTTTTACTAATTGTAATGTTGTTATTGAAAGTATAGTGGATTAATAAATATTCGTCAAAAGTAGTTTTTAGGTAATTAATTATTACAAATCGATTGTTATACATTGTAGAAACAGCAAGTGGAGAAACAACTGCAACAAACGTTTAATCTGAAATTTATTCGCATTAATTATTTCTTTATTCACGCAATAGAAAAAGAAAATTATTGGTTTCCTTCCAAGATTAAATCAAGAAATAGTAAAGTGTAAGATGTTAGATCTACGTAGAATATATAATTAATTTCGCATTAGCTGTGTCATATATGGTGGCCTTATTAGCTAGCAGAAAATCAGGTTTAGGTTAGATCATTAAGACTAGATTAGAAGCGTAGGATAATTATTAGATGTAGATTAAAGCTCTGCACTGCATCTAAGTATATCATCTAATCGAATCTACCCATGAAACAACATTTGATTTACATATACAAGATAAATTTTCGTACAAAACTTTTGTATAATCATTTTTTTCTTAGTTTCTCTAGTTTAAATTGTGCTATCACAATTTGTTTGGAAAAATCTTATATATTTTACAATGTAATTACAAAATTACTTTAACGTCATTGTACTTTATATAAACTGCGTATCATAACTATAAAGTTAGTCAAGAAATTTTAATTTTCAATAAATTTATATTGAATCAAATATAATATCTGTGAATGCATTTGAAAAAGAAAGGCTTTTCTTCTTTTCAAGAGTTGCTTTTCAAAAAGCAATTTTGATAACAGTAGTTTAATAATTTGAAAAGCATTTTGTGATAATGATATATTGTTATTAGTTATTTTTGTTAACAGAGATGAATATTTAGGCAGTGCATTAATCTTGTAGAAATTTCTGGAGAAAAACAATGATGATAGTAAGACAATGCTACAATTGCACATCAATCATACAATATATACTTAATTTGACTTCTACAAACATTAAAATCAAAATTAATGTATCTTTTTGACTTTAATAATCACTAGAATTCCATACAAAATATAGATACTGTCATCGTTCAGAAAGTTCTTGTTAAAAATTTGAATTTTTCCATAAAATTCCATGTCACATAAAATATGGAAAATTCAGAGTGCTTTTATATGGACCACGAAACGCAGTATATTCAACAAATAATTTCCAAAATTATAAAGTTTTCAAACCTGCAAATCTAAATATCAAATCATCAAACATAAAATATATATTGTTGCAAAATTGGATCAAATTATAACAAAAATAAAATAAATCACTTGAAAAATCTAATTCTACTACTCATAAAGAAATTATTCTTCATAATGAATATATTCGTCACAGTTTCTTCTTTTCCTTTTTTCATTAAACAATTGGCAAGAATCATAATTACAAACATTCAAGAAAAATCCATCTATCTGAAACATTTCTTTCCAATCCTTTCAAATCCTTAAATCCAAGAATCGAGGAGAAATTCACCACGCAATTTCTCCTCTATCATTACATTGAAATTCAAATTGCAATTCAAACATCATCAAACAACAACTCGATACTAATACACAACTCGACGAAATTCTCATTCCGGATTGTCTCACAATCCGCATAAATCGACTCCGCTACAGATTGACGAATTCTAATCTCCACGTTGCTTGAAGGTAGGAAGAGGGAGGGGAGGAGAGTAGAGGGGAGGAAGATTGACGGATGAAGAGGAGATAACAGAGAAACGGTTGATCGGGCATAAGTTGGCAGGGACAGAAGGCTGGAAATGCGTGAGCGTGGCCGGTGACAATGTGTATATCGTCCAGGCAAATCAGATTAATTAGGGAATAACGTGGCCATGCGACGAACGTCAGGCGAGGGCACGAAGGCCCTCTTTGATAAGCTCCTCGTGTCGAGAGGTTAAGTGTCGCTCCTTGAATGATTGCGACACTGGGGTTGGGAAAGGCTACGCCAGACAGGTCGAACAATTCACGAATCTGATGGCATTAAACTAACCGGCTCGCGCCCATGAGAGGGGAGGGGTTGGTGGTGGTGGTGGTAGTAGAAGCTTTGATCGTAATCCAGAGAAACTTCTAAGCTGTCGTCGACCTAATCGAGTTCAATCGATAGAGGATTCCTCGCGTGTCCACGCCTCGATATTCATATCGATAGATTTTTGAACGATTGAGGTAGGATAATCGATGACCGCTGCGTGTCGCTGCGATCGTGATTACGTTTTATAATTTATGGCTTCCAAAATTTCGAAACGTTTGAAATTAATATCATTTTATTTGTTCTTTCTCTCGTTTTGGTGAAATGAATGTTTTTTGAGAAATTTGTAATTACATTTTTCCTTTCAGTATTTAAATTAGTGAAAATAATGAATTTTGGAATATTTGAATATTTTGCTTGAGTTGTGGTAATAGTAAAAATAAAGTCTAGATCTAATTTTGTAAAAACTACACTACGCGTGATTAACGTTAATATTTTTATTTTTTAGATTTTTTCATTTGAAATGCTTGAAAGGATGCAAGACAAATAATGTAAAATATTATTTCTATTTTATAAATTTGAGAGAATCAGTTGCATTTTATCAGAACTTATTTTTTGTGAAAAGGTAAATTAAATCAATTATTAGCTCTGAACTATCAAAATAGACAGGGAAAAAATAGAAATTATAAAACTCTCTTTGAATATAAAATAAAATAAATTAAAAAAAAAGAATTATTGTGACATAAATATCATAAAAAATTGAAAATAATTTTTTTTATTTTTAATTAATTTTTAATTTTTTTTTCACTTTGATTTTTATCACTATAGTATAATAAATATGATAATAATTTTAAAAAATATTTGCTATCGATAATTTTAAATAATTCTTTGATATGAAAATGAATAAGAAAATAATTAAACTTTGAAAACAAAATTAAATTTAAAAAAAAATAACGCAATAGGATTTCTTAGTTTAATTATTGCAAAAAAAAGGTACAAATTTAACGATTTTTCTTTCAACGAAATATCAGCAATACACGCAATGAAAATGCTCTTCTTCGTGGAAAATCATCAAAGAAGCATTAGAGTCCCTTTCGTTCTTTCGAATAATGATAATATCTCTTTGATGTAAGCTTATAGATAATGTAAGAAGCGAGATTCAACGATGAAAGAAGAATACAATGTTCTTAAATTCAATTCTAATAATATTTTATTTGACATTAAAGTATTAACGATTGAAGTAACAGAAATAATTATAGAGAATTAATTAGAAAGAAATTCAGATTTTATATATAAAAATATATGATATTAATAAATGTTATTATTGTTAAATTATAAAGGAAATAAAACATTTAATGATATTTTACTTTTGCAATATTTGAAATATGATTACGTATTATTTCTTTCTTATATCTATATTTTAAATGTTCTCTAAATGATTTATTTTATATTAGAAAGAAATGATACATTTCTATCATCTACAGACTAGATGGGAACATTAGGATTAGAAATATTTTTCAGGTCGATGAGAGTAGTACATTTCAGAGTGTAGTTTATTTTTTGAAATCCGATTAAAAAGTTTCGGTAATAACTTTTCGTTGCAAACTCGAACAGAAGGAAAGTTTAAAAAGCTATCAGCTTTTTAAACTTAACTTTAACTTAAAAGCTCGAGGAATTCGTGATATAAAATAAATACCAGTCCAATTCAAACAATAAAATTCGAAAATATAACAATGTCCATATTCAGATATCCAAATATAATAGTATCCAATAATTTCTAAATTTTCTGGTAGATGATTATCCATAAATCTAGATAACATTTCTTTTAGAAAATAAAATTTACATTTGATATAATTATTGTTAAAATATTATTAAATATTTTGGAAATTTCAATCACGATATTATAAATTAAATTATTCTCATTCTATAAAATTTTTGAAAAAATTTTAAATAGAATTTTTATATACAGAAAATTTATATGCCTTAAAGAAATAATTAACAGATTGAATAGAATTATTAAACGATATCGAAAAATATTCGACGATAGAAGATAATATTGTGGCAAAATGAAATAGCAAGATTGATCAGAAATTTTAATTTCGAAATTATATCATAAATTGATGAAATTTCAAAAGATAAAATGAATATTCAGGATCCAATAGAAGTTAAACAAACAGCACTCGAGCGAATTTCAATCTGCTCTTATTGTATCATCCGATGTCAAAGTATAAATTAAATTTTTAACTTTTAATTGATTCAATTCAGCTGGATATAACAGATACTTTCACATACCGCATTAATAATTAAAAATTCTCATTCCTAAAAAAACCTTCTTCGCTCAAACAATCCTTGATCCACTTCTAAATTCTCCATCATTCATACAAACATACACGTTAAAACGAAAAATCGTTCTTCTTCTACATTTCTCAAAAAAAAATTCACCCCAATCGTTGCAAACATCGAGATAAGGATCAGCAGTAAAACCAAGTTTCCAGTTACCCTACTAAACCGGACGACATCCCCGCCACGTACCTCGCTCGACAGAGGCCATTCGAGGGTGAAAATTACAATGGAAACGTGGAAAGAACGAGCCCTCGACAGATGGCGTAACGGCAATCTATAAGATCGTAAGAATACGGATCGAAACCGTGAACCGTGTCTAATTAACATCGGAATGGGAAGAGCGGATGCGTTTTCATTGCGCCGGCAATAAATCCAGGAAGCAGATAAGCGTTATCGCGGTCTTTCGCCACCACCTATCCGCAGGAGGAACGTTTTCCCTATCCTCGACCGGGTCGGGCCAACGCAACACCAGAGCCAGGGGGAAGGGGTGGTGGTAGTGGATGTGTGGCCAGTGACAGATGGCTCATCGATCAGCCTGTTCACAATGTCGTGGATCGATGGGGGATCGAAAACTGGGCGGTGTGTGAAAAACGTCAATTTGCAACGGGACGTCGATGCTTATGGGCACGCATAACTGGTAACCGATCACCACCACCGACTGTCCAGGTTTATTTAAAAACTCGCCAATCGATAAGGGATGATTGATTCAACGCGTCTTACGACGGGTCTCGAATGGAATGAGTCGGAGTGGATGATCGATTCGACGCGTCTTCAATGCGATATGACGACAGGTTGGGCTTAGAATTAATTAATACGATAATAAATGAATGTTTGCGGAGATTTGTTCAATTTTTGGAAAGTTTTGATCTCAATGAAAATTGGTGAGTACAATTTTTTTTTTAACAAGAAATATCTTGGAGAGGACGAAAGTTTGTTTCGTATTTCGAATATTCGATTTTGTTTGGAAATTAATTTTGATCGTGTTATTGGTTTCGTATCGTATTTCAGAAAACGAAGGAAACGTTAAAATTTGAGGAGTCCATTTTGCCTTAGGCCAATCTATAAATTATTTATCGTATGTGGCCTCTAGATACAATATCTATTGTTTGCATTAGCACATTACATTAGCATTACCGTACGTACTCTAATACACATTAGCATCAAGTTACATTAGCATATTACGTTGAGAAATCGCGTTTGCATTAAGCAATTTTTGATCTTTCGAGCAAATTATTCGATTATAAATTATTCAGAGTTATTCGTGTAAACTAAATTCTATTTGAATTAAGTAAACATAAAAGTAAACTGGAGTTGAGCAATTTGGTCTGCTGCCTTCTCGTATAAACTTACCCTGGAAGATGATATAAACTAAAATTGTCAAAAGTCTTAATATAAATGTTAATTCATATTTCGTTAAAAGAAGTTATGTACGATTAATTTTAATTAAAAATAAAATATTCGTTTGGGGATGAATTTGACACAATTGGACAGGTTTCCATCTAAAACTAAAATTCCAAAATAGAAGATTTTATAGAATGACATATCGCAAATATAATTATTTATATCTATTATATTTATCATTCCTTCAAAATTGTACATAAATAATTGAAAAGAAAAAACAGTGAAACACGTTTCACTTTCTTTCCAGCAACACGTTCTGGAATACGGCACGTTGTATTGAACTTTCCATTTTCTTCGCGGTATGTCTTCGCGTCACCGACATCGAACTCCTTTCCTATTTATTTTACAACTAAATTCTGATGTCTTGTGCTCCTTTTATCGAAAAAACTTGATCGGTCGCACACGAAACGGTTTCAACAGTCGTAAATAAAATATCGTTCTGGTTTTACGAGATGCCAAGTGTGAAGAGATCCATCGTGGCTGCAAATGCAGGGAAAAAAAGAAAGGAGGGTAAAATTTCAAGAAACCGCGTGTATAAAAATTTGTATCGCGGCATAAATGTTTGCGATAAAATTCCACGAATTGAGATGTTTTCGAACGCGCGATGAACGTTTATTTGCTCTTCATAACACGTTTGAAGAACGTAACCTCGAATTGGTTATTAAAAAAAAAAAGGAAAAAGATATAAGAGGAATATGGATAAGTGAAAAACGATATTCAAATATGTTGGATAATTCTGTATTTCCGTTTAATTGTATAAAATATAAACGATCTTGAGTAAAAATACCGTTTAGTCCGTTTGTCAACTTGTCGATACATCGGTGTTTGTGGAGTTGAGAAAAAAGAATCTACGCGCAGAGTGGTAAAAAATTCTTTACGCAATATTTATGACTCTATTGTATCGTTTCACAATGATTTGTTCTGCTTTCTTTTTCTTATTTTTTAATCTGTGCTTTTCTTTTTTTACAATTTATTATTAAAAAGGAATTAATTGGAGTAATGAAAAGTATATTTTTATTTGTTTTTGCAAAAGAAGAAGGAATTAATGAAATTTTAAATTTTATCTTTGCAGCTAGTTTATTTAATATTTATCATCAAAGAGATTATGTTAGATGTATTATGAAATTTTAAGTTAGGGTAGATTGAATTAGGTAAATAAATTTTGCAAATGATGGAAGTATATATAGTTATAAAATATATAGTTTCAACAAAACTTTGTCTAAATTAATTTTGTTAGAACTAAACAAATAAACTAGATTCTATAAAGTCTACTTTCAATTTTAATCAAAACAATTAATTCTCTATTATATGAAGTAAATATAATTTTCTAACTTGATCCAAAGTGTTCAAAAAATATGCAGAACTTCGATAAATTTCAACATATTTTAATATATATGTCATAATTTGTATACATTATTTTCCAAAATAATATACACATTTATATTTTAAGTTTTTTTTTTACAATAATAATAATAATGCATATAATTCTAAAGAGATATTACATACAGAAGTATTACAAAGAACAGTGACATATTGTTTTTGTGTTTGATGAAATAATCAAAGGAATAATGAAATACAATTAATCAACAGTTATTACAGTAGAGTATGAAATAACCGGTCAGACATTCTTTCATAGATCGATGATACATATATCATGGAAAAAATCGATCGAGATAACTAAGCACTTTTGGTCGCAAGCTTCATGTGATAAGAGCTTTCATGTAATTTAAGGATTTGATAACTATCCGGTTCATTTATGAACGTTTCGTGCAGATCTATTAAATACATAATTTTCTTGCCATCAGAAGTAACTGTGGTATACTTCACTCTAATCTTTCCTTTATAATCAACTCTTTTTTACACGTTGCTAATTGTACTATAATTGAGCTCATAACTTTATTAATAACTCTCTCTAATTTTAGATAAAAGTTGAAATGAAGTTATTAAGAATTTATTTTACTTTTGTGATACTTTTATTATTCGTTTTATATATAGTAGAGGTGAACAAGTAAAGAATTTATTTTAAAAAATCAATAAATTTTTCGTGAATAAAATATTGATATGAAAAAATACTATTTTGATAGATTCTAATTCGCATAATTTTTTTTTTAACAACACGATGATTAAAATTAACAATTATTTAACATCGTTGTTTATTGATTCCAAAAAAACCATCGTCTGGATCAACAAGATTCATTCGAAAATTGCAAAAAGAGAAAGTGAAACAAATTATTATTAGAAATTTTTTCAAAAATATTCCACCAAGTGTATACAAACTCATAAAACTTACTTAAATTATTATCAATTGTCAAAATAACGTATACATTCAATAATAATTTATAATAATCGAGTCAAACAGTTACTATAATTATTTATTTATTTAACGAAATTTATTTAATATTTTCAAAATAAAAATGAATCATGATGACAAAATTATCTCAATAAAAGTAATTATTATCATCATAGCTTTCCAAAATGACACAATTCTCAAAATCGAATTTACTAATTCTTTCATCCCAGTTTCCATCTTTTTTCTTCATTCAAGAAAATGACACGTTCGACCAAATGAAACGATCCTTTTTTATTCGTTCAAATATCATCGTAGCGATGATATTTCAAGGTGCGATCGGCCAAAACGGATTTGTCGGATCCGCAAATAGACGACAATGAACGCGTTCGACATTCATTAGTAAATTGCACGGTGAAGAACAGGCGGAGCCGCGAGACAGGGCTGGGCAAAAGCAAGCTGGGTGTGCTGCCACCGCATTGATGAGAAGTTGTATCGTTCATGCTGAAGCAACATATTTTACGCGGGTCTGCAGCCAGCAAGATAGGTGAACGCTGTCGGCGAATAAGTTAAAGTGCATCGCATGCGAGCTGTTAATTCATTTTACGAACAATTAAGCCTGGGATCGTGATGGGTCAATCCCGAGTCACGGCTTATCCCGATCTTATTACGTCGAAAAATAGTACGGATTTGTGGGCTGAGTTTCTTTTCTCCCCTTGCACCGATTCAACCCATTATTGGATCCTTGCCCCCTCTGCACTAGTTCCGACAATTGGTCCTCCTTTCTTTTTCTTTATTTGTACGAGATGCAGAGAGAAGAGAATATATATATTTTTTTAATTTTGTTGTACAGAGTGTTAATATTATGGTGAGAGTAGCTTTGAATTGATTGAAACAAGTACAGATGTTTGTATTGTTTCGATATAAAAAATAAATTTCGACTTTTTTTGTTTCTCGAATTGAGAGCAACAAGATACATGATATTATATTTAGATGTATTTATTGAGTTATTATCGTTTGCAACTTAATAAGTAAATCTCAACCGATGTTTATTGTTTTTGTTTGTTCTGATTCTAGAATTGATTCTCTAAAGTTTCACGAATATATAAACTCGTTAAACTGGATGGATTTCATATTTTTTTGTTTTTTTAAATTATTGAAGAGATAGGAAGATATTTAGTAGTATAAATCTATAGTTTTGAATAAATGTATTCTGTTTGATGTGTTTGACGTGTATCGTCACTGGATCGAAATTTGTGAAATTTAACATTGACAAAATTGGTAGATCATTTATAATAATATTCCTCTCATTAAGTACTTTGATGTTAAATTGCATTAATCATATTGGTATCCGATCATTAAAATTAGTCGATCATGTAATATATAATTAAATGAGTTACGATTTATTAAAACAAATTGCATTTGCATTGCTATGTACATATGTACATTTTCTAAGTACATGTAAACAAATTACATAATATTTATCAATATAATAGTCAATAAAATAATAATAACTCATAAATAAATTTGTAATTTAATAACAAAAAAAAATTCCTTTCTTATTCTATTTAAAATAAATTTTGTTAAAGATATAAAAATAGATCAATGGTTAATAATCCATTTAATTATCTAGAATAATGAATTTCATAATGAAATTTAAAAGAAAACGTACGAAAGATAATGAATTAATATCAATAATTAATAATTAATTGACAATCGATAATATTTTAAATATTACATTAATTCTTCTTTCGTTAAAATAAAATGTATCTCCTTTTACAATAATATATATATGTATTTTAATAATATTTTACTGATTCATTTCTTACGAAATTATTTCAAAAAAATTCGCAGAAATTCAAGAAATTTTTTTTTTTTTAACACTGCTTCTTTTACAATAAATAATAATTTTTTTTCAATCTCGACAAATATACAAGAAAACTTAATATCGATTATCAAGAATGGTAGGGATTTTTATTTTTTACTTTGTAAATTTTTTTGCGCATGCAGTTTTATTTTTTGCCGTTTATTCAATATAACGATGCGAAATTGAAATTTTAATATGCCGCATATTGCCGTTTTAATGTGTAATATCTACGAAGAAAATAAATCCAAAATATTTATATATTTTTTTCAATTATTATTAATAGATGATATTTTAAAACGAATATTGAAAATGTACATACATTTAACCGTGTATAAATTGAATGATACATGAGCTTCAATATTAATTTTTATAATTATAAATTATAAAGAAACAATTTGCTGATATCATTAACGCGATAATATTTTACATTCACGTGTAACACGTTTTCTTTGTTAATTGATATCTTTGAGCGTATTCCCCTTTATAGTAGAGCCACTTTGTTAATTCGCGTTTGATCTCTAATTATAGTGGATTTCATGCTTCGACGAGTTTTCGTGGGAAGAAACGTTAAAAATTCACAACCGAAAATAAAAATTAAAAATACAAGACGATTAAAAAGAACATTGCTGAGAATTTAATATGAGAAAGTGAGAAATTCTGGTTGAAAACTTCATTCAAATTGTGCAAGGGTTCGGTCAATGTTTTAATTAAGTTTCCACTTTGAAAATCGGTGGATCGGCAAAGACCCTGTTTACAAAATGCTTCCTAATTAATTTAACTTCCTGATAAATTAAATAGATATACCATATATATATATTGTTTAAAGTGTCTCTTTTAAATCGCAACAAAAATATTAGAAGTTTTGTTATAATTCTCTTTCGAAAAATATAAATTATTTATTTAATTTTAATGCCACTTTTGAAAAATTTGTGTTTAAATTATTGACTTGTCATTCTTTATTTTTCCATAAAACTGTCTCATTTTGTATTTCACATAAAATTATCACATAAAATAAATATTAATTTAACTTTTTTTAAGATTTTACTTATTTATATAATATGCTGATATTGCACTTTTAACATGTATTAACATATAAAAAAGAAAGAAAACAATAATTTTGTTTATTTTTATAGTTTTGTGTAAAATATAACGTTATGACAAATAGATATTATTTTAATTTTGAATTTTAAATTTTTAAATCACACAGCAAAATGTTAAAGACAAGATCCATTTTCATTTGTAAATTCACTTTCCATGTCTCAAAAATAAAAATTGATCATCCTTGACATATATATATATATATATTATAACATTTACTGTTTTTTTCCAAATATATTATCAAAATTCTTCTTCCAATTCTCATATCTTCTTCCAATCTTCGTTTCCAAATATCATTCGTTTTTCATTTGCTAAGATCAAATCGTATCCAATCCAACCAAAAGAATCCAAAAAAAAAAAAAAATACGAACAAAAGGAAAGAAATACAATTAAGAAAAAAAAAATCAAAGGAAAAATAAGGGTTCCATTTCGACAATCAAATAGATTAACGAGCACTTCTCCGTGAATCGCACAGAAGAACAGTCTCTGAAATTATCGTTTAATACCTCGAAACGGCGGCGTCTCTCCCATGGGAGCCTTTCGCGCGAGACGGCGTCAAATTGATAGAATTTTTAATTAAAATTCGTGGTAATTGTCCTGGGCAAGGAAAAGTACGCGACAGGGAGGGTAAGAGGAAAGCGCGAACAACGAAACTGTCCGCTTCGACGGGGAGAGGGTGAGTTCGTAGATGGAGAGTTTATTACTACCTGAATCTGATTACGCGGAGTCGTAGGGGATTTAGCCTCGCAACAATTCAGACCGCAGCGAGTGTATCACTTAAATTTGAATACGACGTTATCGTTGTGCGACGGAACTGTCATATCGTGACGGTTATAACCGTGATGCGCAAGTTTTCAACAAGAAATTTCGTAATTACGTTCCTTGCTTCCGTGGATTTTATTCGATTACAGGATTTATATTGCTTATAATTCGATTTGATGGTGGATTTTTTAATGTTTCGCCTGTGGTTGTTGTAATTTTTATTATTAGTTTGAACAGATGGATCAGAATTCGAACGATTGTTTTTGTTTTAAATAGAGGAAAATTTATATATTTTATATGAGCATGTAATAAGTGATGGAGAATGAAGTTTATTCTACAATGACTTTAATTATTCTTAACGTGAATAAAAAAATAACGAAGTGTTGAGATTTTTAAAAATTTATAACATATCACGTTTAAATAACTAAAGTGCTCGTTAAAATTATTTCACAATGAATTGATTACGAACAAGTAAGAAAGTATATCGATAAAGATAATTATTCACAGCTTCTCTAATAAAAATATATATAAGAAAATGCACCCTGTTATTCAGATACTTTATCATATTTTACATATTTTATACGCATATAAATTACCGTAATTGGTTCTTGAATCTAATGGAGAAGAGAGTAATAAAAAAGTACATTTAAATGTATCATATCAGCGCGCACGTGAACATTGAAAATCCAACGTGTTCGCATCTAAATATTACAATCTCCGTAAGCCCTGTAGATAGCGAAAAAATATGAACAATAATTAATATCATCTTTTTCTTAAATCTCTCGTAAAAATATGAGACAAAATATAATTTACTCTTAAAAGTTTAGATTCGTTTTATTGTTTACAATTTTACAATTTAAAAAATGTTCTATATATTTCTATATATTTCAAATTTCTGAAACGGAACAATCTGGTGGGACGCTTAACAAGGATAACAGTGCCGCGGGACACAAGGTAGGAAGGTAAAGTTCCCGCTTAAAACACAATTTAGGAACAGCGTGTCTTCTATATTCGCACTCGGTTGGTAAGATAGAACGGATAGGATAACGAAGGATGGCCTCGAAGGAAAATCGTTCTCTCATTTTTTCTCAAGGGGATTCACTTTCACGAAACAGTTCCCCTATTCCTTTATCCTGCCTCGTTAATATTTATATCCCGCATCGTCCGTGTTTAACCTTAAAAAGGGAAGAGGCCTTTGTGAATCGTCTTTGTGAAACTGATTAAAACAACAGTTCTAATTTCGCCCTTTTTGCGGATTATTACAAATTTTCCATTTGAAAATTAATGAATCGCGAATGAATGGCGATCTTCGGCTCGATTAATAATGTATCGCTGCTGTTTACAATTTGGCTGGATTTATGAAAGGGTATATTGATGAAACTCTGTGCTCACGTTTCAAGATCATTTTTTAGGAAATAGGAAACTTCATTGATACCGAAACTTCAAGAGCTTGCAGTACTTCATCAATTGGACAGGAGAAATGATTTATGATATGATATTATATAGTTTTTAAAAATCAATATTTGACTTAAAATTATATCCTCTCTTAAATTTATGAAATAATTCATATCTCAGAAACACTGTACTCTGAATCAAGCGTGTATTTTTTATCGAAAAATAAGTTAAGTAAAAAGTAAAGTTATTATTGAAGAATGAAGCAAGTTGTACTTTTTATTAAAATATAAAATTAAATACGAATAAAGAAGATTCGTACTCGGATTATGACGAAATATGATGAAATATTATCCATACTCTTGAGAGTACGATTCTTTTACTTTACTACCCTTGTTATATATTCCAAAAGAGAATCATTTACAATCATTCACAGAGATTTTAATACACAGATACAGAGAAGATAATTTCTACTAAAATTGTTCACATAACAATATATTTATCGCTTCTGTTTAATAAGTAATCGTTAATTTTTAAATATTTTAATAACGCCTGAAATTGAGTCTAATTCATGGAAATTTATACGTTTAGTAGAACCTTTTTTACTCTTACCTTTTACAATTGAAACGTTCATTGAAACGTTGAAACTCGAATTTTTACCATATGTCGCAGATTTTTCACGGTGTTCCGTTACACTTTAGCAATTATTGGGAATCATTGGCCGCGAAGGGGAGGAGACGTTTTTACGAAACAATGGACTGGCAAAAAGCTTGATCGATACGCGATACGTGTGCGTGCAATATTCAACGGGCGAGCAGAGAAAACCGCGACTCGTACCGCACCGGAAGTAGCCAGCTTCGATGCAGGTGCATGCAACTTTGATTAAGAACGAGCGAAGGGTGTGGCGCGCTCTGGCGGTGAAAAAGCTTTACGAACTGCATTTTTCTTCTTCTCTTAAATGATTACCAAGATAAGAGATATTCTTTCGAACAATGGTATTTAGACATGGAGAAATAAAAATTTGAATATTCGAAATTTTGCGATTAAGAATGCAGAGAGATGGATGTATTGGATGATATTGAGATAATAAACATGGAAAGTAATATTTATTTTATTAATAGAATAAATTCGTTCAACACACTCGTCGATTCGCATCGAGGTAAAATAATATATCGAAAATATTCGAATAAAATTCTTATCATCGTGTAACAAATACGCGTCGCAATCAAAATATGGAACGAAAATATTTCATTTTTCATGTCATGTACGGTACGAGAAGAATATTTCAATATTAAACGTGCAAGCAAATTTAATAAAAAAATCTCAACACAATTTCACAAATTCTCACAAAGATTTGACAACACTGTCAATAGGGGACAATTTCTTTGAACTATTAGATCAGATCCATTATTGTATCGATCACTTGCATATAAAATCAAAATATAAAACGATCGACTAGAAAAATTCAATCTCCTCATAGAAATTATAAAAAAGAAAAAATATCAAAAAATTTTGCGCAACGTATAAAATTATTAATCGATAAAATACCAAATTATACAAATATAATACTTTTTCTCATTCGAGACACACCAGTCTAAAACCGAAACGCCTAAAACCGACGAAATGAACGAAATGAACCGTCGTCATTCTTCGAACTCCGACTCGTTTTCTGTTTGGAAAGTAAACGAGCAACCTAATACGTGCACACGAGCGTGAATTTGATCCGGTCTCTAATGATCAGTCCCACTGCACCCCCGCGTAATCCGCCTATAATTTACATTTCTCGGCTCGAAACCTCAGGAAATTTCTATCGTATCATCGCTCGTTGCATCCGCTGTTTGAGTTACAATTATACGGGGGAGGAGAGGGGAGGGACGAGGGACGAATCGCGGTTTCGAGCGAGGAAAATCCGGGCATCATCGTAGGGAAAATCGATTTGACGAGTCGTCGAGGGAAGGAAGGGATGGATACCTATAATTTGTGACACGCGATCTCTCACCGAATGAAAACTTGATGCCGTCACGTGGATCGGCCTGGCGCCGTGCAGACGTTTCGCTTATTTTATCCGCCTACACTATCCGCCTTCTTCCTTCGTTCAAATTTGTCTTGCTACCCTCTACGTCTGGGAACGAGACTTGGACGGCGCGTTCGTTGTCGAATCATGGATTGGGCGAGGTCGTGATAATCCATGCAAATGTTTCGTGCAAGAGGATTTCAATGATTGGGACATTTCTCAGTTTGGTATTAAAGATATAAGTTTCGAGTTATTTGTAAAAATAGTCTCTTTGTAAAAAGGTCAGACAAGAATCGAAATTCTTGTATATCGACTTTTATGTTTGTTTTCGTTTCTAAAATAGATAGATGTTGTACAGATATATATCGTAATATTATATGTAAGTGTAATTTTTAATAAGCTGATATTTATTTGAGAGAGAGACGAAAAAATATCGAGAAAATATAATTGAATGATAACTTATTTTCAACTATTTAGCGTTTTAATTTTATCGTTGGTTAACTTTTTTCGAGACTGATAGATTTTTTACATTTATTAGTATAAAAAAAATTTTATTATTTTATTACACTTTTTCATATTTCGCACATTTCTTTTCGTGAAAAATAAAATATATGAAAAAAAGGATCAACAAATCTAATGAAAAAAAAATCAATTAAAATCTTATAAATCAAACGATTGAAGCAATTATTTTTCCCAGCATCGGACCTATTAATTAATCTTGTACAAAGTTTAAATCTTTCACGACAAAAAAAAGCGATCCGATTGTTTTGTCCTTTCTCACCCTTTTTTTCTTTTTTTTTTTTTGTCACAGACTTTTCAGATGCACTGAAACAGTTCCAATCAACGAAATTTCATTTGAGGGTTTAAGCTTTTACGAAAAAATCCAATTCCCTTTCACTTCAAAAACTTTTTGTTTCGCTCCGGCAAATTTCTAGTGATCCCTAGCCATGTGGAATTCGTTATGAAAAAAGAGTTCCCAAAAAGACCTTTTATCAAATGATTCTTCAATCCATATATATATTTTTCTTTTTAATTATTAAAATTAAATATAATCTCCCGCATCACATCGCACAACACTCGTGATTTACGTAAATATCCTTCGGTTATTTTAATAAATTAAAAAAAAATTTTTCAAAAAATTCTCTTAATCGAATTAAAAGAAAAAAAAACAAATTGAAAAATAAAAGAGCAATCTTTTTCGTTTTTAATAACAAAAATTACGCGTGTGTTTCCGTATTCATGAAATGCAAGCGGATTTTCAGATAATGTAACCTCCTGTAATATTATTTTCACGGTATCCGAATTTTCAATATGATCCTCGCTGAAAATCATTTCTGCGAAATTTACGCGAATGAAAATTGAATCGGGCAATTACGGAAAAGTAAAGTTTATGGAGAACGTTACCAAATAGAATTTCCAATTTTAATTTAAGCGATCATTGTGCGAGTATGCATTATCTTGATTGAGGGGAACATTCTTTCGATTCGGTAGTTATTAGAATTTATTTTTCAATCCTTGTTTTAACTCGGCGATATGATCTTTTTAAATGGATTTCCGTTTTCGTTCGAATTAACAATACGTTATTGAATATATAGAATCTTTCATCACATGTTATTTTATAATTGAATCAACTTCTCGATATTTTATAATTTTATTAAATAAATTTTACTTACCGAGAATCGTTATATTAAATTATGTTAGATTATTGTACAGATTAAATCAATAACTTTATTAAATTTGGCGTATATCATAAATTTTCTTGGATTTTATTGATATTTCTTTTATTACGATTATTAAAATTCTGTCTCTTTTTAGAATGTACAGATGTATCGTTTAAATTATTAAACGAATTAAAAGAAATCTCTACAATTCTAAAATTATTATTAATGTAAAAATTTCTCAACACCAATTTCAAAATAATTTTCTTTATTCTACAATTTCAAGTTTTTTTTTTATAATGTTCATTAAAATAAGCAATCTGCAGATAATTCTGTCTATTTTAATAACAGAAATGAATTGACCTAATTTTCTTTCTCACATTCTCGATAAACATATCTCAAAATTCCAAGTTCCCTTTTTGGAACATATCACGAGATAGCCCCCGCCTTATTCTACAATCGTCATCCATTTCAAAATGTCTACACACACAATATATGGCAAAGTTCCAAGTGTCTTTTCTAAAACATTCATTCAGATGCAGATAGTTTCTCCTACTTTAATAATAAATACCAAAATAACCTCCCTTACCGTTACGACGCTTCGTTCATTCTAAACTTTCCACATCCTCGACAAACATATCGCAAAGTTTGAAACGTCCTTTCTAAAACATCATCGGTCAATCTGCAGATAGTTTCGTGGCTGAATAGCCAAGCAAGGAATTAATCCAATTTCCATTATTCCACGATTCGTTTCATTGTCAATTCCAAAATTACATAAACGTACAGAAAGTTTCAATTGCCCTTTTCTAAAATATCGCTAATCTACACATAGTTTCGGTTAATTGCAACCAATTCACCCAATTTCATTATACTCCTTCAATTCCAAAATTTCATAAATATTTTCAATAAACGTACGATTCGTAAAGTTTCAATTCTAAAATATCATCAATCTGCAAATAATAGCAATTCATCTAATTTCTATCATTGTACTCCTTCATCGTCAATTTCAAAACTTCAAAAATATCTTCAATAAACGTATATTCGTTACTCATACTCGTTCATTTTCGATTCCAAAATATTTTCATAAACATCTTCAATAAACGTATGATTTATATAAAGTTTCAAGTCTAAAATATCATCAATCTGCAGATATTCTAATGGTAACTAATTCAACTAATTTTTATCATTTTTATCATTTATTTTCGATTCCAAAATATCTTCAATAAAAGTGTGATTTATATAAAGTTTCAACTCTAAAATATCATCAATTTACAGATATCCTAATGGTAACTAATTCGCCTAATTTTTATCATTTTTATCGTTCATTTTCGATTCCAAAATATCTTCATTAAACGTATGATTTATATAAAGTTTCAATTCTAAAATATCATCAATCTGCAGATATTCTAATGATAACTAATTCATCTAATTTTTATCATTATATCGTTTATTTTCGATTCCAAAATATATTCATAAACATCTTCAATAAAAATATGATTCATAAAGTTTCAATTCTAAAATATCATCAATCTGCAACGAATTCACCTAATTTCTATCATTATATTCGTTTATCATCAATTCCATAAAAATTTCATAAAATTTCATAAATATCTTCAATAAACGTATACTCGTCACTCATTATACTCGTTTATTTTCGATTCCAAAATATATTCATAAACATCTTCGGTAAACGTATGACATTTATAAAGTTTCAACTCTAAAATATCATCAATTTACAGATATCCTAATGGTAACTAATTCGCCTAATTTTTATCATTTTTATCGTTTATTTTCGATTCCAAAATATATTCATAAATATCTTCAATAAAAATATGATTCATAAAGTTTCAATTCTAAAATATCATCAATCTGCAACGAATTCACCTAATTTCTATCATTATATTCGTTTATCATCAATTCCATAAAAATTTCATAAAATTTCATAAATATCTTCAATAAACGTATACTCGTCACTCATTTTCGATTCAAAAATATATTCATAAACATCTTCAATAAAAATATGATTCATAAAGTTTCAATTCTAAAATATCATCAATCTGCAGATATTCTAATGATAACTAATTCATCTAATTTTTATCATTATATCGTTCATTTTCCAAAATATTCCAAAATATTTTCATAAAAGTGCGATTTATATAAAGTTTCAATTCTAAAATATCATCAATCTGCAGATATTCTAATGATAACTAATTCATCTAATTTTTATCATTTTTATCATTTATTTTCGATTCCAAAATATCTTTAATAAACGTATGATTTATATAAAGTTTCAAGTCTAAAATATCATCAATCTGCAGATATCCTAATGATAGTTAATTTACCTAATTTTTATCATTATATCGTTCATTTTCGATTCCAAAATATATTCATAAATATCTTCGGTAAACGTGTGATATTTATAAAGTTTCAATTGTCTTTTCGAAAACACAGTGTCAATTCGCAGATAGTTTCGCAAGAGGGTGAACACGGGCGAGCGCGCATTGCGGTCGACAGTCGTGTATGACGGCGCACAAAGGGCGTCCCATTAGACGACACGGGTACGCAGTTCCCTTTGAACGCACGCGAATCAGTGACAAGTATATGTGTCGAGTCCTGGGGGCCGGACTTCTCGAGCACATCAAGGCGTCCGCGACGCATGTTTCACGACGCTCGTCTTTCCCTCCGCGAAGGGGGATGGCCCGTGACACGAGGAAATGGCTTTTCAATCGCGGACCAACCGACCCGGGAAACGCTACGCCGTCACCCACGAAACTGTGAGCAACCCGACCTCTTAATGGATGACGAATTTAATTAACGCGCGAAATTGTTCTGGTTACCCGGTTCGTCTCATTCCACTCTCCTCTTTTGTTTCCTTTTCCGCTCGCAGAGAAAATATTTTCACGAATTTTTCGAATATTTTTGTTTGTCCCCCACAACTAAGGTATCCAATTTTTGAGACACTCTGTATAATTGCTTAAATACAGATTGTGATTATAATTGCTCTGCTCTTCCCTTTTCTTTCTTCCCCTCCTTTGCGAATTTTTCGTTGGTGAAACATTTTCACGAAATTGTGGAAATTTTGATTTGGTAAAATGATATTCTGTATATTATTGCTTATGTTCTGATTCCATTTTTTTTATTTTTCTAGTGAAATATATTTTCAAAATTGCGGAAACTTTGATTAAAATTATTCTGGTTATTTTGAAAAGAGAGACGCAATATATTTGGGATATTATTATTGGTAATTTGGAATATTCGAAATATTATTTAATATATAACCATAAATAATAAGAGTAAATGTATTAACCAATGGGATCTGTGAATGAACGGTAATTTTGACATTTCTAACCAAATTTGCGAAGCAAAATATGACAAAACATTTACGACGAATCATTTAATCTCGCTCTTTTCATACATGTATACATTCTCCTTTACTCAGCCTTTTATAGAACTAATCTAACCTTCTAATCTAATAACATTTTCTATTTATCCTTTCCTCCATTACTCCTTCCCATTCTGCTTATTTTCAAACAAATTCGCAAAAATATTTAACTTTTCCCATTAAATCGTGCCTTCTGTCTCTCCTAGAGGGAGTCCACAATTTTCGTATCTGGAGCAGTCAGCCTAATTACCAGGAATTAATCAGGATAGGTGGGAGGCTCGCGAAACTTTCCGTTCTCTGTTCCCAGCCCACGCCGACTTGGACGATCCGTCGCGTCTCGAATTACGGGAACGACAACCCGCGAAATTCGCCTCCTCTCCGTCCTCTGTAATTTATCACTTTATTCGGAGAGAGGGAAATTAGACGATCACGAGAAACAACGAGGAATGCCTCGACGCTTCTCCCGCCATCTCGCGGAAATCTCGGTTGATGGGGCGAGAGAAGGGGAGGGAGAGGGGTCTGCGACAGTGGAAAATGGGATTTCTATCGTTCGGACGATGGGCCACACCGAGGGAAAGGGCCACGTTGGTGGATCAATCGGGGTGAAAGAAGAACAAAGAGCTTCTGTATTATTAAGCTGGGATATTAAACGTTCGCAACGGTGAACCCGATTGTTAAAGAAACCTTCATTACCATTCTTTTGCGCTCCTTTGAAGGGAGGGTGAAGACTTGGGTTCTTCCTGGCATTTTGGAATGGAATCTTCTTCTCGGTGTTCTTGGGTCGCCCGTTTCTGTGATTCTCCTTTTTTTGTGTGTAAATGAGATTTACATTAAAACAGATGTACATCGAGATGAGATTCGGTTAGTTTTGATTAATTAACGTACGTTTGACGATTTTTAGGGAGAGATAGGAATAATTGTTTGTATCTTGGAAAGTATTGGGAATAGTTATTGGAAGTAGATGGTGTGTTGGAATGAAATATTTAGTTGATTAGTTGATTGGAGTTAATAATTTTTTTTTTAAATAAAAGTAATTCCTCGCGATTGTTATTTAGTAAGAGGAATAAATAAGGAAGGAAGAGGAGTTTATTATTCGAAGAATAAATTTCTTATATTTTTTGATTAATGAATTAAGTTTTAGATGAATGTTAATCAATCATTTACTTCACGACACTGTATAAACACTGAATTTTAAGATACAATCGCAAATTACATGGTGAACAAAGTTTCATCGAAATGATATTTTATTGCACGTAATGAAGAAAATATTTATTTTAATATAAAAAATATTTTTTTTTTTTCAATATTATTATACAAGATTGTTCTCTTTATAAATTCTCTTTATAAATAGTTAATTATCACGATTTATATATATTGAAGATGACGAAAAGTTTTAAAAAAATTTCTTAATTTTTTTAAGAAATAAAATAATTACAAAGAAATCTTATGATTCTAAATATCAAGATAAATTATGAAAAGATTATAATACCTAAAAATACAATGTAGTGGCATTTAAAATTAAGTTAACAAGCCACTTTAATTATAAAATTTAAAAAGAAAAAAAATTTATTGAATAATTTAATTGATTAAAGAATTCGTTCACTATACGAAAGATCTTAGTTTGATCTGCATTCACTGATAACCCGATTCTTTCTCTTCTTAGAATTCAATGGTACGAGAATTCAATACGAAAATTCAATGAATTCATTTCAGAAAATTCTTTTCAGATATTCAAGTTCTAGTCCTGATTCATAATAAATATCCGGTAAATAGTACACCTGTGCATCTTTAAACTAAAAATAATTAAAATATTTAAAAATGAAATAATACCTTAAAACTAAAATTATTATTAACTTTCTGTAAAATATGAATCTTTATCTATGATTTATTTACGATTATTATCTCGTTTATTATGCTTGTGAAATTATTAGTAAATTTACGCGCAATTTACATTAATTCATTTGATCGTGACATTCGTGAAAATTCGCGTGAAGACAACTATTTATGTATAATAAATTAGAAAATTAATTGTACCGATACTATTGATATAACATGTCATGAATCATTTTGTACATTTTTATTTTATATCTTTTTTAAAAATTTGATGAATAAATGCATCAATATATCAACCATTATGGATTTGATTAATTATATACATTTAATATTATTATTAAATTAATAATAAATTATAATATGTAATATTATACATTGTAAATTAAATACATATTATAATATTAATTTAATATATATGTATATTTTCTATAATATAATAATTAATTGTTAATCAATTATTAATCAATATTAACCATCAATATATCTTCCAAAAATCAAAAAATTTTTGACATTTTTCAATTTCTGATTTGAAAATAACGATTAATAAAATTACAATGTGATAAAAACAATATAATATGAATTCTTTTAACAGAAAGATAATCTTAAATATCTTCACAAATTATCACAAACTTTCCCCAAAAATGAATCATAAAATTATAAAATAATTATTCAACTATAACACCCAATCATAACGAAAATACACATCTTACACTACATCTTAAACTAAAATTTAAAAAAAATTACAATTACAATACACGATCAACAAACTGGTAAGAAAACATTACTCGTTCGATTATTTCGCAAACATCCTTAATCGGTATTTTTCCAACAATAAATATTCTCGATCCTTCACAAACAAGACATCTTCTTCTTTTCCACGATTTCGTCTATCTTGGTATACGAAATAACTCGAGCGTTCACGACACGTTACGTCGAGTTATGCGGTCTCTATAAAAAGTAACGGTCGAATGTAAGATCCCTGCCTGTTCCATGCTTATTACTTTCCGACCAAATGGGAGAAATCTCGCCGCATAAACTTGTTGCAGTTCCTTGTTAACGATCGTGGTCTTGAGAACGAGTTTCAACCTTCCCTGCGAAGTGATTCTTAAACGACAGAGGGGAGGGATGGAATTTATACAGAGGGTGCAACATTAGGAGGATATTTTATGAATTATGAGGAGGTCGGGAAGAATGTTGGAAATTGAGCCAATTCGACAATTCTTATATCGATTGTTTTTTTAAATAGATTCCATAATTTTTTGTTTTACAATACGATACGATTAAGATTAAGAATTATTATGTTTAACATCGTTGTTTGTTGGTAAAAATACCATCGTCTGGGTCATTTCATTTGAAAGTTGCAGAAAAAAAAGTGAAAAGATATTTGTAAGGAAATAAATTATTCTTTGAAATTCTTTCGAAAGTATTCCAGCAAATATATACCATTAAAGTACCAATTGTAAGAATGATATATACATTTAATAGTAATTTCGGAATGTTGAGTCAACTCGATAATTCTTATATCGATTGTTTTGTAAATTATGTTTTCGGGATGGATATAGAAAAAAATCAAATAAATAATGACGGGAAAAAATTAGAAATTTGAATATTTTACTGTGTTTTCTTGATAAAGTTGAGGATAAAATATGTCGTTGGTAATAATTCTTATGAGATCTTTTGGTTATGATGGCATCGTTAAATCGTTAAATCGTCCATATTTACGACATTGAGTTATATAATCAAAAAACTATAATATTTTTATTAATTCATAATAATCGTTATAATCGTTCCCTATAATTTAAATAGATCGATTCAAGTGAAAAATTATTCGTTGTAATTATTTGATTTTCAAATTTAATATCGTGTGTCATATTATCGAATTTCAAGAAAATTATACCATTGAGACACAATTAAATTTGATTAATTGAATTATTTAACGAAAATGGCAGGGAGGGGAATGGAATCAATATTTCGGTGAAACTTACAGTGTCTAACAGTGCATACATACGTGACATTTGACGAGATTGCCATTTAAGTTGATAATAAAGCCGAGTCGTAAATTTAATACACATCATCATCAATATGCCCGGTGGATATTAATCGTTTGAATCAGAATACGTGATACATGTATATTTCCATTTTGGTAAAATGAAAGCTGTTATTCCCGCTAATAAAATTTCATTAATATTCTCGTTCTACTTTCTCTATTCTCATTCCGTTCCATTTAAAATTCACGAGTCTGATACATAATATTTTTTTATATAAATCCATATTTTTAAAATTATTCTTCTTAATTTATTATTATTTTTTTTTTTTTTTGAACAAATTAAAATTCATTCGCTCGAATTTAAAACTTAATGTACTAGATAGATAATGTAGAGATAACAGCTTTAGAATATTTTTATAGTGATACATCATATCAAAATTTAAAAAATTTAAATACATAAAAATATCCTCCCAAAATTAAAAAAGTATTATTCTCATTGGCTACAAATAATATGTTACAGTACTTTGTTTTCCTTTATTGTTTTCATTTTTCATTCATTTTCAGTTATTTCATTTTTATTATAGCCACATCGATTTTGAAGAAAAATTTACTTTTTATGATGTATGTATAATATTTTGTTTAATTTGATAATCTTATGTGTTATACACAAACATAGTATTAACCTGAGACAATGTAGATTGTTTGCATACTGTTTGCATTATCTGTCAATTGGGTCAATCCTAATTCCATACTAATGTTATCTTTACAACTATTATTATACTGAATAGTGAATAATACATGTATAATGATATAGTAAACCTAAGTTATAGAATGAGAAAGACAAGTGTCTTCTGACAAAAGAATCGTTTTATAATATGCATAAGATACGTAATTTTAATATATATTACATTTAAAAAAATGAAATTATTACTTTTTCATCATTAAAAAATTATCAAGCTATTGCAAATAAATTCCAAAATCTTGAGAAATTATTTCAAAACATTCTTTCACACGATATAATACCTGATGCAACGTTTAATTCAACAAATATTCGATCATATTAAAATAATAATTAATCACAATCCAATAACTGCGGTATATTATTAATAATTTTTCCACGTAATAAAATTGTTACGTTTTAATTTATTATTAAACGTTCGAATAAAGTGTATTTTAATCCACTTCACCGATATTTACCGATAATTGTAAACAATATTCAAAAAATATATACACACGAAAAAAAATTGCAACGTTTTCACGAAATAAGAATTTTCATCGATTTCAAATAATATTTTCACCCTTCCCCTTTCTTTCGTCCATCTTTTTTTCACATTATTCGTGAAATTAATAATAATTGATTCTCATCATTGCGTAATTCATGTTTCCCTTAAAACTTCATCCACGAGATATTTCTGAAATTTATGAACGCAGAGCTTATCATCCGTGAAATAATAATTTTTAATCTACGTAGGCTTATTTCATCCTTTGAATTTACGATTAAAGGGGAAAATGTGTATATATATATATTAAATTTTACCGATTATAAATACATATAGGATAAATTTGGATTATTTCATTGGATTTCATTTTATATTCTTTTTTTGCGAAATGGAAATATTAGTCCGTTTTGAAAATCAGTTATAAATATAATGACAGATCAGATATTCTTGGGAATAAATTTATTCCTGATAATTATTTATTATCAAAATTATTATTGTTCTCATTTTATTAATTCAATCAGGATCATTATAAAAGTAAGATCATTATCGATACTTCTCAATTATCTCCTAAGTAAAATTTTCTTCACAATTTTTTTTATTTTAAACGTATTTTTTATTTCAAATTCAATGCAATAACAGTAGCAAATAATTACGATATTTGTAAATTTTTACTCGTCTTATAATTTAAGCAAGAAATATTATTTAATTTCTAGTTTAAAATTTTCGTTTTAAAAATTAATCACTCGTCTCGAAAACATCATTTGACGATGATAAATAAAGGATTAAGCTCCATTTCCAATAAAAAAATCTAAGGATTAATTGCGACCAATGGAGCACAAAGTTAATAAAAAGGGTTGAAAATTCGTAGAAGAAAAAAAATTTGCACCGATTTGTAACGTTTCAGTGACATCGAACGTGTCAAATGAAGGATAAAATCGATTCTAAACTAGGATTCTGGCGACAAGAAACGAGGGCGAAATTCTTTTGCGAAATTCTCGTTAATATCCGTCCCGTTTTTCCCCGAAATTAATAATCGACGAGAAAAAAGTGGATAAGTAAGAAACGAGTCGCAAGTTTCCAAAAAAGCAACGGAGGACAATTTAATTAGAGCGGTGGTGGTGGGATCGTGCTTGGACTATTTGCGGAAAGAAAAACGATCAAAACGGGGCGGAATCGTTACGCAGACGATTTAACATTCGCGAGACACGAAATTGCAGACCGCTATAATTTGTTACGATTTCGAAAAATTATTATACTGTTCAAGAAAAATAAATTACAGGAGGTTTTTATGGACGATGATTTTTTTTATTTATTTATTTACGATCGTTGATTGAATTTCGATCTAACGTGACAATTTGCGATAAATATTCTCTGGATCGTTGAACAATTGAATGTGGACAAATTTACGAAATTAAGAAAAAGTTAATATCAATAAAGTTTCAATAAAGTTTCTGCTTGCAATTAGTCGTTTATCATCTTACAAAAGGAAGAAGTATTTGAAAATTAAAAAAGATATGAAGTAATTAATGTTTTATTTTTATTTATTTGCAGAGTAGCAAAGAAGATAATTTTCATTCTTTCGTTTTCGCATTAAGTAGAAAATTAACTTGTTTTTATTATAACGCGAATACTTTGATTCAAAATTTAAACTTTAGTTAAGAATTTAAAATAAAGAAAAGTCTTTTGAAAAAAAAGTTAAAATAAAACTCTTCGATAAAACTCTTTTGAATTAAAGAAATATTGTAACTTTAATTTTCTTAAACATCGTATAAGGAGGATTTTTCTCGTCCATTTTCATTTCTCCAAACCAACGATATTTTTAATAAAAATAAATTGATACATTTTTGTAAGAATTAATGATCCATATATCTATAAAAAATTATATATTATTCAACTAACATTAGTACAACGATCTAAAACTAAATTAAAAATATTTTATCAATTTATTGAAATAATTTTAATTTTCCACTCCCTTAATTACTTCTTGTTTCTCGATACAATGGATTAAAAATCTTTTATTGATCTGTCCAACACATACGTACCATATACGAATCGTCTTAGAACTGTTTACATGCAGAATATGGGGCAATCAAGCGTTCAGATAAGTATAGGTTCAAATAATTCGAATAATGGATTCGGATAATAATGGTTTAGAGGTTCTACACAGGTACACCAAACTACGAAAGCACAATTTCCCTCACAATACTCTGTTCAAATAATAGAGGATCGGGATAATGGATTCGAATAACACAAGTTTAGAGGTTCTACTCCACTTGCCAAAGCACGAATTCCTCCACGATCAATCAAACGTCATTACAATGAATTTCAATTTGATAAGCAGTCAGAGAGCGCAAAAAAAAAAAAACTCCACAATCCGTAATCATGTTACAGCAAAATTCCCTTGTTATCCCAGATCACACCAGTTGAGTCACCATCAATCACGAAAGATTAACCTGACACGTGGATCATTCGTTCCAAGAGAATATATTTAGAACACTTTGATAATCTATCAAGTGTCTGTTCAGAATACGGTTCGTTAAACCAACCAACCAGTTGGTTGATTCTGGTTGATGCGAGAATAACTTTGATTTCGCTAATAAACTATTGGCTAAAGCCTTTACTACAAACCTCTTGAAACCAGTTCCTAGATTGTCAAAGATTTTCATACAACATCGTTTGACAAAGTTTGAAGAGAATTAGCAGAAACGATTTTGAAGGAAAGAAAAAAGAATTTAATCAATAGTTTTATTAGTTTCATTACAAAATAATTCGATTGATTATTCTTCATTAGTATAAAGTAATGAAGATAAAGTGCTTCGTATAAAGAATTTTTGATATATGATGATATAATTAACATAAAGGAATTCTTATTCATTAATTCATTAAAATAAAAATTTATATATCGATCTTTACAGTTACTGATTTGCTTGCATTCAGTAGTACAACTCAATAATTGGATCACGTGTATATAATATATACATTTACAAGTGCATACTTTAAAAATAATTTAAGCAATTATTTGACTGAATATAAATATATCTACAAAATAAACACACTGTTTCTCTATATATAGAATGATAAATTGTATTTTGATTACACGAGTTCAATTAACAAAAACAATTCTCAAAAAAAGTGCAAACTATTCTATCCTATTTCTATCAAAACTACATTCATATTCAATTCAATCGTAGACTAAATTAAATTTTAAAAATCTTATCTCTCGAGAATAAACCTAATATCAACCTAAATTTCAAAATGAATCCACGATAAATTGCCTTCAAAAAAATTTACGAGAATCCGATCAACAAACAAAAAGAATTCATAAAAAAGAAATAGCAAAAGAAAAAAGAAAAAAGAAAATTGCCCTCGCATGCAAAGAAGATGAAAGAACCTCACGAGTTCGGGTCTTTAATTAATTGGGCTTAAGTAACCGACTATAAAATAGTTGGCGTGTCGAGGTGGCGGGCACGCGGTTCGAGAATCGAGAACCCCGTTAAGAGTTCAAGCAGGGGTTACGGAGGCAAGGGTTGGCCAAGGAGTAGAGAGAGCCACCTTTAATGAGCTTGATAATGGTGCTGGTTATATAGTCCTCCTGTTTCCCGATAGCCTTTCGTCCCTTATGTTCACTCCACCGTTTTCTCCACCGCTCATTGATTTCACGTAAACGCGAGGTTAATCGAGGCTCCACGATTTCGGTATTTCAACCGAATCTACACTCTCCACTACGCTCGTTTAAATTTAAAACATTCTTGCTCGAGAAAAAAAAGCGCCGAGTTAATTGGCTTCGTTTTAAATTTACGTGAATTTTTTTTTTTTGTCTCCTTTTTTCTTTTTTTTGGGAGGAGGGAAGGGAGAAGAGGAATTCAAAGTTGACGGGGGGACCAAAAACGTCTGAGCTTTTGAGAATCAAGCCGTCAACCGATATAGGTGGCGATGATGGGTTAATTCGCCTCGGGTATAGAATTCATTTGTGCCGAGTCACCGACCTAAGTCTATTTCTGATCCCATCGAACAAAAAGCGCGCGGATAATAAAACTGGGTCGAACAGGTTGAGCGAGGAAATGCACGCCGCCGAGGGTGGTTCCGTTTCGAGAGTTTCTACGTTTAATTGTCGCTTTGACATCTTGCAGGATGAGACAATTTGTGTTGGGGAATTTTCGAATGGAGGCGATCGTTCGGTTATTCGGGGATGGTTGAGCGGAGTTTAGAATAGTTTTTATTATAATGATAATTGGGACAATGGTTTTGGAAAGGGTTGAAATTTCTTTTTGACAAATTGTTTGTTGTCATACAATTGCTATTTTTAGAAATACGTATATAAAAGGAAATGAGAAACGTAGTATGTAGAAAGAGTTATGTGGAAGATGATTGTATAATTGGAGGGCTAAGTCCAAGATGAAAAATGGAACTGTGTTACGATCTCATATTATTTTAAGTTATCTGATATCTCAATGTACTATAATTATCAAATTGAAACCAAGCCAATATTGAAACGAATATTGAATAATAAAAATATACGAAAGAGGCTAATCTTTTTTTAAATTTATAAATAAATCAATTGCTCGAAATAATTTCCATCCGATGCATTATAATTTTCAATTCCCAAAAATCGTAAAAAAGTATTGTTTATATAATTTTATTAGAATAAAAAAGTTAATTAATAAAGTTAAAAATATAAATTTAGTTATCTTTATCTTGTTTCTATTTATTTTTTACAAAAATATTGATTATTGACTATTGATGTCAAGAAATTATCGATTCGAGGTATTTTAATTTCTTTCAAATTCAAGCACATCATATGTAAAATTATTATTACATTCATTGCATTAAAAAAGAAATCCATCTTCGAAAGATCAACATAAATATTGTAATAATAACATTACAAAAATGATAGAAGAATGATCAATACTTATAATAACAACAATAATATTATAACGTAGATAAAAAAAGCATATAAGAATATATAATTATATCTTTTAATTAAATAGGATTAAATAAGACAAACTCGATTCTATTCGAAATAATAGATAAGAAATTTAATTAAATTCGATAACAATCAACGCATATTCGAGGACAAATTTGCAACTAATTTGCAAGGTTAGTTAGCTAGAATAATTCATTAATATTCATTGCAAACAAGAAAGGAGAAAGTCGATAAGATAAAAGTAGGGTATGGTCTTGTTACGATTACACTTAATCGATTCATGAACTTCGATAAGTCAATTGACCTGTGAAGTTGAATGAGCGTATCTCACAGTATATTTATTTAAGAAGTTTATTTTTAGAACTTTTTTCGGAATCGATAATAAAACGTGCTAAACAACGACAACTTGTCATTTATAAATCGTACGAAATATTTTAACGATTATTAGATAACCATTGTAATTACTATCAAATTAACTATTAAATTTATGTCTTTAAATTTAGCAATTTATATAATTATATAAGTTATATATTAACATAATAAATTTTGTGCTTCCAATACATAAATATTAAACAAAATTTATAATAAAGTCTCATTGTGTGTGTTTCATGAATAATATTCATATTATTTCAATTTGAAATAAATTATGAAAATAATCTGAAAATCACGAAATTTTAAGAGCATATAAGACAATTCTTATAATATTTATATTTTAATTATAGATATAGTTTTTTTTTATTCGAAAAACATATTTTATATGCATCAATATAATAAAATTAGATTCCTGTTAAAACAATTTTTCCATTATGATTTAATATTTTCAATTTTTATTATTAAATCTTGTATAATAATAATTATTCATTTAGTATATCTCATAATTTATAATAATCTTGCTGCGTATCAATATATAAATAACATTATATATGAACTACAATATCAGATAATCGATATCAATATCAGATAACACTGAGTATATTAACAGAACACGTTTTACAACTATTACACATTTCGTACATTCAGGACATGCATCATTGACCAATATAATCCCCATTAATACAGAGAACGATTAAAAGTTCTCAGTATATATATTGTAACAATATCCGAATTAATCGAGTCATTAATTAATATTTCCATTTATTAAAGCCAATAATATGAATAGAAACGTCAATTTGATAATAAATATAACATTATATTATAGAGAAAAGGATAAATTCACCAAGAACTTTGTGAACATAAGTCAGAAGAATATCTTTGTGTACAACTTTTTTAATTAAAATTATTTATTATAAATATAACATTAATTAATATTTCAATGAGAAAGATTTATATTGTATAGAGAAAATTTTTAAACATTTTAAAATAAGAATCCAATTTTATTTTATGAAATTAAATAAGCCATTTTGACAATTTCGAAAAATCTTATTCTCATTATATTTTTCTCTTTCTAAAAAAACTCAAAATCTTAAAATTTCATTTTTTCATTCAATGATAAATGTTTAATCGTCATCTTAACGATGTTAATAATTTGTGTTATCTAAATTTACCAGATATTTTTGATTCTACAAAATTCTCTGTTAAAAGATCTAAAATAATACTTTTTAATCGTTAAATGTTCTTTTTCGAATCATTTCGAGTTCATTCCTTGAAGAATTCTGAAGAAAATAACAATAACTACGTGTCTTGAAATACCTATATTCCCAACGAAGAGTAAATATCTTTAAAGAAGAAATACCTTCGACCTTTTTCCTCAGTAACAACGATTTTCTTAAATAACAACAACAACAATTGTTGAATTTGCCCAGTTTCCAAACAAAAAAAATTCATCGTCATATATATCTCGACGAGAAGAAACAATGGAATTGCTCGTTCAAAAATCCAGCTGTTACAAGATGTTTGTCTCCATCCACCGGAATAATAAAGCTGAGTACGATTCGAATGAATAATAACTAACCGCAAGCGCCGAGAAACATTGTTTGCTTAACCGAACAAAGATTTGTTTGCTTCTCATTCATTCCACGGAGGCGTGTAAAAGTGACGAGAGAGCAGGCTTGATAAACGTATAATCAATAGGTATCCTATTCGTGGAATTTACCATGGTTCGAATTCAACGTCAGCAAGTCAGAAGAATCAACCGCGATATCATTATTCAGGTCTGACTTATGACGCGGTTATATCACGTCGCAATCCTTTTCGTTGATAACGAGGTTAAAAATTCTCACCCGAGTCTCGAGGTGTCTTGAAAGCCTTTCGTTGTTGCAGCGATGACTAAGGATAAACTGATAAGCAAGAGAGCAATCTAGAAATTGAGGAAAAACTTGGATCCATTCGATTACGCGTCAAAAATTTATATCTTTAATTTTGACATAACACGTGCCAAATTGTCGATAAAATTCAACGACTAGTACAAATTTTCATACGATTTCTTAATTTATCCTCTCTTCGTTCAAGATATTTATGGAAAATTTAACTAATGAAAAAAAAAATAAGTTGAAAAGCCAAAAATCAAAGGAATTAATTTCTCTTCTAATTAATTATACACTTTCCAATTAAGTTCCCGCTCAAAGCAATTAACCTTTCCATCACTTTACGAAACAAACGTTTTTCAATTAAAATCTGTTTAGACAATCCCTTGTAATAAATACACAATTTACAATTGAAAAGAATTAACTAACCCAACTAAATCAAGCAGGCGAAAATTTTCAATTTTTACCATATTCGATACAATTATCCTTTAAAAAAGAAAAAAAAAGATCTCGATCGATAATAGCAGATTATATTCCGCTCGAAACGTGGAACAGAAGAATGTGTCGCGAATTACACAGGTGGTGGCACGTATTCGAAAGCGATCGCGGTCACGCATCATCCTGAATGAGCCACGTGTGGATATTTTATAAGTTGAGCTCGGTGATTTATTGCGCGACCGGTGATTTTTCATCCGAGAATCTAGTGGAATGAAGTGATTGATCGAGGCCGCGAAGGAACACCGTCGAATAGGGAATTTTTATTTATCACCGCCGCCTCCGCATAGACGAAAGAACAAAACCAATGTGTGCCGATCCGATCGGACAATTTACGTATTTGTTTACCGCACGCTCGATTTGATATCGGCATTTAGTTTGTTGGCTAGCCTTTGGAAATTTTTGTAATGGTGTTTGTACTCGTCGACGGGAATCGATCATTTGACGAGAGTTTGATCGTTGCGAGGAATCCAACAGTTTGAGGTTTCATCATCGTTTTTCTTCCCGTTTTGAAAAATTTTATCAGGAGAGTGTTTGCGAAGTTGATGCGAATATAACAATTTTGCATATATATAGAGGGAAATAATGGTAAAATAATGAAACTTCGATGGAACGTTGCTTCGTTGTGATTGAAGGAATTTAAAAATGTATATTTTAATGTAACATTGGTGGAGACAAATAGAATTATTCGTGTTTTCGATTTAATAATTATCAGTTGCGGAAAATTTGAAAGATATATCATAAAGGAATTTTAATATATCATGAATGTGATGTTAAATAAAATAAATATTACAAAAATTTGGAAGTATAATTAGTTAAGGAGAGTAATTTTTTTGCAGAATAAATAAAGAGATAAAATACAATACAATAAATTAATAATTAATATCTTGTTTAATACTTTATTCATGTTTCTGACGCGTATTTGCATATGTATTACATTTTATATTTTTCCTTCACATTTAAAATATCTCTCGTTCGTTAAATGAATGATCGATCTTGCAATAATCGTAATTTAAAAAATATATGCATTTTTTCATTAAATACATAATTTAAACAAAATGAAATCTAACTATTCCAATCATTTATCAATAACTATTCTCGGAACATCCTAGGAAATAAAATCTTCGTAACCCAATTGACCTTTTTTAATTAATTGTCTATCGTAATCAACGTGTGTACATAATCTTCATCGATATTAATAGAAAAATACTTATCTCGTCACATTTCCTTATTTTCGAGGAGGATATGATAAATTTATCCGCTGCAGAAAATCGACAAGAAGTTTATAAATCTCCTTATCAACGTCAAATTCTTCCAGGCAACGACACGCTCCCGTCCCGCTCGAACGAGCCACGATGAAACGTAAACGGTGCAAATAGGTTGCGATGCTAAGCAGTCAGCCGGCAGAAAAAGCAAATTGATATCGGAAAAAGTGGGTGGGAAAGGAATGGAACACAATGTAAGAGTCGCGCGATGAAAATGGGCCGATGATAAATGTTGCTTTTCCCCCGTTAGTTGTTTGGTTGAACGCGCGATTCATCATCGGTAATTAACCGTGAAACTTGCACGCACACACGCGTGTGCATCGCGAGGAGGAAGATGGAACTATCGGTATTTTTTCCTCGGAGAGGAACTGTTGCAATTTGCCTAAATTCGATCATTCACGCAAAATGGTGAAAGTTGAAAATAATAGCAAGTTTGAGGATAAGTAGATAGATTTTTTGTGTAAAATGTACATATACATGTTGGTTTCATGACAGTAATTGAATATTGAAAATGTATTAAAAGTGAAAAGGAAATAGAGTGAATTTTATTGAAAATTGTGATTTTGCAGATGAATAATACTAATTTATTGGAAAGAATAATTAATGTTACATTTCAATGCAAATTATGATAAATGTATATGTACATGTATAATTATATTATTGATATTTCACGTATATATATTTTACATAATTGGGAATATATTGGAAATAATATGATAATACAATATATTCCATAGATTAATTAAATATTTGAATAGTGAAACATAGAAACGTGTGTGTTTAGTAAACAAACTATCTGTGGAAGTTTTAAACGATGCAAGTATAATAATAATAATCATAGTAAAAAGGAAATAATATTTAAGAGTGAAAATAAATAAATTAGGATAAATATACTTTTGTCAAAAAATAAAATCTTTTATTGGCATTAAAAGTAAATAATATTTGTAATTTTCAATTATATCACAATCTTTTTATACATGTATGTACATTAAAATGAATAAAAATATTTGATTACGTTTAAGACACATGTATTAATCTTCAATATTGAAACTCATTCTTTAAGAATGCTTTAGGATCTCGAAGACAACTGCTAACATATTCAAAGAAATGGAAAAAAATCACATTGTTTATTATAAAAAATTTTGTTCAATTTTAAGATCCATAAATTATTCGATTAAATAATAATTATAATCCTTCTGTGGTATAACTACAACAATATTCGTACAACGATATACAATAAATATTTTTCATTAAAGAAAATTTCTCTTTCTCGAGGAAAAATGAAAAATTTCTAGAAAAAAAAAAGAAAGAAAGAAAATAGAAAATATAAAAATTGCTCGTTTTTTTGATATAAATTCTCGAGATTGAAGGTGAAAAACAGAAGAGAAGAAAAATAACGAAGAAAAGAGGGGAAGCACCCTACAATGGTAAGGGAGGAAGAAATCTGGAACACATTAGCCCCACCGTTGAACGTATAAACAGTTTCTGTGCGTGCACGAAGAAAATCGATAGAAATACACGGGATGATGCTTTGAATATTCTCCTGCTTTTCAGTGCTTTCATGCGGTTGTCGATTCGCTATTATGCCCATGAAGAAGATCTCGGCGAAACGAAACAGTACTCGAAGTACTTGAAGTGGGATGCCTTGTTGATAGATCGGTATGCGCGCGTTTATGCTTGTTGAAACTGAGTTTGTAATGGTGGATGATTAAAAGCGAAAAGATTATTCGATAAATGCATGATGAAAGTATTCGAGTTATGATGTACGAATAAACGTTGAATCATAAAATTCCCAGATTATTTACAGCGATTTGAGAAAATATTTGAGATACTTTTCATAAAGAAATTCGTTGAATGTCTGCTTTTAATAACAAGATAATTTATGATTTCTTTTTTTAATTATATAAAATGTACATATAATAAACATACAATAATTTATTTTTAATCGCGTAACACACAAATTTTAATGAAAATTGAAAAAAGTATTGAATATTAATATATCGTAACATATAATATTTTGTACAACTTATTTGAAATAAATTATTAACATTATAAATGAAACGAATAATTACTATATAAACTAGTAATAATAGTGATGATTCTTTAATATTGATATGATAAATTATCATTATTTATAATACTATAAATAATCTAATATCTAATACAATTATTTAATATTATAATACCCACAATAGATGTACATGATTGTTACATTTACAAAATAAACTTATTAATTCGATTAACTCGCTATTCTAGCGTAAAGTGATAAAGATAAACTATGCTTCATACAGAGAATCTTGTGTGTGATAACATAATTAGCATAGAGAGGTATAATCTTACAATTAGTTACATTGATAATCTGATTATCGTTAAAATAAAAACATAATAACCGATCACCAAGTATATTATCAGTATTTTATATTAATTTCTAAGTTCGATAAATTATCGATTATATATTCACTCGATTGGAATTGATGTCTCCAACAATATTATTTCAGTTATCGTTTTACCTGTGCAGTAGTACAATTCAATAATTGGGACAACGGCGTACTCCATCCGGGTATTTATAACTGGATGCTTTAAGAATAATTTAAATGAAATGAAAAGAATATCTAATCAGAAAAGGTCAAAGAATCAGAAAGAGATTTTAAAATCTGACGTATATAATAATTAATGAATATATCATTTCCTTTTTTAATTTCAAAGCGAAGTTAAGATTTTGTTAAATAATCACAATTAACATTATAACACAAAATAATTAAAATTAAAATATTCTATTTAAAAAAAAATAAAATTTGACATACCAAAAACCACAATAATAATTTCAACGACAATAAATAACAATTTGAATCGTCAAGCAATAAATTCACACCCTCGATTGACTCGATTGACCTTTCCCGATTGAATCCAATCACCAAATTAATAACAATGCCAATTCGTAGCAAAGAAATTCTTCATTCACTGGCCGACTGATCGATTACTTTACCTCCCGTCATTTACATTCAGAAGGGCGATTAGAAATCGCGTGTCGCGGATAAACCCCGGGTGTACTCAGCGCGCAATTATCGAGTCACGTAAAGAGCGTCGCAGGGGTTGTTCGAGAGGGGTTGGAAATAGAATATTCTGCGGAAATTCGCGCGGAATAAAACGTAATTTGTTTCGATGGTGCGTGGTGCAAACAAGAAGTGGTGCGACGCGGAATAAGCGTTTTGTTGCGTCTGGGTCTGGTCTGGGTTTTGTGATGGGTCACCCTCCAGCAGTATCGATTCTTAGTGAGAAATAGTCGCGACGTGATTCTTTGGCTATCAAAAGGAATCGAAACGTAAATGAATCGCTCGTTCTTCGAATCTTTGTGTACATCTATCGGAAGAAATTGGTATTGGTGCATTTGCAATTCGTATATGTTGCCATTTCGATGTAGTATTTTTACATTTGGTAAAAGTAAATATAACTTGTGGTTCTGAGATTCGATTCTCTCCTATTCCTTCTTATTCTTTTCGATTTTCCATTCCGTCTAACGCATACTTTCATTGTTTATAATTTAACAAATTCATACCTACCGTTTCTTTCTGTATACCTTTGTAGAATCCTTTAAAGATGTTTCACAAATATAACACTCTGTATAATACATCTATTTCAATGATATCCAAAATATCAATTTTGTATTGATTCTGATAGTGTTTCAAAATATGACATTTAAAAGAAAAATATTAACTCGTAAAATTTGTGCAATTACAGAATTACAAGAATTTATATAATATTGAAATTTGAACTAATAATAGAAAATATCGAAGAAATAACTATGGTGACAATATCTGCATCCACTAAATAATCGAAGACTCGAATAATTTCATTATTTTTTTTTACGATATACGATTTACGTAGTAATTTCAAATCTCTCTTCTTTCTCTGAACTTTTAAATAAGTACAGAATTGCTTGGAAATCGTGAGAAAGATTGATCTTATATCCATCGCTATTTTTTCGCTTATGAGAGAAAGATTCAATTTCATTTCACGAGGCGACCGTGAGACAAAGCACGTGTTTCCACGCGTGCGTCGACCGCTCGTCTTTCGTGACAATTAAAAAAAAGAAAGAAAAAAAAAAAGAGAAACATGACGAGCAGCCGTCCGTCTAACGTTGGACGAGGCATGGAATATTGCGAGGAACAACGACGGTGACGTTGCGTTGTGTGAAACAACACTCGTCGACGTTGGTAAAATCAAAATACACCCTTTATTTGTGCTGCACCCTCCGCTGCGTGACACTGACGCGTGAAACGTTGTATGTTGTAAAAACTGTGCATCGACCGTGGTGTTTATAATATTTGATTGATTCGATAAATTTAATGGATTGAGTCAAGAATCATCGTTGGGAGGAGATTTCGAAAGAATGATGGATAAGTAAAATAAAATTTTAGATGCACAAGTTTATGAACAGAATTTTATTCGAATGAAGGATTAAATGAAATTTTTGTAAGAAGAATGGTTATCGATTTAAGACTCTAGTCTGAAAATTTGAAATTCTAATAATTCTCATATATCTCATATAAATGATGATAAATAATAATAAATGATAAATGATATTGAGCACTTTTTATTTTTTACAACAGTGACTTGGATACTGATAAATATTATAAATAAATTATCTAATCGCAATATAATAATATCAGATTGATAAAATAAAATTTTTTAAATATAGAGGGATAATTTAAAAATTGCATGATATAAAGGATTAATAAATTGAATTTACACTTTGAAATAAGAACAGTAACTTTTTTTTGTTCTCTGATATGATAAAATTCTATTTTTGCAACAAAATTGTGACATCCAACCAAGTCATCGTAATGAAAGGATGAATAAAATTTAAATTTTAATAACATTTAATATCACAATATGCCTGGTACCGTTTATATAATAATTTTAACAATAACGGATTTATTTTATTTAAATAAAGCTAATGAAACATACACAATGAAATATTTCCGAGAATTAATTAAATTTAATTCCACTTGTTAAATCATATGTGCAAGATGTTATGTTATCTCTATTTATTATAAATTTTACATTAATGATTTATAAATTAAACAAATTGTTTAAAACGTTCTCTTTTTTTATTCTACTTTCAATTATCGAATATAATAAATTTGGATAATAAAGTTGAAAAACATTCAACTGCATACGTAATTAATGCATTTTCAAACTCGATTTTTTTTCTCAAAAAAACAAAACGTAAAATGAAAAAGAAAAATTTACTTCACAATTTTCGCTTGTTTCGTACTAGCTGTGTCATATTATACTAAATGATGTCTCCGTTAGACAAATGTATTTCGGTACCGAGATTAAATTCAGTTTATTGACACTTTGAAATATGACGTTGATATAAATTTGAACAATTATTGAATATTGTGTAATAGGATAGCTTCGAAATAGAACACCGTCTGCAGTATCTTTCGTTTTATTTATTATTCTCATTGAAAAGTTATCGTAAATTGTTTTCGATCTTGAAAAATACAAGCCTTAATAATATCCTCAATATTTATATTGCCCATCGTTTGAGTTATTCAAACTACAAACTGTTACAGGATTATTCATCGAGATATTCCATCACGCCATTAACATTCCATTCAAATTACTTCCAGCACAATAAATACAGTCTTAATTTTTCGAGCTAACTTTTACGCATTGTTTCACGTTTCTAAAATCGATGAATGATAAAAATCAAGGTTTTTAACATTGTACCATAAATTGTTATATATGAATAACACGAAACAAATCTTTAATCAAATATACAAAGGATGTTATAATTAAATTCAAATTAGAATAAATTATATAATACAATCCTAAATCTGAAATTAAATGAATATCTGCGATATTAACAGCAGATAAAATCATCATAAATTTCAATTTCCAATTTCCCCTCAGACTCAATCTCCTGATCAGTCAATAATATACCATTATTGGCTGAAATCCTCTCGATTAGCCAAAAAAAAAAAAATATATAAAAGACACGAACGATCGAAAAATGGAATAATCGTTAGCCAAACATCCAAAAAAATGCCCTTTTCTCAAATCTCTGAAACTGACGAATCACCGTACTCTCGCAGGAATAAAACCATCGCATTTTATATCTTACAACGAGCCAATTGTTCCTTCGAGCCAATGGCATCGAGCGATACCACTGTTAACGACACGATCGAACAAACTTCGAAAGAAGAAGAGGGGGATGAGGAATCGAGTGGAGCTCGCCGAGAAAGAAGGAAAGGTTAAATGGTCGTTAGCGGAATTTCGCAGAGAAAGAGGGAGAGAGAGTCAAAGCGTGGCCATAATTTACGTTTACCTACGTGTGTCCTACTCGACCCCGTCGCGAGATCGTATCGTTTCGGTAGGTGTCTGACTCTGTACTCACCCAGACACGCGAGGGTGTGTACGTGTACACAACAACTACCCCAACAACCACGGAAACGCAGTTTAACAATTCCGTTTCGCCCGCGCGAAAATGGCTCGCCCAACTGGTTCGTCGAGTTGGAGTGAAATTTCCACGAAACTTTGCACAATGCGATGAACCCTTCGACTTTCGCCTCCCGGTTAGCTTGTATCTCAGGTTAGAAATAGAGTATGGAAAGGGTGTTCGTTCGAATCGGTTGATTAAAAACAATTGTGGAACGATCGATACACGATGCGTTCTCGTGATCTTCGCATTGAGCATTTCTTTTTTATTTAATATTATTAAATAAGAAAGATTGTTTGCAAATCGTTCCTTTTTCAAGGAAAATATTCATCGGTCGTACCACGCAAAAGGAGTAATTTTCGACAAATGTGAATTATATTGTCGCGACAACAGTAAAAGACTAGGGATATTTTTATCGATGTGCCACGATATCACGAGACCAGATCTCCTCGAAAGATTTAATCACGAACGCTTTCTGTTCTCGCGGTTGGGAGCGGGTGCAATATTTAAAGGGTTAATCATCCGTCTCGCAAAGCTAATATGTATTCTTGCTTTTATTATCCGTCATAAAATGTCATAGTGTAACGATTGCATGTCAGATAGTTTCACGTGTATATTATACGGAACGCTTTGACAGGGACGGAATAAATTCAAGAAGATTTGACAAAATGGACAAAATGGACGAGAAAGTATTAGAATTTTGTGTGATATATATATATATACATTATTTTTAATTATGTATTTATCTTTATATTGTGCGAATTTTATTATTTTTAAAATTATTATTTAACTTTATTTTCGAAAATGAGCAATGAATATGATATGTCGGATATTTACGCAAAAAAGATAACGGACAGAAATAATAATATTTGATTAAATAATTGTGATTTTTAATCAACATAAATATAATATTTAAAAAAGTATTGTATACACATTAATATAGAAAAATAGAAAAAGTCTATCATATAAGTGTATATTCGTGTATATCTTTAAAAATTATTTTACAAGATTCGAATCAATAATGAATAGAGTATATTGAAATAAACTTTAATTTCATATTTGATCATGTAATTATAAAAATCTGATAGCATTAATAAAACGTTAAAAACACGTTGAAAAAAATGCTTAATTATAAAATAAGAAAAATATTACTCGATATTAGCTATTACAAATCAAGAAAAAAGAAAAGATTAAGAGAAAAAAGCAGCCATTATCGTTCGAAAAAACCAGCTGAAAATGCAAAATCCTTCGATCGTCTGTAATTCAATCCAGCAAACTTGAATAAATTCTTCTGATCTAGCCAAACTAACCAGGATTAATGTCCCTCACTCGTTTAGCATGGCTACGATAAAAGCTTTTAATTCGATTGGACCGATTAAAATGAAAGCTTTCATCTGGACTAAATCGTGCCAAAGATCGTACCAAGTTCGCAAACAGTAGAATCTCCATTATCCAGTATCCGAATACCCTGATATCCTGTTATTTGAAATGTATTATATATCCCAACGATGTAAAAATGTCTCTTCTTACCATAACAATGGAAATTTAACGTGAAATTGATCTTCACATGTGCTAACATATATTAACTAAATACATGATATTAAATATCGAAAATATTCAAAAAATTGCTAGTAAGAATATTATGGAAAAGAATTGAAGAGTCCACGAAAAATTATTTGGATATTTCTTTATATAACAATTTGATAGTTGAAAAACATATAGAATTTCTAATTTTACAATAAACTATTTTCTCGTATTATTACATATAATTATATCGTAAATAGATACATTATTTTCCTTGAAATATAGAATAATTCGTTCAAGAAAAATCTGTGTATCATTGTTTGGAAATTTATTCATTAGTTCGAATAATGGAAGTTCTATCGTATTCCACGCTTGTGAGTTGTACAGAACATTGATCGGCTTTCGGAGAACCACTGAGGCCACTCGTCTTCCGGTAACCATCGACATTGCTCGATCACGTGTCGTGGACCAAGCTGAGATTGATAAGCTTCCCGACGAAACAAAACAACCAGGAGAAGATAAAGAAGGAAAAATAGATAGAGGTAAATTCCTTTTTATCCGGCGGAACGTGTATAACTTTGGCTTTGAAAATTTATTCAACCACGGATATAGACCATTTCAACTATCACTGCATTTTCCCTCCTCGCATAGAATATTTGCATTAATTTTTATACATAATTTTTGATGACTGAATTTTATGCGATGACACTTTTTAGTCTTTAATCGTTAAAAAACTTCGAAATTCCATAACTTTGCATCTATTCGTTGAAAACACGAGGGATAAAAAGTGCGAGTTAAAACTTGAACCTTCTACTTTAAATTGACCGTGTTAATAAGTTTCTAAAAAAAAAATAAATAAATAAATTAAAAAATGTTTGAAAAAAGACTTCTCAAATTTTTAAAATTTACTAATGAGTTACAGATTTGAAAACATCTCTTTTATCATATTTTTTCTTGAATTCATCATCATTCTCCATTTTCTCTACAAATAAGTAATTTAGTTAAAATAATTTACGAAAATGGAGTTGACTAAATTTTCACTGATAAAAAAAAAAAAATTCCAAATCAAAAATTATCATTCTTCATTCTTCTTGTTGCATGTATCTTGCACCCCACTATATTGTTATAAACTAAAATTAGTTTCCAAGCTATCTTTCTCGATAAATTCGAAGTGGTTGAACGCGGTTTGCAACGATCAGAGGAAATTCATTTTACACGTTTTACCCGGTAATTGTTAATCACGGTTCGAGATGTCTCGCGATAAACGCGAGAGTGTATCGGGTTCCCTCGCCGTTTCGCCTGGTTTATCTGATTTTTTCCCTCCCCGTGGAGAAGTTTGAAAGTTAAATGAGAGACTACGATTCGGTAACACGACATCAACCGTGCGCACTTTTCTTCGCGGAATGAAAGCGCAAAACCGCTTTTAATTATTCGGACATAGAGGCTCAACCTCGGAAAGAAACCTTGGTAGTCTCGACGAAGTAATTGAAATTTTTCTTCCATTTTCTAGTTGGGGATGAGGCGCGCCTTTGCTGTCGTCGAATGAACGGAAAAGGAGTAATGGTATTTTATTTCATTTTTTTTCGAACAAGTTAAACACATTTACGTGTTTATCCTCGTGTTGATTGAAAAAAACCGGTTTGATTCGTCAGAATGGAAAAGGTTTTGCCGTTGAACGGGATGCTTTGAGACGGGTGAAAGAGAAAAAAAAAAAAAAAAACGTGGAAACAAGTTTTACCGCGATGAAAGTAAAAGGGGGAGGGAAATATATTAAACTGAAATGTTTTTTTTTTTTTATAGTATAATGATTCGGTGGTCTGTTTGGATTTCTTTGTAGCCTTTGTATTCAGCCCATCATATTGGTTCCTGGAAAACGAGTTATTCCACTTGTTCGATCAACATGTATATCTATTCTTTCGCGTTTCTCTTTTTTCTCGAAAATTTTTCGGTGCATTAAAAAGCAATGAATTTTTTTTTTTTTGATGAAAATGCATATGTAAACAGGAAGATAGATCGGAAGTGGATTCAAGAATTTTATAATATTGAATTAAGTTTTTAATATAAAAAAATAAATATCTTATTTGTAATAATATTTCGAATTCTACGCAATTTTTTTATATATTCATAAAATTTCGATGAAAATAATTATTACTGTTATTACGAGTGAATTTTTTACACGTAAATATATTAACAATCAAGTAATTATTTTCTTTAATTAAAAATCATTTTCTTTAATATTTATAAAATGAATTTGCCTTATTTTTTATATTCATTGTCTTTTTTTTCTCCGATTTAATAATTGTATCTTTTTCATTTAAAACGGTACTGATGGATTGTTTGTAAAACTTTCAAGCTTTCTATGTTACTCTTTATAGCATTGAAAATTACACACCTCTTCCACTGTTTCCGTCACCGGTCTACTTGACATAGAACGAATTTCATTCACCACTAAAAAGTACATTTATTGTTCTTTCTGCATCGAGGTGCATTGTTCTCCTCGATAAAATATTAAATTTAGGAGAAAAGAGAAAAAAAAGTCAATTTCCATTCTTTTTTCAAGGGTTTCAGAAATTTTAAACACTTTGAGAAGTTGTAACGTTCTAGCCGTTTTGTAATTCATTCCTCTAACGTTCACATAAAAATTTTTACGAGATTATATTCGCTTTAAACGTACCGAAAATTTAAAGAAACTAACGTGATTGAAAAAGATTATATTTTTCAAGAATTTCCCGTTATATAATTTTCCATTTAAATCTCTTTATATCGTTGCACATTTAATTCAAAATATTTCCTTTTTGCTTTTTTTTTTTTTTTTAAGAAGATTAAAAAGATCCAAGAGATCTAGTGGAAAACAAATTTCGTTTGTTCATTTCACGAGTCTTTAGTGATAATATCATTTTATTAAATATTAAATATCGTTTTATTAAATATTATCGTACTACTACTACTTAAATATGCAACGCAAACTTTTATAAACATATTTTTCATATTTTATATGTTTTGAACTTTTGCATGAACAAATATGTTTAATATTTTTCCTCTCACATTTTTCTTTTTTTTTCTATCGTAATCAAATATTATGATTTCAAACTTTAAGCGTATTCCGAGGAAAATTCTTAAGCATCGACGAGATATTAAAAGTTGAAAAAATTCAGTATGGTTAATAAACAAAAAAATATTATGATAGAAAACGATTTCTTTCAGCCTGTAATTATTTACAAAGAAACAATACCAATTTATATATAGAAAATTGTGAAAAATTGTTATAATGCAAATTATAATTAAAAGTTAAAAATACAAGTAAAATGTAATTTTTTAATTACTCTTTTTTAATCACGAAACGTTTCGTTATTTAAAATTAAAGTTATCTCAATCGAAACTTTCAACTTTTCAACCAAACTTTCCCGAACTGTGCAATGGTATAGTCGTTAATGACTTCGAAACTAAATTTTTTACAAGAGATTAGTAAGAAGTTGAGTATTGATATACGTACATAATTTCTTAACGTCTTATCAGATTTCCATTACATAAAAAAAAAAAAACAAACTCGAAAAGTGAAAGTTTCGAGGTGAAAAGTCGACAACCACCATGCGTGTTTGCCCACGCACTATCCTCTCGCGCGTAGATTTTGGGGGTGCGAAGTGGCGAATTGCCGGTTTAATACCGAGTGCTCGTGCAAATAGGGATGCATCGACTGTCAGTGGTTCCTTGTTTGCGAATTAGATGCAATCAAACGCAAAATCGTACCGGCAAATATCGCTCTATTTGCCAATCATAGATGTGCCACGTGATAATTATTGTCACGAGCGAAGTTAAACGTTTAAAGGCGAAAGAATGTCGTTGGAAAGTAATAGATCGCGTAGAGGGCGCGATGGAGTTGTGCAGATGCGTGATAGAAGGTGAAAAATTTCGTGGAAAGTTTTTCTTTATTTTTATTATTATTGTTCAATTTTTTTTTCCTTTTACTTTTTTATTGGAAAATGATTAAATTTTATTTTTTAATACGTAGTAACATTTTGTAGATAGATTAATAAAAGAATGCTCAAAATGTCAAAATTAAAAAGAGAGAATTGAATTGAAAAATCAAAAATTCATAATTCAAATTTTAGATTGTATAAATTCTATGTTGCTGGACAAAATAATAAGATACTATACAATTTTCAATGTTTTTTAAGATTGATGCAAATTTATAGACAAATTTTATAGACATAACTGTTCCATTCTTGATAATATAAAAGAATTTTAATCGTGATTAATATTTTATATCTATTTATGTAGAAAATTGATCAGACAAAATGATAAAACATGTACAAAATATTTTTAATTGAAAATGGAAAATGGAAATCATAGAATACAAAAATATTGTACTAATATTGTACTTTGTATAATATATAATAAATTTAATAATATAGCATGGTGTTTAAAAATTCATAAATTCAAATATACAATTTCAAAAAATATTTACAATTATTGAAATAAATTTAAAAGTACAATAATTGTATCTTAAAATGTAGAAAACTGTGAAATGTATAATATATTAGACAATTTGATTCTTTCTTTATAACAATATTAATAATATTTCGTGTTATGTTGTTCATACAAAAACAAGTAGTAGTGTGGAAAGCAGTTGGAGTTCTAAAGTCAGGCAAACTATGAGAGAGTACATAACACGTTCACAGTTACAAACTCCGTATTAAATGAGCCCCAGTTTTGTTTAATTACATTAAACTACATTTTGTTAAATTACCTATGAGCTTCGTGATCTCTCATTAAAACGTATATTCAAAAAACTTGAAATTAATAACGTGAATTCTTGGATAAATATATAATATTTCTAAAATTACATTTTTTTTCAATTCATTTGGATCATTTTATATCATCGAAGTTCATTTCTATCAAACTCGCAAATTTAATTTAAATTTTATTAAACGAAATTTAATTATAAATTTATATTTAAAATAATCTAATAATTTTTATTAAAAATATTTATCATTTCATATTTTTTTTTCTTACGTTTGGAATAAATAGCTTCTTAAACTTGAAATAATACAAAATGAAATATTACAAAAATGTTTCATTAAATATAAAAATATAGTATTAGAAAAAATTTTGATCTAGATAATATTAATAGAGATAATACTGTGCGATTAATTACGATTTTCAATTGATCAATTGTGTTTATGAATCATATTTTTCAACCTTATATAAATAAATCTTAAGACGTTGTTTGAAAAAATATTGAAATAAAAACTTTATTTTTGACTTTTTAATGCATTTTCGAGTATTATTATTTCTTCCAATGCAACATGAACCAAAAGGTTCGTTTCAAGAATCACAATGAAATGAGAAATCCGATTAAACAACTGCTTTAATTATAAATGAGATTCAACCTTAATTAAAGTAATATTTAATGGAAATCTGTTGAATTGACAGAAATTACTTAAATTAAGAAAAATATTATAATGGAATTAATAAATATATTATATAATTTATAAAGAGTATGCGAAACTCATAATTATTTACTGATCTAATATAAAATATTACTTTGCAAATAATTGTACAAGTATATTCGAAAATAAATATATTCAACTAAAATAATAATGGAAATTGTGTTATACGATTCACAGGATTTCTTATAACAATATTCGAATGCCTCTGTATCGTTATTATTATAATTTATCGAAACAGAAATATCATTCGTGGTTTCAATTATAACGTGTGCATAATTCACTGCAAATTTAACAAGCTGCTGGTATAAAATGACTTTTGCGAGACCAAAACGTCAACCTAATTGACAATGATGCCACTGTATAAATATTAATTAATAAATATTAATTAATTATGATCTCGTTCGCAATTTCGAACAATGAAAAAATGATAATTCAAAAATTACAAAAATAATATTACATTCCTTGAAATTCTATCTTATCTGAAAGATAATATAAGTCTTATTTTATAAAATCAAATAATATATATAGACTAGAAATTTAATTCGAGATTATTAATCAAATTTCATCGTGAAATCTAAATCGAAAAATAGAATATCTAAATTCAGATTATTTCATTCATTGAATAAAAATGTTTAAAATATCATTATAATATTGAAAGAGAAAATATCAAATCAAAAAAATTAACTACAATTAGAGAAGAAGTAAAATCGCTGAAAATAATAAAATAATTGATTAATATTCTACTTATTCTTAATCCATTTCGATATTTTGGATTGATATGATTTCCAATTTAAATCCAAATAATCAAGATTTTTCTGTTTCAAATGATTATTGGAAATTTGATGCAGATAGATATAAATAAAAACATTATCTTCTTCCATAAAATTAATTCTTGATTAATCTAATGCATTAAAATCTACTAATAAATCACAAAAGGAATTTGTCCTATTAAACTCAACAATAGTTATATTTTTAATGATTCTCATTATAGATCTACTAAATAATTTTGAACAAAAACAAATACGACTTATATATATTTACTTATAAATTTAAGAATTTGAATTAAAAATCATTGTTAATTCGTTTATATTATAAAAATAATTGTACGTTCGTTTTAAAATTCTTATAAATTCAATAATATTAAACTAACAAGAAAATCGAAAGATACGTTTAAAAACAGAAACGATATCTAGCGATATGTATATCAAATATATTTTTCATATATTAAATCTACACGAAAATTCTTTTTATTATTAAAAAACGATTCCATTTAAAGAATCATTAAAAAAAACAAGAATAGAAGAATACACGTCGTATTCGTGACTTAAGAAAAAATGAAGCTTAGACAGAAAAGAGAAAAGAAAAAATTGATAAAGTGTAATAAAACCTCGCCAATGAAATATGCAGCCTCAATTTCGATCGACCATTGTCTAATAACTCGAAATAACGCGGTAAATCAAACATCAGTCAGATTGTGTAATCAACGAATTAAATCAGGTGCCCTACGCTCGTTGAAATTGATGATGCAATTAATTTAAACGCTTCGTCCTTGCCTTTCACCCGCGTCATTTGAAGGATTGGAAAAGCATGACGGATAACGCGTACGACGTCTATCATTCGATGACACGTCGTGGTTAGGTGTGAAATAATTGTTGAAATGCAATGATATCCCCGTATTCAATTGAATATCTCGATTTTATTTATTCCCGTATTATAATGAAATAGAGCAAAATTTTAATTATTTAATTTCGTGAATGGTTGAAATTAAGAAAAGAAAATTTCAATTAATAATTCATTATCCAAAGAATATATATATGAATAAATAATAATCACTATAATTGTCATTTTAACTCAGCTTTATTAAATTAAAATAAACAACAAATTTATATATATATAGTGGTATATCACAATATCGTATTTATTGATTAAATATTATTTATTCGTTCTCAGATCGGACAAAAACTGTATCCTCATCATCTTTATTTCCATCCACAATTTACATGCTACCTATGAAATGTGGGAAGAGGGGGTGTAAACAGGAAATCAAGCACCAACTCGAACAGTGTAGTTTAACTGTTTACACATCGAGATTAAAGGCGTCTGAATGGAGAATCCTGATATTATTCTGCAAAAACGCGTTATATTTGCTTGGAGCCAAATCATGCGCCGTATCAGACGAAATGAAGGAAAACAACTGGCTTGGCTGCCGAGAAATGAAGATTTAAATTTTACAAAGACCGCGAGACAGATACGGGGATGTAAATTATAGACACCGAAGGGAAATCTGGCGGTTGAATAATGCATAATCCTACGTTCGGATTATCCGTCATATCTGTCTAATAAAAATATTCGCATTGTGATTCACCTTTTTTCATTCGTTCTTCTTATGTCTCTCTTTTTTTTTTCTTTTTAATTTAAAATCGCGAAAAAAACAAGAATCATCGATCTGATTCATCGCCATTTTCTGGCGTAATATCGGCTGATAAAGAGTTATAATTTTCTTCGTGGTTTGGAGCCATCTCGTGGTACAAAAGAGTATCTTTCACTTATGATACTTATTCGTTCTTGATTTAATTATTTTTTTGTGCCAAAGTTAATGAAACTTTTTTTGTCTACAATAAATCTCATTTAATAAAAAGATATAATAATTTGAAGTAACGAATAATTTAAAAAAGGGACTAATGAATAACTACATAAGTATATATTAAGTGTTCGTAGTTAATAGTTGCGTGGCGCTAGTGTCGCGTCTTCAATCATAATGAAGAATCATATATTAAGAATCAAAATAATTTAAAGGAGAAGTTACAATTACAAACTTCATCTCTAAGCGAATTCGATTTTTCTAAACTTCAAATTTTTGAAATTTTATTCATTTAATACTTATGTACACAACCTATAACGCGCTATATACTTTAAAATAAAAAAAAAGGGTTGGAAAATAGGAAATGTTCGTGAAAAGAACCCGGTTACGCAAGAAAACTTTCTAATCAACGTTCAACAAAATTCTAAAACTCGACCACGGATATTTATACTTGTCCAACCAAAAAGTTTCCAACAATCTCTGACACGGCGAATATATCATTCACCACAAATGGGTTAAATTCGTATTTCCTTCTTTTTCTTCTTCCGCGGGGGTAAATTCGTAACTAATTCCGGGTAATAACGTCCGCGCAATTAGGGAGAAGAGAGGACGGTAGATTTACGAGGACGTGGAGCGACGCGCGATAATTCGGCGCTAAGTTATTAGCCTGGCCGATTACACCGCAAGATGCGCATAATAGCGGCACCGTATCTCCTAATTCGCGAGCGCCCATCCCGCCGTTGTTCCAATTATCCTTTCAATTTTATGTCTACGATGCTCTAAACCGGAATAACAAACTTTCCTCGCAACTCGATGCCGGCTTAACGAGACTCGGTTTAATCTTAATGCTGATATCTTCCCATGGAATTCTGCTGTTATTATTGGTCTTAAATCTATGAATGTTGGTGAATAATCTTTGTTGTTTGTGGTTCGAGTGAAAAGAGCATTTCGGTGTGTTCGTTAGGGGAATATTGTTTTTTGGAATTTAGATAATTTTTCTAAAAGTATTTTAATCATCGAATGATTATTAAAATTAGAGAGATATTAGAGAGTCAATGATATAAAAATAGACAAAATTTGGCATGTTTTAGAGATTATTCTTTGGCTATTAAGATTATTATTCAGTATTATAAAATGTAGTGCACACCATTTTTCTTTGGAAACTTTTTATTATATAATTTTATACTTTATAATTTTGAAGTCCATTTCATAACGTTTTAATAAATTGTTAATAAGAAAATAAATTTTCATGACTTTTATAATTATTTGAACCGTTTTCAATGTTCTTTATTTACGTTTCGCTTCGATCCTGTTATTATATTTTATATTTGTTTTCTAAAACTGATACGTCTTCATTTAAAAATTTTCCAATCAACCACTGCAGTTTTTTTATTTCATTGTCCACGCGGATAAATAAAGCCGCTGGAAAATTTAATAATACCGCAATAATATTATTTTACACAAATAAATAATAATTTTGTATAATCGATAAATCCGATTAAATATACCGATTTCTTTTAAAATATAAATGTAGAAGATACACATCTATAATTTATATGAGAAATAAAGTGTCAGAAGTAAAATAAAATATCATCAAGAGAATTTTAATTTTCTAATATTTTGACTTTTTATTGAAATATCTTTTAAATTTTGTAATATTTTTATATACTATTAGAATAAATGGAAAAGTAATATAATAATAATTAAAAGAGATACACATTCAAACGTGTATCATTTTTACTAATTGATGGACTGTATTTGTATATTTATTTTAACAGACAATTTACATTTTACATTTACAAAATATCTCGTTGATTATTAATTCTGTTAAATTATATAAAATGAATATATAAATTAAATATAAATCTGAATGGAACATAATAATATTAATAATCAAACTAAAAATCTATATCATGAAAAATTTAAAACTACAATATTAAAAGATTATAACATTACAATATTGTATGCAAAAATTTCACTTATTATATTACAACATAATGTCATAAATAGAAATTTATGTTTAATTATATAATTAAAATACTTCACTTTTTATCTATATTAGAAAGAAGAAATTTGAATTGTGCCAAATTCAAACAAATTTGAAGAAGCTTTCTATTAAAAACCAAAATCTAAGATTCAAATTGAAATTAAAATAATATTAAAAAGACGTCTCCTATTTCAACTTACGTTATAATAATAGCCATTATACTAATAGCCTAATAAAAATTATACTTTTTAACACATTAAAACCAATATTGAGACAAATACTTTTATTTTATTCGATCATCGCATAACACAAATTATAATCTTCCACGTTAAAAACCGAAATCTATCTCGATTCAAACTCAAAATTCTCGACACTTGCCTACGGAACCGATCGTCACCTTCGAACCTGGTGTTTAAATCATGACCAGACACGTGTATCTTCCCCCCTGCGGCCAATGGACGTAAAGAATAATCGTTTCGGCGCGAATAAACGAGGGATCTCTAGCACGATCTACGAAGTGTCCCGTCAGAGGACTAAAGAACCTATTTCCACCCGACCGGCCGAGAAAGAGAGAGTAATTATTATCACGCGAGAGGATAAGAAGAGTTCGTTGGACTAACTTCCGCCCGTGATAATTTATACTTGCCATGGCGAGCGCGGTTAAGCGTGAGATGGTGGAGGATGATGGGGCATAGTGTCGAGGAGGAAAAGAAAAAGCGCAAGTGGTACAATTGACTCTCGCGAACGAACGTAATAAACCGATAAATCGAAACAAACCTTGATGGTTAACGATGAATTTGTCCACGTCAAGTATTAAATGCTTCGATATTATTGACATCGAGCTTTATCGTATACTTTAATCCTATTAATAAATATCAATACGTAAATTCGCGAGGATATCGTGATCATGTGTTCAAAAGAGATGATTTTATTCATAATTCAACGTAGAATGATAATTCATTAGTGTTAATAACAGGAAAACTGAAAAATTTCTCTCTTTCTCTGAAATGTTTTTCTTGTTTCAATTAAATTGTTACGCTTCGTCAGTTCAACCGTTAGTATCCTCTATTACTGTTAGATGGCCACGATCATGATCAATCACTATGATCGGCCCGTACGCCGATCCATAGTACCTGCTACGACCGAAGCAGCACTTCGATTCTCGTTAATATTATCAATTCTGTCTAGTATAACTATTAGATCGAGCGAGGGGATGTCGCTTTAACTCCATCTTATTAATGCATCTGAAGTGCAATGCTTTTAGAATTGTTAGAAAGCAAGAAGATTTACTCGGTTCTTGTATTTCCAATTTTTATTTCTGCGGTTTGTATTTAATTTAAAAATTGAAATTGACATTTTATAAGTAAGTAATAAGTTAAGATCTATAAAATTTTTATTGTAATAAATGTTGCATATAATATTATAAAAGTAATTTAAGTAATTATAAAAATAAATTTAATAATAATCAGTTAGTATATAATAGAATTAATTAAAAAATAAATAATTATATAAGATTTATCAAAATTTTAATTGTAATTTTTTATATTACTTGTAACCAAATTTCCTATATAATGAGATTGATGGTAAAATGAACTAATTAACTCTTATATTAATATCTCTGAAGATATTTTTAAAATTAAAATTAAAATTTGTTATCTTTATGTCAAATCCAATTTTCAAATTTATCTGAATTATTTAATACATTTATTATTAATTTGAATTACATTTTTCAATTCAAAACTTAAATGATAACAAAAATTTTGAGTATAAATATAAAAATTAAAAAATAGGAGAATAATTTATCCAACTCATCACTTTGAATTCCATTGTACGTTTTAATCCTTTGAGCTTACAAGCATTTCAAGTATTCAAAGGCAGTGGTCAACTAGAGTTCTACCATTGAATGACATTTTCAATGAACTCATTCTGTTCATTAACCTATACCGATGACAGGATGTCCGAGAATAAATTTTCTTGCTCCTTGAAATGTCAAGATCGTGCTTTCCGTATTTTAGCTAAATGAACTGATTAAAAGATGACGGGGCAATTTATCCAGCTCGTCACCCCTGGTAATTGCAAGCTGAAGGATAGTACACAGCTATGAGGTGCATCCATAAAGACGAGGAAGTCATCAGAGCTTCCTTCCACCACAACAAACTTGTTTGATGACCAATTGCTAGCCTCTCAGCTATATAGTGTGAATACTCCGTGCTATATATTAACGAAAATATGATCAAGATTAAAATTTCTTGTGATAAAAGAAATAAAGACTATGTCAGATGTACCTTAGCCAAATTGATAAACAAGAATGTGATCAAGAATAAAACTATTTTTAGTAATTACTATATTATTTATACTATTATAGTTAAAAAAAGAAAAGAATTAATATCCTGATATATTTGAATCAAATTAACTTATTAAAAGTTGATAGTGCAATTTATCTTGTTTGATTTGTTATTTTATGAAGTGAGAAATAGACACGTTAGCCTTTGATATATAAACGAAAATATGTTAAATGATCTACTAATTAATAGAATTACAAGAATAAATTCCATGTCTTTGTTTCATAATTTTAAAATTCAAAATCCTTGAGAAAGCTTATTAATGGTTATATATAAAATAAATAAAATTAGTCTCTAGACAGCATAAAAAATAGATTTATTGGCTTTATTGTCTAAACCATTTGCAAATACGATTTACTATCTCGATTCCTGACTATTCATTCTACTATTTCACTTTTTCACAGAAATAAATAATAAATATTTAATAGCGATTTGAAAGTTCGTGAATAATTCAAGTTTTTTCGTAATATACTTTATGAAAAATTGATTGTCAATTACTTTTTTTCTGAAAAAATTATCAAAGAATAAAATAAATATTAAACAATATATAAAATAAAATCTTCACTATGAACTCTATCTGACTTAAATCTTAAAATTATAATTAATAATTTAATTACTTTATGTTTTTTTTTATTTCTAAAAAATTAATTAATTTTCTAATATGTGAGTCAGTATATCCTATATAGAACAACATTAATCATGATAATGATTTCAACGAGTTATGGAGGCTATTTTGCGAGGTTACATGCAATTTTAATTCTACAGTATGCAAATTAATTTATTGTGCATTATTTTAAAGCATAATGTCATAAATTTTAAAATAATTATATATATATATATATATATATGCATATTATAGAATCAAAGAGAATATGTTTATTTTATGAGGATCTCCATAATTCAAAGAAAGCTGGTATTGATATAGAGATTCTTGTCAGAAAACAATACATGATTGAAACAATACATGAATATCATATATGTATGTATATATTTTCGTGGAATATGCCATTAGTACACGAATAGTATTCAAATCCCCCTCTTTACAATAGAATCCATTATAATAAACTGTTATTTAGATATACATCATCAAATATCATTCAATATCGCGAATTTCTTTAAGTATAATTTATTATTCGTTTTATATATATATATGTTTTCTTAATTTATTATTTAACTCTTTTATTATACATTTGAATATGATTGAAATGTTTTATTGATTAAATAGTTTATTTTTGAATATGTAGTCTCTCTTTATAAACTTTAAACTGTATATATTTCTTTTACATATTCTAGTATATATCATTTTTAATATCCTTATCGTACAAAATATCAGATTAAATAACATTACTTTATATTTATTATCATTACATGTATATTTCATTATAATTTTTGCCAATTTTGAAAAAAATGTAAACTTTGCCAAATAAGAGTATTCTAGATGATAGATTGATTTAGAAATTAATATATATATTGATCTCTTAATCCAATTCCTTCTGTATTGTACCCTGTTATGAGTGCCAAGTAAAAATATCGATATCTTTCAAAATTTCTGAGTCAGGGAACGACAACAAAATTTCTATACATTTATCATCTACAACAACCTACATTCAACGTGTACCAATTCATAATTTATCCCCACGGATATTCAAAAATCGATCATCAACGACCAAACGATTCGATGAATTCCGAATTCCAAGCATTTCGTTCAAAAAATTTAATCCAATGAAATCTTTTAGCACGAGGTCGTTCCAGTTTAACGGCATTGTTTATCCGAAGCATTCGAATTTCCTTAGATTGTCCGGTCGTTAAATGAAATACGAGGGACGAAAATGGAAAACGAGAGATAATTTAGAGAGCGTGGCACGATCGTTTCCACGATCGATGGAGGGGCTAAATTTACAACACGATCCAACGGCGTTGACGTAGCGAGCCACTGACGCGCATTTTATGCAACTATACACGAAGCAGTAAAACGGGGGTGGTGATTAAAGAGATCCAGCGTGGTGATAAGATTTCGATCGCCCTCTCTCCTGCTCTATCGCACGTGTCACGGCCGAGTCTTTCTTTTTCCTGGAAACCTCCTTACGTATTTAAGAGGGTGGCGGTTTGGATCCGATTTGGAAGACGAAGACGATTAGTTAATTTCTTGAACGATGAACAATGCGTGATTATAACGATAATTTGAAGAAATCGTGTGTGAATTATAGCGATATTTCTAAGAAGCTAAGAATTTTTTATTTTTAAAGATGAATAAATTATTTTGACATAGGTTTTTCAACATGATAACATTAAACGTGTCAAAAGTATTTATTTTGAATGAATATGATGGAAATAGTTAATGGGGGAAAAAATTGGAATGAAACGAAGAATTAAAATTTTTTGAATGAGAAGAAGAAGCGATCGTTTTTCGTAAATAACTAGTAGTAATTATTTTTATAAAAAAAAATTGGAATAGAATTTGAAATTTAAGGAATAAATAAAATTTCTATTATAATACATGTAAAAACAAAGTAATAACATTTCTTCAAATATGAGATTGGAAAATATATATATATCTATTAATTTTAGAGTGAAATTAGTTTATCAAAAATAAAATTTCTGTTACTAAAATAATAATGAATGGAAAGAATTATTTTTAGCTGAGAATTGATTGTTTTTTTTTATATATATATATATTTGCAACTATTTTAACATTCCCTTAAATAGAATATTCGATTCGTTTTTAAACGAATTCCTATTATCTATTTAAATATACTACGAATAAATTTTCACACAAAATCTATTTTATCACATATATTGCAAAATTTAATTCATTTCGCACTATTGCTTTATTATACATCATTTCCTTCTCAAAATTTTGTAATTTTTTTATTTTCTTATTTGCATCTGAATCAACATCGCGTCAAAATTATTCAAATTTGAAATAACATATACTGTGAACACACTAAGAAATTAAAATAACACAGAAACCTGATGTATAAGTAATAGTACTTCAGAATATCGATTTTGAGAAATGTGGATGATGTGTATGTTTCATTAAAACGAACAAGAACGCGATAGTAGATAATAATAATACAAAGATAATCTAACAAATGAAGGCAAATGTAAACGTGATATAATAGTTAAGGTTTATAATTAATTGAGTTTTTTGTGTATGTTTATCGTTTAAATTGATATGTATTTTATTATATATATACGTACAATAATATCATCTTATGAAACTTAGTAAAAAACATTCATCATTTTCATTCTATTAAAGGATCAATATTTTATCCCCATCTCAGTTTTATCAATTTTGAATTTTGACAATTGCAAAATTTCGAAAAATTTTTCATAATAATTCAGATGTATAAAAATTAAATTTCACGTGAAATATATATTTTTTTGGAATAAATCACGCAACAAGAATTCGATCAACAGTGAATCTATTGATCTTATCGAAAGTTTAAATTTATAAGTAAAAAAAAAGTTTATTTTCATCGTATCATATTATATTTTCAAAAAGAGCATCTTTAATTATTTTAATTATTTTTGAAAATGGATTTGTGGCATTAAATTGGAAAGTATAAACTGAAATGCTTTAAAACGTGAATGCCTGACCAGACGCATAAATATGGAATGATGCTAAACAAATTGACATGAAGTCTAGCAACTAACACTAAGATGTCGTTCTCTACGTGAATGGATGATTCGCAAACGTAACGAACTACACGCCAAAGATGAAGGGACCAGGATTAAATCCCATGTTTAATCATCTGCAGAAGTGAGAAGATAGAGAAATGCTCGCAAATACTGCAGGCAAGCCAAGAAATTGCATAGAAGAAGAAAACAGGAAATTTTGAAAGATAATTTCATTTCATAATGGCATGGTTCGATATAAATTATTTAATTTTGAATCAAACTTTCCACGAATGAAATTTTATTAATTTCTTTTGTTCTTTTACTAATTATAATTTTTCTAATGATTCTTAATAAATGTTACATTATCATTTACAAAAGTGATAAAAATTGTATTGTAGTAAAATTAAAAAATTTTTTATCGATTCCAATTGTTTTCTTAAAGATTCTTAATTCCTTAACTTTTTCTAAACTTGAATTATATTATCTGAAAATTGTTAAGTCGATATAATACGTTCTATTTTGTTATATTGATGATATTAATATCAATTAAAGTGTAAATTATTGCACTGATTTGATATAATATTTTTCATTAAAACTGAACTTTACGTTAAGCAACTGACTTGTAAATTGTTTATAAACGCGAATTCGTTTTGAAGGAAATAACATAAAAGAAAAAATTGTCAGAAATTTTTATTAATTTTTATTTAAAAGAAATATTTTAAAATCATGTTTGAGTAAAAGAAACTCAATTTTTGCAAAAAATGTCGAATTCAAAAATTCGTATTCAAATTTGACAAAATTTCAATTAAAATATTTAGTATTTTAAAACATTAGAAAAAAAATTGAAGTTCTATCATTTTCCATCACTTTCATTAAAACAAATAAATTAAATTATTTTTAAATCTTTACTGAATACATAATTTCTAATTTAACTTCAATAATAAACACCGTATAAAACTTCAAATGTGCAAAAATATTTCGAAACTTGAATAAATTCAAACATAGCAGAGAGTAATTAACAATAGCAAAATCTTTCACTCCTCTAACAGATAACAGTTATCAATTTCATCAGTATTTCATTCAATACTGTGGTGACAATAACAAATCAGAATTATAACCAATTAATTAAATCACAAAAACTTTCTCACAACTTCGAGAAGCCTTACAATTCCATCGCTAATTTAATAAACACGGTATATAATAACACTCTCGTTTATCACTAATTAACATTAATTAATTGGCAAAATATAATAATATTATATCACACGTATATTCTACAAGGCGTATAGCAATAACCAATATTTTGCTGTATCCTTCGTTTAGAGAAACCTTAACAGTTGCGCCTGTTACGCGGCAATCAGACCAGCAAACAGTCAGTTTACGATCGTTGTCACATTGAAATTGTTCGAAATACGTTCTCTTTGGAGAACGTGAAATGACTTGACACATATCTTTCCAAGAACTTTAACACATAAAACTGAAACTTTGCACAGTTGAATTTGACGTAAAACACTAAAACACTCTGATTCTGTCACGATTTATGAATCCCTTTTTACGATCTTCGAAATTTTAACGTGAATACAACCATATTGTATTAGATTCAATATGCAGATGCGTATATGTAAATCGACAGTTTTAAAGAAGCTTTTGTGATTTGGTATTACGCAATTTCGTAATTGTAAATTTTTGGCTCTTTCGAACGATAATATGTGACGTTAAATTTGGTATGAATAGATTATTATGTGTGAAAATATAATGTAAATAAATATTATAATAAAAATTAGAATTTGTGAGAAAAAGATCTTTGTATTTTTTATTAAATAAGTGAATCGTAAACTTTTAATTTGGAATTTTTTAAAGAAACGGTATCAATTAATTTTTTAAATGAAAAAAACTTTGAAAAAATTATGAAAAATTAAAAATCATTAATATCTTTAATAAATATTATCCATAAATAGTATATATATATATATATATTGATTACAATTGCATAAAAATCCACAATCTAATAATCCTATCACGTACGTGTTATTAAATCCTTATCTGCTAAACCATCGAATTACGTCTTCCAACAAAATTCATGGTCAAAAATTCACACTCGAAAGTCCCAATTTTAATAAAATTTCTGAAGAAACTACCAAATACACTCGACAAGTACAATCGAGGTATTATCAAACTACACGTAAACACTCGAAGATGTTTGTCAAGCATTCCTGATCTTTATCGAGCATCTTTGCCAAACTTCAGCAAAGAACTTGACTTCTGTAACCATTTCTTCCTTGATCCATAGACAAAAGCCTACATTTCTTCGCCTTCTCGTACAAACGTGCACGAAAGACGTTTATCTTCCGTAAATATATATACATATATATATATATACCAACATTTCTCGGGAACACTGGCAAACATAAACGAGCGTTTACGCTCATCCTAGTTGCACGTCTCCGTTAACCGCTTCGAGTGATTTGCAAACGTTCGTGAACCACTTGCGCTACTCAGCCTTATAAACGTCAGGCTAACGAGGTTAGAACGCGACGAAAGAAAATGGAAGAAGATAACCAAAAAAAAAAAAAAAAAGAAAAAAAATGTTTCGAGATACCGTTCTCACTGGGAATGATAACGACCGGATGCAGAGTATTTTAATTGGCCAAGTGATTGATTTACCTGAGAGCGGATCGTTCAACGCGGATGCCCATGTCGCGATGCAGAGAACCGTGATCGCGAGAACTGGGAGCATATTGTTACGTGGACGACGCGGCTACGTCAACTGACTGGTGTACGCCGGTCGACCATACGGCTTTGCCGCCAACGGAACGGCGCATGCGCAGAACCACCGACCCACCACTATGAAAATAACGCGAAAATATCTGTTTACAATCGGGGACCAGGCATGCCGACACGAGTGCCTCTTCAGAAATACTACAGCGGGTGAACAGAGGGCTCTCTATTTCTCTCGTTCTCTCGCCCGAGTCACTTTTCACGCTAATTACATTAATCTTAATTGCTTTAAGATTTCCCTCTCTATCTCATCGGCCCTTTCTGAAGTCTTAAAAGCTGGTTAATTGCATCGGTGACCCGGATCGAGAGTCACGGATTCTTCTTTCCGCGAGATCGAAACGCGAGAATTGAAATACTTTAATCGCGAGTGGTATAACTTCGCGTTTACGAGCATTTTATATATGATTTTCTAGATCAAAGGAATAAAATTTGATTTGATTTGGAGCCTTTTGTAAATGTCGAGCGATACAATTTTTCCACGAATCGAGAGATTTTTTTAATTAATTCAATTAATGTCAAAGAGGCAGGGAAATTTTGAAAAATTTGCTTACATTTTGATATAAAAATATATAAAGTGATATATTAAAAATAATAGAATAGTTGAAATATACCTTTATCGATTTTTATAATTTTTTTTATTAAACTTTTAAAAAATTATTAATTCTGTAATATTAAAATTATTTCTGTGAATGAAATAAATTTTAAAATACGTGATTACAACGATTTACTTTTCCTTAATTCTCATTTAATACTTTTATACGATAAAAATTCCAATTTTTTTACACAATTTTTAATATTATTGCTTCTTCTCACTTTTTCTTCCTTTTTTTTTATCATCGTTTATTTACTTTTTCAAAAACTATTCGACGAAAATATAAAGTTTTATTCAATTTCCCGTTTGCTTTATTCTTCCATGCATAGATAACGAGATATCCCTTCAATTTCTGCAGGATCAACCTTTTTGTCGTTTCGTAATAATTAATTATCAAGTTGAAAACTGCAATAGCCCGAATTCAACTTTCCAACACCATCTCTCTCACTTTTACCGGCAAAAGTTATTATAACAAGCTTTAAGAATTGCTCTCGCGCATTGATGAATATAAATTACATCGTGCATCGAGAAGTTTAATCAAACTACGAGAGAAGCTTTTCACGCGATCATTATTACGGTCGATCTCGAAGAATTTGAAACACCAAACGTGAGCACGAATAGTTTTGTCCAAGCCAAGTTTCCCAGCTTAATTCGTCAACTGGGTCATTTCATAATCGAAATTGTTTCGTCGACTCATCATCTTTTATCTCGTTATCTCGTTTCGTCTACGAGAAAATATAATAAAATTTGATTTTTTATTTTCGATATAATAACGATAATGCAGAAATATTTGGCTGTTTAGAGAGAGAATTTAATAATTAAATTCAATTTAGAAATTAAAGAATGAATAATGAAATCTCTCTTTAATTATATTCATGAAAATTTGATTTTATAAAGAGAAATCATCTTCATTCTATATATTATCTGAGTTATTTGACAACAAGTTTTTAATTTATGGAAGCATCATATTACACATCTAATACATCTTTAAATTTTGCAACTTTCAATGTAAAGAATTTTTGTATAGTAAATTTTGAAGTAAATTGAAAAGGCTGAAAATTATTATAATTGTAACGAATACTTTCAATTTTATATTTAATACTTTTATTTTTCTATTGATATGAAAAATTTCTGTTACATTGCAACAGATATTGTATTATTATTCGAAGTTGAGTATTTTTTTTTTTTTTATATGAAATGAAAGATTATATTTTTTTCAATAAGATAAAATGTGGAATTTATTCTTACAAACTCTTTAATCAGTAAAGATAACTTTACATTCACTAAGGAGTAAAAATTAACATTAGAGCTACCAAATCCATAATTATATGTACCTTTATTTATTTTCATTATTAATTATAATTACTTGTGTACGAAATATTATTTAAATATTTCTTAATGCTTAAATTATTATATATAATAATTATGAAAAATGAAAAAGATTCGTATTTATTAGAAATTTAAAAAGAAAATTTTTAATTTAGATTTTTAAAAAAGATGAATTTTTTGAGAATACTCAAACATAGCCACGATTAAGATTCACACTTTTATTACTTCGATTTTATATACATATGATAAAATCAATTTTATTTCCAATATTTTAATCAAAGAATCGCAATTTCGACTATTATCTTACTTTTAATTTCAAATTCAGTGCTTTAAGCTTGAATTAATATTCATTCAAACAATTTACTCGTATCGAATAATTTACAGCAAAATTACCGAAAAACAAGTTCAATGATTGCCCCCATTAGAAATATTGCAACGATTTTCATAATTGCTTTTCATAATACCTCCTACTAAAAACTCTCTTGAACATACAACTTCAATCGAAACCAAATTAGACCGATAAATTACATGTAACAACAATTGAACAACATATGAAAAACTGTAATATTCGAATTTCCAAAATCGGGCACAATCGAAACAGTTATCGATTATCAGTTTCCAAAAAAAGAAAAGAAAAATTCGTTTCAAATTTTTCGCGATGAATTACTCATTCTTCCAAATGGGACTATGCTCGAAGACGCGAATCCATTTTCCATAGAATCCTAGCGATCGTAAATCCATTTGTTTCTATAAACCCGAAATTCGTGAGAATTCAACAATAAAATACACGTAGCAGCTTGCCGTGGGCATTGTCACGGAAAAACGATTATTTTGTTTTCTCCGCGTTCCACATCACTTTTCGCGTTTCGATGCATCGCGAAATTTTTCCAATCCGAATTCTCTTTTTCCTTTTTTCCTTTTTCTCTCATCTTCCTTTCGTCACCTCTCCAATGTTATGCGTCATTGCTACACCCGTTGGGTCGTTAATGCGCGATTCGAGGATCGGGAGTAACAACAAACAAGTTGTGAATTTCAGTTTGCCAGAAAATGCAGATTTTACACGGGAGGTTGGCAACAACCTGGTTTGTAACCGTGCAGTTTGTAACCGAATTTACGCTGCCGCGCGGAAAATTCACTTACAATTAGCCTCGTTAGTGTTTTTAAAGGGGTAACGAGGTAAAAGTAAAAATTGCTTCACATCTATTGAAAGGGATCGCGTTTGATGGAGGGATTCTTCGAAAAGTTTTGTAACTCGCTTTGCATCTCGAAGAATAAACTCTCTCGAGAAGAGCTTTTTCGTGGGGAAGGAAAATAAAAAGTGTCAGAAAAGCGTCAAAACGCTAATAATTAACAAGTTTTATTACATATAACTATATGGAGAGGATTTCTTTTTTTTTGTCGTAGAAATGAATTGATAAGTTTAATTAATAATACTACGAAAACGTTGAAATACCAAAGTAACCAAGCTGTTTTGATAAGCAAGCAGGAATAATTAGAATACTGTTGTGTACGTATGTAATTAATCCACTGTGTTTTAATCCATTTTTAATATATGATATTTAATATACACAATTGTTGATATTATTTAATATTATATAATATATTTAATATACACATTTTTAATATATGATATTTAATATACACAATTGTTGAGGCACACGATTATACTTATATACTGAAATATAATATTTAAACGAAATGTACGTATTGAAATATAAATGTTTTATTATAATTATATATGTACAACAAAGGTACATGGACTATAATTAATGCGACTTCGAAACTATCTCACGGATATAACACCGTGTATATATCCCCTATTACAATGCATGCATTATTAAAAATAAATCTTTGTTTCGGAAGAATAAATATGAAAGAATGGAAGTTCTGCAGGTGTTGCGTCGATCTGTATATCACATACAGGCAAATAATTCGTTCCATGTTGTGTTAAACTAATTAGAATTTAGAGTTAACACGAATCAATTTCGAATAATTGATCACAAGAAAAAAAGAACCAGTTCCAAAAAAAAGTTGTTTCGAGTTTTATCGAAATAATAAATCAGTTTGATCCTTTTAAATGGAACGTCTAAATGTTTCTCGTTGAATAATTTGAATAGAGCATGAAATTTTTAAGAAGGTATCGATAAAGACATGTTGCACGTTAATGTGATTAAAGTGACGAACGTGTAGGTGTATCAGATCGATCTTGGTAAATAATTCTGATCGTATTATATCGTCAACCGTTCGATCTAGTGTTGATTTTTAAACGTTCATAATAATAATATAGTTCGCGTGATAATTTAGTCTCTCCACGAATGCCATACAACGAGTATGCTAGATGAAATCGCGCTTCTGGCCAGATGCTATTACGTTCGATTGCTCTCGCTTATTACAGGCATATGGTTTCCTTTTAAATAGAAAAATGCCGTAAATATTTTTTGACTTGTAACCTGTTTTCGAAACCACGATTCCACGTGCCAATTCAGTATTTTTAATTATTTTATCGTGGCACACATTCTAAAATTCTATATATAGGATCTAAATATTTCAAAATGAGGATTCGTTTTATTTGAAGAAGATTTCAATCTCATATGCTTCTTTTAATGAGTCAAGATGTTTAAACATTTCAGAATTCATTTCATTCATTGCAAAAAGTATCTTTGGATTGAAGAATATTTGAATGTTTATATATGAAGAATTATTTGATGTAAGGATCGCATTTATTTGAGTTAAAAAGTTATTTTTGTTTAAATAAGGAACAATTGCAGACTACGTGTAAAAAATATTTATTTTTCTAACTGGAAATGCATATGGAACTACTTCTGCATACAAATATTAAAGTAATACATGCACGAATCTTTCATATTTTCAAATAAATTTTTCTTAATTCTAAGAGCTTTGTCTTTTATTATTATTATTAACATGATATATTCAATATTTTTAAAAAATGTACGTACAAAATTTGTTAATTTAATATCTATTTAAGAGAAAGTTTAAAAAGTTATAATCAAAACTTCATTCAATATTATTTTAATCTTGATAAGAGTTAAATCATTCGTAATCATATTCGCTTATTTTTAACATTTTAAATTTATTCGACATATCAGCAAGAAAACATATTTGTTTACAAGAATTACATATTTTTTTCCACTTGAAGATTCATCAAACATACTCGACTTATACTTGACTAATTTTTGCATCAATCATTTAAAGATATTCAAATCGAACTAAAAATAAATAAATAAATCGCGAAAGAAAAAAAATTTATTTTATTTATTTCCTGCGTACAGTGCATCATCATATCCAAAAATATTTCTCTTGTCCATGATTTATAAACAAAGTTTATTTATTATAATTCACAGAGTATGTCTATGATTTATACTTAAACACAATTCGCATACATTTCTTATAATATTTATAAACACACTCTCGTGAAATAATAACGTGAATTTTAAACATTTCGCGTGTCAGTCGTGCAGATGTATAAGGTATTGCATCCATGATCTAGGCACAGTGTTCCACGAGTTGCCAAACACGCCATACTATCGTTAATGTTGTTATACATTATTTTATTTGCATGATCTTACGTACACCGACTCCTCATTCCGGACACGGATAGACCATAAAATCGTAATCCATTCCCTCCCATTGATTTGCAAGCAATATTCGAATAGCACGAATTGGAAAAAATGAATGTATATCGCGGTCACGGTATTCTAGACTCCTTAATTCGTTTACAGAGAACTCGTGGTGCGAAAAATCTCTGCTTTTGGCATTCTTCCGGATAAATGATATATCATATTCTCGAAATGCTTTAATTTTGCATTTATATAAAAAAAAATAAACTACGTTATTTCAACATACACCACATGAGAATTCATTTTCAACGTAATTTCTGTTTCGCCTAAGTTTCATTTTATCAAATAATATTCAACAACGCTCACTCTTTATCATGTTTCCCTTAAAACAATTCTTCCCTTTCTCGTGCCATTTTCGTTTTCAATGAAAAAAGAAATACTCATACTCGAATATTAATTTTAAAAAGCGCCGGTCCAAAACTTGGTTAGTCGAACTTCGAATCTCTAACGATCCTCTTCCCGAAAACAACGAGGTTGCGATCCGAGTTTAACAAGATTGTGTCGCGTGCACATTGGTGCAAGGCACGTGGCGCGGTACGAAGGAACGTGTGCTGCCGCGGTTCCTCGAGACGGTGGTAGGTGTAGTAGGTGATCGACGCCAAAAGCTGCGAGGATCGATTTCAATTTAGCGGCCGTTTAAGCGTGCACGCTCGTGGCTAACGAGCTTTCGAAAGTCGTAGATAGCCGACAAGTTGGCCTACACGGAACCACCCCTCGGAACTTACCGCAGCAAGCGCACGTGTAACACGACACCGATAACTCCCTCCACCCCCTCGCGTATCTCTGCGGATAGGTGGATCGGTATACAGGGTGTGGGAATTGTGGGAAGGGAATAGCATTGAAGGAGATTTTCGAAGATTGAGGAGAAGTGTGTTTTAGTTTTAGTCGAAAGATTATGTAATTTCTTCTTTCTTTCTTGATATTTTAAGACATCTATGTAAATAACTTGTATGTAAAATTAGAGAATATATTATACATTTTGTTTTTATTTGAATATATTACATCTTAGTTGTAGATATTATGAAAAAGTATTTCATTGTCGTATATTATAAATTGCAAAAGATTCTTAAAATAGAATATGATATACTTATATCTTATTTGTCGGATTAATGACCGAGATATACTACTTGTTCCTTTACTCGTGTAATTAACCTACATGTATAATCGCGTCATACTTATCTCAATCAAACGACCATTAAATTAGTCCAGCAAAAATTTACCTAAACATATAGAAGGAAAATTTACAAAAAGATTTTATAAATTCTAAACAGTTGCGTTTTAATTGAAAGATATTCCACATGAGAAGAAAGAATGTCCACTTTCTCCTTGAAGAATCAATGCCAAGCGTTGTCCTCTTGAAAATCAATTAACCACAATTAACACGTATGAACTTCGCTTCCTAAACAATGAGACAACGTAAGACACCCTGTATAAATAACGTCACATCTCGTGCACGATCCCTCGAAGGAGGGCGCTGTTGGCGCGACGGAAAGGAATAAGTGCACCGATGGAAGGTGGCCAGGTTTACTGCTTTACTGCTTTTCGAGTGGCGAGTCGATTGTACACCCCCCGCGAAGATTAGAGAGAAGCGTTATGCGGCTGAGGAACAGATTTACGTTCGGCAGGTAGATTGCACATTACGGTCGACATTTTCTACGGGCACGGTTTCCTCGAACCTCGTCCCCTTCCACGGGCACTCCTCTCGAACGAATTTCGAGATTTCTTCTTTAATATCGTTGAATGAGATATTACTGCGATTGGTGCACTCTCTTAAATTTTCCCGCATTTCTATTCTATCTGCTTGGATGACGGTCGTGTTCTTCGTACGTATCATTGTTGTGCGCAGAATTCGTTCGGATCAGAGATGGGGTTGGGGAAATTTGAAAGGGGGATTTTTAATGAATTAAAATTGAAATTTATACATGTTTGTATAAATAATATATTTTTAGTTAAATTATATGATTATTCTGAGATTCGAAATCAAGATTATATAACGAATTTATATAACGAATAGATTTAGATCTAACGAAAAATCTATAAGCAATTTTAATTAAAAAAATTCTCATGTTCCTTTAAAACGTTTATCTTTTCAACAATTTTTCATTCCCACGAATAAAAATCTGATTTAATTTAACCTTATCTTTATTATTGTAATGATACAATGATAGGAAAAAGTAATAATATTTTAACGATATCGACACCAAATCAAATGGGATGTACGAACGAGTAAAAAGTCCATAAATAATTCTAAATCGGGAAAGAAAGGGAGGAAAAGTTTCTAATATAACCTGACATCCGACTCGACCTATTCCTTTCACACTATTGCAACGTGCCTTTCGTTCCGGGCAAACGTTCAATCATAGGAATCGTACCGTATACCATTGTCTTCGCTTCAAAAAGCTCGTTGCGATACCTGGAGAACAATGATTCTTGGCCAGCCTTCACGCAATATCTGACGCACAAAGGGGATTGTGTGTGTTGACCGGGGAAGAATCGATTATATCGAGCAAATTTACTACCTACTCGTTGGTAAAGTATCTCGCATTTATCAAATTAGTTTGTCGTAGTTTGATTATTAAGGGAGATACTTATTAAGGTAGTTATTAATGGATATTATACGTGAAAATATGAACTTATTTTATAAATAATATTTTTTATTCCATTTTAAAAAATTCTTCTTTTCAACTAAGAAGTTAAAAGTGTTTGTGATCTGTATTTTTAAATATTTGAATTTAAAAAGATTGAAAGTTAGAGGGAACATGGTGATTCTTAACATTTGATTAGAAAAATATGGTGAATGTGATATATTTATGAATATTAGTTCTATAATTCATTCATAATTCAAAGATTTGATCCTTTTTTTTCTGAGATTCGAGTTATTCAGAATAAATGTAATGTAAAGAAATATAAAACGAAACAATTTTGATTATCTCTTTTCAAAATGATTAAATATGAAACAAAAAAATATATTTTGTAAATAAGAATAGAACTGTTACTTAATTTTATACAATTTTAATTATTAATCTAATATAATTGTTACAACAACTACGAATTAATGAAAAAATAAATTTTTAAAGAAAAATTTAATACGATTTTTAATATGTTAACTTTTCTTCATAATAATTTTATTTAAAAATTCACATAATTCAAAGCTCATGATCTACGTCACGTTTATTAGCACGTTTCTAATTTAAACACAAATTTTCATTCACGATTTGTGATTTCTTTTTCAAGTCTGAAATATCATCGATCTGTACTACTGAAGAATCTGCACATGAATACACAGGGAAGTAAATGACAAGATGAAAAATATAAAACCAGCCTTTTATTCGCATAAAATATTTCCACGACGCTACAGAACATTTGAAAAATATCATTGTACAGGCACACATTTCGAAATTCTTTCACAACTCCAATCCAAGGGCGGATACTCGTATAATAATCTGAATATAAAATACTCGTTATATTAACATTTGTCAAAGCGTCTCTCGATAACAGTCCACCGCGAAAAAGGAACTAACGAACATCTAAAATTCGAGAAACGGAAAAACGTATATAGCAACGTATATATTACATTATTTGTATATTGCTTACATACGATTAACAGCGAAAATTCGATGATTGAAATTTTTTTCTCGTTCGTGCTTTCAGAACGGAAAGGAATGAAGATTACTTTCAGTGGAGCGGATGTGAAAAGTATTTGCACTTTTATTTATTCATTGATAAAACATTTCTTTTTTGGAATTCACAATCGAACTTGTTGTCCTTTGTGCCAGAATTAATTAAGTTTTTAATAAAAAAATGTCTTTATTAATCATTGGATAGTCAACATTGACAAGGAGATATCGCAAACGGTCCAGCTTTTCGGTAAAATTTTGTAGGCTTGAAGAACAAGTAAAAATTGTAAGAAGGAATGAAAAAATTCTTTTAACGAAAATTGTATAATACATGATTTTAAAAATTTTAAAAATTTGGAAATTTGAAAGACGATTTCAATTAAAAGAAATTCATACTTGGATACTTTTAAATGTTTTTCAAATTTACAAAATTTTATCCAAATTGAAGTTGGACTGAATCATACATATTTTTTAATTCTTTTTCTTTATAAATATTTCTTTTATTTTTTTTCTTTATAAATATTTTGCTATAATATAAGTTTTGTTAACAATTCATATAATGATATAATAAAATACAATTTTAATACGGAAACGATCAGATAATTAAAAAATTTCTGTTGTTTCTTTATGATAGAAAGTAAATATAGTAAAATATAAAAAAAAAATATTTTTAACAATACACACAAAATACCTTCTTCTCAGTGGTATCATTATAATACTTTTATAAAAATCACTATTTTTGAAAGATGAAATAAAATCTTCAATGTTCTACAACTTTGCTCATTGCTAAAATATTAATAATTCATATGAACTGTATATTCATTATTTTTATTTATCTTTATATTATTTTAATATTTTATTAATTAATACAAAAAAAATAATTTTATTTTATTTTCAATTACTCATAGAATATTTTTCTATCATAAAAAATCACAGATAAAACTTTTTTAATTAGCTAATTCTGAACTCTATAGAATAAGACACTTAAGATTGAAATTTGAAATATCAAAAATTTTGATTGCATAAAAATGTTTCAGACAAGAGTTAAATTTTTATAAATAAACATTCGATAGAAGACATTTCAAAGTCAAATTTTTTTCTAAATAAAATTTTACATTTTTCAATACATGAATCAATTCAGTTCATCATTCTTCATAAAATGAAATACTAAATTTAATTTAAATCGAAAAACTATTGCTTTGAAAAGTATTTCAATTCTCGGATTCGATGATTGGGTGAAAAGTGACACATATCAAAAGAATTCAAACTTATTTAATTTTCGATTATCAAATCGTCAAAAATAATGCATTAATTAAAATATTGAAAAATACAGCTCACGTAACTATTTAAAATATACATATTTCTTTTTCTTACACGTTATTTCTTTGCAGAATAATAATGGTAAAACGATAACAGAAAACTATTATTTGACGTTTCTCTCGATATCCTAGCACAACGAGCAGGACATCCATCATGTTGATACCACGTATTCATACATACTATATATTTAATACTTTTTTTCAGTAAATCTGATAACACTTTTTGTCAAGTATTTTTCTTGCTTTTAACATTCCATTTATAAAATATAATCTTCACTTTTCCACGAAATATAACGAAATTAATTCATGCATTAAAAAATTTATATTTATAATTAAAATAACATATATAATATTTATAACAATACGATAAAAGCGAATATTATAATTCTACTTTTAAAAAACAACTCCGACCTTCAAATGTCCCCTACTTACAAAAATTCTAATCTTAATATAATAATAATAATAATAATAATAATAATAATAATAATAATAACAACAATTTTCTCAATACGATCACTTTCCAAAACGTTTCCTTTCGTCCCAATCACATTCTCCCTTATACGTCAAGATACACACTGCAGTCACGAAAAAACAGGCCACCCAACCGAATATACCCAAAATTACCTCGTCAAAATATAAAATGCAAACACTTTTTCCATCTCGACGGAAAGTCTGGAGGCTTTCGTCGCGCGACAAAATGGCGGCCGGCCATCCCTCTCGTCGTCTTTATATTTCCCGAATCTTTTACAAAACGTCGCACGATGATATTGCGATGAAAGGAATTGGACTCGAGGCGATGCAGGTTCGCCGGTCGACACCTTTTCGAACAACAAACCTCGTGCGCCGAATCGAAAATGAGCGGCGTCGAAGAAGGAAGCGATCTTCGAGGACAGCGGAAACATCTTACGTGTTTACGTGTGTATGCGTGTGTGAGAGAGAGAGAAAGAGAGAGTATATGCGCAGGATAGATTCTTTCTTCCATTGTTTGCCCGTTCTCGTTCTCGGGTAAATCGGCCACGTCGAGCCGATGGACAACCGGTCATGGGACGTTAGCGTGCACACGTGTAACGACCGACCAGGAACACGTAACACTCGTCGCACACGCGTACAGGTTTCGATGAATTCGGCAGGGACGTGGTGTTGTCGCTGCAAGCGTTGCAGAAGATCTTGCCGCAGTTTCTACAATGGTGCTGGAACACAGAAGTGATTGATGTGGTAATTAAAATAAAGAAAAGTTGTTGGATGTCGTCTCTGATGTGGGTGAGGGAATGTGGAGGAAGAGAGGTTTTTTTTTATGTTTCTCTATTTCGATATCATCTTTCGTTATCTCTTTGATATGTTTAGCATACAGTGATTATGTTTGTCTTTGTGGTTCATTATTCGTTTGAAAGTTAAACATTTTGACTCGATGATTATTATATATTGTATTGGAAAAAATATACGTTTTGTTTAAGTCAAAGTTGTCATTTTATAAAAAGTATTTATTTTATTTCAGAGAAATTCATTTTACTTTTGACTCTCTCAATTCTTATGTCAATTCTTTAAAAATTAAATTTAAAGAATAATAGGTTATAATTTAAAATAATTTAAATTGTAAATTAATATTAATTGTAAAAAATATTCAGTATAAAAATCACTTGAAATTAAAATATTATTAATATTAAAAATTTTCATTTTGATACCATTTCATTTTTCCATCCGGATTTAAATTTGAAAATTAATCTCGTAAAAGTATTAATTAATTAAAACGTATCGTAAGATTAAAGGAGAATATAAATATTCTGTCGAATAGTATATTTAGATTGTGCATAAAGATAAAAGTAAAAAAAAGAAAAATCTAGGAAATTTCTCCAATCAATACCAATCCTCCAATTGTACATAATTATTAAAGTAAAGAAGGAAAAGAAAAAGAACATGCAAAAGTAATTGAAAATCAGATTCATGCATTAATTGCTTAATACAATAATGCTTCAAATTACGTATAATTTGTTTGTTCCAATTAATGCACGGTATGTACCACTGCTTCCAGTTTATCATCGAATTTCTCATTAAGATAAATTCGTTAATTCGTTTGCTAAGAAATAAAAAAAATCTCGATTCTTCCAAAACACTGCTCTGATAAATCATATTATTTTTTTTAACATTAATATCTTTTATTAGAATTTAATACTTTTCGGGTATGTTTCATTATAATGTTTCATTTTGTTTTAGAAAGATTATTAGAATTAAAAAGTAATTTTTTTTACTTTATATCCTTGATAAAAAGATATGGGAAAAAATATAATTTTATGAAATCAATGTTTCAAAAAACAAAGATTATTTCAAAATGAAAATAAAAATAAAGGATTAAAAACGAATCATGTATTGTTACATGAAATCATATTAAGCAATCATCCATCTTTATCATTTATCATCATCGACATCTCATATCTCATGCCTTGTAATTTGATTGTTAGTTATAAAATAGCTAAAAAATAAATAAAATGTTTTTCCAATAAAACTTCTTCAATGAAATTTGCAGATCTCAAATTTTAATACATTATCATTTTCTTTACAAAAATATCGCGAAAAATATGTTTTCATTAAAATAATTTATAAATTGTCCTATCTTTAAAAAGTTTCTTTCAAAAAAATTAAAATAAGCAAAAAATTATAATTGAAAAATTAAAAAATCATTTTTTTCTATTTCTAAGAGAAAAGATTCTAGTATCTTCAATTTTTATTAAATAGATTTACAATTTTCTATAACAAAATATTCGTTGTAAATATTTAATAAAACCATAAAATTGTATATCTCATAATTGATAACAATTGCTGATTTCCTTTATTAAACGAATCCTTCATTTTTGTTTTATTCGCTAAATATAATTTATACGTATAAGAAAAAATGAAATCAAAATGAAATCAATTAATTTTCATTTATATAATAAATTTCTCCTGCAAACGTTATTACATATAAATACATATATTTATATTAAAAAGAAAAGAAAATGAAACAAATTTTAATCCCATCACTCGAGCTGTATAACAACACGTCCATTTCGTAAAGCAATAATCAGAGTTAATGGCAACATCACAAGAACTTGTGTTCAAATCGAAAATGTCGAAACACCATGGAAATAAAATTACGCCATTTAATCACATTTTTGCCGCTCATTGCGTCCCTACGATCAAATACATTTTCGTAAATATATTAACCGAATGAAATGTCATTGTGCGCCTAATGGACGCGTATGATAATCCAAATCGAAACTCCATCAAATCAAAATGACTTTAATCGCGTTCCGAAATTTCGAATATTCCTTCAAAAATGGCTAACGATAACGAATAAAATAAATCATTTCTTGTTAATCCAAAATTTCGAAGAAGTTTCAAAGATGTCGTCTCGAAATTTCAAAATCAATATTCAAGAAATACAATAATAATAATACAATAATAACAATAATAAAAGAAGAAAAGAGTAGAAAAATTGTTCGTTTCTTTCGTATGTAACCAAAATGAAAGCAAAACGTATCCACGATTCTCCCATCCAGTTCCTTAGATCGGCGACAATGTACACGAGTATGCTGGAAATTTTTTAACGCGTCGAGGCAAAAGTGGCGCGGCAATACGGCTCGTGGTTGCGGATTACGTTCGCAAAAGTCGAAAAAAGTTTACGAGGTTGCACCTGAAGCTGGCACACGGACAACAGAGCTTTTTTCGCCTGGCGACTCTATTGTCCCTCCGTCAATTTCAGGGAAGAGAACGTTTAATCTTGTAAAATATCCCTTTATTCTTCCTGTTACATTGTGTTGGGAGTGTTGGAGAATGTTAAGGACAGGTGAGAAAATTGTAGAAAATCTTATTTTGTTATTCGTTGCCTATTTTTTATGATTATTATTATTATTATTATTGTGTGTATGTGTGTGTGAGTGTATAAAGTCGAAGAATATAACTTTGGGTATGAGAATTGTGGAGAATCGTATTTTTAGAATTGAGAAATGTTGGAATAAAATAAATAATGAGAGGAGAGTATTAATGTACAATTTAATGTTATTGTAATTATGTTATTTAGGACAGAATAGAGTTGATCGAGGTCGAAATTAATTGTTATTTACGTAATTATTCAAGTGAAATTTATTCAGTTAAATTTTTCAACATTATTTTATTTTTAATAATATTATTCGGCAATAATTATTGAAAAATTTTTTGTTTATAGATAGAAGTTTCTTATGCATTTTTCTAAGTATAATTTTTATTTTCCAAATTCACTTTTTAAATCCGATATATGATACATTTTATTAATCATTATTATATTAATATAATTGCAAAGTTTTTATTTCTTCCTTCCTCTCTCTTTCTCTCACAGTGAATGATTACCATATGATAATGACAATTATTAATATTACCAAGGATATTATATTAATTATGTTCAATTTTGTATTATTTAATAATCATTATTATTGAAATTATCGTTCATATTCGCACATTTCTGAGAATAATTAATTACATTTCTGCATTTTGACTCTTGATTGTAACTTTGTTAAATAATAACGGGGAAATTTTAAATGGAAAACGATATTTAAAATAGGAAAAGTATTGCTAAAGTACGTGAGATATAAATTATTCGTTGAATATAGATATTAATTTATAAAAAAAAAAGAGCAAAATTTGTTTCAAAAATTAAATTAAAATAAAATAATAAAATAATGTCGAAGCTATATCGAATTTAACATCGAATATTTTTCTTCGTTTAAAATACATTAAGTAGTAAGCAAAATATTTTTAAAACATTTTGAAACATTGCAATATTCGTATAAAAATTACTTTCTTAATTTATAGTATTCTATATCGCATATTATTTTTTCATAAAAATTTCTTATTATAAATAATTTCAAAGCGTATTCAAATTTATTCAACAAATTTTCAAACTTTATATCTATCTATAAAAGCAAACATTTTTCTACATCTAATAAAATTTAAAAACCTAGGAATCGTAGGATTATACGAATTATATATAATAACCATTCAGAACGAAATAAATATAAAAATTCCCTTTAAGGATTAATTAACATCCAATCTTAATAATCCAAAAATAATCATGTTAATACCTCCGTGTCTTACACATCTCATAAAATACATCAAAAGAACGGTAATAACTCGGCCGAGGAATAATGAACGTCGCTTCGTCAATTTCATTTCCAAGCGGGAGAGCGAACATCGTCTCGAAGTTATAACCACGCTCATCGTGGAATAAGAAACACACGAGGATTTAAACGGGGGGATGGGCGAGGGTGGAACGCGACGAGGAGGGAAGTTTATGGCCCCTATATACGTACATCCTCGATCCAAAGGTATGCCACTCCTTCCACTATCCGGTTTCTCCATTACCCCTTGCCTCTTTATTTTCGAGCCATTACCAACGGTCTATTATAATAATGCGGAATTCGTCGGCCGAAGGGGAGGGTGGCGCGACCACCACTCTAAATTTTACATCTAAATTGAATCCGGCCGAGGCGAAATGGCGGCTCGGCTCGTTCGTTCGAGCGTTTCGGTTCGAGTTCGGGGTATTATCGAGGCGAGAGGTGGCAAGAGGTCGAATAATATCATCTCGATAACCGATTTCCACGCCGGGTTAATTATTGAACCGTCCCTATCAATCGTGACTTACGAGGGGGGAGGGGAGGGGGAGGTGGAGGGGGGACGTTCAGCTTGGACCACGACGTTGCAACCGATTCATCTGATTTGAGCCTTGATAGATGATAGAGACTTATAGGAACGCTTTTACAACAGGAATAAATCGGTTTGCAGATATAGAATTGTGGAAGATATAATGATCGAGATGTACGTGACGTATTTATAACGTGTGAAGTTGTTGGAGGTTGAAACCTTGCTCGAAAGGATTTATTAGTGTCGAATTAATAAATAGTCAAGTAGGGTTATAAATAGGATATTAACATTTTAGATAAATTTTGCAATTAAAATCTTGCAATCGCATAACGTCGGCACAAGAGATTTGAATAAATTGCGCGCGGATATTTTTTTTCTTTTTTTCACTTATGACTATTTAAGTACGCATAAATCACAAAACACGCACTATATGTGAAAATTTATGGCGAAATATGACACGAAATGTTCTTTTTTAAAAGTTGAAAAGTTAATCTGGATATTGGATGTTCATTATTTGAAGAAACAAAATTATTTGCAATTTTCATTAAACAAATAGCGTTGAATTAATAATCGAATCAATTCGTATCGTTATTGGTATAGTTAACCTAGAAAATTTACTCTTAAACGTTCAATTTTATTTAATAATCCATATTTATTCTTTCGTTATTTTTACCACGATATCGTTAATAATAGTTATTTATAACTATTGAGTTAAAATGTGAGAATAACGAACAGGATTAAATGGCTTGAAATTAAATGTCCTAACCTATTCTCAACACTGCTTTCCAACCAGCTGAACGTTGATATTAACATGTAACGACCTGATGATATTCCGAGATTAGTAACCCCCATAGCTCAATTTAAAACTTGTTATACAGGATAGAAATAAAAGTCGTAAAAGATTCAATCTCGAAATAATTAGTTGTTAAACCAGCTACTTAAATGTTAAAAGGAAAAAAAAAAGAAATAGATAACTAGATGTATGTTGTAAGAAGAAATTTTAAAATATTCGCCTCAATAAAAATAAATTGAAAAGATGATATTTCAACCCGCTTTAAAACGTGAACAATGATTAAATATAATATAACGAGTAGTGCAAGAGATCTGAAAACGTTTTCTCTTTTTCACTCGTTTAAATACATAAATTGCCGAGAACAATTTTCCACGATTTTTTAAAGAAAAAAGTAAGAGTAAGGGAGAAAATAAGAAGAGTAAAAAGATCTCGTATCTCGTCCTACTTTGATAAATGCACGAATAGAGATCTGAAATTATTTTTTTTTTTTTTTAGCTTTGAATAAATATGAACTGCTCGTGTGAGTAAACGGTTTTTAAGGAGAAAATATATAGTAGCGGTTATCGTTTCTCGAACACGAGAAGTCAGAGATAATGTTTGCGCGAACGAAATGATTAGGCGAGGACTCGTGAGAATACTATGCGGGTGCCGAGTCCCAGTAGTCGCAAGTGTAGAGGGATCACCGCAATTCCAATAGCGAGACGTCCCGGCTGATTATGAGCGCTGTGAGTATTTGCTTCTAATATTTAGAACATACGTGGTTACTACACACAGTGATAATGCAATTCTACAATCGATAAATTTCATTGGGCTAGAAATTCAACTTGATGGCTGTCCTAATTAATAAATAAGAGATTTTGGATTATAAATTGTTTTTTTTTTTTACAATGTCGAATAAAATTTGGAGTTCCAATTTTATAAAACAATACATTGCTAATAATTATTATTATTATTATACAGAAATAAGAAACAGAAATAAAGAGATATGCCAATTAATAATTAACTTATTAACTTTCTATATTCTATCACTTTTCAAAATATCTCAAATTCAATGAATTGTTCTTTTTAAAATTAACCAATTCGCAAAGTCTTCCACGATTTCAAAATATTTTCCGTACTTTATTTTTTTTTATACGCATAAAGCAGAAATAGAAAGATTTTCGATTTTAATTTTTGATTTATTCAATCTAATGCAGGTTAAATATATTCGTGGTATTATAAATTGAATCAACACGGTGTCACTGTATAATATTAAAACGGAGGAACAGGATGAATCAAAATGGCAACACGAAATGGTGAAAACAATCCTCTCCCACTCTCTCCAGTTATTTCAACTTCCCACCGCGAAAGCTATTCCAGCCATTTTCCGCGCGATCGCGTGAACGAACAAAACGATTTTTTCACATGGAGGATCGTTAACCTAATTGAAGGTATCTTATTGCTTGCAGCCATTTCCAGGTTCGAAACGGAAATATTCGTGCATCGAGAAACAGGGAACGAGCATTCGTTACGAAGTTTATGGTAAATCTTAATAATCATCCTGGCGCCGGTATAGTTGCTTGTGTGTGTGTGTGTTTTATTCCCAGATTCGAGAAAGAAAAGTTTATTTCGCGTTATTGTCCGTGTAATTATCCGCAGCGATGTTTTCCGTGTTTCTTAGATTAGCAACATTTCGAAACTGTTGAGAAAAGAAGAAAAAAGAAAAATACGGAAACTTTAAAGGATTAATTTCACCCTCTCAGAAATGAAATTCACCTCGTCGTTTTCCTTTAAGAAAAGGAATTCGCGTGATATATTGAGCAATTAAGAGAAAATTAGGTTAAGAAAATCATAAACGTAACATGTCGCATTCGTGTTTTCCAATTTTTCCAATTTTCTTATATCGTATTTTAAAGTTATATTTATAGAATGAAAAGCTTTGGATCTTTTAAGAGCTCGTTTCATTCTTTTTAAACGATACCACAGTGAGAAAAGAAATTTGCATGATTTACTGCGTCTATGGGTAAAACTTGATTAAGAAAATCGTGCAATTTCTGTATCCATTCGCGTTAAAAAAAGAAAAGAAAAGGAAGAGATATCGTTACCATTTTGTTACGATACGTAAGACGTTCAATGTGTTTCACTTATTAACATCTGTGTACGGATCGATATCGGCGATTATGCAACGTTATGACGCCATTTTGGTATCGAAACGATGCTGGCTTCTTATTCCAATTTACAATTTATGCGTTATAACATTTCGTTGCTGCAACATATGCATGCATCGACGATGGTTATTTCCCAGTCGATTATCAGTAGGGATTACACGATGAAATTTTCTCTATAAAGATCGTGAAACGCGTGAAAAAGTTAAAACTTTGCGAAATGTTTAAAAAAGATTAATAATAAATTTCTAATCACGAAAGTTTTCTTATAAGAAAAAGAATATTTCATTTTTTGGTATTAATATTTGATGAAAATGATGATTAAAAATAATTAAATATTTTTACTTGAGATTTTTTGTTAATAAATAAAAGAATATTTGAGTTTTGATATATAAATTAAGAAGATGTTAATAAAAATATAATTGAAATAAAATATTTAAAAATGTATAAAGAATTACTTTAGAAAATTAAACTTTTATTAATAGTAATGATAAATTATAATGCACAGCACGAAATATTATAAATTATTTATTCTCTAAACTTAAAAAAAATTCTCTTTTTTTCATTCTTTTTAAATAGAAAAACATATTAATTTTTTCCTTTGTGAAAATCCTGTGAATTCTCGATTCCAATATTAAAACGAGTTTTAGCTAAGAATATTCTAAATAAAAATATACCAAGAAAGGAATTTACATCACAGAAAATACATGACACAAATTCTTTCCTTCTCTCGCCCTCTTATGTATAGCATTCCTCGTTAATTAATCTACGGAGTTTTATACAATTAAAACGTATCATATAAAACATATATTATTAATATATTATTATTATTATTATCCACGTTCGTAATCATAAATTATTGCATTCGTGCAAAGTCACGTGAATGAAATTTTGATGTTTCGCACAAAAGAACTTGAGAAACGATTACAAATGTTGTTATCGAATATACGCTCGGGAAAATAGAGAAATCCCTTTTTGTTTTATCCCGATATCTCGATCGGTTGCCGAGATATAACGATTCAAAGTATTCATAGCGTTTAAGATAGCGCGCGATTTATGAATGGATCCACGACTCAATGGCCTACATATTTTTCTTGGAAATGCGTACTACGTTTTCCTAGGAATCGCGTCTGTCGCTTGTCTGGAGTTTGGGATAGGTCAGTGAGACGAGGTGCGAGCGAAAGGTCCGAATAACCGAAAAGGACGAAGATAGTAAACGATTAAAAATTACCTTTTTCTTTACACGACGATATCTCCGGAACCGGAAGTCGTATCGAAATAAATAAAAAAGCGTTTCAAAAGGGAAGATTCAGCGCTTCTAATGATCGTTCATTCATTGATTCGAAATCATTATCTTCGGAGTTGTAACAGTTCAAATTTTTCCCAATTTTAATAGGATTTAATCGGATTTAAGCTAAACGATTAAAAATTACTTTTCTTTTTACACGACGATATCTCGGAAACCGGAAGTCGTATCGAGATAAATGAAAAGGCGTCTCAAAGGATAAAGTTTCGCATTTCTAATGATCCTTCATCCATTGCCTACGGAACATTATTTTTGAAGTTATAACAGTTTAAATTTTGATAGATTTTAATCGAGTTTTTAAAATAACTTACGTTAAATATATTTAATTCTGGAATAAAATTTTGAAACTCCAAATTGATTCAAACAATTTTGCTCTTTATTTAATCGAGTGATTCGTATTTAATAATTTCGATTATATTTTCGTCAATAATAAAATATATATATATAATAATATAGATTTCTTTAAACTTCATCCACCCTCTTTATAACTCTCAAAATTCCTTAAAACTCGTTAAATATTAATACATATTTTAGATGCCTAAATTACAAGTTTCCAACAATCTCGAACAACTTAACCGGTTTAAGGTAACAATAGAATCAGGGCCGAGCAACAATACTCTGCTATCTTAACGACAACGAGGGCGAATCTGCGGCGGAGGGTTATTGTTTTGCAGGGGTTTGCATGTGCCAAGCCGCTTGCTTGCGTTCACTTCGGTTTTTCTAGCAAAACCCTCTTCTGAACGAGCCACGAAACACATCGGCCACCGACCGACACCTCTTGTCCACCGACACGGCAACACGCTCGGCTATTCTATTCTATATTAAACAGTATGGTAACAATATGGTAATACACGTGTTCTAGCGATGGGACTAAATACATCGCGAATAGGTTCAGGCATTAACAACCGAAATTTCCAATAAGTAAAACCGAACTTTGCGTAAAACTCCATTAATTGAAACGAAACTTTCATCGATATCCGGTCAAGTGTGAACTCTGGGTAAACTCTTGTTATCTAAACGAATGCTGAAAATAAGCTTCTCGATGAATTGTATTTCGAAGAATTGTCAATCGATTTTTTTTTTCTCGCCAATGCCTCGAATCTTAGCCTCGAATAAATAAATTTTCGTCATAATTACTCATTCTGAGATTCTGAAAATCAGCCTATAAGGATTCAAATATTCGGTGAATATTACAAAGGATTATTCGCGTTCGATTCACAAAAGTTGATACACAGTTGAGCTTGATCCCATCGCTACTTATCGCGCCGTTAAAAATGAGTAACGAGGATATCTCTGGTCTGGTTTATTATGCAATAACTTGCGAGCCATCCCCCTTCGAATGCCCCTTCGAATGTCTCTCTTCGTACAAGAGGGCGGAAAGAAAAAAAGGCGGAGCCAAGCGAACGTCTCTATCGAGAGGCGAATATCTGAATATGCATATATTCGGTGCGTGCGTGCGAGACGGTTGCGTGGGTGGTTGCGTATGAATGGGTGGAGACAAAAGTGATGGTGCAGTAAAATGATTGCACCGAGGATAAGCGAGGGTGAATGTTTTCGGTGGGGCGGGGGGTTTATGATTATTTGGAAAGTTTTGATTTCGGTGAGAACTTATATAGAACTGTTGGTTGGATTGTTTGTGCATAGGAGGAGGTTTGTTATTTCGTTTGTTATTTTAGTATAACGTTTTCTAATTCATAATTATTTTTCAAATATAATTTTGGTAATCAAATGCGAGTCATTAGCATCGAAATAATTAACTGAATTAATGTTTGTGTAACTGTAATTAATATTTGTGTTAATAAAAATTGAATATTAAATATGTGTTTATTTATTTAAATGATATGTTGCTATCATGTGTGCAATAATTAGCATCCACGTGTACAAACAATGGAATTATATAGTTAAATTATTTTACACGAACAAAATTATTTTGCAAAAGCACATTTCAATCTTTGAAACTAATTTGTTACATTTTAAAATTCTGCTTCTGAAACGTTAACTAGCCCATTTTTCATGATTTTACATATAGAAACTTTGAATATAGAAAAATCTACAAGATGCATACGATATGCAAAAATATCCAAAACAAACGATACATTTGAAAGATAAAGCAAATCTTTATTTCTTCCCGAAACAACTCCTTTTTTTCAATCATATTCATTTGATCTTTTATTTATAAAAGATATATTTTATTAAAAGATATATATTTTATTTATAAAAATTTCTTAATTTCTACGATTGAAGAAACGTCTCTCTTCCAATTCCTTTCGAAAGAAAATCGATCGAATGAACGATTATCAGAGTCTTTCTTTTCTTTTTTTTTCAAAAATAAAAATCGAATCTCTCAGATTGGACAAAGAAATGTCGCACGTTTAACGATCCCAACTCTTTCCCTTTCTACTCCATAGCGCGAGAAATCCTCGGAGAAGCTGAATTTCTACCACGAAATTTCGATAATTGCATTCCTTATCGATGCATGCAACTCGAAATCACAATCTGACGGAATACTTTAAATGTGAGAAGGAGTTACTTTTACTCGCGCTCGCTATTATCGATTGATGCTTGTTTTGGATAAGATTTTTATTGTTGAACTCGCGTGTAATTCGAGAAAATGGTGAATTAAAAAGTTAATACATTATATGGATATGTAAGGGGTATTTTTTTTTATCTTGGATATAATTTATTTGATATATCGATTTGTGAGTACTTTTATTTTTAATATCCCGTGCACGGAATATCTTTTTTTATTGAGAAAGTAGTTGATACTGAGTTTGAATTTTATTAAAGAGAAAAAGAAATCTATTCGAAGTGTTGCAAGTTAGAATATCTTTCAACGGGGTTTTCTTTTTTGAATGGAAAATTAATTCGATTATTTTTTTGCGAGCAATGTTAATACTCGAAGAAAATACGAATAATTTGTGAATTATTGGAATTATTGATAAGGAATTTTTATTCGTCGCGAACGTTTTTGCATTTGAGATTGTAAAAAATGAATAAACGCAATGAATAATCGAGTGAAAATCTTTAATGGATAAAATTAAATGACAATTTTACGTATCAATATTACGAATTTGAAAAAGCCACGTCATCTTGCTGAATCCAGTTGTATAAATGTTTTAAAAGAAATTAATCCCTTGAAGGTAATTCAACTTTCTCAGTAAAATATCTTCTCTAGTCTCTCATTTCGATAAAGATGCCACTTCTTGTTATTCCATTTTACACTTTATGCTTCTTATTATATCTTCTAGTTACTTACAAATTCCATTAGAGTTACAATATTCACTTTTATCTCGGGAAATATTCAAATGTACGATTGTTGTTGCTCTATTTCTTATTCGCAGATAATTTTTTATTAAGCGAATTTTAAAACAGGAAATGAATCCAATGTTGCAAAGGTACAGAGAAGGTACATTAAAAATGCCAAAGTCTCCAAAGTCGTCCTTTTATTCTTGCAAAAAGATAAAATTCGTGTTATTTGATGTAAATTAAAATTTATACTACTTATTTAATCCGAATATTATAAAAGAGAAAACTATTTATTAATTTTCAGTTCATTAATTGTACGTATACTTCGATAGAATTGAATAATAATATAAAAGCAAAAAAAAAAAGTAAAATGAATTTTAAACATTTTTCATTTAACATTTTACGAATGGAATGCATGGAATAAATAGAATACAATGTCCCAAAATTTTTATGTACGACAAATGTAAAACAAATCATTATGAAAAGAATATTTCTATTATTATGCAAAATTAGTTTAGATTCCACGTGCCATAAATTTCCATTTCGAAATAAAAAATAAAATGATTCCGTTACATAAAATCTTGAAAATCGGTGGCCCAAAGTAATTGTTTTGTTACTTAAATGGATTTGCAAAATAAAACGTTATTCCTATTCAATGAATAACAGTTAGAGTGGAAACATTAAAAGTGGTTGGCCGTTATCGCCAATGCGGATTTTCAATCTTTTCAAATCTCTGGGAAAATGACAAAAAATGTTTATATTCATTGGACCATTCACAGATAAAACGAATTGTCCCGTAGATAACGTAAAAAATGGTGCACAATTTTGAGGGGTTACAGTGTTAATACTTATTTATGCGAATAATAAAAACGATAAACAAAATTGGGAGCAGAAAAATTTATGCAAATACTAACATATATCCTTCGATCAATATAGGGTCGATTCAAGATCAACGCAGAATAGTGTCAAAAAATATATAATAATCGATAAATATATTCACCTATTAGCTCGTTGATTAATTCAAATTTCATAAATTCTGAACACTCTCCTCGCGAATCAATAATATATTTCCAAGACCTTCGATCGACGAGGCGAATTCAGCATTCGAAATGCAGCATAAACATCGAGGAGAAGAGAAATATACCAAAACTGGTGGTGAATATCCACCCCCGCGGCACGATACGATCTAATCAAAAATCCACGAGTCGAGATCTCTTCAATTACCCTTGCTGGGTAGCAGGAAGGAAGGACTAGGCACGGACTACCAACAAACGAGGATCGGGGCCGCTTGTAATTGCAAACCCTAACACGACCCGATACAACCCGTGTTATCTCTAATAACAGAACTGTCATGCATCAAACTTCTCCACCTGGCGCACGCGATTCCGATCTTCGAGAAACAAGCGTATCTGTATATATATACATAAAGCCATAAAACTGAGCGGCCATCAATGTGGTTCAGAGACGTTCAGAACGCTTAGTGCCAAATGCTGCTTTGCATTGGAATCCACATGTGGTGGAAATCTGGAACCGTGGTGACTTTGCCGATAATCCGGGATAATTGAACGATTAAGGGAAGCAAGTTAACCCTTTCGAGCGATCCGTGACCTCGCCAGGAGAGGGGAGGGGGAAGGAACGAGGACAAGAACGAAAGAGGATCCTCGGCCAATTAAAAAGTTTGATTACCTTGCGACGAGTGATGTTGAACTCACGGTTGCAGCTCTTGCAGTGGGTGACCAGCCGATCGTTCGCCCAGGTCGCCGCGCCCTCCTGCTGCTGGTGGTGCTGGTGATGCTGTTGAGCGTTGTCAGCGGCCTCCCTTAATTCGACGGCCGCCAATTTCGCGACGCTCAATTGTCCCCCAAGTTCCTCCAGAGTTCTCTCCTGCTCGGTGCAGATCTCCCTCAACGCGTAATGCTCCTCCTGCAGGGCCAGGTATTTCTGTAACACACGCGTTCTTGGAAACTTTGCCTCCAGACGCCTCTCTCTGAGCCTGGACACCGATTGTTAGTCGAGCTGTCGCCGGCTGTTAGGAGAAAGATTCGATTGCAGGGAGTGGAGAAGTTTGGGGAGATTGATAGAGACGTGGGGAGGTAAGGGAGAAGAGGGGAGAGGGGCGAAAAATCGATCGGGAAAGGTGAGTAATGTAGTAGTATTCTGGAAGAAAATGGACGCTTAAAATGTGTTTGAAAATATTTAAAATATAAAATTTTTATGAGGAACCAAAGACAATAATGAGTGTTTTTTATTTTGTATTGTGATATTCTCTGTTTTTTTTTTTTGGATGTTAAATAAATTAATTAAGTAGAAAAATAGGAAAGTAGATGCTTGAAAATATTCTCCTATAAATGAGAATAATAGATTTATGAATGTTTTATATTATGTGCGATATTGTGTGTTCTTTTGGATTTGAAGAAAAATTTGAAAGTAGAAAGATGTTTAGATAATGTAACATTTTAGAAGAAAATTGAAAATATTCTATGGATGACCAATAATCTTAAGATATCTTGCAATATTTGAAGTTCCATGCATATTCCATGTAGAGATTTAAAACTTGAGATTTTTAAAGAGAATGATATATCAATGAATTTAAAAGAAAAGTATATGAAATTTATTAATATAAATAATCTTTCAAATATATTAAAATATGATTCGATGGTAAAACATTACTTTCGCGATAAAAGTAGCAATATAAAATATTATATCATTTATATGTTATTTTATTGAAAAAAAAATAGAAGTCAATTCCTTTAAAAAGCTAGCAACAGTATTGCATTTGCTCTAAAATAAAAAAGATTGTGTCAATTGTGTTAATCGTTAATGTTTTAAAAAAATAATTCTGTTTTCATCTTGATAAAATATCGATCAGAGAGAACTTGCAAAATTACTTTTAATTCTTTTAATATTAGAAATCAATTTTTTTCATATTTTTTTTAACACTAAAACTATCAAACCAATCAAGTTAATTGATTTTAGATTTTTTCATTTCTACAATTGCCAAAAAATATACTGATTTTGTGCTACTTTTCAAAAAACTAATATTGATTTTTTTCAGGAACGTGATTATATCCCATTTTAATTCAACTTGGACATTGAGATACATCAGATATTGAACTTCAAATCAAATCAATCAAAAAGAAATCTAAAAATGAGTATATTTCATGTTGACCTCATCTCGATATCGAAGAAAATTTAAATTCCTTGGCAAAAAAAAAAAAAAAAACAAAAACTTGTTATTGTTATCAATTTTTCTCTATTTCAAAACAGAAACCATACTTTCATAATTTCATAATTCTAGTAATTCCGTAATACCACGTTAATTCTAATCACGCACATATAATATTAATTTGGTACATTCACAGTTCTGACGAAAATTCAGACAAAAGGAAACTGAAAAATGTATTTGGGATGAGATTGACGTTCTTTTCGATTTTGGCCGTCAAATTTGAATGTCGATATTTGGCGAAGTTGATACATGCAACGTACCTCGGACACCCGCCTCAACTGATCGATTTCCTGATGTAATTGAGAGATCTTCTCCGCGTTAGAGATCGATGCTTCCTGTAAGGAGGTCCGCCATTCACGTTCGAGTCGCAATTCCCTCTCGACCCCATTCGCCCTCGCCTCCCTCTCTGCAGCCTCGGCGCCCAAAATCTTCACCCTCTCCACCGCTCCTGATTTCACGTCGTCGATTTCCTTGCACCTGATTAAGTCAAATAGCTGACACTCAAAACATCAGTGTGCCGTGCACTCGCCCTCTCTTCGTACGAGATGCAAAAGACAATTTTCGAGAAACGCGAAAATTTACGAGGGCTGATGTTCAGAGATGCTGCTATCTTAGTGATAATTAAAAATGTACCGAGCGAGATATAAATTTGAAATTATTCGACAGAATGAGACAGATTAATCTCGTTTCGAAAGATTTAATAAAGAACAAAAAAAAATAAAAGGAAAAATGTTTTAAAACGATAGTTTAAAAAAAGGAAGATATTGATCTTTGAAAGTAAGTTTAAATTTGATCGACGTTTGTGTAATTAAAAAATAATATATATAGACGTGATATGAAATGTTTAAGAGATAAATCTGATTCGATGATGAAATAATGGAAACGTAGAGGTTGTAAAATAACGAATTATTTTTAATGGAAGAAACGATCTGTTTTTATTAAGGAATCCATATTGAAGGAACTGCCTTGCGATCATTTACATGGCGACATTATTTACGTAACCCAATTGTTAATTAAACGATAAGGGAATATGATTCGGCTACGAGAATAACGAAAGCCTCGCAGAATTCTCCGTTATGTTATTTCGAGAGATTATACAGGAATCGATGCAAAATGCGATAAATTATTATTACAATAACCGATACAGGTCAGCAACCATCCACAAAATTAAACAAAATTCGTTTGACTGTTCCCAACCGGGGTGAACAGGTTCGAGTTTACAGAAATGATAAGCCCCGAGGCGGAAAGGAAGTTACAAAAGCAAAGATCTGTAACTTAGTTCGAGGTCTTCTCGTTGAAACTTTCAAGTCATGATTATTCATGACCGAATACCTTCATCCGGCCGAAGAAACAGGCAGGTTGTTTTTTTAACGGCTTTACGCTGCTATCCCCGAGCAAATTTAACGAAATGCACGGGATCTCTACTGCTACTATTCTACTAGTACTATATATTTTTCCCCTCCAATTCAATCTTCATCCGACTTACCTTTTTCTCGATATCTCGAAAAAGAATAATAATAATCTCTATTCTTTCGTATCTATGCAACAAAACTTGCGATAACGAGATTGAACAAAAAAGAAAATAAAAAAAAACAATTTGAACTATCTACGTATACACATCCTTCGTAAGTTTGCAACCAACTTTCTACAACTAGGAGCACAAAGAAAACACGTTACACTTTCGACTCGAGCGATGGATTTAAACTAATAAGTCTCTAAATTAAATTGGAACGTTATCGCATACAAGAGATCCAACTATTAATGATAATATTCTAACAATAAAAATCTAATATCAATTCGAGAAATACAATTTCAATCGTTGTGGAAGAAATATATATATATATATATAATTAATATATAATTAAACATTTTTGAAAGATCTAGAAATTAAAAAAAAGATCGATAATTATGATTCAAGTATATTAATTTAAGACATTATATATTATTTCTTTTGTAAAAGTATTCCAACTGAATATATTAAATATAACAAGCAATTGATACAAGCCATCGATCGAGTCGAGCCATCCGCATGTTTCAGCATCCTTACGTACACAGCTTTGTTATATCCGACCATGATCTTGAGGGTAATTAAATGGTAAGAAAAAACTATCTTCTGTCATGAATTTATTTTCCGCTGAATTGATACAAGCACACAAGTGTCTCGGTGCATTATAAAGACCATTGCTCGATGCTTATACATAATTATATTTATATAAAGATTAGTGTTGGGTATATGGCACGTTTGCTTCTCGTATGTGTCTCGATGAACGTGAACGACACGACACAAACACGTGTACATACATTGCGTGTCTGTGTATATAACGACGAAGGATATATATTATATACATATACACGATCGAGAAACAATTTGATCGAATATAAAAGCAAATATAATCGTTCAGGAGAAATAATAAGCAGATATGAATGCTTAGAGTAAAAGATGACGAGTAAAAATGATCGCAAGCCAGTATCCCTGTAAATTCATCCTTTGGTGTTATCATCCTGACACGTTGCTCTAATTGACCAGATACCATCAGACTTCATCAAATATTCGAGCGTAATTAAGAGAAAAGAAGTTATTAACTTCGCGCACGAGCAAGGCAAGATCAACGATACGAAAGATCAACACGTCTCTATGCACTATCTTTTCTTCGATATTAGCATTATCGATATTACTTTACTCGAGGTATAAATCTACCAATTATTGCGGGAAACATGAATCGTATAACATTAATATTTATATATAATGTGTACTATATACAGGCTGCTTCAGAAATAAGCAACCAAATTTTTGTTTGATACGAAAAAAAGGTACGAAAATTCGTACTTGAATCAAAGATTTGAATATCTTGATCAGATAGATATATTTATTCTTCTAAAAAGTAGAATAATTTTTGTAATATCTTGTAGTAAAATCCTTAGGAATAATGATAATACAGAAAGTTTGGCTATCCATTTCTGAAATTGCCTTGTATATAAATAATATATGTATATATATATATAGAATTAATAATCTTAAATCGAGTAGCCTTTGAGTGAAGGTTTGCCAACATCCCCGTTAACGATAATCTGTACTATGTTTGCCTTGGCTAATCTACTCTAAGTCAGATCGCGTTCGCGAGACGCCTACGTAAAAAATAAATCACCTCTAACTCTACAGCCCTCGAGCGTATATTATTCATCGTTTCTCGACGTTGTCACACAATAATCGTCGAACAAATCGACGACTTATAGAAAATTTGTTATCACAACGACTAGGTTTCTTTTTTTTTTTTTTTATACGTAAATCGTTAAAAACGATTAACGATAATAAAGATAATATCTAAGTTCCTCTTCTCTTTTTTTATTTCTTTCGTTCTTTTTCTTTTTTTTTTTTCGTCGTTTGTTATCAATAATGTTTCTCCTCCGGGATAGATGAGGAACAGTGAGATTTTTTTGTCAAATTAGAAGCATTAGAAGATGGAACGATGTAAGAAAGACTTTGGTATTTTGAAATGTTTTTACTGGATCGTGGAGAAATTTTTTCTTTTTCGATATTAGACGATAATCTTTTTTCCGTTGTTAAACAATAAAAGTTTTTAACTTTCTACGCTATAATATTAACCTTTAAATATTATAATATATTACAAGTAATATCGAGATCATTTTAACACAGTACAAGTTTATATAATATATAATAAACAATTATATATATAATATAATATTATATATATAATTATATAATATAATATTATATATAATTATATATAATATATAATAAACAATTCAAAAATAATATGAACTTTTCGAATTAGTATCTTCTGTATCTTTATAAATTTGCAATTTAAAAATTATTATATTTAAAAGGGTATTTAAGGGTTAATACTTCAACGATATTAATATATCTGTTTCAACACTTGGAACAAATTTGTCTGATATTTTAATCGGTTAATTTTCATCAAATTATCGATTCCAGTAATACCAAAGCCTTCTCGTTAGTTAGTCGCGCTGATGATTCGAAGCTGCGCGAACGTTTCAACGTGAGAAAAAGAAAATTTTACAACGATGACGTGAAGCGGCGAAATTGACGAGTATAACTGGAAAGCGACATAAATTCTACGCGATAGAACGTTATTATTGACTTTGATAAATTAGCTCGAATTATAATCTAGAATACCGAATCAGTCAAGTGCTTACAAATTAATTAACACTAATGAAAGACAAAATTAAACATACTTCTCATCCATTTTCTGGATGGTCTCAGTCATCGATAGCGTCTTAGCCTCCAATTTAGTGATCAGTTCTGTTTTATGCTTAAGCGAGCCTTCGCACTCCTGAAATAAACTATGTTTCAGTAAAAGAATCGTTTCGTTCTATCTCACTACTTAAAGGAACAACCCTGAAATTCGCACACAATTCTATAGAGACGTAAATATTTTGCAGACTCGCGATTCAAAGAAAGAAGAGAATTCGTTTGAAAAGAAAGAAAAAAAAGAAAGAAATTCCGTACGATAAAATCATGCATTGGAAAATGAATTTTCAATCTCGTTGAACGTAATATTATTAATCATTTGTCGGGTGGTAGATCATTCGCAGCAGTGCCAGCTTTAGAAATTTGGAAGTGAAGGAAATTGAATGTGAGGAAGAATCCAAGTTAAGTTTCATCCGGCACGATTTAAATCTCCAAGATCACACCTCAAAGAATTGGTGGAGATGGGATTTGTTAAAGTTTGGATAATACTAAAACGGGCACTGCTTTGTTTCTCTCGAAAAATTAAATCTCTTCTGTTCAAATATTCAAGAATAAATTGTCTATTAGGAAGATACAATGCTACCAATGTGACAAGATAATTTCAATCAATATACGTCCCCTTTAGATTGAAAACACATGCGCGAGACACTCTACAATGAGTAATAATAATCGTAATCAAAATATAATGGAAGGTAAAACGGAAACCAATTGCGACAAGATAATGGAAAAAGAAATACACGTCTATTAATATTATTGTCCTTGGTAGTAGTTCCATGCAGATAATAGCAATTTTATTATTAAACAGCGTAACTATGCCGTAACAGAGCACAGTTAATTCCATAGAGTGTCTCGATCGAAACACACCACGATGAATGCTGTATTGAAAGTCTATTGATGCATGAATAATGCTAAATAATTAATTATCGGATATTTCATTTTAAGTCCTCGTTAAATATTCTACGCGTTTTAGATATATATATATATAAAGTTCTGTCCTGTGAAAGGTCTAAATGGTATTTTGATATAGTGTTAAATGTATATAATAGCAGTGCTTCTGAATGATCCAACAACATTTTAACGATTAATCGATAACAACCATAGAGTCCATAAACGTTAATTTTTTTTTCTCCATGCATCATGTTAACAGTTATGCATTTAGGCTTCGATTGCATTTACACTATACAGTTATATATATATATCCACCGACTTTAAATAACATTTAAGCTCTTTCTGTTAACTCAACTTGTTTAAAAAGCTGCTATATATATAACTAATAATATAAAATTATGATAAACATCTTAGAAAGAAAAATTTATACACGTGGACATTTTTCAAAATGTCATTGGTCATATCAGCAACACCCTTCGTATAAAGAATTAACCGTCTTTCGATTACGCTTTCGATTGCTCGAAATATTAAACGTAGTGATAGAAGATGCGTAGTATAAAAACCATTTCTCTAGAAAGACAATGTTTATTTTATGCGGTTGATCGTTCCTCTCCGGATTCCCCCATGGAAACCTCGCCGTTACTCTGCTCTCTCTTGTCAGGCTTCGCCTTGCACTTAGCGCCATTTTGTTGCGTAGCGTCTACCCTCGTTTGTTTGTTATTATTAGGAGAATCTAACTGCTTAACGACAGACTTTTGTTGAACGTTATTGGACTGTTGGTGATTATGATTAATGGATGATATTTGCTGCTGGTTATTAGTCGACTTTTGCAGATTGTTAGCCGATTGTTGCTGATTATTGGACTGGGGATGTTGTTGATAATCAACCGCATTGTCAGCGGACGTGTAACACCTGGGCGAGGTGGGACTGGTCTTATTTAGAATCGATTTCGATACACTGCTCGGTGTCGTCGGGCTACGAATATTCTCCACCTCCTTTTTCATGTGGTTGCACTTCTCGAGATTATTCAGGATCTTCCCTATTTGATTCGTCTTGGCGTGGAGCCGGCTCACCATTTCCCCTTTCTGCGTTAGTTCGTGCTCACATTCCTATAATGGAAATATTCCCAGAAACAAGGAATTTCGAAAGCCACCCCCGACCCCCAGCTTGACAAAGGGGAAGCATAAACTGTCTGAGTGGTATATCAAACTTGGCTAAAATCTGAAAAGCTGGATATTAAAAGCACAAGTGGAAGGGGAGGAGCGCAAAATCCAAGTGCGATTGGAAGAACACATAAATTAGAAGAAACACAAGTTAGAAAATGTAAGTTAATAATCGCGACGAGGACATGCCTCGTGATCGTCGACAAAATATACAGCTCTTCTTTTGTGTAAGGGAGAAGAAAAAGAAGACATTGAACGTATGTGATAATCGAAACGAAGAGAGGTATGTCGATACCACTATGAAGCATCCTTCGTCGCGATTAACGGGTGAAAAGGTATACTAATGATCACCTGTAGCTTTTTATACATTTCCAAGTTAATTAATTTGATCTCATCGAGTTGTCGTCGCAACGATATAATCGTGTCTTGTTTCTCGTGAATATCTTTCTCCAACAGTTTCATAGCCACTTCCATTTCCGACTTCATGCTCATCTGCTCAGAAAAGAATTAAAACCTTAAGTCATTTCCTTCCTCGCTGATAAAATTATTAATAATAATCTCCAACGATAAGGGATGATAAGGATGATAACAAGGATCCGTTTCTATGTTACGTAAAAATAAAGATATGGCCCCATCCCACCTGCAACTCTAATTCCTTCTCTACATCCTGCCGCATTTTCTTTTCAGCCTCTAATCTACTTCTCAACTCCTCGATTTCCGTGGTCGTTTCAGTGATTTTGATCGGTGGTTTCCCATTCTGAAACCAGAGAAACCCTTTTGACCAATTGTCAATCTGATCGTTTATTAAAAAAAAAAAGAAGAAAAGAAAAGAAAAGGCAAAAAAAAAAAAGAACGTGATAGAAACGAGAGAGGATCAAAACCAAACGGTCGTACCTCGTTCGTGTCTTTGATCTCGATTCCTAACTCTTTCTTCAATTGTCTATTCTCCTCGTGAAGGGACAGTATATTATTTTTAGCGATAGAGAGATCCTCCTTCATAAGAGCGTTCGTCGTTGTCAATGATTCCACTTTAGCTTGAAGGTTGGTCACAGTCGCGCTGAAATCGATGATGATACAAAGGCTTCGAATCATCGGCGTGTATGTCGTGTGTGTATGCGCGTGTGTGTGCATGTGTGTGTATATATAGTTACTTCAAATGTCGGTTCAGCTCCTCGATGTAATTTTTCTGATCGAGCACGGTGGTCATGTTGTCATTTTCCAGCTCGTCGTCTGGGGATTCACCAGGTATATGATTGCTGTTCCGCAGATACAATGAAAAATCGATCACCCCTTGTTGACAATCGAGGTCTTCCTCCTGTCGCAACATTCAATTCTATACCGTTCTTGTTTGTCACGAACAGTTTGCAGAGGATTGGAGGACTGACCTTTACGCAGAAATTGCAATCGATCACGTTCAAACCCACCAACAGGCCCATTATAACGATCGCCTCCTCGCTCATCATCAGAGCATCAGGCTCGAAATACTCGGACAGTATGTCCTCTTTGTGATCGATCAAAACTTTTAAGTAATCCGCCAACTTTTTCTGCATTAACGCCATACGCAACCATGCTCTCGCCCTACCCATGGCGGTCCTGGAAATTCGGTCAATTCGGTCAACAAGACCCGTGCAATTGCACTTGATTTATTCTTCTTTTCAAAAAAAAAATTAAGAATTTTATTTTAAGAAGACTTTTACATGGAAGAAAATTAATTTCAAAGTTATTCCATCATTGAAAAATCTCTGCAAGAAATGATGCGTTATTTTTCGTTTTTAGGTAAGATTTTTAAGTTGGGAAAGGATACATTCACAAATTGGTAATTTTTTGGATGGAGAGAAAGAAATGAATAAAGACAGAAACCGTATTATACCTAACAGTAGGTAGATCACGAATACTGGACGTAATGTCCTGCGCTTCGGGGCAATATTTCTCAACGAGCTGTAGTATATCCCAAAGCTCCTTCTTGGGTCCAAGGAGACCCTGAAATCGAAGGCAATTAGCGCCAATTTCCCTCTCCTAATGAATTTTTATTATAATTCGAAGGTAATGTTTACCTTCTTTGGTCGCAAACCGTGCCTAAGCACGTGTTCAAGAACGATGAAGAAATGTTGCAATGGCATATGATCAGAGTCGAGCATTCGACCATACTTCAAAGACGTTTCGATCAGCTCCTTCACGATTAATTTCGAGATATTAACGAGGTTACTCCTCTCGATGATCACTGGATCTCGTGCTGCAAAAACAACATGTTCTTGTTCCAATTCGAATCGGCAAAGAATATGTATATATGTATATATGTCTTCGTATTCATTGGTAATAATCGTTGATTTCATCCGTATTTTCGTCGATGAAAATTTAAATAGAGAAAAAAATAAATAAATAAAACAAATTATTCTTCTCGAAAGCTGATGAAGATGATGATATGAATGCGAGTATCGGCGAAGCGCAACGAAAAAATATTAATTAAGAAAAAGTTGCGCTAATAAAAAAAAAAGATTTTCCATTAAAAGATATAGAAATAGTTTAGTTAGAGATTAGAATTATGGATTTTAGAAATCGCGAAGTGAAAGAGAAGAAAAGAAAAAAGAATAGATAAGATAAGATAATGATCTTACATCGAAGGAAATTGATTCCAGTTTATAATATAATAAAATTAAAGAACAAAACTCTTCTTAATAAGTATCCTATAAATTCTCAATCTCACAATTTCTTTCTACTGAAGATTATTAAATTGGAAAAAGTGGAACTTGAATGAATAAAAGAAATTTTCTATTATCCATAAACATCTGCTATCCATAATCATGATCTTTTTGCGCATATAAAACGTCGAATAATTTAGAAATTATTGAATTTAATTTGAATTAAATCCCACATTTTATTAAATACGATAAATAATCGAGCCGGAATAAATTTCCCTCGAAAAAGAAAAAACTTGATCTCGTGCGAAACGAAACCAACCACAACCAAAAAAAGAAAAGAGAACGATCAAAGCTTCAAAACTCGTCCGTGTCGATATACACACAGACTGGTGCAATGATAAACCGTTGTTTCAAAAAAAAAATAATCGAGGAAGAAGTGAAATGAAGCGAGTAGTGCAAGAACATCGAGTACAGACACAAGCTGGAAACGTGCTGCAATGGCGGTGGGCTTGACGGCATTATATCGCGAAGCTCTCGCTGTTCGGGAAGCTGTTGCTGGCGGTGATGATCGTTATGATGATGATGATGATGATGATGATGGTTAATACCACTTAGCGCAAGCGGTGGTGAGGGGGATCGTTGGATCGAGTCGTGCAACGAGAACTCGACATCCTGAAGCTCTTTCAGGCACAGCCACTCGCCGTCCACCGACACACGGAAGTTGCACAGGTATATAGTATCCTGGGCGCCAGCCATGTCTTCCTCAAGCATGACACCACCGTGATGCACACCGTGGTCACCCGCTGGTCTGATCTTCAGACCGTTCTGGGATTCTTGCCGCATAGAAGAAATCGTAACAATGGATCCCTTTAAGCCGCTCCGCACACGGAGTACTTGTGTTTGGGTTAACTGGAACTGGTCTCTCTTCTCGTTATCGATCGCTTCCCAGTATCGAACGTTTCTTTTCTTCCTTTTTATATGTAACTTTCCAAAAAATATTCGATTTCTCCCGAGAAGGAATAATTATTTTGATTCGAGTTCTGTGATCAGAGTTGTTTGATTACTTTACTATTATCTCGATGATCTTTCTTGCCACTCCGATGTCCCAATTCGATCGTTTCTTGCTAGAGATTGTTGGTTTGCTCTTGAGAATTTTAATCAGCTGACTCGACGTTTCATTGGTAATTTTGGTTGGTGTATCGAATAATGGTGATTATGTATTTAATTATTGATCACTGTATTATATTTACACGAATAGCAATGGTTTTAAGTAGTTTTAAGAAGATAGTTTTAAGAAGAATTCGCGATGTTTGTTCGATACGGGTATCGTTATATTGTTAAGTGTTAAGTCCGTGTTATGGAGAAAATGAAATATAGACACTGCGGTAAAAGCGGTGAAAAGAAATCTTTGCTGAAGCGGAAAAAACAATCGCGTTCGCGTTTCGGTTTTAGAGCTACATTGTAGCTGTTGTAACTTCGTGTCAATTGGCTTCTTAAGAGTTTAACGTGGAAGAGACTGATTCACTGTCGAGGAAAATCGCGTATGACGTGTGTCGATTGCTCGCGAAAATTTTTACGACGAAAATGGTGTATCGCCGGCGTAAAGTAATATTGATTTTCCCGCCGACTTTACCTCCACCTACGATAATCAATACGCATAGTCGAGCAGCTGGCCGGGAGGTGCTGCCATCTATTTTGCTTCGTTTTCTACTGTGTCGATAAAACAGTATTTGATAAAAAAAAATATATAACGGAAATTAAATTGAAATTTTATATAGTACACCTTAATTAAAATAAAATAACTTTTTAAAGATATTTTTAATTTTATCAAATTGAACAAATTATTTGTTCATAAAAATTATATAATTATATTTAGGGTGATTAAATATAATAATGATTATTTGGAGTTAATTTTATCTTCATGAACGATTTTTAAGATTTTTTATTATGATATAAATTCAAGATTTAAAATATTTATTTGTTCAATGTCAAAGATCATTTCATGCAAATAATAATACAAGATAAATATGTATTATCTGTAAATGTTCTATTGCATTAATGTATTTTGAAAAAAATAAAATCATTTAATCGTTTCTTTACATTATATTCGATACTTTATATCATTATCGTAGTATTAAAAACACTAAAATTATATATATATAAATTAAATGTTATTTTTAATTTTAATATCTCACTTTCTGAGGTTATTTGACTCAAATTTCCAAAATGTAAATATAAAACTTGAATAAATCTCATATATTATATATTTTCACGAAAACTGGAATTAATATCTTAAATCCATGACGAGTTAAAATAACGAGCATTTATCTCTTTTCTTCTTTTCTCTAATTAATTTTTAATTAATTTTTTTTATCGTTACCATTTCACCAATCGAAATCATATAACCAATAATTACCGTAATGTTGCACGATCATAACAAAAATATAATTTCTCATTTCTCGAGCCATATCTCAACACGTGTAACGTTACCATTGACGGTCACGTGACATACTAGTTAACCCTAGTGAAGTAGGCGTATCTCGATAAAGAAACGAGAATACCGGCGTGTGAGCGCTAATGTGCGTGTATACTACGCTATACACGTATATATATATCTCTACACATGGTTGAGCGACGTTGAATCACGCGCACTTTGCATCGACGTAGCCGAAACTGCCGACTTTAAAACGCGCGCCGAAAGCGGATCGAAAACATGCACCTGTGTATCGTGCTATGTAGTACTTACGTCTCGGTAACCACCAAGCGTCCAGTTTTCTAGGCCTCGATACCACTAGATCCGGCCACTTGTCCTCCCGTATCGAGTAAGTCGACGGCGATCGCGATACACTTTTCTCATTCTCCTCGGACACTAAGCTACCGGTTAACGATTTCTCGGACGGAGATATTGGCAAACCTTCGCTACTCTCCGCAGCCATGTTTACGTTTTCACTGTACGCTCGCGCGCGCGCTTGCTACCGAATGGCTGGCCTGCGTTCATGCGTTCTCGCGTGCGCTCGCAGTTAGCGATGGGAACGACACTCTTTCAAGTTTTGTAAGATAGTTTATTGTTCTGGATATGAACGTTAGTGTTATTGATAGTGTTGATAGTCATATTTGTTAAGTTCAATTGATGCTCGAGATTACGTAGAAATTTCGTCGGTTTGTGTATTCTAACCTGTCATACTACAATCAGTTATTGTGTTTATTATCGTATTATTTTCGTATTATCGATGTGTATATATAAGTATGTGTGCTAATACATGTGTGTATAATAAATAAAAATATAAATAGATATTAATATCGATTTTAAATACAGAAATGAGAATTAGAAATGTCAATATTTACTAATATTAATTTATATTATAATATTATAACTAAATTATAATATAAATTATAATTTTTCGTTTAATTTTCAATATAAAACTAAAATTTATTTAAAATATTTAATTTTCGTTTTCAATATAAGTTTCAAATTTTAAATTCTATGAATGGCGATCATCAAAGGATTGTATTTAGGAAATATTGATTGTTTTGGTATCGTGAAAAAAATTATTAACATCAATGATATCATGTATTTTATTTCGTGTTTCTTTATCATTATTATTGTTATATATTATTGCTATATATTATTGTTATATATTATTTAATATATATTTATTTTATTTTACTGTATTATAAATATATGTATGTATTTTTATTGCAAATATATTTCTATTTTAATCTCTATTTCACAATAGGATTCTATTATCTTTTACATTCCTCCAAAAAATTGATGTATCCTTAAAAAATTTAAATATTAATTGAATTAATCCCATCACTACTTGATATCTTTATTTCGAATAGAATATTCGTTTCAATGATAATATTATTTGTTGATCGTTAATGGTATAATCAATGGCGAAACATAAACAATAAAATGCGGGAAATATGAATCATCTTGTTGAAAAAAATTGATAAATTGACAATATAAATGAAATGGTAACGAGTGTAACTAACTTTACAAATACGATAATTATGGATTAATTTGATTAAATTTCTTTTTTTATAAAAATATTAGACAAAATCTATCAAATAAAATATATTAATTTTTTGAATATATTAATTTTTATACAGGATTTGTCATATTTATGTCAATTCCAAGTCATTTTCTACTACATTTATAAAATAAATATATTATGAATATAAAATAATAGTAATTATAATTATATTTAACAATATAACAATTTATATTATACTATATTATACAAAATATATATATTGTTTGTACTAAATTTGTAATTTCTTGTAAAGAAAAGAAAAGATATTATCACCTTAGCACGTTTAATTCCCACTTTCAAAAAGGAATTGTAATGCCATGTACGTCTCCACTAACCAGTTACGATAAAATGTGTTGGCGCGTGTGTGGCAAAAGATAACAGTACATCTTCCATGACTTGTACATCTTGTTTGTGACATACATTATCATATACACGATTTCGTTCTCTAGCACATACGTATTTTTTATATAACTAATTCGTTTAAAAAAATATATGATTATGAGAAAAAAATTACATTAAATAAAGTTCTTAATAGTTCTTAGATAAAGTTCATATTTTGACATACTTAATCTTCATCAAAATAATTAATTAGTTAAGTAATTTATTACTTAAGTAATTTTAAAAAATAATTTTTTAATTCTTAAATAATTAAATCAGATTAACAGATTAAATTACATTAAATTTAAATTCTGCATAATAAATTTGCGTTTTTAGATTAAAAAAAATAAATCTAGATTAATACATAAAGTACAAAATAAATTTAGTTTTTAAAATACGCTAAAGCTTAAAGTATACTAAAAAAAAAATGTTGATTTTGATTCAATATTAATTTTAATAAAGTTGACTTAATGAAGTTGGATAAATGTAATATATATCTCCTTTATTCTTTATTGTACATTTTATAGTTAACTAATATAGATTCATACTAGTCAATGTATGATGAGTTAAATATTATTTATCTAACATGTCAAATTATTTTAAGCAGTAATTTCGATTAAATTTTAATCGTAGGGTAATGTTGCGTTTACACGAAACATAAATTAAGTTCTACTTATCGAAATAGGAAGATCTTATATACATATCACGAATCGTTTCATGAAAGAGCAAAGGACAAAATGCCTAATAAACAAGCCAATTCATATTAATAACTTTAATATATTATTATTTACAACTAAGTATCTATATAAATTATTTAAAAAATTCTTCACTCATAATTGTAAATATCGTTTAACTTTTCGAATTCGTTTTTGAATTGCAATATAAAATGTAAAATATATCGTTAATGATAGACATTGGACTTTTACATTTGTGAAACTTAAATTTGAAACTTTATAAGATCGTGAAACTTTCGAATCTCAATTCTTACTCTCTTCCCTTATTTTCTTTTTTAAGAAATATTTATTTTATCTTAATCTAAAATTATAACAAATTTTAATTTATCTGAAATATTCAGATTAAACAATAATAATAATAACTATTCTTTTGATTTAAAAATATAATTTTTTCATCGTTTTATTCAAATCATTTTAATGAATTGTTGAAATTTGTTGAAATTATAAAGCTCATCAATTAGAATAAGTCTGAAATCTAAGCAGACTTATTAATATTATCATTAATTCGTATATATAAAAATAAAAAAAAAATTAAATAAATTCATATCATTACAATTTTGTAAATTATACAGATTATTGTTTATCTGAATTTATTTTAATTCATAAAAACATTAAAAGCTGTTAAACTTCACATAACATGAAATATTTGAAATTTCAAAGGTTTTGAGATTCCAAGTCCCATTCCTACTTAATAGACTTTGTCGGTGGAATACAAAATACGAAATATATTCTCCCAATTTCTCATCTCATGTTTTTTCATTTAAATTATATGATCTATAAAATTTGAAAAAAGAATAATATAAGAACATAGATTTTTCTTTTAAATTTAGTATAAATTAATATCGTATAATAAACTTGATACAATAATACTTAAATTACTCTATTTTAATTTTTAATGTCTATGATTTTTTTAATTACCTAAATTATATACTAAAATATATAGATAATTGTTCAATAACTTTTAAACAGAGGAGAATTTTATAAAAATTCTATGATAAACAAGTTAAATTGAACAAAAGAATTATTTCAAAAATATTATAACTCTCTCTCTCTCTCTCTCTCTCTCTCTCTCTCTCTCTCTCTCTCTCTCTCTCTCTCTCTCTCTCTCTCTCTCTCTCTCTCTCTCTCTCTCTCTTATTTAAAAAAAAATGCCAAGTATACTGTAAATATACACACACACACTGAATCACATTCAATTCCAATATTTTTACACGAAAATAATATTATACAACAGATTATCGGGATGATTTCACGATATCCTCTCATAAATTTAAAAAAAATCGAAATTCTTTTGTGGGAATGAAAAAAATTGGACCAGCATGCTTGGATACAGTCTCCTCATCGCATTCCGCGCGGGTTTCCTCGCGGAAAAAAGGGAGGGGGGAGCTCTCTCCCCCCTTCGTATTTGGAACAACCACGTTTGAAAAGGATCTAGGAAGCAAGATGCGTGGTGCGCACGCAGTCGGCGCGTATCTCTCAACCACCCTTCCCGGAGTAACCCTCGCGGCTTGAAACTCAAAGTTGACCGCGCCGCCGAGGCGGACAGTCCTCTCCGCGCTCTCACAAGGCAAAGCGAGAAGAGGAGAGGAGCGCAACAGCCGAGGATGTCATGAGGCGAGGTAGAATGGCGCGAAACACTTGACCGGGGCGATGCGGCCTCCGCGACGATGCGATTTTTATCGTTTACAAAATCGTATCCGCGAAAAGATCCTATCCCTTTATGAATGCGTACGCAACTTGGTAGTGAATTAAAAACACATCGCGGAAGCACAATGTACGGCATGCTGTTGGAGAGTGTGCAGCACTTCGTGCAGGTAAACGTGATTGGGGTGAAGGAGGAAAGAGGCATGATTGCTCGTTGAGTGAGTGTTTTTGTTTGTTGCTCGTTTCGAAGCTAAATCTGATCCGTTATTACGATATTCTGTCGTAGGTTTTAGGTTTAGTAGGATTGTGTTTAAAGGTATAACGATAACGATAACGATAAGGTGGTGCAAAGGAGAATAAGTAATAGTTTGTTCGGTAGGAAAAAGAATTTTAGGAAATTTTAATAATCCGTGTATAGCAATTTTTTCGAAAATGTTGTAAAGTATGTATGCATAAAGTTGCATAATTTTAAATGATATCCATTATAATTTCAAGTTTCGTTTAGGATAAGGTTGTTATATAAGTAATAGATAGAATTCGAAGAGAATTTATGAACAATTTATGAACAAAAATGGATGTTTTTTGATTCGAGATAATTATTTAGGCGAAGAAAAAAGAAAATAGCAATAAAGAGGGATGAAAATATTTGAAAACAGCTTGTGTTCAAGGTGATTCTGATAACTCGTTAAATGAAAGAAAATATTGGTGCAAATATAATACATTAATGAAAGTATTATAAATTACATTTTTCTTTATTTAAATTGCATTTTTCTTTATTAATGAAATTGTAGAATTTTTTTTTAAATCATAAAAATAGCTCATACTCAAAATTTTACTGTTTAAATACGATTTCCTATTATGAATATATATGTAAATATTTGATAACGCATGCTGTATACATATAGGTTCATTTTCAGTATATATAGATTTCCTGATTTGATGAATAACTTAAGATGCAAAGATGTAATTAAATATAATCGTATCTGTAGAGAAAATAACCATTAAATCTGTATAAAATATACAAAACGATTTCAATCTACATAAAAGATAAAAGAGTACAAAGTATATATGACAAGATTAAAAAAACGAACAGAATAAAATGTCTTGAATCGAAGATAATAAAAATCTTTTAAAGCATTTTGTTTTCATTTAAAAATTAATATGATTTGATTTGTGACTTGTCTTATTGTTAATTTTCAGAATCACCCTGTATACTTGACCTTCGTCGATCTAATTCGTATCAATTGAACTGGTAATGAAAATTTCTCTGATATTTTCTCTCGTTGAATTTTATTACTTCTTTTTTTATTGCGGTATTATTATTCCTTGACGCGAGTACATATATCGTACAAAAGAAACATAACATTTTTTGATTTTATTCTTATAAAAGAATATTATTGCAGATTGTGAATAAATTTTTGAAGTTTTTGCAGCTATTATAATTTATACAGTTATTAAAAAATATGTATGATATAATATAAATCTGGACTATGAAAAATTATATTGATTATCTATAAAAGAAAAAGCATTTTCATCTTTTCATTTTATAAGTAATGTTTTTTATGCATATGATAAGTTCTTTTTCACTTAGTATATTATGTATCTATTAATACGTTATTAATTTGTTATTATTATATAATACATTATTAAATATAAAAATATTTATAATGTTCAAAGTAATATATCTCTGTAATAAGTACAAGAATAATGTGCTTAGGAATTTAATTAAAAATAAATTATTTTTTATTGCTATGTTTAATCCATTAAATCTCAAGAAATAGAATAACGTAATTTTTGTATATATGATTATTTATTCAAGACAATTACCTGACAATTTATTTAATTAGTGTATTATTTTATATATATTATATATTATATATATAATTATTGTGTGTATAATATCTTTGATTTCTTTAGTCTTTTAAATATCGATAATTTATAATTCAAAGATTATCAATTAATTTTATTCTTTATTGTTAAACAATATATTAAACAATTACATCATTAATATTTAATAGTATGCCAGTAATATTCAAGTTTCTTTTATTCTTTATTTCATAAAATCCAACATTGCACGTGATTCAAATTTCATTCTTACACATATATGCACATAATTCCATTATAATTCTTTGTATATTATAAAAAGGAATTTAAAAAATTCATTTAATATTTTTTGTTTATTTTAATTTTTTTCTTTTAACTAAAAAATTGTTCATATTACAAAATTTAAAAAATTTGAATAATGATAAAAATAAAATATTTTGTTAAATGATTATATTTTACTTGAACATCCATATAATATTAATTATTATAACATGTACTTTTTTTTTACACAAAATATTTTTAAAAATTTATTATCGATAAATATATTAAAACTATTCTAAAATCGTATAATATTTTTTTAAAAAATTTATAGCAGAAAAATTTTTAAAAATCATTTCATATTTCTAATTTGCGTAATTTAATTTAATAAAATTTATCAATATCTATACAATGATATATAATTCAAAATAGCATTATACTATCCTATTAATAGTATTATATATTCAATGTGTATTTACTTGAAAAATTCCATTTTAATTACATTTAATGAAATACGTAATTAACAAATAAAAATCATCCAAGAAGATGCATTGAACGAATATAAAAGAAATTAATCGAAAAGAACTTTTTTCTGCGAATAGAAACCATAAAAGAACATGATCCGATCTGCAATGTGATAGCTTTCTCCAATATCCTCCATTTCTCAGCTTTAAAGATTCACGTCCGTTCTTAATCTTCTTGATTAAGTATCCCAAGTTGTTTAAGTATTGACAAGTGAAATAAATTTCCTTCATCTTTCGCGCATTTTCAAACTCACCCACGCTTTTGCTCGAGCGATCACGTGATCGTAAAAATCATACTTCCAGTAAAGATTGATTTGATATTATTCGAAAAATTTTTTTCCCCATATTAGATGCACTAAATCTTTGCCTCATAAATTTCTTTGACACGAAAACGCTGACTCGTTCGAAAATTCTTTTTTTTTTTTTTTTTGCTTATATACTACGTATATCGAATTTTATGTGCAAAAAAAAGAGCAAGATAAAATTCTTTGACGTTATTCAACAGCTTTTTTCTACGTATTATACGAATCTTTGTTTTTTGTATTTTGTACGTATGAACAAAAAATAATAAATGAAATTCTTTAATATCGTTCAAAATATTTTTCTAGTTATATTAAATTCTTCTGAATTTTGTGTACGCAAAATAAGGAACGAGACAAAACCCCTTTACTTTTGTTCAAACAAATTTTGTTTGCCATTTTGTACAAACAAAAACAGAATAAAATTCTTTTTGAGATTCGAAAATTTGCTTTATAGAAAAATGCATCAAGCTTTTACTTTTAATACGTAGAAAACAGGAACCAGATAAAACTTGGCGTGTATAAATGTGTATATAAAGCGAGTGTGCAAGTTGATTTATCGTATCGTCCAAAAATAATCGGTCGTTGCGAAAAGAATCACGTAGTGGACGAAGGAAATGGTCTGAAGGTACGCAACGAACGAATGTATCTGAATATGGATGGATTCATACTTCCTTTCGGTGCAACTCCTTAATTGTACGAACCTTTTAAAAATAGCATCGTTATTCCGTCATTTAAAGGACGTTAATTTGTTTTTCTAATGTAACATTTTATGTATCAATGACGTTTCGTCAGCGATCATTTTGTGTCATGCTGTTCATTGTGTATATATATCTTCACAAATGAAGAGAAATAATAATGGAATACACACGCGAGATTCATATCTATTCAGAAAATTTTCAGCTCTTCGTTTAATGTAATAATACGATTAGAGTTTCTGAAACCAGCGAACTAAATGCAACATGTAAATCTCTTACATGGGAATGGAAACGTGACCGTGTTATGTTCATTAGTATGTACTTATACGTAGTCTTGATTAGTTCCTTTGAATAGATCTTGCAAAGTATCGTGTACAGGTGTATATACCAAAATTATTGCTTTCAGAAAATCATTTATTCATAATTTTACGAAACAGGGATACAACAAGTTGGATAAAATTAAAGATGACAATAATCTCGAATGATAAACTTATCGTAATATTATTTTTTACTTTAAATTTGGCGAGATATGTAATCAATTCAAAAAGAAGTAATATTACATCGTGCAAATATTGTACAAATACACAAACATAAATTAAGGTCTTTAATTAACATTTTAGAAATATCAATTAATTTAGAGATGTTAGAAGTAAGAAATTTTAGAAATTTGTATTTTTAAAAATGAAATATTATTTTATTAATTTTTTTATTATTTTAGTAATTAATGTGTATAATTACACGAAATAATTATAAATTAAATTAAATTTTTTATTTGTCATTTCATAAATGTCTATCTGTGTCTGAAAAAATTACGAAATGATATGACATGTCATTCGAAGTAATATTTCAATGTATCTTGATCCGAGCTACGCTTTTATGTTTTACAATTCAATAAATAATTGTGAAAGAATTCGAATTATTAAAAATTGATAATTCGTTCGAATCGAGAAATTTGTGCGTGTCCACTTGACATATTAAACCTTAAGGGATTTCATTAAATGGGGTTCCTATTAATTTTCGTGACCAGAGTCATTATTGTGGAAGGAGCATTGATTATTCTATAGGGAACCAGAAATTGGCTTGATTGTGCGAATCAATTCCTTGTAAATATGTGGAATGAATAGTTTTGTGTTCACTTTGGTATCATATTAAGTGATTCGTTCCGTGAATTTTTAATATCGAACGTATCAATTGTATCGTCATTTTATGGCCATCAAATTAATCATAGAAAAGAAGGGAAGAGATTAAAAATAAATTAAACGAAATCAAGATAAGAAGATATAACAATTTAATTTTGTAAATCAATGATTCGTATTGATACACGTATAATAAAAAGTTTTACTTTTGTAAATGTGATTAATATCAAGTTAGATTATCAAAAAGAATTTTTTGCTTTTAATTTTACAATTTGAAAATTTTACAATTTCATCTAAAATTCATCTATTAATATACATATAATATTTTAGAATTTTTTTATAAATATGTAGATATAATATGAAAAATTCATTACTTTTAATTTTATAATTTGAAATTCAAACTCAAGGATTTTATTGCTGACATTTTAAAAAATCATTTATTATATTTTATGCAACATAATTCAAAAAATATAAAGGTAATGGTAGTTGATAAAGTATTTATTTAATATTATGGTTTCTTCGCGTTTTATCTTAAAAGGAATTAAATTGAAATCATTTTTATCTATAAAAAAAAAAAATCACTGTTATAATCATTTAAATAAATATATTTGCAAATTTTCTGCAAATTTTGTTGATTAAAAATTAATTAAAAATTAATTGTATATTTGATAATTTAATTTATTTCGATAGATTTTTTCAAAAAATTTTTTTTAACTATTACATTAATAATTGAATATTTAAAGATTATTTTGTTTAACATGACTTTTTATCTACTAAAAATAATACAGATTTTTTATCCGCTTCTTAACACATTTTTAAATTGAATTGAACTTTCGTTATTTGACATTGATTTCAAATTTAGAATTTTATTATCTATTAAAAGATATTAGTTTTTACATATAAAATAATTAAATATCTTATTAAATAATTATTAATTTAATATTTAACAGCTTAGAACTTAAATAATATTTTTCATTATACAAAAAAAAATAATATGTTATAATAAACTATATTTCAGTATAGAATTCCATCATACATTTTTATCTATCATTATTGTAATGAATTAGAAATACTAATATAATTAATATAATTTAATAAATATTAAAAATGAATCAAGAAATTTTTACTTGCAATTTTCTTTTTTTTTGCAATAAAAATCTATGTGGCATTAAATTTTACAGTGAATATTTTTTTTTTTCGGTTCATAATTATAACTTATGAATGACGCTACGAGCTGCACAATATAAAACATTTGTCTTTGTTTTTCGTGATGGAGGAACAATAGGAAATATGAAGGGAGAAATATTCCCCGGAGCATAATAGAAACGGTTACACGTTCTATTCTTTTACATCGTCTTTTGTCACTGTGTCTAAGCTACTTTTATCGGAAATCAATCATTTGGCGGAAAGTAAAATCTGTATAAAGTATAACATCAATGGAATCGAGTAATAATCCTTTCCCTTAAAATAACAAATCTTTTAAGCATTTTCGTTGAAAAAGTATTTCTTCGAAAAAATAAAATCTTAATTTCACAAATGATAAATTTCACGTAAAAATTATTATCAAAATATCATTTGAAAATTTTACTTATCATAGTGATAAATAAACATATAGAAAATATTTATTTGATATAATACTTTATATAATTAAAGTTGAATTGATTATTTGAAATTATTATTTTTTTGTGATTATTATTTAATAATGGAAATAAATATAAAAAATAAATTTCTTGTATTGTTTGATTAATGATTGAAACTTTTAAATGAATATCAATCAATCACTCACTTTTACGATATGTATATAATTGCAATATAATTGCAATTTTATTGTGGACAAGGTTTCGTCAAAATATTTATATTTTAAATATTTATTTTAATTAATCAATTCAAGATCATATTAAAAAATGCATACTCGGGATAACATATTTATAAAATCGAATATTTAAATAAATATTTAAATATTTAATTTTACTTATCACAGAAACGAAACAATTATTTCAAATATCCAAGATTGAATTTCACCTCTTATTCCTTTGCCATAGTAAGTACAATATTACATTTCGTAGCCATGAAAATTCTACAGAAATGAAATATTTGATCCTTAAATACCACCAAGTCGTTCAATATAATATTACGCGAACGTGATGCAAACTTTCAAAAAAAAGAAAACTGTAATTTTAAAAAGTATCGAGAGAAGTGACAAACACGAAATGAAAAAGTTTTTGCAGGAAAAACTACTAACATTGAGGGGACAATAAAATTCTCGTTACAGTTAGAATACGGGGAGGATATGTGGCTACAGCTACTGGAAAGAGCCGATTGCAAGCATATGGTCTTCAACACGCGACAAACGTATCCGGACGAGCTTATGACCAATTTAGCTGCTGCATTGGCCGAATTTAATGGCGAATCCGTGGAGAATGTGATGCAATTCTTTGGAAAGTGTTTCGTTAGATTTTTTAGCAATTTAGGGTAAGTGAACTTTCGTAATTTCGGTTTTGGATTATAACAATATTTGGGTTATATACAGTAGTAGAGATTTTAAATAAGAAAAGTTTTGAATCGATATAAAAGATATAAGACTGTTTATATTTTCGGATAAATAAATATGTATGATGCATTTCAATTTTATATTATTACAGAATGTCGATATAATGTCATAGAATATCCTTTGAAGGGTCGATTCTAGAAAACAAAAGTTGATATGCAAAACTGTTGATTAAGTTATAAGCAATTTAAATTTGTGCCCAGTATTTTCGTTTCATCTAAACTTTGATTGCTTGTAGGTTAATAAATAAGTTTTAATAATCAAAATTATTGTACATCAATATTTATTATTTGTTTTAAAATTAGAATTAGAATCGATTTTTCAAAGAATTAATACCTCTAATTTTCTATGAATTAATACCATGTATAAGAAAATAAAAATTAAACTTTTCATGGTACAGTAATTATTAGTTAAATTAAAACTGAGCTTATATAGACGCCATTGCAGATGTCGCCACAGGCTTGCATTACATTCAAATCTGTTTATTTTACCTCGTATTTTACTTGTATTTATTTTTTTGCAATCTGCTACAGTATAATTAAAAAACTTTAAAAAAATTTCAAATTATACACTTAAGTAAAATTACAACGTATCAAGAACAAGAAAAACGCTTAAATTAAGAAAATTGAACGAGCATAATCGCGATTAAATATGAAAAAAAGAAAAAAGAAAGTATTCCTTTAATCGTAAGAGTTTAAACACGTGCATGATTAGATTGAGCTCATGCTGATATTGGATTTAGGTTCCTGCTAATTAAACGGTTCAATTACCATTATACATCGAGAACTACGTGATGTGAAAATTAATTATTACCTGGGGACGAAGTCATATTAAAAGCCTCAATTAATATTTTATTGCATTTGAATCGATACTCTACTTGGAATCGTTAGCAAACTGTTCATTGAACAATGGAAAATCAAATCATATTATCTTTTTCAATTACTACTTGAATACTTTCACCGTGGCTTAATAAATAAAAATAAATCTGAGAACAAAATGATTTGCAAATGATTTGCTAGGCTGTTATGTCAATTGTACGTATATCAATTTCCTCTTATCAATTTTCCGTGTCTCGAGAGGGATGATTATCGAGGCAGACGTGGTTTTATACCGATTGTAAATTTGAAACGTTAGATCGTTATAACTCATAAATTGTTGTTGAATGAAATCAGATTCCATTTTCTCTTATGGGGAATACTTTATCTTCTTTAACGTTTCTTCTTATTAAAATGAAAATTTAGTATCACTTCGGAATATGAAACTATTATAGATTTTATCTTTCATTAATACAAAATGAACAAAGTTTATATTATTTTAATAATGTGATTTTGAAGATATTAACGATTAATCGATTTTTTAACAAAGAATTGTCGATAAAGGTTATAAGTCATAAGAGATTAATTAAAAATATAAAGTAAAAATGGAAATACCAGTGAAATTATATTTCCCAACTGAAAGCGATTTTGTTTCAGCGGTTTGTGCCGTTTGGAATTTAAATTTCCAGAAAGTAAAATTGATATGTCTCTCAATCGAAATTCAACGAATTATAATCATTTGCCTTTGTAACAGATATGCTTGTATGATAAAAGCTACTGGCCGTTATTTTTGCGACTTTCTACAAAATGTCGACAATATTCACATGCAGATGAGATTCACGTATCCTAAAATGAAAAGTCCCTCGATGTACACGACCCACATCGACCCACAAGGCGTAGAATTAGTCTATCGAAGCACCAGGAAAGGATTTACGCATTATCTTATGGGTAAGGTGTATTAATTTTAATTCAAATATTCGAGTAAAAATTATTGAAAATTTGTATTTAGAGAAAATTATAATATCTTAACATTTGTAAAATAATTATCAAACGTTTCATTTCTACTCCTAATATAATTTTCGTAGGTCAATTATTTCAAATAGCGAAAGAACTTTACGAGACAGATTTGGTCATACGTGTATTAGGAAGTTCGAATAATATACCTGGGTCCAGAAGCGTGATGGTTAAATTTAGAATCGATTTTGACAATCGTGAATACGTAAGTAATCAATCATAAATAATTCAATCGATGAAATTACAATCGAACGATTAAAACAAACAAAACAAATAATTAAAACAACGAAAAATTTTTTTTACAAAGCATGAAGAATTATTGTTAGAATTGTTTTAAGAATTTCCTCAAAAAAGACTTTTATGTATTTTATATTAAATTTATATTGAAATTTATAAAGGAAAAGGATACCATGAATAGAAATATTATACGATATATATATATATATATATAATTCTATATAATATCTGCATCCAATTATTTAAAATTTAAAAAAATTATAGATCGCGAAGAACAATAGAATGAAAACTCCACTTAGCCGTGAATTAGCGCCAGTGTCAATTTCATTTCTCTTACGGCTTTTCCCATTTGGAGCGATAATCGACAAAGATATGAGGATATTAGGGGCTGGTGATAAATTGCTGCAAGCATGGGGTGGCAGCTCTTCCTCCATCCTGAATAAGCACGTCACGGATGTTTTTAAACTTCGTAGGCCTAAAGGAATATCCTTCACATGGGGAAATGTAAGGGAGCATTTTATGTGAAAAATAAGTGAGAGAGTGTCGTATTTCCTGGCATCATTTCCTTTTATTTCCCCGATATAAAAACGATGTTGCATTAAAGTGACATTTATATTTGTATGAAATATACACTTTGAGTAAGATTTTTTTTTATTATCTACAATATTTCTATATTTCTTTCCTTTTTTTCTTTTTTATATTTATAATTCATCGTTCAGAGAAATTCAATGAAATTCAGGATGTATTTCAAGCAAAAGTATTGGAAATTGTAGAATAGATGATTATTATTAATCGAAGAATGATAATTTAATAATTATTAGATATAATTATTTGAAATGAATTTACGAATATTATTTTATTTTTTGCAAAGTATATCAATAATTTAACCAATATATTCATATAATTCTTTATAAAATAACGTGTACATGTACAGGTGATATATCTACATTCGGTGATGTTCGAATTGGAGATGATCAGATTAAACGATCAAAATGCTTCGTCGAACACAGTCAATACTCCGAGTACGAGCACGGGATTGGATAGACGAGGTAGTCAAGGAGCTAGGAGCATATTGCTGAAGGGCCAGATGAGATATATCGAGGATCTCAAAGCGATCATTTTCTTATGTAGCCCCTTGTAAGTTTCATAAAAATGTATTCGTTAAAAAAATAGAGGAGAGGGAGCGAAAAGGGGATAAATTTAATAAAATCGTACTTTGACAGAATTAACAGTTTAGACGAATTGCTTAACATGGGCCTGTACCTGAACGATCTGAATCCCCACGGTTTGAGCCGTGAGTTAGTACTCGCTGGATGGCAGCATTGCGGAAGGTAAAATATTATTTTTTAACTATGAGTGAGATTTATTGATCCATTTTAGCTTTCGTGAAGGAAATTCTGACATTTTCTTTGATTTATTCGTTTCATATTTGGATATTTCACTTTATTGTACAAATAACTGTACATAAATAGATTTAATTTTAAAGTGATTTGTTATTTATATTCTGTTTTGCTTCAATTATTCATAACACATTAAAGATGAAAGGTTTTAATAGAATGGAAAGTTTTGGCAATACGTCATTTATATAGATTGTCACTTGTTGCATGAGTTGTAATTATAAATATGTCATATATAACAGGTTTATCGTTCATTTGGCTTTAAATTGGTCCAAGTATATTCCTTCAATATCTAGTTCTAGTTTATATGAACCACACGAAATACATGCAAATTAAGAATATGAAATTTTGGACGAAAATTTTTTACCATATATTATTACTCATGTAAATTATTATTCATAAACTATTCTGAAACTTTTCATTATTAAGCATTCATCTTTAAGAAAAAATTTTAAATTGCATTTTGTACGTATACATGTATGGATAAGTTATTTTATCACACACTCAAAAACGCAAAGAATTTTCTACGGGGGGAAGGTTATTACTGTGCATGTATATGCATGTCTGGACAGATTGGAGATGATGTTCGAGAGAGCGGAACAAAGATCCACGGAATTGGAGAACAGCTACGCGTTATTGGATCGTTGGAAAAACAAGAGCGACGAGCTTTTGTATTCTATGATCCCTCAGACTGTCGCAGATCGATTGCGTGCTGGCGCCAGTCCTTTAAGTACTTGTGAGGTATTTGAGAATCTCTTAAATTATATATAATTTTATTATTTTTTCTTTTTTCGTAATAATTGTAGATATCGTAGAAATGGAATTATGTAATTTATTCTAAATATAAAGCGCGTCCTTCATCGAGGATTAATTCTCCAATATGAATGTAATAAAATAATACATATCCTGTATTCTATCTTGTCTTCGATTTATAGTAAAATTATTATTTTTCTTTTTTTTTTCGTATAGGTTGTACTAAACATTTTGCATACAAATTTTTGCTTATTATATATTGAATAAGCATTATTATCTGTTATTTCTCGATAAGAATATCTTATTTTCATTTCGCATACGTTGCACTGCAATATCTGACATTTAATTTTCTGGTGACTCATATGAGATACAAGCAATAATTTTACAGAAATAGACCGCACACTTTAACCTAAAAAATTGTGTTTTGCATCGAATTAGTTCTATAGCTAACATGTAGTTTCATCTTTTATAATAATAAGTTTTACGTGACATAAATTTTTTTATCACTTGTAAACGAATGTATCAAAATCAGAAAATATATATATTTGTTCAAACTTTATATGCAAAATTTATGCCACGTCACGCCCTTTATATTATATCGAGTTTCAATCTGATATTCACTCATATATGGATATGAAATTTGATTTATCGATCTCGACTCTGGGATTTCACTTTTATGCCACAGTCGAATGAATTGAAAGGGAATATATAAATACATATATATATATATATAAAAATATCGTAACGAAAGTTAGAATATTTTTTCTTTTTTCTTCTAAAATTGAAAACGCTTTTAAAAGATCGTGATAAACTTTTCAGTGATAAGTCTGTTTTAATATTCTTTTCTTCTCGTCTAGTCATTCGAGTCTATTTCCGTGTTATTTTGCGAGCTGTGCGACTTCGATTATTCGACGATCGAGGGTGCAATGGATATTGTTTCGTCGATGAACGCTGTTTTCTCCTGTTTCGACTCGCTGATGGACGAGTTTAACGTGTACAAAGTAAGCAAACAAAACGCAAACGTTATCAATTACCGTTAGGAAACATCGAATGGAATAAAATAAGAGTGAAATGCGAGATTAATATCTCCAGATAATCCCAGCATCTTTACGACTTTCAACAGGTAGAAACTGTCGGTCGAATTTATATGGCAGCCAGTGGAGCACCGGATAGAACGGAAAATCATGCGCAGAACATCGCAGATGTCTCGTTGCAGCTGCTAAAACACGTTCGATCCCTTAAGTTACCCTCCGGTTTAGATATACAAATTCGTATAGGTAAATTAGGATAAGATTCATTTAAAATAACGATCGATTGTTCGCGTTGTTCAAAACTTTCATGTGAAAAATATTGAAAGCAATTGAGAAATCAAAGTTCTTTTTTTTTGTCTTTCTTCCAAAAATTGAAATAATGCACATACAATTTTTATATATTAGCTGGAAGGAACAAAAGAAAAGTTGTTTTCTATTTTTTTTTTTTTAAATATCAATTCGAATTTTTCGAGAAGAGTTAAATTGAAGTGAAAATTAAATTAATTTTCAACGATGTTGTTATTTATTAAAAAAATACACGACAAAAAGTCAATTAAACGTTTTTCGATACAGTCATAAGATGTAATATGCAAAAGATACAATAATACTTATCCAATTTTTGAGTAATCGATGCTCTGTTATATATTCTGTTCTAATTTCTTTTGTTCCTTCTTCCTTTTTGTTCTTTATTTTTTTTTATCGCTTCTTTCTTTTGTCTTCACGAGATTAAATTTGTCTTTCTATCGAAAACAAACTGTATTTTTTTCCCGAGAGAATAATCAGAGAATGAACGCAATAGCATACAAGTGTGTTCCACTTTCAACTAGGAATCCATTCTGGACCAGCTGTGGCAGGTGTGGTTGGCATCAAAGTACCTAGATATTGCTTCTTCGGTGACACTGTGAATACTGCTTCTAGGATGCAAACGACTAGTCTGGTAAGTTGATTTATTCAAGTTAAATCTCAATGGAGAGATTGGAAAAAAATAAAAAAGATAGAGAGTAAATTTTTAAAAAAACCGAAACTCTTTGTTCTTTGCTGAAGATTTAAGTATAAATTGAAATTTAAACTTTGAAATTCCATTAATCTGGATCTATTAATTTCTTTTGCGAGATCAAAGTATTTTTACTTAAGAAAATATTCTCGATTTGTTTTCTAAGTTCTGTACACAAATTCTTCCAGATTTTTTACACAATTCCTTATGATATAACGTATATCTCAAAAATTATGAAATATTGGAAAAGAAAACAAGACTTTTGATTTTAAAAAATGAATTAAAAATATTAAAAAATATAAAATGAATTAAAAATATACAATAATATCTTTGTTTGCACAGTGAATTTTTTATCTAAATTGAATAAATTTTCAAACTTGATTTTCTCAAAATAACATATGGAACAAAATTTATTCATACTCATTTTTAATACTCTTCATTTCGCTTTAAAATATTTAAAAATTATTTTAAAAAAATCTTTTCATTCGTTCTATGATGTACGAATCAACTGCCTCTCAGATTCTCATCCGATTATTAATCAACAAGTTATCATTATTCTTCCATCTTCTTTACTATAATTTCAATTTTAAATAAATTTTCTTTCGAAATTTCCACGATGCAGCCGGGAAGAGTGCACATCTCGTCCGATGCCAAAGCCTTGTTATCACTGGATCGCTATCACGTTGAATCACGCGGTTTGGTCTGGGTCAAGGTTCGTATACACAAAAAGTTTTTAATTTAGGTTATCTCTCCTCCCCGCCCGGTCGTGTAATTCGTTAGTTTACCGTTTCCGTGCAGGGTAAAGGTAACATGGAAACATATTGGTTGTCCGACAAAGTAGAAGCAAACGTTAAGTTGATGGAGGAACAAGCCGTAAGACCGGAAGGACTCCTAGTCACTGATATTTAATACGCGGAAAATATATATGAAGTATTGCCGATTTTAATTTTAACCAATCAATTTACTTGTTTGTGATTGTCTTGTGGATGTTCGTTTCGATGTTAAAAAAACGATCAAAAAAATTCGCTCTCTCGACGTACAATTTTAGACATATTGAAATAGGTTATCATTAGGAGTAACTCTCATCGAGGTAACTCTCGTACGACACGGTATTTGAGTTACATAAAAATTATTATGCAAGACTCGCGTTACACGCGTAAAATGTTTCGTCCGAACAATTTTATTATCCATTATTGTATCAAGGAAAAACAGTTTTGTTTAAGAAAATTTCGAATCGAATTAAACAGAGAGTTTGTTAAAATTTAAAGAACTGTGTATAAAAGTAAATTTTATTTTTAATGCCAAAGCGAATTTTTCGATGAATAAAATCGTACCGTTTACTGTAGAATAATTTCTTTTAAATTTCCTAGACGAGATTATGATGAAAATAATGATCCTTCATTTTTATATAGAGAAAATCTTTAAAAAAATTTATGTATAATTTATATTCGTATTATATATTGCAAAAGAGTGAATTTTTTATTAAATAGTTATATTTAATGAAATTATAAAATTGATTTTATTGAAATTGAATAACTCTATATACAAGTGTAAGTTATTATGAGAGTTATTATATGAGAGTTACCTATATTTTTACGATGAAACCATGTTGTAGACATATCATAGTTGAATAATCGACATATGTGTTTAATTTAATATTCTTTTAATGTTTATAGAATTTTAACGAATTATTTATACAAAATAACGATAGATCATGTATGTATGGAGTACAATGATACGTCGATTGACAAAAAACAATTACTAAAAGGAACTAAAGCTCTTGGTTGAAGCAAGTTACAGTAAATGAATTTCTCTTCCGTTTTCCTTACTTCCTCCCCCCGTTTATCCCTTCTTATTTACTTTGCTGTTTCGTTGTATATTGTGCAGGTTTTAGAGACTGTTTGTCGAGTTGAGCTTCTTCAATTCTCCACATCCTTTCTTTATGATAACTCTTTCACTTTTATTTCCTTGGTTCGTATATCAATTTTATCCCTGATACAACTTTTTTGTAACTTGTTCTTCTGGTTATTAAATTTTTTAAAACTATTCTTTTCTTTTTTTCAAAATATCGCTTTTTAAAGAGGCGAAATAAACGCATAAAATCGATATTAAATTTTGTTAAAAGTGTTTACAAATTTTTAATTGGGAAACAAAGAAGCTGTGAAATTAATTTACTTTAATTTTTTATTTAAATCTGGTTTGGTAATTTCAGTATTAATTACGATTCAATGCATATAAACGAAAATGAAAAAATATAATTATTCGTGGAAATATTGTAAACAAATTTCAATTAAATAATTGAATATGTATTCAAAATTTGAAAATTTGTGAACAGGATAATAGAAATAAAAGTTCAGAAAGATTTTTAAAGATTTATAATATGGAGGTTGAAGTTGTATAACTAATATTGAAAAAAGAAACTAGTTTTTAACGTTCTAAATTAAGCTTGTGAAAATTAGTTTCAGTCAAATGAATTTTTTATATACCGCAAGAGTTTCGAAATTAAAATTTCTTTTTCCTTGAAACATATTTCCTTTTTTTTCCATTCTTGTCTTTATTTTATATTTTTTTTTCTCTGAATGAATTTTAGTCTTTAAAAGTTGAAATACATTTATGGGAAACAACTTTTGTTCTCTATTGAAAGTTGGAAGTGATTCAAAAAAATGTTGACTTTTCTTTTCCAGTCGAATATTCGGTATTTGAAAAAAATTCTGATGAACATCAGTCAGAAAAAGTTGTACAAAATAAAGGTTTTCTATTAAAATATTAACTATCTTTCTAACATAACTTTTTTTATTATCATCTCTTATTTATTATAAAAGAAAAATCGATGAAAAATCCTTGTAAAAATTCTTTTCTAACTTATCAATGAAATTAAACGTAACGATTAAAATTACAAAAAAGATTTATTATTTTGAAAAATATAAACAAATTTATTATTCTTCTGGAAAATTTGATTTCCAAAACTCACTTTTAACTTTGTATCATTTATTTTATTATAAAAATAATAAAATAAAAAATTCCACGCAATTCTAATACAAATGAATTCAATAATAATAGTAAAAAAAAATAAAAAATTAATATATAAATATTACAAAATTAAAATTAACTTACAAACTTGAGTATCATTTGAGTATTTTATACATAAATATATTCGAGCTACCATAAATATTTAAAACTAAACACTTTCGAATTTCTTCGAACAATTCGACTACGACAAAAAATTTTGTCAGGTCAATGACAATCGACGTTTCACTGTCGCCCACGAAATTGATGGAAACGGATACACGAAGAATCAAAGCTCCGTGGGCAATGGGTATATATATATATACACATACCCGTGAGTTTTCACCGAAATTCCAGTTCGAAGAAACAGAGAAAGTCCGGGTGACTTTCTTTCTCGTACGTTCAATATTACGAGTCGCGTGGAGAACGCGCGATACGTGCCTTAATTTTCAATTGTCTCTCGCCTCCATCGATGTGGGATAACGGATCGCGTGGCCACCCATTATTTTTAACTTCTCGTGGAACACGTAGAAAATCGCTTTAACCCTCTATAAATTTTTCATTTTGAGAGGAAGAATAAATGGTAAGAAGCTCGTTCGTTTTAATTAGGAAAATTGTTGTCAAATTGTGGAGGAAGGCAGTAACTGGTTCAGTTGAATATTTTGCTTCGATTGTGCTCACGAAAAAGCGCTGTAGAAGATGTTAGATAAGATATTATAGTTATAAGAGAAATTATAAGTACATCGTGGAACATTTATGAAAAATCCAAATATAGAAAAATCTAAAGAAATATAAAATGTCTGTGATGCTTCAATTTTATTTCTGTAATTGCATTTATAATTTTTCTTTTTAACTTGCATAAATATCGTTATAAAAGATCGAAGTTAAATAAAGTAAAATGGAGGGAGAATCGTATGCTTCGTTTCGTTTTGGCTCTAATTCAAAAAATTAAATTGCTTCTAATTGCAAAACAAACAAGATACTTTTATATACCAATTTTTGTTTGGTTTGTTTTTAGTATGTAGAATTAACCTCAAAGATGTCCCACGAATATATTAACATTCTATACAAACTATTGTTTTAAAACTTTAATAACTGCACTTTAAGTTAGAAGCCTTGGAAGTTTATATCAACTTCCAGGAAATCCAGGAATTCTGCCTTCCCCCATAATTGTACAGAATAGAAATTAATAATTGTTACGTGCAGATTGCGCCTCACGAGGCAATGATGTAACAGCAAAATAAATTAAAACTGTAATTACACGTTTATAAAATATAAATATGTACAGGTGGTTCGATTTTTGAGCGATTATAGAGGGTTAATTTATATGAACACACGATGAAAGACTAAACACACCGAGCTTGTCGTTTCGTGGCCGAATTATAAAATAAAAAAATTCGCAAAGATTCTAAAATGCCCGAGAAAAGATATTCCACGAGGATGAATTTTACTCGAATTTTTTTTTTAAATCTACTTAAGATCATAGATATTAAGATCAAGGCGATAAATTTAAAAATAATCACGAAAACACGAGTCTTGTTGTATCCACGCGTGGATTACCTTGAATTATTATTCATCGTTTAAATCAACAGTAACAAGAGTCCTCGGTGTTGCGACTTATCCACGAGAGGTAACGATTCACCCTGGTGTAAACACCGGGGTAGCCAGGCCTTGCGCATCCTTCGCCCCAAGATACAACTCCTGTGAATTACAAGATAGAACAGATCGTAGATATAAGTATAGAGCAGTCATTGGATGAGATATAAAGGAGGTTCGATTCGAATGTGTCTTTTGAATTTTAAGAGACTTGTCTTCAATATTGATAATTTGAATTTAGATAATAAGAATTAATTTCAAACAATTAATTATTGCTTATTTATTTTAAGAAGAAAATAAACGTTGAAGCATTCGATTCAAATTGTAATATTATATTTAAAGTAAGTATTTTATTATTTTTTTTTTTTTTAGAAGAGCAAAAGATAACTCTGATAAATATCTGCTCGATAGATCGTTACAGTTATTATTTAATTTAATCAAATTATAAAAATGTGAAAAATTAGACGAGGTTTTTTTTATTACGTGTCCTAAAAATTTTGTCAAATTTTGGAATAAATGAAGTTCTCTTTTATAATTACGAAAACTTTGTATTAACTTTTTAATATATTCCCAAGATCACATCGTTATTTTTCCATTTTTCGCTTTGACAAACACGACTTTACGTCCCTTCCAATGATAATTCTATTTATAGCCAAGCAATATAGCACAAATCTTACCGACTATTTGATATGTATCCATGTTGACGACATGCAGGGGACCACCACTGTCTCCCTAACGAAAAGAAAAAACAAAAAAAAAAGTCACAAATTTAAATAGCACTTTTCTCTGCATGATACATTAAGTGATAAAAAAAAGAAAAACGGACGTGTAAATCACGTGTAAATCAGATGATACACACAAGGTAGATGCAAATCATACAAAGATGTAACGATTCCCGTTTGTACGTGTTGTTAAAAGCGGAGAAGTGTTAATAGTAACGATAACGGACAAGAAGAATTTGTTGTTAATTACCTGACACGAATCCTTGCTTCCCTCTTGGTAACCGGCGCACAGCATGTTGTCTGTAATCCTTTGCGATGGATATTTAGAGGCGCGACACTCGGCGTTCGAGAGAATCGGAACCGTGACTTCCTGTAGAGTTTGTGATATGGCGCCAGACTCTGCTGTCGCTCCCCAACCTGTCACTGTTCCATTCAATCCGGCAAAAGTTTTCGCTGAGAAAAACAATAAAAGTTTTTTTACGTGATTTTACGCGATAGACATTTTCTTCTCCCTTTTTTTTTCTTTCCAAAGCTTTTCGAAATATAATTTTGATTAAAAAAATTAAATCGATTTGAAAAAATCAAGTTCGAAAAAGTTTCTCGAGGACACGTGAATCTGAATACGAATCTTTCTATTTTTCTAGTATGAATGGATTGAATTAAAATTGGCGCATCGATGATTAACAGATTGTTCTGTGTGAAAACAAATGAGAAAGAAAAGTATGTAGAAATTTGTTCCAATATTTAATAAAACATACTCGATTTTATTGAGAATAGGAGTTTAAATAAACAAATTTTATTACATTTTTATTTAGAAATCTCCTGTCAATTGTTCATCTAAAAGATTAAAATCAATATATTCAAATATATCTATTATAGGTTAATGCTTAAACTCAAATTTTCTAGAAAAATTCTTATATTATTTATATCATTGATAAAATTCCGTTATTTATTTATTCTGCACAATGTTATAGATTACTATCGAATATTGCAACATTTACCTCGTTCTGGAAGACAAACAGGTCTCATCTTTCCCTCGAATCGAATGGCGTCCTTCAGTTTGATGAGCGCGATGTCATTGTTATAATTATACGTCGAATAACCGCCATGCTTAATCACTTTATCGACACGAAATTCTTGCGTCTTTGCCTCTGTAGTGGAATTACGATCGTGTTCCAATATCCGGACCGATATGAGGTTAGAATCGAACCTGTCGTTGGAATACGATACGCGCGATTAAAAATTAGTTTTTATGAGCAGAGCAAAGCGCAAAATTGTAATATTACAGGCATAAAATTTCAAAATCGTTGAAATCGATGAGACATTGTAATAAGCATTAGCAAAATATCGAGCTACGATTTCACAAAGTATTGAAGTGATATAATAAATTAAAATATTAATATGTATATATATATTATACGTATTTTGACAATTAATTTATTTATTGCAATGCATTTTAATGCACGAAATCACCTGTCGACACAATGGGCGGCAGTTACTACGTAAAAAGAGCTTATAACAGATCCACCGCAATAGAATCGTCCTCTGTACATCAATAAAACCATCCATGGATATTGATTAACTTGAGTCTCGACACCACCGACGATACGTCTCTGTACGTTCGTCAAACCGCATTCTATGAAATATAATATAATGTATGTGTCGTGTTCGATCGATTTTATCAAAAGAAAATATAAAAATAACGATATTTAACATTTTTCTTTAAGAAAAAATCTACTTAAAGATGTATATAAATGTATGGAACTCTCTCCACGGAATTTAACTTTCTATGTATAGTTGAAATTCCTTAAAACTAGAAATCATCCTGGCACGATTATTTTTAATCATTTCTTTGTATCCATTTTTGGTAATTTAATTTTAATAAATATTCTCGCTTTTATTTGTTATATTTTCGTAATAAAACGTATATAAAATATGAATGATTAGAACTTATAGTTTATAAAACAGTATGAAACATTTAAAGTTTTATCTTTTCCTTTTACAAAAGGACGAATAAATTAAACTATCTCTCAATTTTTAAAATATAAACTTTTTCTCAATTTCTAAAATATAACTTTAAATATTATAAAATATATCTTGAAACACTAAAGAAATGTTTAAAGATAAGAAAGGATAGTTTTTGTCTCTGAATGGTAGTATTCAATAAAATCACTTACTGCAAGGTAAACACTCTTCAGGAGTTTCTGGTTTCGGGTTTTCAGTCGAGGAATCAGTAGGGGACAATATCCCGGCCAATATCCATTCCCAAAAATTTTTGTCATCGTTGATTGTTGCATTGTATTGCGTTGCGTTTAAATTTATTCCCTCTTTGACGACTGACGATTGCACCTATAAAAGTTTGTATTATTTATTATTTCATGAGCAGAGGCAACAAATACATTTATACTAATTTTTTAATACACATTTTTGCATTGTATTTTTACATAACAGGATATCGATACACATATTTTACATTTAATATTTTTTCTTCATATATTTCATATCTACTAGAGACATTAATAAAATCAAACAGAATAATCTGTTTGATATCTCAAAATCTTATTCTGCGAATGAGAAATAAATGATATTCAATGGGAAAAAATATTCCAAATAATTTGTCCTGTATTTCTTTCATCGATAAAGAAAAATCTCGTGAAAAAAAATTCCTAAATCATCCTAAACCGATACCAATACTAATCGCAAAGTAAAAAAAAAAGGAAATATTTAAAAAACGAAATCGATCGGTTTTGCCACTTCCGTGCCACATCCATTCCGTGTCGAACTCTCGAACTCGAAGAGAAATTGTCCGATCACTTATCTGAGCACCACCGTTACTTACTTCCTCGCAATTAACAGTACACGCGACCACGGCCACGATGATGGCCAAACAGATTGCCGTGCGGATACACATGATCCTCGTCGCACTTTTCTTTCTCGCGCACGAAACCGGTGTGTGAATTCCGTGGCACTCGGTCGTCGAATAAAAGGGAGCAACCGATTGAATCGTTGCTCGGGATCTACACTTCCTACCAGGACGGCGTACACTTTCACACGACACTTAGCCGTGGCCGTCGCATCTTTATTTATACGGAATAGTGGACTGGCGGGTAGTCGAAGTGAAAATTTAGGCTGACCATATTTACCAGAGCGAAATGGGCATTGGACATTGGGTATCGGCGAAGATGCGGACGTGGAATCTTATTTTCGTCGGTTTTATTTTTGGTGTTTGCATGCATTTCTGAGCTACTTGTCAGGGACGAGGTTAATGAAAATGGTGGTAATATATGGGACTCTTTTTTGGAAAATTTTCTTCGTTACGAGATATTGTATTTATTTTGAAGATAATTATTTGCGTATCATCAGGATAATCCTGTAAATGTTCAAAGGCATATAACATGCAAATAATGTTCTCGTTAGCTTCTATCCATCATTCTTCAAATCCTTCAAATAAAGCTGTAGATGTGTTTTATATAGCTGCATCGGAATATTTGAATATTTTACAATCGAATATCTTATAATGCGTGTGCGCCCATGAATCGTAATTTATAAATTGCTTTATGAAAGAATACGATTTGTATCGCGTACGTGAATCTCATGTAAAAGAAGTCGATTAAGTGGAAAATTTTATCAACAATTTTCAATAATTTTTAATCAAAATTTAATAGTAACAAACAACATATTTAACGGTAATTTTTATTAACTATTAATTTTATTATTCATTAAAGTAATATAACGACAAATATATATATAAATATTTTTGAACAAACTCCAGAACATTCTCAAGAATTATCATAAATTAAATAAAATTCTTGAGTTTCGTCTTAACGAAAAATATTGAAAATTGCAAAAAGTGGCTTCTGGCCAGAGACTGCACACAGAACGCTCGAAGAAATGATCGACACGTAATCAACTCGTTTTTCACTCGCAACGTACCGAAATAATTTTCGCGTACACGTGATATATAATGCTCGCCGTTATCAATGGTCTGCCGACCGAGAGAGAAATAAGATAAGATGATGTAGGACGGAGGATTGTAGCTCACCTGTGGACAGTGGGTCAAGGTATATGGGTCGCAGCACCCTCATGCGGGTGGGACATCGCCTCATTGTCTTCTTGGATGACTAACCTTATCGGCCAGCCTTGCCTTATTTACACTTATCGCCACGGTCAGATTGTCACCATGATTTCAACTTTTCACGGGCAAGATTACGTTCGATTTTTATCTTTTGCGTATATTAGAGATAATGATAAACTTTTTTATAATTCGATATGAGTTGATCAATCGAATGAAATAATTATCGACATGCATTAATACATTTTATCTTTCTTATAATTTCGATTGAATTAACTCTTGCTTATCGATAGTAACTCAATGATATACATCGCATAATTTCTCGTTAATTTTGTTTATGCGATTAATTATAAAGGAAACTAAATTTTACTAAATATAATTTACATTAAATATATTTAGAACTGTAATTAAAACGAATTGTAATTCCATTACAATAAGAGATGATAATTAAATTTCATCCAAGTTATAAAAAAAAAATATAAAAAATGAAAATTTAGAAGAAAAATCTTTGGTTAGCATAAAATAATGTTCAAATAAAATTTGTTTAAAAATTCCAATTCCGTTCTCCTTTTCCGTAATAACGAATGAAAAGAGACAAGTTTGGGAAATATGAAAATTCTCGCTGCATTCGTAGCTCGAGATACGAGATAATAATCGCGTTCATATCGCTCGATGGGACGTGACAGGTTAATCGATGAATGATAGAACAAGACAAGGTGGTATTAAAAGAAGCATGCATAAATTATCGGGCACGGTTTTGATGCACGCGAGACGATCGTCTCGTTGATACTCTTGGTACACATTTTCTCCCTTGTGCCGCGAGTCGCACATTCGTCCCACGAATTATACCCACACCACTGGGATACTGGGCGTGTGACGTTTTCTTACCCCGAATAATTGAATTCCAACGTCGGGACGAAGGAAGCTTGTTACACGGTGAAACTCGTCCGACATTGAACGTGACGGTGAACGAGCGATCAATCGGTAAATTATCAAAAGGATAAGCCACCATCTTTTGAAGCCATCTTCTGGCGAAGGTGAAAGTGAGAAAGTGCGACTTCAAAGTGATTTAGATTTCTTTGCTGGCGTTATAATTTGTCTGTACGTATGTTATAACGTGAAGTGTTTACAATGATAAATGTGTTGAATTAGGAAGGTTGATTTTAGAGGTGGAAACAAAGAGAAATGTAAAAATCGAGACGTTAAGTTTATTGTATTAAGATGAATTTTATTTAAGCTTGAGTAAAAAAAAATAAATTGAAAGTTAAATTAAAGAGATGATTTCACGTGTCGAAAAATATATAGAAAAAGAAAATTTTTCTTTCCCTCTTAGTTTTCGAAAAAATCGAGTTAAAACATATAGAGATGAAAGATACGGGAAAATTTCCGATAGGAGTTATTGGAATTATTGATAGAAAGTTATTTGACGTGAAAAAAGGAAAAAATATGGGATACAATTTTTTCATATTTTTTATAAAAAATATTATTAAAATTCATCGAGTATCAAGGATCTGATTATTAGAGAAGAAGAATTTAAATTAAAAATTGTTTCATTTATTTTCGCATGTAGAGAAACCTTTTATCAATAATCCATTTATATTCAATTGAGAATCGGTAGATTCAGTTACATTTTCATCTAACAAATTCTTTTTCAAATTCAATTTCTTTGAAAAAAAAATCCCGAGGGAAAAAATTAATTTATTCTTTCTCTTTGAGTTGTTTTTATAAATTAAAATTACTCGTTGTAACTTTAGTTAAAAGAGTTTAGTTTAAAAATTACCTAAATATTAAATGCTCATAAATGTTTCATTAAAAAAATACGAAATGACAATGGCCTAGTTTTTCATTCCATATAATACAATAATGCAATGATAAGAACATTAATGATAAGAATATCTATCGATATCTATTTAATTTACATTTTATTATTCTCAACCACTCCTTGGGAAATTTTATTTAAAAAATTGAAACAATAATGAGAATACATAATATTATTTAGAAATATTTATATACTGTTTGTCGATTTATGTTAATTTATACGATAAAAAACAATAATTAAATTTGTTTTGAATTAATATAATAAACGAATGCAAATTATTTCGTATTTACAAGGATTCAATAATTAAAAAAAACAAACTCAGAATAATTTAAAAAATACATTCACATAATAATGTTACAATTATAAATATTCCCGATAACAAATCACAAGTATAAACGTTCAATCTATATCAATCTTACTTACCATATCACATAAATATACCATATTTTCCCAATATATATTCCATTATTATTATAATTCTAGTTTAAATAACACGACCCTGTAGAAATCATAAATAATCGAAAAAAAAATGATAATTACCTCGAAGCAATTAACTCGAAGCTTAACCCCATCATCCGTTGAGACGAAACGAATTTCTGACACGGTTTCCCGAAATTTACATAAGATAACGCGTTCCAGCCGAGCAATTATCTGGATGTTTAGCGTCCAATTTTAACACGCGTCGTGCAATTAACCGAACACGATTATTTCAACACCCTCGCGGAGCATTGGTGGAATCCCGTGTAAAAGAGAGACAGGGCGATAGCGCGCGCTCGTTAAATGTTTGCTTTACGAATCCGGAGGCAAGGGCAAACGACTATTACATTGACCCGATTTCGAGCGGCAACATTAACCCGTGTAATATCGTTAAAGTGTCACAAACTTCTTAGAATCTCGACCAGTAAAATCTTTTTTACTACTTATCGAAACTGTTTCATGGCCCTTAAAGTTAATTCTGAGTTTGTATGTATATATATATGTAATAGGCGAAAAAAATATACGATGTATTGTTCACTGATGTTTAAAAAATGGAATAGATATGTATTTAAATTCCATTTAGTTGAAGCTCTCGTTATGTCGATTAAAAATTTGCATGAATATCTATGGTCTAATTGTGCATTTAATATGACACGTGATCTCTGTTCGAAACTTTGTTTGCGATCAACTTTTGTTTTGATTATGGATAAGTAAATTTTCATTAATAGAACACACATAATGGAAAAATTATTCTCTACCTCTCTGCGTAATTGTAAACGACTTAATGAACGTGTCGTAAGAGAGAGAGAGAGAGAGAGGAATTTACGACATCGAAGACAAATTATTCCAACATCAAAAACAACTGCAACAAACCCAATACGTTCTTACGACTTCGTTCAAACTTATTAAAAAATTCCAGCAACACCCATAACCCATCCACCACGGCCCATCACCGCGCTCGTGAAACGGCCCACAGCCAATTACAAGAGCTCGTTCCACTCGATAAGTGAAACCCTTCCAATTAACTCGTTCCATATTGCTCCTCTCCTCTCGAATACAATAGAGGGTCGCGAGGAGGCGTGAAGAAGAATTCCGTCTGACGAAATGAATGACATTGATCCAATCCGTCGGATGTTCGAAAGAAAGGAAGGAAGGAAGGGTCGAAACGTGGAGAGGAGAGGTCGAAGGTAGCGAAAGGTAGTGGTGGTGGATCCGTTGTTTGACATTGATCGTCGTTGGTGGTCGTTGCTTGCCTCAACGACATCTATTATATATCCCTCGTTACGCATGAGACACATTGTCACCTTTTTCCAAGTGGTTTATCCGTGTGTCGAATCGGTTGTGCAGGTGAGACAACGTGCCGCTTACACGGACAACTCGGGCTGATTTAAAAGCTGTCACATGCAACATCTGCCAATGCACACGCACCACTCAAGGTTGACGATCCCCACCGGCAACCGCGGCTTCTTCAATAGTTATAATTTACTATAAAACGGCAAAACGGCCACGGTACCTTTAGAATTTTCACGCCTGGCGTAGCCACGTGCACTGGACGTAGCCTGTACACACTTTATATATACATACACGGTGCGACATCCGAGATCGGGATCGGCAAGGCTGTAATCGACGACGCGCCGATATTTCGGGCATTGACACGTGACAATGCGACGAACACTCGTGATCCTGTTCTGGATAAGTTGTTGCGGCCACGCGTTACCGCGAGTGGTGAGTTCTCTCGTCTAATTAATTTTATTTCGATCGTGAAATAGATCGTAGGAAACGCGGAGGTAGCTAGGTTAGAGAGAATAAAGTTATTTGGAGTTAATTATCGATATTTATTATTCGAATAATCGCTGAACACGGTGCACGAGCTATTTAAGGATAATGGTTGTGATTGTATAAGTAATAAACATTACTTTTTTGCGTATTTTAAACGACGAATTTTAAACAACGTCGAGGTAGTATTTTATATTTAGAATTTATAATTGATTAATAATCGGTTAATTTGTTAATCGTATTCATAAAAATGATTTTCAGCATGTAAATATTCGAAGTTTCATGATTTTATTTTTCAAATTATTAATTAGATGTCTAAGCGAATCGTATTAATATATTAATATTTTGTTATTTGTGAAATTTTATTTATAATTCATACAAATCGTAGTTAATACAATAATTATTTGATTAATATTAAAAATATATTACAATTATTGTTACGTACAGATTTTAAATATTTTTTGAATATTTAAAAGTTGAGCACAAAAAAGTATTTATTGATTATATTATTCATAAATATGATAAATTATGTCCTCTATAGATGACATAAAAATGGAGAATAGAATTTTGATAAAAGTAATGATATTAATATTTTAAATCGATGTTCGATGATAAATAAATGCCAAAAATTGTTATTTGAATTTACATGTTTCATAAAATTGGGGTCAGAATATTATTAGAAATAAAATTTATATGGCATTATTATAATAAAAGGGTGGAACGAAATATAGGGGTAAAATTCCTTTCATGCTATTTATGACTTTTAAGATTGCCTTCTGCAATGATATTTATGTTGATCTGATTTTTATCAACAACATAATATTTGTTTTCAGCAAATAATATTCTTTACAATCTATATAAAAAATAAACTTTTGATAAAAAAATTTAAACTAGATATGAATAAAAAAAATAGATAAATATTTGAAAATGAAATAGATTAAAGAATCATTGAATAAATGAATTATAAGTATCAGTAAATCAAAAATAATTTCAAAAATTATTATATAAAAAACATTTAAAAAAAATTTTCTTGTTAAGCATATAATAAAACATTATGATTTTTGTTATAACACGCATGACTGCATCCTCTTCAATAGTTCATTCTCAATTCATAGCTTTTTTATCCCAGATTTAATTCCTAGATATCTCAGAAACAATTTACCTAAAATTTTTCTATTTATCTTGAATTTAACATGAAACAATCACAATAATATTAAATAAAATACAATTGTGCAATTCGATTGTACAATAATTATTTCACTTTTTATTTAGATATCAAAGGATAAGGAAAAGAATCTACGAGCGTTAAATGTTACGAGCAGCGAGGTAGATAATTTGAAATCGATAGATGAAGTCTCTTACATCGATTTCGATCCAATTTCTTCGATTCCATCAAAGAAACCGAACGTCTGCAACAACTGTGGTAATTAATAAAAACGATCGACTATGAAACATGATTACTCCCACTCTTCTAAAACTGTCATCTTGAAAATAAGGAGTGAAAGAGTCTATAACTACTTTCATTAAGCTCTTTATTAACTATAATACTGTGCAACAGTAAAAATGAATAAGAAAATTTTTTAAATAAGAAATATATAATAATAATAATTATAATATAAATTATAATGATACAATGATAAATTTTTTTGTTAATTTTTGATTGAATTTTTTTAGATTGATTAATCAAATTTACAAATTAAACAATATTATTAATAAAAATTCTATATTTATTGTAATATATATAATGAAAATTTATTTTTATTATAAAATTTTGTCATAATTTAATTAAAATAGAAAGGAATCGTTATAAAAATTATTTAAATTTTTGCAATATACAGCAATAAATTAAATTCATATTCGTAAATTGTAATAAACAATTCATTTTCATATTATGTCGAAGAAAATATCACTTAAAATTTATTTTTACTTAAAAAGTTATTTTAAAATATAAACGATAATAAATAACGAAAGTTAAATTTTAAAAATCTTTGAGAAAAATATAATATTTTATCTGTGTTAACAATATTTACATATCTATTGTAGTCTGTGGCATAGGGCGGAAAACAAGAATCATAGGTGGAAACGTAACAAGCGTTTACGAGTATCCCTGGATTGTTAGCATGTTTAAGGAAAATGCATTTTATTGCGCTGGCAGTTTAATCACGCGAAAACATGTACTCACGGCAGCTCACTGTTTGCAAGGGTGAGTATCAACACATAAAATGTCGTATATTCTATTTATTTATAAATAGAATATTCAATTCTTTATTCAATTTTTTATCGAGTAATAAAATAAAAAGTATAAATGAATAGAATTTTTTAAATTTGAACGTATTAAATATATTATTTTGAAATAAATGATTCGTCGTACTTTTATCGATTTTCATTTTATTTTATTTATTGTTCGATGCCGACTCGAAGATCCATGTTTATCATATGAAAATGATGATAACTATTGTGAGTTATTGATAATATTCGAAAGAAGAAATAAAAATTTTTCATAGAAAATTTAATAAAATTTCGTCAATTCCATAATCAAATTATATAATTATTTGTTTTTCATAAATTTTAAAGAATTTTCTAATTTCTCTGCTCTGAACGAGCAATGTTCTGTGCATACGTTTTGATTCTTGTTAATCCATTTATTATGATTAAATCAAGCTAAAAAGATTTAAAGCTTTTCTTAAATTTCCTTTGCCTGTAACAATAAATCTACAAATTTAGACAAGTTATTCATCCAAATAATATACGTGCTTATTTATCTTTGTTTATTACTTTACATGGCGTTTTTTGTTATTATTTCAATTTTAATAAAAGCCATCTGAAATTGAAATCAAATAATCACATCATTTAAACGAATTATTTGTTTTTAATATAAACTCATCAGAAAGATTTTTACAAAAATATTTCTAAAACAGTTTTCTGATAAATTTCAGATTCGACAAAAGAATGATCAAACTTATCTTAGCGGACAATGATAGAACAAAAGTAGACAAGAATGCTATAATTCGTCGTGTCAAGTCGGTCGTTATACACGAAAATTTTAATAAATACAGCAAATACAACAACGATATAGCTATTATCGAAATGGATCGACCAGTGAATGTGAATGGGATTGTGCGAACTGCCTGTTTGCCCAAAGACAGTGAGTACACAGTTTTGCTGTTATTACGAAAAATAACGCAATAAGTCAATGATGTGCAGTAAATATATCTCATAATTCACGAATGAATTTTTAATCAGAAAAAATATATAGAAAATAATTAATCTTTCTTCCCTTTATTTAAATCAAATTTTTTTTTTAATAATTCGAATTTTAATAACAGATAAAAATTATATATTTTATAAATATTCTATTATTTATTCTGAATTATTTGTTCGAATTTAATTCCTAATATTTCCTTTAAAAAAATATCATGTGTTCTAAAACAAGAAAAGCGGATCGTGAAAATTCGTACAAGATGGAATATAATTTGCAGAAACTGTCGATTATACTGGAGCGACAGCTACAGCAATTGGTTGGGGTCAAACGGGGGAATACGAACCTGTGAGCAATAAATTGAGAATAGTCAATCTCCCAATTTTGTCCAAGGAGGAGTGCGATCAAGCTGGTTACTACAAACATATGATCACCGAAAATATGTTCTGTGCAGGATATTTGAGGGGTGAATTCGATGCTTGCTTCGTAAGAGAACAATCTTGTATAAAAATATCTATCTTTTTGATAAATGTTTTGATCTTTTTTTTAATAGAATAAAACAATATCTCAATGTTGTTTTAATGTGATTATGAATTTGAACTTTTGATTGCAATAATATTAATTTGTAATTGTTGTAATTCAAATATTTTATTATTCTACTTCATTAAAAAATTAATCAATCACAACGTTACATTATTTTTAGGGTGACAGTGGTGGTCCTCTCCATGTGAAGAACACGTTTGGATATATGGAAGTAATAGGTATTCGTGGATTCGTTACAATTTATAATTACATTTATTTAAATTCTTTCTATTTCGTTATTATTGATAATTATTATTTTGTGATATTAATGTAAGAAGATATTTTTAATTAATATTTTTTTCAGGTATTATTTCATGGGGTCGTGGTTGCGGAAGACCAAAATATCCGGGAGTTTATACAAAAATAACAAATTATCTGGAATGGGTGAATGATCATCTACACGAAGAATGCATGTGTTCACCATCGTCACAGAGATATTAACTTTCTATTTCAAAAATTTTATGCTTAAGATAAAGTACATAATTCATAGGATCACACGTATCTTTCGAACGCCAATCTTTCGTTACGTAACAGTTTTAATTCCATTAAGATAATCAACGCGACAATACGATCAGTATTATCAGTATATTCCATAGTTAATAGGTTAATTTTATTATATATTTATAAATATTTACACAAATGTTTATTGTTACTTGACAATCTGACTGTAAATAATTGTTGAATTTGATAGAATTATCATAGTTTATCGTGCTAATTTATTGCAATTGTAGATACAATTGCACATAACTGAGGTGATCTAGTCCAGTGTACATATATATTGACGAAGTTCCGATTTTCTGTGATGTTCCGTGCTTTCTGTATTGAAACGATTGTTAAATAAAGAATTTGCATTTATCCTGATATTATTATCTTTGAAGCCTTTCACTAAATTTGGAAATTATACGAACAATAACGAAAGAGTTGTAAAAAGACGAATTTAAGATTGTAAAGAAGCTGTACGATAATTATTACATGATAAAAGAGAAAGTTACAAGTAAAACTTTTACTTTGGATTCGCAAATACTTTGATAAAAAGATGGTAAAAAATAATATTGAATATCATAATTTTGAAACTTGTGAAACTTTCTTTCTTTTGTAGTTTTTAATTTTTTAAATTTACAACTGCTTATTCATTTTTTCATTTCTTTAAATCTTTTTTTATATTACTGTAATACATCTATAATATTTTTTCATCATAATTCATCATGACAAAATAAATAACAAAATAAAAATATTTGAATATTGTAGCTAATTTGAATTATTATAAAAAAATAATCAATGTAGGAAATTAGAAAAATAATTCATAAATAAATCATTTCCATAATACACGTATTTTTACAATAAAATTTTGCAATAAAAAAGTAATTAAACCGTAAGAAAAATATTTCTACGAATAAAAAATCACAACGTTTCGACCACAATTGAAAAATTCCATTTTTCTCTAAAATTTTTCGATCTCGTTTACTGATTAATTACGAAAAAAAAAAGTGCAGGTTACGAAAACCGGTAAAATTTAACGATCGAGGAAAAATAACTCAAAGAAAAGTTGGACTTCATAACGAAATAGATAAAAGTTAGATAAAAGATAGTCCTCGATCAAGATGAATTGATAATAATGGAAACTGGGTCAGCGGTCAGAAACGTTTTGCTTTCAACGATGAATGTGGGTTAGTGAAACCTTCAGACCGTTACCAACGACTCCTAATTCTTCCCAAAATGAAACAGAAATGGCAATCGAATTTATTGTGTAAAAATAACTAATGGAATATCTTGTTACACTATATAACGTGAAAATTAAAATAATTATGATGATAAATAGTAAAAAAACATTATGCATATATTTAACATATATTTATACATATATGAAATATTAAAATACGATATAAACAATATAATATATCCTTTGATTTTCAATATAATAAATAGTAAACATATACTTATAAAATTTTTACTATTTTCCTAAATAAAAAATTTTATACTGTTTCAATTTTGAACAATAAACGGTAATTCTTTCTATTAATAATATTTATTTTTTGGATTTTAATAACAGTAAAGAAACTAATAATATGTATATGTTATTACAATTTTTAATATTTTTAAAAATTATGTTTATGTTTCGTTTATTCAAAGAAATTTTCCATTCCTTTAATATTTTTTTCTTCTCAAATGTAAATTCGTGAATTAGTTTTAAAGTAAAATTATCAATCTGCGGTATAAAGTTCAAAATTTCGGAGAAAATTTAATTTAAAGTCTTTGAACAAACAGCAATCATTAATCGAATTCGTTTTCAGTTGAAATGCTAAGAACAATCTTAATGGTGATTCTTAGAGAGAAAAATCTCTTATTGTGGGTCGTAAAAGGCACATGATCAGAGGACACGAAAGAAGTAACCGTAAAAATTGTGACGATGAGCGGAGAACTTTTTTAATAAAATCTTTCCATGGCAAAACTCGTATTTCTCGCCTCGTGATTTCATTTGTCAAGGATGGAGACACGTCCACGTTTGGTCGATCGCTAAAAGAGAAATTTTTTGAAAGGATAAATCGAAAGCGTGCCTCCTTTATCTGGTTAAGATGGGGTGTATCGAATCGAAGTAATAAAAGTAACGTTCACGATGGAAAGATTTCGTATTCGAGATCATTTCGAAAAGATATTTTCATCGTGTTCGATTCGATCATTGAAAATGTTAGGAATCCTCTTTTTGGTATTCAATAATCTCAACTTTCATGCGGAAAAAGCATTTCTGGAATTCTCAATTTCTATCATTGGAAAAACGATCGATTAATCGTTGAATATATTCCAAGTTTCTCTAACATTTATCAACGTTAAAACGATTCCATATCCTGTATTAAAGAGAATAATTACATTGGAATATCAAACAGTTGCAAATTGAAACTTATTTGCAAAATTAAATGCAAAATTTAATATACATTAATACGTTGACGTTGTAATATTTGATACGTAATCTAATTTTTTCATGCTGCTAATTTTTTCAAAGTTTCGTTGATTTATAAAACGTAAAATTTTTAAACAATTTTATATTTAATTTTATATCTTTTTCTTAGAATTAAATTTTTTAGAAGAAAAGAATCTTCTATTTTTAAACGAAATATCAGAAAAATATATATATATATATAGTAGATATCATATTTATTCCTAACCTCACTTTTTTGTTATTAATCTTAACAAGCTTAGAATTATAATACTAAGTTTAATGCAAAATTTAATGCAATAAAATTATAATATTCAAGAAAAAAATCGATAGTATTAAAATTGTAATACTTAAAAAAAGAATAATCATAAAATTAACATCACTTATGAATGAGACAAAATGTTTTTTTTTAACTAAACAATAAAACAATCATTACAGCATTCACATAAATATTATTTAACTGAATCCAAATATATTAAATTTCGTATCGTATTAGCATCACTTTCACTACATGACTACAAAAAACTTGGCAATAAAATAATAAAGAAACATCTCTTTGAAAAAAAAAAGAATGCACAGTCAAAAAATCAAAACTTTCAAATTCTCGTTCTTACAATCGTAAAATGAAAATTAAAAGTACTCTAACCGAACAAAATCGAGGGACAAAATAAATATTAGGAAATGGATCGAATGGAGGATCTGGACAGTGGCGTGACACGAATCGACGCGGCCACGTCCATCTTGCCAATTTCGAAACGAGAGGATCATCGTAGCGATCGGCTTAGCATACTGAATGGGAAGAGCAACAGGACATAGTGAAAGAACTTTCTTCGCGAGCGAGGAACGCTCGTTGTTGGTCTTGCTCGGTCAGTCCGATGTCTTCGTGGAAGAGCGGTGAAAGCGTCTGCACCACGTCCGTCGATCTTCTACAGCCTCTCGAGCGAATCTAGAGAACGTGAAGGAAGAGGAAAGAAGAAGAGGAAGATCGGTGTGGAAGGTGTGTTGGCGCGCGATATAGAATGCGCGATCATGAAAAATTCCGCGAAAATCTCAAGTGTCTAGGAAGTTTGGCCGACGAATGGGAAAATCTGGCGTGACATTCCTCCGCAATCAGACTGCCGGAAGATGTTTCGAGGCACGATATCGCGGGAAACGTGGACTCTTGCCTTGCTCTTGTTTCTTTTCGCTCACGTGGCTTGTCTGGATGTTAAACTTCTGCGTAATAATTCTTTGACTACCTCGAATTATGGTGTAAGTAGTACAATTGGACAGTGAAATTGGTATTTGGCCTTCTCCTCTTTACAAAGTGATGTTTAAACGATTAAGTGATGTTATGCAGTGGATAATTACATCGGAGTTAAATTTCTTTTCGATAAATTCGTGGAAAATTCGCGTAATGTATTCTTGATAAAAAACTGCTTTGGTCGAGGAATTTTTTTTTTCTGGTAATTTTTCATACGATCCTCTCCGAAAGATCATGAGATAATTATTGCAAGTATTTAAAAATTATATTTTCACGGAGAGATTTAATTGAGAATTATTTCTTTCGCGAATATCTCGTTTAGAGTAATGAAGCGGTTTGTTATTGCAAATCCCTTAATTTATGTGGATAATTTAGAGGATTTGTTCGTTGTATAGATTGGAATTTTTAACGAGACGAGCCTTGACCCATAATTCGAATCATGGTCACTTTCTCTGACGGCTTCTTATTGCTTATTTGCAATGGAAAGTGAGCGTACGACTTGAAGAGTGATCGATGTGTTTCTTTCAGACGACGAATTCGACCCGTAATCGAAAGGGCAAGTTCTTGTTTGATGAATTGTTCGGCCTTGACATAAGTAGCAGCTTGGACGATGATGATGTTGTATCAAGGAATTGTACATGCGGTAAGATTACGTTAACAAGTAGATGAGTGAATTTCTTTTCTTTTATTTTCTATTTGCAAAAAATAAACTTAAAAATAATTACAACACATAAGTATTTGTTAACATTGAAAATATTATTTTTCGATATATTTAGAGTATAAATTATAATAGAAAGTTGTAAATAAGTAATTTTTACAAAATTTTGTAACAGTTTTTGATGTTGAAATAAGAGTATTAAAATTTTTTTTATTATTATTATTTTATTTTTTGAAATTTTGAAAATTCGAATTAAATAATATTTTGGATTTCATTAGAAATATAATTTTGTTATTTTCCTATTTTTAATTTTATTGTACGTTATTTTCTTATATCTGAAAATAGCAGATTTCATTTATCTTACGTAAAAGAATATATTCATCCTCGAAGTGATTCAAAATATTATATTTTCTTCTTTTCCGCAAAGGAAAAGCATATTTATTAGCTTATTTAGTAGAAAATAAAATATGCTATTACGTTTTTCCCATGAAAAGTAATATATTGCAATAAACGTTTGGTTTTGATTGCCTGCAAACAGAAGAATATTTTAGTCGTTTGTAACGAAAATTTAAACGTTTGAATGTACACGGTAGCACGTTTCATTTAAATGTGACTTTTTTCCCAATGAAAGAGTGAAATTGATTAGTTTTCGCCTCAAACGTTCAAGTACGATTTCTTTCAAATAGGGAAATAAATTATTTCTCGCGCCAAAGTCAAAACACATCATTATTCGTAATAAAAGATGAAATGTGTTTCTTGGATAATCGAAATATAATTACTTTTCACAAATATGAAGATAAATGTGAATAAATACAAATATGACGAATGACAGGTGCCACTTTCAATTTATTTTGATGAATTTATTGTGCCAAGAAATTTTCCAAAATTATGCGCATTTACGATAACAAAGAATATCTTTTCGATAATTTTTTTATACCAATTTATGAGTCACAATTTGATATAAATTTTTAACAGGAATTATCCAAACTATATTTGAAACGCATCAACTCTACATAAATATGCAGAATTTTATTCGTAATATATTTATAATTTACATAATATACATATACAATGATTCCAATTCTGTCAACTTTTCAAAAATTCTATATTTCAAACATTCAACTCGCGGTGCCATGCATTACAAACTTGATTACAAAGTTATTATACACGAGATATCGAATTTTTACAAATCTAAACTCATAGAATGTAAAATTTAATAATTTATAGAATTTTCGAAAAGTTCGAATCAAATTCTCGATTAAAATTAATCTCAAACCTTATATCAGAACTAAAAATTTCACTTGCAACAACCTAATAACACATTCAGTCATATTCAGAGAGAACCAGAAAGTTGGGAAATTCTGCTCCATATTCTACTTACGTTCAACCATGTGCAATAAAATAATCAAGTTCAATGCTCGAAACCGCACAGATCGATTCGTTCCAATTGTAAGATAAGAAAAGATAAACCGAACTGGTTTTCACCTGCGTTTAATTCCACTTGATGGTGGGATAGAAAAAAAAAAAAAAGAAAAAAAAATCCACGAACTAGTTTCCATCGCGTTTTACCCGTTTCTCTTTCTCTTCCACAGCGTGGAACGAAAGTGCGATCGAAAAATCACTTTCCCCCCATACGACTTTGCAAACTTATTACATCACGTGACGGAATTTACACTTGACCACGTCGGCCAAGTGTAATAACGTCAGTCAATACGTATGATTGCGCGCTAGCTACCGATGTAACAGTCCACGGTAGAAAGCGTCGTTGAGTGCTTCCGGCTCCTCTAGCGACGATGTCACGTAACGGGCAACAATGACGGAGGAATTGCTTTCAGAATGCGGTATATCGAATCAGGAGGATCGAATCGTCGGTGGACGACCGACAACCCCGAATAAATACCCGTGGGTGGCGAGGCTCGTGTACGAGGGTCGTTTCCACTGCGGAGCCAGCCTCGTTACCAATGATTACGTTATTACTGCCGCTCACTGTGTACGAAGGTAAGTTTTCCTTTCGCAGAAATTTTCATCAGTTGCGTCAATTTTCAATTTTTCTTTAACGTAATTTTTCTGATTCAATTTGTACTTTGTGTTTGGTAAATAAAATTAAATTTTATTAGTGTGCAAGAGTTTACAAAAGGTTTTTTATGTTTTTATGTTATCATGTAAACATAATTATATATATATATATATATTATTCAATTTGTAATTATTAAATGAAACGTAAAAAATCAAAAAATGCTTTGTTAGAAAATAAATAGTAAATGCAGTGGATAATTAAGCAAAATGGCTGAATATAAATACATAATTGTGATTAAAATAATTGACAGTTATGTAACATATTATTATATATTAACATGTCAAGTTAAATATTATTTAAAATGAATTTAAAATGAATTTTAATTTATTATCATTTTCTTTCTGCAGAATTTTTTATTAAGAAAAAATTTTACTATTATTACTATTATTAATTTTACTAAGTAAATAGAATGCTTAGGTAGCAGTAATACGGGAATGTTGCAACGAAAGCATTTTAAAGTTTCCATTATTTCTCTTTGTATATTCTGTTTTTATGTAAAATAGTTAAATCAAGAGATATTTATTAATTTACTGTAAATATCGTAGTAATAAAATCATTTATAATCAAAAATTATATATATATATTCCTTGTATTATATAAATATGTATCAAACTATTTATATTTAATCATTATATGAATTAAAATACAATATATACGATATACGTAAAATAAATAATACCAATATTTTGTTATAAGGAATTATTAAATTTATTAAATTACTAAAGTATATTAAATTTTGAATTATTTTCCAGGTTAAAACGTTCAAAAATACGTATAGTATTGGGTGATTATGATCAATACGTGAATACCGATGGAAAAGCTATAATGAGAGCAGTGAGCGCGATAATTCGTCACAAAAATTTCGACATGAATTCGTATAATCATGACGTTGCTTTGCTGAAACTTCGAAAATCTGTGAAATTTTCCAAACGTGTCAAACCAATATGTTTACCTCAAAAAGGTAATTAATAAATATTATTTCAAATATACTAATGAAAAATTTTTAAATTCTATTTTTACAATTTTTTTGTATAAATAATATCTTATATTTTGTAAAATTTTAAATCTTTTATAAATTTCATTATCGCAATTGAAAATGCATCATGAAAAATTAATTAAAATTAAATATTGTTAATTTCATGTTTTCAAACAAATTGATACTTACTATAGAATAAATAATTTTATTTAAAAAAGACAAAAATTTAACCTATTCAAGGGTATAATAAAAACAATTAATTAAAAATAAATCTACTGATCTTTGCTTCATGAAAAAATAAATATTATTTTTCTTTAAGAAAATGAATTTAAATAGCGGAAATATTTGCAGGTAGCGATCCAGCTGGTAAAGAAGGTACCGTAGTAGGCTGGGGTCGGACATCGGAAGGTGGTATGTTGGCTGGACAAGTCCACGAGGTTCAAGTACCCATATTAAGTTTAATACAGTGTCGTAAAATGAAGTATCGAGCTAATCGAATCACGGATAATATGATATGCGCCGGTCGAGGAAGTCAAGATTCTTGTCAGGGTGATAGTGGCGGACCTCTTCTCGTGCAGGAAGGCGATAGACTCGAAATAGTTGGTAAGAAATAAATATCGTTTAATCACATGTTTACTTTCAAGTTATCAAGTATTCGAAGAATTAAATTTCTACGAATAAAATTCTTTTTATTCGTTTATTTTTGCTTGATAAAAAAATAATTAAATAAAATACAAATTAATGTGTAGATTAAAAACTGATGTACTGATTAAATAAATATTAAAGAAATAAATAAATTTTTAAATATTAAATAATTGTAAAATAGTAATTTTTAAACTATTGAAAATTAATAAATATTTATATTTTTGAAATGTAAAAGAATAACAAATTTTTATTTTTAAAAATCATAATATTTTTATAAGAATATTGTATTATTATTATTTTTAATTTTTATTTCTTTTGAATATAGGAATAGTTTCTTGGGGTGTTGGCTGCGGAAGACCAGGATATCCTGGAGTTTACACAAGAGTATCTAGGTACCTGAATTGGATTAACACAAATATGAAACAAGGATGTATATGTACAAATTAAAAAGAATCGATCGATTGTTCAAAATAATATTTCCATAAAAAAATCTATAAAATGGAAAATCTTCTAGTACTAATTTAATTTAATGACAATATTTTATATAATAATTCCATCAAATTTTTTATTAATCCAATTGTTATATTGAGAGTGTTCTGATTTTATCATTTGATAAAATATAATTATAAAAGTCAACACAAAATAGAAATTATTTATTATTTTATAATTATTAAAAATTATTATAATTTTATTAATTAGTCAAATATATATTAGAAAAGTAAATTAAATGTAAATTAAAAGTAAATTAAAAATATGACTAAATGATGATATAAAATAAGAAGCTGCTACAAATTAATTTAATGTATATATATTTAGTGCTAATTAAAAACTATCTAATTAAAAAATTAGAATAATTAGATTATATTATGTTAACAATAAGTATAAATAGTCAAATTGTAAAGAATATTTTATTATTTTTAGAATATATATATACATTGTACATAATTTATTAATAAATTATAACGTTAGAGTAATTATTATCATAACAAAAAAAAGTAAATAAAGTCGTATGTTGTAAATTAAAAAATAATCTACTTTAATCTAACTATAAATAAATCCATAAATTTTTGAAAATTTAGTAAAAAACAATACCAACAAATAAAAAAACAAAATAAAATTTCAATCAATAAAACATTTATATCTTATATATTAAAAATTATAAATGAACTTTTCTTTTTTTATTTTGTAGAATAATATGTAACAATAAATAGTCTTTTTGATATTTTTTTACTCTGTAAAATATAAAGATTGCTTTCACATTTGTAACATCTGTAAAAATTTGCAACATATAGAAAATGTATTGTATAATTCGAACTGTACTCGTATCGTCCCTTTTGTTGCGTGAATGGCAACCAAACGTACTTGGAATAATGATCAGTAACGGTTTTCTGTCGAACCACGATTAAATTAATGAAGCTAATACAAAACCAAGACGACAGTATGTGCATTCGTGCATATGTAACGTTTCAATCTTTGTATTCAATGCTTTACGTTTTTCATATAAAATATAATATATTCGATATATAAACTTACTCATCATTCAAAAATAAATTTCCTTTCGATCCATTAAAATTAGCTCCCTTCTCTTTATCTCTTTTTCGCATTCCTTGATATTCCAAGTGTGACGTTATTCAACAACTATTTATAAAAGATCAGAAAAAAATATAAATAAACAAATAAATAAAAATGAATTCTGAAATCCAAAAGAACTTTTGTTCCTTCCACACGGTCGAGACTAAAAATAAATGGTCAAGAAGGCGTATCATAATTTAGTCGAAAGTGGAAAAACCAGACTATAATAGCCTAGTCACTATCTCGAATAGATATAATATTAGTGCAAAATACTTACTGTTGAACAAATGACGCATAACAAATTTGTGTATAATAAGAGTTTCGCATATAATATGATGTGTAGTTGTAATGTCTTTTCCCTTGAAATTTGAATAATATATTCGTGGCACTGATTTTTGGGCGTGTCGTAAGGTGATTATAAATAAAAATATATATATATATATTTTCATAAACTACAAATAATATAGAATATACGGAATTAAGTGATATATTGTTATAATTGTTTTACGAACTAAAAAAACGATAAGATTTCCTTTCAAGTTCTTTTTAAGCGATTATTTGTCACGAAAAATATACGTATTATTATTATTATTATTATTATTATACAATTTATTTAATACAATAATACAATAAATATATCATTAATGTGAGAATCAAATAGCAAATTTTCAATTGAAAAAGATAGTGCATTATTAATAAATATAAAATTAGCTCGTGATCAAGATTCAAACGTCATTTCTAAATTAAATTACAATATCAAAAGATATTTAAATGCATCCAAATCCATATAAAAAAAAAAAATCGAAACTGCAATGATATCTAGCGTGACCCTGATGAAGGTCAATAACAGTCACCCGTAATTCGACCCTGAACGTGAACCCGAACTGGTCAGGTACTGTCCAGTCGCCGACCAGTCGTGTCCTCCTTCTCTTCTGGAATAGCAATCACCTTCCTCGAAGTGAGTCGTCCTCAGTTGCCGTGGGACACTGGCGATAGCAACTCCCCAGCCAGGGATATGTTCGTAACTCGTTCCTGACAGTGTCCGCGCGGCGGATCCTTCATCAACAGAGAGAATCCTTTCTGCGGAACGTGTTCAACTACGCACGGATAATAAACGCGGGCAGAATTTGATCGACGGAAAATGAGGTTCTCCCCGTGCATTGGATTACTAGTGGCCCTGGCTCTGGCTTCAACAAGTTGTCAAGTAAGATCATCTTTGCGGTAAAACTTATTTTTATCATAATATCAACGGTACTGTAAGAGGAGATGCAGGTGCAATGCAAAAAATTGTAGAATATTATTATTTAATTATGGGATGATCGTTGAGATTGTTTTAGGGATAATTTGGGAATAATTGAGGAATAATTTTATTAAATAATTGCGGAATAATCATTGAATTTGTAAGAATGTTTTCTATCGATCATTTTTGTCTCAATTTGAACTAGAACGTAATATGAATTAAGTTTTATTCTTAAAAGAAACAATATTAATGTAAATAAGTTAATGTACATACAGTTTATATGAGAATGTAAAATATAACTTTTGTATTATGTATTGAATTGTTAATTAAAAATTTATATTGAATTTAATAAACTTTTTTTAGGCAAGTACTATCGGTGAAAAGGTGAAAAACTTTTTTGGTATTTTTGGTAACAAACCACCGTATGCTGTAGAAGCACCTGGACCATGTTACTGCAGTAAGTACAACTACATTAATGATATCAAAAATAATAATTAATACTTATTAAGAATAATATGATGCAGCAATGTGATACACCAAAATGATACATTATTTTGGAAATAATCTTTTTAATTTTCTCTAAATATTTAATTATTCATAATATTCGTTGTCATGTCTTTTAATATCTTTTGATTAACATTTAAATTAATATTATTCAATATCATTCAATATTAAAATGGATTTATTATTGCTAACTAAAAAACTATTATAATTATAACAATATTAATCACACAATAATTATTGAATTATACTATTTTACTATTTAAATATTATTTATAATCTTAAATTAAATTTTACATATGTATTGACATTAACTTAACATTACATGTTCTAAAATATTTTAACACTAAGTTTTAACATAATAGTCAATATTGCCAACTTATCGTTATTATTATTTTATTTTTCGTTACCGTTAACTACGACTCCTAGTTAAGAAAACCAGGTTGCTAACACGTTTAACTGTTCAAACTATTAGGCTGCGGCCTGCGAAACGAAGAAAGTCGAATAGTTGGTGGTCAAACGACTCGTATGAATGAATTCCCATGGATGGCCAGGCTTTCATATTTGAACAAATTCTATTGTGGTGGAACATTGATAAATGATCGATATGTACTCACAGCGGCTCATTGTGTCAAAGGGTAAGTATTAACCAAAACAGGCAATTAATCCTCTATAATGGTATAATAAAATTTACATATTCATACATGTAACTTTTTATATTTTTCAAATTTAATTTGTTCTATTTTTTTTATACTTTATTGATATTAAATAATTTGTAATATTAAATCATCTCATAATCGATGTCGTTTTCGATAGAAAATAATAATAGTTATTTTCAATTATTATGAGAAAATAATTTTTCTTTTCAGTCAAAATAATACATATCAAATAATGATCATTTTTGTTTAAAAGGATTTATATATGAGATAAATAAAGAGTAAATAAAGAAATATAAATTCAATCGATAACAAACAAACAATTATAATGTAATTCAATATAATGGATATAGTATGTTAATATTACTTAAAGTGTTTGTTTTTTTTAGCTTTTTTCCTTGCTTTGCCATATATAATCAGATACTGTAATAAATAAGAATTTAATTGCAATTCGCTCAAAATCGATTGCTCATTTATCAAAGTATTATCTATTTAATTCTTCGTTATAAATTTTTCACTTGCAGCTATGACAATCCTTCGTTTTATAATAAATGATCCTTTAAAACGACGATTATGAAATTAATTAATATTCGTAACAACTATTATTATTCAAATTTATAAATCAATTACGTAATTTTTTTACGTCAGAAACGAACAAAATTACCACTCGTAGAGGGTTAAAACAATTTATTATACATATAATGAACCAATCAAAACCTTTCGAATCTCTGGTTTAAATTACCATTGACTTAGTTCTCCAGAGAAGCATGATCAACTTTCCTAGCCCCATTTTCAGGTTCATGTGGTTCATGATCAAGGTTACGTTCGGTGAGCATGACAGGTGCACCGAGAAAGGAGCAGAAACCAGATACGTGGTGAGAGTGTTAACCGGTGATTTCAGTTTCCTCAATTTCGACAACGACATTGCCCTGTTACGTCTTAACGAAAGAGTGCCTCTCAGCGATACCATAAGGCCTATATGTCTACCATCTGTAAGAGGTGACTATTTCTATTATCACGTGTGCAAATATTAAAGATGTTCATTCTGTCATAGAGTCTGTCATGTGTGTCATTGAGTAATACTCGTGTATAGAGTATTAATAAATTCATTGGACATCTTTGAAAGGTTTTAATAATTGAAGTTTACATTAAATGAGACAACAATGTGACAAAGATGGAATCATCTCACTTTAACTGCATTTCATCTAACTTAAACTATCAATAATTTGATATCTGAATTAAATCTTAATTGACATTTTTATATTTTTTCTAGAATGAATCTTTGAAAGATATTTATTAATATTGGGTAATATTGGAATATATTTGTATATTAAAAACAATTAATTAATCAATAGATTGTAGATTTTTATATTTTTAAATAGATTTTCTGTAATGAGGAAATAATTACAAGTAATTTAGTATATAAATATTACATTCAGAAATGTAATGATATAATAATTCAAGAAGTAATATGAATGAACTTTTAAATATATTTCAAAGATATTTTGTAATATCAAAGAACAATATTGTATTTATAAATTAATTTTTTTAAATAAAATAAGAATATGAGATAGAAATATAAAACATCAACAAACTTTTAATTGTAGAAGCGTTTCATAGCTATTTTCCTTTATTAATATTCATCATATATTCAATATATATCATTAATTCTAGAAATTAAAACAAATATAAAAATATCAATTAAAATTTGTTTAATAAATTATAATCAATTTTGTACTAAATAAAACAAGACAGAGATAATATGAGATATTTTTATCTCCATCTATCACACTCTATCAATGACATGTTTTTTTAAAAATTTAATAAAATTCTGTAATATAAGTTCTATTTTATTAAATCGTAGAACAAACTTAAATCATTTAATAAATAAGTCTCAATCACTATTTCATACACACCAATTTTTACCATTTGTTTCGTGTTATTCACAAAAATATTAAACACTCGTATATTTGGATCTTATAAAAATCTACTATTCGTATAAAGTAACATCTCGCACCAAATAACTCCATCGAAACGAAACGTAATATAAAATAGCACTCATCGATAGAAATTCTTAGAACAATTAATCTATCGTTACAAACATTTCAATCATCATTTATTCTTGCGAAATTACAAATTGGTCAATATACGGGTACCTATGGAGAATTCAGCCACACGATTAACCACTTTCGATCAAAACAATGAGACTCTGATGTACAAACAACTATTGGCAACGACTATTATCGAATTATTAAGTAATTCGTATATTCAAGCAAGGTGGCCAGATCCAGGTGAGAAGTAAGCAAATGGATAAACCACCGGTGACATGTAATGAAATGCAAAATAATTTTAAAAACTCTATGCATACCAATCGATATCGGTGCATTCCATCGCAATCTTCTCTTTCTCTTTTTTTTTCTACACGATGCACATTTCTCTTCTCTCGTGTACATACGGGCCGTGTTAATGGGTTTCAGATAAGCAATATATCGGATCGAAGGCAATCGCGTCCGGCTGGGGTACGTTGTACGAGGATGGTAAGCCTTCTTGCCTGCTGCAGGAAGTCGAGGTACCGGTTATGAGCCTTCAGGATTGCCGTAACACGAGCTACAATCCACGCATGATTTCTGATAACATGATGTGCGCAGGATATCCCGATGGCCAGAAGGATTCTTGTCAGGTGAGCTTTATCTCGGTGTTCAATTTAAAAAATTATGCTTAATATGCGTAGAATGTTCGCAGAAGAAAGAAGAGAACTTAAAAAAAAAATTAAAGTTCTTTATTTATTTTTATTCATTTATTTATAGCTGATAATTGAAAATTAATAAAATTCAGAAATAACGATTAATTTTTTGTACAATTATTTATATATCGTTATTTATAAAACAGTTTTAACAAATATAGTATTAAAAAGAAAATAAAAAAAGGAATAGATTATTAACGCCAAAAATATCGTACAGATGTGATTTCTTTTTTCTTCCTTTTTTTAGGGTGATAGTGGAGGACCACTCGTAACCGAACGTGAAGACAAGAAATATGAGCTTATAGGTATAGTATCCTGGGGAAATGGATGTGCTCGGCCAGGATACCCTGGTGTTTATACGAGAGTTACACGATACATAGACTGGATCATTTATCATTCTCGAGAGGGATGTTTCTGTGAACAGAATTAAGATCAATAATTGTTGTACACAACGATGTTCAAACCAATAGATTTCTCTGTTTTGTTGTATCAATTATTATCACCGAAAAATTATCACATTGAGAGAGATGAATGCTAGTTTGAAATATTATAACATAATTCACGTGAGAAAAACTTTTGATTTCGTTACGAATGTTAATTAACAATCAGTTTTCACATGAAATATGTGTGGAATGTAAATGATATTTGAAGTGATTCAAAAATTAAATTTGTTTTTCTGACTCAAATAGAGAGTACGAAGCTCAAAAGTAATTTTAATACGTATATATTTACAAAATACTCAAATTTTTTTAATTTTTTTCTATATCATTTTTCATCTATTATTGTTAATGATCATAAATTTATTCATTTTATTGTATTTTCTTTACAACAAATATAAAAATCATGATTTACAATATAAGTATAAGATCAATTGAAATAAAAAAATTACACGATCTGTTTAAACAAGTGAAAATTTTAATCATTTTAAAGAACAAATAATATGCTCAATGACGAAATAGTCAATAAATATAAATTACATAAATTGCATAAATTATGCAACGATAATTATCCATAAACTTTTTATTTCATCCTGGTAATAACGAAAAATTTAATTTAGTTTATTGAATAATTTAAATCATTTGTCATGTTTTACATGTTTTCTTTCATTAAATTCCTCGAAATTTCACTAATTCCCTATACACGAAACATTTATCAATATTATTTTCTTTATTAAGATTAATTATTTCATAGGAAATTAATTAATCGCACGCATTAACATCAAAATTAAGGAATTCAATCGAAATAAAGTAATTAAAATAGAATTGTAGAATTTGCAGCGAAAGAAGAATAGATCCATTTTTAACGATCGCTGAATTATTAAGGATTAATTATATAAATTTTGAACCACTTCGTGCAATACGAATAAAATTCTTGAGTTGCCTCTCTTGTATATAATAAACGATGCTTATTACTAATTAATTACTATCGATTAATGTTAAATCAAAACAATATATAACAATTAACATCATTTTTCATAAATTTCTCTTACAAATGAATCAACCCTTGCTGCAAGATCGATTTATCAGTTCGTCCGATCGATGTGATTCAATTACTGTGCCCGTGAATCAATAAGATCATTACATTCGATATGCAAAGCTGAAACCAATGCGTGCATTATCCCTCGAATCGCAGCCAATACTCAAAGCTTATCATACGTGTCAAACGTATATTTCCATTTCCACGGATTGACTTCTGATCACATCATCTTGAAATCCTCTAACGGTACCAAGCAACCGGTTGGCGACCGGTTACCATTCAAACGAGACAACCAAGAGCGAATTCTTGGGCCGATAACTTTCGTGGATTTGACGTTTATAAAAAGGCCTTGTGCACTGCTTGAGATGCGGGCAATGATAATCCCGCTATACAAGACAAACCGACCGTTCAATCGGACCCAGTACCGTTTCGACAGCCGAGAGAAAAGCCATGAAGCTGCAAAACTTCGTTAAATACCTCGTATGCGGTCTTTTGTTGGTGCTCGCCACGAGATCGATTCGGTGTATCGAGGTTGCTCCATCCGTAAGCGATTTTTCTTTACGACATCTTCGATTATTTGTTTCTCGATAATAGAATATAGATTAAACGTTTTATCGTACCTTTCTGTCGTCTGTGTCCATTTTTTCTAATTCGATTTCGTGCCGAGACGACGATGGGAACGGAATATAAAGAAAATGGAAAGAGACGTATAAATTAAGTATAAGATTTAGCTCAAATTTCAAGATCATTTTTAATCGTATTACATTATTTATGGGGATATTATACATTAATAAGGGGAAAAACAAGGTGGTAAGAAATTATTAAATATAAAATAGAAGATATTTTATATTCGCTTTTATTTTTAATAAATTAGGAAACTAATATTTAAAATTCAATATCGTATTTAATATTGAAAAATTATATTATTGATTTTCTTCGCGAATTTAAGTCGTCATGTATTTTCAATTTTATTCATATTTTTTCACTGCTAACATTGCTAATAACTATTATCTGCTAAAAAGATAAAAAACAATCTTTGAAACAATAAAACTATTTATAACAAAATAATTAAATGATTTATCACTTTGAATATCGCAAAATTAGCGAGAAATTCATAAAAATAAATTCAATACTTTAACGTTCAAAAGGATGCTAAAAATATATAATAAATTATAATTAAATTATTCACGGAGAGTTTCATATATATTATACGAAATACAGCTCTTCGTGTTACTCTTTTTATTAGAATAAATTGCGGGAAACACGAGGCATTTTGGACTTCCTGTTGGGCAGATTCAAAACTTGTGGCAATTGTCGTAAGAGAATATTTGATGTATTATCGGATACTCATTGATTAAACTCTTCATTGATTATTAAATATAACTTGTTTATAGTTTGCGGGCGACCAAATCGATTTGGCGAAACACGATTCCTCGGTGGAGAATATACAAAAGTTCATGAATTTCCATGGCTTGCGAATATTCACGCGAAATCGAAATTTCTCAGCGGAGTTTTGATAAACGATCGTTACGTTCTCTCTTCGGCCAGTCAATTGATCGGGTTCGTAAATTGAATAAAATTTTCATTGTATTAATTTTAAAAGAAAAAAAAATTGTGAATATTATTTGCAGCGTAACGGCGGCGGAAGTAAAAGTATCCCTTGGAGAATACGATTTATGTAATTTAGACGTGTCATCGAGTACGATCAGCGTTGAATCGTTGATTCTCTATCCGGAGTATAACATAGAGTCTCATGCTCACAATTTGGCATTGATCAAATTGAGTCAAACTGTTAAATTCGAGAGAAGGCTGTCACCCATCTGTCTACCAAACCCAGGCATGTATTTCACGTATTTAATTTTTATAATTAATTTTTTTTGTTTTATTCTCTTTTTTTTCAAATAATCTTCTTGTAAAATAATGATTAAACTGCGGACGTTTATGCAAATTTGCATTTTTATTGGAATTGAAATAAATAATATGTTCTTTATTATAAATATTTTTCATCTTTTTCAATATTACGTGCATTCCACAAATTTATATATATATATATATAAATTTTGCATAAATATGTAAAACTTCTTCAGTTTAATAACAATATATTAGTTTAGGGAAATTTAAAAAATGTATCCAATAACATTTTCTTCGTTATATTATTTTTAAAAATATTCGAAAGTTTTATGTGATATAATATGTAAAATTTTTATAATATAAGAAAGAGCTGAAATATGTATATTTATAATAATTTTTTTTATATGTTCATAAAAATTTTAATTTTCAAATATATACGCATTCTTAACTTGGAAAGCCATGGTTGTTTTATCATTGATATTAAAAGATATTTCTTCAAAATTTTTTATATATCATTAATATAACTTGCAACAAATCAAATCAACATTTTTAAAGAGATTTATAAGAAATTGAAAAAATAATTTTTGGCTGGCGGATTAAACATATATTATATAATGATAAAAGAAAAATTGATAAATAAATACAATTAATACAAAATTATATCATTATTTACAATATTAAGGTTCGACTTATCTTGGACAAGTTGGAACCTTGGTCGGATGGACGGTGAAGAATATGGACGATCCAAGCAACAATCAAACTTGTCGACCACGAAAATTGGGACTTCCAATTTTGGGGCACGAGGAATGTATCAAAGCTGGAATAAATCCTACGAATTTTCACAACGATTCCGGTTGTGTTGGAGTATTAGGTGGAAATTCTATTGTATGCGAGGTACATTAACTTATCAACAATATTATTTTTAATCGTTTTAATTAAGTACAGTTGTTAATCAAATATTATAATTATTAGTTCGTTACAAAAAATAAATATTAAGGGATAATTAGATGAATCGAAGAAAAATATTATTATTAAATTATAATTTACAAGTTAAGTAGAATTTGTAATTTTTTTTCATCTTTCTTTTTAATTTTATTTCAATTTATTTATTTATTTATTTTATCTTGATAAAATTTTAAATATCTAAATGCACATTTCAGAACGACGTGGGTTCCTCAGTGCAATACCGTTCATATTTTGGAGTGTATGATCTAATTGGTAAGCATAACATTTTTTTTAAAATTACTTAATTTTGAGTTACACGAATAATTGTAATTAATGTTCGTAATAATTTTATCGCAATACCTTTATCGTATAGTATAATAAAACTTCTTTATAAATAAAATTTTTCACACTAAGGATAATGAATTAATGATAATATCATATTTTGTAACAGGTATAATTTCAGATATAAACAAATGTGATAATAATCCTGCAGTTTCGGTATTCACGAGAATTGGTCCACATTTAAATTGGATATTACAGCAAACTAATGATGCTTGTTATTGTTCAAAATAATAGATTATTATTTTTTTACGGTACCTTGCATTTCAACAAGTTGTTTTACAAATGAATTATCAAATGATTCATAAATAAATTTATTTTTATTATTTTTCAGTGTGAGAAAAATTTCATTATTTAATATAAATTTTAATTATTTCCTTTAATTATACAGAATAAAAAAATATGTTTCAAATATTTAAATGTTATTTGGAAACAGCGATTCTAATAACAAAAAATTAATATTCATTTTAATATTTTAAATAAATTTAGAAACATCTACATCTTTCCCCTCAAAATTCGATGCTCTTAAAATAATTATCTAATTTAAATAAAAAAAAGAAATCAGCATACAATCGTTTTAAAGAAAATCAATTTGTAATGTTTTATATATCTTACAAATTATTATTTAGTATTATTACTGATCTGTTATCTTAAATTTAAAAAAAAAAATAAAATCATTAATAAATCATCATTAACTTCTCAATAAACAGAAAAATAATTATTTTTAACAATTTCAGAATAATATTCTTGTTTACATACAATAATATTTATTTTATTGTAAGAAATTTATTACATATTCAATATCGTAAATGCGTGTACAAGTGGACGGTATTTGCAATCATGAAAAATTAATTTGATGTAATTATCAACGAATGTACAATAACTCATTCAAATGTGATCAAGGTATAAATATATGAATATTCATATAAACACCTAAATACTTTGTGCACTAAATTCACTTGAACATAATACATATGTATAAGTATCTGTATAATTTATATTTATTATTATTAACCCTACAATGATATACTATTTTTTTTCGATACATCAAATAGATATTATTGCAATCTTTTAGGTTTAATTGTATTTCGTATACACCATACAAAAAATTATGAAAAAATTCATTGATATCTTTTTATGTATAATTATATATTTAAAAGAAAATTATAAGTTTTATTTACAACAATGTTAATGATAATAAAAATAAGTATTCTACTGTATAATGATGAATTCCAGTATATCATTATAGGATTAGTATATTCGAGTTTTCTAAATAATAAATATGACGTACGATTACAAATTTGTCTCGGAATGTAATATTTCGCCACATGCTATATCGAAAATAAAAATTTTGATTATAATATAGTAACATATACTGCAATATACAATACACATGTCATTGAAGGAACTATTTGAAAAAATGTACTATATAACTATAATGCGTGTTTCAATCATTTCATACAATTTTTACATATATATGAATGAAAAAATTCAATAAAAGGAAATATTAAAAAGATTTCATCTAAAATTATTTATAATATATTTATTAAAAAACAAACTTAAAAGTCAAAATAATAAATAAATAATTTTTTTTATATCAACATTATTTTTAATTGATTTATATATTTATATTTACATCATTGCTTGCAATTCGATATAACAACAAAGATAAATTTTGAAAATACTAAAATATTAAAATTCACTTAATTGTAATAAATTGTAATAAAATATTAAAATTTATATTTTAAGATGTAAAAAAAATATTTATATAATATTTTTATAAATATATATTTTAAAAATATATAATATTTTTAAAATTATAAAATAAATTTTAATTTCCGATTTTTAAAAAAAATAAATAATAATATTAAATAATATAATGAATCTTAAATTATAAAGCACAAATATAAAATTATATATATCTAATTGAACAAAATTATAATATATTTAAATTTCAAATTACATTTTTAAAAACAAGTTAAATTAAACTTTGTTTTTGTCAATACCTCTGTAGTAATAATAAAATAAATGTTTTATTGTAATAATTATAATGTATATTATAATATTTTTATGAAATGAAAAAAATTCTAAGAATTATAATAAAATCACAATAAAAATATATATACGCTAAAAATAAATTACACGTAATATATAAACAATGAATAAATTGCTAATAATATTAAAAGCTCACTGGAAACAATAGTTACTAAGTAAATTAAGCAAACTGAATTTAAAAGTAAGCAAAAGCGCTTTAGCTATTATAATTTAAAATTAAGTATTATATTATTTGCTAATATATCTAATTTAATAATATTTAATGAAATATTAACAAATAATTAATTTGTTAAAAATAAATTCATATTATAATGGAAGTATACACGAATACAAAATAATATGTTACACGCGTGCTATTATACAGTAGCTTTAAAATATTTGATACATGCATTAGTATATAACATGGGTAACATTTGCATTACATTGTGATGTAACTGCTTCTTCTAATGTACAATCCAATTTACGATAATTAGCAGTGCTTGGTCGTCGTCTAGCGCGACTATTTCGTGATCTTCGTCCTTCTACTATAATAGCAATTATCTGTAATATTAAAATATTAAACTGTAAAATATCAAAAATAGAAATGAATAATTGAAGTTTTATAAATGAGAGAAAAAATACTTATTTACTTTTTGTTTATGTTGGTAAACAAAATATGCAACTACAAAGATTAAAGAAAGTGCAGTTAAGTAAGTAAGAAAATGAGATTCTTCATCTGTTCTTATAGGATGATATTGAGGTATTGAGATATCTTTTTGCTCAGATGGTTCAGGTATACCTTGATCTTGATCTGCTGACATAAAAATACATTAAATATAAATATATATCAAAAATTATAAAATTTTTTTTTATTAAATTATTTTTTACCAGCATCAGATTGGTCAGAACCATCATTTATATCTAAAAAAAAAATTTTAATTTAAATACAGTAAATTATATATTAAAGTAACAATTAAAGAAAACATGAATTAAATAATACCATCAGATAATTTTTCATTTTGCTTAATGCTAGCAAAATTTTCATGATCTTCAGTATTATCTGATATTGTACTTGTTTTATAATCATCATTTATATTATTCATATTTTTTTCAATTCCGTTACTTATAGTATTTATTCTATTGTTTTCATTTTTTTTTAAATCTTCATCATTTTTAGATAATGTTTTTAAATTTATATCTTTATCATTTTTATCATTCTTAAGTTCTGCGTCATTATTATTATCATTATTATCAGGCTTTTTATGTAGCATTGGTTCTGAATTTTCAAAAATATGACCTGTAGCACTTAATTCTTTTGTATTTAAATTTAAATTTGTTTTTTCAAAATCAGATGTTGTTGTAGTAAATTCAACAAATTCAGTTTGGGATTCTTGTTCTAATCCAATATTTTTCACATTAGATGTTGTTTTATATTTATTATCAATATCTCCTTTTGTTTCATTAGAAGTTTCATTTAATGCTGGAAAATTTTGTTTTATATCTATACTAGGTTTTTTGTCAATTTTATTTTCAGATTTTTTTCCAACATCTTGTATTTTATCAATACTTTTGCTCCATGATAATATTGCGCAAAGTGGAACAAATTTTCCTGACAAATTAAAACATGCGCCATTACATACATGAGAATTATTAAAACGTACATGTGATAATAATGGATCCAACTTTTTATATGCAAATTTAATATCTTTAATATTTTTACAGAAATTTGTCTGATCATTTTCATTCTCTTTAGGGAAATATTGTTGAATATTTGAATAGAAAGTAGTATAATTCAATTGATTTTGCAATTTAACTTGACAAACTTTATACAATGTATCATAAAATATCAAACATAAAAAATTTCGTATATTCGAATATATCATATCATATTGCGCAATTACATATTCTCCATCAGGATATGTTACATTATGACAATCCGCTGTAATATTATTTTCGTATAAAATTGTCGGCATTTTACATAATTCACTGTCATTTTTTATTACATCTATAATACTTTGTGTACTTAATACGTTTGACACCTTTATAAAATAAAGAAAAAAAGTAAAAATGCCAAAACTAAAAGCTGAACGAGTTATGTAGTTTTTCATTATTCTTTTATCCTTTAAATTAATGTTTTATATAACTCTTAATTTTTCAACTAATTGTTTTAATATGTGATATGAATACTGTATATTATTTTTTGAGGTTTTAATGAACATAACCTTCCACAGTCTAATTTATTTAACATAGACCCAACTATAGAATTTTACATACACGCCATCTTTCGTCTGATTGATTATACATAACCTTAAAAAACTATCTTAATTTTTATATTTATTCAAATGTTTTTATTTTATATACTATATAAAAATCTTATAAACAATAATATAATAATAAACATTGTCTGTTTTATCATTATTATTATTTTATATAAAATATATTAGAAATATATAAGCACAGACAAGATGAAGAATAGATCTGTCACTTTATGAGATTTTTCCTTCCTTATGAGTATTCCTTCTTCTAAATTACCAATTATATGAGAAAAAGTGATTTTGATATATTATTTATTAGATACGTAAACTATAATAATAAATTTAGAAATTACATATTCAAAACATTAAAATTGCAATAAACATGCAATTAAAAAATTTTATAAAATGTAAATAAAATCAATATAAATTTAAATATATATACATATAGACATGATAGTCGAAATATAATAAATAAAAAAATTAAAAAATCATTTTATTTATAAATGCAAAACTACTGCAATTCAGTAGATAGATTTTTTCATTATTTTTATCTTATATTGAATCCCTTTTAAATCATACACATTAAGAATATGTTACCAACGACCATACCACGTAGGGCATACTGGTTCTCGTCCGATCACCAAAGTCAAGCTACGTTGGGCACGGTTAGTACTTGGATGGGTGACCGCTTGGGAACACCGTGTGTTGTTGGTATTTTTTTACTTTTATTTTATTATAAATTCTTATATAAATAATTTTTTTTTCAATTAATATTTTTCCCTTATTTATTATTTATTTATTTATCATTTCTTTAATTTTACGGTTATAAGCTATATTTTCATATTATATATATATTTTTTTTATAATAATTTGAATCTATTTACTATATATATAAAAAACCATATATGAAATTTATACATGGGCAAAAAAACAATATTCCAACACAATTTAACAGATAGAAAATAAATTAAAATCTAATTCATTCACATAGTTCAGAGAATAGAATATATATTTAAATTTTAATTATAATACATGCTATTCTAAAAAAAATGGTATTGCATTCCTCGTTCATTATTTTATTCAAAGGATAATGCAAATCAAAATTCTATAATTTATTTTTATAACTTTTTAATAACTAATATCTTAATCTAGTACTATAACATGGTTTAATATTTGCTGAAACAACGAAAAAATTACAATTTCGCCTTTGAGATAAAGTATTGAGATCTAATTTTATCAAACTAATAAGAAATTATTATAGATAAAAATCATTTACATCATTTGTTTCTATTAAAACTATTATTATTATTTCTATTAAAACTAATTTTATTCGAAAAACATTATTGTAAAATTTTAAGCATTAATTTTTAAACATTTAATTTTCTTCATTGCGCTATATATATATGCTCTATCATATTTTATAAAAATTATAAAAATTAATTATAAATCGGTTACTGTTTAGCATAGATTTAAGTATAATAATAATAGTCAAATAGTAGCGATTATAACTAAATTACAATTATAATATTAGTTTAGCAAATCTAACACATATAGATTCCTCGGTAGTATAGTGGTCAGTATCCCCGCCTGTCACGCGGGAGACCGGGGTTCGATTCCCCGCCGGGGAGAATTTAAATTTTTACAATTTTTCTTTTTTTTTTATATTATTATTATTATTATATATTAATATCCTGTAATTACGTCTTATTTATAAATATTATTTATGCGTAACAAACGCATTATATTGCAAAACTATAGGAAAAACTAGTAAAACAAATAAAATTCTTAATCAGTTAGCTCTTTGCAAACAATATATTCATAAAATCAAATTAAAAATAAATTAAAAAAATCACATTACAAGTATATGTATGTGCAAAGGAAAGTTTCTCTTTAATTTTGTTTCTTTTCTTCTTAACAGTATGTTTTTCGTTCAGTTATATGTGCATTTTTGTACTGCGAAATTTGTTAAATTTAATTTTTAATATTCAAATTTAAATTATAAACAATTAGTTTTGTAGTTATTTCGCAATAACAAATATAAAAATTAATTTTTGATGATAAAAACAAAAAAAATAAAAAATGACTAGCATACGAACAATAAATCATTTTACATATAGATAATAACCTCAAAAAATAACCAAAAAAAATATCCGATATTAGATAGTTATAAAATGAAAAATAGACATGTGAAATCTAATTTTAGTGTTCTAATTATTAATATTAATTAAAAGAAAGAAATGAAAGGGAGAATTTTTTAAAAAATTAATAATAGAAAATTAGAAAATTAGAAAATTGTTAACAAAATGGAAAATTTATACATTTTATTTATGTGTCATTTGTTAAAAATTTTTGAATGATAAATTCTAGATTAACAAAATGTGCATCATTTCATTATCTGACTCAAACAAAATGAATAATATGAATGAATATTTTCAATTCACTACGTCTTTTCTTTCTGAATTATACGTTAATTAACTTTATTATCCAGTTTTTTCTAGAATTTAGATTTTGATTTTGTTTTTAAATTCTCATTTTCATTATCGATTCTTTATCGATTATTATTTTATTACTATTCAATAAAAATTATTTTTTTTAAATATAATCTTTTATTAATTTGTTTCCTTTATTCTTTCGTAAAATTTTATTTTGATTATACCCACGTGAGATTAAATTATACATATAATAATAATATTACAATTTTAATATAAAATTGTATCATTGTTTTATTCAATATTAGATAATATTTACAAGTTAGTTTCAAATTCCTTTTTAAAAATAAATATTTTCATGTTATTATTAATTTCATATTATTATAATAATATAATCTTAAATTCTTATCACATAATTTCAATATACTTGATATCCGCTTTTCAATATTCTAGTAATGCAAAATAATTTTTAAATCATTACATATTATTATTATACAATTTTAATTTTTTTTTAAATATTTTGAATTTTGGCGCTAATTTAGCTATCTTAAAAAATGGAAATTATCAAGAATAACAAATATAAATTTCTACTTATATATTCCAAAAGAAATTCTTATTTATATACTTAAGACTGTTTCAAGAGAATCATAGTTTTCTGAAATTAAAATTTAGAATTTTAAATCAGAAAGTCAATTAAGGGTTTGAAATTCAAAAACTTAAAATTTCTTCATAAAAATTGAAGATGGAACAATATATTACTATTTATATTAAAAATTCATTGTGGGAAAATCATTTTGCTTTTTAAAAAACTGAATATGTGAAATATTAAAAGGAATATGTCATATAAAAGGCTGAGATATAAAATATTACATGTAATAAAATATAAAAAATATCAATAATTAGGCTATATAAATAAGAAATATAATTAACTATGTAAATGAACTATATAATAATATGAAATTTAATGAAAGACACAAGACACAAGATAATTTAAAATTGCATTAACTGAGTTGAAATTGGCATAAAATTTTATATTGTATAAATCAGAAAAATTTTGAGTATGCAATTTTTCACATAGTGAATGTTTACAGGACATTGGAAATAAAAAAAATATTGTTTGAAAAAAAATGACACAAAAGATATAGAAATACAAAAAAAAAGCATGATATTCTATGAATGATATTCTTTAATATTCTTCTCTCTTAAAGCAGGCAGATTTTTTTACATGTTAAATCAGATATATTATATTAATATATATTATTATAATAAATAAAATATTATTTTAGCAGTTTTTAAATAAATAATATAATATTTATAATAATATAAATAAATAATATTGTTAAAGGAAATATAACAACTACCAAAATAAAATATTTGCAGATAGAAATATTTATAGCAGAAATTTAAAAAATGAATAACACAATAAATATAATCTTTATTATCTTATTAGATAAAATAAATAAAAAAGTAGAATAATAAAAATATAATGTAAAATTTGATTATCAAAACTAATTTGTATAATATTGTATAATATTAATAACATGATTAATATTTAATGATTTATATTTGGAAACATCATATGTTAATAACATTTCTTTTTATTTTTTATTTTTATCATTATGTTTTTGTTTAAAATATTTATTTATTTTATGCAGATAATATTTCAATATCTAATATATTATTAATATATTTTTATTTTATTATTTTTACGTATCTCTTTTGAATCTTATATATTAATATTGAATATTAATTATATTAAATTAAATTATATTAAATTAATTAATATTAAAATTAATTAATATTAATATTGAAAACTTAACTTATTAACCAATTGTAATTTCATATAAGATTTAAATGGAATCATTAGATTCCATTTAAACATAAAAAATAAAATATATTGTTATTGTTAAAAAATAATAATATAAAAAATAATTATATACTTTTATTTTATTTAATAACTTAAAAATATAATAATTTAAATAATAATAAAATTTCTTATATTTTTGTATATGTATATAATTTCACTTAAAAAATTAAATGTGATAATAATAAATTATTTCAAAATTTTCATCAATTAATTTACTTTAATTTACTTTTAAGTAAAATCAAATTAAAAAAAATATGTACACCAGTAAAGAATATTTGTATGTAGTATAATGGAAAACAAAATTAAATTTTAGAATTGAAAATCAAAATATTAAAATTAATGTTAGTGAATTATAGAAATATTTGAACACTAGTTAGACTTTGATACTTATATTTACCATAAATATAAATAAAATAAAAAATGCAATATATTGAAATATAGAATAAGCTATACTTAGTTATAAATAGTTATACTAAAGAATAAAAATATTTTGGCATAATATAAATTATTTAATATATTTATTATTATTTAATATATATTTAAAATAATATTGAAAAAACATGAATTTTCATATTATAAAAAATTAATAATTATAAAATTTGTTATAATAATTATAAATTATATAGTTATAAAAATTATAATTATAAATATTATAAATTATAAATTTTATTAAACTCTAATGAAAATAATAAATTCTATTTTATATGACTTATTTATTAATTTCTATTAATTTGTGATACAAATATTTTTGTAGCTTTACTTTTTTGAAAATTTACTTTCTTTTAATATTTAAATAATACTTTATACTTTATAATTAAAGATTTTTTATTTTATATTTATTTATTTTAGATATAGATATAGAATTTAATATTTAATTAATATCTTTTATTATATTTAAAAATATTAATAAAATTAAGAAAAGCAAATTTACTGATTTAGTGATTATTAATATTAAAAGTTGATATTGTTCAATAAATATAGAAAACTTTTAGTTTAATAAATTAAATTTTATTTAATTAAAAAATAATTCTGATATAAATAATTATTTTAATCCAATATAATCAATATTATTTTAATTTAATTTAAGGTTAACCATTTCAATAATATTATATTAAAAAAATTATAAAATAAAAATAGATTAGTTAAATAAGAAATTGTAAGAACAATTATTTGTTTAGCAATAGAGCAATTCAAACTAAAATAATATAAATAAAAGTTTTATTATTAATAAAATAAAATATTTTACTTTTATTTTATAAATGTATAAATCTTATAAATGTCTTCATAATTTCCAAAATATTAAATTAACTATAAAATTTTATATTGTTTCGTGTAACTTTCAATTGACAATTAGTTTTATAAAATATAAAATTTTTAAAAAATATAGTATTAATTAAAAGCAATAATATACATATTTTCTATATATATATATATATATAGAAAACATAATTAAAGAAACAATTGAAACAATTAAAGAAATAAAACAATCAAATCAATGAACATTGCATGCAAACCAATATTTTTACGTTTTCAGAAATCACATTTCAACATAAACAAAATACTATATATATCATTATTTAAAAAACTTCATTCGCGCTTTTTCTCCAATCCTTCGTCTTTATTCTCAAGAATTGAAATATATAATTTTTTATTACAATTTATATATATAAATATTGTAAAAAAATTCTTATTATTTTTTTAATATAAACAATTTTTCGCATTTAAAAATATTAAAACATTAATTATCTAATATTTTATATTAATTAAAAATATAATAAATAGCATATATAAATGCAATATACTGTTTATATCATTCTAAAATGATAATCAATACGAGAATGAAATATGACAAGTAAATATCGTTCTGATGATTTTTTGTTAGTGAAAGTTTTTTTTACGTCGAATTATATTTATAATTAAATATGAATATATATATATATATCATATAACATAAATGCTATATCTTTTCTATAAGATATAGAGAAAAAAATGAATGCTTAATTCTTAAGAATGTTTTAATATTAAATTTAAATATTTTTGATATCTTAATAATTTTATTGTAATAAGATCATAAATTTTCTTGTTTATATATGATATATTTTATAAAATAAAAAATATTTTATATTTTATTAATCAAAAAAAGTTTTATGCATAATTTTGTATGAGATTTTGATTGGAAAACGAATTCAATTATCATAGTCAATTAGAAATCTATTTGAATCTTGTTGAAACAATTTCATTGTGCAGATTATCATATTTATTTTCAAAAATCATCATGACACTATGTTTTTCATTAAAGGTATGATAATTCAAAAAATACTTATTTAAATATTATTTATTTAATATTTTTATTACTATTCTATTATTCTTTATAGATCTTTAAGAATATTTTTAAATATTTTTATATCTAATACTTTATTGTATATTATTTTAATAAAATCAAAATAAAAGAAAATCAAAAACAAATTATTGTTTCTTTGATTATCTATTTAATTACTAATATTTTTTATAACATAAATAAACTTTGAAATATAAATTTTTAAGACAAAATATAATTAATTATTGCTTCATTTTAATATAATTTGTTTTATATATTTTTATATATTTTTATATATTTTTTTTATTTACATTTCATATCATAAATAATAATATTTGATTCATTTTAATAAAGATAAATATATTATTTATATTATTTTTTTTATTGAATTATTAATAATAAATTATATTTGATGCTTACACATATAATTAATATATATTATATAAGGTATTAATATATATCATATAAGGTATTATATAAGGTATTAATATGCAAGATGTTAAAATGAAAAAAAAAGATATTCAAAAATAAATTTTATATATACATCTTTTTATTATCTTTCAATATCTATTATATTTATTATTTTCCATTAAAGATAACAAAAATAAAGAAAATGTTTCTTTCTATGGTATTTAATGTTATTAAAATAAGTAATTTAATTATTGTAAATTTATGTTTCTTAATATAGTACATTTATAAATTTATTACAATTTAATAATAAGAATAATAAAATATTAAAATAGAATAAGTACTTATTTTCATTATTTATAAAAAAATTGTGCAATAAAAACAAAGAATCTTATTAAAGGTTTAACATTTTTTTATTATTATAGCTATTTACATGCTGATTTAATGATTAATATGTATTCTATTCAATGAATTCTTTTCCTCATTATCACATACTAAAAATATATTTAATGAAAGTACAATAATATAGAACAATAAATAATAAGGAAAAATTTGATTTAAATAACATTCTTTTCGTTGTTTATAAATGAAAAATTTGTGTGAATGATATTAATTGTTTGAATAAAAACTATTTTTATTACTTAAACTTATTTAAACTTAATCATTGTTTGAAATAAAAATTTCTTTTTGAAAATTATTAGAGTTGTTATAGTATTTAAAATAATCAATGATAAAGATTGTGAATATTATACATAATAGTTTTTTTACAATTATAATTATATCACATTATTCACTTTATTATAATTCTTTCTGTATATATTTTTTATTTATATTGAATAATTGGATACATTATCATCCTCCATAATTGATATATATTGTTACAGCTGCATGCACAATAATAAATAACAAAAAAAAAAATTAATACTATTTAACTATAACTATGTCATTGTAATTCTGTTAACTATTTTATTTATATGGTATGAGCTGCCAATATCGAGTCGTTCACCATTATATCGGTAATCAACTTTATATTTTGAAAAATAGTAAGCCATATATATACAGAGTGCAATTTATGGCAATTTTTACGAAAATTGATATTTCATATAATATAATGAGATTACATTTAAAATAAAAATAATATAATGATTATTGTTTTAAGAATTTATTTTTAAAAATATAGTAAATTTATATTTTTCATTTATAATTATTCATGCTTCAGAATTCATCTCTAAGAATTTTGCCTTTAAAAATTATAATATTCCAAAACAAAAATAAATTATTTCTTTATTTTCATTCAATATTATAATTTTTTATTGCACTATGTATACACATATAAATGTCACTCTAATAAATTTTCTTATTTAAAATATAATGTAATTTTTTTTATAAGAATTCAGCATATTAATATGCTTTATGTATACATATAGCATCTGAATGTTGTGCAGCTGTATGTTATTAATAATTTTACAGCGCTTATTAAGTAGACGCGTCCATTTTTATTTTTTTTCCCTTTATTTTTTATTTCAATATGTAACATATATTCACACACTTTATTACATTATTGACTGTCGCTAATAAGAACAGTTTTTCTCTATGACACAATTCTCCTCTACCAAAACTACTTTCAGACATGTGACATTTAAGCACTTCTATCATATTAATGACGCTTTATAATATTAATTTTTAAGTTTTAATATAATTTATTTATTTGGACTTGCCTTTCATGTATTATTAGCGAGGTTTTGGAAAAGTCTATTAATATTTTAAAGATATATTTACATTTGACAAAAAGTTTGCTTAATATTTTTTAAAACAAAATTTTTTTTTAACAAGTAGAAAACTAGTTCCAAAGGATGATAATAAGCGTTATATTTCGTTGTAATATAACTTTTCATAAAATAATATTTATATCAGAAGAAAAAATTATGACATTCAGAAACATTAAATAATGTTTATTATATATAATTGAAAGTTAAAATGTCAAATGCAAATATATTTTAACTTATATATTGTAACAATTCACATTACTGATTGACGAAGTGTAAGAAGTTTTTAATATTTTCAATTTTTATCTTAATATGCACATAGCTTGCGATAATGTATTTGTTGATAAAATTATATTATTTTTTCATATCTTTTTCTTAATTAACCCTTAAAAGCTAATTGATCTACATTTTTATAATATAATTATATATTTTATAAATATACTATATATTTGAATAAAAATGATTTCTTTTTTTTTTTGTTTTAAAAAACTTTTATCAAATTTACAAAAAAAGAAAGAAAAATTTTTAACGAAGATTTAATCAAAATTTAATATATTTTGAACAATATTGTTAGCTCTTAAGGGTTGTTCAGATTGTCCAGCGAGAGCACGTGCAGTATTGTCTAGAATTTAATTACAACGAAATATTTTTTCATTGATCCCATGATAGACAAGGATGTCCATAAAAGTACATTATATTTTCTTTTGTCTTATAGCAGATCAGTTTCTTATTTTTATATATAATTAAATATAAATTAAAAAAATGATTAAAAATCATAAATAAAATATTATGTAATAATTTTATAATAATATCGATGAATTATATTTTCATGAATGTGATAATGATTAATTTTTTTAATATTTAAATATACTTTTGTCTTAAAAATAAAAAAAATAAGAAATAATTACATGTCTCTTACTAACTAATTTTAAATAAAACTAATATTACATTTACTAATATACTTTTATCTTAAAAATAAAAAAAATAAGAAATAATTACATGTCTCTTATTAACTAATTTTAAATAAAACTAATATTACATTTCTTCTATTTTCATACATTAATACAAAAAAATATAAACATATGCTTAATTTTATGCTAATATTTTATATAAAATACTAGTATATAAGAAATGAATAAAATTTGATAAATTTATGATTTCTGAAAATAATACTTGAAAAAATGTGTACAATCTACAGTAAAAATTTCATATAATAGATGATTCTCTTGATTCTTATCAAGAATTGAGTATAAATATTTTAAAAAGAGCTTAATAATTAAAATGGAATAAATAGTAAATTATTTTAACAGTCAAAAAGTCTTAAAGAACTTATTAAATATTATTAAATATTCTCATAATATAATCAGCCTTGTCAGTCAATAAATTGTGTGTCAAAAAAAAGATATAAATTAAAATTCTATTTGATTTCAATAGAACTAAAAATATAAAATAATATAAATATATGTTATATACAAATTGTTTACAAAAGATTACACTAGATATAAAGATTAAATAGTTTATATCAATTTCGACACATTTCATTACTATTAGTTGCACCTTATAAGATAAAGATTTGTGTAAAAATTTCTATAAATATTAAATTATGTAAAATATAAATTTGAATCATCTAAAATAATAAAATAATTAAATTTTTATCTTTTTGTTTAGAATTATCGTATTAATGTTATTAAAATATTTTTGACATAAACCAATAATACATATGTTTATTTTTTAAATTAATATTTAATAACTCGTAATAATTTATCGAATTACAAATTCTTACTATTTAAAACTGAGTATTATGTTTAATTTTTCATTTTAATTGTTACAGTATTTATCATAATTTTCTTAAAGAAGAAAAAGGAAAGATATCATCTTTTCAATTGATTTAAAACAATTTTATTATTTTGCAAAAATTTTATTATTTTAAAATTTTGCAAAAATTTTATTATTTTAAAATTTTTGCAAAATATAAAAAAATCTAAAAAAATTTGCATAATATAAAATAAAGTATTATGTTAAATTATCAAATAAAAAAAATAAATGATATATGTATATAATCTAAGCAAAAGACAAAAGATACAATATCTTATAAAATATCAGTTTTCATTCAGTAATATGATTTTTAATAGCGAATCAAAAAACCGATCCGCAGCATGACTCTCGTATTTTTATTTGTATACTGTGTTTTGAGGTAGAAAGAGTGAAATTCATCAGGAGATATCGCGAGCCATTGTAATGAATCGAGCACTTGTACGCTCATAAACGAACGTCTTAATTGATCTTCAATCTCTTTTAATTGAGACTAAACGTGGAGTTTTTTTTTTTTCTTTTTTTCGACTCATTTTCCCAACGCCTTATAGCTCATTAACGTTTCCCTCCTCCTTCCCCACCCTTTTTTTCGTTCTTAATGACTCTGCTTCATTGGTAGGCGTTAACGAAGAATACTATGGCGATGAAAGCTTCGGCACACAGAAAGAAATGCAGAGAGCGCGAATATTCATTTTCTCCACGGCAAACGTCTAGTTATCATCTAGGCTTCATGCTTATTTTCTTCTTATTCGTTCAACATTAACTTTAATTCTTTCTAGCTCTATTACGCTTAATTTCTATTAATCCGTTCTATTATTATACGCTATATTTTTTTTATGTATATGCTACTGTGATGTAGCTTATAAGCAATTATTTATTTAGCGTGTTTTGTTTTTAACACAACAATTGTTCTTAGAATTGGAGACGTCAGCTGTTTGGAAGCGAGTATATTAACTATTATGCAAACATCGAACTTTTAGGTAATTACCGTTTTGTACAAAAGTCTTAAATGATTTATAATATAATCCTTTTATACTCTTTTATTACTTTTTGTATTTAATATTAATATATTTTGTACATGTATTAAAAATATTAATGCTTAAACAAGTGGAAATAACTGTTAGCAATTTTAATTTTAGTTCAAGATTAGTATCTTTAAAGTTATAATTATTTGCATTGAATATGTGATGATCGTTTGTCAATTGATAACAAGCTATTTTAATAATTTGAATAGAAATTCTACGTTATTCTGAAATGAAATTTCAAATGTTAGGTCATTTCGAATGACCAAATTATCAAGAAAACAATAAAATTAAGAGTTATGTATGTTTATGTTTTCTTTTCTTTTTTTTCTTTTTCTTTATTATATTACTTATTATATTACTTATTATATTAAAGTTAAACAAATGCAATTTAGTAATTTTAATTTTGCAAAATAAAAATGTTATTATAAGTATTGAAAAGTTTATTATTATATAAAAACTAGACAATTGATACAAAATTGGTTAGAATGTTATTGTCAAAAAAATAAAATGAAATAAATTATTTATATTAATTAGAATATATAAACGAGATATAAGTATAATTATATATAATTTATATAATAAAATTTATAAAATAATTCATCATAACATACATTCATGATACATATATTTATATTAATGTATAAATATATTTTTCAATAATTTATATTACAAACATCCAAGACTTTTGCACGGTATTACACATTCTTCTTTTGGAAGATAGATTTTCGATTTATTGATTATTTAATTCCTTTTGTTGTATACGTATCATATGCTAATCATATATTTCGAGTTTCTGAAAAAATTGACATTTTAATGTATGCTATTCACTTCCATTTTTCATCCTGAAATTTCTATTTATATATATATCTTTTAATATAATATATTACTATTTTTCCAGAAATTTTTAATTTGGAAGAGAAAAATGATTTTACACATTTTTATGTTAATGTCATACTATATATAATATTCTAGATTGGACAATTCTAATAATTTATATTCAACATCCTCTTTTTTCGATTTATTTCTTTTCATGAAGCAATGTAATTTTCTTTAAACAACATATGTATGTTATATGTTATTATATAACAGATTTGTGAAGAAGATCAGGAATAATTATAAATAAAATTTATAAAAAATCACTAGTGTATAAGAAATAAATAATTATAGATATGATATAAATATAAATAGGATGACTTGGTATTGGCAGTGAATTTCGAAAAACGTTGACAAAATATCAATAATTAAAAATGAATTAACGTAATATTTTATAAATTATAATTTTTATAATTTTTTCTTATTTTGTTTTTTTTTTAATCAGGATGTAATATAATTAGAAAATCGCGTTTCTAAATTTCGTTTCACATGAAATTGAGTTCATGCCAATTACGTATAATGGTTCATAATAACGATTGATAAATACATTTAACCATTCTGAATCATTTAGAATGATTCATCTTTACATAGTAATTTATAATTGTTAACATCACCAATATGAAAATTATATTTTTACGAGCAAATTGTAGTTTACGTAAATTACCGTGCGAGATAATTGCGTGTTTGTATTTTTGTAAAAAAGGTACAAACTCTTGAAAATGATTAAATCATGGGAAATATAAATATTGCCAGTTTTCTATCACTCAATATGCAATATTGCATAAAAGCTATTTTATAAAAGTAACTTCACAACGTACGTATTTACGAAGAAGAGCGAAAAATATTGATCTTGACATTTGATTTTGTCGTATTTCAATCATTTTCTTCGTGTAAGAGATTCATAATTCCATTGATGAATGGTAACTGTGGTTTTATGTAAAATTCTTGTCGTACGGTATAGTCGTTATTTAAAAATATATCCCTCGCAAAACATGACATTTTGGAAAGGGATTTGGATAATGTTTTCTTTATTAATTAGTGATTGTATTGGAAAAGCTCGATTAATAGTATCAAAGTTGTACATCGTTATTGGATTAGTCTCGTGAGATTAAAATTTAAATGTTTCGACAGTATCTTTAAAAAATATGTTTTTTTTTTTAATAAAAAGCATACTCAGTCAAAATGTTAATCTATTGCATTATAAAATCTATGGAAATTCACGAAAGTCTATTTTATCACGAAATAAATGTTGATAAATAATTAATATTTGCGTCTAAGGAAGATTAATGAAAACATGTAGCTATGAATGAATGAAACATTTATACAAACGTGTATAATTGTAACTCGTACATCACTTATTACCACGAATATTTTACGAATGAATTAATAACACTGGTATACAATTATTTTAGATTTTAACTATTATATTTTATTATATTTATTGCATGTTATATCAATTGATAAGAATATTTCATTATTTTTTAGGTAATTATTTATAAAAAAATATCTCCATCTGATTTTTTAATATACTGTCATCATGCTGAATTGTATTATGACAATTAAAGTGAATTAAGAAAATTAGTAAAAATCATTAAATTGTCAAATAAATTTTTATTCAATTTTTTTGGATTTGAGTTAGATAGAGTTAAATTAATAACTTTTTAATAAACAACAGATAGACAAGTATTCAAAAATCATCGAGATCGAGAATGGTATGTTTTTACAAATATTTACTAATTTAAATTTTTTCTGATATTTCATAATTCTTTGTATTTCATATTTTATTATATATAAATATTACATATATATAATTTCTGAAACATACGAATAAAAATATTTTACTATTTTTTGTATCCTCTTGATGATATATTGCATTGTTATTTTTTGTTTTTTTTTTTTTTTTTTTACCAAGACTAAAATTTTTCCTCGCATGATTTCTATGTTGAATAAAATCTAAAATGAATTGTACCAGTGTTATCGACGAGTATTCAAAAACTCCTTTCGTCGGAATTGGATTTCGGTATAAGTGTTCCAATGTGATGTTTGAAAGCAAACATTATCGATTAGAAATCCATGGACGCTCGTTCACGAGGACAGCACCAAATGTAACTGAATTCGGAGAAAGAAGGCCCGTGTATCAGTAGGCCACCCCAAGGCAGTGTGTACATGGATAATAAAATCCTTGACTCTTTGGTACTTCTTCGAAACGAGGCATCTCGATCTGGTTCGTTGCTCGTAAAAAATATTTGTCTATCGTTGAAGAGATGAAACCATAATCCGCGTTTTTAAAGGCTCGTGCAACGGTGTAATGGCCACGTACGATTGGCGAAAATTAATTAAAGCTTTTTGTTCATTCTTGTCTCGAAAAAACTGTTCATTCCGATGCGAAGTGATTTTTTATCGATGTCTTTCTATTCTAATCTTATTCATTCCTCTTGTTTTCTTTCTATCCGACGAACGATTCGATCGTTCAATTAAACCTAATAGACTTACGTGTGTACCTAATATCCTTTCTTCAAAGAATATTTCAACTTGATGTTTTCACGTTCATCGAAGCACTTATCGTAAAGCGATTATTATTGTAATAACGCACAGTTATCTAAATACTACAAATACGTTACGTTTCTTCTCTACATTTTGCTTTTTTTGCTTTTTTAATGCTTTCCTGCACGGAATTTAACAAATATTCATACATATACATTATGTACATCCGAGTCTAAAACTACACCAACGCATCCTATTACTATATACACGAAGCACACGGTACTTTTTTTTGTGCCTGCGTTTAAAGCGCAAGTCATCCTACTAATGTTATTGTCCAATTTGACCATTAAGCAATGGCGTTTAAATATTAATTCGGTATTTAATTACGGAAGGCCTTATTCACCTTATTTCCAAGCATATTTATTTCTTTTTTTCTTTTTTATTTATTCCTCTGCTGGCATCGAATCCCTTCTTCTTTTACGTCATGTGCAGATCACCTTTCAATATTCTCGTAAAAGTCTTCTTGAATTGCTGGTTGGCCAATGCGTAACAAAACGGGTTGATGGGGCTGTTTGTGTAACACAAGAAATACGAGAACATAAACAGATGCTCGTTGGTGCACGGTTTGTTCGTACAAAAACCCTCCACTAGCGCCAAAATGTGATACGGTGTCCAACAAGCGACGAATGCGCCTAAAATGAAAGATATCGTCCTGAAAGCTTTCCGAGCCCTGTTCTCGGTCCGTGATTTTTGCCTGCTCAACAAAGGATCTCTCCTCTGCGTTTTCGTCTTCAAACGTTTCCCAATCGTCTTCACGAAGTCCTTCCTCGAGCCACCTTCCTCGCTGCCCCGCGTGTCCCTCTTCTTCGACTGTTTCTTCGCGTCTTGCTCGTTTCCCGTCGTCCCAGAAATCGTGGGCACCATGCTACCGCTGGAGGACGAATTCTGCGGAGGATTAATCCTCGCTTCTTGATCAGAGTACTGATTCGTCCCGTTCTTCTTTTCCACCGAGTGCGTGCTGACGATCGTTGTCACCGGTTGCTGCTTCGCGTCCTTCGCTTTCACGCTCACCTCCGTGTGCACTTTGCTCACCGTCGGCGATGTCTGAGAAGCGACGTTCGACTTTTGCGTGATGAACACGCGGGGAGGATGCGTTTGACTGGAGGCGTTCGACATTATCGGTTGGCTCTGCTTGCTCTGTCCGCCCCCCGCCGATTGCTGATTGCTCACTTGCTGGGCCGTGGCTCTGATCAATGCTGCCTGCAGCAAGCTGGTGTTGGACGAGGTAGGGATATTCCCTAGGATGGGCGACGAGGGGGCGCTCGAAAGGGGATTCGCCAGGCTGTAGGAGAAGGAAGACGATGGACTCTCGTAAGATGGGCTGGGCAATATGACCGAACTTTCGTCCATGTACCTCAAATCTCCCCCGTCCAATCCTGTCAGAATATCGAAAGTACCTGCTGTCCCGTGGGACGACACGACCAACGACTTGGGTCTGTCCGTGGACGAGGACGTGGATGGGCTGTCGGACACTTGGGGGCTGCTTTGAAACTGCGTAGGCGGTGGTATGATGTTCTGTTGGCTTCCGCTGATCGAACGAGCGGGGTGAGTGGGTGGTGACGTCTCGGTGGAAGTGAGCGGTCGTTGATGAGGAGTCGCATCCCCGTTGCAGTGAGACTGTTCAGGTGTCAACGTTTGACTGCTCGACCTGTCGGGTTCCAGCACATTGTCCGTGTCCAAGAGGCTCGACTCTTGTATCTTCGGCAACGTTTGAGCTTTCTGCGTGGCCATGTCGCACATCGAACCGGCCGCCACGGGGAGGAGGAGCTTCTTCGATGCTTGCACGTTCAGATCGGTCTTGGCCAGAACGATTCCGTTCAAGTGGCCGTTAGTGGAGAAAACTGGGAGGGCGCCGGTCTGCACGACCAGACCGGCTAAGGAGGATCGTTTCCTGATGCTGGCGAGCTGTTGAGCAGCAGGGCCCATCGTGCTCTCCTCGTCCGAATCGAACGCTGGGCTACTACTCCGTTCAGATTTTTCCGTCTCCGTCGGGGCCACGCTTCCACCGATTTGTTTCTCCGTCGAGTCGGTCACGCCGGTGGTTCCTGAAGTCTTTGAGGAAGTCTTCTGCCCTGAACCGTCACCAGCCCCCTCCTCGTCACCCGACGCGCTTAGCTTTGGTTTGTCCTGGCTCAAAAGGGTGCTTTGCGTCTTCGACATTCCTATACCAGCCGCCCGACCCGCCATGCCGGACATCGCGCCCGCGCTGAGGGCAACCATCGATTGCATCTTCCTCTGTTTGGCCTCGCTCTTTTTCTGCATGTCGTAAGCAGTCTTATATATACCGCCGTACAGGATGAAAAGAACAACGAGCGTGGTCCAATAGTAACCGATTATCAAAGCGGTGTTGAAAACGGGATCTTTGAGGAATTGAACGGTGCATTGGCCGGGATCTAGGTCCCTGTAACCGATAAAATGCTCCCAGCCGAAGATACTGATGAAGAAGAGCAAGGCCGGTATAATCCAGGTGATCGTAACCATCCAGATTACGCGATTTTTCGTGCGCCAGCTGCGATATTGGGCTGCTATTTTCACCGAACAAAATCGATCAATTGTGATCAATAATACCGTGTACTGGGATACCAGGCATACCGTGTAATCTACGGACAGCCATAAATCGCAGAGCAAAGGTCCAAGATTCCAATATCCCATCAGAATGTAGACCGTGTAGAATGGCATGGATACAGTTCCTGTTATAACAAACGTCGTGCATCACGATTAGGGTTAATTTAAGTTAACGGGATATTAGTTGTCATGCTATGCAATTGATTTATTGTTAAGAAAATGAAAAAATTGCAAGAATACGAAATGTTAATTCGATGTTAATGCGAGGGATATTTATTTATTATTTATGAGAATGAACTTACCAATAAGCATATCGGTGGCTGCTAATGAGGCGATGAAGTAGTTACTCGGCTGTCTTATAGCCCTATCTACGATAAATGCCAGGAGGACTAGAATGTTACCGCCGACAGTTAATAGTATACATAATGCGAGGGAGAAAGCGATCAGTATCGTCTGCCATAGTTCGAAGGGTGGTAGAACAGGTGTGAAAGGTTCCGCTGTTTAATATATAGAATATTCATCCCATTTGTTTTTACTTGTATATACGTGTATTTTCAACTAAAATTAATTTTGAATTATACATGTATATATATATTCAAACAGTGAAAATACAGATGATAATTAAAAAAAATAATATTTTATCATGCATATATTATAACAATATGACGAAAAATAATTTGAATTATATGAAATGCATCTAATAATTAAGCTGAATTATAGTTCTTTTCTAAAATATAAATATTACTCTTATAAAAAATAAAAAAAATATCACGTTTTTTACAATTTTTTATGAATGCTTTTTCTTAAAAATAAATTAACGTTCAGATTCAAAATTTTTAAATAATTTACACAAATTATTCTTTTCTTGAGAATTTTGAATAACAAGAAAGAAATAGCAAAATATTTTAAAGTTTGAAAATTATTGAGTTTCGAAGATTTTCGAAGTTTCGATTTTTTTTTATATATATATATAAATTGTATAAAAACAAGAAATTAATATCTCGCGAAATATTTCAAATTTTATAATTTCCGCTTTCCTGAACCTGTTCAAAATTGCATTTAAAAAAACAATTGCATCTTTTAATTACAAAGATTAAACGGTATAAAATTTTTCCATACAATTTTTTTCTAATTTCATTTGGAACATAGTTAAAATCGAGCCCAGTTATTAAATTCCTCCCTTAATTAAGCACAAACAAGTGATACGGTATCGAGAAAAATTTAATTGTGTTACCGGTTGATAAGGTTGTTGCGTTTCCCGTTATCGTTCCGTTGGTAATATTTGACGGAAACCATTCTGACAGAAGTTCTACATATTCCCCACTGCTCCAACGTGGATCATCCGGGTCAGGCCAGCTTCCATTAAGCTGGGAGCATTCCGTTAAAACTTGATTGTACATGCGACAAAGACGTTCCCGTTGCCTCTCTCGTTTCCTAAAAATTATTTTGAAAGTATTATATTGTTCGTTATATATTAATGTTGTCACAATACATAACCTCTTAGTTGGTCAAAAAAATATTTGTCTCCCTGAGTCATTATTTCAACTCTTTTTTTTTTATACAAATTTTTCACTACTTATCATTTTACACTATTATTGTAGAAAACAATAGTATTAATAAATAAACTTTTATATTTTTGTATATCAATTTTTATATTTACTCTAGAATCAATGAATATATAAATATATTAATACTCTATATGTTTATTGTTTCATTCTATTTGTTATATTAGTAACTTAATCATTTAAGAAAATGATTATAAGAATTCATAAGAAAAAGGAAGATAAAAAAAGATATGTTAAAAATTAAATATATTTGAAATAATATATAAAAGACTTTTAGAGTTTTTACAAATTAATTTCAATTCATGTATATATTAATTTGATAAGAAAAATTATTGATATTTTACAAATATTTAAATATGGATAAGCAAAGGTAATGCAGATTTATCAATAGTAACTAATATTATAATAACTAATCCTATTAATATTTTTTACATATTTTCTACTTATTATTAAATCTTTGAAAATACATTTTTTAATTACTTAAAGATCCATCAGTCTGATAGAATATTTGGATTACTGTGTTCTTTCTCGAGCAAAATATAAGAATTTCCTATTTCAAAAATAAATTATATGGTAATTCGATAAAATTATTAGGGATGAGACATGACACGATTTGCTACGAAAGAAGAATTAGAATCGTAAGAGTGTTACTTCTTTAGTAATGTTCGTTAGCATCGAAGAAAATGTGACAGCGGTATTTCCTGATTTTAGCTAGTGACACGCATGCCTCTTGCTCTCTATGAAACATTGCTGCAGTGGCAACACGAGAAGCAAGTCAAAGGCTGAATACACCGGGCGCACAATGAGCTTGAAATAAGCATGAATGGAACCACATCCATTCCTCCGTTCGCAGGTCCGTGTCGCCAGGAGGGAAGAAACGATGGGCCTCCGCCTTAAAGAGGGTGACTCGTTTTTAAATAATTTAGCTACTCGATCGTAGCTACCCCTCGATTAAACGCTACCTTCATCCTTTACATCCAACTTCGTGAAAGATGTGATTAACGTCGTTCATTCATGAGCTTATCTTGCAAAATATTCATCTACTTTTCTGTATCTCTTGCCTTTGAGAGGAGAAAAATATAATCGAGTATTTCAACTGATAAATCATAATATAAATTTTACTGTTTTATCAATTTGTTATTCTTATTATTAGACTGTGAAATATATATAAAATATATGAATTTCTTTATTATTATTTGTTATTTATTGTAATTTGTATTATAATAGGTAATTATAATTTTTTTCCTTTTATTTTAGGTAATAAATTGTTGCATTTTATGCAGGAAAAATTAATTTATATGCCAAAAATATTCATTCAACATCGCAGAATGTCTGTATTTTTTTTTCCAATATTGTGCCATAATTTATTCATTAATAATTGCATCTTTTAAAATATTGTTAATTTTACATATTTCATTAAAATCTGAATCTTTTTGAAGCATTTTTTTATAGAATTAGAATAGAATTTAGAAACTAATTTCAATAATGTTTTATTTTCAAACTACTTTATGATTTAGTTATTAATGTAAAATTTACAAAAAGTATGGATAAAAATATGCATTTAAATAAATATATTTTATATAATATATATAATTATAATAAATATCCACAGTTTATTTATTATTATATTTTTATTTTATTAGTATTTTGACAATATTAATCTTTAAGTTGAATAACTTGGATTCCATCCATAAATGAATATTTTACAATAATTCCTTTTTTATAAAATTTCTGTTAAAAGCTTTACATTTTTTATAATATTAAAAAGATTAATAAATTTCATTAAAGATTTATAAATATTATTGAAAATATTGAAATTGTTCAATATTGTAATTTTAACATCGTCTTATTCATTTTAACGTTTCAATAACTTAGATACATCAAAAAAAAATTCACTGAGAATACTCTATGTAAATTTTAAGAAAAAAACTTGGAATAATAATTCCTTTTAATTCTGTTTCATATATTATATAATACATTATTCCTCTCAATATAACGTCGCATTAAATAACGTACTTCTAAGATCGAAGATCGAAGATTGAATGAAACGAATGGAAAAATGTAATAAATATAACTTGTTTTCAACCATTGATTTAGGGAAAGACAGAGGGCAATATAGTTAACGTCTTAGGTTGGACATTAGATTTGCAAATCAATGAGATCGTTCTAAGATTATTAGAACGGGTCTCTGCGAACGCAGACAATGAAGTCACACGAATAAAAGATAGAGAGATGAGATCCATTGTTTCAATGTTCTCGAGGGTAAATACTTGTCCTCGTTATAGTAGGCTTTCTCTTCAAGTTGCGCCACCGTGAAATGATTCGTAAATACTTGTCCTCGTTATGGCGGCATTTCTTTTTACAGCTCTAGCAAGTGAAATGATTCGTAAAGAGGAGCCAACTACCTATAATTAATTGGAACTTGGAGCGGCTTAATCACCAACAAAAGAAAAAAAAACATAACGAATCAAAACGTAATATACTTCGAAACATGCTTTCAAATTTGTCATAAGCATTTATTTATTATTAGATACTTAAAAAATTAAAGGAAAAATAATTAAGATAATTCTGTTAAATAATAGAAAAATATATGATAATATAAATGATTATTTATAAAATCTATGGAATAATTTTATAAATTATTCTTAGAGATTTGTAAAAGTACTATCAATTACAATATTTATGATCATATTGCGAACGGGATATCAATTTTGTACATTTTTATTCCTCCATATTTCGTTACAACAACAATTCATACACGCATCACGCGTTAATTAATAAAATATTGACGTATTAAATATATTATTTTGCAAGACTAACCCTCAAGACTTAAAATTATATAATTCAATTATATTAAATTCACGAAGCAATTCTCATTCGATTCTCATCCTCCTGAGAGGATCTCCTTTTAATTATCATACAATATGCAACTCTTAAATCTGAATAATCATCAGAGTAAAAAAAAAGAATATTTAAAAAGAGTTTGAAAATACAAATTTTCTTATTCCACATTTCTTCCATCTTCTTTTCCCTTAGAATCACTTGGAAAAGATATTTATTTTTATTTAATATTTAAGACGATATTTTTTTAATAATTATTGTTCTTTTTTAAATGAAAATTAGAAGAAGTCGGTTTACGAATTAAAACGGATTAAAGACACTTGAGAGAGTATTTAAACGAGTTCGAAGAGGATACGAGTATCGAGTAAGAGCCGAATGCCGAGGAGCAAGGTACTTACTTACGTAGCGTGGGGTCGTTTGCGGGGTACTTTAGACGAGGAAAGGGTGCTCGATGGGTTGCCGCAACAACTCGTGCATCGAAACAAGGGTAAAGTATCCATTTTGTCTAATGAGTTGTAATGCCCGCTCATCAAGGTCATTCAACCGTGAGCCGGAGACACCCCTCGCTCGGGGAGGATTTTCCATTTCTCTCGTATTTCGATATTTTTCAAAAGAGTCGCTCGAAGATCGAAGACGAGGGAAATAGAAAATTTAAAAAAAAAAATGTATGATTGAAAAGTCTATTCGAAAGTGTCTTTGCACGAAAGGTTAATGTTGGCGTATGATAGGTTTCGGATAAATGGAGAAATGCTGGAAATGCTCAATTGCTGGAAATGAAAAATTGTTAAACTCTGTTGTCGTATTGGATAATTCTCTCCTATTTTTTATTAATTACGGACAATTCATAATTAAAGTGTTGTGAAATTGCACAGGTGACCCAGATCTTGTGGGTCTAAGAAAAAAATTTCAAGCGCACTTAGTTAAAGTCTGTAGTAGCCTCAGTTTCCAAAAGCTTCTGTAATAAAAACGCAAATGTGTATGTTCCATAAAGGTAAGTAAAGATAAATATTTTACCAAGAGTCGGTTAATACGGATTGCGAGATGCGAGTAAACGACTCCTGAGAAGGGTCCGCGCTTTTGCAAGAATGGTAAAAATTTATTAATATTTCGAGCAGTGGATAATAATTGTATATATTTCTTTCAAAAGATAATTGTAATGATAAAACACTTATTCAACGAATGTATATTATAAATAGAAACTTTTCTTATTAAATAAACAAAATAACAAATGATAAGATTAATATATATATATAATAATTGTGTTTTTAAGTACATATATAATGTATAAACTTTATAAATTTTTTCTTGTATGATGAACACTTAATGAATTTAATGCTTTGCATGAAAGTAGAATTATGTTTTTTTTAAAATGTTCATGTTTCTTTTACACTAAAATGAATCTTTAGAATATTAATACGTATATAATAGTCCATTATCTTATCTATCTCTCGTCTAATAACTATCAGCATTCATGTGTATGTGGAAGCTGCTATGCCTTATTTGAACTATATGAAGCGTTTTGAATATTCATGCATTTTTACCTCCACATGTCATCCATTTGAGTCAAATATGTAAAATTTGCTTTCATCTCACTTTTCATTTCATTCGTGTACGAAATATTTTCTACGTGCCATACAGGATGATGCTGGGCGGATAGAACAATAGAATAGAGATGATTTTATATGCAAAAATAAATCGAAAAAAAAAGAATAACATTTTCATTCGTAGCTTCGTTTCTGAAAAGATCGAAATTGAAGTGAAAAAAGTTTGATTAATTCTCCATTGGATTCTATATTTTTCGTTTATTTTTCGAAAATACACTAACCCATTGAAAATTCAATCCGTTAACTAAATTCCTTTGTATTTGATAATTTTTTTAAAATCGAAATCAGAAGAAAACTTCATTTGTTGGCTCATCTGGATTTATTTTTCTTTGGCGAATTGTGTGAATACATTTGAGAGTAAAATTCTTGAGAGTTGTGCTTGAAAGTTATTTTTCGCTAATGAACAGCGTTGCGAGGGTGAAAGTTACTCTCGGATCCATTCTTCCACGCATTGTCCACTTGCGAAAAAATACTCTTGAGAATTATTATATTTGTATTCTAAACTTTCGTAAGAAATTTCCTAACTGAATCAAGATATTGAAATTTGTATCATAATATATAATAAGATTAACATTTTGCATTATAGAGACCTCTAACGTTGTACAATTCTACTTTTCCCCAGAAGAATAATTATAACTTGAGAGGTCAAAGAACTCTAATGATTATTTTCTATACTAATCGATTTAATAGATAAATTTTTAATTTAATAAAAACTCGGTCTCTAGGATATCTCTTGCGAAATAATTCATCCGTACAAATATTTTCTACATTTTATTACATTGGCATTTTCTCTCGAAGACACGTGGAATAGTTGAATTCAGTGACAGGCAGGGTGTACATTTCTGCGTTAGGGATTTACGCGAGAGTCTCTTTCTCGAATGAACGATACTCACGTGGCGGATATTCAGTTCCTCTTGAATACCTTGAGATGAAAGGAGAATTCAACGAGAGAAAGCTCGAGTGAACCGAAATAGAAAACGGAAAGATGTGAGAAGTGACTATGGGCATATGAAAAATCCTTTTTTTTTTTGATTAAAAAAAAAAAAACAGTTCGCGGATCATGCTTTTGAATATATAAGTGTGCTAGTTCCATTCGTGAAAATATTTTAATTAACTAACTACGTTTCGCAATAGATGCTTTAGTTCCAAATCATTTCATTCATTCGTATTCTATAAATTATGTTTTTAAATTATGTATTATAAATTATGTGTACAAATATAATGTTTGAGTTGATAACATTCGAATGAAACGATGGATATTACATAATAATTCAATCTGTACGAGTTAAAAATAAAGAAATTATATACACTTTTCGTGTTTATTCATACATCAATTTAATTAAAATTATATAGAATAATATTACATAATATATAACGTATACAATTTGTATCGTATTCTTTTTCCGAGTAGATTAATCACAAAAAATTTTCATCTATCATCGCGAAACCGTATTACCAAGGTAAATTTCATTTCGTTCAATTGTCCCCATTCGTCTCGTTTCTAGCAAAAAACAAAAAAAAAAACATCCTTGTTTACCGCATTAAAGCGAAACATCTCATAAAAAATGGGCGCGATCCATCGAAGTTTAAAGAAGTTGCACGCAAAAAAAGGAAAGAGAGTCCCAGTTAAATTTCATCCGTCCGAAGTACCTCCTTTATTTACATTGTTTCTCGACTTTCTCTTTGTCCCTTTGTAAAAAATCGTAATTTCCAAATTAAAAAGAAAAAACAACGAAAGTTCACAATCGAAAAAGTTTACTTACTTATAAACAAGAGATTGAAATATATCGGCAGTAATCAACGCCGCTTTGCACGTGCCTCAGACTCCATCCTCGTGTATATGTGTGCCAAGAGGATGGTGAAGGGTAGCTGGTATATAAGCCCCGTTAAGCGGAGGATCATCGCCGTGGAATGGCACGATCATACGGATAAAGTGAGAAGGAGAAAGACGGGTGGAAAGACGAAGGGTGGAAGGGGCGAGTGGAAGAAGGGAGATCCACCACCCTGGAGGGGGTTGAGGCGAGGAATTTGAGATGTGGAGAGGAGAGGCAACAAGTACATAGCGAGCAGGCATCGTTCCAATATTATGTGAAAACGCTACTCCCAGTTTCGTTTCGTTTCGTCCAAGAATGAACCAAAACTACGGTTGCCTTCCGTTGTATCGACAATGTTGCCGATGAATGGCAGACGCTTCTTACACCGTACATAGTATTGCGACGACATTGTCAGAATTTGCTGATTTTGAGAAGAACTACTCGTGGAACACTTTCGCATGGCTTGAGCTCAATCGCTCACGATTCTATTGTAATTTTTCGCTAGGAGTTTGGACGTTACGTACTTTTTTCTTTTCTTTTTTTCTTTTTCTTTTTTTTTTACTTGAAAAAATTAAAAGGTTTTGTTCAATTAATTAATTATTATTGGTGGTTTCGGGCAATTTTCAAATTGGTTATATTGCTATATAGTTTGAAATAATTGAAATATTTCTGTAATTAGAAAGTTATCGAAAGATCGAGTTTTCCATCAAGCAATAAATATCATTTCTTCGATTTATTATTTTCCAAACATTAGAAATTTTTTATCAAATGAAATTTGTTTAATCAATAATCGGATAAAGAAACGTAACGTTAATTGAAACAATGGGATATCTATTTTTAATTAATTCATTATATTCGAAAATTATTATGCTCGTATCAAAATGATTAAGACAGATCTTCCGAGATGGATTATGCTTTTAACCTTTTAAAGTCGTTTCGTTACATTGAAAAAGTTACTGATATTAAGCTGACCTATAAATTAATTACTGTTTCAACAGTATAATGCCTAAATGCGAACTTTTAGTCGGTCAAACAAATTAATCGATCTCAAGTTATTTAAAATCACTCGTGTAAAATAAATTTCAATCGGATAAAATAAACGATTGGAGTTGAATCACTTGATTCGTAACTTACTTTTACCCTGAAAAGATAGTGGCGAAGGAAAATAAAATAAATTATCTGAACTGTAAAATTTATAGATTTTCGAAGTGAACGAGTTATATAGTCGATGTAGCAAAAAAAAAAAAAAAAAGAAAAAGAAAAAAATAGGCCGAGCCTAAACTTTCAAAGCGAGATATATTCTTCTATTTATAGTGAAATTTTATGTTCCGTATAAATATGCAATCAATAAAGAATTTTGACAACCCATCAATCTTCGTAAGATTTGTTTTGTATTGTCTCGTTCTATTAATTTCTAAAAATTTAAGAAAGATTTAATCCATATTAAATTCGTATTAAATACAGATTACGAATTTACATATTTAACATGTCATTTATAGAAAATAGTTAATTGGAGATAGAAAATTCAAGATGTATATACATTCAGTGAAATGACAGCAATTTGATGAAGCTTTTAATACTGTATTATTCGAGCGTAGTGCCTATACGTACTTTACCAACTAAACAAGCTTTGGAAATTGAACATACATTTCTAATTCGTTTTTATCGCTAATACGAGGCGAGCTGGCTCACAGAAACTCGTGACACGGATTATACGGATGCATTATACGTATATTAGTCAATGTAATTCATTCTTCCATCTCTAGCGAGAAGACCATAGACGGGAACAAAGCCGTGTAAGAGAGATTCCCTTGTGATTACCTGTACGGTTAGTGTATAAAGTATCTCGAATAAAGATCGATTAGAAATTGATGGAAACTTAATTGCTTTTCATTTTAACCCAGAACTAATCAACGATTAATTAAATTATACGTAGGTAGTATACCTCTTACTTTCATGATCGATCGATGAATAGTTACACATTTCGATTTAATTTGAAAAGAATAAATTGAAATAAAAAATTTAAAAGAGAATCAAAGGAGATTTCAATTTATATTTACAAAGTTTTTAATTATCGTATATAAATATATTACAATAATAAAAAATTTAAGAGAAAAGTTTGATGGAGTACACGACTTGATAATAGAAAAATATCGAGCATAATCCATCAACAAGACACGACTGATTTACCCAGAAGAGGAGGGTGGCAAAGCCATGACGAATTGTCCGCATCACACCATCCATTCTTCGATGCTTCCTGCTAACCCCCTCAAGGGAAACCCTATTTTTATTTTCTCCTCCTCGTCGCATCTGGATGCAGTCTTTGAAAAGGATGCCTCGCCATGCACGAAATACATAACCCATAGCTCCAGGGTGATATCTGTTCCCCCCGTTTCTTCTTCCCGTGACATCGTTTCCTTAAATTCTGCGATGCACCTCTTGTAAGAAATAGGCCGTTATCGCGGGGAAAAAAAAGAGAGAAACTCAGATCCGTAGAAACTTCGCTCGTGCATAAATCGAATCGCACGCCCCTCGTTTCGTTCGCTGGACAGGTGAACTTGCGCACAAGAAATATGGTGTAAAATGATTATACTATTTTCCAAGCTAATAACTTCTGATCAATTATATTTTTTCGACGAATTGGATTTACTATGTCTTTCATAATTCGGTAATTTTTCTCAGAATTGAAACGATGCGATATTTGGGACGTGTATACGAATATTGAGATAACAAATATGCCAAATAGATACTGCTGAATATGTTGAAAGTCAATCCTATTTTTTATAGTTCTTATGTAAATACGTAAAAATTGGATCCCTCGATATTTTGACAATTCATTAATTTTTTCTGGAAATAAAATGCCACGTTTGGAATATAAGTCGATAGTAAATATGCCAAATAACGAGGGTTGAAATCTTTGATTGAACGTTCGTTTTAAACTATTTAATTTTTGAGATTCGTTTTAAAATAAATATCATAAGAATAATATAATTTTATTAAAATTATTAGATAATGTATTATTGAGAATTAAGAGACACAGAATCTTCGTAGATTTTTTTTTAAATCTTTAATTGATCGAACTGAAGAACTGATTCAGATTGATGATAGAAGGTTAATTACGGAAATAGTACAACTTTCTAATCAAATCATGAAATTGTAAAATTTTTAATTATACCGTTTATATTCTACTATTAAATGTTAGAGCTTTTTTGGAGAACGTTTTATCTTATTTTATTTTATACAATGATTATTCTTTATATTTTAAACTTTATATTTTTATATTTCTTCATCTTTAGTTATGTTTCGCTGGCTTGGTTGTAGTTTGCCAACGGCAAAAATGAAAGAAAATGAGAACAAGCCAGGATGAGTAAAAAGTAGAGGGATATATTCTACGTGTTATATATTCGTTTTAATATTTTCTAATTTTTTTATTGTGATTAAGAACATTTTATCAAGATTTTGGATAAAATTCTAGTAAAATGGAAGAACAAGGGAAAAGATAGATTTTAATGCTTTCACGTAATTAGAAATTCTAGAAATTATTCGCGAAAAAATAGAAAATATAAGATAAATACATTTTGAACGCGTTTCTAAATATTTGTTTTAAAAAAGTGGAACATTATAATTTTTATAACTTCTTGTGTATTCATTAATGTTTTTAATTATTTAATTAATCAAAAATAATGTTTCTTCCTTCGATTTCTAGAAAATGAAATAAATTTTTAAATGAAAGATAGAAATGAAAGAATTTTTTTCATTTAAGTAGATTTCGTTATCCCGATATTTGCGAATGCTTCACAATTAAATCCAAAATTAATTTTTAAGTAGCAATTTCATATTTATATCTTTTTCAAACGTTTGGAAAATACTTTAATATTTATTAGAATGAAATCTGTTTCATATAAAGCGAATAATGAATCAAGTTTTTAGCAATTTGATGAGGTTACATCTTCCCATTTAATCCCCTTTTGACTTTGCCCTTGTTTTGTGTTGATTTTAGTTTCATTCTCTGTGCGAGAATGAAATTCGGCGCGCAAAAGTCTAGAGATGAAAGTAGAAGTTAGCAGAAAATTTCCCGAGATTGAACGTTGCTGCGGTCCAAGAGAATTGCCACTAAGACTAGATTCATCACTTGTCGAAAAATTTGCTAACTTCTTTAAAGGTTTCTCAAAGTTTAGTAAGAAACTTTCAGTATTGCTACGAACAAGCAATTTCGTTATATTACAAATTTTAAAGTGTAATTGTTATTCAGAGATATATTATCGTTACCGTCTGAAAGCCTCTGATTTTCTTAGAGATAGAAATTCCACAATACCATAGAAAAACAAAACATCATTACTCAATTAATAAATAATGATAAATTTCGAACCTTAATAAAATAACGGCAAACATCAGATACGATATTAATATAAATTAAATTGACAAATATTAAATTATTTATCAAATGTATTACTTTAAAACAGAATTACACACGAGAGAAGTGAGAAATGAAATTATTTCATATAAAACAAAACGCATTATTACGCGCATCGTTTTATTTATTATATTATTTAACTTCAAATTAATCAGATTCAAACATGTTAAATTTCATTTACCTTGACACGTACTCATACACGATCAATATACAAAAATTTTTTATATATCATGAAAATTAAATCCGAAGAAAAGAATCGAATTTCTCAAATAAGAAACGATTAATTCGAATTAATCAATCCAAATACTTATTCATCCATATATTAAATACGATAAATGTAACAGTTGCTCTTAATTCTCGGCACAATCGATCGAAAACTTCGATACAACGTGACTAAAGCGAGACTGCAGAAGAGCATGGAGGATCTCTGGAAGAAGATGTTCTCGAAAACAGAGGTGTTGTGCCAGATATTGTAGACCAATTTTCTTCCACACACACACACACCGATTCAAGGGCTGGTGAAAGCTTAATATAGATAGAGATCAAATCGGATTTACACTTGGGCGGAGGGCAGCCGTGTTCCATAAATATCAGTGTTACGATGGCGGTGATGTAGGAAACTCTACAGGGAAAGCTTGATCGCTCGGGGGAATTGAACGAACGCGTTTAATAACTATGCCGGCATACGATCGCCCACGGCTTGACACTGAAATCATGCCGAGGCGAGACCTCTTGGAAAGTCGAGAGGAAATTCCCGCCAATGTTATCAGTAGCCAACCCGTGATCGCGTGATCGATGATATTTCGTACGACAGCTTCTCCCTCTTTCGTGCGTAAATTAATTCCTCGCGCGCGTGGACGAATTTTCTTACTTTTTCTATCCGCAGAGAGACCGAAGAGGGATTTCGTTCGATGAGGGAGAAAGAGACGAATATTTTGATTCTAATAGAAGCTAGAATTATTTTACGGTTAATTGGTTGCCACGTTAGGTTGAGTGATAAGTTTGTTTATCTTTATAATATATGATCGATATGTATTAAAGAAGAGGTTATCGAAGGAAGTGTGTCGAACAGTTTTGTATTTAAATAAAATAGAAATTGTGAATCGATTGATTCATTTGAATGGAAAGAATTCGTTTAGTTTTTTCGAGATGAAAAAATTGTTTAACAGGTATTTTTAAAGTAAATATGATGTTTTATTTTTAAAGGGATGCAAATTGTGTATATATATGTGAATGAATGAAACTAAATATTAATTGAGTAAAAATTTATATAAAATATTTTATATTTATTTTGTATAGTTATGAATCTTTAGATATATTAAAGATATATCAAAGAAGGTAAATATTGAATATATTTGTTATTACAATTTATATTTAGTTTGACTGTAATGAGTTTATTCAATTTTTCTTTTTTTTTTTTTTCTTGAATATTATAAAAATATTTATGTTAGCTTGTTATATGAATGAATTTATTGAAAGAAAGATTATTAGGAAGAATTAATATAATTCGATATTTTAATATTTTATAATAGAAGAATTGTTTCTTGTCACAAGATTGCATACTTCATGACATAATAGAAATTATTAGAATTTGTTTTTTAAAAATGATAATTGAGAAAAATTATAGTAATATATTTATTAGACTTTACTTCATTTCTTTTAAAATTTTACAAAATTTTGTTTAGAAAAATTATTATAAAAAAATGAAATAGATATATGATACTTTATATTAATTACAAGTAATAATTAAAATAAATTATATAACATAAAATGATTAGATAAATTTTAACATTTTATTTTAACACATCTTAATATTCTTTTATAGAATAATAAACTTTTTATATACTTCAATATGTAATTTTATGATGGATTTACATAGAAACTTTACATACGAAAATAAAGAATAAGCTTTATAATCCTATAAAAACACTTATGAGACTTAGATGCTAACAAATTTAAGATTCGAATTGTTTTATAGTTAAGATGGAAAAGATATTTGAAACATTAATCTCTTTATTATTCATTATTAAAAGATAATTAAATTAGATTTACACAAGTGTAATGAACGAATAAATGCAATTTAACACGTTCTGGTAATTCTGATTGCGAAAATAATTGAAAAGCGAAGATAAAACGAGTATTCGATTGTTCAAAGAGCTACACAAATTTATCTTGCAATAATATTGAAACTTCATTGAAATGAAACGTTTTCTCTTCGATGCAAATATTCTTATACCGATCAATAGATCGAAAAATTCGTTACAACTTGTATTTTTTTTTTTACCATAATTTTATCGAATTTTATAAAACTTCTCTTTATAAGTTGAAAATAAATTTCAATCGATCATCACATAGCGAGTATAATAATCTAAAAAAATTAAAAATTAATTCAAATTTAAATATATTAAAATACTTTAATACGTTATACGTTTAAAAATATAATATTTCTCATTGTCTGCGTATTTTAAATGTATTTTCATTTCCATCTTGTTTTACCCATTATCCGCGTTTTAGAAGCTTTCACGATTCGTAATACTACGGTATTAAAGTTCTTATCACTGGTCTATTACTCTGGTAATAGTGTCCTTTATTTATCTAGTCGTTGCTAAAGTGCTCAGTAACTCTGTATAAATAATTAAAGAATGCAATATAGCACAATTTATCGTATATTTTAAATTTATCGTAAAAATATTTTTTTTTATCAATTCTTAATAATATTTTGTAACATGTACGATAAAAGTTAGGAAGTTACTTACCAATGAAATATGATTTATAGAATCAAAAAATTTAGAAGAATCATATTAATAAAAAAAGTAAGAGAAATTGGTATTAATATCTATAGCACTGATTTTGAATTTATAACAAAATTAGCATCAACAAAATTGTAATTATAAAAAAAATTGAATTATATAAAAATATTTTTAATTTCATTTAAAGGCAATTTTTAATTTAAGTTTCTTTTTTTTTTTTTTCATTGAAAGTAGGAAGAATCGTCATAATGGAAATTAATATTTATTACCTCATAATTTTCGTTTATCTTACATTCGATAATAAATCAATATGCCATAAATTTAGAAGTTTCTTAGGAACAACTCAGCAAGTAATTTTCAACGATTTTTATGGACCAATCTGTGGATTTGAAGTTTTATCACCGAACAAAAGCCATGCCACCACCTTTAAAGCAGAAGTGTTGAGACCGCAATGAAAAGAGGGTCATAATCCAAAACTGATTGTATTTTCAATTACTTCAACTATTTATTAAATCGATTGATTTATCAAGCACAGATTTTCAATTGATTATTATAATCTCACTTAAATTTTATTATTATACAGGCTAAGTGATCTAATTTTACCATTATACCATTTTAATCTTAAATTATTTTTAAATGATTGATTATGTAAAAAAAATGTTTCGAATAAAAATTGCGTGATATTGTATGATAGTGGAAAATTTAATAATTTTATTTATTGCTTTTATTGAGATATAAATAATTCAATACATAATATTTAATACATAATATTAATTTCAATACATAATATTTAACATTTAATAAATTATAATTTACTAAAAAGAATATTGAATAAAAATATTATTAAAAATGTATTAAAAAATCAGTAATTGATAAAATTTATTTTTACAAAAATAAAAAATCCCTACAACAGCGCTTATTTAATTAATTTTCGTAAAGTATATACATACATGCAAGTATGGATTTAAATAAAAATAAAATTTTATTCTATATTTTTTGCTTTTTTCATATGTAGAGTAATCTAACGATCCATTTGATCAATTTCACTTCTATTTGTCTCAATGAGTCTAAAAAAAATTTCTTACAATTTACTTTTTAAATCATCCCTATCCAATTTTATATTATACGAATAATATCTCGTAGAAACAATATGACATTTGAAAGAAAGATTACGGATTACATTCCATTTAAAAAAAAAATCCTAATTTTACTCCAGTTTGATAAAATTAATTTAATAACATGTAATTTTTTGCATATTCCCGATTTTCTAAATTTTAAATTGAATTGTACATTTATTTAATCACCGCAATTACGCAGAGAAAGTTGAGAACGAGTTAACAATTTAACCTCGTGTCTCTCATTTTACATTTCGTTTTATCTGGTGTATAGATATATCAATCAGTGATTTCTCCGATTACTCGATGCATGATAATCAACCTATCCTTAATGTAATGCCACCGCGTGCCCCACCCCATCACGTCTATCCGTCTTTCCTCATCTCTGTTTCATCGGAAGACAAAGACTGGCTCATAATTAAGTGACGTGCATAGACGTTGCTGATAGGGAACATTATGTTGTCATCGCTTAGATAAAACGATATATACATACATCAACTGCTCCCTTATACGTCATACGCATGAGTATACGTATCAATTTCCAGTAATTACGGGACGGCGTCTTTATTCATTTTACATCAAAATGTCATCGCCATTTGACAGTTCCGACGGATCAAGATTTCCACGATTTCGACGAATGTAAAGCTAAATCGATCTTTGAAAATTTGATTTCTTCTTCAGTTGGTTTAATGATCGTTGATTAAAAATTGTTGATTAAAAGTTTAAAATTTAATTTTTCAATAGACTTTATTTCATAAGAATATTGGAAGAATATTGGAATGTAGAATATGTATGTGTAATTCGTAAAACTTAACGCGACATCTTAAGGGTTAAATGTTGAAATTTCGATTGACTTGAATTAATTTGAAACTAAATTGTTGCGAAAGTTTGAATACTTTTGAATATTTTGTGGCGATTTCGTAATAAAATTTGTGAAAAGAATAATTGTGAAATGAAAAAAATAATTTTATGTACCATGAGTAATAATTTTCCTCATTTCTTTCTTAAATTTAATGCATTCGATAATTATTTTCTTAATTATAACAGTTAATATCGTGTTACATGTCGAGAAAAATTATAAGAAGGAACATGTAAAAGATATTCAGTTTCAGTTACGGATATTTTTCACAAAAGAAGGTAGCTAATGTTACATGCCGTTAAGCACTCGTATTTCCGACTCACAGAAAATAAACAGAAGCTAAAGTGGGCAATACGGATCATAGAGAATGCAGCATGAAATAAAAAATAAAAAAAAAAAAAGAAGAAGAAAGAAAGGACGAATCTCGAGCCTCAGAGAGTTTCACGTTTTTATTGTAATCTAGCCATTGTTGTTTCCTATTTTTCGTTTTATATCGTTATATCGTTCTGCATCAGTCCTACTCTCAACAGAAATTTTTATATTGACAATGCTTTCTCTGGTTCCATATGAAAATAAGAGGTTCAAAAAAAAAAAGAAATATGATAATTACTATTTTTTTAAATCATATTTTTTTTAAAGGTCATAAAACAGTAATTACAATGCAATCAAATTATTATTTTTTAAAGCTGTCGTATAAAAATTTAATTGTATAATAATTATATTTATTATATAAATTATAAATTTCATTAGAACGTTTCACTTACAATTTTTTTTTTTTACGTATTCTAATTTTATATTTTAACATGTTTTTTATTTCAACTTTTATATGACATCAATATCATTTTTAAAAAATTTCCTTAAAAGTTTTGTCTCAAAATTTCTTGAAGTTTCATTTGTATTATATAAAATATTATTTTTCATCTAAAAGAAACGAAAAATGAGAATTGATTGACAAAATATTGATTTTAAATATTACACATTTAAAAGAATATGAAGAGAAAATTTGAAAATAATGATATTAAAAAATTACAATTAAAAGTTATTTTATATCAAATTTCATATAAAATATTATCACAATTAAAGCTGATATAACAAAATAATGATTAATAATAATCTCGAGAATAAAGCCATTAAAAGCTCAATTTATATATTAATTATAATTGTTAAAAGCTTAATCTATTTATTGTAGAATCTATTTCATTCAAAATTACATTATCAAATCAAAATTCACATTATCGATTATAAATAATAATTTAATAGTAAACTCATTCCTTAATGTTTGATAATAATAATAATTGCATTCTAATTTAAAAAAAAAAGAATCCACCATTTATAATCAGCAATTGCAATGTATATACACGTACAGTGTGAATAATTTGAAGCTCATTATACGTGTGAAATTTGAAGCAAATTAATTCGTTCAAAGTAATTTCACACGTATATTTCAAATAGGATGCTTTCATTGTTTCTATAATATTTCCTCGTTTATGATAAAAGCAGACAAACTTATGAAACAACGGAAACATATTCGGTGTATTAAACAACAGAAACTTGTTCGTAAAACAAGAAGCTCAAAACAAATAGTAACATGAAGAAAATATGAAAGACATTTATAATTGATAAAGTATTTATTGTTTTTTTTTTAATCTAATTCCACTTTTAAAATCCAATTTATCCCATAATTATAATCATAATTCTCTATGGGATTTTTAAAATTTTTTATTTTAAAATTTTCACAATTTCTTATTGATCTCTTCCTATTTGAATATTTCTGAAATGAAAATTCACTTCCTTTTCTGATATTTTAATATTCAAACAACAGTTTGAACTAATAACAGAGAAATATTTTTGTTTGTGTGTGTATATATATGTATATGTATATGACAACGGTTCTCAATACATAGTCTATCTATTACCGGCAGTACATAAAATATTCCCAACTGGTACGCAAGCTAAATCAAATCGTATTAAATTTTAAATTTATGTGCAGTGGGATATGCTAAAATGAATTAATTCGTTCTAGAACCTTGTTATATATTGAGATAAGAAAGAGGTAAAAGGAGAAAGAAGTGTTTTTTAATTAAAAATTGTTTCATGTGTATATGTAGACACTACAGTGAATTAACAGAAATATATCAGTTATCCAGAGAGATGTTCTCTGAGAATTATTGGAAAATTATTCTTTGATTTCATTCGCTTCGCTGATTCATGAGAATCGAAAAAGAAAAATATTTCTTATAAATGACATAGAAAGAGATTAAAATAAAAAAAACATGTGTTTTATTTTAGAATCTTATATTTCTAAATGTCTCAAGAATTAGAATAATTAATTCTAACAGTTGATGGAAATAATTCTATAATTAAGAATGCAAAAATTGCAATTAATTAAACGTTATTGTACGTGATTTAATAACGTTTTGATATGTATACATAGAAAAAAAAAGATTAATTTAATATAATTTAATTTAATTGAGAAATACAAAGCGATTTTGAAATCACGTCAATGAATATTTTCACTACGTTTATTATCAGAGCAAATAGCTGATTGTTTAATTTAATAAATGTCATGTAAATTTAAATTTTTTCCAATCGATAAATGTGCAATTCTATTGAAGCAAGTATCCAGACGATCCTTGTACTATTTAGGTCATAAAGATAGATAAAATGGATTCAAGGCAATATCGATTATTTAGCGATTTATCTAAAAAGATTGATTCCCTTTCATGTCTTGATCGCATCCTTGACAGCTGTAGAACCGAAATCCAAATTGATTTATCGACACATTTATGTATCATCGTTGATGGGACACTACAAGATACATGTTTCTGAAACTTGATCTGGATAAAATCAAGAGGATAAGATCTGCAAATCTTCTACAAGCATAGGTTCGAATTCTTGGACATGATTAATAAGACAAATACTAATATAAAGATTTACTAATTAATCCTCTTGATAAAATATTGTTGCTCTAAAATATTAGATATTTGTTGACTTTTAAGATATGAAGGCTAAATGAAAGATATTATAACAAAATTATTATCTTATTATCACACAGATTCAATTATTCTTTATTATCATAAATTAAGATTAATAGAGAATACAAAATTGTATAAAAGGCATTTATAAAAAGAAATTAAAATTTATTAAAAAAATCTACACAATAATTTGTAATTTATTTTATCAAGAAAAGGGATAGTATGGCGATAAATTTTAACATGATCAATATGGCAATACGTGAAATTTAAAACAAAGAAAAATGCAAAACGACTGCACATGCTAATGGAAAACCGAATGCTTGAAATTTCTTTGACAAAAAAAATCCATGATTATGCATTGTTCGCATTAAATGTGTTAAATATAGTTTGATTTTTGAATACTTCACATAATTTATAATAAAAAATATTTATCTTTAAACATTGTCAAAAGTTTTCAACTTTCTGAATCGATTGAAAATTAGATCAAATCTCATAGAAATTAACATAATGAATTATCCTAAAATACAAATCAACATAACATAATAATAATTTAATCATCATTTATTTATGATCATGATTTATTGATGAACCAGTATATATAATATCATTATAACATAACAATATAAGATATTTCAACATAACAATATAAGAAAATTTGGAAATTTTTCTTATAAAAATAATAACATATTTCAATTTTAAAATTTTAAAAATTTCCCTATATTTGCATCTTGTCTATGCGTTAATTCACAAGATACTCATTTAAATACAAATGAAATAAGAGCATTCTAGTTCTGACACTAGTTGATGAGATTTACTGAATCTATTAATTATTAATACAAGAGAAATAGCAATGGTAAACAGCTAGATTCATATCCTAGTTCAATTCTGTCATTTCCGATTCGGATCTCCGCACAGTTAACCACATTCTATCCTACTATAGACATACGTCAAATCATTAAATGATCCAAAACTCACTCGAAAACGATTTGCCTTTATTTACTTTCTACATTGATGATTATTGGCAAAATGTCATAAATGATTAGAGAATGAGTTAAGTTTATAAATTTTAGATTCTAGATATTCATGTATTTATAGAAGAATTTAAAAGTGTAAAAATGTAAAGTAAATTATTTATTAAATTAATTTAATAATTATTTTTTACTCTATTCTTTATATATTTATATTTATTAAAATATTAGATTGTTGCGTATAAAATGTGTAAAATGGTTCAAGATTTATGAGCTGAATATATCATTAAATAATATTTGTTTCATATCCATTTGATCCATTAAAAACCAAATACTGAAATAATGCAATTTTTATATACATGATTATTTATTATTCAAAGTACAAAATTATAAATGTTAAATGCTACAAATTTTTAATTTAATTTTTTAAAATTATTTTCAAATTAATATTATAAATATCAATAATTTTATTTATGCTTCAACATGTTCTTCTGCAAAATAATATTTTAATCTAACTTCTTTTTCAAATTTTTGAATTCCATAAAACACATTATTCTGAATTTTTGGTTGATATTGTACGTACCTAGAAATTACTATTTGTAAGTGATTTGACACTGATTTTGATATATTATATCTGATCATTTATTTGATTATCATTGGAAGGTGTCTTTGATATCCGAAATTAATTAATTTTGTGATGACAAGCAATGAAAAGCACCATTGCATTAGTGGCTGCGATCACTGCCCAAATAGCTAACCGATATCTAATCGTGGTCAGTAATCGTTGAGTTCGACTACTAACAGTAGCTAATTGTAACTTGGATGCGACAAGGCCGAAAATATGCTGATAATTCAATATTTTACTATTCAATATTTTAGTTATTTTAACCGATTATTTTCTATATTTTACAAAAAATTTTTTGCAAATTTGTAATTTTTTTCATATCGTTATAATATTTAATGAAAATAACATTTTAATCAATATTAAAGCCTAATGTGAAATATTAATCTCTTCACAGTGAATACAGAAAGAAATTCGAAAAAAAATTGTTAAGAATAATATAAATTTAAAGAATTATATAAAAAATTAATTAAATTATTAAAATCGAAAGTTTTCTGAACTTTTAAATAATCGAGAATGAAAAAAACTTGTAATTTTATTACAAAAGATTGAAAAATTAAATATAATTAGTAATCATCTAAGATTTTACATTATCATTTATATTTCTGTCATGTGCGTGTATCTTAAACTTGAAATCATTCTTGATATCTTCACTTTACAGTTTGATCAAGCCAAATAGAATTTTATTTTCCTATTCAAGGTTCGAAATGACGTTTCTCTTTTCTTTCTTCCTTTTTTGTCTTGTCTTTACTATCTCAAGACATCAATCCAAGAAACATTTTTATTCTTTCATAGTTTCAATATATAAACTCTGTTAACCAACTGTGAATTTCAATCCAATGTATAATAATTTTGAAATTGCTTTCAAAATTCATTGTATAAAAAATTCTGAGTTCCAAATTTGAAAATACTTTGAGCATTGGATTTTCTATTTGAAATATATTCTATTTTCTATTCTGAATATGTTATACATATTGTCTACACTGTAAAAGCTAAATTCAGCAACTTTTTGACGATCCGATCATTGTCATTGAATATTTCTTGGAGGAGAAGAAAATATTATATTATAAAATTTATTTCATGTTTAAGTTCTTAATGTCGTATTTAATCAATTAATTAATAGTTATATTTTTATATATTTAATATTTACATAATCCATAATACCATCCGTTAAACTAATTAATCACTATTAAAAAAAATATTTTTAATTTTTCTTTCATTCTCTCTTTCTTTATAACTATGCTGTATAAATCAAAAACAAATATAAATGCAATGTTTGATTGATGTACTACATTGTCTCGAGATAAAGATATGCATACGAATTTTTCGCCGATGTATCACAAATTAGATTTATATAGTTCAACTATAAAAATTGACTGTACAGGTTTCCCCGTATCGCGTGGTTAAAATAAATATTTACGTGTATATGGGATATGTATCTCGAATCTCGATCGAAGTATACAATTTGAAAGCAATACGGTTTGGTTCAACATAGAGAATGCATTTTTGCCTCCATTCTCTCCACGGCGCAATGAAAATTCGAAAATCAATATTCCCCGTGTCGTCACAATATGCCTACCAGAGTTTCCAGTGCTGTGCTTATTTTTCTTCACTTTATCTTTGTCATATTCACGTACAACGTGGAGATGACACACATGTGCAGGGGAGACAATTGAAATTATTTCAAGTTTTCGTTTTATATAATATGATTTATACATATGTTTTAAAAAGGTGATTTATGTATCAATGATTAATGTATCGATAATGTATTAAAAAATTAGAATGATTTTATGTATATTCCATTTTGAATAAATTTATTTTAGTGTCACAAGTTTTTCGATCATTCAATAAAACCATTGGAAAAAAAAATATATCACTTTCCAATTTAATAGAAAAGTATATAATATAATAACGTTTAATGTTATCGTTCACAATTGTATTCGCAATAGAAAATATTTCGTCGTTAAAATAATGTATTTATCTGTTTTTTTTTAATTCCATTTGCTACGAGTGAATCTATATTTATTGTTTTTAATCGCGTAATTGATCGAATTCTCCTCTTTGATGAAGTGATAATTTTCGTCGAAACAAAAATCACTGAATATCATCCATGTATATAAAATAAAACGAATGAACAATAATTTTCTTTTAAATTTAATATCATTACTTTTTATTTGTCAATCCTCGATTCTCATATTTCGTAATTTCTCTAAACCTTAACACTTTAAAATTCCCTATCTAATTATTAATAAAATACAATAATTCTGATTAATTATTATTAAAAAAAATTCGTTCGTCCACATTTTTTCATCCAATATTAATCCATTATGCAACAAATATACACATATATTGTAATAATTCGATATCTAAAAATGGGCAACGCCGCCGTTGTACATCCCTCCACATAGAATATTTCTCACTTATAAAAGAACAAAAGGATAATGCCACCGCTGTTTAAAGAACATCCACGTCCCCGTTTTACTTTCCCGCCACTATTATTTCAGTCGTTTAAACCACATTGAATCGAACCTCGCAAATCGGTCAACGCATTTCGACGTAGAAAAAAAAAAAAAGAAAGAAAGAAAGAAAGAAAGAAAGAAAGAGAAAAAACGAAAGGAAACCGTTGAAACGATCGAAGCGTGCCGCAAATGATTAAAATTCGATGAATCTACCGAACCAACTCTTATCCAACCACCGATCGATCGAACAACAAGGTTGCAACTGATTAACACACAACGTGTGTGTAATAATGCTTTGCTTTATCTCCATCGTGTAAACTATTCGTACCTGGCATATACTATACATATGCATTGTCCGCGGAGCGTAAAGCAGAATTCACATGAGCAAATGGAAGCCGAACAATAGAAGATTTCTCTCTTGCGCGAGAGGGGGGGGGGGCGCCAATTCATTCGAACACACAGGGCACACAGGGCCGCCGTTTTCAATTTTTGAAGACTCGATGAGTCAAACAGCTGATGATGGGTCTGTTTACGCCGCTTCATCAGCTGCATTTTTTAACCTCCATTCCCGATATCCAATTGGGGGGAAGGATGAATTGGGAGCCTGTAACATTCTTTTGAATTCGCGATACTGTGAATCTTTAAACTGTGATGGTTTGGTCCGAAACGATAACCGATTTCAATGCAGTTTTTTTTTTTTTTTTTAATAGGTAAATACACAAAACATTTTGTAAGAGATATAATTTAAGGGAATCGAGGATCTTATAAAAGAAAAGGGCAGATTGTGACAATTTTGGAAAAATGTGTTAGGTTAGATTAATTGAAAAAACTATCAACTAATTAGTTATCGAGTCGATGAGTTGATTCAATTTTTTAAATTTGAAACTGACATATATGTAACAGTAATTAATTTTTGTTAATAAAAGGCACGATTTATTGATTTATTATTGCATTATAAGTTAAAAATTGCGTTTTCTCTATTAGATATAAGAGAGAGGATTTGCATTTTTATTGCATAGAATAGTAACAAGTATAAAAAAAATATTAATATTGAAAATCTTAGTATTTTTTTAATTTACTTTAATTTTGATAATTGTTAAGTACATATAAAAAATATAATTTCTGTCGATTTTTTATTTATCTAAGAAAAAATGTAATGAATGATTTTAATTTAATTATTAAAATTGCACGAAAATTTGTATAATCGATTCTAAAATAATAAAAATTACTTTAATTCGATGAAAATCTATCATATAAAAATATCATGTGTATTTGAACTTTGAAAAAAAACTTTAATCTAAAATATTATTAACGATGAGAAATAATTTTTATTGCTGAAATCTGAATATCCAATATTTTTATATGTTATAATCCTCTTTACAAGTTAATATTTTTCAAATCGATTGACACGTAAAATCAAAAAGAGAAAAATTTATTTCTTATCTTTTACATCTATATTTTTACAAATAATAATATTAATAATGAGATTAATTCCTCTCTTTTTCCTTTTTATTAATTTAATTCGTTTTTATAATTATAATTTTTATAAATATATTTATATTAACTTGTACACAGTCAAGGTTCTCCTGTATTATATTACACTAAATTTAATTACGCATAAAAAATGAAATAAGTTTCATGAGAAACACGCATTCAGTAATAGAAAAATCATATTATACCTTTACACGTGGTCAGTGATATGCAGATGATATGCAGATCATTGGAATTGCAAAGGTTTTTGCAAGTTCGTGACAACTTGAACGTCGATTTTATAAACGATATATAAACGTAACGAGCTCTAACATGTTTTATATTTCAACTATTTCACTATTCATGCATATATTAATTATCAATTCTCGAGTTTTACTAATATCGTTTATATTTTAATTTTTATATGATACCAATACCACATTAGTTTGATAAAGTTTTCATTTATTGAATATTGCGTTGAATTATTTAACGACTCATGTGATAATTAATGATTCTTATAAATTGATACAAAAAGAAAAAAAAGAAAAAATGAAAGAACCTAATATTGTAACAATTTATACAAAATCGTAAATTTTATAAAAAATGTTTGTTATCAGAATATTAAATAATGCTCGCGTTTTACGGTTAATAAAATAATCGATCGAGCTTGAAAAACTGTTGAAATAGCTGAAACTTATAGAAAAATGTTTGAAGAGAGAATTAGCATGCAAGAGGTAGAAAATGGGCACGAAAATCTGACGATCTGGTATAATGGAGCTTTCACAGAGCGATAAAAAAAGTGTTTCGTTGAATACGTTCTAGAAAACGACCACGCTGAATATACCTTAGAGTATCTGCCATATATGTATGTACGTACCATATCGGATTTTGAAGTAATAGCATCATGTATTGCTTCATAATTGAAAGATTCGTTTCGTTAAATTCGATAGAAAATATTTTACGAAAAAACTTTTATGCATTAACACGTTAATGTTTAAAAATTCAATAAAAATTGAAAGAAAAACTAAATGAATTTTGATTGGAAAAATATTTTTATTCGTATTATGTTTCGGTAATTTAAGATAAATAAATTTTTCTTGATAAAAATATTACGTTAATTCTAAATAATTGATTATCAATTGAATACTTTACTAATAATTTCTTGCAAACGTTGCAAAAGTTACATTAAAAGAAGATATCTCTTAACTTAGCACGTATAATTTAAAAAAAAATTCTTATGTTATTCTACTAAATTCATAATATTGTATGATATTTTCATCATGGCAATTTTATGAGTAAATGAAAATGTGGCATTAAATTTAAATAAATTTCATTCATTGAATATCATATTGATATTTGTATTAATTTCCTATTATTTTAATTATTAATAATTTATTGATACCTTGTTTATTAATATTGCAAAAGAAAATATTGTTGAACACAATATATAATTTCATCCGGAGAAATTTTAAATATTAGAGGTGTAGCTTTGCGAAAAATTCATACTTGTTTCTTACGATAACGGAAAATGATAAACGTCAAAGGATACCTATTTGGTTTTATCGTATTTCAATAAGCCATGAAAGAAATGACGCAGCGATACCAAATGATGCTATCTGCGAAAGATGGTAATACTCGAATACCCGTATTCGACTACGCCTTTTGTATATGATGAGAATGAAAGAGCTTGGTCCATACTATTAGTTTAGAACTTATTGAAAAAGGATTTCAATGCCAAAGAAAAGAGACATTATCATTATCCGACTTCGTCGGAAAATCTTTGTAATGTTAAACCATTAAGTTATTCCATTAAGAATCGAATAATAAAATAACGTAGTTTATTATAAGTATAAACAAATAGCACAAATAACACGGAGAATCGTGTAAAAAAATTATTTCAAGTAAATATACGTACGGATAACATATATTGGAAAAAATTTTATTCATTAAAATATATTCTGATATTTTTATTATAAGAAATAAATTAAATTACACCGAGTCCAAAAATTAAATTTACCATTTTACTATCTCGATGAAGGGCAAAATTTTTCTATTCACGACAATTGTCCTTTCATTCCACTTACTTAAAGAGGAATAAGCGAGGCGAATTAATATCGAGATGCACGCGTTTGTTTTAGCGATTTTATCGATAGGTATACGATAGATATTCGGCATTTTTTTTCGTAAGCAATCGGCTCGATCGGTAAGTCGAGCGTATGCATGACTCGCACGCTTTGTTCCTGTTGCACGACACAATGGATTCTCCTTTTTTACGAAATAACGACGCAGAGCACAAGCATGTACTCGCGCACTCAAACAACTGGCCCCATCAACCGAAACTCACTCATATAGCCCAGCTCCACGGGATACGCGAATTAGCGTGGCTAGGTCAAGGGTGCAATTTGCCCCAGATTAGTTTTGTTCGATGCCAGCTCACTGTCACGCCCTTTCCCCATTGCCCTACTCGTTCTTGAAACATTTCTTTCTCTTCAACTCTGAAATCCTAATTATCCCTACCTATTCAGTTATATTTGCCACGCTTGTGTACCGACGCGTTAAATACAAGTCTGTCAAGTAAGAAACTATGCTTCCAGATTACGGTTCAAAATATGATCGAATTTTTTTTTTGTAAAAAATTTTGTGCAATCCAAAAATTAGTGTAATGTAATTTACTAATGTAATTTAATTTTAATGTAACATTTTAAAACTTAAACGTTTGAACGAAATTTAATTAAAAATTTTAGACATATATTATGATACATAATATCTTTACATATTAACTTTTATTAACTCTTTCGATATGAATTCAATTGGGAATGTCTGGAATTTATTCAAAACATCATATTTATACAACCATCGTAAAAAATTCTTGAATTTAATTCTTGAAATTAATTTAAATCGATGAATATTTGAGAAACTCCAAACTTTTTTCTGCCATTAATAATTTTGCTTTTAAAAGCCAGATTAGTCAATATCCATTTTTCCCAAATTCATATATTTTAATAACTTGTTATTTTATCAGGATACATTTATATTACATCTTAAACAACAAAAATTCTTTTGTTAATAATTTCAAATTATAATATGTTGTAATTTTTTTTTCCTATCGAAAAAAGAATACTTCAAAATACGGAATTAATAAACAAAAATTCTCTATCAAAAAAATGTAAGAAATAAAACATTAAAATAAATGTGCGACAAATCAGAACTCAACTTCTTTTTTATAGTTTATCAATAAAAGTCAAAATCATTAAAGTTGATTATCAATAATTGATGTTTGAGAACAAAAGAACTACGATAGTAATATTTTATCGTATGGAAAACAATAGAATAGAAGTTTAGCCACATTTAACAAACTTTGAGATCTCGATCGAACACTGTCCAACCGAAATCTAACTTCGATTACTCGAAACACACATGAGCACCCGAAAATTGCAAACTTTGGGATCCCGATTTGAACTCGGATATCAACACACGCTTACTGGATATTAGCATATGCAACAAGTTGCGAATTATTGTTTTTATCATTATATACAAAACTCGTATAAAAATGTAAAATTTTAGTAGAATAAGCAAGATATTGTAATATTTTGACTATAAAGATATAAAGTTCCAAATTTATTAAATCTTTTTTACTTAAGAGATAACGCGAGTGATTCTTTATTATTCTAATAAAAAGATAAAATACTAAAACGTATATAACTGAATTTAAAAAACAAAATGGAGTTAGATTAATTTGATATACAGAAACATTAATGTTATTTAAGGCAATTGAAATTAATTTATAGAATTATTACATCTTAATATAATAAATATTTTTAATTATAATGTAAAATCTACTTAGTGACACGATTATGTTACAGGTGATATTATTTTAACAAAATTCTCTTCTTCATTTCTCTTAAGTAATAAGATAACTATCTTGATTTGAGTTTAAGTCACGCGAAATTCATTTTAATCCATTTTTTTTATTCATTTAAGTCAAATAATAATATAAGTCAAATAATAACAATAATATGATAACGTAATAATAACGTACACAGTAATTGAATGAGAATAAAAGTTATTTCTCTTATTATACTTCTCTATATCCACTGAAAAATTAATTTTATTTTTTCTTCTTAAATAATTATTGAATATTGTTATAAATTTATTTGCTCACAAATTAATTTTCAATTACATAGTCAATAAATCTTGTTTCGTACATAATAACAAATATTAAAGAAATTGCCTGAAAGGCATTCGTGTATTTAGATCAAATCTTATACTATTAAAAATCATGCAAACAGTTGATTTATTGTTAATAATATGGTATTAAAAAGAAATCGAAGCACAAGCATAGTAAAGATTAGCCATACACTAATGTGAATTAAGTGTGATCAATCAGATAAATTAATGAAAATGTTTTCCAAAGTACTTACAAACATGTTTTTTAAAATATGTTAATACTATTCTTTCTTAAACAAGTTTAAATGCTTATTGTAATTAAATTTAATCAAGATAATTTCGCAGTACTTTAAAAGAAAATGATAATCAAGTAAAAATCATTTTACAATTATCTATATCTATTATAAATTACTATTATTACTATTATTTACTAAAAATAAAATATTTTTTAATAATTAATTTTTCTTAATTTTAATTTAGATATATATTTCTTTACAAAATTTATAAATTTCAGCTCATCTTAGCTATTTTATATTTCTACATTTATTACATTATTTATATACATGCCTTTTTTCAAACCATAATTTTCATTCATTCATAGACTAGATATTGTACAATTAATTCGTTTTGTACGATTACGCATTTCCACAAGTAAAGAAATAAAAACTATTAAAAATTAAAATTAACAAAAAAAAACATATAGTTATAAGAAATAAATCTAATAAAAATATGATCATTTTTTTGCGAATCAGATCCAAAAAAATGTGATGAACGTTAAAAAAATAAGCAAAAAAGAAACACGACAACTAGGACATACGTGGGATTAAACTTTTTCGCTCCTATAATTTTGATACAAAATCAGCATTGAGCTCAACCTGACAAAAAAGAGGGATTTTTCCCATGGTGAAACTCTGATCTTTTGATGAACCTTTGCACAATGGTACACATTGAAAAAACTGAAGCTAATGACATCCAGTTTCGAGGGCAGACGTTTAATAGTTTATGGGTTATTTGAAATTGCAATCTCTGTTTTACCCTCTAAAAAAACGAGACCACGTTTACAAGAAACGGCTGTTACATGATAGAAACTTCAGAACCCACTGTTCTTTTTCAACTCTTTTTCAGATAACGTAATCCTTTAATTTTGCAAGCGCCGCTATTGTGCAGGGGACTCATCAAAAAATCATGGCTACATCTTGGGATCTCTCTTTGTCGAAAAAAGTTCCACCAGGATTCTCGCGATTTTTCGCGATCGAAATACCGAACTGACAACGATTCAGCGACGAGCAAATATGTTTATATCTATCGAAAATACAATGGATATAAGAATTTTCTTTCGAGATGAAACGATAGATAGCGATTCTTAACACGAGCGATTCTTTAATGTGGCGTGAAAAATTGATTTTTGATAAGAAAGAAATATTGTAAAACGAAATTTAAGATAGTTAGACTGAAGATTTGTACGTACGCAAAAGGAAGATCAAATATGTGGAAAATTTTGTTTTCGCTTTTTGACATTTTTTCGAAATTCATGACGCGAACGTATGCGTCATAGAATAGAACATTTCGATGACGTGTACGTTCGCGCCATCCCGATACTGAATATATTATATTAAAACGTGATTTATAAAGTTTTGAAAGTTTGAAAATGATTCATTTGAATTAAAGTTCGATCGTTTATTTAATTTCATTGTGAAAAATATAAAAGTACTACGCATTTCTAATTAATCTTTTTCTAATTAAGAATAATTACTCTCATTCATGTATAGACATAAAAATATCTTCTATTAAGAAAAAATATGATTAAGGATCTAGAAAAATACACATCATATGAAAGTAATTAAATCGAACTTATAAAGTTTTTAACAAGTTCTCACGGTATTCAGTTATTCAATATAATTTATGAAACCGAGATTGATGAATTTCAATTAAATAGTAATTCACGAGGAAAGAACACTAAGAATTTTAAGGATCAAGAGAGCAGGAGTGAAAGCGGCAGAATAAAACGCAAGTATGAATGAAAGTGTAGCACGTGTTGATTGTACAAATTAAATTTATGATAATTCCATTCGTTTTTCATTCATAAAAATATCTTATAATATCATTAAAATTTCTTCAGACTTTTATTAAAATTTATGCAATCAAAATATGCATCTAATATTCGCTTTACCGTCCATGGATTAACCAATTAATGTTTGAAAATGAAATCTCATTGAGTTTGAAGTGTGAATTTGACTAATTTCCTCTCCTTTCAATTAAACTCGCAGAAGCCACGATACATAAATGTTCAAATTTGGCCTGAACCGCAGACGATATGCAAAATTAAACAGAAAGTGTTCACGCATTACATGCAAGTAAATTGTTCGAAGAGCTCGATTTAGCATTTATATAAAGAATAAATTTATAACAAACTTTTAAAACGAAATCGAATCATCACAATTCGTCGTATCACAAATAAATAAATATTATGCAAGTTTAATAAACAAACTATCGCTATTGGGAAAGAAAAAGTGAAAGATATCTCGGTCGATCATTTCTGTTCACCTTGTATAAAGAAGAAAGATTCGAAATTCGAGTAATGCCATAAAAAATAAATGTAAGTAACTGTAAATGAAGCAGCATAACTCGAGCATCGCGATACAATTTTCTAGAATTTCATGGAATCCGATTTCGTTTACTCGTTTATATTAATTGGAATGCAATCTTCCATTTGAAATATTCGCTCCAGAAAAGTTCCAATACATTTAACCTATCTCGGTCAAGGGAATAAAAGAGTGATTAAAAATAGCATTTATTCGTCTCGGTGGAGAGATATGCATAATATAAATATATAAATATAAAATTCCTTTTTCTATATAATTATACGTATATAGCAGACAGGTAAAATAGTTGTGCTGCGAAACTTTGAAAAGCTAATCTATTTCTTGCTCGATATCGATTGTTTATTAGGAAAAAAATAAAAATAAAAAAAAATAAAAATAAAAAAAGTAAAAAAAGAAAAAGAAGGGAGAAAATATTCTGGCCAAGCATCCCCTTTAAAAGAAATTGTTCTCGATAGTAATTGCCTTTCACAGGTACACCGCTTGCATTATCGGAAAACGCAGAGGCCGTCCTTTGAAACGAACGTTCGTTGTAGGTATCTGTTTGCAATTCACCCGTATATGTGTCCTATCAGACCACAGCAGACTGACAAAGCGAATCTTTGGTGTAAAATTTTAAACTTGCTAGGCCCTGTTAATATTTACACAAGAAATTTGGATATACAACGGTGTTATCATAATTTGGAAGCTAAGTACACAAGATGATAAAAGAAAGGTATTTATTATTTTTCTTCTAAGCTCTACTTGGTGATGTATTTATATGATTACATTGTACAATAATTTATTTTATTTAATAATTATAAATGATGATACATGTGTTTATCTTTTGACACGATGCTTTCACAGTAATTATATTTGCAAGCTTTATATTTTGGTTTAATCAAGAAATATTACCTATTCATATTACCTATCATATTATAACGAAAAAAAAAGAATAGTTTTCTTCGTTAAGTAATTATTGCAAGAATAATCGAAAATTTATGAAAATAAAAATGAAATAATTATCGATAAAACCTTCATATTTACTAAACGTTTTACTAAACATTCATATAGTGACTTTTTTTGAACAATGAAAATAGAATTTAATTTGAAATTAATTTTAGACACTATTGAAAAGAAATCGAAATTTACTTCGATATTTTCTTTTCAGAAATCTTAATCATATAAAATCATTCAAGACACTAGAAAAAGAACTTTTATGATACGAAACTCAGTTAAACTATTTAACTTTTTACATTAAAAAATTTGTACAATTTATAAGTAGGTATTAAATTTCTAACTATTTATAATAAAATAATGTATTTTTTTATATATATAATTATTTCAATTTAGTTGTAAATAAGTGTTAAGATTATTAAGATCAGACTAATATTTCCCTCAAAATAATAGAATAATTTATCTAAAAAAAAAAAGTCTGTTCCATTATCCAAACCTTTTCTTATCCAAACGCTATTAGCTCGGACAATGGAAGTTTCTTCTGTATACAAAAATATTTCGTTCAATTTTTATTTTAAAAAAATATAAGATATATTGGCGAATGCATATAAAATATTCAGAGATATATTACTCTCATATCAAAAAGGATGCATCGTTCTAGAAGTCTTTTAACAGCAACAAGAGGCAAACGAATACTTCATTTACCGCATGCACAGCCGTACTCATTAAGCGCGACCAGAGGAACAATGGTGTCTCGAAAAGGAACAAGACCCTCAAGAAATTTTTGCCTTCGTTTTGGTCCCCAAGAAAATTCATTTCCTCCAACCTTGGTGTTTTCTAACCATCCTCACGGACAACCAATATCGACTGTACGAGAGAAACCACATGATGCTATTAATCTTGAATAATGAACATTTTGAGGAAGCAACGATAGATCATGCGTCAAAATTAGAAATTCGAAAAATTATGTACGTACAATTTCCAATTTGTGATTCGTATATTGTATTTTTCCAATTTTATCGTCTTAACTATGTAAGATGATGTAATTAATTTATAATATTTTTACGATTAAATATTTTCATATTGTTAATGTTAAAATTTATACTTTTTTTCTATGAAAAACTTTTTTTTATTATGAAATTTGTGAACGTGAATTATTAATGCTGATAAGTAGTAAGTTTTAAATGATAAAATATATAGAAATAATAGAAATTTGTAAAATTTTACTAATCATATTAGTTTAATTAAGCTCTTTTGTAATACATAAATATTTCTATCTATAATTAATCCAAGAAAATATTTATTCCACAAACACAATTTTTACAAAATTACAAAAATAAAATTTCCAACTAATATGAAATTGATATTGTAAAAAGAAATAATTACGTAAAAAATGATTAATATTTTAAATATCTTATCATAAAGAAATATTAAATTAAAATTAACTCATAATTTAAAAATAATTCAAGATTTTTTTTAATAAAATTCTCTGCTAAAATTCGTTGAACGTTACGAACATCATGATAAACCGACCGTCAAGATCGAGATCGTTTAATAAGTCCTAATAGCATATTAATGTTAAAGAAAATGTAGGTCAACATTTCTTTCATACCCATTTCAGAACATAATTCAGATTTATAAATACCTCTCCTCGTACCTTTTGCTAAATTGCTCCGTAACTTCATATCTTTAAGCGAAACAGTTCGAAAATTTCGCGTGTACTAAGCACTAGATACTTGCTAGTGAGCGAAGTAAATAACCGAAGATGATTATTCCATAAATACACGTCGTCACTATTTGATGCAGGAAGATTGGAATCGCTACGAATATCTAGCTGTAAAATGTTATTAGTAACAGTGAGATGTTTTAATTTTATAAAAAAATGAAATAGATTTAAAATTTATTATCACATGAATTAAATATAATTAATTTAATCATACGTAAATGTTAGATTGAAATGTTTTTAATGGAATTTGAAAAAATTTTGTGAAAAATAAATATTCTTTCATAAAATTATTATTTCATTAAACAATACTTTATTTTGCAATATTTTCTGTAAATCTTCTTGAATCTTCTTTTATTTTAATAATAAATGTTCAAATAAATTGAAATTTTTCTTTCTCTTTATATAAATAAACTAAGGATAATTGCTTTATTTTCTTGTTCTCTTTAGAAATTTTGATCTACAGGTTAAAATAATTGATTTTAAGTTTAAAAAAAAATAGATCAAATAATAAACAAAGTTTAAAAAAATAATTAAATACATATCAAATATCCATTTGAATAAATTTGATAGTACCATATAATTTTATTATCATTCAATACAGACACAAATTACGATTTAACTTGAGTGATTCCTCGACTAGATAGGAATCTGACGATACTATGTGTGATATTTTGTGCTGATATTGCATATAATATTGAAACAATATTAAAAAAGAGTTTGTAGTTGAGTATCGCTCTCTATCTTCGAACCTATTATCTTTTAGCTTTACAAATTTGCATTAGGAATATAATTAGGAGTATACATATATATTAGGAGTATATATATATATTTAAAACGAAAGATAAGGACAAAATTTTTTTGTGTTGTTTATGATACTTAATAAACGAATAAAATAAACATTTTGTGATATAGTGTTTTAGATAAATTAAAATTTGAATTTTATCAATAAATTTTTTAATAATATATAATAATTTGCTTTTTGTTTTTAGCAAATTCTTATTAATAATAATTTAAGTAATATTGATAATTAAATAATAATAATTTAAAGAAGAAAATTAATTAATATTTATATGAATATCATTTCATTATAAAATCTCAATGAATATAAGAGATTGAAAGAAAATATATCATAATTAAATAAAAATAGAAATAATATTTAAATTTAATCAATAGAAAATATGTTTAAAAAAACAAAAAATTAAAATTTTTGCAGCATTAAAGTTAATTTGACAGAAATTTTACATGTTTAATGGCAGTATTAGAAATATAATAGATTTAAATAATTCTCAATATTAAATTAGTCTTATAATTTTAATGATATTTGAATATTATTACATATAAAAAATATAACTTCTATGTTATATATAAAATTTTATTTGAATTTATTAAAATTTATTTTTTGAATATTTTGATAATCTAAAAAAAATTTTTAAATTTCCATTGTAAGGTTGAAAATATTTTCAAGCTTTTAAAACCTAATTTCCTTTATATCATATTATAGAATTTTTAATTATGCAGTTCTCTCCGAATTTTATACATAGAATATAAGTAGTTGCAATTTAACATTTTAAAAGCGGGTTTAAAATACGAGCAATTTTTATTTTGCTTTTTTTTTGCTCTCATTTCTTAAAATATCAAATATTATACCAGTTATTACTTTAATCATCATCAATAGAAAATTTTTAGTTACATAATATATGTCTTCGTTTTGTAATTTTTGTATTTGATTTTTAATTATATATCTTCTTTTAATTCTTTTAATTGAAAATAAGATATAATATATAGAATATAAAGTTATAAATATACTCACCATTGTGTCATATAACGCGTGCTAATAATGAAGACAGGAGAAGTAGTACGATTAGCTTCGGTGCCATTTAGGCTGCTGTCTGTCCCATTTATCTCCATTTCACTAGGCGAAAAATTGCGGTGGCAGTAACTTTCAAAACCACTGACACCTTCACTTTAATAACCAATCACCTCTTGAGCATTCTGAAAAGAATACAATAATTATTGTAGTAATATATTTTACTCTTAAATCAAATGTTTCAAATAATTTTATATTTTTAATATTCATAATATATTTTACAACTACAAGAAAAATTAAATTATATCAATATTATATCAATATTATTAATTATATCAATATCCAAAAATAGCATTGTTAAATTTTCAATTTTAATTCTCTTTATTTAAGTCTCTTTTTCTCTCTTTTAATAATAATTCTTAAATTTGAAATATAAATATTCTATTCTTTCTATTTTATTCTATTCTTATCAAAAAAATCCTTAATAATAATTATGAAAAATAGATACAAAATTTTATATTAAGCACTTAAACATTTGTATTAATATATATAATATATAAGATAATAATAAATATATCTCTTTTCAATAAATGTATTTTTTGAATATATTTTCTTTGTTAAAGAAAGTATTATAAAAGAATGCTTTTATCATAAATAATATTCTTGATACTCGAAGAATTAATTAACTGCAAATTAGTAGATATATCTTGCAAGTAAGCTTATGTTACAAGAATTAATTCAATCGCATTATTCTTTACATGAAATAATTTTTGTGAACAGGATTATAATAGGTCAGGCTAATTGGAATTATTTCAAATAATAGAGAGAAATATCTCTTTTAGCAATGGCTTGTCCCCAAGAGCAAATATATAAACCAGATAAAGACACCGAATTGAAATGAATTCGTTTGCGAATGCTATTGAAATCGCTGCATCCTTTTATTATTGATTTTCATCTAAATTGATATTCATTTATGTTGAAAGGAATGTTTGAAGATTGAAGGCTATTCGACTTTATAATTTACTAAAAGAATAATATTTAGGTCCCATGTTAGGAATAGAAATAAAATATAATTTATGCTTTTTAAAAAAAATTATTTAACATTGTTATTATTTTAAACAGAATTTTTTTTTAATATTATTAATATATTATAAATAATATTGAATAGAATTTTTGACGTAAATTAATTTAAACGTAAGTTAATTAAGTATAATTATTGATATAACTATTTCTATGATTTAAAATAATATATAAAAATAATATATAAAAGATTATTAAATTTATATATACAATCTTATAAAATAAATTTACATATAGAAGATAGAAAAATAAAATTTGTATATATCTGCATTAAACATTAATATATTACATATATATCAAATAAAAAATCGCTTAAATAAAATATATTCAAAAAAATTTATACAAATACTTTTTCATCATGCAATTGTTTTTGCAAATCGTAAATTAAATTTTTGCATTCATGTGACACGCGACAATTATGCATTTCATTCTCTTGACCTTCGTAATTTTCTGTAATTTGAAAAAAAAATTTATTGTAGAGATTGACCATTATTCTAAATTATTCTAAATTATATCAAAGCACGAAATTATAATATATATAAAACTATAATATATAACAAAAACACTGTAAATTTTGGTCATTTTTATTCAATAAGCAACCTCATAAATATTTTCTATATTATTTTAATTAAAAAATTTGTTTTTTATATAAATTAAAATTTGATAAAAAAATATTCCATATAATTATTGTTATTATAAGAAAGTTTTTTACTTTCACAATATTTTATTCTTATAATAAAGATGAATGAATTTATATGTATCACAATGGAATATACGTATGATAATTCTATTCTTTCAAGAGGATACATTTTAACCCCCATTTTATTCGACTCACACGGTTTTTTTCAATCTTCCTTAATATCAATGCTTTTTACATTTATATTGTAGTATAACGTTCAAATATTTTTTTAAAATATTTATTATATTTTCTTTAAACATGAAATGTTCCATTTGAATTGATGTTATAATGTAATATTTAAAAATATTTTGGACAATGATTGAATGATTTTACTCTTTTTTTATTGTTAGTGAAAATATATAAAATATTAATACATATGTGAAGATTAATTTTTTTTTAATAAAATTATATATTTTTATATTGACGTATTAACAAAAGAATTAATAAGTTATTTATAATAATTATTTATTTTAAAAAATATCTTTTATATTTCTATTTAAACAAGTTAAATTATAATATATTATATATATTATATCTTATATAATTATTCAATTTTTATTTGAAAAATTTTCCAGTACAGCATGAATTTCTAACCTGTGGATTGCAACTTCCAAATCGAAGATTTTTTTCAATTTATTTTTACATGCAATTATTTAATAATATAGAAAACTTCAAAATATAATTTTTCAGCGTTTAAATTTACTTCAATATAATTATTTGAAAATACAATAAATATAAACAATTCATGTAGCGAAAAAAATCTTAAAAACTCACATGACATAGATATATTAAATATACACGTATTATTCTTTCTACAGATTTTCAATATTTGTTTTTAATTCCCGTCGTATTGTATATTTACTTAACCTATTATAAAAAAAATAAAATTTTACACGATTATAAAAAAGAAAAAATCTGGCAAATTACTTTAGCTATTACAAAACAGAATCATATCTCAAAAAAACATTAAGCAACACTGATCTAACAAGATATTCAGACAGATTTAAATGGCACATCCTATAATCATCAATCGCAAAAATCAGCATGTCAGTCATTTTATTATCCTAGAAATACTTTTTCCTCCCTATCAGTTCGTGCAATAGAAATCCTCCCCTCCTTTCTCCCCTACTATTATTATTCACGTCATTTCCTTAAGTAACACCTTTTTTCCCCCTAGTATTTTTCCATTTTCAAAGAAACGTATCTCTCCCTGGGCCCTTTCTTATCCTACCAACTTTTAACCCTCGATGTATTCCACGCTTCATTTTGCATCACTAGTCAAACATGAGAGAAGTATCGTGGACCTCAATCTAACCGTACGTCTTATCTGTGCACGTCACGTTCGTTCGGATGCGAGTCAACGATACAGGGTATTTTTTTTTTTCTCCCCTCCTCTCTCTCTCTCTCTCTCCCCCTTACAGATCGCGGCTGCGGTGTTTGGGCACAGGGTCAAATGAGTTTTCGTGGCACATGTCGTACCTCTGTGTGCGAGCAATGTGAAACGGACGAGAGATAATGAAAATGGAACAGAGAGAAGAACCGAGCCACGATTCTCAGCTAGGAGGAAAGTGAGAAGAGCCTGACATGTAGGAAATTTCGAGGAATATGTAGTTTAATGATGTAAAGCCACAAACCACTCCGATGGGGTGGGGTCAAATTAGAATGATCCTAAAAACGAGTCTTTGTACCTGCAGAAAATATTTAAGCGGAAAAACTTGTAATTATATTTCGTATGTCCAATTATTTCGTATATAAATATGTGAGATGTTATTTATGAAATTTAAACTTTTCGATGATTTTTGATTGAATTTATATCAAAGCAAATTGACATTTCGTTTAAATTTTTATTTCGATTGTGATATAATATTGATTAAAATATCTAAATATTTGAAACAAAATTTCATTTTTGAATTTCGAGATGATTTTTTTATTTTTTTGTTGATAAATTTATCTGATTTAATATTTATGGACAATCAATTGTATAATAAAGAAACTTCATATCCTAGAAAGTTTGTCAAATTTTTGAGAAATTATTGAGAATAGTTTGTAATATTTAAAAAAATAATTCTTGATCTTTAGATTTCATCCCTTAATAAATATTGTTTCCATAATTTCTTTTAATGATCTCTTAAAAATTAAATAATTCTATAAATTTTTCTTAATTATCTAAAATTATGAATAACACAAGAAAACTCGTATTTCTTGTTAAACAATCATCATTCAATTATCTAATCTGCAAAGTTTCAACTTACTAAAAAATTATTAAAAAATTACTAAAAATTAGTAAAAAAATACTAATATAACTATAACAAAAATTTTCTTAATTATTAAAAATTAAAACAATACAAAAAGATTTTCATTCTTATTGTATTCTTACTTTATTAAATAGTTATCATTCAATTATTTATTTCAATTATTCACTGCAAAGCTTCAGTTCAATAAAAAAAACTGATACACCAATAGACTTATAACGAATATTGTTGACAACGTTTCCCACGAATTATCGATCAATAGATTAAAATGTTATTCCAAATATCTGGCAAGTTACGCGTGAAACCTCCACTATGAATACGTGAAACATGTAGTCATATACATGCGCAACGAATCATTCTGAACAATTGAACCGACGAATCAGACAACGATCGCATATCGACAGTCGGTAATTCGTTTCGAATTTATTGTTATTTCAAATGATACAAGCAGCGGCCATTGGATCAGCTCGAAAATCCATGAACAATCCTGGCTTTTTCCCCATTTATCTCGCTCGTTCCCTGTCTATGAATTTCAAACAATTTGCTAATCCTTGTTTTTCACGCAGTTAGGGATCCCTAGATTCTTTGCATTTTATTTTCGCGTGTATTACTATATGCACACTACTCGATGCCACTCATCGATTACCGATTAACAGTTTCTCCGATGTAACTTCAAGATATATGTAGATTCACGTGAAAAATGGATTTTCGATTAAATGTAGTTTATTCCAACTCTCGATGGCATGAATTATGCATAAGCATAAATTAAATAAAACGTTCTACCCTTGGAATTAAATAGCAATAAAAAGTATCGTATAAATTAATACCATTTAAATTGTTTTGTGAATCGATTTAAAAGTTCCTTTTTTTTTTTTTTTTTTAATTGTGTGAGGAGAATAAAAAGTGGAAATCAATTAGATAATGACCAGATTTTTCAGAGAAGTATTTGTTCATTCTGGATAAATTGAATTTTATGATGATTAAAATTTGAAAAATGAAATAATAGTGATTGAAAAAAAAATGTTTTTCTATTCTAAAAACAAAAAAGTTTATTTGTACAGAGATTTAATTATTTTGATTTATATCAAGAATAATCATTTCTATCTTTTTTAAGAAAAATTATAATTCCGTAAAAATTATTATTCCGTAATTATATTAGAGAAGAATTATAATTAAAATATATCATAATTGAATAAGTTGTTTTTTGTTATAAATCCAATTCAATTGTTCACAATAAATATTTCTCACTAACAATATTTTTTATATTTATTTTATTATAAATTGATTATATAATTTATTCCAATAATAATAGCGAATATTAACAACAATGAAATTATTCTCGTAATATCAACTATCTGATATTCATCTTCGTCGGCAATTAATCAATTCCTTAATCAATTCTGAATCCGAAATTTCCGATATTAATGGAGAAATAGAAACCAAATTATCAAAGATCTTGTATTAATAGATAATATATCAGACATGACAGATTCCTTTATCTTGTCGCATACAGTTTCCAGACAATGGACAAATAAGAGACAATTTAGTTTTGCAAAAATCGTGAAAAGCGTTTGCTATTTAGTTTGAGAAAAGGAAGTTGCCGCTTCCAGTCAGCTGATTGAATATCCTTCTGCAGCGGAGATGAAAGTCGTTGCAGCTTGGAATTAGATCGATATATAAGTATACAAATATATTTTCTCCAAGGGGAAAAAAATTGTCGATAAACCTAGTTTGACGCTTTTTCCCTTCCTGTCGGCTTTAATGAGATTCTCACCGATTAATCTGAATCGATCGTTTCGTATTTTCTTTTCTTTCTCTCTCTCTTCCCCCCGTCCCTTCCTTCCCTTCGTCGATAACATTCGATCAAAGATCGAATAAAACGTTATCGACATGCGCATTATCGACAATTTCGATCAATCAATTAAACATTTGTATCAATAATTATCCCAGTTTCGTTATCATCCATGCTCGAAGATTAATGATTGAAAATTAATTTTGATCTATGAAAATTTAAGATGATTTATTGAGTTTGAAAATATCGTAATAAAGATTAGGAAAAATTTTCGCAAATTGTTATCATGGACTTTGGTTTTGATGATATTTATTTTTAAATAATTTTTTTACTATTAAAAGTTGCATTTGTTGCACGAAATATTCAATAAGAAATTTCTGATAAAGATAAATATTAGAATTGGACAATTTAAAAACTTAAAACCTTTCGAAATTCAAAAAGCTTCGAATTTTAGAATCTCGAATTTAATAATACTTCCAATTGAATTCCAATTTTTTAAAATGTTACAATTATATAAATAATATCAACATGAATTAAAACAATCGAATTTTGTAGATAAATAATTATTATTGAATAACTTTGAATCTAAATTTAAAAAATGCAGAACATCAAACTTTATTTATATTCTTGTTCTTGAAATTCTGTTAAATTCTTAAAAAATAAAAGAAAGAATAAATATTATAGATTTCAATTGATGGAAATAATTGGCAAATCTAAAGATCAGAATTCTATTTATTTTTAATTATAAAGAAACAGTTTCATTTGTTAATTCTGATAACTTAATAATTTATTTTCTTCAGCTACTATTCAATATTTTGAATACAAATATTTCATTACAAAGAAGAAGCTAAAATTATCTTTTTCATTATTATCGTGTATTCCATATTTAACTCATGTTTATTAAACTATATTTAATAACTATATTTAATATAAAACTATTTAACTATATTTAACTAAACTATATATAATTAATTAAACTTATATTATATATGATTTATTTACAAACCAATTATTTACCAAATATTAAAGTTACTTTAAAAAATAACTTGAAGTGTCAAAATTTCGATCCAAAATATCTTTTTATAGATATATAGAATATTTAAACGAGCATGATGTTCCTTTGAATGACGTTGAACATATTGTTATCGATTTCTTCTATATATCAAGTAAGCAAGCTTGTCATAAACGCTTCTCATTCTCCTCTTAACCGGCTTTAAACATCACTCAGCGATTTAGATAGTCTATTATTGTCCATATGTGCTATGGGCGAAACTACTAAACTTCTTTTATTATATGGCTATATATTTTTCGATTTTCATATTATTATATACCAAAATTTAGTCTTTTTTTTTGTCAATTGATTAGAGCAACACAGATATAATTAATATTAAAGAAATTAATAAGTAATCATCACACATATGAAATATCATTTTTATTATAAATAAAATTTTAAGCTAATATTTTTAAAAATATTTTTCATACACATTCTACATGTTTTTTTAAATAATTAATTAATTTCATTATTCGTTATTATTCAGAATTTATAAAATAATTTTCAAATTTTCTATTTTCTTTCAAAAAAATTTACAAAGTGAAATAAAGAATGGATATAACGTTTTGAAATATTAAATTTATGTTTTAATAATTTTTTTACTGCTTTATGTTTAAACTTATATAAAAAATTTCGAAATTCATTTATTTTGAATTATTTTTTTTTTTATCTAAACTTAAAAAGAAAATGAAATTGCATTCATACTAACTTAAAATATATCAAATTGTTGTATGTATAGTTTATTTTAAAAAAAAATTCAAAAGAGAATTTGTAACATTATATTAAAAAAAAGTCATTGAAAATTTATAAATTAATATGAATAAAATATAAAGATAAAGATATAGTGAATATTTAAATAATAATAGTGAAATTTTAAATAATATTAATAATCATCAGTATTTTTATTTTATCAATCTTTTTGAAAGCTGTATTAAAATGGAATAATGAATTCATTCGAATGCAAATTGAAAATATGCTGAAAAGTGGAACAATTTTTCTTATTCGCTAATACTAATTTTTATTTTATTTATTTTTAGAGAAAGAATGATTTAATTCAATAAAGATTTTAAAAGCACGTATAAAGTAATTATTAGTTTCATTATTAGTTTTTAAGTAACCCTATAAATTTCTTTACTTTGTATCAATTAATTTCCACGTAGCAAAGAAAGCTTTCTTATAAGATGAAGAGTTATAATAACATTTTTATATAAAATTCTGTATATAATAGAGTTTACGCAGCAATTTACGTATAATATTGTTATAAGTGAAACAATAATTGTGATTTCTGTACTTCGATATAATTTATTCAATCAATTAATTTCTATTGATCTGTATTTCCATAAAAAAATTTAATAAACTTTTATTCAAAATTATTATTATTTCTATTAAAATATTTTATATATCTTGTTATTTTTTTTTTAATAATTGTACAAATACATAGGAATATCTACAAATATTTTACGTATTTAATACATATATATTTATAAATCAATATATATATAATATAATTTTATTAATTAATATTTTAATTCATACTTTATAAATTTCATATAATACATTTTCAAATCTAACGAAGATATACAGATATTTTACTATTTAATAAAGATATATTTTTCATATAAAAAAACAAATGCAAAAATTGTAAAAATTCAAAAGCTTATTTATTAAATTTAATTTAAGTTTATGTTAGATGAAGCGAAACAAAAACAAAGAAAGCTTGCGAAAAAAGAATGATTTTCTTTCATTCTCCATCTCGCTTCATCTTAAACGAACTTTAATATAATTTAAATATAATATTATTAATAATATTATTTATTATATATTAATATAATAAACAAGCCTTAATCAACATTTTTGTATCTAATTTTTACGTTTATTTTAATTTTTTTTTTCGTTTATTAGAATCAATTTTCTAATATAATTAAGATTTTTTATTTTCATTGAAAACGAATAATTCTTTATTTCACAAAGAATGACGAAATATCCATTAATACTTCGTTATATTTTTATTCTAAAATTTTTTAAAAAAGCTTTCTAATATCGTCGATATAATTAATAAATCTTCATTACATGTTAATATTTATATTATATATATGTGTAATTCATTATCAATATTATTTCGAAAATGAAGCAAAATACCTATTCCCCGTACCTCGAATAGTGGGAATACATACAAATTTCTACGAAATGGTTGCAATAGCTTCATTATGCAATTGTATATATACTATTTATTCCTTCCATTGGGATTCATTCGAATCCTTTATCCAAAATATAATGAAATTTAATCTATTATAAATCGTATAATTATAGAATAGATTGCAAGTGAAACTTCTAATCCAATTTTTAGAAATCGTTATTGTAATAATGAATTTAAACAGGAATATCGATTTTTAATTTAATCTAATAACAAAAACTTTTCTACAACTTGTATTTTTCTACAATTTGCTTTTTCATATTTCAAAATCATACTGCAAGCGACCTATTACAGCCTACCAACCTTTCTTTCCGTGACTTCACATTCGTGACATCTGTGACACGAACAAATTTTCGCACCCCTCGCTCTGCTAAAAACGAAACTAAAACTTTTATCCAGTTGCCGCCGTCTATTTTAATCGTGACCAATCGTTTACGTTCGTTGCGTAGAAATTGCCCTAATTAAGAGCCCTGTATAAAAGCAATTAAACTTGCCACGATTAAGAAACAACAATTTTGTGGATTATGGTTTAATTATCACGGAAAATGTGTTAGCCATTTTCGAAAGCCAACGTGCAAGATTCAACGTGGTCGATGAAGTGCTATTCAATTCGTTCTTTTATGTGAAATTGAAAATCTATTTTGTTTCTGTAACGATACCGGAATTACAGTTATATGAATAAAGATTTCAGATATTCATATTTTAAATAGAAATATTAATTATTTTGTTAGAAATATTTCACTTTTCTAACATACATGATATTATATAAGTAGAATTAATTAAAGCTAGAATTAAGTAGAATATTTTTATTTTAATAAGATGTTTCTAAAAAAATATTGTAATAAAAAATGTTTTTTTGAGCTGGAGTTTTATTTATTTGAAAAATAAATTTATTATATTCTATTGTTTAATATTTTATTTTATATTTAAATATTTTTTAATTGATTTCACTATAAAAATGCTTTTCGGAATAAAATCATATTTTTATTCTTCAAAATTATTTTTTTTTTTTGTTTTTTCTGGATCTATTAAATGTATTTCGTATTTTTGCAATTTTTCTAATTGTAAAATGAAATTTACGTTTCTTATATAGTATGTACAAAAAATTTATATTTTTCATTGCTCTTCAAAATAATTGAAAATTTGATAAATAAATCATTAATAATTCATTTTTTAAATAAGAATTTATTCGTAAATATCTTTATCTCGATCAATTCCTTCTACTTTTTTTGTTATTTTTTTTTTCAAGTGTGCTTAAAACTAGCCAATAAAACAATTCATACTAACAATAAGTTAATTTAATTTTACCCTGAAACTAACAATCATTAACATTTTATAATTAATATATTTCTACTTCATTTAACGTAGTACGATATTTTTATGAAAGTTATTATTGAATATTCTTATATTGTTTCTTTTTATCCGCTAAAATTACAAACCACCACGAGTTTAAAATTAAAGTTTTCCAGTAAACTATTTCACTACAATTATTTTCATTAATTTTCATTAAAATATGTTAATCATTTTATAATATAAGAAAAAATCAAATTTATATAAAAAGACGTAACATCAACACAGAATGATTGATAATTACTAAACATGGAAACAGTTTTGTGAAATTAAACTTTATGATTGATACGATAAATAAACTCACCATTTGATTTATTGATTTGACACTTGACCGACCATATTCACTTCAATATTCAATAGGAATAAAATCAGAGAAATAATACATAAACGTGACTTATCGTGTTGATTATCCTTTTTATCTGATTTAAACTGTTTTTCTTGATAATAATATATTTAATAATTCGTTTAATTATAAAATATTTCTAACACGTAATATTCTCGCCAACATTATGTAAACAATTATGTAATTTTTTAAATTAAAAATATTAATAATTAATATTCTAATTAAATCATGGACAAATTTATCGAATCCACCTTATTTATTTATGCATATATTATATATTAGAATATATTAGAATATGTGAACGAATCAATAAAATTAATTATTGTAAAAATATAACAAATTTTTTTATCTATTTTATTATATGATTTCTAATATATCAGTTTAAATACAAAACCAACAATATAATAATTACGAATAAGATTAAAATATTGTGACATGAAAATATAAAATGGGAAATAATTTGTTAATAGAAAATTATATCTTGATAATTACGTTCTAATTCACATAATAAATATATCATATCATACAAGTATTTGCCACATTCGAAAATTTATCTTCCATTTCAATTCAATTATCTATTTTAATTATTTTCAACAAATTTGAAAAATTTAAAACTTGATTCGTGTGAAAGAAATATATATTTATTATTTAATAACTATGTTGCGTAAGTGTATCAAGTAATAAAATATTAAATAATACTTAACACAAGTTCCATATTAACTTAGTAGCTATAACACGATAATTATTATACATTTCATAATTAATATCTTAAACAATATGGAATACGTATACATATGTTTCATTTCCTTAAACAAAAAAGTTGCATGCAGGGATAATTATTTTAAAATCTGCATGTAAGTAAAAAAAAAAGATTTGTAAAAACACGCAGAAATGTTATATCGTCCTAAGAGTGAAAATTCGCTTCTATTTCTTGTTACTCAAGATGTTCGTGACGCTTTTCCCGTATTAAGTTAAACATAAATTCAAGAAGGATGGCGTGTGCTAGCTAGGTTGTCGTGCTCTTTATCAGCCCTTTCGAAAAATGTGATTCGTCGTTCTTCGTATATTACAGTGGCCATAATTATTTATCGAGAATTTTTTCTGCATGTGCGTTAAATGGATTTAATTGAATCTGTCGATAAAATTCAGATTATATAATATCATAATTTGTTAAGACTCATAGGATTAAAATAAAAATTTAAGAATTGTAATCTTTCTAAATTTAAATCAAATTTGGATTGATTTTTTTATTTTTTTTTATTTTAATTTTATTTAATTTAAATTTTACATCAACTTGAAAAAAAAATTTTTGAAGAGATAATTTAAATTTATTGGATTATTATTTTCAATTTCAATACGTGAACTGTTTAAATAACGAAAATCTAAATATCTTGTTTTATATCAATAGTGTTTGGTTGTTAATAATTTTATGAGCACATCATTGCATCATTGTGTAATTAAATTATTTTCGATTATTTACTCATGCAGTTCATTGAATATATTAGTTATTATAAAAGCATTTTTTAATCTGTATCCCTTTCCCTTTCGTTTATTTTCATAGCTAGTGTAATCACTTTACGCTTGGTAGGAGTCATGAATTTTTAAAGAAACTGTTATTTATTTTCATATATTACATCTTCAAATAATCTTTTTAAATTACTAGCAATTAATTATTCAATTTTTCAATAGAACAATGTGTGAATATTTTAAATTTTATGTTTCAGAGTACAAAATTTTTTATTTTTATATAACAAAATACCGTATATTGTGAAGTTTTCCATTACACAATTTAAATTTGGAAAATAATATAAATTATCAGAATTATAAAAGATTTTATATTACAACGTAAAGATAGTGCAGAAAAGTATACGAACAGAAAAGCGTACAAAGTATGAAATTTAATTTTAACTCGTTTTTGACTAATTTTTAATATACAATGTGATAAAATGTACAAAGAAATGTGTACAAAGAAAAAACATTTATACATATTTCTACAGTTTACGTTGTTCCATTACACGTAACAAAGCATTGTAATAATAATTTTTAATTTCATTAACTTAACAATATGCATTTTGGCCTACATCGCTCTTTGACCATGACAGGATAATACAAATACACGTCTCTCTATTCTTCACAAAGAATTAACTAATCGATATTTATCGATTGTCCTTTAGAAGTCTAACATGGAACGCACGAACTAGAATCCTTTCACGTTTACTATCAACTAATCCTTCAATTCTCATGCAAAATAGGTGAGCTTAATACGGTAATAAAATTCACTTTTGATATGGAATTTTATTTCAACAATGTTACATAGGTTTCCAATTGAAAAGTGAAAGCTTGTATTAAACTGAATATATCGATTCTTAAAATCAAATTTAATGATTAATTTTGTTTTCAAAATTAAAATTAAATATTTATTTTGATCATTGCATCTACGTATATATATATTTTATCATTTATTCTTAACTTTATTATTATATTTTGATATATATCTTATCTATTTTTTAATTTTTAATTTATAAATGTTTGGATTAATGCAAATGATAAATTTCTCACAAACTAAAAGATGATGAATGTTTATTTATAATTAAGAGATGATTATTAAATATTATTCCAAAATATATTGGCAATGACTTATAAATGCAGAAAAAAAATTACTTTAGAATTTTTTTACTTAAGGAAACATTTAAGTCACAAATTGAAACGAAAGAAATTATTATTTATTAATATAAAATAATAAAATTATAAGAAGATTCGGTACAACAGTAAAATAAAAGATTTAAAAATTTTCGATTGATAGTGTAAAACTTTAAAATTAACTTGAATGAAATTGATATTTGATGTTGATATTTTTATAGAAAAATTATAGAAAAATCATCTACTAATAGAAATAACTATTCTTATATATTAATATAAAATATAAACTAAACTCTATCATGATAAACTAAAATAAACTAAGGATATTTATATACGCATCAGAGTTAAATCTAACGTGGAATTTATTTGTACAATAATGTTCCTTTCTCATCCACGTCAATCATAGATCGAGTATCGCTCAGTTGAGTGGAATAAACGCTTCTGAATCCCGTTTAAGGTTGGCACCACTGAGAATTATAGTTTTTTTTTATCGAGTATGAAAATCGTGGGATCCGATCCATCCGATTTTTGAATTTGAATGAATTTTCACATATCTTCGTTCCATTTCGTGTGAAAGAATTTCTGTGTCAACCCCGTTGCTTTTCACGAGACCGCCAATGAATTTACATTTTGTTCAACAAAGCATGATCGTTGGAATATATAATTTTTTCGATAATCGATCGCCAACTTCACGCACGCATAAAGATAAAAGCGAAACTATGTATATGTTTCACAATGTATTCGTTGTTTCAAGAAAAGAAAAAGAGGTTACATGCGCGAAAAACATGAAACAATATATTAATTCGAATCTAATATTGAAAAAATAAAAGATGTAACCAAGTTTTCAATATTTTTACAAATAAATTATATTAATGGAATATTAAAAGTTATTATTTTTGTTTGAAAGATAAATTTTTTGCAAAATGCTATACTATAAATAATGTCGTTATTCAACTCTATAATAGAAAATAGCTTTGTAAAAATATTAATTCAAATTAATTAAACATTATATAATTCAAAATTTCTTATTTTAATAAGAAATTTCAACTTTTATTAATTTCCCAAAATTCAGTTTCTTAAACCATATTAAGCAAAATATCACAGTGCATCAAATTCTAATATAATTTTTCGAATTTAAGATTTTATATAAAGAGATCATTAAAGATATACATAATTATGCTTTACTTTTGAAAAATCTGAAGTTTCATTGCTTTCTTCGTGTTTTTTTTTTTTTAGAATATTAATATATAAATTAGATTGTTCTTGAATTTCTAACTTCATTTAAAAAATGATAAAAATAAATGCATGGAATTTCAAATATTGGAAAAATGAAAAAATGATAGATAATTTAACTAGGAAAGGAAATATAGGAAACACATAAAGGCAACAAGTAATGGGTAACTCACCTTGTATATCCTTCGACTGGAGGACTGCGCCAAAGTAGGCCACATAAATCCCCAAAACTTCAATTCTCGGTGTTCCACTTCGTCATGCCTGCCTGAGTTCTTAGTTTCATCTTCCCAAGTTCTGGATCGGTATTGAGTTGTCACGTTGCAACTTAACAATCCACGGATAATATCATTCCAATGAATCCGATGCGACCGAAATCCAATGAAACGTTTCTTAATTCGTAAAAATTAAAGTCTTAACGATAAACGAACAATTGCACAAATATCATCTAAATCTAGTATATTTTCCCAACTGATTAACAACGCAATCATAACATAAATTTAAATTGAACCAAACCGTTCACATTTATTAATATTCACTGACAATTCCTTCTAACTAATTACCAAATCCCTGAACAATCTTCCTTAACAATATAACCAATAATCCTCAATAAATAATATTTCACCACTACTCCGAATACTTCTCCTTATCGTCAACAGATTTCATATATTCCCCTCAATCTCTCCTCGACTTTCTATCCTTTCACTCGTAATCAACCTCGCAATAAATCCTCCCAGTGAAACGGCATTACCAGCTACGGTGATCAACCGATCGAATAACGAAATTGCATCCACATACTCCTTCGAAATCCGCTAATTATTATCCACTTGTCTTTCCTCTTCACCCGCGCACCACATTACTCGAGGGAATAATCAGGATACGATCGAGCTGTATAAGGAATATACGTCGAATAATAATTATGTAAAATGATCCGACGTATCTGTTGTTTGTTTTTATCTAGAAAGACATTGCTCGATCTCGAGCTTGAAGGGAAGGATTGGCACGGAAGCGCGCGACTTCCGGCTCCGTCGCGTTTTCAAACTCTGCCACGAATGGGGGAGAATTCGACGGACACGCGGCGAGAATTCAAGTGAGCGCCGCATGGCGTCGCGGTGGTGTGCAGCCTGGTTCCAAGGCTGCGCATGCGCACAAGCGGCGTTCGAGGGCCGCGCGAGAGGGATGAATCGTTCGTACGCCGCGTTTGTTATCAATTCACCTAGTTTTCTTCATAATCGGGCGGAGAACCTGGGTGACGGTTAGGTGTGTGAATTAACAATGAGCCCACTCGATTCCGATGACGACACGACACGTGGACGCGCTTGAAACACTGATACCAACGACTAGGTGATCTCGTGCCGAGTGAGATGATGTGCACCGCTTTCCATTGCACTGATATCATTCCTTTCTTTTTATCATTCATTCACGAATCTTTTTTTTTTCTATTTCTTCTTCTTTAGCCATGCTAGGCATTCTTATATTAATGTTGAATATTTGTGATGAAAGATATGAATTGTTTGAATTTTGATATTTCGTATTTAGGTGATTACTTTTAGGATAATATTAAAGTGAAATGTAAACGACCAATTCGAAACTTGATAAGAAATTTTTATACGAGTGAAATATAGTTTAAATAAAGATTTGTTTAATTTCTTAAATATCGTAAATATATGTATTATTTTGGATATTTTATATCTCTTTTTTGTATAAATATCTGCAATCTATTATTAAAATTTTCACATAATTATTCATATACAGTTATATCATAAAAATAAAAATATAATATGATAAAGAAACGCTTCATTAGAAAATAAAACATATACAAATATTTTTTGTCACTATTTTATATATTAAATATATTTTAAGATAAAGATTGATTTAATTTAAAATAAATTGGAAATTTATTCAATATTTTACATAAGTATAAATCTTAATATGTATTATACTTTAAAAAGAAAATTTTTATATCATATCAAATTTATTTAATTTATTACATTTTTGTTTACATTAAAAAAAAAGTTATGCAAGTTAAATTATATATTTCTCTTTATTTGCATACAAATACAGAGAATTAGACGACTGTAAGTATTTAGAACGAAATTTAGAATAGGGCACAATATGAGCATCGCTTTGTACGTCCATTATTTATTGTTATCATAAGATTGTACAATGGGCATTGTAAGACTTAAGATGAAAATTCGTAGGAGGAAAATTAAAAAGAGTGAAATTTTAAAAGCAAACATACTTGCAAAAAGTATTTTTTCATTCTTATATCGTCAGAAATTTTATGCCCAAGTGATCATTTTGTTTTAACTTATACTATTATTTTTTTCTTTTATTTTTATATTTTTTTCGCATATTTTAACAGCTTTCTATTTTTATCTTCTTTTAAGTCATCAAAGTAATTATTATCAGCGTAAATGGGAAAAAACTTTTCCATCTATTATTATTCTTATATAAAAGCTCGTTAAAGATATTTATTATAATCAATCAATATAATAATATTGATTTTTCCATGGTTATATTATTTTTAAAAATATTATAATTTTGTTAAAATTTTTATTCTACGACAAAGAGTTTTTCTTCAATTTTTCCTAATATCTAATGATACTTTCAAAATAATTATATAATATGTAAATATTTACTATAATATGTAAATAACGTAAAAAGTCATATTTAAATAAAATATATAATTTAAATAGTTTAGTATATTGAGATATTAAATAATAAATTATTAAATTAATCAATCCATATGAATATCATATAAAATTAATAATAACAATTTATTTAATTTTAATTGATAATTCAAATAAAGAGTCATACATTAAAGACTAATTAATTAATTAATTATACCAAGATGAAGTCTTTCAAGAACAATTCCCAATATTTTATATTTCGTTAGTGTCATTCTATAATTGTCTCAAATATATTCTCAACACTATGTATCTCATTATTATTCCATATATACTATACATACAAGGACGACATATAAAAAAAAATAATAAAAATAATTTTTGCAAAAAATTAAAAATCACCAAAATTCTATTGTATAATATTATGTTTCTATTAATTTCTTTTTTATTTTTCTATTATATATCATAACATTATTTATACCAAAAACTATGTAAAATTATGTAACTATTTTTACTTTTGCTTTTTATAAAAATATTTACATCATTTCTGCTTAGAACCAACGAGATCGATATAAAAATTAATAACATTTAAAAAATAAAACTATCAATTTTTATTATTAAATTCAAGGGAAACATTCTTATAAAAAAGAAATTCTTATAAAAAATATTAATTATCTCATTTTGGTATATATTCAAACACTAAAATCATTCATGGTTGCATCACTTTGTGCGTTCATCGGGCAGACGATAACAAAATCGTTGTAAAATTCTTCCAGACCGTTCGAAATCGTTCGAGATCTGATTAGAAAAATCAAAGAGGGAGCCACGGTTCGCACGAATTCGCCAGTTGCGCCTTATCTCGAGGAGTTCAACTAATTGTACGAGTTTACATCGCGGCACGGCGTGATCACGTCGATTAACGAACAGGTTTCGGAGATACACGACACGCTGCAAACTGTGCAGCGGCAGTAGGTCGGCATGCAAAGCTCTATCGTTGATCCCAATCTTCTCCTTTGACGAGGATGTGTGATCGAGCACAGTCCAAAATTAACACCACAAGAGCACGAGCGAGGCAACATAGCGTCACGAACAACACAGGGATCAGTTGATTCGCCCCCTTTGGTACACGCGTTTCTGGCGACTTGTCTTTTAAACTGGGTCAATACAATTTTTAATTGAAATAATTTTTTTCAATATGCGTAAGTATAATCAATTTTTCTCGAATATAACGCATCGCAATAGTATTGGATTGTGTGATTGTACAAGAGTATTAAGTAAATATAAAAAATGGACTTTGAAATTTTATAAAATGAATTTTTAAAATCTGATTTTGGAACTCAAAAATTGAAAAATCATCGTTAATTATAATTAATTTAATGTTTAAAAATAGGCAAATATAATAAGATATATAATAATAATAAAATTTATTTATTTGGGCGTTTTTGGATTTTCCATTCGATTTTGCAATGTATAAGCAAAAATCAAAATAAGCAAAGTCTGATGAATAGTAAATAGGATAAAACATGTAAATTAAACTGAAATAATTTTTTGTGACGTCAAAAATATATACATGCATTGTTATATGGTTTTTACTGATTTTTTTTCTGAATATAAATGATACTTTTAATTGATCCATTTAATCATGTAGTAGATAAAAGTTCACATTAAAAAACGTCTTTATAATTCTACCAAAATGACAATAAAATGAATATTATGGATTCTATTAAATTATTAGACATAAGAAAAATAAGATGAATTTTTAATAAACTTTAATATACATAATTTAATTTAAGAATTAAATAAAGTAATAAAATAATGTAATGATTAAATATATTGAAAATTGAATAGATTTTTTTATTCTATGATTTTTTAAAATTTAAAATTTAATTTTCTTGCAAACAAGACTTCAAATGAAAAACTTTTCTTTAGGATTTTAGAATTTTTAGAATCTAAACTTTTAGAATCAAATTTTGTCTTATTTACGACAAAAACATATCTTTTTACGATATTTTCGTAAAAAAAAAAAAAAAGATATAATTCGTCAAAAAGAAAATTTATTTAATAACAAACTACTATAAACTACTGTATTACAAATAAGAATAGAACGTAATTTCATCATATTATTCGTGTAAAGTATAAATACAAAGATATACTCCAAATGATTCAGTTGGAAAACGAACTGAAGCCGAATTGGCGAGCGTGCCGAAGACTTTTACCCCTTGGATAAGGAGGGATTTAGTCGTGGATATCTGTTTGAATGAAGGTAATATCAGAGAGAGGTTTTTGATGGGGTCTGAGGGAGTGACCAAAGCGCAGTTAAAGACAGGGTCCCAGAATGACGTCGCGAAGCTGGAATGGATGAACGAGGGTGGTCAACGTGAGAATGATCACTGTGAAAAGAGACAGAAGAAAGAAAGAGAAAATGGTCAGAGACCCTCATCATCCTCCGCTAATATTTACTTACGCATATGCAAAGACGAGCCTTACTAAAAAGAACTATCTCCTTGGTATTCTTTGATAAATATGCCTGGAATTATGGAAGACTATCTTCAATAACCCTTAAAGTTTAATACACCTTTAGATATTTACTTGTCATCACAATGTATATGGAGAAAAAGATTGATTAATGATACGAAATAATAAATTAAATTTTATACATGCTGTATACTGCTTACACGATATTGTTATCATAACCTTATTTTAAGCGTGAGAAGGATTTATTGCATATTTTTATTTGCATTTATTTTAGTTTATCTTGATATATCGACAATATGACAAAAATCATATTATAATTAATCATATCGTATTATTATTATTTTAAAAAGGTTATGATAATTTTCATTATTAAAAAGTAATTTAGTTGATTAATTTTAGTTAACAATTTTTTTATGATATTTTTTATGATATTTTTTTATATGGTCATATCATCAAACTAATGGTACATAAAGATGAAAGAAGATGATATGAAAAAATAAATGATAAAATATAGTGATATGTTCTTCATATATAGATTCATTTCATTCAATCTTCAAATCAATATTGAAAATTTATTGATTATATTATATTTGAAAAAATGACACATATATTTGAAAAAATGCATTATTTAAATAAACATGTTGTATAGTTGAATCAAATAATTGCATTTTTTAACTTCGATTAATTATTTAAAATATTGACTAAAAATCTCAAATACAAAATAAGTATTTGTCTTATGTAATTTTTTCCAGAATGGATTATATTATATTTTCAATAAATATTAGATATTAATATATTCAAAATTATATAAAATTATATAATTTTCAAATTTTCAACCATTTAATCATTTAATAATCGCGTTCTATTTAATTTAACTTTACTAATTTTTATCCTATATTTAGAAAATCGATTTAATAAAATAAAAATATTTATAGATATAGATTAATTTTAATAAAAGTTATTTTTAAAATAAATTTAATAAATCATAAATTTTATTAATAAATTTTATTATAAATTTGTTATAAAGAATTAATTAATTTAATAAATTATTGATAGAATATTGAAAGATATAATATTTTCATAGTCAAGATCATAATCAAGATCATTTATGATATATATCGGAAAGTTATAGATAGCTATTTATCCCATTATCGATATAACAGTTGAATAATGACATATGAAGTACAAAATAGACATAAAATTTTATGGGATTTCATATCTCATCATCGTTCTGAAATACCAACTTTGAAAAAAAACAATATTTCTTCTCACCCTTTGCGATTTACTATATAAAAACAAAGACAAGAAATAAAATGAACGTGACATCTGTGTGATTTAGTTTGCACTAATGATCTTTGACACTCAAAAGATGGTGCTGATAGTCAATTCTTATTCTATCTGTATTCTTTTCATATTATATTTGCTTTCCTTGTCTACTATTCATTTCATCTGACATTCGAGAGATGGCGCTGATTCCTCAATTTTTAATTTATTTCTAACTTTCTCTCATTATTCGCTCTCTTTGTTTGTATTTATTCAATTTTTCAAAATTTATATCGCCAATATTTGTCTTTATGATATAAATATTAACATTTACAATTATAATATAATATTATATTACAATATATATAGCTTTGATAATATTATATTTAAATATAATAATTTATATATTTTATTTATTATTTATATATTTAAATATAATAAAATTTATATATTTTATTAAAAAGTCTTACAAATTAATATTTAATATTGGTATTAGAAATTATTTTTAAAATTTATTGATTTTATAATTGAATTGAATATAATTCCTCTTTTTTAAATTAAACATATCAAACATTCTGATTTTTTGAATCGATATGTGAAAATATAAATTACAGAATCTCTTAAAAAAAAAAGATTTTCTCTTTTATTTCGTATCTTACAACATAATAATTGGAATGAAAATTAAATTACATTGAATTACAAAAATATAACAAAGATGAAATCTTTAGAATTTTTATAATCCTTTATATAATGTTTATAATTTCTTCTCTTTTTAAATACAATATTTGCTGAAATTTAAATTTAAATTTATTCTTTAATCATAAATAAAAAAAATAAGTTACATAAATGAATCATAATTACAAACGTATAATATAATATATAATATAAATTATAAATCTTGATCACAATAAATATATTCAATAAATATTCATTAAACATGCGTAATTAATAATATATGATTGTTGTCTATACATATAAACAGAATCTTGAATGATAGATATTTATTTTGAAATCTATTTTGTGACTATAATCACAAAATTTGAAAAGCTTCAACCAAAATACTAAAACTAGAAACAAGAACATAAAAATCTTAATTACATAAAAATAGTAATTAAGCAATCTATTCCATATTAATTATGTAACATAATTTATACATATTGTTATTATATATTATATTATTATCGAATAAATCTTTCATATTTTAAAATATATAAAAACACGAAATTCATTATTAGCTTTACATTTATTATAATTATATGCATATGTAAAGGATAAAAACAAGAAATTTTATTTAAGAGAAAATAATAAAAGAAAATATAAATATATATATATAAATAAATAAATATCTTATCAGTAAACAAAAATTGTAAAAGTATCAGACAAATTAAAATTGTAAAAAAAATTTACGTTATTATTACACATCATCCCTTGTGGGGATCGAACCCACGACCTTTGGATTAGAAGTCCAACGCGCTATCCTCTGCGCCAAAGGGACTCGCTGTAAAAATTTTTCATAATAGTGTATTTGTGATTCAAACTTTTATTATGAAATATAAAATTTATATTATAAATTTTTTAACATTGTTTTTTTTTAAAATTACAAAAATAAAAAATAAAATAATAGTACAAACATTTTAAATCAAATTTAAAAAATTAAAGATAATTTCTAACCTATCATTGTTGGATCATCATGGTTAGCTTTGAATATATAGTATTATATAATTCCTACATATTATTTTTTATTAGCTTATTTTTTATCTTTTGAAAACATGGGAAATTCAGCACAGTTTTTAAGATCAATTGGTACCAATCTATACAATAATTTGATTATATAAATTATAAACATTTTCTGCGCATTTTATTGCATTGATATCTCAAACATCGTAATATTGTAAGTACTTACGTATTTGAATGAATTGGCTATGAATTGGCTGAATTTAATTTTGAATGAATTCAAACATTTTCACAAATTATTATATATAATATGTATTCTTTATTGTTATACATGTATTTATATGTGAAAAAAATAGCTATTTATATATATTGCTTTATTTTTAAAATATTAAATAAAATAAAGTGTAATAAGGCTACTTAAGATTTCATATCATGTGAATAATATAACACTAATATAAATAAGTTATATGTATATGTACGTTACATTTATTTCTAAATGAAATGTTTTTATTGTCTTAATGTTTAAAATCGATTTTTCAAAAATATCTCACATTATCGTATTGTTATTATACAATTATTATACAATATATGTAAAATATGTATATATTTAAACCAATATATAATTGCTGTTTTTTAAAAATTTTTAATCACTAAATATATAATCTTTGAATTTACTTTCTATTTTTTATTTTTAAAAAATCAATTTATTTAAATTATTTCGCATTATTACTATTTTTAAGACATTTTTTATTAATATTATGGATTGAATAATATTTTTTTTTGCATTTTATGATTCATTATGATATTAATAATTATATTCAATGTCTTATTAAAATATCAATTCAAGATATTATTTTTTTAATGAATTTACATATATATAAATATATATACTAAAACATAATACAAATTGCTTGTGATATAGTATCTGTTAAATATCTTTTTATTTAAAAAAAATTTCTACAAAATAAATTAAATAAAATTATCTATTTAAAGATTCATTTAAAATTATTTCGTGAACTTGTTTATCAATATATAATAACTATATATAATAAAAGATATCTATTATATATTTTAGCATATAAATTTTATATCTTAATATATATTTATAAGAAATAGTGTCTGAAAATTTTTGGCTTTATTTATTTATACTTATTTTAATTTATTTGGATATTTATAAATTCAAAATATACATATATAAAATTTAAAACAAATTTATACCATTTGTTTAATTTTCAATTTTTATAGATGATAAATACAAAAAATGAACTTAAAAATTTTAATAATTTTTAAATATATTTTAAAATATATTTAAATTTTAATAATTTTTTTAATAATATCATCTATCACCTATCATATCACCTATTGAATTTGTATTCTAAGAAAAATTTAATTCATTTTAATTCATTTATTAATGTAATGATTTATAAAAAAAATCATTGAAAAATTTTATTTATTTACAATATATATACAAAATAAAAAATATAACGAAGTATAAGTATTATTGCAATAAATAATGCGATACGAATAATAGCTTATTATATATAATAAAAAAAAAATAAAATAATAATAAGAATAAATAAAACTTGTATATATAATATAATTCCTTTGATTTGATCGTTTTATAATTATAGTTATCCATTAGTTCTAGATATTAATTAGAATTTGTTTCTTTTATATGATATGATATTTAAAAATCATTTATACTGTAATCAATCATGATCATTTATACAAATGTATCTTCTTTTAAAAAAAGAAAGAAAAGGTTTTTTAAAAGATAATAAAATTATTTCAGAAAAAATAAAGAAAAACACATTATTCAAGAAGATATAATATAAAAACAGTACAGAAGATATCAGATATGATATTCAAGATTGTTTTATTAAATAAGACACAGTAACTTCAATTTTAATAGCTTTATCAATGTATTTCATTAGATGTTCAAAAGTTCGATAGAAATATTTCAAATGATGTTTGAAATCAAGGCGAGAAAGAAAACGCCATTGTTAGACAATGTTAGCCAGATTCACAATGAATAACGACCTTGTCTGTATTGCGACGATAATCTGGATTGTTTTAGATGCGTGAGAATTACCTATCAGAATAACTCGCTAGTGGAGTGGTATAATGGTAGTCCGATTTCGAGCCAATCGGAGACGAGATGGAAATCAATGTAATTATAGAAGAACCAACGAGAATTCGTTGAAGACGCGCATGCGCATATCCAGTTTCACATCGAGCTATCTCTAATTTCCTTTGCCTGATTTCTATTGTCAACATTATGATTATTGCAAATACGACGTTTTATTTAATAATTATATATAATTATTGAAATAAATATATTTATATATAGTATTATTTTAGAATTAATTAATTACATTCAAATAAAACAATCCACATCGAAATAATAAAACTAAAATATATTTCTATATTTTTATTTATGCATTATATTATTATTTATATTACCTATTTTATTATTATATTATTAATTTCATAATTTTACTTGTTATATGATATTATATCTATATTTTAAATAAATTTTAAATAAAAATAGTAAATAGGAACAGAATATTATAATAGTAAGTTAATCTTTATTTTAAAAACTATAGAATTTAAAATTATATTTTTAATTCGTCAATTTGAATATTCTTGAAAAAGTTTAAATATTATCCATTTTGAAATATATAAAGTAAAATATATAATTTGAAATTTGCTTCAATAATATTAATTATAATTTTATAATTGTTATAATTACCTAGTTATAATAACAATTTCTATTATAAATTACATAAAATATATATTTAAAAACATTTAAATAATTATTTTATAATTAAATAAAAATAATATAATTAATTTTAAAAAATAATATATTTAATTTTAAGTTCAGTTTTATAAAAAGATATTTATAACAATATAGTAAATATAATAAATTTAATTAAAATTCTTATTTTATTATATTGATTGAATGATTATCGTTTTTTTATTATAATTAATCAATCAATTAAATAACAATTTTATTTTTATGATAAATATCGATTAAAATTTTTATATTGCTTTTATATTGTTAATGTTATTTAAAAATAAAATAAAAAGTATATCATAATATTATTTATAATACAAATATCTTCATAAAATTATTCTAAATCTCTAAATTTTTTTTCTTACATGGAAAGAATAATATAAAAATTGATGAAACCAGTGATACGTAATTTAAAGAAAGGATAATAACAAAAATTGAACCAATGATACGTGATAAGAATCCGTAAATCTCCCCCTAGGGGTTGAAATCTTCGATTGATGAATGAGAAAAGAATTCCTGCATAGATTGTTCAATGTGCGGTTAGCCGTGAATGTACGAGATATTGCGAGATTAATATTTCATACTTTTCAGAATCATTCATGTCTAATGAAAATGATTATTTACCAAAAATTTATTACGGTAAAATCACACATACGTACAATTTTAATATTTACTTTTAATTTAATTTACTTTATATATTAAACTTTTTAAATTATAGATTTCTGTTTCTATTTTATCTCTAACAAATGTATGAAGATAAAAAATTAATACAAATGCATAATTTTTTAAAAAATAAAAAGATTATTTACAAGAAATTACAAGAAACGATAAATATTTATATAGCAATATTTTTTCTTAGCTTTTCAATAACATATACGTTTTCTTAATTATATTAATGATATCAAAAAATTAACAAGTTGCAAGTGATTATTCATAATATTTCTTTACAATTATACATGAAGTCGAATAATCAGATGATTTTCCATGTAAAGAAAAAAATCAGTTCTTTAAATGATATTCTAAAAGAAATTTTATAAATAATAGAATATTTAAATACATATAAATATGATAAAAAATGAAATGGCGAGAAAAATACAGCAAAATCTATACAATACAAAAAACAAATAATCTAATAGATTTATATATGTATATTAATAATGAAAACATCAATATTAGAAGGAATTTAAGATATTAGTGGCTTCAATCTAAAACTGTTTAACTCATTCATGCTCGTTAATGCGTATCTGAATTTCACGGTGCAATCGTAAATAATAAAGTCTGTTTGAAATGTTTCTCATCCACTGGCCACAAACGTCTGCAGGTGCTCTTTCGCAAAGGGGCGTTACAACGATGACAGCGAAATTATCTGAAACCGAAGGGATGGGGGTGGTACATCCACGCATAGTGGGGAACATTGATAGGGGTAGGGAGATACGAGAGAGCACCCCGAGCATCCCTTCTCTCTATTTTCATACTAACCATGAAGCGAGAGAATGGACGTTGGAGGCAAACTGACTCAGATACGTGTGCAACCTCGTACCGAGTCATTCAGTGGTCTACTTTGAGGTATTTTACACGCAAGTGTCGTTCCAAGTGTTCCGGCAATATCGTCCTAACTAACTTTACTCGTTCACGTGAATGATATCTGTACTTATGTACATATATGTACATACACTTGCGCGTGCGCGCAAACGTGTACTTTCATAAGTTTTCGCATAATTATTCCATTATCTTTAAACGCGTAAAGTTTGATTCTAAGGCGTAACGTCGAAAATAGATGTGTAATTACGTGAATTTGACAAATTTGTTTGCCACGCCTAGGATAGGGAGATTCAAAGTGAGCAGGATTAAAATTTTTGGTTAATTTTTTGCAAATTTTGATTTTCGATAAAGACGAAAGAGTTTCGTGCAAAATGGCAAATTTAACAAGGTCGATCGAGTTGATGAGATATGAGAATAAAACGAAAAACTCAATGCAGAGAATAAAGATGATAATCGTTTAATACGACTTGTTTCCAAACTTTTTTTTTTTTATAATTTGGATATACTTTTTTGTTTTATCCTCGAAGAGGTATCCATAACGGTAGAATTTGATCGAAGCTAAATGTCGACGAAAGCAGAAGGACCATCATCTCCACGACAATTTTTTGCCCGAATTTATGGACATCTTGAAGCGAAAAAAGTTGATGGTACCGAGAAAAATGATGAGAACAGGACTGAACCGAAATCAAGTTTTGAACTTTCCTCGAATATTCTTCTTTACAACAGAAATACGTTAGATGCGGATAATTCGTGCAATTCTTCGAACGATGAAGTTATACAAGTAAGAAGTAGCTTTTCTTGTTTCTTACTTGTCATTATTGTTGATGTTGGTCTTCTAATTCGTAAAAAGTATCAAATTTATAGTCGGTACTATTGATTAATATTTTTAATAATTTTCTTTTTTTCTATTTAAATATGTATGTGAAATTATTTCCAATTATTCATACTAATTTCGAAATATATGGATTGTATTATTTAATAACAATTATAAAACAAATTATCAATTTATTTTATAATATACAATCATTTTCAAAAGTTTCCATACATTATATATACGAAAATCATTTGCGTTAAAATAAAATTCTACGAAATTTCATTGTTAATATGCATACATTTTATAGTTTTTTTTATAATTGGGCATTTTTGAAATGAAAATAATATAAAAAATAAATAAATAAATAAATTAGAAAATTATTTATCCTATTTCAGAAATAATTTATTTTTAAATGTTTGATTGATAATAGAAAATAAAATATAACAAATTCCAAATATAATAAAGTTCCTCATAACTTTATCTTATAATCAAATAATCAAAATGCAAAAGAAAATATATTTAGATCATTTAGATAAAAAAAAATGGTAGAAATAGAAATTCCTACTATAAAAGACCAATATTTTTCTTTGAATTATATTATTATTCAAATAATATCATTTAATATACAAATAAAATTTATAACGATAGAATTATTAAATTCAAAAAATTATTCATTATTTTAAAATTATTTTATTAAATGAATAAAAATTTTTTTATATTTAAAAACACAAAATGAAAATTCATTGTTTTAATGTAATAATCTCATGTTCAGGTAACAGGTATAAAAGAAAAGTCTTCAGAACGGGGCGGAAAACAGAATACCAATGAAACAAATACTTTAATGAACGAGAAAGAAAAGAACTCGAATTTTTTTAATTTAAGATTGCCATTATTTCACGAACTCCATCAATCTAGACCAGCCAATCATCCTGTATTCTTATCTCAAGTTACATATCCGTCTGCGCTTCCACCACATTTTCATAATTTACCATATTTTCCAACTTCGGAACATCATTTGCAAGGATTTTCGGCTTTCTGTAAGTATTACTTTCTCTTTTAATTAATATCATATTTAGAATAAATATCATATATTGGAGTCTTAATTGCTGTTTAACATTCAAAATACCTTAAATGTAATTACTTTAAACTAATCAATTAATATTAAGTATATTGTATAAATACATAATAATCTAAATTATTTAAATTTCTTTTCATATAAAAGATATAATAATACATTCCATGACTTGAAATTTATTTTTGAATCATTGGTACAGAATATGTTATTACTCGTACATGAAATCTTACTCGTACAGGTAAAATCTTATAAATAAGTTTCTAAATTGTGAATATTTAATTTGATATTTTGATGTGACATTTTTATAATAATTCATAACATTTAAAACTATTTTTTTTTAAATTCTAATTATTGCAATAAATCAATAATTATATACATTAATTATATACATTTATTAAAAAAAAAGGTACACCAATAAAATTTTATTTTCTATATTCGATTTATTTTTCCGTGTATAGAATTTATTCTCTTTTGACAAAAATAAAATTTTTATTTTAAAAACATAAAAAAAACAGATTATTTAAATCTAATTTTATGATTAATATATATAAGTATCTTAAATATTTAAATATAAAGAAGTTTTTGTGGTTTTAATATATAAAATTTTTTAATATATGGAATTCATTTTCTTGTTCACGATATTCGAATTAGAGAATGTTATTATAAAAAGCTATAAACAGCTAAATTTTGTATTTACATGTTGTTTTAATTAATTATAAATAAAACTTAATAATCTTTTTTCTATTTTTCATATTATAATCATTTGATCAAATAAAAATAAATCTAAAAACATCAAAATCTAAATTATTCTTAAAAATATTATTATGTGTATATAAATTAAATTGAAAATATTGATTAATTACAGGACACCTTTTATTGATTATGACAAATCATATTTTATACACAATTACTAATTTAAACAATATAATTATGAATTTAATATTGCTTTTCAAAATATCGTGATACACTTTCCGAATGAGGATGTCTTTAAAAGGATTATTTGCTTATATTAATTACCTAAAGTTCAATATTTATATCAACTTTCAATTCCGTAAGTGGAAACGAAAAATAGATGTAAACCGATATAAATATAAAATTTAACGAAATCTAAAATATATGAAGAAGAAACTGTAATCAATCGAACGATTATAAAAATATTCATATTAAATATCATTATTAATTACCATTTAATTTTTATTACATTTAATAAATATTATGCATATATATATACAAGTATAAAAAACATAATTCATTAATCTTTAAATAAAATAAATATCTATGTATATACAATGTAAAATATAGAAATTTATAACATTTGCAACATTCAAATCAGAGAATTGCGGATCAATATCAATGTATATACCTATGCGTTACTGGACATTGTTCAATATGTAGCTATACATACCCTAATCGTTTGTATAAATTTACTGCATTATGTCTTGGCATATATTCTATTCAAACGAAAGGAAAATTTTACAAAATATTTAAAAAAATATATTTGAAGATTCTTAAATTGATAAATTTCTTCTATTGTCCTCGAAGAATATAAAAAATTAAGAATAACACTCAAAATTCCTAATGTTTAAAAAATTTGGATATCCATAAATAATATAAAAATTTAAAATTATTTTTGCGTTATTTACCACTTTTTCGATGAAAAAATCTTAAAATATTTTCTGACATACATAATTGAATTTATAAATAATACGTTAAAATTTCTTCAGATTATCATTACATGACAAACAGAAAATAAAGCAAAGACGGATAATCCAAATTATCCTAACTATCCTTTCAATCGAGATAGAGCGTAAAATCTAGTATAAGATTTTTTGATAAGATATCGAATGATCTATCACCAGATAAATATGGTTTAGGGGTTCTTTTAGTATCCGCTATACCTAAATTATTTGCGCATTAAATACTTCAATTAAAATAAACAATTTTATTTTGCATTTTGAACTTATTATTTACATATAAAATAATTTAATTTATTCATTTTTAATTAAAGATATATATATATATATTCGACATATTTTTTAAATTTAATTTTGTTAAAACAAGCATCCAAATGAAATAATTTTATTTTATTTTCCAATAATTTTTGTATAAAAATAATATTTAGATTTTACGGTTTATATACTATATATATACTATACTATACTATATACTATATATATATATATATATATATATATACATATATATATTATACTCTTTAAGAAAATAGATTATTTTACGGATATATTTGTACACTACAATACATTCGTTATCTATATTGTATTAAATACAAATTTCTTAAAACTTAATTAATTATGTCTTTTTGTTTAAAAGACATAATTAATTATTATTATTATTATTATATTTATTGCTACAACTATAAATATGAAATAGAAGATATTTAAATTTTAAAATATCATATCAAAAAAATATAATAAAGAGTGAAAATTAAGAAATCTAAAAATTAAAGATTTTCGAAAGAATGAAACGTATGATTTTTTAAAATTTAACATCTTTTAAAAATAAAAAACGAAATAAATTTTAAAACTTGATTTGACTTTCTCAGACTGAAATTAAATGATAAACTACACAATTTTACTGACTTCACAATTTGATTAAATACACATTATACACTATATGTCAAAATTTATTGCTATCTATTATTATTATTGAAAATTTGACAATAATAAACAAAAATATTTTCTCTTTCAATTTTCATACGTTTCTTAAAATCGATATAATTTGTCGCTAATATATATAGGTATACATATTTAAACATTTTATTCAGTTTCTGAAGCTTTTCACTGATAAGTGTTATTACAGCAACATGTACAATATAACACAATACAGGTATACGCACACGTTTGAATGGATTTATTCCGCTTCGCTACCTCGTACCGATGTTGTGATGAGATTACTGGACGCAGTTGGCCGCATTTCAATGTGAAATATACCTTGCTATATTTCTGCAAACCCAGTGTTACTCGCCTGCCCCTTAAGCCGTTGTCACGGCAAGGCAGTCCCGAATCACGATCGTGTTAAATGAAAAACAAAAAATAAAAAATAAAAAATAAAAAAATAAAAAAATAAATAAAAACAAAAAGGGAAAATTTAAATGAAGATACAATAATCTGTGAAAATACTGAAATATAAAGTAAGATTTTAAAAGCTTTAATCTTATTTTTTATATTTGTATTAAGAAATATTTTATGAAAAGATTATTTTATAAGGAATCTATAAATAAAGAAATAAATAAATAATGAAATTTAAATAAATTGATAAAAGAAGATACGAATATTAGAGTAAAAGGAAAAAATCGAAATTTTAACCATATTCTTAAAAAATAAATTATAGAAATACTTTAAAAAGTGTCACAAAAATATAAGTACTTAATTATTTTATCATTTTTATTGAAATAAACAATATCATATATTGTATAATCATAATAACATATTTATTATATTTCTTGATATATAAAACATCTAATAATAAGATACTATAAGATACGATAAGATAATAATATTAAATTTTTATTATATTTTAATTTAATATATAATAGTCTTTCTAATAGTCTTTTTAAAATATATAAACACTTTTGTAACTATACATGAATGATTGTAAAATATGTTTGTAAATTTTTTTATTGTTTCATCTAGAATTTTAATTCATCAATAAAACATAAGATTTCGAATTTAAAGTTTCAAAATAAAAATTATTTTAATATTAAAATATGAATATTATGTTATTTATTATAATTTGCAATTGAAAAATCAAAATTTTTATTCTGAGCATAAAATTGTAATATAAATATACTTCAAAATATTATTAATGTTATCTTGTTTACATTGAATAGTAGCTCGCAAAAGAAGAAAAGAAGGAAGACCACGAAGGCAAAGAACAACTTTCAGTGGTGAACAAACATTAAGATTGGAAGTTGAATATCGTAGAGGAGAATATATTTCTAGAGGACGAAGATTTGAACTTGCCACATCTTTACACCTTACAGAAACCCAGATTAAAATTTGGTTTCAAAATCGGCGCGCCAAAGACAAAAGAATAGAGAAGGCACAACTTGATCAATATTATCGGTAATTTAACATGCACTATCAAATTATTATTTAACTTATTTAATTTAATTTTATTTTAAGACTTCAAAGTTCCATTATCGATTTAGCATAAATTAAAATATTTGAAGCAGTAATAATTAAATTTTTAAATAAAATATAAGACAAAATATTTTTATTTTATTATTGTATTATTATATTATATTAAATCATAAACTAAAATAAATATTTACACAATTTCATTTTTTTTAAATTTAGATATATTAAAAAAAATAATATATTTTATATTTCCTTCTTTTCTATCATTTTATATTTTATGCGACAAAAATGTAGCATCTTATAAATATAATTTTTTAATTATTCTTACAAAATTAATATATCTTTTTAATTTTAAACGAATTATATCACACGATATTAATTTGTAAAAGATATTTCAAGAACTGATATAATATCTAAAAACAATGAAACATTCATTTGATTTTATTAACGAAATGTAGTTTTTAGTAATATTCTGCCATTTTATTACTGAATAGTTTCTCAAAACGATTAATTTGCATTTCAATGCTTTCATTCTAATATTATAAATATAATAAATCTTTGATATTTTTTTTAATTATAATATTTATTCGATTTTAAGATAGCCTGATTTGCTATACTTCAATCTATTATTATGAAAATTATTCTATTATTAGAAAAAAAAACTTTCTATTTCAAATATAAGAAATATAAAAATATAAGAAAAATGATTAAGATTAGATATTAAGTGTGATAAAAAGATAGATTATATAAACAGTATAAAAAAATATATATATAATTAATATAAATAAATATATTAGAAATATTATATTTCCAGGAATTTTGCCATTTCTAATGGAATGATAAATTTGCCAATTTATGGTAGAAACGGATTCTGTGAATTTTGTTTTTATAAAAAGACATTTGGATCTACAAATAGTCATTCATGTGCTTCAATGAATTCTGTTACCGGAACTTTTACAAAACAACAATGTAATAAAGATGAAAATGATATAGATAATACATCAAATATACTATTTTCTGCTTGAAATTTGTTAAACACCTGGAATAAGATTTGTTATATTTTATTATAGTCATTTGTATCTGTTTTATCATGTATATTCAATATTAAATTTTTCAGTATTAAATTTGCTAATTATTAGAAAAGAATTGTAAAAAGACTAATGACTAAAGACGAAAAAAAAATTTATGAAAACAGAAAATTTAAAAAACAAATAATTTTAAATGACAATTACATAAACTTGATAAATAATTGAAATATAAGTAAATATATAATAATAAAAAGTGTATAATAAAAATATTGTAACAAATGTAAATATATATTTACTTATATTTAAGTATAATATATCAATTCAAATAATCCTTAAGTATGCATTAAAAAGCTCATTAAAACATGAAGTTTTTATATATTGACAACATATATTGCTATATATTACTAAATTATAATGTAATTGTAATTTCTGATAATAAATAATATTAAAATAGAAAGAGATACTAAATTTACTATTTTCCTTTAAACCAACAAAATCAAAACTTTTTCTATATAAAATAATATTTGATATTATTAAGAAAATGATCATAAAATAAAGATTATTAATTACTAAATTATATTATCCAAACTTGTGTATATATATATATATATAAATTATATATTGTATGAAATTGTACAGCAATAAATAAATTTAATAATTAATACATTTTTATACATATTTTAAGACTTCAAAGTTCCATTATCGATTTAGCATAGATTAAAATATTTGAAGCAGTAATAATTAAATTTTTAAATAAAATATAAGACAAAATATTTTTATTTTATTATTATTATTAAATTATAATTAATAAACGATATGTATATTTTATCCACAAAATATTATCTTTACATAATATAAAGATTTTTATTTATTCTTATATAATACAAAGATGAATACAAATATCCGATTATCAAAATGCATTATTATATATTACATACATAACATTATATTACATTACTCTAATAAAATAAAAATATATATAAATAAAAATTAAAAAAATAAAAAAATTTATCTTAAATAAAAAATTTACTTTTACAACTTTATTTTTATATAAAAATAATATTTTTAAATAATTTCAGTTACATTGCCAGAATTCTAGAAATTGCAATTTATTATAACATATTCTATTAAAATATTTTTTAATTTTTTACATTATGCACTATTTGAGATCAATCAATATAATCGATTTTATTATATACGTTACATTTCGTTTAAACAATCCCATAAAAATCTAAAAATATAATATCAAAATAGAATACATAATTTGGAAATTAAAAAAATTATATAAATTGAATTGTAAAATAAAATTCGAATATATATAATAATACTTATGTAATAATAATGTAATAATTAATTGATTTTGATTTTTGAATTTATTTTCTAAGAATTATTTATTTAAAAAATTATTAGGTAAATTTTTTAATTTTTAAACAGAAATAAATGCTCGTATTTAAAAATTATTATTTATTCAACATAATGTTTACAATAATAATTTCAAAAATAATTTACATATCGAAATTAACAAGAATTTAAAGCTTAATAGATTATGTTATCAATCAAATGATAACCTATAAATAATACACACATCCATACATAAATTTTCATATATTTACACAAAACATAAATGTATAATATATATAAAAAGTTACGAATCCAAGGATAGAGAATTAATACATTCGCAAAATATAAACTCTTTTTGTAAATTATAATTGATTATTATTTAAAATTATATAAAATATATTTTTTTTTGTTTTTAAAGCATTTTTTCTTCATTGTTATTTATCCCATACATTATAACTATAAAAAATTTAAAGTTTAAAAATGTCCATAAAAATATTATGTACTGATTAAATTCCTTACTTAAAAATCTAGTGTAAAATCTTTCATATATATTTATAACAATAAATTAAAAACTGATAATTATTTTTATAATTTCTTTATTTCGAACAGCTGCGAACGTACTAATTTAAAATAAATTTAAAGGATATGAAAAATGACAACCATATATTGAAAAAGAGTTTATTACATTTTTTTTTAAATATATTCAAAATTACATTTGCTGAAAATTAATGTAAATAATTAGCTTCTTATAATACATAATAGTTTTTAAACAACATATTATTTGATATTTGCATTTAGAATGAGAATTAATAAACACATGTGACTATAATAATGCCTAAATAAAATTTATTATTTATTTTCAGGACTTACTTATTTATTTTGTTTTTTAAATAAATTATTTCAGATTTAAAAACATTACTACTATATACATAATTATTATTTTCAAAATAAAATAAGTTATATATTTTTACAAAGTAAAACTTTTTTTAATTTAATTATATTTAAATATAATTAATAATATATTTAATAATTAAATAGTTTTTTAATCTTAAACATAAAATAATATAAAACTATATTTTTAAAATGTAATAAAGAATATAAAATATAGATTGATGAAAACAAAATAAAAAACGATAATATTAAATATATGAAAAATTAAAATTAAAATACAAACTTACAATACTTAACGTTTCATCTTAATAATAAAAAAATAAATCTACTTCTTTTTATAGCAGCTTTCTAAATATATTTATGTATTTTTTTAATAATACTAATTTTCATAGATTATTTTTTTTATTAATTTCTATTCTTCATCAAAATAAATATCTTAATGTATTCTTATTTATATAAAATTTAATTTTTTAATAAATTTTTTCTTTTTATAAAAATATATATGTAAATTTGAAACTTACTAATTGTTGATCCATGATATATTTTCTTTGTACTTTTAATTTAGACTAGTTAATATTAAATTATAAGAAATACATATATAAGAAGTATTTTTTACTTAAAATTAATAAATAAATTGTTTTTTATTTCATATTATATAAGGTTTCTATAAAATTGTGATATAATCAAAAAGAAAGTAAATAAATCAAAAAATTTAATATTTAATTTTTTTCATATAAAACTTCATTTTTTAAAAAATTAAAAGTTCATTGAATAAGAATAGGTTTTGATAGAAACTGCTTTATAAACAATAAGATAAATAATATTATACTAGCTTATCCTTTATAATTTTTATCAAAAAAAAACTGGTTTACGAACAATTTATAATAATTTATAATAAAATCATATATTTATAAATAAAATATATAAATTATATGTACATATTTTATAGCAAGAAATATATAAGTATATAATAAGCTATTATCAATCTAATATCTTATCGATCATACTCAACAATAATGATATAAATATAAAGATAAAAAACTAGTAACTAATTTTGATAAATATCTTATAAATTATTATTGGCAATTTGTCATAAATATCATTAATTTTAATTTTTTTTAATTTATTTAAAAATTTAACATTGAACAGGGATTTTTAAAAAGGCAATTGCATTTCGAAATCTCTTCTCAAATAATTCGGGATCAATTTGTTTTCTACTTGATAATAAATTTAATTATCTGACTTAGTAAAATATACTATTAAAAAGTATATTAATTCGTCTAATAAAAATTAATTTTTCAATATAATAGAATTTTACCACGATTTATGAGGATAAATCGAAAAAATTATGAAAAATTTATTAAATCAATAGCATAGAACAAAACAATAACTTCTTTATTAGATTTATTAAAGAGATTAGATTTATTAAACTTATTTTTTTATAGAACAACTTTTGTTTATGAAATAAAGAAAAAAAATAAAATATTTAATTTTATATTTTCAAATTATATTTAATCTCTTTTGCGATATTATAAAATACCTTATATATTATTCATATATATCTATAAATTTTATAAAATTTAAAATTAATAAGATGATTCATTATTCTAATTTTAAAAATTTACATTATTTAATAAAAAATACTTCTTTATATTTCATAGTATGACTATAAATGTTAGTAATATCATATATTCTAACTTTTGCAATATTTTTTGTAGATATATAGTGCATAATGGCTATATATCATACTTTAAATCCCACCTGCCTATAAAAAATTTATATTTATTTTATATATTTATATGAATTATTACCTATTGAATTTTATTACCTATTACCTTTTGAATTTTTTAATTTATAATTTATTTGTTATAAAATTTACGAAAATAATCTTGAAAATATTAAAAACTAACATATCATAAATATGTATATTATTTTTTATGTTAAAGAAGCAATCGACTTCAACTTACCTCCTATGACGAGTGACAATGGTAGCTGTGACACGGAGCGCTCTGAGAGTACCAGCCCAAATGGTAAACCAGAAATTAATGAAAACGAAAGATAGCAGTTAATATACAAGTAAAATAAAAGTAATTACTATCTCCTGCTTATATAATTTATATTTAAGCCATAATAGATTTTTAATATTTAAACAATTATATTTTTTTAAATATATTAATATAATAAAATCATAATAAAATTCTTCTATTTCTGACATTTTATACTGGCGATAATATTTCATTATAAATAAAATATTTAAATATAATATAACTATAAAATATTAAATTTAGAAATTATTAGAAAAAATCATTTTAGGATAACGTAATATGTTAACTTAAAAAGGCTACATACATCCAGATGGGGTCAAAAATGTTTACTTAATATAATTAAATATTATTATTATTACATTATTATTATTATTATACGATATTTAGAATTTAAGATGCTCTTACAAAATTCTACATTGCATTTAAAATGAAATTATGATTGTAATGCAATATATTACTGCTCATAAATCTTCAATTTTTAATAATAATAATAAAACTCTAATATTTTGAAAACATAATGAAATTTTAAATCATCATCTCATTTTTCATCATATATATATATTTAATATATTTATATAATAATAAAACAAATTATTTTAAATTATTTAAAAAATTTATTTATAAAATTATTTATAAATCTGGAATAAATACAATTGAGAATATTTGAAATGAGAATAAAAAAATAATTTTCTACAAAAAAATTAATTGTTTCAATATTAAAAATAGCAGAAATCATAATTAAAAAATGTGATGGAAATTTCAGTGATAAAAATAAAATTTTTAAAAATATTTTTTTTCTTAATATTCTTTAATAAATAAAATTAAATCTTTTCTCTACTTTCAACAATTATTTTATTTTTTTTTGAATTCAAATATAAATACTATAACTGATTTAAGATTTATGAACAAGAATATAAATAAACTAAATTTAAATAAGTTTCTTTCAAAACAATATATTTGAGAAAAATAGAAATATTTAATATAATAAATTCAATCAATCATTCTGCAATGAATTAACTATTCTCCAATATAAAATTGTCTTTATATATATATATATATATTATATATATATATATCTTAATTATTTTCATTATTAAAAAAATATAATATAAAATTTTTCCTTTTAAATCTTAGTAAATCGTAAAATCCTTCCTTGGAAATAAGCTTTATTTTAATTTTATTTTTTATAAGAATTTATGATAAAATATGTGTAAATATTAATCTTTTGAATAAAAGATTTATAAAAATAATTTTAGAAATAAATACTTTTTGTCCCCTTTAGATGTGCTTAGCCCTTTAATAAATAAAATAAATAAATAAATAAAAAAGAAAAAAACAAAAAGAATGACACATTCTAACATAAGATATGTTTATAAATGAAGATTGATTTTCAAAAAATATAATTAGAGCATTATTTCAATTAATTATGTTTAATTGTAAACTATAGCAATATTCATAATATTCATTTCCATATATACAATTTTTATAATTTTTCCCACCAATTTATAATTTTAATATTAAAAAAAATATTTTATAATTTTATTAATTATATTTTAAATATAAGTGTATGTATATATGTATACATAAAACATAATACATGATTTATAAGATAAAGCAAAACTTGATAATAGTATGCGAATGACATTCTATTTAACTATTTATTTCGCGATTTCTTTCATTAACAGAAATAATTAAGTTAACAGCATAATCTAATAGAAATATTAAAAAATATTAATATCATGCACAATCTGTCATTTAAAATCCCTATGTCTAAACAAATGAATCTAATATTCCTACCTGTGGTTGTATAACAGAAGCTAGCAAGAAGCCTAGCAAAGTCTAGCCTTGCTGCGTAGTTCAGAATCCCTTTGTTCTGCTACCTGCCCGTTTTAAGTTTCTTCCTTCATTTTCAGTCTTCTAACTTTCGATACTAGATACATGCTAGATAATAAATCTAACTAGGAATATTTTTAAGTACTGAAAATATGTTATGCTCAGAAAGCATAACATACCTATTTAACTGCTTATTTCATTACCTATTAATCAAGTTAAATTTTCTATATAATAAAAAGAAAAAGAATTTGTTATTAAACCTAATAAAGAATATAATTTCAAACTAGGTCAAATGAATGTATATATATATATATATTAATATATATTAACTCAAAATTAATTATATAATAAAATTTGAAAATATATAAAAATATCAGTGTTGTGCAACATTTGAATAAATACAATTTATGAAAGATATAATATAATATTATAAAAAATACGATATTAAAATATAAAGAAAAATTGTTTGCAAAAATTAATTTTTTTCTCTTTAATACTGAAAATACTATAAAAATATTAAATATAATATTAAAATATTAGTTTAAAAAAAAATAATCTAAATATTTAGTGTTACTTATAATAATTATTTTTAAAAAAAAATTTATAATATTTTTTAAAATTTTTACTTCTTTATATTTTTTGGAAAAATATTAAACAATTTTTTAATATTATTTATTTATTTTATAAACTTTCATAAAACATTATCTTGGAACAAAATTATTTATTAAATTAAACTTACTTGTAAATAACTAAATAATTAGAATAAAAATAGATTTTAGATGTTTCTATTTATTTTATTAATTTCAATAAAAGTAGCATTAAAACTAAGAAATAATAATTTAAAATACATATTTATTGCTACTTTGCACAACACTGATTAAATATTTTATTTTTCTAAGAGGAATATAAACAAATTAATTTCGAACTAAAGTGTATCTATTAAAAATATATACACTTCTATTTTTTACTATATTTGATATATGATAAAGACAAAAATTATTAATGAACTTACAATTAAAAAATGATTATAAAATAATTAATTTCTTAAGTTAATATAAGCTTTTATTAAAAATTCCATAAATTTTTAATGATATTTAATTATCATTTATTATGTGAGATAAACAAAAATTTTTAGAAATTTAGTATTATTCTTTCTGGTATATATGTAATTTAAAGAAATAGAAGTCTATATATAAAATATAAAATTGAATATATCTTTTCATTCATAGACTCATGTATGTTAAATGTTATAAAAATTACACAAAATTGATCAAAGAGATTTTTTATATGTACAAATTGTTTAATACTGTGAATACATATAAATATAAAGCCCTTAATTGTGCTTTCATTGACTACACAGACAGAAAATACAAGAATGCTTTCTATACATAATATTTGAAATTTTCCAGTATTATTTATATATAATAATCAAATATACCCTTATCTAACTATACTTCCCTATTCCTTTAACTGATACATCTTCTTGTACTTTTTACTTATCCTATGCTATGGACATTTTATTTATTTTCGTAAATTAAAAAGTGACGTGGAAGGTTCTGGTCATTTTTATTAACTAACTCTTAAAACATTACAACTTAAATAATTAATTAATCTAGGTAACCTACAAAAATGCTAACTGATATTCATATACCTGGTTCTTTTGCAAACTCATTAATTTCATTTTGTATTAACATTTTTCTCATGCAATTTCCCTTTTATCCTGAGATGTTTAGTCTATATAAGAACCACCTTGCTTATTATGAAACAGATCATCAACATATCAAAACCTAGATTCTTACATATACCGCTATATTGATATATTTCATTAAATTAGAGAAACAATCGTGCTCTCCAATATCTAAAATCCTAGATCTGTAGTCACTTTCAAAGATGTTACACAATAATAAGTATAATAAAATGTTACAAAGTTTAATATTTGGATGGCACGGATGTATCCCTAGCCATAGTAACTGAATAATCAAATTAATCCATATCTTTTTTACTAACAATGACGATAATTACACGTTAATAATTGTTTCTTTTTCAGGGGATATTATATGTGCCAAACAATGAGTTCAGACACAATCTAGAAAGTTGTGATGCAATATTTTCACATAAATAGTTGAATATAGATATATGCAATAGGTGCTAAATACCAAAAGAAATACAAGTAAAAGCCTCCCTCACTGTGATCTATTAAGATGACGCTTCTCTGTCCTGTATCCTGATTGTCCTGCCTGGTCTTGTCTCTAGCCTTATAGCCCTGCCTGCTCCAATACTAAACAGTACAGAAGTACTGGCGACTAGAAGACAAGTAGTAGGTTCACCTGAGGTTCAAAAGTCATAAATCTATTAGTTAAGATGATTGAAAATACTCAAATTGTAAGAATCTATAGATTTTGAGCTAAAAATTAAATATTATATAATTATTTACTATAATTTACTATCATCTTAAGAATGTTTTTTTAAAACATTTGTTCTTATGATTGCATACAATACTATATATTATTATTTTTTAAATTAAAATAAGAATAATATAACTAAAAAAACAATTCATTGCTCTACTATTAAATATAAAATTTTGCACACTTAAGATATTATAATGAATTATAATAATTAATAAAATATATAGTAAATTAATAATTCCATATAATATTGCAAAACTATTTTACTTTTTAATTTTTTATCAAAATAAAATGAAACTCTACTGAAATAACTAAGTCATATACAAAATATGTATATATATATATATAAATATGCATATAAAAAAATTTTAATTAAATATCTGAATACTTAGCAATAAATATTATATACAATATATTGGTTATATTCGAAATAAGTTATTTGTTTTAACATATAAAATAGTTATTTTGAATATGTTAATAGAATATTATAAAAATATGAATTTGGAAAGAAATATCCTTTTTTTTCTTTTGGTTTCTTTTATATTATTTCTTTTATAATATTTATATTCTTGTATACACTTATCGTTAATTATTTATTTTTTGATAATGTATAAATAAAATATTTTTGGAAATTTTTTCCTAGATTTAATTTTATTACAATAATTTTATTAGAATAAAAGTATTCAGACATTTTATATTCTATTATCATTATATTTATACAAAAGCTAGCTTTAACTATTTTATATTTCATCAAAATTATAATAATATGAACTCTTGTTACCTAATTATGAATGTCAAAAGATATTCATGCATTATGTGCACATAATGCTTCGAAATTATAAATATTTATCATAATATTTTTATATAATTAAATTAATATAAAATTTATCTAAAATACTAAAAAAATTTATCTAAAATATTTAAAAAATGTGTCTCAAATAATTATATTATCTCTATACTTTTTATATATGAATTATTTTGTTTTTATATTTTGTATATATAATTAATATAAAATTAATAATAATAAAATTTTTAAATTATTTTTTTATTATTTCATATTTTAAAAAAAAACACATGAGGAGCTTTAAAAGTTTTATATATAGATAGATATTTAATTGCATATAAATAAATTAAATTTTATTAGGATTATAATTTTACTATTACATTACTATTCCCAATTAATTGATATAATATAATTATATTATTTATTTCATATAATTTAATTAGAAAATATCTTTATAATATAAATAAAAAAATTTTTTTACGAAATAAAAGAATAAAAAAAATATTTATATCCAAAAATTTACAAGTTTGTACATTGAACATTAAATGTAACAATTATATAATTCTTTTTTTATAATTATGTCAAATATATATAAAATTTTTTTTTAACTTGTAAATACTTATATGTATATATGTGTACATATATTACATAATACATATGTATATAATATAAAAATAATTATATAAGGGAACTATTGATACAAATATTTTGTAATACCCGATTTCATTTAACTATAATTAATAACCCCATGTGAACAAAATGTCAGTTATTGATTATACCTGATCTATCTATATAATTATAAAAAAAATAAAAGATAATTGATTTTAGAGCTCAATTGAGTTCTATTCAAAATTATTTAATATATATATCATGAAAGCAAATTAAATTCCGCATATATTTTACTTATTTATAAAAATAAGTTTTCTTTTTATATATGATATTATTTCAAATCATATTTATTTAAATAATATTTTTCATTTTTCATTTTAAAATGTAATTTAAATATATATATATTAATGATATATTAAAGAGACATCATTTAATAATATATTCTAAAAAATAATCAGAATAAAATTCTGCTTACCACATGAGGGAAGTAACCAGTGATAATGCATTTTAGTATCTTCTTCCACCTCCACCACCTCCACCCCCCATGTTTCCACCACCAAGAGAACTACCTCCATATCCTCCTTGATTACCATAACCACCACCACCACCTCCAGAATTTCCACCACCCATAGGACCTGAAAAATGAATCAATAAATTGCAAGGAGTTAGTAAAATTGTTTAAAATTATATGAAATATTATAAAATATTTCTTTGATGATATTTACATGAATATTTACATGAAGCTTACTATCCTAATAATTAAAGAGATGAAGTGTAAATTACGTCTGATATAAATATCTTAATAAATTAGATATTATAATATTATTTTATGTACAAAACTGATCAAACAATATTAAAAGTAATAAGCAATTCATAGTTTCATATTTATACTTATTTAAATAAGTATTTAAATAAAAAAAACTGAACAAATGATAATATATATCCAATATTTGTTAAAAAAATTATTTCTACAATAAGATACAAAATACCTTTATAAAATAATAATTTATATAATATGAACAAACTGCATTCGAATTGAATACAGAAAATGGACAAAGGCGCTCCTTCTCACTGCAACATCGCGCCTTATGTCTTAGTTATAATTTATATTAAAACATATTTATATAATTTCCTTTGTTTGTAATATTTTCAAATATTATTAAATTCATTTGTAGATTGTTATTATTTACATTAACAATGTAGTTAGTATTAATCTTACCATGCTAATCAGATTAATTATTCATTTCTTAAACGCAATGATATGTGAATTTTACGAGAGAATCACACAAGTGTTGCATATCAATTTCAATAATACTTTACATAAATAGAAAATCAACAAATATTTAAGAAATATTTTTATATTAATGTAGACTTCACAAAATATTTAACAAATAATATTCCATATATTGAGAATATCTATAATTTTATAAATTAATCATATAATAATTAAATTTGTCTATTTTTATCGTGTATAACTTAATTTCATGTAAATATATTTTCATAGTATGAAATATAGTACAATGTAGAAACCAATCAAAAATTAAATTAATTTGAGTATATACAAAATATAAAAATCGATAGTATTTAAAAATTATCGAAAATATCTAAAATCATAATTAAAATCGCACAAAATATATTCACAAATGTTTAATATTTTTTTAAATTTTGTATATCATTTTATATAAAAATTTTCATTTTCGTTAAAGAAAATAATCTTTTTTATATATAATAATTTATATATATATTGATTAGATACTATTAATCTATACTTCAATGTAATCTATTTTATATCAATATCTTTTCTTTAATTTTTTATCGACATATGGAATATAAAGTTAACATATTTAATAATCGTTATTTTATTTAAAATTATTATAAGGGCAATTTGAATTATAAATAATATCATATCCAATTTTAAATTGATGTAGTATTTGTAAAATGTGTGTTAATATCTTTAAAAAAAGAAAAAAAAAATAAAAAAAAAACAAATATTATTGATTCATAAAAGATAAAAATGAGATTTTTTCATCATGTTTATAATTTTTAAAAAGTTAATTTAAAAATCTTTTTTTAAATATTTTTTTATCGTAACTTCGTAAAAATAAGAAAAAAATATATAAGTAATAAAGAAGATAATTATATAAAATTTAGACATTATTTTCCATTTGAAATATTTTCTTCAATTTAAATAGTATATATGTTATTAAACTGAAAAAAATAATGAAATCATACATATATTGAAATAAGAAAAAATTTCATAATACTCAAAATATTAAATATCTGCACTAACAAAAATATTTGTCAAATACTTTTTAATTCTCTATATGCAAAATTTAATTGAAATTGATATATCACACTTTGTGTGAATACTTAATTAGTAATATAATATAAAATTGTACTAATTATAAGCTGAACGCTCCTTGTGCAACTTATTGTATCAATATAAATATATTGCATATACTAGAATATAATTAAAACAACATAAATAATTAATGAAAAATCTAAGAATAGTTGCTCAAGGTACGTAACAGACGCGTTGGCTTTTGAGAAGGACAGAAGCAACCTTGTCCACCGAAGGGTGGTAGCCATCTCGAGTCTCCGGACTGTCGGCCACTAGGACCCATATTAATACCATAGGGTGCAGGTCTTCCTCCAGAGTTGAAATTATTCCGTACTGGTCCACCGCCATAGCCCTGCTGGTAACCTCCTCCAAAGTTATCGTTGCTCCAATTTCCACCGCTATTATATCCACCTTGACCTCCTTGACCTCCCCAGCCACCTCCTTTAAGATAAATTTATTATAAAACTTGCAAAGAGTTAATTACTATTATATACATTATTAATTAATATATTAATGTAATACTTAGTAAAATGGGAAAAGTATATCTTTCTGCGAACCTTTACCTTGATTCTGATTTTCCCAAGGACCGTTACCGCCCCAACCTCCTTGATTACCTCCACCATAACCACCCTGATTACCACCATTATTCCAATCACCACCGCCACCACTTCCTCGTCCTCCCCAATTACCGCCACCCTGATTACCACCACGGGGTCCCCTTCCTACATTCTGTCCTCCTCTGCTACCACCACCTCCACTACCACCACCACCTCCTGATGCAGAAGCCATCTCTGCTTTACTTAAAGCCTACAATGTAAAAATATAATAAAATCTAAGAAAAAATTCTAAAAAAATTAGAATTCTATATCAAAAATAATAATAATAATACTACTTTTACCTTTTTAACATCTACATGCTTGCCACGTATTTGGTGATTACGTTGCAAACAAATTTTATCTACTGGATCATAATCATCAAATTCAACAAAACCAAAACCACGCTTTTTGCCTGTTTCTTTATCTGTTACAATACTGATCGAATTTATAGTGCCATAACTCTGAAAATATTGTTTAAGATCGTCTTCTTCATGGTCATCTTTTAAACCACCTACAAATAATTTCTTCACTGTTGCACCAGCTTCGGGTCTACCAATTTCTTGTCTAGGAACAGCTCTCTTAGGTTCAACTACACGTCCATCTACTTTATGTGGTCTATAATTTTAAATAATGAAATATAAAATTTATTAACTTTTATACTTTTACTATATATTAAATATTTATATTACATAATACATTATACTTATATTATTATTATTTAATATATATATATATACATTAATAATTTTAATATTTAAAATACAAATATAGCAAATGTTCAATAATTAATAAAATATAAATGATTAGAAATATGATATATTTTTTATTAATTTTTAAAACTATTAATTTTTTTATATTTTTTCATAAATTTCAAGAATATTAAGTTTTAAATTTATAAATTGACTATTATAAAACTTATTCATATGAAAAGCTAATTAATTTATCATTACTGATAGTTTATGAACAATAATCTATAATTTAATTGGAAAAGTATTCAATTAGATTTCAATTTAGATCTAAGTATTATAATATTTAATATTATAATAAATATTAATTTAATCATAAATAAATTATGTATTACTAATTAATATAAAATTATAAAATTTAATCTATTTAAATTATATTTATTAAATTATATTAAAGTATCACATTTTATAAATATATAATTTTTGTATTAGTGAATTTTTAAAATAAATATTATGAAAAAACATAAAAAAAATCAATAATTTAATCCTAATAAATCCTTATATGATAAGAAATATATATATTTATATACATGTATTATATACCTTGCATTTTGAGCATCATCTACCATATGTGCGCGTGAATAAGTAATAAATCCAAATCCTCTAGATCGCTTTGTTTTTGGATCTTTCATTACGACTACATCAACAATTTCTCCCCATTTTTCAAAATGTTTCTTTAAAGAATCATCTGTAGTTCTATAATCCAAACCACCAATAAATAATTTCCTAACGTGTTCTGGTTCATTTTTACCATCCTGAAACATCAAATTATATTTAAAATTAAAGAATTAATGAAAATATCAATTATTTATTAATCATTTTTACTAATCAATATTTTAATTAATTATTAATAATCATTAATAAATTATCATATTCATTTATAAAAAATTAAATATATTACTTTAAAATTATTTTATTTTTTAAAAATATAACAATATACAGAATGATACAGATACTTTTATTGAAAATCACTTTTGAATCAATTTTATTTTCAAAATCAATTTTGAAGTATAAGTATTATATAAAATTTTGTTTCTAAAAAAATTTTAATAAAAGAATGTATAAAAATATTTTATGTATAAATAATTTATAAGATAATTATAAAATAAATTATTATTTAAAATAATCTTTACATTTTTTTTTATTTATATCATGTACCATATACCAGATATTATATATTTAGAATCATTTTAAAAAATAAAGTTATATTTGAAATTGATATAGATTTTAAAAAGATTTAATTTTAATAAATTAAATATTAAATAATTATATTAAATATAATTACTATATAATTTTACTACATAACTTTATTAGATATTAGTTATTATATTTTTTAGTTAAACATTCTAAGATAATTGAATTCGATTTTTTTAATTTCATAACATTTTCATAAAATATTATGTATATTATTAATAATTAATTATTATTAAATATAATTATTTTTCTAAATGATTATGTATTTATAAATCTTCTAAATAATTAGATTAAAAATAATAAACAAATTATAAAACAAATAAAAATTATAACATAATTTATATATAATAATAATATAATAAATTAAAAAATATTTTAATATAATAATATAATTAAAAATATAAAAATATAAAATTGAAGAATTTAAATTAAAATATCTTAAATGGCGTAGCGTCGGGTACGCCATGATGAAAGAAAACTATAAAAATGTATATCTGTATATTATCTATTTTAAATTAATAAAAACCACATATATTTATTTAAATTCATAGTATTCTTGATATTTATTTTATTTTTTTATATTATTATTATTCACACAATTTATTTATTCATAGTCATAAAATCTCTTCATAAATAAAAAGAAATAATAAATTATATACATATAAAATACTACATAAAAAGATTTTCAAAAAATCTTAAATGATAATTAATAATTAAATATTTCATAATATTAATATAAATAGGATAAAGTAAAAATTAATTGAGAATAGATATATTTCTATTTTTATATATATTATTTTCACGTATAACAAAATATATTTAAATTATTGATTAAATTATAGATTCTGTACTTACATCATGCTCCATTTTAACCATTTTGGATAATTTTAAAGGGTCAAATACCCTTCACTACAGAATATACAAAGAATCCCACTAAACTAGTATTCAAGAAATGGAGATCGCGCACGTCGGTCAATCGATACTGTTCCTTCCAAATGCCTATGTGAACCCCAAATGCGCAACTACCACATAAATATTTCAGACATGCGCAGCTTTTATATTACTTATTAATTTATTATCTTTTTAAGAATTTTTTAGAATATTAGGATTAAATATTATCTAAAAAAATTTTATATATTATTTAATATATTTTTTAATATATTTTAATTGTTTATAAAGAACAAAATTTAAGTATCATTATTATTCAATATATTCTTCTGTATAAACAATAAATATTTTATATTAATAAATTGATTGTTTAATATTATATTTATATATTATCTACATTTATATATATAAATAACATAATTTAACATAATTTATAGTTATACAATGCGTCTATTTCTATAAATATAATGAAATAAATATTGTATTTATACAGCGCCGGAAATGTCAATCGTCATTAAAATAAACTACTTATGTATACATATATGAAATGCAGTTATAATAAGATATGAAATATTTTTATATTTTATTAGAAATGAAATTAGTTTACAATTATGTATCATGTACAATATAATTTTTTCTTAAGACTTCTTAAGATTTTAAAAATGTACTATATTGGGAATTATAAATAATATTAAGTACAAATATTACAAAAATATATAACATAAAAAAAAATCAAGTAATTTTTTATTTACAATGATAATGATAAATAAAAAAATATATATATGATTAATATTATTATATATTATATTATATATATTACATTAATATATGAATTTAAACATTCAATTATTATAATATTATATTAATAAAATCGAAATTCATTATTGCATTCTTATTGTCGTAATCTTATACATCAATGAATTCATTAAAACAAATAGTATTCTATTATAAATAAAAATGTATATGTCATATATTTAAAAAAAAAATAGTTTTATATTTTTTCTATATCCTGAAAAGAGATTCAAATTAATTAATGATATTGCATATATTATATATTATACAATGCAGTATTTAAAATACAATCTAACATTTTTTATAAAATAAAATCATTTTTTATTTCATAAAATTTATTAATCTATTAATAAAAAATAATTATGCAAATTTTATATTATAATTTTGAAATTATAAATGAATAAAAGAATAAGAATTTATTTTCCCTAATATATATTGTGAACACATTGTGAATATTATGTGCACGTTTATTTTTGATTTATTATTTTTATGTCATTTATAAAATATAATATTTATATATAAATTATAATAAAATTAGTTAAATAAATAAAAAAAAATAAGTATAGATACAAGATATAAAATATAAAAATTTATTTTTAATCTTTTGATATCAGAAATTACATTAATTATTACATCAAGAAAGTAATGTAATATTTCGTATAAAAATATGATTTTGTGAAAACCTAAAAAAATTTGTTGTATTTTCAATGAAGGACAATATTGATATTCAGAAATTCTAATTATAATTATAATTAGAATTGAAAAAATAATTGAAAAATTATTAGACAATTCAAAGAATTATCGATATCTTTTTTTTTCAATTTGTTGTTCTTCATATTATAAAAGTTTTTTGCTCATTTTATTCTAAATAAATAATTTTAATTAAATTTTTAAATGTAGTACTGTTTTGTTTCTAGAATATCATAGATTAAATAGAATTTGTATGAGATATTTGATTTGTGAGGGTAGGATATGATTTATCTGTACAATTTAAACAATTTCTAAGAAAATAATTGTGATTTGATATATTTTGTGGATATAACTTTTCTTCAATACGTTTATTTATTACAACTGCTTCAGCAAGAGGTATTGGCTCTGTATATGTAAATGTCTTTCTTTTGGTATCAGACTTATCATCTAGCTTTTTAATATTAATTGGTCCATTAATAACAGAAACAGCATTACTGACTTCATTAGTAGTTCTTATAACAGGTGTAATGTTACCCATTGAATCTAATCTAGAACTGATTTGGTCACAAGAACTTATACACACCACTGATACCTTAGTCGGAGTTTTTGGTAATAGATTGGAAGGCATTTTTTGTATCTTTTTTGTTTTTTGCTTTTGTTTTAAATTTATTTGTTTAGCTTTTGTTAATTTTGTATCTGCTTCAGAATTTGCATTTTGTTCATTATTAATATTAAAAGATAAACTCTCTGGATGATGATGTCTAATGTGTCGATGTAAATTATCTTTCCTTCTAAATACAGTTTCACAATATTTACAAGAAAATGGTTTTTCATCTAAAATAAATTGTTTGTATCATATTAGATTTATAATTTATTATTTAATAATATAATATATAATATACCTGAATGGACTGTTAAATGACGTCTTAATTCACTTTTAGATAAAAATACTCTATTACAATGTGCACATGAAAATGGCCTATCTTTTCCATGCGTTTTTTTATGACGAATTACCAAAGATTTATCTTTAAAACTTTTATTACATTGATCACATACATATGGTCTTTCATCTATTAATAAAGAAAATATTAAGATAAAAATTTTAAAATATATTTGCAATTTTAAAAATAATTAAAAAATTTTTATTAAATATTTTTTATATTTTAATTATAATTTAATAATATTTTATTATCAACATATATTTATATCAATAAATAATTTCAAACTATTTCTATTAATTAAAAATTTCTTTAATTAAAAATAAATTTCTTATTATTAATTAGAAATTAAATTTCTATTAAAATATTTATTACTTTTTTTTATATAATTACTTACTATTATGTGTTTTTAGATGACGTTTTAAATTAGTTAACATTCTAAAAGTTTTTTCACAAGTTTTACAAGAATATGTAGTTGTTCCATTATGTACATGTAAATGATTTTTCAAATCATCTTGTTTGGAATATCTTTTATCACATTTAGAACACATAAATTGTTTATCTCCTAAAATTAAGTTTAATTAAATTAATAGTTAATATATATTTATTATATAAAAATCTAAGTAAATATTATTTTTTATAAATGAATTAAATTTATGCTTATTATTATAAAATGTTACTACCATGAGAATACATATGTCTATTAAGTTTATTCTGTTGTGGAAATGCTTTCTCACAAAGATTACATTTATATGGTCTATATCCTTTATGAATTCTTTCATGATATTCAAAATGTGATCTTTTTATGAAACTTCTGTCACAAAAAGAACATTGATAAGGTTTAACACCTGTTATACAAGCATCATGATAACATTTTCCTTTTTTGTTTTGAAAAATTTTAGTACATATATTGCATTTATATTTTTCTGGTATTCCTGGTATTATAGTAATATGATCACGATCAGCACATTTCATAGATTTATTTTTTAATTTTTCTTTTGTGGAAAATTTTGTCTTGATTTCCTAAAAAAGTGCTAATGTAGAATAATGACTTAGATATCATATATAAATTATAAAACTTACCACATTGCAAATTTCTGTTACTTTATTATTAGATGATGATTTTACTATATTATTACTTAAATGTGGATATACATTTAAAAGTGCATTATTAGTTTCTATATTTGAAATATGTAAATTATTTAAAGTATCACTGTTTTTAATATTTGTAGAAGATTTATTTATTTCTTTTGTTTTGTTAATTATATCTTCTCGATATAATTCATAGTTATTTATATAATCAGTAGAAATTGGTTCAAAATTATTTGTTTTAAGTTTGGAATCTTTATTAATAACTAATTCCAAAGGTAATATTTCATTACATATATTACTTTTATCAGAAATAGAAACGTTATTTAATATTTTTTTTTCTGCAAAACAATATATAAAAAAATAAATTAATGAAGTAAAAATTATAATAATTATTGTTATTAAACATATTCAACTATAAATGTTCTACCATAATTTTCAATACTATGTTCATTGATACATATTTTGCAACCTTGTTCTTCATATATTAAACACATACGACATTTAATATGACCACAACTATCTTTTATAAGTCTTGAACGCGATGTATTTATTATTTGTCTACAACTTGGACATACTTTGTTCATCATAAGTATTTTTATTTCCCGAAATAATGTTAAATAAATTATTTATTTACGAGTAAATTTAGTTTCATTAATTAAATTAATTTTAAAAGAAAATACATATTTTCCTTCATATGAATTTGTTTCCTTCTTATCGCCTTTTTAAAAATTTGTACTACATAGATACTTACATATATGTACTGATGTTTGATTCATGTTGTGCATATATGTACAAATTTATATTCTATTCGTTTTAATAATATAGTTAAAAAATTGTAGTAAATATATAAAAAAACGTATTTTTATGTATACATATAAGTATTTCTATATATTTTTGTATTTTAAGATTAGGTTAAGTTAATAGATACGATTTATTATAAATTAATATGTCTATAATTAATGATATTAAAATAAATCATTTTTTAATAATTTAAAAGTTTTTCGTTGTTTAACATAAATGATATTACTTATAATTTATAGTTATAATTTCACTTTAATATAATAAAATTTATAACTATATATATATCATATATATATAAATATTGATATATGTATATATAATATGTACATTATATAGCATAATATATGTATATTTATATCGATAATAAAACAATTATATTTATATCAAAAATATTATTATCAATTTTAATAAAATTTTATAAATAGATATAGAATTAAAAAAAATTTAATAATTTCATTTTCAAATATATATTTTCGATTTACTTATTTTTTTTGGAATTAATTTAATGTTTTATCACATAAAAATATTAAATTAAATAAATAATAAATATTTTATAATATAAATTTATTTTAATGTATATAAAATAAAAAAAAATTATTTTATAATAATATAGTTTGTAAAAAATAAAAATTAATATAATTTATTGTTTTGGAATAAATTTTATTTAGATTTAATGTTAATAAAATATAAATAATTTATATTTACTGTATATAATAATACAAATATAATGTTACTTTAAATGGGAATGTAAATATTTAACCTCTCTTTTAAAAAAGAACTAACTTTTAAAAGTGAAATCTATTTGATGTTTTTTAAGTACAAACATTTTTAAGTCCTATTCGATATTTAAAAAAAAATTCATTTTAGATTTTTTAAAAGTTATTGAAAAAATGGGAGATAATCTACGACAAAAAGTAATGCTTACATTATGTTTATAACAAATTAATATTACTTAAAAGGTTATGATTTGATCTGATATATATATATATATTTATAAAAACTTTGAAATAAATATATTTTTCTTGCAGTAAATATTGATTTAATATGTTAATATACTTTTTTATTAAAATATGATACAGTAATAACTTTTTCATAATAAAATAGATTTTGTTTTAAAAATATATTATACATAATTTCTAATCATAATATTAAAAATTATATATTTTTAATATTTAATTATTTATAATTATTTTTATTTAATTTAAATTTTTCTTAAATTTTTTGCATCTAAATTTTTAACTCTCTAGATTTATTTAAAAAAAAAATGAATTTATATCTAGTAAATAGAGTTTAAAAAAATCTGTTTTTATAATATTTTATATGCTTTGCATATATATTACATGATATTTTAATCTTATTTATATTATATTATGTTTATAATATTATTTGTATTTTTTAGATATTACAAACATTTAAAAAATTACATCGTACTCGAATGAAAACTTTTCAAGGTGATGAACATGCATTACAAGGTAAGTTAAATACGATTATTAAATATGTTTGAAAAAATTATTGAAATTATAGTATTTTGATAAGATTATAAATTTGACTTAGTATTAAGGAACAAGATAAACGAGGAGTACAAAAAATATAAAAATGTCACAAATACAGCTGCTATTGAAGAGGTAAAATTTTTATTTTAAAATATAGTAAAATTTCAATTAACTGAATTTTGATTTAATCATAATCTATATTGTCCAATAAAAAAATATGCTATACAATTCAATTTTTGAAAAACAGTCAGAACAATATTAATAAATACATACACAATTGATTATGGATAAGTTATTATTTATTTCATTTTTACAGCATTTAACAAAACAAGAAGAAACACAAAATTTCTGAATCGAGCAATAAAATATTGCATTTTTTGTCAAATAAAATATATATCATATTATATAGTAGATTTTTATTTATATAAATTTAATAAAAGGAAAAAGTAGTTATGTAAGAGATAAATTCATATATATAAAAGTTATATAATATTAATTATATTAATTATTTTCAACTTTTTATTCAAATAATCAAAATTTTTATTTGAATAAGTGAATTTAATAATACATATAAATCATTTTTCCACTTCATTATTTTCATTAATTTCATTAATTTTCATTAATTTTATTTTTTCAGAGTTCACAATTCACTTAATAATAAAAAAAATTTCATATATTATTTCATAATTTATACATATAATATAAATAAATGAAATTTTACTATATATAAATATATTTTTTTTCAGATTTTAAATATTCAATATTTTGATTTATTCTTGTCTTATGTCAATGAAGTCAATTAATTGAGATTTCACTATAATTTATATAATATGATAAAGTTTTTTTTAATATATGTATATTTGTATATTGTATATATATATGTAATATGTATATTTTGCAAGGATTATTAATACATTGATTATATTAGAGATTATTAATTATCAATATTTCAATATATTATAATATTTAAAATACATTATTTTCGTAAAATTTTTAATACTTTTTAATGCTAGATTTACATAGAGAGATTAAATTAATTTATTTAATATATAACAAAATATATATTAAATAATTTTATTTGTTATAACAAAATATATAATAACTAATTATAAATGAAAAATCTTCAATATTTATGAAAAACATATACAATAAATTTTAAGCCCATCTTGCAGATATATGAAATCACGGATATCCCATGAAGATACGAAATATCGCGAATAATAAACATTCTTAATTTATGGACATATATGCATATTCCAGAAATAAATTATAAATAATTTTCAAAGGTAATAATATATATCATATAAAATAATAAATAATATTAACATTCGATCGTGGACTATATTTTTTAAATGTAGATGATTCAGGATGAAAAAAAACTATATTTAATTAAACATTTTAGATGATTTATTAGTCTATATTATATGATATACATGTTTTATTTTTTTCTACTATATTTCGAATATGATTATTGTAATACTTCAACTAATGAATGTTTTTAAATATAAATACAACAGTGGATAAGAAGAAATTGATAAGTATATCAGCGGTTTAACAGAAGATAGAAAAAGTTTGATTCCGTTTTTTCAAGATGGTAATTGTTATAATGATGTCAAGTTGTAATGAATTCAACAACAATTTAACTTAATTTTCGTAAAAATTTAATATTTGGCTATGTTTAAAAGTTAGAATTTCTTCAATATTTATAATTATATTTTTACCTTGATAATATTATAGAAAAAGAGAAAATCACATAAATACATAAAATACACTTAAAGTATTACAAGTTATTTCAAACATTGGACTTAAATTATTTTTTTCTTTTTCTTTCGAATGAATGAAATAGAATTAATTTTTCTGGATATTGCAATAAAAATTTATTAAATTGTATATATATTTGAAAAAATTACTGAATAAATATTGTTTTAGCTAAACAAATTTGCGGAAGAAGTAGAACATGAAGTACGAACGACAATAGTTCAAGCAGTTGAAACAAAACCTGGACATTTTGGTAATACTGTTAAAATTATTATGATTATAATTTTTTTTTCATTATTGATTTTGTTTTACAATATTTTAGAATTACGCATTACACCTGATACAACATTAGTAGATAATGTGCCCTACAAAGATGAACCATGTAATAGAAGTAAGGATAATTTAGATATTTCTACTTCGAAAGATAAAACAAAATAGTTATGTATATAAATAGTTATGTATATAATTATAAATATAAAATAAATTTAAATTATGCAATAAGTTAAATAATTAAATCTATTACTATTTTATGGAAATATACAAATATTTATATATAATTAATTCTTTATTAATACATTTTCATAATACTTAAATATTGAAAGCCTCAAAGGAAAAATGATATAAATGACAAAATTATTAACTTAAAAAAATTATGAATCAAGTTGAATTTAAATAGAAAAATATTATTATGAACAATAATAATCATATTATGCCAAATGTGACAATATAGCATTTCAAGACTTTATTACTAAGATCTTAAAAAAGAATACAGCAAAAATCGCATTTTCGGTATGTTCACAAAACAAGAAAATGTGTCAGTTGTGCATTATTTCTGATATTTCGAAAAAGACAAGAAAAGATACGAATTGAATTACTATATTGTATTTCAATTATATAATTATATAAAAACTTAAAATGAACTATATTGAATCAAAATATAACAAATGACGAACTAATATATGTGTTATTTATAATATTAAAACTCATTGATCAAAGATTTAGAAAATAATAAAATCTTTTAAATAAATAGTATTTATTTATTTTAGAAATCATTTGTATCATTCTTTTGAGCTTTCAATTATTTTTCATATTTTCAAGTTTTTTTTTTAACATTAAATAACTACTTGAAATATAATAATATTAATAATTTATTATCAAATTACAAATTATTTTAGAAGAATTATATTTATTATTTTCTTATATATTTTACAATACAATTGTATATTTATCTTAAAGAGGAAACAATATTGTAATTGAAAGCAATTATAAATAATGTAAAAACTAATTATTGCAAAATATCTGCAAAATTATATATTTTAATATATTATATATTATATTATATATTTTTTCTATTGATTTTTTGTTTTTAATAATTTCTAATTGATTTGTGATACTGACGTTAACAGAAAATAACGTTTATATATTAATTAATTAATTCAATTATGCATTCTGCTCGTCTCCAATCGTTCTAAAAAAAACATAAATAATATTTTTAAATTAATAAATATTTATAAATTATATATTTGAATTAAAAAAATTTATTTCGAAATATTACTTACTTTTGGAATGTTATCCTTATATGTTGATACGTTAGTAAATTATTATTATGTATAGTATTAGTATACTATTTGTTATGTCCCGATATAAATGGGTTTTCATTTGTTAAAGAACAATTTTAACAGTTCTCAATAAAAAAAAATAAAAAAAAATAGTTTTTAATATAAATATAATGTTTTTGGTGCAAACCTAATAGGAATTTATTTTGTAAAATTAATTTAGAAAATTTAACAAATTTAACGAATTATTATAAATAAAGTTAATTTTAGTACTAACGGTAGTTCTGGATGAGCACGTATTTCATTAATTAAATCTGCTGGTCGTATTTGTTCAGTGCAGATGCGATGTATTGTAGTGAACAATGGAAATTTATCTGTTAAATTACGAGCTTTTAACATTCCGTGAACTTCATCGGCTGTAGCTGGTCCTTGTAATTTTTGACCAGCTAAAAGTTCTTCCTCAAGTTGTCTAATAGTCTAATAGAAAAAATATGATATAAATATATGTATATTATACTTTTTTATATTAAGAAATATATTGATATTATTAAGAAATATATTAAAGAAATATACAAGAAATATATTGGAATAAAAAATATAAGAAGAAATGTGATTTATACTTTGCCAGTTTTAACATATTGTTCGCAAACTCTACGATTTCTTCCACCATAGCATGTAGTTATCAAATCTGCTACACCACAACTTTCGAAAAATGTTGCAAGTTTTGAGCCAGTATAAAATGTATCTACAAATCTAACCATTTCTATTAATCCAAGTCTAATAATAGCTGCTTTTGTATTATCACCTAATCCTATACCATCTACAAAACCAGCAGCACATGCCACAATATTCTAAAATATAAATTATAATTATTAAAGATAAATTTATTAAGTAAATTTGTTTTATTTAAAATCAATACGTTTATATAATTAATTACATACTTTCAAAGCACCACATACTTCAACTGCTTCGCAATCTTCAACAATTGAAACTCTAAAATTAGGGGTTTGAATAAGATCCTTTAAAAGTGGAGCCAGACGTTTGTCTCTACAGCCTAAAAATAAAAATATAATATAATTAAATACATAATATAACTAATTAGTTATTAAAATTTTTTTAATTATGAAATATTCTATTAATATTTAATTTTCTGCGAATTTATTATATTCTATCATTATCTTATTCTAATTATAAAATGATAAAAGAATAATCTATTATTTCGTTTCTATAATTAAGATAATTAATAAAATTAGAAATATAAATAATATACAAATTATAAATAAATTGATAAAATATAAATAACATTATATGTAAATTTATGTAATTATTTTATTAAATTATATAATTTTATATTTCTTTATTTGAAATGAAAGAAATAAGCGAAAAGTTAATAAAATATTAAAAAATTTATTTAATATTTATTTTTTAATTATTTCGATTAAAAGATTGATATTATTATAAAAATTATTATAATTATTAATATTTAAAAAATTATTATAAAATTATTATAATTATATGTTTCAAATCAACAATTTTAAATTTTGCAGAATTATATATTATATATAATTATAATATATATATTATAATATATATATTATATATATTAATATTATATATATATATTATATAATTATATATTATAACAATATGATCTTAAAAAAAACTATTCGTAATTGTTATTTTCATTCTTACCGATTTATTTTTTAATTTAAATTCATTATTAAAAATCAAGAAATTTTTTGCATATATTTTTTTAACTAAATATTAATTTTAATAATAAAATTAATAATAACATATATTTAAAAAACAGATCAATATTTTATTCTTTTTAATTTTTAATTACCAATAGTTGTCTCGCAAAACTTCTCTTCAGCAACTTCATTAGCTAAATTGGCACCCATTAAAACATAGCATTGAATTCTTAAATTTTTTTCAATGACTTTAGAGATAAGTTCGATATTTACTCCATCCCCTCGATCAAAACCCTTGATAAAAATTGAAAATTATTATTATATTAGTATTATTATGCATAAGAAATTATTATTAAAAAAAAATTTATTGAAAATAGATACTTTAATTAGTGATACTCCGACTGCAGTAGGTTTAATTTTATCGAGTAAAGTTGCACACAGTGTTCTTATGAATTGATGAGGTAATACAAAAATAAGAATATCTGCATCTTTTGCAGCTTCAATGATATCTGGAACAGCAACCTAGATTGTAAAAAATTAAAAAATTAATATGCTTTATCTATTAAATATTTTGTATTGTTTATTAAACAACTCAATAATTCATTACAATATTATAATTAATGGAAAGTAATACCTATATATATATAATTTTATTTTTTAAATATATAGATGTATTAATTTTTTTTTGTTAATGATATCTTATTGTCTTATAGGAATACAATATAATATTTTATTTTAATATATATTTATCAAATTAATAATAAAAAAAAATGTGTTATACATATACATTTATTATACATTTTGAATTATGAAAATTAAGATAATAAAAATTAAGATTATGAAAATTAAGATAAATTTTCATTTCATGTTTGAGAAAAAACAAATTTTTATTTAAAATAAATTATATATATTTTATATTACGAGATTACAAAAACAATGATAAAAATTCATATGTTGCACAATATATCACAAAACTTATATATATATAAATAATCATTGAATAAGTTCATCATATGGATAATTATAGAAGATTTTAATCATATCTTTATTTTATCTTATGATATAAAAAATATAAAAAATATACAAATATAATATAAAAAAAATTTTTTATTTTTAGATCGGAAGAGATTTTTATTTGTTTAATTTTTTCAATTAAATTAATTATCAATTTTAATTTCACAAGTAATCATAATTTTTTAATGAAAATAATTTTCATATTTTTTAATTGAAATTATTAAATATTTCATTTATTTCTTTATAATAAAAAAATAAATAATTTTTCAAATATTAGACTGGAAATATTGAAATATTTTATCGGACAGAAAGGATCGAACCAAATAATAAATTTTCATAAAAAACTTACGATTAGTTTACGATCATAAAACTTTCGATTATAAAATGTTATTTATAATAATAACGTTATATGATAATTTATATATTTAATCATTTTAATTATTTTATGTAATCATATATTTTATATAACAATATGTAAAAATGATTGAAAATAATTGTCACACTTTTAATTATTAAGTATTTTATAAATTTCTTCATATATGATAATAAACTTTAAAAATTTTATCATGTTTGTTTCATTTTTCGAATATCTTGTGTTTCGAAAAGATAAAAATTACGATGATTATTTAGCAAAATAATACTATGTAATAATATTTGAAACGAAAAGTTTTTATTAAAAAATAATCAAAAAGTAAATAAATGTTTTTAAAAATAATTTATTTTTGAGAGTAAAATAAAAATATGTAATTGAATAATGGTTTTTAACTTAATAATAGTTTTTAACTTAATGTTATTATTTAAAATTTTGTTGACATTTCTTATTTAGATATTTTTAAATATAAGAAAGTTTATTTGGTATTTAATAAATATTAATAACTCTAAAATAACAAAGTTCTAATATTCTACATCTGTAAATATTTTTTTAAAAAATTTTTGTGAAAAAATAATGTATACTTGATAAATATTATGTTATTTATTGTAACATTCAAATCTATTGAATTGGTTTTTATTTAATTTAATCTATTTAATGCACGAATATTTCTCAATGGCAATAGATTTAATATCAGTTTGTACAAAGGAAATAAGTACTTGAACCAAAAGTAATATTATACTTATATAAGTTTGTTGAATGAAAAAAAGATTCTGATATAACTTAAATTTGATAATATTATCTATATATATATATATATATATATATATATATATATATATATATATATATATAAAATAATATAATATATAATCTATAATTATATAATTATAATAGATAATATATAAATCTATAATAAAATATGTAATCTTTATTACATTATATATAAATACATTATAAACTTCTATTATATATTCATTTATTTTTTTTAGAAATTCCTTTAATTTCTTAAAAAAAAATTTATCATATCTATCTAATATTTATTTTCTCTAAAAGAAAAAAAAAGAAAATATTTAACAAAATTTTTCAAAAATAACTTTTAAGATAAACATTTACCAATATATTTCTTAGAATATTTTCACTCAAAATTTAATTTCCTATTAAATTGTATATTAATGCTTTTTTACGATCAATATATAAGTGCAAATGATTATAATTAACAGGTAAGTTGAAAACATAAAATAAAATTTGTTTACAAAATGTTTTATTTTGAAAAAAAATAATTTTAAATATTTGCTCGATAATGCACTTAAAATGTATATGTTATTGCATAAGTATAATTACAATTTTGAATTAATAATTTCTGCAAATTGCAATCACATATTAAATTATAAATATTAATTGTTAAACAGAATGTAAAAAAAAATTTTTTTTTGCATATAGTAAAATTTGTTATAAATAAAATTCTCTTAGTTTTCTCCTATATATTATGATTAGCCAAAATCAACACATCCTTATAAAAAGATAATATTTTGTGTTTACTATTCAAAACACATAAGTAGACATATGTACATATATAAGTAATATGACATCAGTTACGCCTATGGAAAGTAGAGGGGACACGCTTAAATAGTAATGCTAGTGCGCAATTTCTACATTGTATATATTGCAATAACATTTAGGAGTGGCGTATTAAATTCCCGTGAAATATTGCTTCAAGTGTGGTACACTTGATTAAATTTCAAAAGAACAATCATGAGAATTAATTCTATTGTGCCGAATTTTGAAGCAGATACTACTCAAGGACAAATTAACTTTTATGATTGGCAAGGAGATTCGTAAGTTTAATTACATATGTTTATTTTTTCCTTTACTTCTGTCTAGTGTTAATTTCAAATACTATGAATAATTTTATATGATAAGTACCAGAAATTGCGTAGATTGTTGTTATTATTATTCTTAACTCGTATATGATACTCACGTTACATATCAAATAAAAAAACATACAATTATGTATGTGTATCTAAGTTATTATAATTATTTCATAGGATTTAAAAAAATTTTTTTTTATTTTTCTTATGTATCAAATGTATTTTACAAAATCACCATCGGCACATTACGATATATTAAATAAATGTGTTAAAGAAGAATAATTTTTTTTTACCCTTGTATATATATATATAAAATATAACATGCAATATAATATATTCTTAAATAATTTGATAGTCAATTGTATGAACATATTTTTCAATCATATATAAATGATTTTATTTCATTTATTTTTATTCGAAATTATCTTCATAATTTTCAGATTAATTTTTAACGACTCCAAATAGGATTATTTTCTGTAATTGAATTTTTCATATAATTTTATTTTCATAAAATTCTTTTTTATATTATGAATTGTTTTTAAAATTGTTTCAATATTGAAAAATATTTAATATAATCGTTCAATTATATATTTATATAGTTTTAAATTATAGAAAAATCTGATAGAGATCCTCGGTGGATCTTTAATTTTTTAGCTTTGGACTTATTAGATTTATAAATTTCTAGAATTCGATAGAAGTTAAACAAATCGATATTAAAAAGATTATCTTGCAATTAATAATGTAATTAATGTTTTTTGTTGTTACAAAAAGTAATTTTGTTTGTAGAATTAATTAGAATTGTTGTTTATAAAACTAAACACCTTATTTGAAATAAAATAATGAATTTATCACTTTAATTATTTTATTATTTTTGTTTTCAAAATATCATATATAGGAAAATTTATTTAAATTATAAACACATTATAGATTTCAAATATCTGTATTTGATTGTAATTTAGAAAATTTGAATATGAAATTTCTGAATTCTTAACTCTTAGATCACCAGAACTAACTTTACAAAAAGTAAAGATAAATCCTCTAATAATAGATGCTCCAATTATAGTATAATATCATTTCATCTATATTAATCTCTCATTTCATTAGATAGATAATGTATTATCACACATATTTTATCATATTTTATTTTATTATTGGTTATTATTAATCAAATTAATTATTATATTAATAATAACTTTTTTATTAATATCTAATTATGCTTAATTAATTAAATTTTATTATATATAATATAGTATATAAATTTATTTATATTTTATATTATTTATTTATAAATTATATCTATAATATAATATAATATATAATCTCTATAAATAATCTCTATATATTGTAATTACATAACCGATTTTGATGAATACAGTTCACAAATTTGAGCAAATCTTGTATAATACTGATATTTACATGATGCTAATTTTAATTAACTTAATAATAGCTTTTTTTTATAAAGATGAAATTTTTTGAATTTTTATTTTGTTATAAAAATTAAAAAATATTATGCATTTATATTATGTAATATTAAAAATTTTATTCATTGAGAATTAATATAAATTGCATGTTGTTTATTCTTTTAATTATTTTTTAATTATTTTTCAATTATTTTCATTTATTTTATTTTTCAATTGCATTACTTATATTTTTGCATGGATATTATCGATAAAGTTATTTTCATCTATTCCACTACTATTATTAGTTGTATAAATTTACATAATACATTTCTTTCTATGTGTAAGATTGTTATGAATTTTTTATTTTTTATTAATTTTAATAAATATGTTTTTGTAATATTTTGTTAATGATCACAAAATATTGGCTAGAGTATCAGTAAAACAACAAACATATTTAATTTTTAATTACTGATCTTATTTTATTAATTTTTAAATTAATAATATAATTAAATTAATATAATATTATTCTGTATAATAGTGCATAATATTATACAGAATAATAGAATAATGAGAAAAATAATAGATATAAATATAATAGAGACAAGAACAATGATTAGTTATTAAGTTAAATTATAAATTTGATCATAAAAACATTTGAGTCTATTCTCTTCTTAAATAATTAAATTATCATCGAAGATATCAAGTTGATTTTGTTATTAATATATAATTTTTCATAAAATATACTATAAAATGTATTATATAGTTTTAAAATCAACTGTATTTATATTATATTTATAAATTATGATATATTTATAAATTGTATTAATGCAAATTTATGAAAATACTTTTATTATTTTTTTTGCACTTGTTAAATTCAGATGGGTTGTTTTATTTTCCCATCCTGCCGATTTTACACCTGTTTGCACTACTGAATTAGGACGTTTGGCAGTGCATCAACCTCATTTTAAACGTCGAAATACAAAACTTTTGGCTCATTCTGTCGACAAATTACAGGATCATGTTGATTGGGTTAATGTAAGTTACAAAAATTTTACTCAATATTTAATGAAACAATAATATAAATATAAATAAAGATATTTAGATATTATATTTTTCTAAAAATAAATATTGTATCTCTTTTTAATAAATACGTATTAATTTCAAAAAATTGCATTAATGAAAATTTATTTCAAAAGAGATATTTTATGATGAGCATAGCATTTTTCTATATTTTTTTAGATATTTGATCATATATTTTTTGAATGTATAGAGCTTATCTTAGCTAACAATGAACTATTTATATTTGTGATCATTTCGTTAATTTGAAGCTTTTATTTTTATATAAAAAAAATTATACTTATCATAATATATCCTATTAAAGATAAAATAAATTTCTTTTGAAACATATTTCTGTTTCGAAGATATTATTATATCATTTATATTATTATGATATACTATTTATTGATTATTCATAAATTTATTCGTTTAAGATAAATTTATTCATTTAAATATTTAGTATATATATTTATATTATATATATATATATTATATATATTCACAATGTAAATGAATTTATATGTATATGCAATATGTATATGAATATGTATATGCAATATTTGCAAATTACAAGTATATTATTTTTATTATAGGATATCAAATCGTATTGTCAAGATATACCTGGAGCATTTCCTTACCCGATAATTGCTGATCATGATCGCACTTTAGCAGTGAAATTGGATATGATCGATGAAATTAGCAAAGATGATCCAGAACAAGCGTTAACTGTTCGTGCTTTATATATTATAAGTCCCGATCATCGGTTACGTTTATCAATGCATTATCCAACATCCACTGGACGCAATGTAGAGTAAGTTTTTTTATTATATCATTGTCCTTATATCAGAAATACATTATTTCTTTGAATAAAAAATATGAAATTTTTGTTATCCTTCTATTCTTAATTTCAAATTCCAATGATAAAACAATATTGAAATTGAACTCTGAAGCAAGTATTGATAAATATCGATCTCGAGAATTATTTTACTATGAAAAATTAAATTTTAATATTTGTCAGAAAAAAAAATTTATTTTAATTAAAATAAAATTTTTTATGTATACCTCAATTTGTTATAGATATAAAATTTAAAAGAAATTTTAATTTACAATATGATGTAAAGAAACAGAAGCATTCGAAAAAATATTAAACTCAAAATTAAAACTTTTTTAAATATTCGTCTTCTTTTTGTTTGAATCTTTCATATTTCATGATGTGTAAAGGCATCTATAATATATTAATATTTTGTATATAAATTTCCATAAGTAATTAAATTATATATTCGTATTTCTGAAATAAAAATAAAGATCATATTATATTATAGTATAAATATATAATTAATAATATATTTATGATTTCTAGCGAAATCTTGCGAGTTATAGATTCCTTGCAACTTGTCGATAAAAGACCAGAAATAGCAACTCCTGCTAACTGGGTGGTAAGAAAAATATTTCCTTTTTTCAAAGTTTGATGTTGTTTCTATTTCTAAATATTTGAATAATATTTTAATAGATAATAATATTCAATATTTATTATATTATTATATTATTATATATTTATATTTAATATTTATTTTATTATAATTTTATTAAAATTATATTTTATTCTTTATTTATAGCCAGGTGAAAAAGTTATGATTCTTCCAACTGTAAAAGACGAAGAACTTCCTAAACTTTTCCCCAAAGGAGTGGATAAAGTGTCAATGCCTTCTGGCAAGATTTATGTCCGCACAACCACAAATTATTAAACATATTCATAAATGAAGTTTTGTATTAAATATACGATATATTATTTTATATTTTATATTTTTTTCATTATATAAAGTTGTATTAAATTCTTCATTGTTATATATGTATAATGATAAATCAGTTAATTTTATTTTAATATTCATTATGTATAAATAGATAATAAATATATAATAAATATTTCTTATATTAATATTCAAAAATTGAACATAATATATATATATACGAATTATTATATATATTATTTTTTCTAACCATTTTCTAAAACAATATTCTAATTGAATTCTTCATAAAGTATAATAAAATCATATTCAAATGAAAAAAAATTAATTCTACACATCAAAATCCTTTATTAGTTTAGTGGAATACTCATT